>NC_140996.1:29814685-31227185 GCF_052327205.1 Somniosus microcephalus | reverse complement strand
ATGACGAAGAGTGGCAGTATCACAGCGTTCGACAATGAAGTCGAAGATTGGACAACATATGTCGAACGCATAGAAGTATACTGCAAGGTGAATGAAGTGCCAGATGACAAGAAAGCGCTGGTATTGTTGAATTCAATGGGTGCCAAAACGTATGGCTTACTACGAAACCTAGCAACCCCAGAGAGGCCAGTAGAAAAGGATTTTGAAAACATAGTGTCAATCCTACAGGACCACTTAAACCCCACACCGCTGCTGATAGCAGAAAGATTTAAGTTTCACAAAAGGAAACAGCATAAAGATGAAAGTAATGCTGAGTATTTAACAGAACTGCGCAAGCTATCGAAACACTGCCAGTTTGGAACGGGACTAGCAGATACTTTAAGGGACAAGTTTGTGTGTGGGCTTCAAAGTGAAGGAACCCAGAAACGGCTTCTATCAGAAAAGGATCTTACGCTGGACAAGGCTTTCAGTATGGCAGTATCACACGAAGCAGCAGCACGGGGCGCTGCAGAGATACAACGGAGACCGCAAGAATATGGCACAAATGAAATGTCATACGGAACAGTGAAGTGCTATCGCTGCGGCAGAACAACACACGACCAAAATGATTGCTGGTTCAAGGACAAAGTGTGCAGCCAGTGTGGAAAAGTAGGACACATAGCAAGAGTCTGCAGGTCGGGAAAGAAAACCAGCAGCAAGAAATCTCCACAGGTGAAGTACAAGAAGGTACATAAGGTGACGGGGAGTAGTTCAGACGAACAGAAGAGTGATATAGACTTCGGAAGCAAGGAGCTGGGTTGTCTGAAACTACATAATGTGATCAAAAAGGAGGATCACCAAACTATCTGGGTCACGCTCAAGATAGCAGGAGTCCAAGTGAAAATGGAATTGGACACAGGATCAGCCCTAACAGTCATAAGCCGAAGGGACTACAAGCGGCTATTCTCAGATATACCCTTGAGAGGTACAAAGATTGTCTTGAAGACGTACACGGGGCAAAAAGTCTACCCCAAAGGAAAAATAAGGTGGAACGTTATATATAACGGCAAGGAAACACCAAAAATGGACCTATATGTATTGCCAGATGGAGGACCACCACTACTAGGACGTGAATGGATCCGAAAGATACAGCTAGATTGGCATTCCATACAGCACTGACTGTGGCTGACAAAAAGGATGACGACGTCACACCTGGGCGATTGTCAAAGATCCTAACTGATGCGAAAGAAGTGTTCCAGCAAGGACTCGGAACACTAAAAGGCATGACAGCGATGATTAAAATTGAAGAAAACGCAAGCCCAAAATTTTTTAAGGCCAGACCGGTACCTTATGCGATCCGCCCAGCCGTCGAAGCAGAGCTGGAGAGTCTGGAACATTCAGGTGTACAGTCCAAGGTAGACTGGAGCAAGTGGGCTACACCCATCGTCCCTGTGATGAAAAAGTCATTGAGCAGCATGCCTGGGGAACCAAGGAAGGTTCGCATCCGTGGGGACTTTAAGGTAACAGTGAACTCAGTCCTTCACACCGTACAATATTCGCTTCCGCGGATTGAATATATTTTCGCCTTGCTATCTGGAGGGAAACGCTTCACTAAGATTGATCTGGCCCAGGCGTATCTGCAAATGGAGGTAGAAGAAGCATCAAAAAAATACCTCACAATCAACACCCATAAAGGTCTCTACCAATACAACCGGCTGGTGTTCGGGGTAGCATCAGCTCCGGCTATTTGGCAGAGGGCAAAGGAACAAGTCCTGCAAGGGATCCCAGGGACCCAGTGTTATTTGGACGACATCCTGGTCACGGGCGAAAATGACAGTGATCACCTTGCCAACCTGGAGCAGGTGCTCACTAGATTGCAGGAATATGGGCTCCGAGCTAACCGCCCCAAATGCAAGTTTTTTAGAAAACAGATCTCGTATTGTGGCCACGTTATCAATAAAGAGGGGTTACATAAGTCCCCAGAGAAGATTGAGGCAGTAGTCAAGGCTCCAGCACCGGAAAATGTGTCACAACTGAGGTCGTTCCTCGGGCTGGTAAATTACTACCATAAGTTCTTGCCAAATTTGTCTACAATACTACACCCAGTGAACACCCTACTGCAAACTGGGGTGCCATGGAAGTGGAGTGACGAATGTAGATGAGCTTTCCAGAAGAGCAAAATACTAATCACGTCGAAAAAGGTATTGGCCCATTACAACCCGGCATTACCAATTCGGTTGGCATGTGATGCGTCACCCTATGGTATTGGAGCGGTGCTCGCACAAATTCTCGGACGGCTCAGAGAGGCCAATAGCCTTTGCGTCACGATCACTAACCTCAGCCGAACGTAACTACGCCCAGATTGACAGGAAGGCCCTCAGCCTAGTGTGGGGAGTGAAAAAGTTCAGTCACTATCTGCACGGGCAGAAGTTCACCTTGCTGACTGACCACCAACCACTTGTC
Organism: Somniosus microcephalus; assembly: GCF_052327205.1. Lineage (NCBI taxonomy): Eukaryota > Metazoa > Chordata > Chondrichthyes > Squaliformes > Somniosidae > Somniosus > Somniosus microcephalus. Next base: position 31,224,743 of record NC_140996.1, on the reverse strand, counting down.
TCCATCTTTAATCCAAAGAAGGGCGTTCCGGTGATGACTGCGCAACAGCTACAAAGATGGTCCCTTTTTCTAGGGGCGCACCAATATGAAATCGAGTATAAGGGCACGAAACAGCATGGAAACTGTTAAGTCTGTGTGTTCCAGTTATATTTAAGGTCAATTACTGACACAGACTACAAGAATAACTTTTCAATAGGTCTTTACTATTCGGAGGTTAGGGCTGTACTACCCAGCAAATTACTACACAGCACTTATATACCGGTGTGGTCACCACCGGTATTACCGTATACAGCAGCCAGAGAAAGTAGTACATCTCTTAAGGTGGTACAGGTTTAAGTTCTCTTAAGGTGGAACAAGTTACATACATCACAGAAACGCTGCTGGGCTATCACGCCTGCCATTGCCTACTGCGGAGGAAGCACCAGCAGTGGGTTCTGTCGAAATATTTCATTTGACTATAATTGAATGCTTGCCAGTAACTAACGCTGGTATAGAGAAGGAGACCCGAAATGACCCGACAATGTCTTGGGTATATGACTTGACGGTGAAGGGATGGCCAGCACATGGCGACTCACTGTTGCCAGCATTCTCATCCAGAAGAGAACAGCTGTCAGTATGACAGGGGACCTTGATGTGTGGATCCTGAGTGGTAATTCCACCCAAGTTAAGGGAGAGAGTGCTTAATGAGCTTCACGAAGGTAATCTGGGAGGGGTGAAAATGAAAAGCCTCGCTAGGGCTTATGTGTGGTGGCCGGGGATCGATCAGCAAATCGAGGACCTGACAAAGAGCTGTTCAGGATGCCAGAAGGTCCAAAATGCACCACCACATGCCCCTCTACACCCATGGGAGTGGCCCTCATCTCCATGGCAACGGGTGCATATTGATTTTGCTGGTCCATTCATGGACTCAGTGTTTTTAATAGCCATGGATGCGCACTCGAAATGGCCTGAGGTGATCAAAATGTCCTCCACCACGATGGAGAAAACTATTGCAGTCCTACGGACCATTTTTGCCAGGAACGGCTTGCCAGAGCAGATTTGCTCTGATAACGGACCACAGTTTGTGTCCGAAGAGTTTCGAAGATTTATGAAAAGGAATGGGGTAAGGCATTATGCATCCGCCCCGTATCATCCAGCCACAAATGGATTGGCTGAGAGGTTCGTACAAACCTTTAAGAAGGCAATAAAGGCTTTGTACAATGACAACATTCCGCTGCAGCACAAGGTGGACAATTTCCTGTTCGCCTACCGGAATGCGACACATGCAGTCACCAACCAGGCCTCAGCCATGATGTTCTTTAACCGAAGGTTAAGATCTCGCCTGGATTTGCTCAGACCAAACATACGAAGAGATGTTGAGAGTAAGCAATTCCAGCACATCCATGAGAAGCCAACAAGGAGCTTCAATGTAGGGCAACCAGTCTTGGCCCGCGACTACCGAACAGAAAAATGGCAGCCAGGAATGATATGCACACGGCAGGGCCCACTAATGTAAACAGTGGACATTGGGGAGAACATCGTGAGACGCCATGCTGACCAGATCCTAGAGTCACAGGAACAAGTCAACCCCATGCCTCGCCCATACTTACCTGGTGATGAACCCGACGTACAGGTAGCATCTACCCCAGAAACAGTAGCATCGGAAGCTGATGAACCAACCGACGACAGGGGGCCAGAATCGCCTCCACACCAAAAGCAAGACACTCGGGAAAGACACTATCCAGAAAGGGTCAGGAAGCCTCCCCAAAGACTGAATTTATAAATAGACTATTTTCAGCTAATGTTGCATGTTAAAAGTGTTAATTGTAATTAGTTTGATGTTTAATTGTTAAATGAGTGTTATGGTACTGCTAATCGAAAAGGGGAGGAATTGTAATGTATGTACCTTTAAGGGGAGAACTACTTTTTACAGCTCCTGTATACTATAGTACCGGCAGTGATCACACCTATATATAAACCCTGAGTAGTGATCTGTAGAGTTAGTTCTAGAGTAACCCTCATTCAGTAGACACCTGTTGAATCGTTCCCTGCAGTCTTGTTGTATGATTATTGAAGGACACAACATTAAGATACACGGACATAACAAAGACTACCCAAAAGCTTTTCTTTCTCCTCTACCAGTCTGCACATACCATAGGCTAATTATCCAGGCTTATGTATCTGAGACTAAAAAGCTTTCAATTACTTGGGCACATGTACCAACATGTGTCCTTCATGGGAATGGCTACTTTAAAAGTCCCTAATAGTTCACTTGGAATATGAGAACTCCAGGCTCTAACTGATTAGACTCGTGTGGAGCATAAACACTGCATGGACCAGTTGGGCCAAATGGCCTGTTACTGTGCTGTACATTCTATATAATGTAATTACAGTACTACATTCTGAAAAAAATAATAAGTTTCATCAGAACAGTTGTTCAAACTTTTGAACTGAAATAAAAAGCGCTCATATAATAGTTAGTTACAATTTCATTTATTTAATTAGAAGCTTTGTGTGGACACTTCTCCCCATAATCTTCTGCTTTCTCCTTTTGAATTTGTATGGTCCCCTATAGTCTTATTTACAGCTTTGAAGTTCCTTATTTGTTTCCTTTTTAAGACATTATTTTAAGCCTTCTTATGAAATTGCAATTCTCCATCAGTTCCTGCTGCGTGACATCGTGTGAGTCACATAGCAAATGGCTTTGCAGGCAACCTTGACCGTGACTACTGTTACAAAAGTAATCTCTTTTCTCTTTTGTCATGCACTGTTGCTGTTTATTTCAAGGAAATGGAAAGTATGTCCCATTTGAGTACAGTTTTGACAGACAAGTGAATATGAAGATTTGAAGGCTAATGTTCTATTAACCCTTCCTCACTCAAACTGCCAAAACAAACCATCCTGTAAATTCCAATAGTGGCTGCAGACAGCTGCCAAGACATAACCATTATTTCCAATTGAAGTCTCCCAGAATTTGAACTGTAAAACTCTGCTGGTGTGCCCATAAATCCATAGCTTGTATACTAGCTATCCAATCAGAATGACTTTGAAAGCAAGCTCGTAAGTGAGAGAGTAACTTGGAGAAGAGGGGTACAACTTCTGATTGAATTGTTTTATATAAACGTTGGCAATGTGCTTGTAACATGTCCCTCTGTGTGCTGATCTTTTACAGGTGTTATTCTGTTTACAGATTAACACCCGCCTAAATATAGTGCAAACAGGAATGTAGTACAAGCGCACTAAGCATTGATATGTGAACTTCAACAAGTGGCAGTCCTACATTGAGCACGTTCAACAAAATGGATGATCCTGTGATGCAAAGTTCCTACCAGGGAGTGGTGCTTATAGGGAATGCACCTCAGAAACTTGCAGGTTGTGCAACCTAGATATCCTGAGATGTATTCCCTGCAAATCACTATATCCCACTGGGAGCACCAGATCCTGGAATCACCCTTTATAAAGTTATCCACCAAGTATATATTTGTGGTTGATTTTGTCTTTCCTTGCTTGACAGGGGCGGGTTGCGCAGGCAGGAGGCTTGGGTTTTCCCGTATGCTGTGGAGTTTGAACTCCACAGCGTGAGTCTTTTATCTTGGCCAGGATCCCCATCTGATTGACAGGCTTGGCTTCCTGTCGGGCGGGGTGCACACCGGTGTGGGCCGCAGTCACAGGTAGGGAAGCTGCAGCTGCTCATGGGAGCGTGGGCTCCGATCCCCGATCCCGGGGTGGGGTGGGGAGGGGAGGGTCCGATCCAAGGCAAGAAGGTTAGCTTGGGCGGCCGGGGGGGGAAACACTCCTCCTCCTCCTGGCCCACAGGCAGTGCTGTAAAGGTACTTCTCCCCGAAACTGTCCTCGCTTCCCTCGAGCTGCCAGGTCCGGACGCCTGTGAAACCTGGCCGGTCGGCGTTAAACCTGCAAAGCAGTTTAAATCTGAGGCTGGCAGCCTCATTAAAATATTTAAATTGCCAACCCGCCTCCTGGGAGCGGGTTGGATGCTTGCCCCTTATCCCGCCTCTGTTAAAACCGGAAGTGGGCGGGCTTGAGGCAGGTTGAGGTCAGGTTTGAGATTTTAAAAATTTTAACATCTCACCCGACCCCAACCCAGACGTTTTTGGTGGTTAAAATTTACCCCACTGTTTCTGGTGTTCATATATAATTACATAGAATGTATAGCACAGAAACAGGCCATTCGGCCAATGTGTCCATGCCGGTGTTTATGCTCCACACAAGCCTCCTCCCACCCCTCTTCCTCCAAAGCCTATCAGCATAACCTTCTTTTGGGAACCCCTCCGCTGACATCAACTGGCTCAACGGATCAACATCAGGGCAAGTCCTGGCCAACTAAGAGACATCTAGGCCAGGAAAATCTAGTATCAGCTATTGCTATATTTTGGAATAGTAGGACAAACAGTAAAAGAAAGAATGAAATAAGAATAGATGTTTGGTATATTACGTGCATTCTATCCACAGGCTATGTACAATTTGTCCGATCAGAAATCTATCCAACCCATTAATTTGCTTGAGGGAGATCACCAGAGACAGATCCCTCAAGAAAAAAAAGTTTGGAGAAATTCCTCCTCGAATATAGAAATCCAGGATTTAATCTAATTTTACCACCATCTGATGCTCTTCATCATCCTCACAGTGCAGTAACCTTTGTTTTCAGGCGTTCAATGTCATTCCAACCAGATCTAACCAGTTCTTCCAAAGATGTTAATCAACATAGTAAAACTAGGAAATAACAACAGCAAATGCTGGAAACACTCAGCAGGTCAGGCAGCATCCGTGGAGAAAGAAACAGAGTTAACGTTTCAGGTCTGTGACCCTTCGTCAGAAATCTGAAACGTTGACTCTCTTTCTTTCTCCACGGATGCTGGCTGACCTGCTGAGTGTTTCCAGCATTTTCTATTGTTATTTCAGATTTCCAGCACCCGCAGTATTTTGCTGTAGTAAAACTAGGAATTTATTCAGCATCTCCACCACAGTGTGGGAAAATAAATTCAGGGCCTGAAAATCTATTTCCTTTCTACATCATTCGCATCATAACTCTGGCAGGAGCTTGATGGAAGAGACGCAAATTCGGCTGTGATCTGGATATGCTGGGTCCTGACCTAACGTTGGAATTTCCAAAGGGACTTGTAAGGAATAGAGGCTCTGCCTGTCCCTTACAAGGTCATGGGTGCAGGGCTAAGTGGGGATGGGGACAGGGACTCCTAACACCAGGAGGTCCCATAATCACCAGTCTTCCTAGCCACCTGACATTTTCACAGGCAGTGGTACACCTGGACTTATCACGCTGCCAAAGGGCACATGTGGGCCCCATCTGGTGGTCCAGGCCCGATTGTGATGTGGACCCCTGAAGAACTTTTTTAAAATTATTATTTGAATGTGGCCTCCTTAGAAAGTGGGTTGGAGGGACCTATCTATAAATCTTTCTGAAGGTGCCCTGGGACACCCCCAAACTGGCCAATGTTGTGCTGCAATTTGAATCTTCTTCAATAGGCATGCACCGTAGATGGGCACCTATGCCACGAGGAACACACCAGTGGTAGGCAAGTTAAGGAACCTTCCACTAACCCAGTGGATTCTGGTTGGGTCGGCAGCAGAGGTGGGCTCCTTACACCAAGATGCCCCATACATGGATCGGTGTCAGAAGAGGCCCAGAAAGGTAAGTTTTTTTTAAAACTTTGCTCGTGTGCTCTTCCTGGCCCCACACTGAAAGCTTTTGTAGGCTTCTTTCCCGCAGACTCGTGGCCCCCTTCCCAATCACAAGATCTCCGTGGAGCGGCCCTGGCAGCTGGTCCCGCCACTTGCCTGGTCCGAGCCATGCACTTTCCACTGACTTTGTACCTAGCAGGATTCAAATAAATAAGGATGTCCATTTGCCTTACCTAAAACCATCCACTTAATTTTTCAATCTTTTCGCATAAAATTAAATTCAGAACCGGATTGGACACCAAGAACATTCAGGGTCCCTCTGCAATCCCTGCAAATCCCTCCCCCAATCCATTAAAAGACAAATGCGTAATAAAACACTTGAAGAAATAGGCCTATAGATTGTTTACACACTGCATGAATGATAAAGCAAATCATATCACAATACACTATGCTTAAATGAAACTGACGCAGCAGTTGTATGCAGTTTATTCGCACTATGGTGAACGTTACTGAGGGCCCACATTTGGCTAGGGCCCCTGGGCACAGGCCCTTTAGGCCCATGCGTTCATCATCTGTCCTGCAATTAATCTTTCTTGCAGTAATCGCCCAGCCACATAATTTGCTAATATAATGAGAAGTGTCCTTCTCATAGTGTATATGAGTAATGAAAAGAGCATGAGATCCAGAACGAACCTTTGTGGAACCACTAGTGACTCTTTCCAGAAAGGGATTTGTCCATTTATCGCCACCTTCTGCTTTTTGTTGCAAAGCCAATTTTCAATTGAGCAAGCTAATTTATCATTGATTCTGTAAGCCTTAAACTTCTTTAAAAGTCTCATGCGCAGAACTTTGTCAAATAACTTCTCAAAATTTAAGTAAATCATGCCTAGAGACCATTAGTTTTCTAACCTCTTTGACGAATTCTAGAGAAGAAAGACTTGTGCCTTAACACATCCTTCAAAACATCCCATTTCAAACACAATAAATTCATTTTGACTTCACATATGTGTTTGTTTGAGCGATTGTTTTTATGTAGGCAAAGACAGCAGCTATTGTGCACACACAATTCCACAAACAGGAATCAGATGAATGACCACGTAATTTATTTTTGGCGGTGTTGGCTAAGGGACTGTTGCAGAACTTCCAGATCTTCTTTGAATAATCGCATGGAATTTTTAATGCTGCCTTGAACCGTCAGAACACACAGACCTATCATTCAAAGTAAAAAATAACCTGCATTTATATAGTGCCTTTCATAACCTCAGGACATCCAAAAGCACTTCACAACTAATGAAGTACCTTTGAAGTGAAGTCACTATTGAAATGCAGGCAATCAATTTGTGCACAGCAAGACCCCAGAAAAAGCATTGAGATATTTAACTGGATAATCATGAAGGATAAGTGTTGGCCAGAAGACCAGGAGAACTCCCCTGCTCTTATTTGAATTGTGCCATGGGATCTTTTCCATCCCCTTCAACAGGCAGATGGGGCCTCGGTTTAAGGTGGTCTCATCCAAAAGACGGCATCTCCAACAGTGCAGCAATTCCTCAGTACTGCATTGAAGTGTCACCTTAAGTTATGGAGTAGATTTTCATCTTCACCGCATGGGCAGTAATCTAATGGATTGGATCACCCACCCTTGAAAGAGAATCAATGGATTGAAAATAGGAAGGGTTCAATAAAGGGTGGGTGATACACTCCACTAGATTATTGCCCAGGTGATGAAGACATAAATGTACCCCTTATGTGTTCAAGTCTCTAGAGTGTGACATGAACACATGACCATCTGACTCAGAGGTGAGAGTGCTACCACTGAGCCAAAGATGACACTTTCTTTGTCCTGTACTGGAATATCAGTCTAGATTATGCATCCAAGTCCCACAATCGTCTGGTTTAGACACAAGACTGGTACCAATGGAGTCAGGATGATAATTGTAGAGCTCTAGTGGATCTGTGAATGATGAATTCTAAAACTATGCTGACTACTCCTTACTGCTCAAGAGGAGAACTGTATCTTGTACATTCTTGGGTTAATTCTCACTTTTTCCTTGAATATTGGGATTTGTTATCCTCTAGTGAATCTATGAAGCTCCTAAACTATTAATCAGAACTGCACTTTCTTTCCCCCATTCATTTCCTTGAAAATTCAGTGGTGATTTTTAAATTTCTCAGATGCCAGGTAGACAAGAAAAGATCCTTTGCTATTTATTTTTAACAAAAAAAAAGACATGACTATGAAGTACATTAAACAGAGATATGACTATGAAGTGGTGCTCCCATTTAATACTCATGTTGATTCTTCCATTAAAAATAGTGAACAGAGAATATACCCCTTAATTATTTGGGTTTCTTCGTAACACTGATCTCTACTGAGGTTTTAACATTAAGTCGAAATGATGGGAGGATAGAAATTACAACCAGCAAAGTTCACATACAAACGTTTAACATGCACTCTAGTTTTTGGCAGTCTTTAAAATAATCAACTCAGGAATGTAATAAAAGCACATTAGGAATTCATGAGATAGATCTTGACTGTGATAGTGTAAAACAGGTTGACAGCGAGTTGGTAGCCTGTTTTACATCTCTACCGGCTTATTTCCAATGGAGTCAAGGTCTACCCCTATATGTGAACTTCACTGATCAGAAATTCTACCTTGCAATCTCAACTGTGTTCACAGTCTCAATTTAAGAGGACTAAATTGTGAAGAATTAATTTAACATAAATTCCAACTCTGGTTAATTGTTTAAGCTTGACTCAGTGGTCAGCTTACTGACTGCACCCTCAAACTAGATACTGTCCTCCAGCCAGTTTCAGGGATTATTTTTATTGCTAGGCCTTTGGTAGAATGTCTGATCGCCAGGCTGAGAGTTTTTTTTAATTGTCATTACTTCCCCTTCCCAATTTCCTGCTTTTTCCCCTCTCCTCTCCTGAAGGCTGATGTATTTATCCACAGGTGGCAGTAGTCACTTAGAACCTGATCTAAGTGTGCAATCTTCATGTGTCAGGCTAGATTCTAAGGGCCAGATTTTGTGGATTGTGTGGGAAATGGTCGGGTTTCCCCGAATGTGGGGTTCTGACACACAAAAAAATGTGTCAGCCAGCTCCACACAATTTTCCCTCAAGTGGCCAATTAATTTCCAGCGTGTGGGCAGCCTTGCTAATTGTCCATTTCCAGTCAGAAAGCCCCACAGTATGATGTCATCATTCATGGTGCTTTCAAGGTCCATAGCAAGCACTGCATCCTCTGAAGGCTTCCAAATGAACCATACAGGATGGCAGAGGAGCCTGCAGCAGCTGTGGCCAGTGCCAGACCCCGAGCTGCCTCCAAATTCGATGAGGCTTCACTGCAGGCATTATTGGATGGGGTTAGGGCCCACAGGGAGGTCCTTTTCCTTAGGTCAGGGAGGAAGAGGCCTCCCACTGAGACCAAGGCTGCATGGATGCAGGTGTCAGCAGATGCCAACTCACTGGAAGAACCTTAGCATTACATCGCTAACTCCTTCCTTTACTCCCCCACAGTACCATCCAGAGCCCCCGTCCTCACCGTGGAGGAGGAAGAGGCTGTGCAGCCAGACTCCTCAGAGGAAGCTCCAACCTCTGAGGGCGCAGCGTCAGCAGAAGTAAGCTCACCCAGCACCAGCGCAGACACTCACACCTCGGGGGGACCGCCGGGACATAGAGTAGTGTTGTCACCTGGTGTTTTACAGCTCACAAGTGAGCCTCAGCAGATTCTGGAGACAGGGACAGGAGTGGAGAGTCCTCGTCGGAGGGTGCAGGACTCTGCCAGCTCATCTCAGCTGCGCTGCATGTCGACCCTCTGCCTCTGGGTCCATCCACAAGAGAAGAGGTGATGGATCTCCATGCACAGATGCAGGAGTCTCTGGCAGGTTTTTCGCCAGGGTCGCTGCGAGTGTGGAGCGAATGGAGGAGTCCATAGCGACCATGAGCAGAGCCTTTGTGGAGTTATTGGCGCATGAACGCATCACCATGGAAAGGTTGGCAACCTCCATGGAGGAGATAACTCGCCAGGGTACGGAAAACATGGTGAGTGCTCATAAGAGAATGACATCTCTTGAGGAGCGTTGGCCATCTATTGAACAGAGAAACCAAATCTTCACGGAAGTCCTTCTGAGTAGGACGACCAGTGCAGAAACGGGTCCCCATGGCCCCCTAAAGCGCAGCAAGGTGCTCTCAAGCCACTTCCAAGCGTTGGCCCCTTCTGGCCTGTGCAGCTTCAGGTGAGTGAGCAGCAGCCTGGTGCTCCTGGTGCTCATCATGCTGTTCCTGGTTCTGCTGCTGCCGCCTCTGCTGCTGGAGATCCTGTAATGGCAAGAAGGGAAGGAAAAAAGGCGTCCCATGCTTCACGTGGATGCCTCCGCTGAGGAAGCGCTGAGTGAGGGTGGCGAGAGTGGTTTCCCAGGAGATCACATTGGAGAAGTGTGTGAGGCTCCAACCTTCCACAGCTGTGCCTAAGCCTTGAAGAAGTAGCCCCAAGCCTGCAGCAACAAGGTCCTTCAACATACAAGTGCTGTCCCTTTAAATCGCAGCTTTTCCGAATGACCTGCAGCTGACAGCAAGCAAGCCGGCAAGTTTCACGCCAGGTTTCATCAGCAGGGTTCCCCGCAGGCGTGTTTGATGTGGGGAAAGCCCCCAAATCGCAACTGCCCCTGAAAATCGACTTAAACAAGGTAATATTTGCTCATTAGTGTTCCGACGGCCAGTCCCGCCAGCGGCGGGCGGGACTGAAGTGGGGCGCGGAAAAACGGCGGTCTGAAAGTCGGACGGGGCGGGGAATCAGGCGTGTGGGGTCGCGGCCCCCTTTCTCGGCGATTTTCGGCTCCCGGCCACCTGAAAAGCCACCCGACGGCTGGCAGAAAATCGGGGCCTTGTGTTGTCAGGCTATATGACTTTGAAGGAGAGCTGTGCCCAATCTTGGTCTCACCCAACATCCGCATATGCTTAGGGAGCGATTTTCCCATTGGAGGCGGGTTGGAGGCAGGTTTCGGTTTGGACGGGTTCCAAACCCGCCTCCACTGTCAGGTGGGAAAAATTTGCAATTTTCCCCTAATTGGCCAGTTACTTTCAGAGGTGTGGGTTCCCCTGGGCCAATTCGTCTTTTAGGACTGAAACTCAACTCTGCTGACGTCACTTATCCAGCTTCATTTAAGGGCTGCTTGCTGCCTTGGCTCATTCCACTGGTTTTTGGTCGATGCTGCACCACCTCCAAACTTTTATCTCGTTGAAGAATGGCCAGCTCCAAGGCAAGGGCCTCCCCCAGGTTCTCGGATGAGGCGCTGGGTATCCTGGTGGAGGGGGCGAGAGCTAGCAGGGAGGTGCTCTTCCCCTCATCTGGGAGGATGAGAGCTCCCAAAGAAACCAAGGCTGTGTGGGTCCAGCTGGCAATGGATATAACCTTCAGATCTGTGTGCAGATTGGGTGATTGTTTCTGTTTAATAATGAAATGCCATCCCTGTGTGAATGTATTAAAATTAGGTGATGGTAAACTGTTGGCATGATGGCATCTGTTATTTCGGCTTAGGCAGCTCCACATTGCGGGCTCCGCGACACTTGCGTGGTCAGGTTGGTGGTCAGAGTGAAAGGAGGCCAGAGAGTCATGTCCATTGTCTATCATGTGTTAAGAAGTAGCCAAGCACATGTGCTACAATGGGCAACCTATGCAAATCTGGCCACTGTTAGTGCATCCCTTGCATCAAGGCCACCAATGTGCTCGCGTGATGCCGATGCTGCTGGCAGATACCTCCGCTGGGGAAGCGCTCAGTCCAAGCGGGGAGAAGGTTTTTCAAGGAGGTCCCACAGTTGAGAGATAGAAGCTGCAGCACCTCCGACTTCGGTAAGGCTGCTCAAAGTGCTGAAAGACCTGTGCAACAAAAGTTCTGCCACCTGCAACTGATCCCTGTTGAAAGCTTCATTTTAATGGTGGAGCTGCAGCTGTGAGGAGGCCACCCACTTGTCAACTCACCAGGATTAGCTGGCATGGTTTAGGAGGGCCGTGCAATATCCTGAAAATGTAATAAACTAACAAAGGCCTGGCAAAATAGGATTATAGAGGCTCTTAACCACTATTTAAGGGTCTTAACTACCTCTCCCGGCTGATAGAGGTGGGATCGAATCGTAGCCATGAAACCCACCTCTGTCAAAATTGTGCGGAGGCCGGTTGGAGGTGGGTTTCGAACCCACCCTCACTTTTTGTGATTTTCCCAACTATTCCGCCTCCTCAGGGCTGGGAAAATCACCCCTTTAGTGTCACCGAATAATAATCAAGAATGAGAATCCTGGCGGACTTTTCCTATCTCTAGTCCAGTGGAGCTAAGACCACTTGTAGGAACTCAGCTGCAGTCATGGTTAACTCAGCACAGGTCAATAATTTAAACTGAGATTTTATGTCCTTTATGGCTTCATGTTGCACCACATGCCTTTACCACTGACCCACTGGGTGAACCGGTGCCAGAATGCTGAGTAAATCACAAGTGCCATTCTAATTGAAATCTAGCAGCGCTCTGAATCAGACCCAAACCTATACATTTCTCTAGCTCCGAACCCTCCACCTGTAACTTCACAAAAGTAAAAGACATTTTTTGATATCTGCAGCGAAATCAAAACACACAAGGCAAAACAATCACTCAGTACATCAATAAATTAGGATTAACTGCAAGTATTACTTACAGCTGTGGTGCAGTGGGTAGCACTCTCTAGGTTGGAGGGGCTAGGAATGAGCAGGTGCTACTGGTTGCCTGATTGCTGCAGGGAGTTGGAGTGAGCTTGTAAAAAGTTGGTGGTGTTTTTTTTCAGGTTTTAGGGCCTTTTTGGCCCATAAACTGCAGACAGATGGCTGCTGAGGGGTCTGGAGTGCCGGACCCCTCAGAGGACAATATTCCCAAGATGATTTTAATCAGGGGAGAAACTGTGATTAGAAGGCAAAGAAAAAGGCCCAAAGATTTGGGCCGGGATCCCAGGAGGTTTGGAAAAGAAAACACGGTGGTGGTTCAGTGCAAGGATAAGGAGATACAAGCTTGGGATATTATCCAAGTGGTACATGAGGACTGTGGCGAGGGAAGTTGCTTTGGCTGCCGACCAAAACTGAATGTTGGGGTCGAGGTGATGGTCAGTGGCCGAGAGGAGGTGGAAAGACTTTTACTCAGTTTGAAGGTTGGCGATAAGTTCTTGGAGGTATCTCTGCTATATTCGGAAGAGGTGGTGGTTCCATTCTTAAACTTGCCAGTTTATATTGAGGACGATGTGCTAATCAAAAAGTTGGAGTCATGGGACGTTAAAATTTGCTCAGCAATAAAGAGGAGGTACTATCCAGAAACACTGGTAGCAGATGGAACCCGTTACGTAAAGGTGCGGTTCCCAGAGGGGGTGAAGTCAAAACCGTACAGCATGAAATTTGAGACAATGGAAGGAGTGCAGTACTTCCGAGTACTGCATGATAACCAAGTGAAGGTTTGTTATAATTGTCTTGGACATGACCATCTTGTAAGAAACTGTCCAGACTTGTACTGTTATAATTGCGGCGAGTCTGGACACATCACTCAGAGCTGCAAGGCGGAGAGCTGTGGGGTGTGTCACAAAGGCCCCACCCGCTGTGAGTGTGAGGCAGAAGGAAGCTCTATGAGTGACGAGTAGAAGGAGCAGGAGTTGTGAGTGGAATGGTCGGAGGTTGGCGATAAGTTCTTGGAGGTATCTCTGCTATATTCGGAAGAGGTGGTGGTCCCATTCTTAAACTTGCCAGTTTATATTGAGGATGATGTGCTAATCAAAATGTTGGAGTCATGGGACATTAAAATTTGCTCAGCAATAAAGAGGAGGTACTATCCAGGAACACTGGTAGCAGATGAAACCCGTTACGTAAAGGTGCGGTTCCCAGAGGGGGTGAAGTCATTACCGTACAGCATGAAATTTGAGACAATGGACGGAGTGCAGTACTTCCGAGTACTGCATGATAACCAAGTGATGGTTTGTTATAATTGTCTTGGACATGACCATCTTGTAAGAAACTGTCCGGACTTGTACTGTTATAATTGCGGCGAGTCTGGACACATCGCTCAGAGCTGCAAGGCGGAGAGCTATGGAGTGTGTCACAAAGGCCCCACTCGCTGTGAGTGTGAGGCAGAAGGAAGCTCTATGAGTGACGAGGAGAAGGAGCAGGAGTTGTGAGTGGAACGGTTGGAGGAGCGGAGCACTCAGAGGACACAGCCGGTAAATTGAAGGAGAAAAGAGCGCAGGAAGAGGCAGAAAATTGCACAGCAGGGAACAGGATAGCGATGGTGGAAAACACACCAAGTACTGTGGAAAAGAACAAAGACAGCAGAGGGCAGCACGGGTCGAGGGCAGACTTGAGCCTTAATAAAGTTCAGCTCTCCCTAAAGAATCTGGTGTCCATGGGGGGAGAGGAGGCGGGAGCGTGGTGCGTGATAAATGTAAGTACTCCAAAGAAAGATGGGGAGTCGGACATCTCGGTGAGTGGGAGGGGGCAAGACAAGGAGAGGGTGCAAGAGACAGGAGCCTTAAAGGGGCAGCAGGATGGGAGCGGCAAGACAAAGAAGCCAGAAGGGAGCAATATAGGTGCAGATGCGCCATTGTTCCAGAGAGAGAAGGATCAGGGAGCAAGGATCAGCAGTGGAGATGAGGTCGAAGGAAGCGGCACTGTTGGAGAAACCGCGATAGGAGGAAGACTCCCTATGGGAGATGATGTATCTGATGGGGAGCAGGATTATCTATCTGACGGGGAGCAGGCACAGAAAGTTACAGAAGAGCTTGAGAGTGAGGAATTAGAGGGGGACAGAGACAGGGAAGTGGGGGGTGAGGTGGCATCATGTGGAAAGAGAAAGGTTGGTGAGGAGCAGAAGGAGGGAGAAAAGGCAGCTCCTGGGCCCAAACTTAATGCAAGGAAGAGGTTGAAACAGCAGGGAAGGTTCAAACAGGAGGTGAAAAAGAGTCGGAGGCTGCAGGAAAAAGCAACAGCTGCCCAAAAAGTTGGGAAGGAGCATGAGAGGAGGGAAGGGCCAGAGATTAAATGATGGGGAGATTATCAGGCAAACTTCCCTTCTTCGGAGCCATGATTACATTGGTCTCAATTAATGTGAATGGACTGAGGTGTGAGAAGAGAAGGCTGAGGGGGGACCTGATTGAGGTGTACAAAATTATGAGGGGCATAGATAGGGTGGATAGAAAGGAACTTTTCCCCTTAGTAGAGGGGTCAATAACAAGGGGGCATAGATTCAAGGTAAGGGGCAGGAGGTTTAGAGGGGATTTGAGGAAAAACTTTTTCACCCAGAGGGTGGTTGCAATCTGGAACTCATTGCCTGAAAGGGTGGTAGAGGCAGGAACCCTCACAACATTCAAGAAGCATTTGGATGAGCACTTGAAATGCCATAGCATACAAGGCTACGGACCAAATGCTGGAAAATGGGATTAGGTTAGATAGGGCTTGATGGCCGGCGCGGACGCGATGGGCCGAAGGGCCTCTTTCTGTGCTGTATGGCCTAGAAATTGGGTATCGCCCCGCTTGAGGCATTAGAACTGGCGCTGCGCAAAGTTTATAGCCAGACGAAACTTATTGCCGCCTGGCACGATACTGGGTTGCATCGCCCCCAAAGGGGATTGAGGTGCGAATTCAGACATTGCACGGGCCTCCTAAGGCGCAAAACTTCCGGCGCTACCCAATTTCAGCGCGGACGGGCGCAGCGCAGGTGATCTCAATTACCGATAACCACGAGACTTCCAGGCGCCAGCCGGCTCTTAAAGGGGTGGGTCAGTCAGCCTCAGCTTCCACACTCAACGCCCTGTAGGCCTCAGAATCGGCGCTCTTCCTTCTCTGGCGCAAAAAACTTGGTCAGGATGGAGAAGGTGAGGCAGAGAGCAGAGCGCTTCAGCACTGAGGCTCTGGAGGAGTTGGTGTCCGCAGTGGAGCGCCGTCGAGATGTTCTGTATCCTGACAATGGCAGGAGGCCGAATCAAAAGGATTACCGCCGAGCTTGGAGGGATGTTTCTCAGAGGGTCAACTCCAGCAGCATGGCGACCAGGAGCCCTGTTCAGTGCAGGAAGAAATTCAACGACCTCACTCGGGTCGTTAGGGTGAGTGTTGTTTATGCAAACTTCTGATTCCCTCCATCTGCACCTGACTTCGCGCACCCTCTTGCCATGATGCCCCAATGGCCATCTGTCAGCGAGCACCCATGGCCCTTTCTGGGCACACACATGCACATTTGACTCAAGGCATCATTTAAGGGCTCTTGCACCATGGGGGGCATGAGATGATCTCTCAAGGCATCATGTAAGGGCTCTTGCACCATGAGGGGCATGAGATGATCTCTCAAGGCATCATGTAAGGGCTCTTGCACCATGGGGGGCATGAGATGATCTCTCAAGGCATCATGTAAGGGCTCTTGCACCATGGGGGGCATGAGATGATCTCTCAAGGCATCATGTAAGGGCTCTTGCACCATGGGGGGCGTGGGATGATCTCTCAAGGCATCATGTAAGGGCTCTTGCACCATGGGGGGCATGAGATGATCTCTCAAGGCATCATGTAACAGAGCTTCCCCTTCTTTCCCCTGCAGTCCAAGCTGGCGACGATCCGAAAGGAGTAGCGTCGAACCGGTGGCGGGCCTCCACAAGTGGTCACTCTCACGGATCTCGAGGAGAGAGTGCACCAGATTCTTGGAGGACGTCCAAGTGGTCCTGTTACCACTGCAGCTGCCGACCCCCTTCTCGACAGCGAGGGTAAGACTCTCACCTTTTTCAGCTGTCTCCTTCCACTTGGTCCCCCCGCCAGCATGCTTTCTCAGTGTGCAGCCATGTCAGAGCCTTGCCGCAATCTGGCATGCCTTGCCGCCAACCTGACCTTTTGCTAAAGCCACTCTTCCACCTCCCTGCTTTCAGATGCTGCATCACCAGCTTGGGATCTGCGCCCTGAAGCTGCCAGTGCCAGTGCCTCCGGAGGCGAGGATCAGGAGGAAGCCGGAGCATCCGTTCCAACTTCAGGGGAGTGTACACATCTGCAGACTGGGGATAGTAGTTCCCTGGAGGGGAGCGGGGGGGGGCTCTGCTGATGAGCCAGTTGCCGGAACAAGCGGCATGCAGCAGCGCTGGCGGGGGTCGGCAAGTTCGGCCACCGGCTCCCCGGAGGGCAAGGCAGGGAGTGATGACTGCTGCACAGAGTGCAGAGGAGGTGCGTAGCCTTGCTGAAATGAGCACCCAGGCCCGGCTCAGGCACACTGAGCTGATGGCTGCAGTGGGGAGGATGCCTCAGTCAATAGAAACACTGGCAAAGAGAGTGTTGGACTTTGGAGCAGCAATGGAGAGGACTGTCCAGGGCTTCGGGGCAGCAATGGAGAGGACTGTCCAGGGCTTCGAGGCTGCTATGGAGAGGACTGTCCAGGGTTTCGAGGCTGCAATGGAAAGGACTGTTCAGAGCCTTGGACAATCACTGGAAATGTCTGTCCAGGGCTTGTCCGAGGCAGTGGAACGGACTGCTCCGGCCTTGTCCGAAGCAATGGAAAGAACTGTCCAGGGCTTCTCCGAAGCACTGGCACCTGCCACACAAGTCCTCACTGCTGCCATGCAGTCACTTGCTGGCCTCGTCCACACCCAGATTGAGGTAACGCAAACTCTCACTGCAGCCACCCTATCTGCATCAGCTAGGATCACCCCGGGCCCTTCCAGTACCATACAAGGCCAGGAATCAGTGGAGCAGGCGATTGTGGTGGCTGAGCCGAACCGGTCCCCTCAGAGTGCCAGTGTGTCGTCCGACCATGGTGCAGGTGTCCTCTCTCGGCAGGTGACCATTGCTCATGCCACCGCTGGTACGTCTGCAGTGCAGCTGCCACCACCTGCAGGGCACACTGCTTCCAGCCATGCTCAGATCAAGCAGCCTGCTTCCGCACCCTCCAAGACCAGAGGTCGGCCAGGCCGTCCCTCAGGGGCTTCTGCGCTTCCACACAGTCAGCAGGCGTCCCCGAGCCTTGACCCCGCAACTGGGGTTCAATTACGTAGGAGCAGCAGGGAGGGAAGGGGCCGACCACGAAAGAGAAGTCATTCTCCATCAAGGGGCCAGCAGTAGAGGGAGGTGCAGAGATGTTTCTTTGGCCAAATTCAAGGACTCCCTCACCTGTTGTGATTGTTGGAAATGGTTTGTTTAGTTTTGCGGCTTTGCCAAAGAGTTAACTGTAATTTTGTTAGTTATGGTTTCTGTTGACATGATGTTGTTATGCTGGAAGGAAGGACTTTTGTGACAATAAAGAAAAGTTTTAATTTGCAATGGTACACATAACTATTTACAGTCATGCTGGCCTTCAGAGCCTTTCAAAGATCCGAAGTGCGCAGGACGAATGACACCCATCATTCCGCCAGAGGGGCCTGGAACTGAGTCCTGATGAGCCTCTGACGGATGGCCCTTCCACTTTCAGGAGCCCTCCCATCTTCCTCCTCCTCCTCCTCCTCCTCCTCCTCCTCGTCCGCATGCTCCTCCTCCTCCTCCTCGTCCGCCTGCTCTGCTAGACCTTGAGGGACAGCTGGCACTGGCTGGGTGCGTCGAATCACCAAGTTGTGGAGCATGCAGCAGACGACGACGATGTGACCCACTTGTTCCGGCGAGTACTGCAGGGCTCCCCCCGAATGGTCCAGACAGCGGAAACGCTGTTTGAGCATACCAATAGTGTGCTCTACAATGTTCCTGGTCGCCTGATGGCTGCTGTTGTACAGCTCTTCTGCTGGGTTGGCGGCCAAACGAAGTGGTGTCATGAGCCATGGGCAGAGAGGATAGCCCTTGTCCCCAAGAAGCCAGCCTCGTGGGCGAGCCGGCCCCTCAAAAAGGTCACAAACTGAGGTCTGCCGCAGGATGAAGGCATCGTGGCTGCTCCCTGGGAATTGGGCGTTGACTGCCATGATCATTTGGCGGTGGTCACAGACCAGCTGCACATTGAGGGAGTGGAACCCCTTGCGGTTGCGGAAGTCCTCAGGATTGAGCAATGGCGCCCGCAAAGCCACGTGTGTGCAATCAATCGCCCCCTGCACCATGGGGAAGTCCGCAATAGCAGCGAAGCCCTGCGCGCGCTCCGCCTGCTTCTCCAGGCTCAGAGGGAAGTTGATGAATTGACGCCTTCGTCTATAAAGGGCAGCTGTAACTTGCCGGATGCAACAATGGACTGCAAACTGAGAGATATTCGCAATGTCCCCAGTGGCTGCCTGAAAGGATCCGGTGGCATAGAAATTGAGGGCAACAGTCACTTTAACGGACACCGACAGAGAGGTCCTACACCATAGACGCGGCTGCAGATCCTGAGCAAGCAGGTGGCACAGCTCAGTTACAACCTCCTTCCCAAATCGGAGCCTTCGCACACACTGCTCCTCCGACATTGCAAGGTATGAGACCTGCTGCCTGAATACCCTCGCAGCGTACCCTCGGATTGGCCGACCTCCATTGCCCCTCCTCCTTCTGGCCAATCCCGGCCCTCTCTCCCGCCGTCTCTCTGCCCCTTCACAGTGTCCGGCCATGAGGACGTTGCCATCCAAAGCAGCTCCCATTCCGATGCCAGTCGGTCAAAACGCTGTTAGGTGTAGCGCTCCAACTGCTCCTGACAGGTTTGAAGGTCCCAAGTATTCTAAGACTAAATTCCAAAAAATCGGCTCCACAGTAGCTCACCAACTCTCTCCAGCAACGATCACAATGAACAGGCCAAGTGACTGCAGCTTTTATATTAGAGCTGTCCCCTTTAAATAGCGCCCCCCGACTACAAGAAGGGCCTGGTAGCATTCCATTGAACTGTCACTAACAGCGCTAGGCGCAAAGGTTCCGGGTGCCACCGAATATCCGGTCCGGGGCGCCAAAAAGGCGTTGCACACTGAAATGACGTCATGATCTGCCTGTGCCCGCGGGCACACGCAAAGAGTTAGCGCCGGTGCTAAAAGAATACTCAATATGGGAGGTGGCGCTATATTCACTGCGCCCGCCCGAACATTGGGTAACGCCCCAATTCTCGGGCTCTTTAGGCGCTATCGCTGGCGCTACCAACCGAATTTCTAGGCCTATGACTCTAAGAAATTGCAACAATTGTTGCAGGGTTTTAAAGGCACAGACTTGTTGGGCAGGATTTTCATTGGGCCATGGAGGCGGGATTGGAGGTGTGTGGGAGGGGTTAAAATTCCAAAATCGGGGGGCATGAACCCATCCTGCACCCAACATGCCTCCATGCCAGTTTCAAAGGAGGCGGGTACCCGATCCGCACTGGGAACCACCTCCCCGAGGCGGGAAGGGAATTAGTGCCAATTAACTGCCTGTTAACAGGTAGTTAACAGGCAGTTTTTAGCATAATCGCTATTTTTAATGTTGAAGTGTGGGATTCCCGACGGCTCCAAACCACGCCAAGTTAGAGGAGGCGGACCGTTGGGATGAAGGGCTTGGAGGGGTCGAGATGTCCAGTGTTCAGGTGAGTGATGGGTGCATGAGTGCAAAGGTTAGTGTGTTTGGTGTGTGTAAAGTGTTTAAAGAAGTTTTACATACCTTTACTTACCTTTACAGCCTTCCTTCCTTCAGGTCTCGGGAATCCCTCATCTCACCGGCACAGAAAGCAGAATGGCTGTGAGCTGTCAAAAATTGCAGCATTCAGCTTTCTGTTCCGAGGAGATCTCTAAATCATCCTGAGAGGAAGGAATTAACTTAGAATACAGATTGTCAGTGTTTGACAGCTTTAAATAGCTGTGAAACGCTGATATTTCATCTGTCAAAAGCTCTTGACAGATGAAATATCAATCTGTGACGTCATCTGTTGCCGGGTGGCCCTTAATTGGCCTGCTGAGCCCACTGGGCGGGCTCAACAAGGTCAATCAAGTCAAAACCGTGTGGGTTAGCTAGAACTCGATGGAGGCATGACTACAACCCTGAAAGTTGTAGTCCCGCCTCCTACCCGACTCCTCAATGAAAATCCAGCCCGTTGTGTCTGCAAGAATCCTTTTGGGATGAGGATATCCTAGAAAGAGTTTGGAAGGGAGAGATGTTTGCAAGTTGTGCAAACAATAACTGTAGAGGGGTGGCTGTTTTGTTGAGTCTATCCATAAAAGAGAACATTGCCTTGGTGGAAAAGGACACCAAGGGGTGATTTTTACAGCTTGTGGTAAACCACTGTTGTTAGTATTGTTGTTCACTGTTAGTACTGTTGTTCACTCTTGCATATTGTTGTACTTGTCTGTGCATGCCTCAGCTGACTCCGCCCCTGGCTCCACCCTCATGGCTGGGTATAAAGGTCGCTGCTCAGAAGCCTCCAGCCCTTTTGGATACCAGGCAACCACAAGAGGCATGCTCTGTTCTTTGGTAATAAAAGCCTGTTTATTACTTTCTCAATCTCCAGTCTTTTGTAGCAATTGATAGTGCATCAATTTTATTACCAAAGTTAAATGTTGGCTGCGGATGCTGATCAACCGATGGCGCAAAACGCTGAGCAGCAGGCGCTGCTGCGAGCCCTCAGACCAACATGCCTGGACCTAGACCCCCAAGAAGCGGGTTCGTCGACTAAATTCGCACAATGGCTGCGTTGCTTTGAGGCGTATCTGGAAGCCTCGACCGTGACTCTTGATGAAAATAAACTGAAAATCCTGGCCTCGAAGGTGAGCCACCAAGTCTATACTTTAATCCAAGATGCGACGACCTACGCGGCGGCTATCGACCTACTGAAAGGGCAGTATGCACGCCCGGTTAACACGGTCTATGCCAGGCACCTTTTAAGATCTCGCAGACAGCAGCCCGGGGAATCGGTGGAAGCCTTCCTACGGGCACTGCGGGTACTCGGACGCGGCTGCGACTGCAAGGAAGTATCAGCCGCGGCACATGCGGAGGGATTGATACGAGACGCTTTCGTTGCGGGTCTAAGGTCCGACTACTCCCGGCAGAGGCTGCTGGAGAAGGGTGAAATAGACCTGACAAAGGCAGTGTCCCTCGCGCTCTCGCTCGACGCGGCCCACAGAAATATGGACGCTTTCTCCCCTCATCGCCCCGCGCCGTGGACGCCGCAATCTTGGGCCATGGGACCGCCACCTCCGACTGCTGCAGCGATGTCCAAGGCACAAAAATGCTATTTTTGTGGCCAAGCTAAACACCCTAGAGCACGCTGCCCCGCGAAGAATGCTACCTGCTCCGGCTGCGGGAAGAAAGGTCACTACGTTAGCGCCTGCAAAGGGAAGACCGCTAACGCCAGCAGCGCTGCGTGCGAACCGTGGGCGCAGCCATCTTGTCCGCCATCTTGGGCTCCCCCAGCCGCGTGGGGATCGGGACCGTGGGCGCCGCCATTTTGTCCGCCATCTTGGACGCCTCCGACTTCAACCACGGGGGAGCCGGACTCAACCACCGCCTCATCTGACGACCACATCGACTCGCTCGACCATACGCTGGCCTCCGTGACGCTGGACCAATCTCTCCCTCATCAACTGTCCAGGTCCATGATGGATATTACGGTAAACGGCCGCGCCACTACCTGCCTTTTTGACAGCGGGAGCACGGAGAGCTTTATCCACCCCGACACGGTGCGCAGTTACTCTCTCCCGGTCCTGCCGACGCGCCATCGGATCTCTTTGGCTTCCAAAGCCCAGTCAGCGGACGTCGGTGGCTACTGTGTAGTGACCCTTTCAGTAAGGGGCACAGAATACAAAAATTTTAAACTTCTGGTCCTGCCCCATCTCTGCGCTGCCGTTCTAC
Source organism: Somniosus microcephalus (assembly GCF_052327205.1). Taxonomy (NCBI): domain Eukaryota; kingdom Metazoa; phylum Chordata; class Chondrichthyes; order Squaliformes; family Somniosidae; genus Somniosus; species Somniosus microcephalus. Next base: position 31,202,397 of record NC_140996.1, on the reverse strand, counting down.
TGGGGTTGGATTTTCAGTGCCACCTTAAGAGTGTCACATTAGCGTATGACGGACCCCTCCCCCCACTCACAGTCTGCAGCCAGCAGCTTTTAAATCGCCCGCCGTGCACCATTTGCAGCCTCTCCACCCTTAAAGTTCCCCCCCCCTCCTTGTTCGCTAACCTCACCCGCGACTGTAAGCCCATCGCTACCAAAAGCAGGCGTTACAGTGTTGGGGATAGGAGCTTCATTAAATCCGAGGTAGCGAGACTCCTGAAGGAAGGGATTATTGAAAGTAGCACCAGCCCATGGCGAGCACAAGTGGTGGTAGTGAAGACTGGCGAAAAACAGCGCCTAGTTATTGACTACAGCCAGACGATCAATCGCTACACCCAACTAGATGCATACCCACTCCCCCGCATATCTGACATGGTCAATCAGATAGCACAATACCGGGTGTTCTCGACGATTGATCTGAAGTCGGCATACCACCAGCTCCCCATCAGGGCTGAGGACCGCCAGTACACAGCTTTTGAAGCTGACGGTCGGCTCTATCACTTTCTCAGAGTTCCCTTCGGCGTCACCAACGGAGTTTCTGTCTTCCAACGGGAGATGGACCGGATGGTTGACCAGAACGCGCTCCAGGCCACTTTCCCATATCTAGACAACGTCACCATCTGCGGCCACGACCAGCAGGACCACGACGTTAATCTAGAGAAATTCCTCCGGACGGCCCAGCGGCTGAATCTCACATACAACAAAGACAAATGTATGTTTCGTACTACGCGCCTCGCTATTCTTGGCTGCGTAGTGGAGAACGGAGTCATCGGCCCAGACCCCGATAGAATGCGCCCCCTTATGGAGCTCCCCCTCCCCCACTGCCAGAAAGCACTGAAGAGATGCCTGGGGTTTTTCTCTTACTATGCTCAGTGGGTGCCCAACTATGCGGATAAAGCCCGACCCCTCATCAAGTCCGCCTCCTTCCCCCTGACAGCAGAGGCCTGTGCAGCCTTCACTCTCATAAAAGGAGACATTGCGAAGGCCACAATGCACGCTGTGGATGAGTCCCTTCCTTTTCAAGTGGAGAGCGACGCATCCGACTTTGCCCTAGCTGCAACCCTTAACCAGGCGGGGAGACCCGTGGCCTTTTTCTCAAGGACCCTCCAGGGCCCCGAGATTCGACACTCCTCTGTCGAAAAGGAGGCCCAGGCCATTGTGGAAGCCGTGCGACATTGGCGGCATTACCTGGCCGGAAAACGATTTACCCTGCTCACTGACCAGCGTTCAGTGGCTTTTATGTTTCATAATAAGCAGCGGGGCAAAATCAAGAATGACAAGATCTTAAGGTGGAGAATCGAACTCTCCACCTACAATTACGATATCTTGTACCGGCCCGGGAAACTCAATGAGCCCCCAGATGCCCTATCACGTGGTACGTGCGCCAACGCGCAGGTTGATAGGCTACAGACCCTCCACAATGACCTCTGCCACCCGGGGGTCACCAGGTTCTTCCATTTTATCAAATCCCGTAACCTGCCCTACTCCATCGAGGAGGTCAGGACCATGACCAGGAACTGCCAGATCTGTGCCGAGTGCAAGCCGCATTTTTATAGGCCAGACAGAGCGAGCCTGATCAAAGCCACGCGCCCCTTCGAGCGGCTGAGCATCGATTTTAAAGGGCCCCTCCCCTCCTCTGACCGCAATGTGTACTTCCTCAATATAATTGATGAGTACTCCCGTTTCCCGTTTGCCATCCCTTGCTCGGACATGACCAGTACCACGGTCATTAAATGTCTGAATGACCTCTTCGCCTTGTTCGGTTTCCCTAGCTATATCCATAGCGACAGGGGCTCATCTTTTATGAGCGACGAACTTCGGCAGTACCTGCTCGCGAGAGGCATTGCTACAAGCAGGACCACCAGCTACAACCCCCGGGGTAACGGCCAGGTGGAAAGGGAGAATGCGACAGTCTGGAAGGCAGTCCTTTTAAACTTAAAATCTAAGGGCCTTCCGACCTCCCGCTGGCAGGAGGTCCTCCCTGCGGCGCTCCATTCCATTCGGTCGCTGCTCTGTACACCCACCAATGCCACTCCTCACGAGAGAATGTTCTCCTTCCCCAGGAAGTCCACGTCGGGGATTTCGCTACCAACATGGCTGACTTCTCCAGGTCCCGTCCTACTGCGGAAGCACGTGAGGACCCATAAGGCGGACCCCCTGGTCGAGAGGGTGAGCCTCCTCCACGCCAACCCGCAGTATGCTTACGTGGTGTACCCGGACGGGCGGGAGGACACAGTCTCCATTCGAGACCTCGCACCTGCAGGTGCTCCTGAAACACCCTCTTCGCCACCCACCGCTACTCCTGCCTACCCCCAGGACACAGTCCCCGCACGAGACCTCGCACCTTCGGGTGCCTCTGAGAGACCACCATTGCTACCTCCCATTACCCATGCTCTGACCCCTGTAGACGGCATGCAGCAGCCCCAGGGTCCGCCACCTGCTACACCTCCTCTGAACGAGACACCGGGTTCACCATTGGATGCTGCACCATCACCGCCGCTGCTGCGACGCTCAGGACGGCTTACAAGGCCTCCTGATAGACTTCAGTACACGAATTTTTAGTGCACTTCACCCCGCCGGACTCAATTCTAAACAAGGGGTGAATGTGGTAAACCACTGTTGTTAGTATTGTTGTTCACTGTTAGTACTGTTGTTCACTCTTGCATATTGTTGTACTTGTCTGTGCATGCCTCAGCTGACTCCGCCCCTGGCTCCACCCTCATGGCTGGGTATAAAGGTCGCTGCTCAGAAGCCTCCAGCCCTTTTGGATACCAGGCAACCACAAGAGGCATGCTCTGTTCTTTGGTAATAAAAGCCTGTTTATTACTTTCTCAATCTCCAGTCTTTTGTAGCAATTGATAGTGCATCACAGCTGAGGGTAAAACTGGAGGAATTTACTTGCAATCTCTTTAATATCTATGCACAGAATGACCATTGCAAGTGTCGCGCGTTTTTTCAGGGGTTATTCACTGAAGTGGCAGAGGTGGAAAATTCTTGGATAGTGGGGGATTTTAATGGCCCAGAAATTAGGTTCGGGGGCTTGCCGCGCGTGCAAGCCCCCGATGTGCACTCACCCGACGCACCGACATCTGAAGCCTGGGCCTGCTTGGAATTCCTGTCACTGGCCCAGTTCAGATGTCGGCGCGCTGTGCTTACCTGATCCAGCGGCGTAGTTAGTTCGATGTGCCGGCTGGGATCAGGTGAGCACTGTGCAGCCAATTAGGGGAGGGGAAACTTCATTCATGAGTTTGATAGTAAGAACTGTCAAACTCATGAAAAGTACGGGCGCCCAAAAGACTAGTTTAACTTTAAATAAAATTTTAAAAAACATCCCAATAATTAAATAAACTATAAATTACTTTTAAAAACTATTTTAAACAATGAATCAAATTTTTGAAAAAAATAATTTTTTTAAAAATCGGGTCTAAAACTACACTTACCTTACTGTAAAGTCCTTAAAAATAATAAAGCTATGGAAAAAATGTTATAATTTTAAGTAATAGACCACTTACCTTAAAAAATGAAGTCCTTACGTCTCCAAAGGAGAGGCCCTTACACACGTGCAAACCTGTGGAAAAAAAGGAATTTCAGCGCGCACGCGCAGACTCCTGCGCGCACGCGTTCGTCCTCTGAACCCCTTGGTTCAGAGGACAGGAAGTGCCGGTTTTCCGCGCATGCACTGTGCATGCTGAAAACCGGCACTTCCATCGGGCCCACGCGTGAGTACCCCGTCCGTACTCATGCGTTGGGCCCGGAATTACTGGGCCAATGTATTTTTATCTCGGATGGATATTTCAGTCCAGATGACCTTTAAGGATGATAACTTTAGAGGGATGATTGTAAAAATTATGGCAAATTTAAATTTGAGAGACCTATGGAAGCACCGGAACCCCATGAAAAGGGAGTTCTCCAGAACAGGTTGGGTGGGTGATGTTCTAAAAAAGAGCTGAATAGATTTTGGGGGAGAAATTCGGTGGAGCCGCAAACGGGGCGGCAAGCTCACCTGGGCTCCGGAATTAGCGCAGCGATCAGAGCAGTTGCGACCGCCGGAAATTCAGCTTGAACGCCCCAAGAGGGACACGGAGCGAGGCTCGAGGCGCTCCGCGTCCCTCTTGGGGCGCTGAAACTGAATATTGCAGCGCAACGTGCCGCAGCACCACACACTGCGGCACGGCGCGCTGCGGCACTGCAGGCCTTCCTCCCATTCTTAAGGGGGAGGGGCCTGCACCAGCGCGATCGGAGATCGCGAGTGCCGGCAAAAGAGCCCGGCACCGAGGAGAAGTGTCGGGCGCTCGGAAAACAGTCGGCACTGCCGCGGGGGGAGATCAGGAGGCCGGGGACGGAGATGCTGGCAGGCGGCCGCCGAAAAAAACGGCCGCCCCGCACCCCCGCCTTAATTTGCGCCACTGCCGCCACAGGTAGGCCCCGTGAACCGGGCGCGAGTTGCGAACGGTGCTACAGAGGCGGGTGCTACCGAATATCGAGATCGGGGCGGTAGCGGGGCGCTGCGCACACCGATGACATCATCGGTGGTGGCACAGCGCAACAGGCTAACGCCGCCATTAGCGCCCCAGCTAAATATCGCGGGAGGCGTGGCCAGTGGCGCTAAAGCCACTGAGTGCCCTCTTTATGTGCTAACTGGTGGCGCAGCCCACCGAATTTCTAAGCCTTTGTGTTAATGCGGGAAGGGTTAAGTTCTGAGGTGATGGAGATTTATTATAAAAAAGTATTTTTTAGTGGTCACTCGGCTTTGGTTCTTAGAATTAGGAACAGCAGAGTTAAGATCGGTTCAGGGGTGTGGATTTTAAACAATCAATACCTGAAAGAAATTGCTTATAAAGAAGGGATTATAAATATAATAAAGGATGCTCGGAAGGAACCTTTGTTCTTGAAAGAAAGAAGAGTTTGGTGGGACAATTTCAAATATGAGGTAAAAGTTTTTTCGGTACGTTATGGGAAAAGGAGAGTGACAGCTAACCGGCGTCGAGAAGAGAATATAAACAAAAGATTTACGGATGTCTGTAAAGCAGTTGACGGAGGGGATAAGGGAGCTGAGACTAAGTTCCGGCTGTTAAAAGAAGAGTAGGAATTCTTGCAAGCTGAAAAATGCAAGGGGGCCAATCTCCGTGCAAAGGCTAGAGATGCATTGGAGGGCGAAAGATGCACTAGATATTTTCTAGAGCAAGAGAAGCTGCGACAGAGATTATCCTTAATTGGAGAGTTGAAGGTTGGGGAGAAGATCATTAATAAATGTGGGGAGATTTTAGAGGTGGCTAGCAGCTTTTATCAAGAGTTATATACAAAAGAAGACATTTCCAATTTGGTGATGGAGAAGGTTAGTGCTTTTATTGAAGAGGGTTTAAAGGAGGATGAGAGAAACATGTGTGACAAAGAATTAGGGTTAGCGGAAATAAAAGTAGCAATAAGTGGAATGAAGTGGGGGGGAATCCCAGGGTCCGATGGACTAAGTGCAGAATTTTATGAAGAGTTTTTCGAGATTTTAAGTCCATTGCTTTTAGAAGTTTTGAAGGAAATTAAAATTGAGGGAAGCCTGGCCCCATCTATGAGGAGAGGTGTCATAAGCTTTACATAAAAAATAAAGGGGATAGAAGGGATTTGAAGAATTTGAGGCCCATCATATTATTAAATGTGGATTATAAGATCTTGGCGAGGGTTATGGCAAATCGTATGAAGGAGGTGTTGCCACAGATAGTTTTGCCCTCAGTCCTATGGAGTCATAGGCCGGGACATCGCAGACTCTGTGGTCTCAATCCGAGATGCGATAGAGCTCATGGAAGAGAGTGGGAGGGAGGCTTATGTATTAAAGATAGATCAAGAGAAAGCATTTGATAAGGTTTCTCATGAGTTTTTATTGAAGGTTTTGAAAGCATTTGGTTTCGGGGAAAATTTCATTGAGTGGATAAGGATTTTTTATTCAAAATATTTAGCTGTGTTAAATGTAATGGTTTTTTATCCAAGTATTTTCCGATACAGAGATCAGTGAGTCAGGGTTGTCCCCTGTCCCCTGTCCCCATTGTTGTACACATTGGTAGCAGAACCATTAGGTTACATGATGCGAAAAAACAAGGTGTAGTTGGGATTGCGGTTCCCAGTTCCAGGCTGGTGTCGGTGATACACCAATATGCAGATGACACAACCTTAACATTGAGAAATGGGGAGTCAGTGAGGAAAGCTATGGAAGTAGTGGAGGAGTATTGTAGAGCTTCAGGAGCCAGAGTGAATTATAGTAAGTCCCAATGCCTGGTTGCAGGAAGGGGTAGGGGGGAATGGTTGGAGGAAAGTCCCTTTAAGGTGGTGGAGGTTTTTGAAGTTCTAGGGGTGCATATGGGGTGCAAGAAAGACAGGGATACAGTGTATCAATTAAATTGGGAACCGAAGGTTATGACAAATAAAAGGATTTTGGGAAGATGGGAAAGAAGGTGGTTGAAAGTGCAAGGAAGAGCGACAGTGGTGTCCGCTCTCCTGCTATCTAAGCTATGGTACTTATTGCCAGTGGAGTATATTCCTAAGTGGGTGGAAAAGTCCATCTGAGAGGCTTGTGTGAGGTTTTTATGGGAAGGGAAACCAGCCTTGGTGGCTTACAATACCATCATTGGACAGAGAAATTAGGGAGGACTCAATTTCCCAGATATTGATTTGAAGAAAAAAATCCTTTAGAATCAAATGGGTGAAGAGATTTCTTCAGAAGACAAATACAAGTTTTTGGAAGAGTTGTTTAGAGCATTTTTTAAAACAAAGTGGGATAGGAAAGCAGGGGATATTGTATACGGAATACAATAATGGCCCAGAAATTCGGGTCTCCACGGGTGAGTACGCACGGGGTACTCACGCGTAGACCCAACGGAAGTGCTGGTTTCGTGCATGCACTGCGCATGTGCGGGAAACTGGAACTTCCGTTCCCTTAAAGGAAGGGGTTCAGAGGTCAAACGCTTGCGCTGGAGAGGCAGCGCGTGCACATAGAACTTACGTTTTTTTTTCCAGCTTTCTCCGGGAGGGTAAGTCCCCAGGAGTTACACATGTAAAAAGCATGCAAAAGGCCTGCTTTTAACAAGGTAAGTGGTGAATTAATTAAAATTAAAACATTTTTTCCACAGGTTTATTATTTTTAAATACTTTAAAGAAAGGTAAGTTTATTTTTAGCCCCGTTAGAAAATGTAATTCATTTTTCAAAAATTTAAATTATTGTTTAAAATATGTAATTATATGTAATTTTATGTAATTTATAGTTATTTTAAAAATGTGATGCTTTTTAAAAAAATTATTTGAAGTTTTAGTGATGTTTTGGGGTTGATAGTATTTATAGTTTTGACAGCTCTTCCTGTCAATTTTATGAATGGGCATTCCCTGCTACCATTGGCTCTCCATGGCCCACGTGATCCCAGGGGACGCATCGAACTAACTGCACCCCTCGGATACGCAAGCACTGCACGCCGGCAATTGGAGCAGGCCCAGGATCGGAATACCACATGAGCCCACAGCTCAACGGCCGGCGCGCTAGGTAAGTGCAGGTCGGAGGCTTGCACCCGCGGGAAGCCTCTGACCCAAATTTCTGGGCCAATATGTTTTTGAAATCAATTGAACTTCTCCCTAGGTTTTATAAGGGGATTGTAGAGTGGGCCCAATTTTTGAGAGGTGTGCAGTTTATGCCCAAGGATGCTGAGGAATTTTTAGAACAGCTCTTATTTTTGAACAGGTGGGTCAACATCGAAGGAGAGGTATTATTTAATCAAACTTTTATAAAAGCTGGTGTTATATATGTGAAAGATGTATTATACGAGGTAATTCCAGGCTGGTTGCCGGAAGCGATAGTGAGGGACATGGGCCCCGATTTTCGGCCAGCTGTCGGGCGGCTTTTCATGCGGCCGTGGTCCAAAAATCGCGGTAAAAGTGGGTCGGGACCCCCCCGCCGCCTGATTCCCCGCCCCGTCCGACTTTCGGACCGCCGTTTCCACGCGCCCCGCTTCAGTCCCGCCCGCCGCTGGCAGGACTGCTCGTCGGAGCACTAATCACCAATGATCACCTTGTTAAGGACAATTTTCCCGTGCTGTTGCGACTTTGGGGCTTTCCCCACCTGAAACCCGCCTGCGGGGAACCCCGCCGATGAGAGCTGGCGTGAAAACAGCTGGCTTGCTTGCTTGCAGCAGCAGGTCGCTGAGGGCTGAAGAGATTTAAAGAGGCAGCATTTGCAGGCTGCAGGACCTTGTTGATCAAGGCTTGGGGGAACTATTTGAAGCCTTAGGAGCAGCTGCAGAAAGTTGGAGCCTCACACACTTCTTCAGTGTGAGCTCCCGAGAAGCCCCTCTCACCACCCTAACTCAGGACCTCCTCAACCGAGGCATCTGCTGGAAGCATGGGAGGCCTTTGGCACCTTCCCTTCCTGGCATTAGAGGATCTCCAACAGCAGAGGTGGCAGCAGCAGAACCAGGAACAGCAGGATCAGCACCAGGAGCACCAGGCTGCTGCTCACTCACCTGAAGCTGCACAGGCCAGAAGGGGCCAGTGCTTGGAGGTGGCTTGAGAGCACCTTGCTGCACTTTAGGGGGCCAGTGGGACCCGTTTCTGCACTGGCAGTCCTACTCAAAAGGACTTCCATGAAGATCTGGTTTCTCTGTTCAACAGATGGCCAACACTCCTCAAGAGATGTAATTCTCTTATGAGCACTCACCATGTTTTCCGTATGCTGGCAAGTTATCTCCTCCATGGAGGTTGCCAACCTTTCCATGGTGCTGCGTTCATGCACCAATGACTCCACAAAGGCTCTGCTCATGGTTGCTATGGACTCCTCCATTCGCTCCACACTCGCAGCAACCCTGGAGACAAAACCTGCCAGAGACTCCTGCATCTGTGCATGGAGATCCATCACCTCTTCTCTTGCGGATGGACCCAGAGGCAGAGGGTCGAGATGCAGCGCAGCTGAGCTGAGCTGGCAGAGCCCTGCCTCCTCCGACGAGGACTCTCCACTGCTGTCCCTGTCTCCAGAATCTGCTGAGGCTCACTTGTCAACTGCGAAACACCAGGTGACAACACTACTCTATGGGCTGGATTTTCCTAAGCCCCTGGAGTCGGGTTGGAGGCGTGCAGGCGATAAAAATCGGAGATCCGGGGGTCCCGACCCCATCCCGCCTCCAACCCGCCTCCATGTCAATTTCATAGGAGTCGGGTTGCCAACAAGTGCTGGAACCCGACTCCCAGAGGCAGGAAGGGATTAAAGGCAATTAAACTGCCTGTTAACAGGTAGTTAACAGGTAGTTTTTTGCCTATTCGCGATTTTTATTGCTGGTTTGTGGGCTTCCCGACAGCTCCAAACCACGAAAAGTTTTCGAGGTGGGGCGTGGGTCTGAGGTCTTGGAGGGGTCGAGATGTCCAGTGTTCAGGTGAGTGAGGGGTGCAGGAGTGCAAAGGTAAGTGTTTTGCAAGTGTTTAAAGTGTTTAAATAAGTTTAACTTACTTTTACTTACCTTTACAGGAGTCCTGCATTCTGGTGTCAGGAGTCGGCTGCAAGAACCACAGAAGCTCCGATTTTTAAAAAAAAATCAGCTTCTTGGTTTCTGCAGCAAAATGATTTTAAAGTTATCCTGAGAAAGGACTGAAGCTGAATTAGCAGTTTTTCAGTGCTTGACAGCTTCAAACAGCTGTTAAACACTGATATTTCATCTGCCAAAAGCTTTTGACAGATGAAATGTCAATCTCTGACGTCACCTGTTGCCGGGTGGCCCTTAATTGGCCTGCTGAGCCCACAGGGCGGGCTCAACAAGGTCAATCAGAGGAAAATCCAGTGGATTGGCCACATCTCCATGGAGGCGGGACAACAAGCCCGAATGTGGGTTTCCCACCTCCAACCCGCCCCCGTAGCAAAATCCAGCCCTATGTCCCGAAGGTCCCCCCAAGGTGTGAGTGTCTGCGCTGGTGCTGGGTGCGCTTACTTCTGCTGACGCTGCACCCTCAGAGGTTGGAGCTTCCTCTGAGGAGTCTGGCTGCACAGCCTCTTCCTCCTCCACAGTGAGGACGGGGGCTCTGGATGGTACTGTGGGGAGTAAAGGAAGGAGTTACAGATGTATTGCCAAGGTTCCTTTGGTGACTCCCAGCGAGTTGGCATCCCAGCGAGTTGGCATCTGCTGACACCTGCATCCATGCAGCATTGGTCTCAGTGGGAGGCCTCTTCTTCCCTGACCTAGGGAAGAGGACCTTCCTGTGGGCCCTAACCCCATCCAATAATGCCTGCAGTGAAGCCTCGTCGAATTTGAAGGCAGCTCAGGGTCTGGCAATGTCCACAGCTGCTGCAGGCTCCTCTGCCATCCTGTATGGTTCATTTGGAAGCCTTCAGAGGATGCAGTGCTTGCCATGGACCTTGAAAGCACCACGAATGATGACATCATACTGTGGGGATTTCTGCCTCGATTTAGACAATTAGCAAGGCTTCCCACATGCTGGGAATTAATTGGCCAATTGAGGGAAAATTGCGTGGGGCTGGCTGACACTTTTTCATGTGTGTCAGAAACCCCACATTCGGGGAAATCCGACCATTCCCCACACAAGCCGAAAATCGGGGCCATGTGTGGGAGGAGGATCAGGAGGTTGAGGAAAAAGCAATAGCGATCACGTATGAGAAGATTGTGAGGGTAATGCCACAGGATTGGATGGAAGAAATAAATGCGGAAATCTCCAAAGGAAGTAAAATGCGTCCCACTTTTCCAAGCTTTCTGCTGGAGAAAGAGGGAGAGTTGGTCCAATTTGACAACTGTAATACTCGAGATTTCTATGAGGTATTTAGAGAATGGAGATTCAAGACACCTGCTGGTCAGGAGATTTGGCAGAGTATATACCCACAGCTGGACTTCAACAGGATTTGGAAGGGAGTGTGGGCGAATTTTTAATGTCCAGAGTGGATTGAACTGGATTTCAAATTGGCTCATAACTGGATTTTTACCATGACCGTCTTGTGTAAGATTGGACGAGTAGAGGGGCAACTTGCCCAGTGTGTGGGACATGGGATGAGATTCTGTCCCATTTACTGGTGTTATGTCCGCAGTTAAATGATTTTAAGTACTATGTTCGACAGTTGTGTGAAGTTTTTTTGCTGGGTGGGGACCGAAGAGTGAGAATGGGAATCCTGTGGGACTCAATTTTGAGATGGGGATTGCAGGAGAGTCTGCCTGAGTCTAGCGGAGCGGCAATTCATTTAATGTTCAGTTTGGCTAGATTCGTGATTGTGCAAAGAAGGAATGCTCTGTTTTTTAAGGGGAGGAGAATCAATCTAAAAGAGTATTTTAAATATAAGCTTGTAGGGGGTGGCGTGTGCCCAGTCAGCTCTGCCCCTGACTGTCTCTGAGCGGCTCGAATCGCTCCCACACCCCTGGGTTCTAGACACCGGACTTAGGCACAGGCGGCGATACAGAAAATAGAGTAGACAAGTGGTTTAGTACAAGAAAATCGTAATTTTTATTAAAGGCACAATAAAATCACAACACTGAGAATTACTAGGATAGTTATAGGCATATAAAATTACACTATTTGGGAATGGGGAACACATGGCACATCGAGGGAACAAACACATTAAAAATCCCCTTACCCTTATCCCACCCCCAATACCTAACTAGATTAAGTTATGAGAGGCCCGGGATTGATGCTCACCAATGGGGTTTCCTTGACAATTCAAAACCTGTCGATTAAGCCGGTTGTGGTTTTGGGGTTCACTCTTGTTGTCCTTTGGGGCCTGCCATCGTCACGTGGCCACAGGGCGTGGCGATGGTGTCATCTGTGTAAAGTACTCTCCTTTTCCTCCATCAGAAATATGGTGTAAAGTCTTTTCTTTGGGTACTTTACTTTGCAGAAATGGTTGTTCTTCTCGTGGTGGTTTGGTCGCCGACGGTTTTGTTGCAGTTGGGCCTCAGTTGGCGGTTTATATTGTCACTTTGATCTTCCTACTCATGCTTCAAACGCCAGCGTATAACTAGGTTGGGGTGTATGCCCGCTCGTCCCCAACGCTTCTTTTTCGCTGCCCTTCTCTGCTTTATCGGTTTTGCCGTTCGTCTCATCTGCCCATTTATGGCCCCGTGTGTCCTGTGTGTATTCGATTCGGGTCCCGTTCTCCTCCCGCGTTTGGCCCCCAGTGTTGTAATGGGCGTCCTCGGTGTCGAGCAGCGCGGGGAGGGAGGAGAGAGAACCAGCGACGATGCAAGAGGCAAGGGCGAGAGGCAAGAGAGAGAGCTTGGCTACCGGTGGGCCTACAATTATACCCGGTTCTTCACCCCTTATCTGCGCGCCAAATCAGGTCAGTTCTTTGTATAATTTTTGGCGGGCTCGTCCAAAGTGATTGCAGTCATTCACTTTAATGGCTTTTGGGGCACTTGTCTCCTTGTTTAATGGCTTCGATATCCTGGCTGTTTGTTATTTATGAAACTTAATCGTCTTTTCCTGGCTTGGTAGCTACGTTGAGCTGTTACCGATTATTTATGCAAAAAGTTAATGGCCTCAAGATTAGGTCCATCCTGACTTGATCTGTTCCAAGATGAAGAATGCATATTCTGTGTTTACCTATCTGTCTGGCTTTAGAAAAGGACAAAGTCTTTCACAGATCCATGCATGTTAGGTTTCGTTTCACGATTTGAATGGGCCTGCCTTTTGCAGGGCTTTGCTTTTAAAATCCTGCCAGTCTTGGTCACGAGGTTTCAGAAGCCATTTTGGGTACCCTTTTTAATAACTTGTCCATACAGAGCCCCTTTATCGATAACTTTTGGGGAATGTGGGAATTTTGAGAACCCTACAAGCTAAAAGATAATTATAAGGCTCTGTGGATGTTTTATTCTGAAAGGAATTTAAAGATAGTATTTTACAATCAATGTTTAAAGTACAATCAATTAATATGTTACGGGAGACAAATTAAACTTCAGATTTTGATGTTAAAATGTGGTGGAAGGATGGCTATGCAGAGCGGCGGAATTGATTTGTATGATACAATGAAATGATCACAATGTTGTAAATGTTCTTAATGTTCAATAAAGTATTTAAAAAATGTGGGTAGCACCCTCACATCTGAGTCAGAAGGTTGTGGGTTCAAGTCCCACTCCAGTGACTTGAGCACAAAAATCCAGGCTGACACTCCAGTGCAGTGCTGAGGGGTGCTGCACTGTCAGAGGTGCCATCTTTTGGATGAGACGTTAAACTGAGGCCCCGTCTGCTCTCTCAGGTGGACGTACAAGATCCTATGGCACTATTTTGAAGAAGAGCAGAGGAGTTATCCCGAATGGCCTGGTCAATATTTATCCCTCAATCAACATCACAAAAAAAAATTATCTGGTCATTATCACATTGCTGTTTGTGGGAGCTTGATGTGCGCAGATTGACTGCCGCATTTCCTACATTACAACAGTGTCTACAGTTCAAAAAGTACTTAATTGGCTGTAAATGCTTTGGGACATCTGGTGTTTGTAAAAGGCACTATATAAATGCAAGTATTTTATTCTTTTCTTTTTACTCAAAAAGGGTTCCTTAATTCTACTTCATCCTTGTCTTTTTTCATTGTTTTGCATACAATAGGATAATTGCATCCTAAAAAGGAGGCTAAGCAGTGGAAGACTTGTATTTCTAAAGTGTCTTTCACAACTTCAGGATGTCCCAAATCGCTTTACAGCCATTGAAGTAATTTTGAAGTGCAGTCACTGTTGTAATGTAGGAAACGTGGCAGCCAATTTGCACACAGCAAGGTCCCACAAACAGCAATGTGATAATGACCAAATAATCTGATTTAGTGATGTTGGTTGAAGGATAAATATTGTCCAGAACACCAGGGAGAACTCCCTTGCTCATCTTTGAAAAGTGCCACGGGATCTTTAACGTTCAGCTGAGAGGGACCTCAATTTAAATAAAGGAAACTACGATGGTCTGAGGAGCGAGTTGGGTAGGATTGATTGGGGAATGGCACTCAAAGGGTTGACGGTGGATAGGCAATGGCAAACATTCAAAGACCGAATCGATGAGCTACAGAATTTGTTCATCCCAGTTTGGCATAAAAATAAAACAAAAAAGGTGACTACCGTGGCTAACAAGGGAAATTAGGGATAGCATAAGATCCAAGGAGAGGACATAAAAATTGGCCAGAAAAAGTGTGGTAACCTGGGAGGTTATGAGTAACCTGATCCACCAGGTGGTGCTGTGGCAATTGGTCTCCTGAGTTAAGTCTGGTCTGTACTGGTTGTACTTTTTGTTTTTGCTGCTTCATGGCAGAAGCTTTTATGTGCAAGTGTTGATTAAACCATGTTACAGAGTTAACCTGTGGCCACCTCAAGATACCACATATGGCGATGAGAATAAAGGACGGAAAAGTTTTGGTGGATCAGTCATAGTTATGGAGTATTCGGAAGAGGTGCTCGGGTTGGTTAGCAAACTAGTCAGAAAAGCACAAGGCTAGGCCGCGGGAGTCAAAACGGAGTTTGATTTTTTGGCTGAAGTGACCGGACTCCAAGGATGGCAGGAACGGTAGGCTCCGTGGCACCTTTTGACAGCAAGTCACAGTCTTGGGAGGAGTATTGTGAAATACTGAGCCATTTCTTTATGGCAAACGAGGTGGACAGTGCTGAAAAGAAAAGGGCCATTTTACTGAGTTGTGTGGGAGCGCAAACCTATACACGGATGAGGAATCTGCTGAGCCCGGAGCGGCCAGGAGAAAAATCTTTTGACGAGTTGGTGAGTCTACTAAAGAATCATTTCAATCCGAAACCTAGTGAAATAGTACAGAGATGGAAATTCAATTTGAGGATTAGGAGGCCGGAAGAAAGCGTTACTGAGTATGTGGAGGAGCTTCGGAAGCTTGCACAGGACTGTAATTTTGGAAATACGCTCACAGTCACGTTAAGGGACAGACTAGTATGTGGAGTTAACGACGACAGTATACAGCAAAGGTTGCTGTCAGAAGAAGGATTAACGTTTGAGATGGCACTTAAAAAAGCACAAGCCATGGAGACGGCTAACAAGGACATTAAGGACTTAAACAGTATGAGCAAGGAGAAATGGAGTAAACCAGTGGGAGGAGCTGTTTTCAAGATGGAAGCTGGCATGAAAAGTCCACCAGTCGGGGTTGGGGATTGCTACTGATGTGGCGGGACGAGCCATTATGCAAAGGACTGCAGGTTTGCAAAGGCAAAATGCCACAATTGTGGAAAAATAGGGCACTTAAAGAAAGTCTGTAAAAGGGCAGTGAGTGAGAGAAGCGGTGCTAAAGGGGCAAAGCATGCTAAAGGGGGGAGGGAGAAGTACACAACGCGGGCAAATTACATACAAGAGGAGGAAGAGTCTAGTGAGGAGGTTTTCACTATATACAGTATAGACACTTCAAGGCCCAATGTACCCACTCTCACTCAGTATTTGATAGTGAATGGAGGGCAAGTAAAGTTTGAGATTGACACCGGATGTAGTGTAACCATAATGTCGCAAACTGAGTGCGCCAAGCTATGGGGGGAAGCAAAAGTACCAGAGCTAGGTACATGCCCCATTAGTCTCAAAACCTACACAGGACAGAAGGTGGACATTTTGGGGGCGGCCGAAGTACAAGTGGAA
Source organism: Somniosus microcephalus (assembly GCF_052327205.1). Classification (NCBI taxonomy): domain Eukaryota; kingdom Metazoa; phylum Chordata; class Chondrichthyes; order Squaliformes; family Somniosidae; genus Somniosus; species Somniosus microcephalus. The sequence goes on along the minus strand of NC_140996.1, from coordinate 31,186,789 downwards.
CACAAAGGAGTCACCAAAGAGCTTACGGTGGTAGTGGTAGCAGGGTCAGGGCCAAACCTGTTAGGGCGAGGGTGGATCAGTGAGTTGAGTGTGGACTGGCAGGCAATGAATAAAATGGAGGACAGTACAGAGGCACTGCAAGAAGTGCTGATGAAGCATGAGTTAGTGTTCAAGGACGAACTGGGCACCTTAAGGGGAGCCACAGCCAAGATTCATGTAGCCAGTGAGGCCACGCCTCGTTTCTTTAAACCAAGGTCGGTACCTTTTGCAATGAAAACCAAGGTTGAGGCGGAACTAGATCGCCTGCTAAAGGACAAAGTAATAGAACCAGTGAAATTTTCAGACTGGGCAGCACCAATAGTCCCGGTATTGAAGCCCGACGGTAACGTAAGGGTGTGTGGTGATTATAAGTTAACAGTGAACAGAGTATCATCACTGGAACAGTACCCCATTCCGAGAATGGAGGACATGTTAACATCGCTCGCTGGGGGAGAAAGATTCAGCAAACTGGACATGAGTCATGCGTATCAGCAGATATTGCTAGATGAAGAATCAAAAAAGTTTGTCACCGTGAACACGCACAAGGGGCTGTTCACGTATGACAGGTTACCATTTGGTGTCAGTTCTAGCCCAGCAATATTCCAACGGACTATGGAGGGCATTCTGCAGGGCATTCCAAAGGTGGCCGTGTACTTAGATGATATTCTGCTAACAGGAAGTGACGATCAGGATCACGTAAAAACACTGGACAAAGTGCTACAGCGGCTGGAAGAGGCGGGGCTACACATGAAACGGAGTAAGTGTAGTTTCATGGAGAAGGAAGTTACATTCCTGGGACATCGGGTGGATGCCACAGGCCTCCATCCATTACCAGGGAAAGTGCGGGCAGTGCAGGATGCACCTGCACCCACCTCAGTGACTGAACTGAAAGCCTATCTAGGGCTCCTGAATTATTATAACTGGTTTCTTCCAAACTTATCGATGCTGCTGGCACCCCTGCACAAACTGCTGAGAAAGGAGGAGCCATGGCATTGGGGGCCAGAGCAAGCGAAAGCGTTTCAGCAGTCAAAGGAGCTACTTCAGTCCAGCAGGGTGTTAGTGCATTACGACGAGAAGAAGGAGCTGATAATGTCCTGCGACGCATCACCCTATGGAATGGGGGCAGTGTTGGCCCACCGCATGCCAGATGGAGCGGAAAGGCCCATTGGGTTTGTTTCACGCACGCTCACAGCTGCGGAAAATAACTATTCACAGCTTGATAAAGAGGGGTTAGCCATTATATTTGGAGTAAAGAAATTCCATAAGTACATATATGGGAGGAAGTTTGTAATCAGTACTGACCACAAGCCTCTTATTAGCTTACTGAATGAGGTGAAAGCGGTGCCTCAAATGGCATCACAGAGAATAATGAGATGGGCAGTAACAATAAGAGCCTATGAATATGTGATCACGTACAGAGCCAGCAAGGAAAACGGGAACGCTGATGCTCTCAGCCGCCTGCCCCTCTCAAAATCTCCTCGCAGTACTTCCCCTGAGGAGCACGTCCTGATGCTGGATCAGGAGATCAGTCCCCTGATGACTTCAGCGCAAATCCAGGGCTGGACAGCCAAGGACCCCGTTCTGTCAAGGGTCCATGAGTATGTGTTGAAAGGTTGGCCAGATCACCGTGAGGGACCGGAGTTCGTGCCGTACAGACAGAGACAGCACGAGCTCAGTGTCCAAGATGGATGTGTGCTATGGGGAGCACGCATCATAGTCCCAGAGCGGGGATGCTCTACTTTGATGGAACAGTTGCATCAATCGCACCCAGGAATGACTAGAGTGAAAGGACTGGCTAGGAGCTACCTGTGGTGGCCTAACTTGGATGCTGAAATTGAGTCAAAGGGAAAGTCATGCACTATATGTCAGGAACAGAGGAAAGCACCTGCCGGGGCACCACTCCATCCCTGGGAGTGGCCCAGCAAACCCTGGAGGAGAATTCACATAGGCTATGCGGGACCTTTTATGGGCAAAATGTTTTTGGTGCTGGTAGACGCTCACTCAAAGTGGATCAACGTTTATCCAGTGAGCTCTGCAATGACTAATGCCACACTGGATTGTCTCAGGAACAGCTTCAGCATGCATGGTATTCCAGAAATGATTGTATCCGACAATGCACAGTGTTTTGTTAGTGAAGGGAGCAAAGAATTCATGGTAAGGAATGGAATCACACGTCACCTCGGCTCCATATCACCCAGCCTCAAATGGGTTAGCCGAGCGAGCCATGCAGACTTTTAAGGAGCTCACGAGGAAGAGCTCAGGTGACACCCTGGAGACCAAGCTCAATAGAGCCTTGTTTAGTTATCGTATAACACCCCAAGCTACCACAGGGCTTTCTCCGGCTGAGTTGATGATGGGGAGAAAGTTGCGGTGCACGTTAGACCTGATACACCCAGATCTCAAAAGCAAGGTTGAGACAAAACAAACAAACCAAAAAGCGTACCATGACAAACATACTAAAGCTCGCCATTTCGCCATAGGGGACTCTGTGTACACCCGGAACTTCGGCTATGGGCCTAAATGGATACCAGGACTAATCCAGGACATTACAGGACCTGTGTCGTACTCTGTGTTACTAGGGGATGGTCGAGGGGTTTGTCGGCATGTGGATCAGCTTTTCAGCCGGCAGCAGGGGGAATTGCCTCAGATGGAACAAAGGGCAGTAGAGGAGGCTGTTCCAGGACCCAGCATGGCTTATAAGGTGCCAGTGGACACTGGTACTGCCAGGCCACAGCGGGACAGAGAAAAACCAACATCAGAGACTACTCCAATCTCAAGTGCGAGTGAATCTGAGAATCCACCACAAGTGGAATTAAGACGTTCACAAAGGATTCGCAAGCAACCAGAAAGACTTATACAAACCTGTTAAATTAGTCAGGGGTTAACCATGGTTAGAGCATACAGGTTAATTAAAACGTAGTACCTAGTAAGGGTTATTGTTTAAGAATTGCATACGGCAATCTTAAGGGGGGAGGAGTGTCGCAACCTGGGAGGTTATGAGTAACCTGACCCACCAGGTGGTGCTGTGGCAATTGGTCTCCTGAGTTAAGTCTGGTCTGTACTGGTTGTACTTTTTGTTTTTGCTGCCTCATGGCAGAAGCTTTTATGTGCAAGTGTTGATTAAACCATGTTACGGAGTTAACCTGTGTCCATCTCTATCTATGGCCACCTCAAGATACCACAAAAAGCAATAATCCTGAGGATTGGGAGATGTTTAGGATTCAACAAAGGAGGACAAGGGGATTAACTAAGAAAGGGAAAATAGAATATGAAAGTAAGCTAACAGGGAACACAAAAACTGACTGTAAAATCTTTTATAGATATGTGAAGAGAAAAAGATTGGTGAAGTCAAGCGTAGGTCCCTTGCAGTCAGAATCAGGGGAATTTATAATGGGGAACAAAGAAATGGCTAACCAACTAAATACATATTTTGGTTCTGTCTTCACAAAGGAGGACACAAATAACCTCCCAGAGATGCCGGGGACCACAGGGTCTGATGAAAGGGTGGAACTGAAAGAAATCAGTATTTGTAGGGAAATGGTGTTAGGAAAATTGATGGGACTGAAGGCCAATAAATCCCCAGGGCCTGATAATCTACATCCCAGGGTACTTAAGGAAGTGGCCCTGGAAATAGTCGATGCATTGCTGGTTATCTTCCAGAACTCAATAGACTCTGGAACAGTACCCATGGATTGCGGGGTAGCTAATGTTACCCCACTATTCAAAAAAGGTGGTAGAGAAAAAGCGGGGAATTATAGACCGGTAAGCCTGACATCGGTAGAGGGGAAAATGCTAGAGTCCATTATAAAAGATGTAATAGCAGAGCACTTGGAAAGCAGTGACAGGATCAGACGAAGTCAACATGGATTTACAAAAGGTAAATCATGCTTGACTAATCTACTGGAATTTTTTGAGGATGTAACTGGTAAAATAGATAAGGGAGAACCAGTGGATGTGGTGTATTTGGACTTTCAGAAGGCTTTCGATAAGGTCCCGCATAAGAGATTAGCGTGCAAAATTAAGGCACATGGGATTGGGGGCAAGGTATTGACTTGGATAGAGAACTGGTTGGCGGACAGAAAGCAAAGAGTTGGAATAAACGGGTCATTTTCCGAGTGGCAGGCAGTGATTAGTGGGGTACCGCAAGGATCGGTCCTAGGACCCCAGCTGTTCACAATATATATTAATGATCTGGACGAGGGAATTGGATGTAATATCTCCAAATTTGCAGACGACACAAAGCTGGGTGGGAGGGTATGCTGTGAGGAGGATGTCGTGAAACTCCAGTACGATTTGGACAGGTTAGATGATTGGGCAGAAACATGGCAAATGCACTATAATGTGGATAAATGTGAGGTTATCCACTTTGGTGGCAAAAACAGGAAGGCAGATTATTATCTGAATGGTAATAGATTGGGAGAAGGGGAAGTGCAAAGAGACCTGGGTGTTCTTGTGCACCAGTCGCTGAAGGTAAGCATGCAGGTGCAGCAGGCGGTTAAGAAGGCAAATGGTATGTTGGCCTTCGTAGCAAGAGGGTTCGAGTACAGGAACAAGGATGTCTTGCTACAGTTGTACAGGGCCTTGGTGAGACCGCACCTTGAGTATTGTGAGCAGTTTTGGTCGCCTTACCTGAGGTAAGACGTTCTTGCCATGGAAGGAGTGCAGCGAAGATTCACCAGGCTGATACCTGGGATGGCAGGAATGACATATAAGGAGAGATTGTGTCGATTGGGCTTATACTCACTGGAGTTTAGAAGAATGAGAGGGGGTCTCATCGAAACCTATAAAATTCTGTCAGGCCTGGACAGACTAGATGCAGGAAGGATGTTTCTGATGGCCAGGGAGTCCAGAACCAGGGGTCATAGTCTAAGGATAAGGGGTAAGCCATTTAGGACTGAAATGAGGAGGAATTTCTTCACCCAGGGAGTGGTGAACCTGTGGAATTCTCTGCCACGGAGGGCGGTGGAGGCCAGTTCATTAAATATATTCAAGAAAGAGTTGGATATATTTCTTAAGACTAAAGGGATCAAGGGATATGGGGAGAAGGCAGGGACAGGGTACTGAATTTGGATGATCAACCATGATCTCATTGAATGGCGGAGCAGGGTCGAAGGGCCGAATGGCCTACTCCTGCTCCTATCTTCTATGTTTCTATGTTTAACATCTCATCCAAAAGACCGCATCTCTGACAGTGCAGCAATCCCTCAGTACTGCACTGGAGTGTCAGTCTAGATTGTGTGCTCAAATCTCTGGAGTGGGACTTGGAACCCATGACCGTCTGACTCAAGCTGCAAGAGTGCGACCCACTGAGCCACAGCTGACAGCAGCAGTTTTTATGTTACTTGCAGTCTCCTACAACTGGTTAAGCATCTTCTTAATTAGATTAGCTATCATTTTACACGGAGAACAGGTGAGTTAAAATTTTGGGTGTGTGCCTTTGTCAAAATGTTAACTCATCTGTTCTCTCTACAGATGCTGCCTGACCTGCTGAGTGTTTCCAGCATTTTTTGTTTTGTTTTAGCTTTCCAGCATCTGCAGTGTAATGTTCTTTGTTATGTGGTTTGCAGTTGAACTGACTGAAGCCTGCTTGATCGCTGCAAGGTGTCTACAAGGTCCCAGCAGTATCAAGGTTATAGTTTTCTGTAACTTTAAGGGATACTGACAACGCAATGGAACTGACTGTGGAAATCGAACTCACTCTGGAAATCCTGTCACAAACAATTTATTTCTTCTCTGCTGGGCTTAAAATACCTCAGGCATTGCCTTTCTGGCAGAGTTAAGCATTTTATGTAGACATTATACATTTCCTGTAGGCCTCAGCTTCCTGTATTTTTATTATCTTGTTATGCATTTTAATTTGTTTTCATATGTGGCACTGCGAGCACTTTTTATAGTGTTCTGATCATTAGGGCCTGCTTGAATTTGGTCTAGATACTACTTAATGTTGCAATTCGTCATTTTAAATTTGTGCGCAAACACTTTCGCTGTAATTCTGTCCTCGGTTATGATCCCAATGGACTATTAGATTCACTACTTAAAACATTACCATCAGTGTATGGCATTAAGTGGAAACTTGAAACAGTCAGTAAATACAAATGCATTTATCACAAATAGAAGGCTTACGGCCACTATTTAATCCACACAATTGCCAATGCAAGCCGAGGAAAATGTCATATAATGAATGTGTCAGTGTTTGTAAACAGACATTAACAATCCTTTTACCTTGGGGGCTAAACATATTACAATAGTGTCACAACTAAATACTGCTACATCGTGCTCTCTACAGCTATGCTCTAAAATTAGGAAGGGGGAATTTAAATAAAACCAGCTCCACTTATAGCATTTATAATTGACAATCACATATTATAGACAAAGCCACATTTAAATTGGCTAAAGGACTGTAGTTAAAAGGTGGTTTTAATCAGGCTACTTTCTAGTGGGTCTCGTTACTAGTGGGACGCCCCAGAGCTCTGTGCTGTGCCCCTTCCTGTTTATCTCTGAAAAGTTACAAGATCACTGCAGACGGATAGTAAGGGCTGGATTTTCTCAGCCCCGAGGAGGCGGGTATGGAGGCGGGACTGCCGGGAAAATTGCAGAATTTGGGGGTGGGTGGCAAACCCGCCTCCACCCGCCTCCGTGCCCTCTTGCCAGGAGGCAGGAAGCCGTCCTGCCCCGGATCCCGTCTCCTTGGAGGCGGGAAGGGATTAAAGCCTATTAACTGCCTGTTAACAGGTAGTTAACAGAGAGAAAATAGGATTACCCCCATTTTTCGTGCTGAAGTGCGGGCTTCCCGACCTGAGGGAACCCCGCCGGGGTGTAAGAGGTCTGCGGGGGTCAGAGGGGTCTGAAGGTGCGATGTAGAGGTGAGTGATGGGTGCAAGTGTGGAGTGGTAATTATGTGAGGTGAGTGTAAAGTGTTAGAAAATGTTAACTTACCTTTGTTTCACCCTACAGCCTTCAGCCGCTGTGGAGCCGGAGTCCCCGACATCTCCATTGTAGAGATCACAGACTGGCTGTTGCATCCTCCAATCCAACAGCCAGCTGCTTTCTACAAAGTAGAAAGGTTTGATGAGTCCTGAACACAAGGACTCATCAAACTACACAGAATGTCAGTGTTTGACAGCTTCACAGAGCTGTCAAATGATTACATTTCTTCTTTCAAAAATTCTTGACAGATGACACGTCATACGTTTACGTGCTCTGTCACTGACTTCCCCCTAATTGGCCTGCTGAGCCTGTTGGGCGGGCTTAACATGGTCAATCAGGGGAAAACCCCGCTGGTTGGCCAGAAGCTGATGGAGGCGGGACTGAAACCTGGCAAGCAGCAGTCCCATCTCCAAAACATCTCCATTCATAAAATCCAGCCCGAAGATTCTGGATAATAACCAGCAGGTCAGGGCTCTTCTAAGGTTTGCCTGGTCACCTTTAAGGATCAGAGAAGAATTTTTCACAGAGGTTTCCTGAATTAGCTACTTTGCTTTGGCTGTGGTGCGAGGGAGGAAGGGTAAATAAATGGGGATGAGTTCTGTAAGATGTGGGGAAAGCATGTGTGGGCCTGGAGCTCCCTCCCGAAACCTCTCTGCCTCTCTACCTTTCTCTCCTCCTTTAAGATGCTCCTTAAAACCTACCTCTTTGTCCAAGCTTTTGGTCACCTGTCCTAATATCTCCTTATGTGGCTCGGTGTCAAATTTTGTTTCATAATGCTCCTGTGAAGCGTCTTGTGGCATTTCACTTCGCTAAAGGCGCTATATAAATGCAAGTTGTTGATTGCCTTTTCTCTCAGCATCAAGGGAGCTGTACCTCAACAGGAACACCATTTTTGAGCTGTGTCAGCTCCTGAAATCAGGTCTGCAACAATGGAGCAATGTTCTGGAGGGCATTCTTAGTGGAATAAAAGTTGACCACTGCAGTAAAGTTCTACACTATAGATTTTCAAACTGGTTCCATGGAAGGATCCCAGGGCCCCTTGGAGTCATCAGATTTCTGTGCCTCTAGACCAGGCAGACAGTGAACTGTGAGCACAATGGGCCAGAAATTAGGATCGGGTGCTTGCCGCGCATGCAAGCCCCCGATGTGCACTCACCCGGCGCACCGACATCTGAAGCCTGGGCCTGCTTGGAATTCCTGTCACTGGCCCGGTTCAGATGTCGGCGCGATGTGCTTGCCTGATCCAGTGGCGTAGTTAGTGTGATGTGCCGGCTGGGATCAGGTGAGCACTGTGCAGCCAATCAGGGGAGGGGAAACTTCATTCATGAGTTTGATAGTAAGAACTGTCAAACTCATGAAAAGTACGGGCGCCCAAAAGACTAGTTTAACTTTAAAATTTTAAAAAACATCCCAATAATTAAATAAACTATAAATAACTTTAAAAAACTATTTTAAACAATTAATAACATTTTTGAAAAAAATAATTTTTTAAGAAATCGGGTCTAAAAATAAACTTACCTTACTGTAAAGTCCTTAAAAACAATGAAGCTGTGGAAAAAATGTAATAATTTTAAATAATAGACCACTTACCTTCAAGAATCCACTCCTTAAAGAGCCTCCTTTTTAAATGTGTAAAAATTTCAGGCCCTTGCACACGGGCAAACCTGTCAAAAAGAAGGAAGTTCAATGCGTGCGCGCAGAGTGCTGCGTGCACGCATTGGACCTCTGAAACCCTTGGAGGAAATGCCGGTTTCCCGCACATGCGCTGTGCATGCTGAAATCCGGCACTTCCAATGGGCCCACGCGTGAGTACCCCGTCCGTACTCATGCGTTGGGACCGGAATTACTGGCCCATTGTTTCAAGGGTCAAGTATTCTAGTTTTTTTTCCTGTATTTGTTGACTTACTTGCATGCTATTTCTGTATACAAATAAAAAACACTGGCTACAATGATTTCCTTCAAGGACGGGTGGTGACTTGAGAGCAACCAGCCTGTTTCTTTACTTCTTTACATATGCCACTATTTGAGGCAAATCCCGAACACTGGATAAAGATTCCCATGAGCACAGGCCATTGCACTGCTACGCCCCCTCTCAATCTCTCTTTTACGGTTGTCCTGAATGCAATTCCAATAGTTTAGAAATCTACCTTGCTCATATCTTGGCCTTTTGACCCTAGTATCTTGGCATCATCAGTGGAGACCTGCTCCAACTATTTCTGTCACCAGCGTGCTTTCGGTCTTGCTTGTAGGCACCACTCAGGCTGTTTGTTGCTCAATGGCAGCCTGCATTGCAGACAGTTTGCTGCACAACATTTCTCGACTGCCTGGTGCAATCTTCAACTTTACCCAGACCAGCAGACAATGAGAATAAAATTAACATGCATCAAGCCAGACAAGAGTAAAGGGATTTATTTTTCCTCCTCAGAGTTATGGGTATGTGGAATATATTCACAGATGATAAATTGAGGCCCTGTTAATTAACCATTTTATTTTCCAAGAGCTGGTTGAATATTTGAAAGCTTTAAAGATAATATGAGATAGAGATAATCAAATGCTGTAACTATGGAGATATCATCCCAAGGAAGGCAATTAGTCTAGATTGTAAGATCTAGGACCTTAATTTTTTAACTTTTGTTGATTGACCTTTAGTTCTGGCAGAACATTTCCTCAGGATATTCAAATTTTGGGCAGAGTCAGTGATGGAACTGATTGGACACGGGCTGCAAATGAAATAGGCTTAAAGAGCCGAATAGCATTTTCTTAGTCATTGCTGACATCATGGAACTAGAGGATAAAATATAAAAAGTTCAGGCAACACTAGAGATGGAAAAGTAAAGTGTATAAAGGTGTCCTCTTTGCATGAAGCCTCATCCACTAGTAGTGCATATCTGGAAATTGTGGGGACACTGCCCCATGCAATTAGACTACAAATCAGGAAATTGCAGGCAACTCCCCCAAATTTCAATCCAAGTGAGTGGAAAATTGCAGCAAGTGCACCTGAAATTTCCTGATATATCCACAGAGTAGTTGGGCTCAATTTTGCCGGGCACGAGGAGGTGGGTTTAGAGGGGTGGGAGGTGTTAAAATTGCAAAAAAATAGTGTGCGAGCCCGATCCCGCCTCCGAGCAATTTTCCCAGAATCAGTGATTCCACCCCGCTACCAAGAGGTGGGATAGGCCCTTAAGGCCCTTAACAACCACTTAATTGCCTCTACAATCCAATTTTGAGAGGCCTTTGATTTTTAGACATTTCCCCCACCCTACATGCCTCCCCTGGAACATGCCAGGTAATCCTGGCGGCCTCACAGTGAATTATTTAATAACAGCTGCAGCTCCACCATTAAAAAGGAGTGTTCAGCAATCATCATTTGCAGGTGGCTGAACCTTGTTGTCTCAGGTCTGGGGAACTTTTAGCGGCCTACTCATTGTTGTGGAAGTTTGGAGCCTGAGACACATCTCCAGTGTGACCTCCTGGGAAACCCCTCTCCCCACCTTGACTGAGCGCTTCCTCAACTGAGTTATATAGCAGAAGAATGGGAACCATTTATTTCCTTTCCTCCTGGACATCAGATGCGGATGAATACCAGCCGCGGCAGCAGCAGAACCCAGAACAACAGCAGCACCAACAGCAGGAGCAACAACAGGAGTGCCAAGCTGCTGCTCACCCACCTGAAGCTGCACAGGCCTGAAGGCACCAGAGCGCGACCACATTGCTGCCCGAGATGCAAGGGACGCAATCATGTTGGCCAGATTTGCTTAGCCTGTACAATCAAACACTTTTGCCTCACACCTTCTTACCAGAGCATCGACAATGAACAAGAACCTGCGGATTCCTATCACTCTGACCACCATACTGACAATTGCAAGTCACCCTAAGCCCTCAATGTGAAAGTCCCATTTGCAAAATGACAGGCCACAACTTCAACAGTTTGCCATCAAATCTGTTTGTGATACTATGACAAGGATGGCTGGTCCAAATACAATACATCACAGCACCCAAGTGACTACCCTTGTAACTATTTGTGCTTTATCTTCCTCTTACATGTGCTCCTACGTGGTGCTTCCCTGTGGCTTCAGCAGATGTGGCGGCCCCTTGCTCACTTTCTTGCTGCTTCTATCTCAATGCCTTTGGCGGGCGTCCTCTGGGGTTGCGAACCTTTGAGGGCTCGGCCAAGGTCTGCTGCTCTTGTGGCTATGCAGGAGCTGAGACGCCCATCTCAGTTGGGTGAGGGCTCTGGTGGGGCTCTGACCGAGGGCTTTGCAGTGGCATGGTCATATGAGCGCTTGGAGAGAAGCCCCCACTTCCTCGTCGTATACCACCAACATCCCTCTCATGGGTCAGCCCCATTTCAGAGCTAGCAAGTGGCTTGACAGCACCTTGCTGCACTTCAGGGGCCCATGAGGACCCGTTCCTGCGTTGGAAGTCCTATTTCAGAGGACTTCCATGAAGGTCTGGTTTCTCTGCTCAATAGCTGATCATCGCTCCTCAAGAGATGTCATTCTATTCTGAACAATGAACATGTTTTCAAGACTAAGCTCCTCCATGGTGTAGCCATCCTCTCCTCTACGGTAGCCATCCTCTCCTCTATGGTAGCCAGTCTTACCACAGAGGTAGCCAGCCTTTCCATGAAGGTTGCTATCCTCTCCGCGGTGATGTGTTCATGTTCCAATGCCTCCACAAAGGCTCTGCTCATGTTCGCGATGGACTCCTCCATTTGCTCCACACTCGCAGCGACCTGGAGACAAAACCTGCCAGAGACTCCTGCATCTGTTCCTGGAGTTCCAGTACCGCTCTCCTTCTGGGTGGACCTGGAGGCACAGGTTCGACATGCAGCTGAGCCGAGCTGGCAGAGTCCTGCGCCCTCCGATGAGGACACTCCACTGCCATCCCTGTCTCCACCATCTGCTGATGCACATTTGAGCTGTGATACACCAGGTGCCATCACTACTCTATCTCGCGAAGGTCCCACCAAGGTGTGAGTTTCTGTGCTGGTGCTCGGTGCACTGAATTCTGCTGACGCTGCGCCCTCAGAGGTTGCAGCTTCCTCTGAGGAGTCTGGAAGCTCAGGCTGTTCCACCTGGACAGCGGGGACGGGGGCTTTCGATGGTCCAGTGGGGGAGTAAAGCAAAGAGTTAGAGATGTGCAGTCAAGGTTACATGAACATTGAATAGTGCAGATGATCATAAGTCAATCTGTTAGAGCATCAGATTCATTATCAGTGACTCATGCAATGTCAATGAGAGAGATGCCAAACTATTCTGTCATCAGCTTGCTGTGATGCGCCCGTCTGTCCGTCCCCCACTTGGGATATGAGGAGAAGGCAGGAACAGGGTACTGAGTTTGGATGATCAGCCATGATCTCATTGAATGGCGGGGCAGGCTCGAGGGGTCGAATGGCCTACTCCTGCTCCTATCTTCTATGTTTCTATGAATCGTCCTCGATCCCAATGATTTCCAGGGCCGCCTCCTCCCAGGCGGTGAGCTGGGCTACTGAGGATGGCCCGCCTCCTGTCATGGCTCTTTCCCTCTTAGTGGGCTCTCTTCTCCTGCAATGAGGGACACAAGTGGAGTTTGAGTCAGAATGAAGGAGTGAGTATAGAGAATGCATAGCATAGATGCTTAGAAGGAGACACAGTGCCCTCCCTGTGTGCTGCAAGTTGTTGTTGTTGTTGCATCACAGTGATAGGGAGTGTGAGGACTACATGGTTGAATAGCTAAGTGAATATGACCATAGAGAGAGAGGCAATGGGTATGGGTGCAGGGGTGTAAGTGTCAAGTGGGATGTGGAGGAAAAGGTTAGCAAAGCAGAGTGCTGGTGAGGAGAGGCGATGGGGATCAGATTGAGGGTGACGGGAAAGTCATACTCACTTTTCCTGTGTGGAGAAGGTCATGAAACTTCTTCCTGCATTGCAGCCAGGTTCTGCGGCTCATTGATATGGAGTTGACCTCCTCGGCCACTTGCAGCCACACAGCTTTAGTCTGCTGGGGTGGCTTTTTTCTCCCTGAGGAAGGGAAGAGCACCTCCTTATTTGATCTTGCTCCCTCCACCAGAGCTTGGAGGGAGGGCTCATCGAAGCGTGGAACACACTTTTGCCTGCTGGTGGACATAGTCGATCAATGAAGTCCTTACTACAATCACCATAAAGTTTGCAGTCTCCAGAAGAAGCAAGGCTGCTGGCAGCCCTTAAATCCAGCAGCAGTGATGACATCATCGGAGGCGATTTTCTGTATGAAAAGACTCATTGGGCCAGGGGTTCCCTCCCACACGCTGGAAATCAATTGCCCAATTCGGGGAAAATAGCACTTTTTCCCCACTTCACTTCGGAGTCGGGGTCCTGACATGAATGCCACCTGACACGCCCCAGCCCGCCCACACTGGCAAAATCAAGCCCATTATATACGGAACAGGCACCTATCAAAATCAATATTATTATATGAAGTACAATGTTTCACATCAGTTAATAAAGGATTTTACCTGCAATATACATTTTTAAAGCAATGTTTCAGAGTTCTAATGTCTCTTAGTAATATTTTTATCTGGGTTCATATTGTTATAAACCAAAATAGTTAATTACCAGATATCTATCTTTCTATAGGATGTTGGGACAGAATGTTGCTGGCTGGACAATGTGGTTAAATATCTCCCACATGGTACATTTTATTGGTACACAAGCACGGGCAGTTGAGCAGGAATACTTTGTCTGCAATATTAACTAGTCTATTAGCAAAAAAAAGTCAAACAATTCAGGGGGATGTGCCTAACAATCTGAAATTGGACAGAACTCAAAGACATAAAAGTGAAATAAATATTAATTAGGCCGAAAGGGTAGAAAAATTTGATGGAAAATAAACTTCTTAGATATGGAAAAAATTCTTAATTTGAAAAAACTATGCAAATTGCTGCAATTATTTTATTTCTTCTCTTTTGTTTTGCTGAAATAAAAATTCACTGATCCTGAGTCTATGGCCAAGATTTTCCTCCTTGCCCAGTTTAGCACTGCAGCTGCTTGTGCACTTCTTGGCATTGTTTCAGCACCAATGACCAGTGGAATTGTTCGCCTTGGAACTTCATTTAATGTTCAGGGTTGGTTCCCAGTGTGATTAGTGCACTCCTCAAAGGTTTCCATCTTGGGGAGGGCGGAATATCTGGTGCTGCTGCAGCAGCTAAAAGGGCCAAGGCAAGCACTTTGTGGAATAATGTAACTCGCTGCAACGTCTGATGCTGGTGATTCTTCAGAACACCAAAGCCCACTAATTTAAAGACTCTTCACTTGAGGTGTAGCCAACTGCAATCCAGCAAAGGAGGGCCCATCCTTTTGCCCCAAGGGAAGGAGGTCCATGAAAATCATGATCGAGGCCCATGTAAGTAGGAGACCATTGCAATGACCGCCCCCTCCTGCAACCCCATGCACAACTATTCAATGGCGCAAGAAGTCCAAAGACTTTTTCAGGCAGTCACGGTAACGGGTGTGGAAATATAAAATATCCTGTATAGTTTTGTGTCAATTTCGTAAAGCATGATGGACTAGTTGACATGGGTTAAAAGTTCAAGTATTGAAATAGCTGATGCAAGACTGTTGGAACACAGCCAGAACAGAATGTGCTAAGTACCAAAGCTGCTCCCAAGGTACAGCCTGTAGATAAAAGGAACTGAAGAATGTGAGAAGAACAGGAGTAAGTCTGTGGTGACAGAAGTCTTTGTGTATGTAGCAATGATTAACTATGTGAACGTACAGGAATGTGATAAGATGTTCTATTCATTGTTCTTGTGCATGAAATGGTTTGATGTATGATAATGATGTGTCAATCAGGAGTTGTTTGTTACACTGTATAAATATAGAGTCCGAAAGAGTGCTCGTGGAAGTTGTTGCCTCAGCCATTGACTGAGACACGCTTCCCTTGTGCAAGTAAAACATTAAAGTGTTACTTTTCTGACGGAACCCGGTGTCTAGAGTCTAACTCGGAGTCGAGATTTCGACACGGGGGGCAATCATGTCTTGTAACATTCTTCTTCTTAGGCAGTCCCTCGGAACCGAGGATGACTTCCTTCCACATTAAAAATGAGATCTCAGGTGACTGATGAGTCCAATGCGGGACCTACAGTCTCTGTCAAAGGTGGAGCAGACGGTGGTTGAAGGGGCGGGTGGGTGGGGTGCTTGGGTTGACGTGCGCTCCTTGCGCTGCCTGCGCTTGGCTTCCGCTTGCTCCCGGCGAAGAGACTCAAGGTGTTCGGCGCCTTTCCGGATGCTTCTCCTCCACTTTGTGCGGTCTTGGGCCAGTGATTCCCAGGTGTCGGTGGGGATGTTACACTTTTTCAAGGAGGCTTTGAGGGTGTCCTTGAAGCATTTACTCTGCCCACCTGGGGCTCTCTTGCCATGCCGGAGCTCCGAGTACAGCGCTACAATAAACATGTTTCCCAGTAGTAACCAGCTTGCCTTCACTGCATTGCATGTCACCTGGAACTTATCAGCAGCAAGCAAGATGTTCCACACTCCTATTCAAACCCCATTGTTTCTCTGCATGAATTGCTTTATTCACAGATAAACACATAACGAAACAGTGAAAGTTTGTTATATGGTAAGTATTTTGCTGTCAGCACCTGTTCTCACTCCCATTAAGGAATGCTTTCTGACACAGGTTTATATTCCATTTCATGGAGTGCCTTCTCTAATTTCTTCTTTAAGGTGCAATGGACCAGAATAAAGGGAAAAAAGTGCAGCCTCAATCTCTCAAGGGTCCTGCTCAAAAGCATCAGCCAAGCATTGCAGATCCGCCTGGCACGGCAGGATAAGTTGGAGATTAGAATAGCAAATATACAGTCTTCAAAAGAGTTACAGTGCTTGCTAAAAGTTGGAAGGTTGTCAGATTCTCTTTCAGGAAATGATTTTGCCAATATGGAGCTTTTGGAGGCGGGACTCCCACTTGTCAGGTTTCAGCCCCACCTCCATCGACTTCTGGCCAACCCACGCTATTTTCCCTTGATTGGCCTTGTTAAACTCGCCCAGCGGGCTTAGCAGGCCAATTAAGGGGAAGCCGGTTACAGAGAACGTCAGCATATGACGTTTCATCTGTCAAAAAATTTTGACAGATGAATTGTCATCATTTGACAGCTCTGTGAAGCTGTCCAACACTGACATTCACTGTTGTTTGGTGAGTCCTTGTATTCAAGACTCATCAAACCTCTTTCTTTAGCAGAAATGAGACGGTTGTTGCATTGGAGAATGCAGCAGCCATCTGTCATCTCTGCCGCGGAGATGCGAGACTTTCCGCATCCCCAACGATTGAAGCCTGCAGGAGGAAACAAAGGTAAGTAAACTTTTACTAACATTTTCCACTTACCTCACATACTCACCTCTCCACACTTGCACCCATCACTTACCTTCACTGCGCACATTTGCACGCCTCCGACCCCCGCTGACCCACTGCTCGCCTCGGTGACCCTGGCGGGATTCGCAGCCTTTGGGAAGCCTGCACTTGTGTGGGTGAAATGGGGATAATCCTCTTATCTGCCTGTTAACTACCTGTTAACAGGCAGTTAAGCGACTGTAATCCCCTTCCCGTCTCCAAGGAGACGGGACCCGGCGATGGCCAGCTAATCGCCTCCTGGCAAGATCACACGGAGGCGGGTTGGGGGCGGGATGGGCACCCGCTCCCAGGTTCTGCTATTTTCCCGGCAGTCCTGCCTCCATACCCGCCTCCCCAGGGCTGGCAAGATCGCGCCCTTTGGGCTGGATTTTGTCATTGGGGGCGGGTTGGGGGCGGGTCAGGTGGTCAGCGGGTCCCGTCCCCGTCTCCGATGTGAGGCGGGATAATTTGGCGATTTTGCCCTAATTGGGCACTTGATTCCCAGCGTGTGGGAACCCCTGGCCTACTGAGTCTTTTGGTCCTGAAACTCGCCTCTGATGACGTCATTTATGCAGCTGCATTTAAGGCCAGCAAGCAGCCTTGGTTCATTTTCTACCTTGGAACTTTTTTTGGAGAAACATCTGAGGAATTGGTGGTGCATAGATGTGAAGCTCAAGGCCCAAGGCCTCACCCCACTTTGATGATGACTCCCTGCAAGCTCTGGTGGAGGGAGCCAGAGCTCAGAAAGAGGTGTTTCCTTTCTCTGGGAGGAAAAAACCTCCCCAGCAGACCAAAGCTGTGTGGCTGCAAGTGGCACAGGAGGTCAGTGCAAGATCTATGTGCAGCAGAACCTGGCTGCAGAAAGAGGTTTAATGTTCTTCTCCGCACAGGAAATGTGAGTATGACATTACCATGAGCCTCAATCTGCACTCTTCATTGTTAACCTCCTCCTCCACATCCCACTTGACCCTTACATCCCTGCACCCTTAACCATTCCCTCTCCCTCTATATACACATTCACTTAACTATTCGACTATGCAGCCCTCACACTCCCTATCATTGTGATGCTATGACAACAACTAACAACACACAGGGAGGGCCCTTGGTCTTGGGACCTCACTCCATCTTTGTGTCCTTCTAAGCATCTATGCTCTACACTCACTCTATCATTCTCACTCAAACTCCACTTGTGTCCCTCATTGCAGGAAAAGAGAGCCCACAATAAGAGGGAAAAGGCAAAGACAGGAGGAGGGCCACTCTCAATAGCCCAGCTCACCAGCACTGAGGAGGCAGCCCTTGAAATCGTGGGAGCCGAGGAGGTTGTGTAAGTGGGGGACGGGCAGACGGGCACATCAGAGCAAGCTGGTGACAAAATAGTTTTTCATCTCTCATTGACATTGCATGAGTGACTGATATTGATTCTGATGCTCTAACAGATTGACTTATGATCATCTGCACAATTCCATGTGCATGCAACGTTTATATCACATGTCTAACTCTTTCCTTTACTCCCCAACAGGACCATCGACACCCCCTCTCCTCACTGTCCAGGAGGAACAGCCTGAGCCACAATACTCCTCAGAGGAAGCTGCTGTAGTGTATGTATCTTTAAGAGAGAACTACTTTTACAGCTCCTGTATACTGTAGTACCGGCAGTGACCACACCTGTATATAAGCCTTGAGCATGCCTCTGTACCCCCAGTCTTGAGACCACCCTACTCCAGTAAACACCTGTTGATTGTTAAGTTACAGCATCCGTGTAGTTATTGAAAAACATCATACTCTCAGAATCACAGATCTAACAGTGGCGACGAGTGGCGATTCGAATCTACCTGCAGCTCTGCATTTCCCTTCGAGGATTCGCTCCGGGAGGGCGGTGGAAGAAAGTCGAGGCCAGAAGCACGGGCGTCGACCGCGAGCAACCGCTCAGTCATCCGGCAGAGAGTGAACATGTCAGGGGAGGCTGTGGAGAGCCGGGCTTGGTTCCCCAGCCAAGATGATCAGCAACAGACTGACAACAGGTACAGCGCAGACCCTTCCCGGACAGCGGCGGCTGGAGCCGACCGACGGCAGAGAAAAAGCAGAGCAGCGTCAACGGGGTAAGAGAGAGGGTGAAGCGCACAGGGCACAGGAGGGGGTTGAAAACCGAGCGGCGTGGAGGAAAAACAAAACGGAGAGAGAGAGGGTAAAGCAGCAGCCGGGTTCAGGACCGAGAGGCGGAAACGGGAAAGGCGCACAGAAAAAAAAACTGCACAGAGCACAGCCAGGGCTCATGGGCTGAACAGTGTCCACGGGGAGAAGAAGAGAGAGCACGGGAGACGCCATTGAGCCGCGGAGAAGAAGGAAGAGCGCGGGAGACGCCATTTTTAGAAGCCGCAGCGGAGAAGAAGGGCGAGCGCGGGAAGAAAAGAAAGCGCGGGAGACACCATTTTGTCCCAGCGGAGAAGAAGGGAGAGCGTGGGAGACGCCATTTTTGACAGTTACATCACACCCAGGGATGCCAAAGAGTGGCAACATCTCTACGTTCGACAATGAAGTCGAAGATTGGGCGACATATGTGGAACGTATTGAGGTGTACTGCAGGGCGAATGAATTGCCAGATGCCAGGAAAGCACTGGTTTTGTTAAATTCCATGGGTGCAAAAGCTTATGGGTTACTGCGAAACCTAATAACCCCAGAGAAGCCCGTGAATAAGAATTTCGAAAGCATAGTAGAAATCCTACAAGACCACATAAACCCCACACCACTGCTGATAGCAGAAAGATTTAAGTTCCATAAAAGGAACTAACATAAAGAAGAAAGCAATGCTGAGTACTTAATGGAACTGCGCAAGCTATCGAAACACTGCCAGTTTGGAGTGGGACTAGCAGATACATTAAGGGACAAGTTTGTGTGTGGGCTTCAAAGTGAAGGAAGCCAGAAACGGTTTCTATCAGAATAGGATCTTACGCTGGACAAGGCTTTCAGCATGGCAGTGTCACACGAAGCAGCCGCAAGGGGCGCTGCAGAGATACAACGGAGACCGTAAGAATATGGCACCAATGAAATGTCCTATGGAACAGGGAAGTGTTATCGCTGCGGCAGAACAACACACGACCAGAAGGATTGTTGGTTTAAGGACCAAGTGTGCAGACAGTGTGGAAAAGCAGGACACATAGCAAGAGTCTGCAGGTCTGGGAAGAAAACCAACAGCAAGAAATCTCCACAGGAGAAGTACAAAAAGGTACATAAGGTGATGGTCAGTTGTTCAGACAAACAGAAAAGTGATACAGACTCCGGAAGCAAGGATCTGGGTTGTCTGAAACTACATAAGGTAACCAAAATGGAGGATCACCAGACTATCTGGGTCACACTCAAGATAGACGGAGTCCAAGTGAAAATGGAATTGGACACAGGATCAGCCCTAACAGTCATAAACTACAAGCGGCTATTTTCACATATACCCTTGAAAGCTACAAAGATTGTCTTGAAGACGTACACGGGGCAAAAAGTCTACCCCAAAGGAAAAATAAGGGTGAAAGTGATATACAAAGGCCAGGAAATACCTAAAATGGACCTATATGTATTGCCAGATGGAGGACCACCACTACTAGGATGTGAATGGATCCAGAAGATACAATTAGATTGACATTCCATACAGGCACTGAAGGTTGAGGCCAAAAAGGATGACGACGTCACACCTGGACGACGGTCAAAAATGCTAACTGACGCAAAAGAAGTGTTCCAGGAGGGACTCGGAACACTAAAAGGCATAACAGCAACGATTAAAATAGAGGAAAATGCAAGCCCAAAGTTTCTTAAGGCCAGACCTGTACCTTATGCGATCAGACCAGCCGTCGAAGCAGAGCTGGAAGGGTTGGAACGTTCAGGAGTACTGTCCAAAGTAGACTGGAGCGAGTGGGCTACACCCATCATTCCTGTAATGAAGAGGTCGTTGAGTAATACGCCTGGGGAACCAAAGAAGGTCCGGATCTGTGGGGATTTTAAGGTGACAGTGAACCCAGTCCTTCACACGGTACAATATCCGCTTCCACGAATTGAGGATATTTTCGCCTCGCTATCTGGAGGTAAACACTTCACCAAAATTGATCTAGCCCAGGCGTACTTGCAAATGGAGGTGGAAGAAGCCTCGAAACAGTACCTCACGATCAACACTCATAAAGGTCTCTATCAATACAACCGGCTGGTGTTCGGGGTAGCATCGGCTCCGGCTATTTGGCAAAGGGCGATGGATCAAGTCCTGCAATGGATTCCAGGGACCCAGTGTTATTTGGACGACATCCTGGTCACGGGCGAAAATGACAGTGATCACCTCGCCAACCTGGAGAAGGTGCTCACCAGATTAAAGGAATATGGGCTACGAGCTAATCGCCACAAGTGCGAGTTTTTCCAGAAGCAGATCTCGTATTGTGGCCACGTTATCGATGAAGAGGGTTTACATAAGTCCCCTGAAAAGACTGAGGCAGCAGTCAAGGCTCCAGCACCGGAAAATGTGTCACAACTGAGGTCGTTCCTCGGGCTGGTAAACTACTACCATAAGTTCTTACCAAATTTGTCTACGATATTACACCCACTGAACACCCTACTGCAAACAGGGGTACCATGGAAGTGGAATGACGATCGTAAACGAGCTTTCCAGAAGTGCAAAGAATTGATCACATCAAAAGAGGTGTTGGCCCATTTCAACCCAGCACTACCAATTTGTTTGGCATGTGATGCATCACCCTATGGTATTGGAGCGGTGCTGTCGCACAAATTCCCAGACGGGTTGGAGAGGCCAGTAGCCTTTGCGTCTCGGTCACTAACCTCAGCCGAGCGCAACTATGCCCAGATTGACAGGGAGGCCCTCAGCCTAGTATGGGGAGTAAAAAAATTCAACCACTATCTGCATGGGCAGAAGTTCACCTTGCTGACTGACCACCAACCACTTTTTCTCCATCTTTAATCCAAAGAAGGGCGTTCCGGTGATGACTGCACAATGGCTACAAAGATGGTCCCTGTTTCTAGGGGCGAATCAATATGAAATAGAATATAAATGCACGAAACAGCATGGAAATGCTGATGGGCTATCACGCCTGCCACTGCCTACTGTGGAGGAAGCACCAGCAGTGGACCCTATCGAGATATTTTATTTGTCAATAATTGAACGATTGCCAGTAACTAACGCAGATATAGAGAAGGAGACCCGCAATGATCCGACGCTGTCTCGGGTATATGATTTGACGGTGAGGGGATGGCCAACACATGGCGACTCACTGTTGCCAGCATTCTCATCCAGGAGAGAACAGCTGTCAGTATGCCAGGGGACAGTGATGTGTGGATCCAGAGTGGTGATTCCACCCAAGTTAAGGGAGAGAGTGCTAAATGAGCTTCATGAAGATCATCTGGGAGGGGTGAAAATGAAAAGCCTTGCTAGGGCTTATGTGTGGTTGCCGGGAATCGATCAACAAATCGAGGACCTAACCAAGAGCTGCTCAGGATGCCAGCAGGTCCAAAATGCACCACCACATGCCCCTCTACACCCATGGGAGTGGCCCTCCTCTCCATGGCAATGGGTCCATATTGATTTTGCTGGTCCATTCATGGACTCAATGTTCTTAATAGCAGTGGATGCTCACTCGAAATGGCCTGAGGTGATAAAGATGTCCTCAACCACTACAGAGAAAATGATTGCAGTCCTACAGACCATATTTGCCAGGAACGGCTTGCCAGAGCAGATTTGCTCTGATAATGGACAACAGTTTGTGTCCGAAGAGTTTCGGAAATTTATGAGAAGGAATGGGGTAAGGCATTACACATCCAGCCACAAATGGATTGGCTGAGAGGTTCGTACAAACCTTTAAAAAGGCGATAAAGGCCATGTGCGACGATGAAATTCCACTACAGCACAAGGTGGACAATTTCTTATTAGCCTACAGAAATGCGACACATGCAGTTACCAACAAGACCCCGGCCATGATGTTCTTTAACCGAAGGTTGCGATCTTGTCTGGATTTGCTCAGACCAAATGTGCGAAGAAATGTTGAGGATAAACAATTCCAGCGCATTAATGAGAAGCCGACAAGGAGCTTCAACGTAGGACAACCAGTCTTGGCCCATGACTACCGAACAGAGAATTGGCAACCCGGAATGATATGCACACGGCAGGGGCCATTAATGTACACAGTGGATGTCGGGGAGAACATTGTGAGATGCCACGTCGATCAGATCTTAGCGTCACAGGAACGAGTCAACCCCATTTCTCGCGTACCTGGGGATGAACCCGACATACCGGTTGCATCTACCTTAGAACCAGTAGCAGTGGAAACCGATGAACTAACCGACAAAAAGGGGCCAGAATTGCCTCCGCACCAAGAACAAGAACCGCAGGAAAGGCGCTATCCCGAAAGGATCAGGAAGCCGCCCCAAAGACTGAATCTATAAATGGACTATTGTTGTTTAATGTGCATGTTAAAGTGTTAATTGTTAGTTGAATATTATGGGTACTACTAATCTAAAAGGGGAGGAATTGTAGTGTATGTATCTTTAAGAGAGAACTACTTTTACAGCTCCTGTATACTGTAGTACCGGCAGTGACCACACCTGTATATAAGCCTTGAGCATGCCTCTGTACCCCCAGTCTTGAGACTACCCTACTCCAGTAAACACCTGCTGATTGTTAAGTTACAGCATCCGTGTTGTTATTGAAAACATCATACTCTCAGAATCACGGATCTAACAGCTGCAACCTCTGAGGGCGCAGTTTCACCAGAATTAAGCGCACCCAGCACCAGCGCAGACACTCACACCTCAGTGGGACCTTCGGGACATAGAGTAGTGTTGTCCCCTGGTGTATCACAGCTCACAAGTGAGCATCAGCAGGTGGTGGAGACAGAGAAAGCAGTGGAGAGTCCTCATCAGAGGGCGCAGGACACTGTCAGCCCGGCTCAGCTGCATGTCGACCCTGTGCCTCTGGGTCCATCCAGAAGGATGGCGGTGCTGGAACTCCAGGAACAGCTGCAAGAGTCTCGGGCAGGTTTTGTCTCCAGGGTCGCTGCGAGTGTGGAGCAGATGGAGGAGTCCATCGCTAACATGAGCAGAGCCTTTGTGGAGGCATTGGTGCATGAACACATCACCACGGAAAGGATGGCAACCTCCGTGGAAAGGATGGCTATGGCCATGGAGGAGCTCAGTCACCAGTGTGTTGAAAACATGGTCATTTTTCAGAATAGACTGACCTCTCTGGAGGAGCGATGGTCAGCTATTGAGCAGAGAAACCAGAACTTCATGGAAGTCCTCTAAAGTAGGACTGCCAGTGCAGAAACGAGTCCTCATGGCCCCCCTGATGTGCAGCAAGGTGCTGTCAAACCACTTGCTAGCTCTATAGTGGGGCTGACCCATGAGAGGGATGTTGGTGGCAGACAACAAGGAAGTGGGTGCTCCTCTCCAAGTGCTCACACTCCCATGCCACTGTGGAGCCCTCAGTCAGAGTCCTCACCCAACTGAGATGGGCGTCTCATCCGATGCACAGCCGCAGGAGCAGCAGACTGTTGGCAAGCCCTCACAGGCTCGCAACCCCAGAGGATGCCCACCAAAGGTGTCGAGGCAGGAGCAGCATGAAAGTGAGCAAGGGGCCTCCACATCTGCTGAAGCCACAGGGGAAGCACCACGTAGGCGCACGCGTAAGAGGAAGATAAAGCACAAGTAGTCACAAGGGTAGTCACTTGGGTGTTCAGTTGTGTTTAATTGTGAAATGCCATTCATGGATTAATGTTATAAAATGATTTGATGGCAAACTGTTGAAGTTGTGGGCTGTGTCATTTCACAAATGGGACTTCCACATTGAGGGCTCAGGGTGACTTGGAATTGTCAGTATGGTGGTCAGACTTTTAGGAAGCCGCAGGTTCTTGTCCAATGTCGATGGTGTGTTAAGTTGTGAGCCAAATGTGTTTGATTGGGCAGCCTAAGCAAATCTGGCCAAGATGAGTGCATCCCTTGTAGCCCGGGCAGCGATGTTCTCGCATGCTGCTGGCGCTGGTTGATGCGCCTCCGCATGCTCTTCATTCTCACTCTCCTCTTCCTCCTCATCCTCATCTGAGGAGGCTATGCGATGAGTCACTTGTACAACAGGCAGCTGTAAGCCATGATGCTGTGCCATGTTGTGAAGTGCACAGTGGACCACGACGATTCTGGAGACCCTGGCTGCTGAGTACTGCAGGGCTCCACCTGATCTATCAAGGCATCTGAATTGCATCTTCAGCAAGCCGATGGTTTGCTCGATAATGGATCTGGTGGAAATGTGGCTGGAGTTGTAGCGCTCCTCAGCTTCAAGGGTAGCCCTTGTCTCCTAGTAGCCATCCGCAAAGTTGTTTGGTGGACTGAAGAGCGGAGGCACACTGGACTGCCGCAGGATGAACGAGTCATGGCAACTGCCAAGGTACTTGGCGCAAACATGCAGAATTTCCTTCTGGTTACACACCAGCTGCACAGTGAGGGAGTGGAAGCCCTTGCGGTTGACAAAAAGAGCTGGATTGTGATGGGGTGATTTAAGGGCCACATGTGTGCAGACTATGACGCCCTGTACCCTTGGAAAGCCTGCCAGATTAGCAAAGCCAAGCACACGCACGGTTACACTTACTTGATCCTTGGAGAAGTTGATGCAATTGTGCACCTTTGCAAAGAGGGCATCTGTTACCTGAGTGATGCAAGTGTGTGCGGCCGCCTGGGAGATGCCGCTGATGTTTGCTGTTGGTCCCTGGAATGAGCCTGAAGCAATAAATTTGAGCGCGGTGCTGACTTTGACGGCCACTGGTAAGGCGTGTCCACCTGCTCCAGGTCTTGCTGCAGCATTGCGCAGATGTCACCCACTACCTCTCGCGAAAGTCTGAGCTTCCTTTGGCACTGCTGCTCAGTCATGTTGAGGTAGCTCATCCTCTGTCTGTAAACCCTGTTTTGGGGGTATCACCTGCGGCGATGTTGTTCCCTGCGCTGGCGCCTTCTGGCCTGTGCTGCCTCAGGTGGGTGAGCAGCAGGTTGGCACTCCCATTGTTGCACCTGCTGTTGCTGCTGTTGTTGTTCTGGGGTTCTGCTGCTGCCGCGGCTGGTCTTTGTCCGAATCTGAGGTCCAGGAGGAAAGGAAATAAATGGTTCCCGTGCTGCATGTATATACCTCAGTCGAGGAAGCGCTCAGTCAAGTTGGGGAGAGGGGTTTTCCAGGAGGTCACAGTGGAGATGGATCTCGGCTACAGCACTTCTAAAACCAGTAGACCTGCAAAAAGTTCTCCAAGACCTGAGAAAAGAAAGTTCTGCCACCTGCAAATGATCATTGTGGAAAACTCCGTTTTTATGGTGGAGCTGCAGCTGTTATTAAGCCATCCACTTGTGAGCCCAACAGGATTAGCTGACGTGTTCCAGGGGAGTCGTGCAGCATGTGGAAAATGTGGTAAACTCTGAAAGGCCTATCAAAATGGCATTATAGAGTTACTTAAGTGTTTGTTAAGTGCCTTAAGGACATATCCCGCCTCTTGGAGGCGGGACCAAAACGGGGTCTGCAAGCCCGCATTTGGGAAAATTTCACAGAGGCGGGTTGAAGGCGGAATCGGAGCCCGCGCCATTTTTGGCAACTTTCCCACCTGACCTGCCTTCAAACCCACCTCCTCGGGCCTGACAAAATCCAGCCCTTTGTTTCAGATTGAATGGGCTCAATTTTAACTCAGCCGTCAGGCGGGCTTTGAGGCGTGTGGAGGGTAAAAAATCACAAAACCTGGGGGTCGGGACCCCCCCCGCCTGGTTCCCGACCCCGAGCCACTTTGACCCAGGCGTGTCTGATGGTCCCGAATCAGTCCCGCCTCCAACAGGCGGGACTGGTCTTTAAGGCCCTTAATCAGCAATAATTGGCCTTTATAATCCCATTTCAACAGGCCCTTGCATTTTTAAACCTTTTCCAACGTAAAAGACGCCTGGTGGGGATCACGCCTGTGAAACCTGGCGTAAGCACTATTGGCTTGCTGACTATCAGCTGCAGGTCAACCATTAAAGAGGAGATTTGATCAGTCATCATTTGCAGGTGGCAGGACTTTGTTGTTTCAGGCCTGGGACAACTTTTACCAGGCTTAACCACACCTGTGGAAGGTTGGAGCCCGACACCCATCTCCAGTGTGACCTCCTGGGAAACCCCTCTTGCCACCTTCCCTCAGCGCTTCCTCAACTGAGGCATATACCAGAAGCATGGGAGCCATCTATTTCCTTCCCATCTGGCCATTAGAGGAGCTCGAGCACCAGCCGCGACACCAGCAGAACCAGGAACAACAGCAGCACCAGCAACAGCAGCAGCAACAGGAGCGCCAGGCAGCTGCTCACCCACCTGAAGCTGCACAGGCCAGAAGGGGCCAGCGCTTGGACGTGGCTTGAGAGCACCTTGCTGCACATCAGGGGGCCATGGGGACCCGTATCTGCTCTGGCAGTCCTACTCAGAAGGACTTCCATGAAGGTCTGGTTTCTCTGTTCAATAGATGCCCATCGCTCCTCAAGAGATGTCATTCTATTATGAGCACTCACCATGTTTTCCATACCCTGGTGACTTATCTCCTCCATGGAGGTTGCCATCCTTTCCATGGTGATGCGGTCATGCGCCAATGACTCCACAAAGGCTCTGCTCATGTTCGCTATGGACTCCTCCATTCGCTCCACACTCACATCGACCCTGGAAACAAAACCTGCCAGAGACTCCTGCATCTGTTCCTGGAGTTCCAGCCCTGCTGATCTTATGGATGGACCCAGAGGCAGAGGGTTGACATGTAGTTGAGCCGAGCTGGCAGAGTCCTGCGTCCTCCGACTAGGACTCTCCACTGCTGTCCCTGTCTCCACAATCTGCTGATGCTCACTTGTGAGCTGTGATACACCAGGTGACAACACTACTCTATGTTCCGAAGG
The DNA here is from genome assembly GCF_052327205.1 of Somniosus microcephalus. NCBI lineage: Eukaryota > Metazoa > Chordata > Chondrichthyes > Squaliformes > Somniosidae > Somniosus > Somniosus microcephalus. The sequence goes on along the minus strand of NC_140996.1, from coordinate 31,159,567 downwards.
TCCCACCGAGGTGTGAGTGTCTGCGCTGGTGCTGGGTGCACTGAATTCTGCTGACGCTGTGCCCTCAGAGGTTGCAGATTCCTCTGAGGAGCCTGGAAGCTCAGGCTCTTCCTGCTGGACAGTGGGGACGGGGGCTCTCGATGGTCCTGTGGGGGAGTAAAGGAAAGAGTTAGAGATGTGAGGTCAAGGTTACATGCATATTGCATATTGCAGATGATCATAGGCCCATCTGTTATAGCTTCAGAATCATTATCAACGACTCATGCAATGTCAATGAGAGAGATGGAAAACTATTCTGTCACCAGCTTGCTGTGATGCACCCGTCTGTCCGTCTCCCACTTGCGCCTCATCCTCCAGTCCTACGATCTCCAAGTCCTCCTCCTCCCAGGGGGTGAGGTGGGCTACTGATGGTGGCCCTCCTCCTGTCCTCACTCGTTCTCTTTTATTGTGAGCTCTCTTTTCCTGCAATGAGGGAGACAAGTGGAGTTTGAGTGAGAATGAATGAGTGTAGAGAATCCATAGCATAGATGCTTAGAAGGAGACAAAGATGGAGTGAGGTGGCAAGACCAAGGGACCTCCCTGTGTGTTGTCAGTTGTTTTCATAGCAGCAGAGTGATAGGGAGTGTGAGGGCTGCATAGTCGAATAGTTAGGTGAATGTGAGCATAGAGAGAGAGGGAATGGGTAAGGGTGCATGGATGTCAGTGTCAAGTGGGGTGTGGAGGAAGAGATTGCTAAAGCTGAGTCCTGGCGAGGAGAGGCAATGGAGATCAGATTGAGAGTGATGGGAACTTCATACTCACTTTTCCAGTGTGCTGAAGGTCATGAAATCTCTTCCTGCACTGTATCCAGGTTCTGCGGGTAACCGATAAGGAGTTGACCTCCTCTGCCACTTGCAGCCACGCAGCCTTTGTCTGCTGGGGAGGCATCTTCCTCCCTGATGAAGAGAAGAGCACCTCCTTGTGAGCTCTTGCTCGCTCCACTAAAGCCTGCAGGGCAACGCCGTCAAAACTGGGTGCAGACCTCGGTCTTTCTCTTGCCATTCTGCTTCCAGCTTAGTGTATCAGCAAATGCGAGAAGGTTGGCAGCCTGCAGAAGAAGCAAGGCTTGTTGCAGACCCTAAATGCAGCAGCAATAATAACGTCATATTATGCGACTTTCTGACTGGAAATACTCATTTGCCAAGGGTTCCCACACGTTGGAAGTCAATTGGCCAATTGAGTTAAAATTGCATCAATCTCACAGACCCATTTAGATTCATGTGGGAAACATCAAATTCGGGGAACCCGACAATTCCCCGCACCTGAGTTAAAATCGACCCCAATGTGTGCAGAATGATTTGAACCAAGAGGGGGGAACACCACTATCCTGAGATTCAGAGAGAAATTAGAATTTAAAAATTCTTTGGTTTTAATGCGGGTTGCTTTATGAACCATAATTGATGTGTTATGCTTTTAACTTGATATAATTTGTTAGGCTGTAGAAACAAAAGAGGAGAAATTAGTTTGGGCCCGTTTTCAGGCCCAAAATAGATGAGACCCTGCAGGTCCCTGCCAGAAGCTGGAGGCCAGCGGCTCACCTGAAATTGGGTTGTTGTCTTCATTTTACTAATGGAAGTATGTTTCCGATGCACGTCGCGCCTCCAGAGGCAGCTCATCCGATCGCGGGGATTGAATGTGGACCTCCTGCCCCGCCGGTAGCAGACCGCTGGTGAGTCCTTGGAGGCAGGGCAGAGGAAAACATGAGGAGGCCGAGCACAGGGTTGGCAGCAGCGGGCAGTAGTGCTGTGCAGCTGGGAGGAGGACTCCTGCTCCTCCCAGCCCCACAGGAGTAAAAGTAAAAAATAATTTTCCTACCATTTCTTCATCAGCCTCCAGCAATCCCATTAAGAACAGTAGGTTAGGCCACTGTAACACTGGAAAAATTAGTCGGAGAAGGCATGGCACATTTTGCAGATGGTTCCTGAAAAAAAGCACAGGACCCTTCTTTGCATATTTAGCTTGGTCCAACGCTGCTTCCAGGTGGTCACCAGGGACCCCTAAAAACAGCACAGACCAATGTGATGGTGGCCATGCCATTGGCACCGATCAGGCACATGACCACGCACCAGGAAATTGGTATATATTGTGCCCGTTTTACACCAGATTTTCCTTTTTTAGGATATCGTCAGATTGGCTTAATGGTGGGCTTCAGACAGACTGAAAGGAACATGTTTACACCCAATTTTCCAAAAGGGCAGAGGACAAAGAAGAGACAGATAAAATTGAAAGAAATGGAATCCCAAGATGCAGGGATGAATCCGTAGGTAAGTGACAGAGCAGTTTCATACCTGACCATGCTTGATGGCTGCTGAAATCGAGGCAGTACCTCATAAGGTGATTAGGAAGGAGCATCGCCCTCTGTGCGCCAATGCATCGTACCATCCCCAGACCATGACAGAACGGACCTCCATGGTTATTGCCAGTCACGTGTGTGGAAATAGTTGGTGCCATATCGTCTGGTGTGGCCAATTAAGTAACATTGGCTCTTGATCACCTTTGCGGCCTTCTTTCATGCAGTGCCATTGAAAGCAAGGCATACTCTGACTGCGATGCTTCTGAGAAAGCATTCAACAATATGATTGTCAGGCATTCACATATTGCAATGATGCCATCTGCTCTGCTGTCCTAGCTTTCTTTGGGAAGACGCTCCTTCACCTGCATTAATCCTCTGTCAAAGTAAGGTATATTCATCTCTGTCTGCAGATGGAAATGTGCGGGTACCCATGAGTGGGCACAGAGCTTATCTCAAGCAGCATGCCCAGCCTGACATAACACCATTGGACCTCCTGTTCTTCTATCTAGATAGAACATCCTTCCTCAGATAAGACGACCAAAACTGCACACAATACTCAAGGTGCAGTCTCACCAGGGCCCTGTACAACTGCAGCAAGACATCCTTGTTCCTGTACTCGAACCCTCTCGCTATGAAGGCCAGCATACCATTTGCCTTCTTAACCGCCTGCTGCACCTGCATGCTTACCTTCAGAGACTGGTGCACAAGGCCAGCCAGGTATCATTGCACGTCCCCTTTTCCCAATCTATTGCCGTTCAGAGGGAATGCCACTGGAAAAAACTCATTGGTGCCAGTTGGGGTACTACGGGGATAGTTAATGGCCCAAATTGCACTGGAGTGGAGCATCTCATGGTGTGCCCCATTAGTTAAACATTTTTCCCGTACAATTCAGCTCGAAAATTTTTGCGCTGTAACTTGCTAGAAGTGCGAGCTGATACTGGTGCAATGAGGGCAACAGGGCATCTGAGACCTTAGTGAACGATGGGATCAACCATCTATCTCATTAACTAATGAGATTTAAGGATTGAGAAAGAAACAGAGGAACAATGGAGAAGGAAGCTGAATTAGAATTGGTAAATTATCGCCAAATCAGGTACAGAAAGAGAAAAAAGAGGAAAAAAAAGATTGGATTAAGAGAGAAGAAGAGACAGAAAGGAAGAGTAAGAAAAACATATGAAAATGTAAAATTTAAATTTTTTAAATCTCTGAGAAGAATTTACTACCTATAAGAATGAGACTTGACAGTTTAAATGGTTCCCTTTCTGGGACGGAGGGATTGCAATGCCAATCAATTAAAAGAGATGTCGGGGAACATAGGGTCTAATGAGAGGGAGGAACTAAATGAAATCAGTATTTGTAGGGAAATTGTGTTAGGGAAATTGATGGGATTGAAGGCCGATAAATCCCCAGGGCCTGATAATCGACATCCTCGCGTACTTAAGGAAGTGGCCCTAGAAATAGTAAATGCATTGCTGGTCATCTTCCAAAATTCTATAGACTCTGGAAGAGTCCCCATGGACTGGAGGGTAGCTAATGTAACCCCACTATTTAAAAAAGCTGGTTGAGTGTAAACGGGGAATTATAGACCAGTAAGCCTGACATCGGTAGTGGTGAAAATGCTAGAGTCCATTATAAAAGATGTAAGGGCACTTGGAAAACAGTGACAGGATCGGACAAAGTCAACATGGATTTACAAAAGGTAAATCATGCTTGACTAATCTACTGAAATTTTTTGAGGATGTAACTGGAAAATAGATAAGGAAGAACCAGTGGATGTGGTGTATTTGGACTTTCAGAAGGCTTTCGATATGGTCCCGCATAAGAGATTAGCGTGCAAAGTTAAAGCACATGGGATTGGGGGTAAGGTACTGGCTTGGATAGAAAATTGGTTGGCAGACAGGAAGCAAAGAGTTGGAATAAACGGGTCTTTTTCTGAGTGGCAGGCTGTGACTATTGGGGTACCGCAGGGATCGGTGCTCGGACCCCAGCTATTCACAATGGCCCAGAAATTCGGGTTGGGTGCTTCCCGCGGGTGCAAGCTCCCGACCTGCACTTAGCTAGCGCACTGGCCGTTGAGCTGTGAGCCCGTGTGGGATTCCGATCCTGGGCCTCCTCCAACTGCCGGCGCACAGTGCTTGCATATCCCAGGGGCGCAGTTAGTTCGATGCATCCCCTGGGATCACGTGGGCCATGGAGGGCCAATGGTAGCAGGGAATGCTTCATTCATAAGTTTGACAGGAAGAGCTGTCAAACCTATAAATACTATAAGCCCCAAAACATCACTAAAACTTCAAATAATTTTTTTTTTAATCACATTTTTAAAATAACTATAAATTACATGAAATAACTATTTTAAACAATAATTTCAATTTTTGAAAAATTAATTACATTTTCTAACAGGGCTAACAATAAACTTACCTTTCTTTAAAGTATTTAAAAATAATAAACCTATGGAAAAAATGTTTTAATTTTAATTAATTCACCACTTACCTTGTTAAAAGCAGGCCTTAAAAAGTGTAACTGCTGGAGACTTACCCTCCCGGAGAAACCTGCAAAAAAAATAAGTTTGATGCGCACGCGCTGCCTCTCCGGCGCACCCGTTCCACCTGTCAACCCCTTCTTTCAGGGGAACAAATGTGCTGGTTTCCCGCGCATGCGCAGTGCATGCATGAAACTTGTGTATTGTGTGCAGTTTTGGTCACTTTATCTGAGGAAGGATGTTCTTGCCATGGAGGGAGTGCAGCAAAGATTCACCAGACTGATACCTGGGATGGCAGCGATGATGTATGAAGAGAGATTGGGTTGATTAGGCTTATATTCGCTAGAGTTTAGAAGAATGAGAGGGGATCTCATTGAAACTTATAAAATTCTAACAGGAATAAACAGACTAGATGCAGGAACGATGTTCCCGATGGCGGGTGAGTCCAGAACCAGGGGTCACAGTCTAAGGATAAGGGGTAAGCCATTTAGGACTGAGATGAGGAGAAATTTCTTCACCCAGAGTGTGGTGAACCTGTGGAATTCTCTACCACAGAAGGCAGTTGAGGCCAAATCATTAAATATATTCAAGCAGAAGTTCGATATAGTTCTTAAGGCTAAAGGGATCAAGGGATATGGGGAGAAAGCAGGGACAGGGTACTGAATTTGGATGATCAGCCATGATCTCATTGAATGGCGGAGCAGGCTCGAGGGGCCGAATGGCCTACTCCTATCTTCTATGTTTCTATGTTTCTAATTTTGTACGGCGTGTTTAATTCAAGTTTAAGGTGCAAATCCAGCAAGTTTTTAAAAAGAATGGGGAGGTTGATGGAGAGCTGCTGTTTGTGCAGGGCAAACGGTGGAACAGTGTAAATCGACCAGCAACTAATGGCGATTCGCAACTCACTTCATCCCCTGAACTTGCTGGTCGATTTGCACATTAATAATGGCGTGCATCGTGAACTCCAGGAAGATTTAGGCCAAAAATCTTTCAGCAATTGGCACAAAAGCTCTTTAAGGGGCAAGTAGGAAAAATTAAAGAAAATTGAAAAATAGTACATAAATAGCTGAAGTTAGCTACGCTTTATTGTGCTGTGTCATTTTCAACCTCCTGGATGCTCTTAATGCCAGGCATTCTGCATGACAGAACTGCAAAAACTGTGGATACCTTATCTGCCGCTAAATATATATTAAAATGAAGTGTCCTCCCATTTGAGATGGGTACTTCTCCCACCGCTGGTCCTGCCCACTCGACAATGCCTTAGGTTGCAAAATTGGCACATTTCTGGTGGGACACGACTTCATCCTTTTGGCCTTATCCAGCTGCTGAGTGAACACCCAAAAATTAAGCTCTGCAGCTAAAGAAAATCCTGCTTGATGTGTCACCATGCTTAGATATTCCAGAGTACTGAGTGAGATTCGTGATGAAACAGCTCATGTGCCAACCAGAATTGTCCAAAATTCTTTGGAAGTAGAAATTGCACAAAAGTGTGACAAATGTTGCAAACCATTCAATAAAGAGGAAAGGGATAAGTCAGGTAAGTACACATCCGTTGATCTAAGACTTCTAGAGACCATAATAAGAAATCACATTTGCGACTTAGAAAGATATGACGAATCAGCAAGAGCCAACACAGATTGTGTAAAGGGCATGTCATCCTTGTAAATCTTTTTTTACTTTCTCCAATGCTTCTATGTCCCTTGAAGAGTATGGAGACCAGAACTGTGCACAGAACTTTGTAAGTGTGGCCTGACCAGGCTCCTATATAAGTTTACATAACTTCACTACTTTGAATTCTATACCTCCAGAAATAAATCCCAGTGCTTTGTTGGCATTTTAATTGCTTTGCTGACCTGTAATGCTGATTTTAATGATTTGGTCACCTGTATCCCTAGATCCCTTGGCGCTTCTATCCTATTCAGTTTCTTATTTTCTAAGGTGTAGCTGCTTTTTCTATTTTTCCTACCAAAATGCATCGTCCCACATTTATCTATGTTAAAGTTCATTTGCCACTTAACTGCCCAGTCTGCAGGTTTTCTATATTTGTGTGTGGATGTTTGTGTCTATATGTATTTATATGTATATATATACAGGAAACTCTCAATTTACTGGCACCTAAATAACCGGAAATCTATGTTAACCAGCAAAATTCAGGAATGGGTTCAGGTAAGTTTTACTTCATATTAGTGGCCTGTTCCTGGATCTGTGGTCAGGTTCCTGCACCTGTTGCTAAGCAACAGGGACACTTAGATCTTGTTGTCGGAGGTCCTGCACCTGCTGCTAAGCAACAGGGAAGCTTGGATCTGTTGCTGTGCATGGAGCTCTGTACCTTTTAAACTATACCTCTCTGTAATCCAGACATTTTGATAAACCGGCACCACGCTGGTTCCGTTGGTGCCGGATAAAAAAGAGTTTCCTGTAATATACTAGCAGGGGAGCCCCGCGTTGCGAGGGCTTTTTTGGGCCTGGTCGATGTGTGGGCCGGGAGCCTGGGACTGGATTTGGGTTGTCGGCAGTTTCCAGGGCTTTTTTGGGCCTGGTGGGTGTGTGGGCCGGAAGCCTGGGACTGGATTTGGGCTGTCGGCAGTTGGAGAAGCCTAGGCCAGTTTTGCACTGTTTTTCAACCTAAACATTTCTAGCTTTTAATACCTTCAAAGATGAAAGTTAAAGTACTTATAAAACATTTTTGGTAAATCCTTTTCAAAAAAAAATAAGATACTAACCTCGATGAGCATATTTTTAGGTTGAGGCAATGGGGTTTTTAGCTTGAGGCAATGGCTGCCAGATCCCTGAGCTGAGAATATTTTTAGGTTGAGGCAATGGGGTTTTTAGCTTGAGGCAATGGCTGCCAGATCCCTGAGCTGAGAATGGTTAGTCCCGCCCACACACACACCGATTGGTCAACCATCAGGTGACTGAACTGTAGGATTGGCCAATCATCATGGCACAGGATTGGTCGACCTTGATGTCAGTCAATGCTAATAAGTGGATAATGAGTGGAATTTTGAAGGTTTTTTGTATAATGTGCGAACAATTTTTTTCCGACGAAAAAGTAAATACACCTACAAGAGTCCCCTAATGATGAGCTTTCTTTCGATATAACATATGTGTAGGTACGCTCTATAACTTTTGTTTGTATAGCTGGACAGAGAGACAGACAGAGAGACAGACAGAGAGACATACCGGTTTATATATATAGAAGATATACATAGATGTATATGTGTGTATGCATATATACAAGTACATATATGTATTTATGTATATGTGTGTGTGTGTGTGTGTGTGTGTGTTTCTCTACCCCAGAGGGCTGTGGAGGCTCAGTTGTTGAGTATATTTAAGACAGAGATCGATAGATTTTTGAATATTAAGGGAATCAAGGGATATGGGGATAGTGCAGGAAGGTGAAGCTGAGGTAGAAGATCAGCCATGATCTTATTGAATAGCAGAGCAGGCTCGAAGGGCCGAATGGCCTACTCCTGATCCCATTTCTTATTTTAATTAAAATCTTGGAGGAAATGATCAAATGTATAGACAAAGGAAATGCAGTGGATGTGATATATTTGAGCTATATTTGCAAATCAAGGCCCATGGTATTAAGGGTAAAGTGACAGTATGGATAAAGGGATGGCTGAAGGAAAGTAGGATTAGTGAACAGGAAAGCAAAGTGTAGGAGTAAATTTCAGAATTAGCTATTGACATGATATATATATGATGTAGCCATAGAGGACAAAATATCAAAAGGTGTTGATGATGACAAATTGAGGGGCATAGCAAACCAGGAGGAATAATACGTGAGAATACAGATAGGTTGAGGAGTGGGCATATATAAAGAAAATGTAGTTCAATGTAAATAAATATGAAGCTATATGTTTTTTTTGGGGTGGGGGGAATGGACATATACCGTAAATAATGGCCCAGAACTTCGGGTCTTCACGGGTGAGTACGGACAGGGTACTCGCCTATAGGCCCAATGGAAGTGCCGGGTTCCTGCATTCACTGTGCATGCGCAGTAAACCGGCACTTCCGTTCCCCTGAAAGCAGGGGTTAAGAGGTGGAATGCGTGCGCAGGAGAGGCTACGTGTGCGCATCGAACTTACGTTTTCTTTGCAGGTTTTCCCGGGAAGGTAAGTCTGCAGGAGTTACACATTTAAAAAGCAGTCATAAGGCCTGCTTTTTACAATGTAAGTGGTGAATTAATTAAAATTAAAACATTTTTTCCACAGGTTTATTATTTTTAAATACTTTAAAGAAAGGTACGTTTATTTTTAGCCCCGTTAGAAAATAAATTATTTTTTTCAAAAATTTAAATTATTGTTTAAAATAGTTATTTCATGTAATTTATAGTTTATTTTAAAAATGTGATGTTTTTTTAAAATGTATTTGAAGATTTAGCGATGTTTTGGGGCTCGTAGTATTTATAAGTTTTGATAGCCCTTCCTGGCAAACTTATGAATGAAGCATTCCCTGCTCCGATTAGCTCTCCATGGCCCACGTGATCCCAGGGGATGCATCAAACTAACTGCGCCCCTGGGATACGCAAGCACTGTGCACCGGCAGTTAGAGCAGGCCCAGGATTGGAATTCCACGGGGGCCCACAGCACAACGGCCGGCGCGCAAGATAAGTGCAGGTCGGGGGCTCACACCCGCAGGAAGCCCCCGACTTGAATTTCTGGGCCATTAACCTTCTCAATGAAGTGAAAGAAAGGATATTCGCAGCAGAGCAAATGCACAGATCTTTAGAAACATGTTTACTGGTGGAAAAAGCCATATAATGAGAAAATGGGACTCTGACATTAGCTCAGAGGTAGAGTTAGGATCAGCACCGGCTGAACGAACCAAATGACCTCTTTCTGTGATGAAATATCTATGATTCTATATCAAAATCCCCAATGAAATTAACAATACATATTGGCTGACATTACTATGTTGTGGTTGGATCATCAACTAAAAACATGTGCAGTCCATATTAGATGTTGTTGGTACTGATGGCAAAACTGTCAGTGTTCGCCGTCATTACCCCTCTGAAACTGACAGCAACTTCAGGATTTAGCGCTTGCACAGATGAATGTGGAAATCCAGAAGTTGCGGTTAGTCATTCACTACTCCGCCACAGGTTGCGCTGTGGAACTCCCCAGAGCCAGCAATCAATTCAAATCACACAGAAGAACAAAAACTTCCGCTATTACGCTGGAATATCGCTGTTAACCGCCCCCCCCCCCACCGCCGCCACCGCCCCCCCCCTGCCCCCGAACCCCGAAAAAGTTAAGCCTTGTTGAAAGAGGTGTAACTGGGTTTTTAATAGCATAGTGACTGTTGAACAACTGTTCTGGCCCTGAAAAACTAATTTTATATTTGTGGAATGTCATATTTTTCCATTACTATGATTGAGAATTACATGGTTTGTTAAACAATAATTTTTTTTAAAAGTTTGTTTATGGTATTTTAGCTTTTACCTTAATCCTATGTGCACATCCCAATCTTCATTTTGCTCTTTGTAAAACTTATAAAAAGCAAATTAGAATCTGTGCATTTTACTTCCTGGTTTGCTGTCTGATAGTTCTTTAATGTGATTGGCGGCTCAGCCTGCTTGATGACATCACTGTTGCTGGATGCTGGAGATTCACTTGATTTGGCACCAGATTCAAACTAAGGTTGGGAGAGCTGAAATTCACAGCACAGAGATCGTTAGATCTTTATGGGCAGCTTTCTTCGAGGCTAATAGCGAGCGCCGTCACTTCGCCGCTGACTACAAGTTTCGGGTCATTGTGTGCTTACATTTATTTCAGATCAATCAGCTTCCTACTGTATATGCTGCCACTGATGATAGTGCTGAGCATGTACAGATGGTGGGTTAATAATACCAGGCATACAGAAAAGAGAGTTGGGTCTGTCTAAGTATAGTTGCCCCTTTATACTAACACGTATCTTCTTCTTGTGCTCAAGATATTTCCATGCTGATGCCAGAGAAATAGGGGAATTCAACATATTGGTGGGCCAGTAATTCCGGTCCCAACGTGTGATTACGGACGGTGTACTCACGCGTGGGCCCGTTGGAAGTGCCGGATTTCAGCATGCACAGCGCATGCGCGGGAAACCGGCATTTCCTCTCCATCGAACTAAGGGGTTAAGAGGTCCAACGCGTGCGCGCAGGACTCTGCGCGCACGCGTTGAACTTCCTTCGTTTTAACAGGTTTGCGCGTGTGCAAGGGCCTGAACTTTTTAGAAATGACAAAAGGAGGCGTAAGGAGTGGATTCTTGAAGGTAAGTGGTTTATTATTTAAAATTATTACATTTTTTCCACAGCTTCATTGTTTTTAAGGACTTTACAGTAAGGTAAGTTTATTTTTAGACCCGATTTCGTAAAAAATTACTTTTTTCAAAAATTTTATTAATTGTTTTAAATAGTTTTTTTAAAGTTATTTATAGTTTATTTAATTATTGGGATGTTTTTTAAAAATTTTAATTAAAGTTAAACTAGTCTTTTGGGCACCCGTACTTTTCATGAGTTTGACAGTCTTTACTATCAAACTCATGAATGAGTTTCCCCTCCCCTGATTGGCTGCAAAGTGCTCACCTGATCCCAGCCGGCACATCGCACTAACTACGCCGCTTGATCAGGTAAGCACATTGCGCCGACATCTGAACCGGGCCTGTGACAGGAAATGCAAGCAGGCTCGGGCTTCAGATGTCAGCGCGCAGGGTGAATGCAGATTGGGGCTTGCACGCGCGGCAAGCACCCGATCCTAATTTCTGGCCCGTTGAAATATAAACTGTGGCTATAGTTACTAAAAGCATTAAATCAACAATAGCAGTAACATTTTGTAACCTTAAAGGGTACATTGAAAAAAAACACAATTGAAGAAAACAAACTCTAAATTCTCAATTTTCAACAAAAAATAACAGAAAGGCTTGCCTAATATATATGCATAATGGCTCATCTTGAACTATGCAATCTTTACTTTTACACCATAGATACAGGCAATATTTATTGGAAATATTTTTAACAAAATGTATGACATCATTAGCTCTAGGCACTATTAGTCTCTCAGTTCCAGAATGTCCCTGCTTTACCATCCGTAACATTAGCTTACATTTTTTGTCACGGAGTTAAGATTAAATTTCTACCCTGATGAATCACTCCTTCTCTCAATATTTTACAGCATGATTGCTGGGAAAGCTTGTGCAAATGCAATGTTGCTGTTATCATTCTGTACTCTTGACCTAACCCTGTGAAGGTCACTCCATACATATTGGAAGGTGCAGATGTACACACAGCAGCCTGCACAAAGCTGCTGAGATACAAATCAGCAATTGGTGCCACTTGAGATTGCAATTTCACTATCTTTAACACTTCTTACATTGAAAGAAAAACACTTAGACATCTAATAAGTCCCTGAATTACAAAATTAGTTTGTTCCATGACATTAACTCTGTTGTGAGACATGGAGTACAAGTGACAAATGGTAATGATAAGATTATAATCTTAGGATGTTTAACTTTTTGGATGTTTAACTTTTTGCAAATTATAAAAAGTGTTAAAACAGTAACATGGAAGTAGAGTTTAAAATAGTTAGTCCATATGTGGATGAAATACTAAGATGTATTGGCTCTCTGGCTGTGATTTTGCCAGCACTCAGAGTGCTGGTTTGGAGGCGGGTCCACAGTCAAAATCGAAATGATTGATAGTAGGTTATGAGCCCGCTCCGAACCCACTTCCATGTAAGTTTCCAAATTGTCGAGTGCGATTTCTGAACAGACCTAACACTAAGCGGCGGGGGTAGCATTTAAGACAGTTAAATGCGAGTTAAATGCTTGTTAACTACTATTTTACCAGCCTATTTTGTTTTAACCACATTTTTAACAAGGTTCATGTCGTTCGGAGATCACGTCAGGTAAGTAGGTTGGGTTCTCTATGTCTCCCCATTGCTGTGAATAGGTGACAGCTGCAAAAGTGGTATGAGAGCTACCATTTCACAGCTGTTCACTTTCCAATGTCAGGAGCTTGAGCCTTCAGGACTTGGAAGACACTTTTGAGCTGCATGCAGTTTGGAAGTGTTTGGAGTAAACTCTCTATCCACTGTCGCCTCCTTGGAGCAAGCTCTCTCACCATTGACAGATCACTCCTGTCATTTCAACTTCAGCTGCCATCTATTCCAGCAACAAGAGTGCCCTTCAAAAAATCTCACCTTGCTCCTCTGAATACCTCCACAATCAGCCCCAACACCAGCATCACCAGGCACACCAACAACAACACCAACCTTCTCCGCAATCACCTGATGCTGCACAGGACACAGGGCATCAGCACCCGACAACATTGCTGCCCAGGAGGCCAGCGAAGGCCTCATCACGGCCAGATTTACTTCACTTGACGTTGTACACCCTGGCAGCCACATGATGTGCCAGGTTGGCACCACTCCACACCAGCACCATAAAGCATCCCTATAATGTCTAAGCCATTCCTTTCACACTCATTACAATTGGTGGGGGGTGGGGGGGAAGTAATGTCTCAACATTCACTGGAACTCTCTAAGACACTTCTAAAAGTGAGCACAGATCTGTCCAATAAGGTAGTGTTGAAAATATAGATTTCAATGTTTGACAAGACATTAACAGAAATTTCACATGAACATTGGCTAAAACACCCAACTGCCTACCCTTGTGTGTTGTTAGTTGGTATGCTTGCAGTAGGATGAGGGTGAGTGTGAGGGGTGGCTAGTGAGATGGGGAAGTGATAATGTAGATAGAGGGATGGGTGGAGGTGCAAGGTAAGTTGTGAGTAAGGATGTACAGGAGTAGGGTAGGGAAGGCAGAGTGATGGGGATGTGATGAGTGGCACAGCAGGATGAGGTTGAGTGTGGCTTGGCAGTAACGTTTCATGATCTGCTCAGAAAATTGAAAGGCTTGCGCCACTGCAGCCTGGTCCTCCTAACGACATCCCTGCTTGTGCCCTCCTGTGCAATGTGCAACCAGGCTGCGATGGTGTCCTGGGGAGGGCTCGTCTGCCCATGGGAAAGGAAGAGAACGACCTGCGTGCTGTGACTCCCTCCATAAGCAGATGGAGGGAGTTATGCAAGAGTCTGGATGCAGCCATCCACCTTTGTGCAGTGCTTGTCAGTGTTTGCAGCACCTCAATACTGCAGAACACTGACAACAGAACTGTCAAAAACAATGTCAGCATGGTCCCTTTAAGAAAACTGGCTAATGACGCATCGTCAAATGACATTATCAGAACCCGCTAGCGTTTAATTGGCCTGGAAATGTGCAGGCCAGGCTTAAAAAGCCCAATGTAGGTAAAATCACTTGGAGAGAGCGGGCTGGAGCCAAGAGCAGGACTGGTACCCGCCAACTACCTCTCCCACCACGATCCAGCCTCCACAGGTGAAATCGCGGCCTCTATTCATCATTATCTTTCAAATTAACTTCCAACTAACACAATTTCTGAGATTCAGGTAAATAGTGAAACACCCTTTATTTTTACATTATTTAAAATAGGAAAAGCAGGGTGGTCTGGAGCAATGTTGGACCCTTGGAAACTGGTAACGGTGATATTGTCAATAATAAGGAAATGGCAGACATGTTAAATAACTACTTTAAGTGTCAGTATTTATAGTAGAGAAGAGAATGCTGGAAATCCAAGGAAACAAATATTGAATCAGGGACAGGGACTTAACGGGTTGGATTTTGCCATTGGGGGTGGGTTGGGGGTGGGTCAGGTGGTCGATGGGTGCCGCTCCCGCCTCCGATGTCAGGCGGGATAATTTAGCTATTTTGCCGTAATTGGGCAATTGATTTCCTGCATGTGCAAACCCCTCGCCCAATGAGTCTTTTGGTCCTGAAACTCGCCTCTGATTACGTCATTTATGCAGCTGCATTTAAGGCCTGCAAGCAGCCTCGGTTCATTTTCTGCCTTACAATTTTTATATGGGATTCTTCTAAGGGATTTGTGCTGCGGAGATGTCAACTTCAAGGACCAAGGCTGAACCCCGCTTTGATGAGGAATCCCTCCCTGCTCTGGTGGAGGGAGCCAGAGCTCAGAAAGAGGTGTTGTTACCTTCCTCTGGGAGGAAAAAACCACCTTAGCAGACTAAAGCTGTGTGGCTGCAAGTGGCACAGGAGGTGAGTGCCATCTCAATGTGCAGCAGAACCTGGCTGTAGTGCAGAAAGAGGTTTAATGACCTTCTCTGCACAGGAAAAGTGAGTATAAAATCACCATGACCCTCAATCTGCTCCCCATCGCCTCTCATCACCAGCACTCTGCATTGTCAACCACCTCCTCCACATCCCACTTGACCCTTACATCCCTGCACCCTTAACCATTCCCTCTCTCTCTATATACACATTCACTTAACTATTCGACTATGCAGCCCTCACACTCCCTATCACTGTGATGCTGTGAAACAACTTACAACACACAGGGAGGGCCCTTGGTCTTGGGACCTCACTCCATCTTTGTGTCCTTCTAAGCATCTACGCTATGGATTCTCTACACTCACTCCTTCATTCTCAGTCAAACGCCACTTGTGTCCCTCATTGCAGGAAAAGAGAGCCCACAATAAGACAGAAAGGGCGAAGACAGGAGGAGGGCCACCCTCAGTAGCCCAGCTCACCAGCGCTGAGGAGGCGGCCCTCGAGATCGTGGGAGCCGAGGAGGATGTGCAAATGGGGGACGGACAGACAGGCGCATCAGAGCAAACTGGTGACAGAATCGTTTTGCGTCTCTCTCATTTATATTGCATGAGTGACTGATATGGTTTCTGATGCTCTAACGGATTACTTATGATCATCTGCACAATTCCATGTGCATGCAACATTTATATTACATCTTTCCTTTACTCCCCCACAGGACCATCGACAGCCCCCCTCCCCACTGTCCAGGAGGAACAGCCTGAGCCAGAAGACTCCTCAGAGGAAGCTGCAACCTCTGAGAACGCAGCATCACCAGAATTAAGCGTACCCAGCACCAGCACAGACACTTACACCTCGGTGAGACCTTCGGGGCATAGAGTAGAATTGTCACCTGGTGTATCACAGCTCACAAGTGAGTATCAGCAGATGGTGGAGACAGGGAAGCAGTGGCGAATCCTCATCGGAGGGCGCAGGACGCTCCCAACTTGGCTCAGCTGCATGTTGACCCTGTGCCTCCAGGTCCATCCAGAAGGAGAGCGGTGATGGAACTCCAGGAACAGGTGCAGGAGTCTCTGGCATGTTTTGTCTCCAGGGTCGCTGCGACTATGGAGAAGATGGAGGATATCATTGCTAACATGAGCAGAGCCTTTGTAGAGGCATTGGTGCATGAACGCATCACCATGGAAAGGATGGCAACCTCCGTGAAAAGGATGGCTACCTCTATGGTAAGGATGGCTACCATAGAGGAGAGGATGGCTACAGTAGAGGAGAGGATGGCTATGACCATGGAGGAGCTAAGTCGCCAGGGTCTTCAAAACATGGTCGTTGTTCAGAATAGATTGACATCTCTGGAGGAACGATGATCAGCTATTGAGCAGAGGAACCAGAGCTTCATGGAAGTCCTCTGGAGTAGGACTACCAGTGCAGAAACGCGTCCTCGTGGCCCCCCTGATGTGCAGTAAGGTGCTGTCAAGCCACTTGCTAGCTCTGAAGTGGGGCTGACCCATGAGAGGGATGTTGGTGGCAGACAACAAGGAAGTGGAGTCTCCTCTCCAAGTGCTCACACTCCTATGCCACTGCGGAGCCCTCGGTCAGAGCCCCACCAGAGTCCTCACCCAAATGAGATGGGCGTCTCAACCCCTGCACAGTCGCAGGAGCAGCAGAATGTTGGCGAGCCCTCACAGGCTCACAACCCCAGAGGACGCCCGCCAAAGGTGTTGAGGCAGGAGCAGCATGAAAGTGAGCAAGGTGCCTCCGCATCTGCTGAAGCCACAGGGGAAGCACCATGTAGGAGTATGCGTAAGAGGAAGTTAAAGCACAAGTAGTCACAAGGGTAGTCACTTGGGTGTTCTGTTGTGTTTAATTGTGAAATGCCATCCTTTACTGAATGTTATAAAATGAATTGATGGCAAACTGTTGAAGTTGTGGACCGTGTCATTTCGAAAAAAGGTCTTCCACATTGAGGGCTCAAGGCGACTTGGAATTGTCAGTATGGTGGTCAGAGTCATAGGAAGCCGCAGGTTCTTGTCCGTTGTCGACGGTGTGGTAAGAAAGTGTGAGTCAAATGTGTTTGATTGGGCAGCCTAAGCAAATCTGGCCAAGATGAGTGCATCTCTTGCATCCCGGTCAGCAATGTTCTCATGTGCTGCTGCTACTGGTTGATGCGCCTCCGCAAAATCTCCATTCTCGTTCTCCTCCTCATCCTCATCTGAGGAGGCTATGTGATGAGCCACTTGTCTCTCAGGCAGCTGCAAGCCACGATGCTGTGCCATGTTGTGAAGTGCACAGCGGACCACGACGCTTCTTGAGACCCTGGCTGCTGAGTGCTGCAGGGCTCCACCTGATCTATCAAGGCCTCTGAATCGCATCTTCACCAAGGCAATGGTTTGCTCGATGATGGATCTGGTCGAAATGTGGCTGGAGCTGCAGTACTCCTCAGCTTTGTTTGATGGCCACCTCAACTGCGTCATTAACCACATCTTCAGGGGAAAAACCCTTGTCTCCAAGTAGCCATCCGTTAAGTTGGTTTGGCGGATTGAAGAGCGGAGGCACACTAAACTGCCGCAGGATGAATGAGTCATGGCAACTGCCAGAGTACTTGGCACAAACATGCAAAATTTCTTTATTGTGGTTACACACCAGCTGCACGTTGAGGGAATGGAAGCCCTTGCAGTTGACAAAAAGAGATGGATTGTGATGGGGTGCCTTAATGGCCACATGTGTGCAGTCTACGACGCCCTGCACCCTTGGAAAGCCTGCCAGATTAGCAAATCCAACCACACGTGTGGTTAAACTTGCTTGATCCTTGGAGAAGTTGATGTGATTGTGCGGCTTTGCAAAGAGGGCATCAGTTACCTGCATGATGCAAGTGTGTGCAGCCACCTGGGAGATGCCGCTGATGCCTGCTGTTGATCCCTGGAATGAGCCTGAAGCAAAAAAGTTGAGTGTGGTGATGACTTTTATGGCCACTGGTAAGGGATGTTCACCCGCTCCTCTGGGCTCCAGGTCTTGCTGCAGCATTGTGCAGATGTCACCCACTACCTCTCACGAAAGTATCAGCCTCCTTTGGCACTGCTGCTCACTTATGTTGAGGTAGCTCATCCTCTGTCTGTAAACCCTGTTTTGGGGGGAATCTCCTGCGGCGACATGCTTCCCTGTGCTGGTGCCTTCTGGCTTGTGCAGCTTCCGGTGAGTGAGCAGTAGGTTGGCGCTCCTGTTGTTGCTGCTGCTGTTGGTGCTGCTGTTGTTCCGGGTGCTGCTGCTGCCGCGGCTGGTCTTCATCCGAATCTGAGGTCCAGGAGGAAAGGAAATAAATGGTTCCCATGCTGCTGGTATAGTCTACAGAGCAGTAGTAATACCCGCCCTCCTGTATGCCTCAGAGACATGGACTATGTACAGCAGGCACCTCAAAGCACTGGAGAGGTACCATCAATGCTGCCTCCGCAAGATCCTGCAAATCCATTGGCAGGATAGGCGCACCAACGTCAGTGTTCTCGCTCAGGCCAACATCCCCAGCATCAAAGCTTTGACCACGCTCGATCAGCTCCGATAGACGGGTCACATCGTCCTCATGCCCGATACGAGACTCCCAAAACAAGCGCTCTACTCGGAGCTCTGACAAGGCAAGAGAGCCCCAGGTGGGCAGAGGAAACGCTTCAAGGAGACCCTCAAAGCCTCCTTGAAAAAGTGCAACATCCCCACCGACACCTGGGAATCCCTGGCCTAAGACCGCATAAAGTGGAGAAGAAGCATCCGGGAAGGCGCCGAATACCTCGAGTCTCTTCGCCGGGAGCAAGTGGAAGCCAAGCGCAAACAGCGGAAGGAGCGCACGTCAACCCAAGCACCCCACCCACCCGCCCCTTCAACCACCGTCTGCCCCATCTGTGACAGAGGCTGTAGGTCCCGCATTGGACTCAGTATTCACCTGAGAACTCATTTTTAATGTGGAAGCAAGTCATCCTCGGTTCCAAGGGGCTGCCTAAGAAGAAGAAGATGTACCTCAGTTGAGGAAGTGCTGAGTCAATGTGGGGAGAGGGTTTACCCAGGAGGTCACAGTGGAGATGGATCTCAGCTTCAACACTTCCAAAATCAGTAGAGCTGCAAAACATTCTCCAAGACCTGATAAAAGAAAGTTCTGTCACCTGTAAATGGTCATTGTGGAAAACTCCGTTTTTATGGTGGAGCTGCAGCTGTTAGTAAGCCTACCAATTGTGAACCCGACAGGATTAGCTGGCGTGTTCCAGGGGAGATGTGCAGCATGTGGGAAATGTGGGAAACTCTGAAAGGACTCTCAAAATGGCATTATAGAGGTACTTAAGTGGTAGTTAAGTGCCTTAAGGGCCTATCCCACTGCTTGGAGGCGGGACCGAAACGGGGTCTGCAAGCCCGCATTTGGGAAAGTTGGGCAGAGGCGGGTTGAAGTTGGAATCGGAGCCCGCTGCCATTTTTTGCAACTTTCCCACCTGACCCGCCTTCAAACCCGCCTCTGCGGGGCTGGCAAAATCCAGCCCAACAAATTTTACGTAAGCAAAATAACAGTAATTAAGAAAATAATGACACTAAAGAGTGACAAATCCCCAGGACCAAATGGTTTCCATCCCAGGGTTTAAAAGAAGTAGTTCAGCACATTGCAGATGCCCTAACTATAATCTTCCAACGTTCTCTCAATTCAGGAAACATTCCTTTAGACTGGAAAATTGCTCACGTCACTCCACTATTTAAGAGTGGTGAGAGAGGGAAACCAAGAAATTATAGACTAGTTAGCCTAACATCTGTTGTCAGGAAATTACTAGAGTCTATAATTAAGGACAGGGTGGCTGAACACCTTGAACATTTTCAGCTGATCAGAGAGAGCCAGCGTGGATTTGCAAAAGGTGGATCATGCCTGATGAACCAGATTGAATTTTTTGAAGCGGTAACTCAAGTAGTGGGCAGGGGAATGTCTATGGATGTTATTTATATGGACTTCCAGAAGGCATTTGATAAAGTCCCTCATAAGAGACTGTTAACTAAGGTTGAAGCCCATGGAATTGAAGGTAAATTAATGACCTGGTTAGGAAATTGGCTGAGCGGCAGCAGACAGGGTGTAGGGATAATGGATAAGTACTTTAATTGGCAGGAGGTGACTAGTGGTGTCCCAAAGGAATCTCTTTTGGGGCTTCAACTATTCACAGTATTTATTAACGACTTAAATGGTGACATAGAAAGACATATATCCAAATTTGCCGATGATACAAAGATAGGCAGTATTGTCGGCAGTGTAGATGAAAGTATAATATTACAAAGGGATATCGACAGATTAAGTGAATGGGCAAAACTGTGGCAAATGGATTTCAATGTAGGCAAATGCAAGGTCATCCATTTTGGACCTGAAAAGGATAGAACAGGGTGCTTTCTAAATGGTGAAAACAGTGGATGTCCAAAGAGACTTGTCATGAACAGATACAGAAAATAATTAAAAAGACTAATGGAATGCTGGCTTTTATATCTAGAGGACTAGAGTACAAGGGGGTAGAA
Source organism: Somniosus microcephalus (assembly GCF_052327205.1). NCBI lineage: Eukaryota > Metazoa > Chordata > Chondrichthyes > Squaliformes > Somniosidae > Somniosus > Somniosus microcephalus. Next base: position 31,139,114 of record NC_140996.1, on the reverse strand, counting down.
GTTATGCTGCAGCTACACAAAACACTGATCAGACCACACATGGAGTACTGTGAGCAGTTCTGGGCACCACACCTTAGGAAGGATATATTGGCCTTAGAGGAAGTGCAGCGTAGGTTTACCAGAATGATACCTGGACTTCAAGGATTAAATTTCGAGGGTAGATTACACAAATCAGTTCTGATGAAAGGTCATCGACCTAACACGTTAACTCTGTTTCTCTCTTCACAGATGCTGCCTGACCTGCTGAGTATCTGCAACATTTTCTGTTTTTATTACACAAATTAGGGTTATATTCCCTAGAATTTAGAAGGCTAAGGGGTGATCTGATCGAAGTGTTCAAGATATTAAGGGGAACAGATAGGGTAGATAGAGAGAAACTATTTCCACTGTTTGAGGATTCTAGGAAGAGGGGGCATAGTCTAAAAATTAGAGCCAGACCTTCCAGGAGTGAAATTAGGAAACATTTCTACACACTGTAGGATTCGCAAAATTTCCACATTTCCCCAAGGTTATTAATAAAAGGGACCCTATGGACAATTTAAAAAGAAGGGTACCCAAAGATGGCGTCCGCACCTCGTGACCAAAAGCCTGTAAGATTTTAAATGCCTGAACTCTGCAGCACAGAACAAGCAGCTTTGGGAAATCGAAACTTAAAATGCATTTCTGTGAAAAGGACTTTTTGTGTTTGAAGGGCCAGACAGCTAAGCAAACATTTGAATATGCATTTTCGTCAAATTGGAACAGGTCAACCCAGTTAGGCCTAAACAGGAGGCCATTAGTTTGTCCGCATAAATAATCGGAAACAGCTTAAGGAAGCCATCGAGGCTGGACAGGCCGATTAAAATGCATTAATGACAATACAGCCATCAGGCCATTAGGTGCGATAAACGGCCATCTAAAACTAGTTATTTTAGATTGGTACAATCATTTAAAACAGCCCACCAAAATTGAAACAATGGACTAGCCTGATTTGGCGCACAGATAAGGGGCCATCAAAAAGAGTATAACTGTAGGCCCTTAGTACGAATCGCTCTCTTGTCTCTCTCTTGTCTCTTGACTCTGGTCGCTTGACTCTTGCTCTGCTTGGGCTACCGCCACTCACACTCGAGCCCTGGCCTCGTGGCGGGTTCTCTTCTCGATCCCCGCATTAAGTTGCAACCAAGGACATCCATACCAACAGCAGGGGAAGGGAACGAGACTCGAGTCCAAAGTAACCCAGGACACCCAGGCCACGAGAGAGGGCAGAGGAAACGAGGCGAGACGAACCGAGACGAAGAGTAAGGTAGACCCGACAAGAGCAGAGAAGGGCAGCAGAAGACGTATTAATTAAAACCCGAGCGCCGAGTTATAAGCTGACGCTCGGGGAAGAAAGTATCTGAGGACAGTGAGACTAAGTTGGTTGGGCTAACCCCGCAATTAAGCTGGCACTTGAGGGCAAGCCCTTGTTGAACACTGTAACGCAGGTGTCCACGCCACAATGAATATACTGGCGTTTGACGCTTGGGTAGTAAAATCTAAGCAATGAAGACTGCTAATCATCTCATTGATGCAACGTTACCGCCGATGACCGCCCGAGGGAGAAGAAAAAGAGAACCCTTTGTGATGAGACGACGACGGCAGCTGAGGAGAAGAAAGGTGTGTCACAGCAGCCGCTCCAGCACCGCGCCCTGAGACCACTTGGCGACGGAGTACCCCAAAGGACAGCAGCCCAGACCTCAAAATCGCGATTGCTAAAACAAGTTTTGCTTTGGTGAGCATGAATTCCTGGCCCCTCATAGCTTAATCTAGTTAGGTATAGGGGTGGGATAAGGGTAAGGGGATTGTTAAAGTAATTGGTTTTCCCTCGATGTGCCATGTGTTCCCCATTCCCTGTATAAGTATAGTTGTAGTGTTATATGCCTGTAATTGTGTTCTCTACCAGTAATTTTTCTCATAACACTGTGTTTTCGTTTCTGTTTTAATAAAATCTTGGTCTTCTTACACCGAACCACCTGTCTACTCGAGTCTTTCTGTATCGCCGCCTGTACCTAAGTCCGGTGTCTAGAACCCAGGGGCATGGGAGCGATTCGAACCGCTCACCAACAGTCAGGGGCATAACTGACTGGGCGCACGCGCCACCCACCATCCCCTACAACACAAGGGGTGGTAGAAGTTTGGAACTCTCTTCCGCAAATGGCAATTGATGCTAGATCAATTGTTAATTTTAAATCAGAGATTGATAGCTTTTTGTTAACTAAAGGTGTTAAGGGATATGGGCCAAAGGTGGGTATAAGGAGTTAGTTCGCAGATCAGCCATGCTCTCATTGAATGGTGGAACATACTCGAGGGGCTGAATGGCCTACACCGGGTCCTATGTTTCTATGTCTTAAAGGAGGCTAAGAAGATGGAAATGCAGAGAGGTTTCAGGAGGGTATTCCAGAGCATGGGGCCCAGGCAACTGAAAACATGCCCACCAATGCTGGGGCAAAGGAAGTGGTAGGGGGCGGGGAGGAGGATGAACAACAATTAAAATGATAACAGCGACAAGAACAACATGTAAAGTGCCTTTAACGTAAAAATATATGTTCCAAGGTATTTCGCAGAGGCAAAACCAGACAAAATGGATGCCAAGCCAAATAAGGAGGTAATAGGAGAGGTGATTAAAAGCTTGCTCAAAGAGGTCATTTTGAAGAAGCTTCTTAAAGGAGAAGAAGAAGATGGAGAGGCAGAGGAGTTTAGGGGGAAAATTTCAAAGCATGATGGCTAAAAGACATGGCGCCCATATTGGAAGGTGGGGGAAGCACAGGAGGCCAGAGTCAGAGAAGTGTACGCCCGATTTCCCCTACCTCGGTGGGTCCGGTGCGGGCGGGGTCGGTGGCGGGTCCCGATCTCGCTGCTGTCTCCAGCCTGCAGTCCAAAGTGATTTTACGTTGATTGGGCTTGTTAATCCTGCCCAATGCGTTTGCCGGCTAATTGAAGGAAGCGGGTCTGATGAAGTCACTTGATGACACGTCATCAGCCGGCTTTCTTAAAGGGGCATTGCGCAAATTTATTTTGACAGTCATGCTGTCAGTGTTCTACAGCATTTAGGTGCAGCAAACACTGACAAGCACTGCACAGAGGTGCACGGCTGCACCCAGACTCTCCCATGACTCCCTCCACATGCTTATGGAAGGAGTCACAGAATGCAGGGAGGTTCTCTTCCCTTCCAATGGGCGGAAGAGATCTCCCCAGGAGATCAATGCAGCCTAGTTGCACATTTCACAGGATGTACAAGCAGGGATGTTGTCAGGAGGACCAGGCTGCAGTGGCGCAAACCTTTCAATGATCTCAGTAGATCACAAAATGTTACTGCAAAGCCACACTCAACCTCATCCTGCTGTGCCACTCATCACATCCCCAACACTCTGCCTTCCCTACCCTACTCCTGCACATCTTTACTCACACCAACTTACCTTGCACCTCCACCCATCCCTCTCTATCTACAATCTCACATCCCCATCTCACTAGCCACCCCTCACACTCACCCTCATCCTAGTCCAATCATACCAATTAACAACACACAAGGGTAGGCACTTGTGTGTTTTAGCCAATGTTCAGGTGTAGTTTCTGTTAATGTGCTGTCAAACGGTGAAATCTTTATTTTCAACACTTTGCCTTCTTGGGCAGGTTTGTGTGCACCTTTGGAAGTGGCTTAGTGAGTTGCAGTGAATGGTGAGACATAACGGTACCCCCCGCAATGGTGATGAGTGTGAAAGGAATGGCTTGGGCATTGTCGGGATGCTTTATGATGTTGGTGTGGGGTGGTGCCAACCTGACACATCATGTGGCAGCCAGGCTGTGCAGCATCAAGTGAAGTAAATCTGGCCATGGTGAGGCCATCCTGGGCGTCCCAGGTAGCAATGTGGTTGGGTGCTGATGCTCTGTGCCCTGTGCAGCATCAGTTGATTGCAGACCAGGTTGGTGCTGTTGTTGGTGCTGCTGGTGTTGGGGCTGATGGTGGTGGGATTCTGAAGACCAAGGTGAGATTTTTTTCAAGGGCACCAATGCTGATGGAATAGATGGCAGGTGAAGTTCAGATGACAGAAGCGATCAGTCAATGGTGAGAGAGGTTGCTCCAATGAGGTGACACTGGATAGAGAGTTTGCTCCAAACACTTGCAACCTGCATAAAGCTCACTCTGTCTTTCAAATGCAGTAAGCAACAGCTTCTGAGCTTGGAAAGTGATCTTCTCTGAGATGGGCCCTTTTATACTACATTGGCAGCTGTCAAGTAAAGGGATCATTTCAGATGTCACAGCTCCCAACCTCCTTACCTGACATAATCCCTGAGCAGTTTGGAACCCATGAGCGACCTTGTAAAATGTTATAGTGAGCTCAAAATTCTCTATAACAGGCAGTTGACAAGGTCTTAATCAACTAAATTGGCTCCCCCGCTGCTTGGTGTCGGGTCTGTTCAGCGCTGACAGACCCAATATGTGGAAAACTAGCGCATCGGAGGGTGGACAGTGGGTTCCCTACCCATTGTCAAAAAAATGTTTTCCCACCTGACCCGCCATCAAATGCATCCACTGACCCACTGAAAAATTCCCTCCATAATGTTTAATTTGGTGGCGCAGGGGGAGGGGGATTTATAAGGCTGGAGAGGGTTACAGAGGTAGGGAGGTGCAAGGCTACAAAGGGAATTAAACATGAGGATGTGAATTTGAAATGGCTGACTTTAGGGGAACTGCAGTCAATGCAGGAGTGATGGGTAAGCAGGACTTAGTGTGGGATAGGATATCGGCAGCAGCGGTTTGGATGAGCTAAAGTTCACGGAGAGTGGAGAATGGGAATCTGGCAAGGAAAGCATTGGAATAGTCAAGTCTAAGGGTGACAAAGGCATGGATGCGGGTTTCAACAGAAGATGGGCTGAGGAATGTGTATAGGCGGGCATTGCTGTAGGGGTTGCAAAATTTCCCCTATTTCCCTGAAGATTGAAAATATTGGTCCACATCATGGATGAAGAATTGGGTGATGTGACTGGTCTACAGTGTTTTAAAATGTGCCGAGAACCGCAAAAGACTGCTCTGAGATGGACAGAACGTGGACAACACAGGAGTCGAGGAATTCTGTGGAAAATATTCACACACCTTGAGACAGTACTTTATTAATAAAATCGTTCCCTGGAGTTTGGGCAATCACAAAAGGGTTTAAAATGGCCACAGAAAGCATTGGCCAAGAAGAATAGGACAAGCAGCTCACAGCAAGGATGTCTGTGTATAAAGTGGGAGGATCTAGCAGTGGCTGAGTCAGACCTGCCAATCAAAGGGAGGTTCCCTCTCAGCACTTGAAGTTGTTTATTGACTTAAGCAATTGCCCACTTGAGAATTGACCGCAGGACAATCGATTTGTAACTGTTATGTTTACACAGCAATTCAAAGCATTCACAGTCAATGAGACATTTGAAACTGTGGAACCGGATCTTGAATGGGAACCGTTTAAGCATTGAATGTGTTTAAATGAACCATCATTCTGGACAATAGAGCAGTTGTATTGCCTTTTGTTTCAGCCAACTAAACTCCGGATGTGAGTGGGAACATTTCGGCCCCACAGTGCAGACACACTAACCCAGTCCAACCACTTTGAGTTAGCCAATCACAGCTTTTCTCTTGTGAATTGGAACTTTTTGGGCGTGTATCTTCCAGACAGGCAAACAGCAGGGGTGGGGCAGGGGGCTCACCAGGTATATAAGATAGCTGCTGAGAAGCTATCGCTCTCTTTACTTCCTGGGACCACAGGTGAGCCTCTCTCTCTCTCTCTCTCTCTCTCACTTCGCTGGACCACATGTGAGCAGAGTTTCTGGCTCCTCAGCAAAGCAACCTAGTAAGGAGTTTGGGAGATGGTAATTGAGGGGATATTGTTAAGATTGTTTAATCAACATTGTAGTCACTTACCCCTCGTTTTTACCGTCTGCATTCCCCCATTTAAGCAATTCTACTGTAATTACTGTGTTCGTGTGGTATAGTTTGATATTTGATTATAGTTTCTTGTAGTTAATAAAACTTGATTTTTCTCTCATCCAAACCATGTGTCCGTTTTAATATCATTAATTATAAGTCCTGCAGTCAGAACTGGAAGGTGGGGTAGCGATTCGAATCCGCTGTTTTAAAATTGGTTTATTTGGAATTGGTCAGAATGCAGGCAAAGGCTGCAGACCAGGTGAATTACCTTAAACCAGTTAAAAGAAGCCCCCCCATACAAAATGGCGACCACGGCAGGACTGAAGGCCGTTTTTGATTTGATGAGTGGTTTGGATCTGGAGAAAGTACCAGCTCTTGTTTCTCTCATTTTCAGTATGTGCGTAGCCCTGTGAATTTTCGCTGCAGTGTGTAGGCTGACCTATTGTGGTATAGGTGACTGGGCTAGGAAGGGTGAGATGAGGGAGCAGGAGGAGTTTAAAGAGGCCAAGAATCGGGAGTCCCAGTTTGAAAAATGCCAGGCATTTATAGAGCGCCTGGTGCAGGAAGTCACTGAGACCAGGGAAAGTGAAATGAGACTGCGGGAAGAGAATGCCCGCCTCACCTCAGAAGTCACAGATCAGGAGGAAAGGTTTAGGGAAGTAAAAGCAGCCTATAAGCTGGCCTGTGCCCAAAGGTTTAGTGAAGCAGATCATGGCCCCTGTAGGGCAGAGATAGAAAGCCTTAATGTGGCTTTAAAGGTAGCAAGGGGAATGATTTGCCGGATCAGCCCTAAGGCAGGTCAACCGGATTTTACTGGCAGCCCAAATCAAACCGCCCCAGAGGCAACACCCAGGGAAAGGCTGGCTAGGGAATTAGAGACCCCAAAACAGCAGCCCACAGCTCCGGGTTCTGAGGAGCTCTGGCAGCAAGGAGGGGTGGACAATGGGGTGGTTGGAGAATGCCAGCAGGTCCCACTAGGCAGGCGGAGACCAGGACCAGTGTACCCCCTTTGACAACAGCGGCATGGTCCGCCCGTGAGGGGTGAACCTGAAGATAGGAATCCTCAGCCCACAGCAGGCACAAGTTCACAGGCAAGCTCTGTGGCTTGTGTGGGGGGAGGAGCAATTCATGAACAGAGTAAGCTGCTTAAGAAGGGAACAGGGAAGGAGAGTTCTGGGACCCCTGTAGAGCAGGTCCAGTAGCAGAAATCTGGGACAAGGGAAGCACAAAGGGGATAGTTTAGGCCCCAGACCAAAGGCAGGTCTAAAATTCCCCATTTAAAGTCACCCAGGTAAGGGAACATGAGTTTGCTGTCTATGCAAGTTCAAGTTCACAGCCTATAAAGACAGGCACTGTGGCTTGTTCTAAGGGAAAAGTTGTCCAGCCCACAAATTGGGACACTTCCCTACCCCAGTGGGACCCTAGTTTTGGTAAAAGTTCAAATTCGAAAAGGTTAGGTGGCTTAGGAACAGAGAAACAGCAGCCTGGGATCAGAAATCTGCAGGCTGCTGCCACTCCATCCACTGAAACTGCTTGCGCAGGCACGTTTCCCCAGCCTGTACCCCCAGCGGATCCTTTTCAGTTTTCCTGTGCAGGCGTGGTCGCGCGCCTAAGGGGAGAATTTTGCCAACAGGAAGGCCGCGCAGGCACAGCCGCGCGGCTGAGGGAAAAGGTTCCCCAACACCAGGTTCACGCAGGCGCAGTCGCGAACCCGGAACCCTCAGTGGCTCTTGTCCACAGTGAGGCCGAGCGCGCAGGCGCAGTCGGCCATTTAAAGATCCCTGCTGCTCAGTTTTTACGTGCAGGCACCCGGTCCTGCTTGGAAGAATCAGCGGTTCTACCAACCCTTTTTAAACAAATTGGATGCGCAGGCGTGGTTGCCTGTGGAACCCTAGCGGCCCATCTTCTGTTTTCCCGCACAGGCGCGATCGCTTGTTTGAAGCCAGAGGCTTCATATCCTCTGCCATGGGACTCCAAGGAGGAGGTTTGCGCAGGCGCGGCCGCCTGTGTCAATACAGAGGCTTCACAGCCTCTGCCGTGAGACTCATGGGAGGGGATCCGTGCAGGCACAGTCGCCTGTTTAAAGGGACCAGCTTCCCAGCCAGCCTCTAGAATGGTTCCCCCCATGATGTGGGACCCTGGGGGGGTGCAGGGATATCAATCCCTCTTACAGGGGACAAAGGGGGGGAGCTGGCACCAGGTTGTGGACCTGGAGAGGGGGATTTGCAGCCACCAGCAGCGGGTGGCGAGGGAATACCTGCCCCCAGCACAGGAGTGGGCAGGGAAAAGGAGGCAAACCTGGAGTAACGGCAGGCTGCCAGGTATCTTATACAGTGCAGGCTGTTGACACATGGGGGAGAAGGCTTCCAGCCAGCTAGGGCTGCAATCCTGGCTCGGGGTCTGCCAGCCAAAGATTCCTCCACTGAGACACCCCTCAGAAGGTCTCAGTGGGTCCGCAAGCCCGAGACAAGATGGTCACCCACTTTACAGTGGAGTAAGGCAGACTCCCGAACCAGGGAGAAGCCAAAGAACAGGCGTCCCCACTCAACAGCCATAAGCTGCGGGGGACCAGAGACAGGAGGCAGTCCAGCTTCACTGCAGCCAGCAGCAATCTGCGACAGTGCCAGAGATTAGCCTGGCCGTCTGGAGACGGGTGGCATTTGTATTATAGCTATGTGTGAATATAGCGTGCTTTTAAGGTGTATTTTAAGTTTTGTTGATATAACTAGTTTTAAGTTTAAGTTTAAAGAGTTTAAGTTTATATGTGTGCCACATGTTTGTATTTTGGTCTGAGGTCGAGGGACCAGACCATGTCTCCACCTAAGGCAGCAGGTCAGTGAGAATTGGCTGCGTGTCCTTTTAAGTTTTTGCAGGAGATTGGAAAATGCAGCAGCCCTGTTCGCCCAGCCCGAGCTGGGCATCGAATGAAGATATGGATACGGAATGTTGGGGATCACCTCGCCACCGGACGAATCCAGAGGGAAAATCCCGCAGCGATCTTCGGGAAAAACCAGACAGGGTCCGGAGGAACTTGCCTACTCCTCCTACGGGGAAGAGATGGCCCCAGCTGGTTGGGGCACGGCCCCCAACCCAGCACTATCCTGACCGAAGTTCACTTGCGGGAGACCTCGCTGGGAGGAGCCATGATGGGGAAGCGCAGGCGCCTTATCTGATAGGGACGCGTTCCCCGGGGGTGGGTGGTGATGGCCCGGGAAAGATTGTATAGGGGAGGGGGAGACCCAAGAGTCGTGTGGATGCAGACGGGGGAGGGAGGAACTCACCCGGGGGCCCACGGGAAAAGAGGGTAAGTGTGGCTGGGAAGGATGAGTGGGTGGTCGGATCTGGGATCCAAGTTTCAGTGTGGGGACAGGGAGAGCCGCCACACAGGCACCCATCATTTTCTGCAGCCAGTGGAGGGAAGACGGGAGGGGGAGGGACTGGGAGTCACGATCCCATACTCCCCGGTCTCGGTCTGTGCCAAGGTAATTTTAAACATGAGGGGTACCCCGCCTCCACAAAAGGACAAGGGAACGGCTCAGGGCTGGTGGAGCAGGCCGGTCTGTAAATCCATTCTGCCTGTTTTTAAAGTTTAAGACGATCAAAGGGGGGTAAGGTACATTTACTGCCGGGTGGGAGGAGCAATACCCACTCGAATTTTGCGACCCATCATTGGCACATAATGGTCAGGGTTTGTTTAAGCATGTTGTTCAAGTTTTTTTGTATTTTCTGTTACAGCCCCAAGTTGAGCAGAGGTGTAGGATCCTCTCCATGCTTGGGATCATTTTGTGACAACTCCAAGTTGAGCAGAGGCATAGGACCCTCTCCGTGTGTGGGATCATTTTGTGGCAACTCCAAGTTGAGCAGAGGCGTAGGACCCTCTCCGTGCTTGGGATCATTTTGATTACATTGTGTAACTAAGATTGCAACATTTTGTAATAAGTTATAATGTAAAAGGTGATTGTAAATTTGGATTACATTGTATAATTTTGCAAGCGTGTAGGGGTATGAACCCCTTATTGAAAACTGATGTATCTGTAAGATGCCTACTGTATCACAGTTTTTCTCGAATTTTAGGGGAAAGGACGGTTCGGGGGACCAGTGGCAGATAGCTGTTAGGTAAATACAGGGGATGGTAGTTTGTGAGGGGGTCTGAAAATTCTGCTCACTCCTTCGAGTTGATACTACAAGCAAGTTGGGAGTATCAAAAGGGGGGGGGGAATGTAGGGGTTGCAAAATTTCCCCTATTTCCCTGAAGATTGAAAATATTGGTCCACATCGTGGACGAAGAATTGGGTGATGTGACTGGTCTACAGTGTTTTAAAATGTGCCGAGAACCGCAAAAGACTGCTCTGAGATGGACAGAACGTGGACAACACAGGAGTCGAGGAATTCTGTGGAAAATATTCACACACCTTGAGACAGTACTTTATTAATAAAATCGTTCCCTAGAGTTTGGGCAATCACAAAAGATTTTTAAATGGCCACAGAAAGCATTGGCCAAGAAGAATAGGACAAGCAGCTCGCAGCAAGGATGTCTGTGTATAAAGTGGGAGGATCTAGCAGTGGCTGAGTCAGACCTGCCAATCAAAGGGAGGTTCCCTCTCAGCACTTGAAGTTGTTTATTGACTTAAGCAATTGTCCACTTGAGAATTGACCGCAGGACAATCGATTTGTAACTGCTATGTTTACACAGCAATTCAAAGCATTCACAGTCAATGAGACATTTGAAACTGTGGAACCGGATCTTGAATGGGAACCGTTTAAGCATTGAATGTGTTTAAATGAACCATCATTCTGGACAATAGAGCAGTTGTATTGCCTTTTGTTTCAGCCCAGGTAAACTCCGGATGTGAGCGGGAACATTTCGGCCCCACAGTGCAGACACACTAACCCAGTCCAACCACTTTGAGTTAGCCAATCACAGCTTTTCTCTTGTGAATTGGAACTTTTTGGGCGTGAATCTTCCAGACAGGCAAACAGCAGGGGGGTGCAGGGGGCTTACCAGGTATATAAGATAGCTGCTGAGAAGCTATCACTCTCTCTTTACTTCCTGGGACCACAGGTGAGCCTCTCTCTCTCTCTCTCTCTCTCTCTCACTTCGCTGGACCACATGTGAGCAGAATTTCTGACTACTCAGCAAAGCAACCTAGTAAGGAGTTTGGGGGATGGTAATTGAGGGGATATTGCTAAGATTGTTTAATCAACATTGTCGTCACTTACCCTTCATTTTTACCGTCTGCATTCCCCCATTTAAGCAATTTTACTGTAATTACTGTGTTCATGTGGTATAGTTTGATATTTGATTATAGTTTCTTGTAGTTAATAAAACTTGATTTTTCTCTCATCCAAACCATGTGTCCGTTTTAATATCATTAATTATAAGTCCTGCAGTCAGAACTGGAAGGTGGGGTAGCGATTCGAAACCGCTGTTTGAAAATTGGTTTATTTGGAATTGGTCAGAGTGCAGGCAAAGGCTGCAGACCAGGTGAATTACCTTAAACCAGTTAAAAGATGCCCCCCTACATTGCTAAGGAGGTAGAATTAGGCAGCCTTTGTGATATGAAAATATAGGGTGGGAAGCTCAGCTGGGAGTAAATAAGATGCCAAGGTTGCGAACAGTCTAGAGACAGTCACAGAGGTACATAGTTTGTGGCTTCACCTTCCCAATGTTTAGACAAAGGAAATTGCAGCTTACCCAAGACTGCTTGTTGGAATAGCAGTCTGACAGCACAAAATCAGAGGAAGGATTGAGAGAGTTTGTGGAGCGGCAAAACTGGACCTCTATTCAGAAGCTAACTTGATGTCTATGAATGATGTCACCAAGAGGCAGCTCATAGATGAAGAAGGGCAAAGCATAGATCCTTTGAGAACTCCAGAGGTAATGCTATAGGAATAGGAAGGAAAGCCATTGCTAGAGCTGCTCTGGCTATGATTAGATAGGAAAAAGAGTGTAACCAAGCAAGGGCTATCCACTGGCTGGACAATGTTGGAAAAACATTGGAGGAGATTGGTGCAGTCACTCATTTCAAAGGCTGCAGAATTGTCAAGAAGGGATAATGCAATATGGTCACATTCACATGAACTGTTGATCGTGACATAGAAACATAGAAACATAGAAGACAGGAGCAGGAGTAGACCATTCGGCCCCTCGAACCTGCTCCTCCATTCAATGAGATCATGGCTGATCATCCAAACTCAGTACCCTGTCCCTGCCTTCTCCCCATATCCCTTGATCCCTTTAGCCTTAAGAAATATATCTAACTCCTTCTTGAATATATATGACTTTGGTTAGGGCCTGTTTTAGTGCAGTAGGAGGGTCGGATGCTTGTTTGGATAGATTCAAACAGGAGAGATTGGCACAGAGGAAGTTGGCTGTGGTTGTTGGAGGTCATTCATCTCAATCACATGACATCACTGCAGGAGTTCCTCAGGGCAGTGTCCTAGGCCCAACCATCTTCAGCTGCTTCATCAATGACCTTCCCTCCATCATAAGGTCAGAAGTGGGGATGTTCGCTGATGATTGCACACTGTTCAGCACCATTCGAGACTCATCGGATACTGACGCAGTCCGTGTCCATATGCAGCAAGATATGGACAACATTCAGACTTGGGCTGACAAGTGGCAAGTAACATTCGCACCACACAAGTGCCAGGCAACGACCATCTCCAACAAGCGAGACACTAACCATCTCCCCTTGACATTCAATGACATTACCATCGCTGAATCCCCCACTATCAACATCCTGGGGGTTACCATTGATCAGAAACTGAACTGGACCACCCATATAAATACTGTGGCTACAAGAGCAGGCCAGAGGCTGGGAATTCTGCGGCGAGTGTCTCACCTCTTGACTCCCCAAAGCCTTTCCACCATCTACAAGGCACAAGTCAGGAGTGTGATGGAATACTCTCCACTCGCCTGGATGAGTGCAGCTCCAACAACACTCAAGAAGCTCGACACCATTCAGGATAAAGCAGCCCGCTTGATTGGCACTCCATCCACCACCTTCAACATTCACTCCCTCCACCACCGGCGCACTGTGGCTGCAGTGTGTACCATCTACAAGATGCACTGCAGCAACTCGCCAAAGCTCTTTCAACAGCACCTTCCAAACCTGCGACCTCTACCACTTAGAAGGACAAGGGCAGCAGATGCATGGGAACATCACCACCTACAAGTTCCCCTCCAAGCCACACACCATCCTGACTTGGACCTGTATCGCCGTTCCTTCACTGTCGCTGGGCCAAAATCCTGGAACTCCTTTCCTAACAGCATTGTGGGTGTACCTACACCATATGGACTGCAGCGGTTCAAGAAGGCGGCTCACCACCATCTTCTCAAGGGCAATTAGGGATGGACAATAAATGTAGGCCTAGCCAGTGATGCCCACATCCCATCAATGAATAGAAAAAAAAAGATCGGGGCGACAACACACATTCAAGGACTTGAGAAGAAAGGGATTTTGGAAATTGTAGATAGTTTGCAAAGCCAGAGGGGTCGGGTTGTGTTTTTGAGCAGTGATTGATGATGTGGGTAGATTTGCTACTTTGCCAGAACTCAATGGAATGAAAAATCGGGCAGATTCTATAAAGGTAGGTGATCACCTCTGCCAGATTACTGCCCAGGCAGTGATCATAAAAATCTCTCCTGGTATTTTGAAAATGAAGGGCGACAGTGTCAGGCATGCAAATCACTTACAATGTCAGTTAGCATGGCAGCCAAGAAACAAAGATGAACCGTCAGTCGTTTATTGTGAATGAGATTAATGGAGCAGGAGGTTTCATGGATAAGATGAAATCAAAGAAGTTATGTGGGGAGATGGGAGTGAAACAAGAAAGGGAAGTTCGGTGGGTAAAGGTATGGGGAGGAAACAACAGAGGCAGCTAAATGAGTGTTCTCTATTTTAGTGACAAAGTAGCCCATGAGCGCCTCATGCTTGGTAGAGGTGACAGTGGAGGGGGCAGGGGATACCATTTTAAAGGAGGCAGTTAGTAGTGGTGAAAAGGAGTTAAGGATTATCGTTGCTCTCCAGGATGATTCCAGAGCAGTAAACAGTTTTGGTAAAGGAGAATGAGACCCAGTGGAGCTTGATATGGTCCAGTTAGATCTGGTGTGGGTGGTTAAGCTTGGACTTGAAGGAGCATGCTTTTCAGTCCTCAGTCCCATTTTGGGAGCATTTGGAAAAGAATTATATTACTACACTTCCAATTTTGCATGCTGATTACTGCAGTCTAAAAACTATTATTATTGACAGTGTTCTTTGAAGAAAAAAAATTATCACTTTAAACACATTGCAAAACATAATAGGTTCATTACGTGATGCTCTTAAGCATCATTTGGTGCTTCAAAGCAATAATGCAACACTGAAATCACTTGAAGAGTTCAGCCTCTGAAGAGGCTCCCTGGGGCATTTCATCATTTAGTAAGGGAAAAAAAAGTCTTAAGAAATGCAGACAGATGCAGATGCAAAGTGCCCCTAAATATTTCAAAGAGTAAACATAATTACAAGCCTGCGCTGTCTACAAGTTGACAGGTTCTCTCATTAGATTGGAACAGTGCAATTGTAAAAATGGTTTGTCAGCTCACGACGTGTTCTGTGGGCATAAAATGTTAAATTATAACATCTACCAAAAGATTAGACTACAATTCCTTACCAAAACAGATGGTGTTTACCAACTGTTTGAAAGACCCTCAATTATTTGTAAGATCTTCCACCAGTGACAAGGTGTTATGGGCGTTCTTATGTGAGTGAAAGAACATTAGTAACAACAACATATTATTATTGGTTTAATATCCTATTTATTGCAAGGGTTTATTGTATTAGATATGAAAGCTCAACTAGAAAACTTGTCACAGCTTAGATTAGAAAGTGATAATTCATTGGATGATGGTATTAAGGCTGCAAATGTGCATGAAGAGCACACATTTACTATTATGCATAATAGCGGTACTTTCCACACTTCTGTATTGTAATATGCTGCCAGCAATAACTTGATCCATTTGTTGGTATGTTAGATGAAGTATTATGTGTCACCTTAACGACTGGAAATAAACCACCCAATCTTTGTGAATGGATATGACTTTTTTATTAGCAAAATGACAGACAAACCTAAAGCAATCCTTCAGAGAAAAGCATTACAAACATTGGTACAAAGAGCTCATCATACTATATTACCTAACAGAGGAATGCAAGAAAGAGCGCAAAGATTGGACCTGCGTCCCTTCCTGAACACCTGACTGGATTAGAAAAGAAGATAATCCTTACCTTCAATATTCTTTTTAAGACTTGTCTTCAGCCTTATAAGATGAATGGCATCATCAGACAAGGTCAAAGCTCAAAAGGACAGTCAGTTGCCCCACATGGAGCAGCAGCGATGAGCTGTCCAATCAAAGTTCTCAGATCATTTTTTTCTTTAATAACTTTGAGCAAAACAAAGGGAAACTTATAAAAACATAGAATCATAGAATGGTTACAGCACAGAAGGAGGCCATTTGGCCCATTGAGCCCAAGCCAGCTCCCTGCAAGAGTACCCCAGCTAGTCCCACTCCCCCGCCCTTTCCCCTGCAACTTTTTTTCCTTCAGGTACTTATCCAACTCCCTTTTGAAAGCCACGATTGAGTCTGCCTCCACCACCCTTTCTGGCAGTGCATTCCAGATCCTAACCACTCACTGCGTAAAAAAAGATTTTCCTCGTTCCACCTTTGGTTCTTCTGCCAATCACCTTAAATCTGTGTCCTCTGGTTCTCGACCCTTCCGCCAATGGGAACAGTTTCTCTCTATCTACTTGTCATGATTTTGAACACCTCGATCAAATCTCCTCTCAAACTTCTCTGCTCCAAGGAGAACAACTCCAGCTTCTCCAGTCTATCCACATAACTGAAGTCCCTCATCCCTGGAATTATTCTCATAAATCTTTTCTGCACCCTCTCTAAGGTCTTTACACCCTTCCTAAAGTACGGTGCCCAGAATTGGACACAATGGGGGGCGATTTTCCCACTGGAGGTGGGTTGGAGGCGGGTTTCAGCTTGGGTGGGTTCCAAACTTGCCTCCACTGAGAGGTGGGAAAAAATTGCGATTTTCCCCTAATTGGCCAATTGATTTCAGAGGTGTGGGTTCCCCTGGGTCAATTAGTGTTTTGGGACTGAAACTCGCCTCTGCTGATGTCACCTATTCAGCTTCATTTAAGGGTTGCTTGCTGCCTTGGCTCATTCCACTGGATTTTGGTCGATGACGCTCCACCTCCAACATTTTTTCTGATTCAACAATGGTCAACTCCAAGGCAAGGGCCTCCCCGAGGTCCTCAGATGAGGCGCTGGGAATGCTGGTTGAGGGGGTGAGAGCCAGCAGGGAGGTGCTCTTCCCCTCCTCTGGGAGGAAGAGGCCTCCCAAAGAAACCAAGGCAATCTGGGTGCAGCTGGCAAGGGAGATCACCTCCAGATCATTGTGCAGCAGAACATGGATGCAGTGCCATAAAAGGTTCAATGACCTTGTAAGATCAGGCAAAGTGAGTATACCTTCAGCTTGACCCTCCCTCTGCTCCCCTTCTCCTCTCATCACCAGCACTCTGCATTGTCAACCTTCTCCTCCACATCCCACTTTAACCTTACAACCCTTGCCCCCTTCACCATCCCTCTCACTCTTTGAACCCAATCACTTGACTATTCGACTATGCAGCCCTTGTGCTCCCTTTCAATGTAATGCAATGACAATGACTAACAATGCACAGGGAGGGCCCTTGGACATGGAACCTCACTCCATCTTTGTCTCCTTCTAAGCATCTATTCTCTGGACTCTCTACACTCACTCCATCATTCTCACTCCAACTCCGCTTTCTCCCTCACTGCAGGAAAAGAGAGCCCACAATAGAAGGGAAAGGTCGAAGGCAGGAGGAGGGCCACCTTCGCTAGCCATTCTCACCCAGGCTGAAGAGGCGGCCCTGGACATCACCGGTGCAGAGGTGGAGGTGGAAGTGGGGGATGGACAGACGGGCGAGGCAGACCAAGCTGGTGACAGAATAGTTTTGCATCTCTCTCATTTAAACTGCTTGAGTGACTGAAATGGCTGCTGGTGTACATTATTAGAATACCACATGAGCATCTGCACTATTGCATGTGCATGCCAGACTTCTGTCAAATGTCTAACCCATGCCTTTACTCCCCCACAGGACAATCCACAGAGCCCTCCCCTCCCCCCACCCCACTGTCGACGAGGAAGAGGCTGAGCAGCAAGATTCCTCAGGGGAACCTGCAACTTCTGAGGACACAGCGTCAGCAGAATTAAGCGCACCCAGCGCCAGCACAGATACGCACACCTCGGTTGGATCTTCGGGACATAGATTAGGGTTGTCACCGTGTGTATCACATCTCACAGGTGAGCATCAGCAGGTGATGGAGACAGTGGAGAGTCCTCGGCGAAGGGCGCAGGACACTCCTAGCTTTGCTCCGCTGCATGTAGACCCTGTGCCTCTGGGTCCATCCAGAAATAGAGCGGTACTGGAACTCCAGGAGCAGGGCCAGGAGTCTCTGACAGGTCTTGTCTCCAGGGTCACTGTGAGTGTGGAGAGGATGGAGGAGTCCAACTCTAACCTGAGCAGTGCCGTTGGGGAGGCAATGGCGCATATACGCAGCACCACGGAAAGGATGGCAACCTCCGTGGAAAGGCTGGCTACAGCCATGAAGGCAATAAGTCGCCAGAGTGAGGAAAACATGGTGATTGTTCAGAATAGACTGACATCTCTGGAGGAGCGATGGGCAGCTATTGAACAGAGAAACCAGAGCTTCATGGAAGTCCTTTTGAGTAGGACTGCCATTGCAGATACGGCTCCCCATGGCCCCCCTGATGTGCAGCAAGGTGCTCTCAAGCCACTTGCAAGTGCTGAGGTGGACCTGACCCATGAGAGGGAAGTTGGTGGCAGACAACAAGGAAGTGGGGGCTACTCTCCAAGTGTTCACATTTCCATGTCACTGCATAGCCCCTCGGTCAGAGCCCCACCAGAGTCCGCACCCAACTGAGATGGGCGTCTCAGCCTCTGTACTGCCACAGGAGCAGCAGATGTTTGGCGAGCTCTCAGAGGCTCATAAACCCAGAGGAAGCCCGCCAAAGGTGTTGAAGCAGGAGCAGCATGAAAGTGAGCAAGGGGCCCCCACTTCTGCTGAAGCCACAGGTGGAGCAACACATAGGAGCAAGCGTAAGAGAAAAATAAAACACCATTAGTCACAGGGGTAGCCACTTGGGTGAATGTTCGTGTTTATTGATGAAATGCCATCCCTGTATGAAAGCATAAAATGATTTGATGGCAAACTGTTGGCTTGATGGCGTCTGTTATTTCGCCTTAGGCAGCTTCACATTGCAGGCTCCACGACACTTGCGTGGTCAGGTTGCTGGCCAGAGTGAAAGGAGGCCAGAGAGTCATGTCCATTATCTATAATGTCTTAAGATGGAGTCAAGGACATGTGCCAACATGGGCAACCTATGCAAAGCTAGCCAGGATAAGTGCATGCCTTGCATCACGGGCAGCCATGTGCTCGTGTTCTGCTGCTGCTGTTGGCCGATAGGCCGGCGCTCAGACCTCCTCCTGCTCCTCCTCTTCCTCCTGCTCCTCCTCCTCCTCCTCCTCCTCCTCCTCATCTGAGGAGGCTATGAACTGAGCCACTTGCTCATCGGGGAGCTGCAAGCCACAACGCTGTGCCATGTTGTGCAGTGCATAGCAGACCACAACCATTCTGGAGAACCTGGCTCCTGAATGCTGTGGGGCTCTACCTGATCTGTCAAGGCATCGGAATCGCATCTTCAACAAGCCAATGGTTTGCTCGCTGATGGACCTGGTCGAAATGTGGCTGGCGTTGTAGCGCTCCTCAGCCTCGTTAGCTGGCCTCCTGATCGGTGTCATTAGCCGTTAAGTTGGTTTGGCGGATTAAAAAGCGGAGGAACACTAGAGTTCCGCAGGATGAAAGAGTCATGGTAACTACCACAGAACTTGATGCAAACATGCAAGAACTCATTCTTGTGGTTACACACCAGCTGAACGTTGAGGGAGTGGAAACGCTTGCAGTTGACAAAGATAGTTGGGTTGTGATGGGGTGCCCTAAGGGCCACATGTGTGCAGCCTATGACGCCCTGCACCATTGGCAAGCCTGCCATATTGCAAAGCCAACTGAACGCGCGGTTACACTTGCTTGATCCCTTGAGAAGTGGATGTAATTGTGCGCCTTTGCGAAAAGGGCATCAGTAACCTGTGTGATGCAACTGTGGGCGGCCAACTGGGAGATACACAGAATCACAGAAACCCCACAGTGCAGATAGAGGCCATTTCGGCCCATCGAGCCTGCACCAACACATATCCCAACCGATCCCCGTAACCCCTACACCAACACATATCCCACCCTATCCCCGTAACCCCACGTATTTAATCCCCCTAACACTAAGGGTCAATTTATCACAGCCAATCAACCTAACCCGCACATCTTTGGACTGTGGGAGGAAACCGGAGCACCCGGAGGAAACCCACGCAAACACGGGGAGAATGTGCAAACTCCACACAGACAGTCGCCCAAGGCCGGATTCGAACACGGGTCCCTGGCGCTGTGAGGCAACAGTGCTAACCACTATGCCACCATGCTACCACTGAAGTCTGCTGATTTTCCCTGGAAGGAGCCTGAGACAAAGAAGTTGAGTGTGGTGGTGACGTTGACAGCCACTGGTAAGGGGTGTCCACCCGCTCCTCTGGGCTCCAGGTGTTGGTGCAGCATAGAAACATATAGGCCTAGAAATTGGGTCTAGCCCCGCTTGAGGCGTTAGAACTGGCGATGCACTAAGTTTATAGCCAGACGAAACTTATCGCCGCCTGGCGCGATATTGGGTTTCATCGCCCCCAAAGGGGATTGAGGCGCTAAATCAGCCGTTGCACGGTGCTCTTAAGGCGCAAAAGGTCAGGCGCTACTCAATATCGACGCGGACGGGCGCAGCGCAGGTGAACTCAATTACGGGAAAGCACGAGACCTACAGGCGCCGGCCGGCTCTTAAAGGGGCGGGTCAGTCAGACTGAGCTTAAACACCCAATGCCCTGAAGGCCTCAGATTCGGCGCTCACCCTTGTCTGGCGTTAGAAACTTGTGCATTATGGAGAAGGTTAGGCAGAAAGCAGAGCGCTTCAGCACTGAGGCTCTGGACCACTTGGTGGCTGCAGTTGAACACCGTCGAGAGGTCCTGTATCCGGATAATGGCAAGAGGCCAGATCAGAAGGCTTATCGACGATCTTGGAGGGAGGTTGCTGTGAGGGTGAATTCCAGCAGCATGGTGACCAGGACCTCTGTTCAGTGCAGGAAGAAATTCAACGACCTCACACAGATCGTTA
Source organism: Somniosus microcephalus (assembly GCF_052327205.1). Lineage (NCBI taxonomy): Eukaryota > Metazoa > Chordata > Chondrichthyes > Squaliformes > Somniosidae > Somniosus > Somniosus microcephalus. Next base: position 31,118,840 of record NC_140996.1, on the reverse strand, counting down.
GGGTGAGTGATGGTTTACGAAACTTGTGCTTCCCTCCATCTGCAGCTGACTTCGGGCACCCTGCTGCAATGATGCGCCAATGGCCATCTGTCAGTATGCACCCATGGCCCTTTCTGGCCACACACATGGACAGATGTCTCAAGGCCTCATGTAAGGGCTCTTGCACCATGGGGGGCATGCAATGAGGTCTCAAGGCCTCATGTAAGGGCTCTTGCACCATGGGGGGCATGCGATGAGGTCTCAAGGCCTCATGTAACAGAACCTCCCCTTCTTTCCCCTGCAGTCCAAGATGGCACAGATTAGAAAGGAGCAGCGTCGAACCGGTGGCGGACCTGCACAAGTGGTCACTCTCACAGATCTGGAGGAGAGAGTGCACCAGATACTTGGAGGACGTCTATCTGGTCCAGTGACCACTGCATCTGCCGACCCCATTACCGACAGCGAGGGTAAGACTCTCACCTTTTCCACCTGTTGCCTTCCACTTGGTCCCCCCGCCAGCATGCATCCTCAGTGTACAGCCATGTCAGAGCCTTGCCGCAATCTGGCATGCCTTTCAGCAAACCTGTCCTTTTGCTAAAGCCACTCTTCCACCTCCCACTTTCAGATGAAGCAGCACCAACTCGGGCTCAACGCGCTGAAGCTGCCAGTGCCAGTGCCACCGGAGGCGAGGACCAGGAGGAATCCGGACCAGCCATTGCAGAATCCGGGGAGCGGAGACATCTGCAGACTGGGGATAGTAGTCCCCTGGATGGGAGGGGGGGTGGCTCTGAGGATGAACCAGTTGCCGGACCAAGCGGCATGGAGCAACGCAGGGGGGATAGGCAAGTTCGGCCACCGTCTCCCCGCAGGGCAAGGCAGGTCGTCATGACTGCTGCACAGAGTGCAGATGAGGTCCGTCGCCCTCCAAACAAGCTCCCATTCCGATGCCAGTTGGTCAAAAGGCTTTTAGGTGTAGTGGTGCAAGTGCTTCGGACAGGGTTGAAGGTACCAAGTACTGTAAAGCTCAAATCCCAGAACTCCGCTCCACATTAGCTCGCCAACTCTCTCTAGCAGCGAGCGCAATGAGCAGGCCAAGTGGCAGAAGATTCTGCAGTAGAGCTGTCCCCTTTAAATAGCGCCGCCCGACTCCAAGAAGGGCCTGTTAGCCCTCCCTCGAACTGTCACTAATAGCGCTGGGCGCTAAGGCTCCGGGCGCCACCCAATATGCGCTCAGGCGCTCCTAAAAGGCGTTGCACACTGAAATGACATCATGAGCTGCTTGCGCTCGCGGGTGCGCGCAAACACTTAGCGCAGGCGCTAAATGTATAGTCAATATCTGAGTTGGCGCTATCTTCATAGCGTCCGCCCCAACATAGCGCTTCGCCCCAATTCTAGGTCTCTTTAGGCGCTCAGCGCCGGCGCTACCAACCCAATTTCTAGGCCATAGAAACATAGAAGATAGGAGCAGGGGCAGGCCATTCGGCCCCTCGAGCCTGTTCCACCATTTAATGAGATCATGGCTGATCATCCAAATTCAGTACCCTGTCCCTGCTTTCTCCCCATATCTCTTGATCCCTTTAGCCTTAAGAAATATATCTAACTCCTTCTTGAATATATTTAATGAATTGGCCTCACCTGTCTTGTGTGGTAGAGAATGCCACATGTTCACCACTCTCTGGGTGAATAAATTCCTCCTCATCTCAGTCCTAAATGGCTTACTCCTTAGCCTTAGATTGTGACCCCCTGTTTCTGGACTCCCCCGCCATCGGGAACATCCTTCCTGCATCTAGTCTGTCTAGTCCTGTTAGAATTTTATAAGTTTCAATGAGATCCCCACTCATTCTTCTAAACTCTAGCGAACATAAGCCTTATCGACCCATCTCTCCTCATACATCATCCCTGCCATCCCAGGTATCAGTCTGGTGAATCTTCGCTGCACTCTCACCATGGCAAGAACATCCTTCCTCAGATAAGGTTACCAAAACTGCACACAATACTCAAGGTGTGGTCTCACCAAGGCCCTGTACAACTGCAGCAAGACATCCTTGTTCCTGTACTCAAACCCTCTCGCTATGAAGGCCAACATACCATTTGCCTTCTTAACCGCCTGCTGCACCTGCATGCTTACCTTCAGCGACTGGTGCACAAGGACACCCAGGTCTCGTTGCACTTCCCCTTTTCCAAATCTATTGCCGTTCAGATAATAATCTGTCTTCCTGTTTTTGCCACCGAAGTGGATAACCTCGCATTTATCCACATTATATTGCATTTGCCATGCATCTGCCCTATCACCCAACCTGTCCAAATCATACTGGAGTTTCTCTGCATCCTCCTCACAGTACACACGCCCACCCTGCAGTGCACAGATGTCTCCGACAACCTCTTGCAAAAGTCTCAGCCCCCTTTGGCACTGCTGCTCACTCATGTTGAGGTAGCTCATCCTCTGTCTGTAAACCCTGAGAGGGGGGTATCTCCTGCAGCGACGTGCTTCCATGCGCTGGCGCCTTCTGCCCTGTGTAGCATCAGGTGGGTGAGCAGGAGGTTGGGGCTCCTGCTGCTGTTGCTGCTGAACTGCCTGGTCCTGCTACTGCCGTGGCTGCTCCTCATCCGAATCTGAGCTCCATGGTGAAAGAAAATAAATGGTTCCCATGCTGCTGGCAGATACCTCCGTTGGGGAAGCGCTCAGTCCAAGCGGGGAGAGGGTCTTCCAAGGAGGTTCCACAGTTGAGAGATAGAAGTTGCAGCAGCTCCGACTTTGGTAGGCCTGCCTAAAGTGCTGAAAGGCCTGTGGAACAAAAGTTCTGCCACCTGCAACTGCTCCCTGCTGAAAGCTCCATTTTAATGGTGCAGCTGTAGCTGTGAGGAGGCCACCCACCTGTCAACCCGCCAGGATTAGCTGCTGTGATTTAGGAGGGTCGTGGAACACGCTGAACATGTGGTAAAATAACGAGGGCCTGTCAAAATAGGATTATAGAGGCCCTTAACTACTATTTAAGGTTCTCAACTACCTCTCTAGACTGATGGAGGCGGGACCGAATCGCACCCATCAAAACCGCCTTTGGCAAAATTGCACAGAGGCGGGTTCTGAACCCGCCCTCAGTTTTTGCCATTTTGCCAACTGTTCCACCTCCAAACCTGCCTCCTTGGGGCTGGGAAAATCGCCCCCAATACTCCAGTTGAGGCCAAATCAATGTTTGATAAAGGTTCATCATAACTTCCTTGCTTTTGTACTCTGTGCCTCTATTTATGAAGCCCAGCATCCCATATGCTTTTTTAACTGCTATCTCAACCGGCCATGCCACCTTCAACGATTTGTGCACATATACCCACCAGGTCTCTCTGTTCATGCACCCCCTTTAAGATTGCACCCTTTAGTTTATTTTGCCGTTTCCTCCTTATTCCTACCAAAATGTATCACTTTGCACTTTTTTGCGTTAAATTTCATCTGCCATGTTTCCGCCCATTTCACCAGCCTGTCTGTCTTCCTGAAGTCTATCACTATCCTCCTCACTGATCGCTATACTTCCAAGTTCCATGGCCCCCACCTTTTAAAAAACAGTATTTTTACATAATTAATGTTAGTGTAGATATTGCTGATAAACCAAGATTCTTCAGCAGTTTTGTCACTTTAGCGGTTTTAAATCTGCTCCCCTTGCACTTTTCGGTTTGAACATGAAGTCTAATCAGATCATTAGAGCTCACTGGCCTGAAAATTCCTCGGATCTGCTCCTGCTGCTCTGGAGTTATTCCGCTAGGAGTGAGGCGGAAATTCCGTTCACCCGAAGTAACGTCAGCGAGGTGTGACTGGGTCTGAGGTATTTCCCAATTACCATGGCAGTGTAAGCAGCTTCACTGGAAGGAGAACTGCAGGTGTTCTCTCTCCTCTAGTTGAGGATGCGAACCTGGTGCAGGATGAACCATCTCTCGCAGCTGGAACTAGAATGTCTCTGTGCTGTTTGAGGATGGAGCAGGGGCTAGTGGATCACTGGGTTGATTTGGAGGAGATAAAATAGGCCCAGAGAAAAAAAATTCTCTCCGAATAGCTGTCATCCCATTTGGCCAAGTTCCCTGTACTATTAAACTGGTAAGCCCCTACTTCTCTCAGTGGTTGTCATTTTAAAATGTTGTACCCCTACCCCCCTCATCCCCACCTCACTGTGCTCCACTGCCCTACACCCACACCAACACCCCACTGCGTTTCAGTTCCCATCTCCCTCAGTGCTATATTCCCTGGCTAGCTGTGAGACCATGCTAAACATCATACCATGCTCCAAACTTCAATAACCCACAAGATCAGCCAGTATTTTAAAAACACTGCTCCTGTTTGTGTTTCAAACTGCTTGCATTTTAAGATAACGGAAACTCCCCCAATGTAGTGCTTCCACACTGATCTCAGTCCATCCCTTATTTAGTTGCTCTCTCTACAACAATTTGTATAGATACAGATCCCTAAATTGGAAGCCGTGTTAGAAGCACTGAACGCCGCAGCTATTTTACGAAGAGACTTCATATGGGAAGGCTGAAAACCTGAAGGCAGCGGTCAGTTTGAGAGACAGGCTACATGAGGACTCTGAAGGGGTGTCTATAAGGAGGCAGCACGCAATTGGTACTGAACGCAAGATACAAAAAGCAGAAAGCAGAAACTCCACAATACTGAGCTACCAAACAGAAAACAATGGGCCAGTAATTCCGGTCCCAACGCGTGAGTACGGACGGGGTACTCATGCGTGGGCCCGTTGGAAGTGCCGGATTTCAGCATGCACAGCGCATGCGCGGGAAACCGGCATTTCCTCCAAGGGGTTTAGAGGTCCAACATTGAACTTTCTTCTTTTTGACAGGTTTGCCCGTGTGTAAGGACCTGAACTTTTTAGACATATAAAAAGGAGGCGTAAGGACTTGATTCTTTAAGGTAAGTGGTCTATTATTTAAAATTATAACATTTTTTCCACAGCTTTATTGTTTTTAAGGACTTTACAGTAAGGTAAGTTTATTTTTAGACCCGATTTCTTAAAAAATTATTTTTTTCAAAAATTTGATTAATTGTTTAAAATTGTTTTTTAAAGTTATTTATAGTTCATAGTGGGATTTTTTTAAAATTTTACGTAAAGTTTAACTAGTGTTTTGGGCGCCCGTACTTTTCATGAGTTTGACAGTTCTTACTATCAAACTCATGAATGAAGTTTCCCCTCCCCTGATTGGCTGCACAGTGCTCACCTGATCCCAGCCGGCACATCGAACTAACTACGTCGCTGGATCAGGTAAGCACAGCGCGCCGACATCTGAACCGGGCCAGTGACAGGAATTCCAAGCAGGCCCAGGCTTCAGATGTCGGCGCGCCGGGTGAGTGCATATCGGGGGCTTGCACGCGCGGCAAGCCCCCGAACCTAATTTCTGGGCCAGTATACAACCAACTGTCCAAACTCCTTTTGCATAAGTTGGATGAATAATTATCAGAGGAAGATACTGTTAAGTGTGCCCGAATTGGTGGACTGAATTGATTGTTGGAATGACAGATGCAAACACTTTGTTAAATTTACTTTTTATTCCCTGTTTCTGCCCATTACACTAGAACCATTTCCCCATGCAAAGATTTCTTCACCTCGGCCACACCATCAGAAAGTGACACTGATCTGAGGTTATGCATTTCCCCACAGGGAGGGAAAATTGAGAAGTGTGACACTTGCATTGCTGTTACTCAGAATCAAAATATCTATAGAAAATGCTGGAAACACTAAGCAGGTCTGTGGAGAGAGAATCACATTTAGAGTTTCAGGTCGATGACCTTTCATCAGAATGGTCATGGAGCTGAAAGGTTAACTCTGTTTCTCTCTCCGCAGATGCTGCCGGACCCGCTGAGTGTTTCCAATATTTTTTTTTTTTATTTCAGATTTCCAGCATCTGCAGAATTTTGCTTTCATTTTGTACCAAAATATCTATGTTTAGCATTGGGTTTTCCATGGTGAAAGACATATTTGGAGGCTGGAGATCCTTCTGAATACTGAAGCAAAAGCAATATACTGTGGATGCTGGAAATCTGAAATAAAAACAGAAAATGCTGGAAACACTCAATGGGTCAGGCAGCATCTGTGGAGAGAGAAACAGAGTTAACGTTTCAGGTCGATGACCTTTCATCAGAACTGGAAGATGTAAGAAATGAACAGTTTTTAAGCAAAAACAGAGTATGGGTTATGACTTATCTTACCAGAGAACTACATAATGAAAGACATGTGCATCAGTACCATTGTTTAAGCTTAGTTAGTTGTTATAATGTTATCATCATATCATGTTTGGTATGGAATATACTGATTTGTTAAATGTATTTTCTCACATTATGGTTTCAAAAGGTTTAACCTGAAAGGGATTATTACTGGTCCTAGCCCCTCTAGGTCTACCCCGGATCAGACGTATTCCCCAGATGTTCACTTTCAACTAAAGTTAGAGGTAGCCGAATCCTAAAGACGTTTAATTGGGTCTAAAGGTCCAGACTATCTCTCCCTAAAGGAAAGGAACAACCTGAAAATGTTACCGTCCTCCAGATAGCACTTTTAATAAGTTTAGCTAGACTGTAACCTTCCGGATATTATGAGGGTCCGGAAAATTCCCCCAGAATTCTGCAACTCCTCACCAAAGAGTGTACAGAGATTGAGTTTGTGAGTTTGATACAGAAGTATTATGTGAGACAATTCTAAAAATATATAGATTTATTAAAGAACCGACATGTAGTTAACAGTTGGTGATTCAATCGCAACATTAACAGTTCCAAATACAAAAAGCTTTTACAATCTTATCAGAGATCCTTATTCTCAAATCTTAACTTCGTTACATTTTTACATGTCTTAGTCATATTCCAGGATATCCACCAAAATCAAATACAAGTATCTTGATCCCCGAGATACAAAGAGTTGAAGATTTACAGAGCTTGCCTCTGAAGCCTGAGAATCGCTTTGCCCCTTTACAGTGAATCTGTCTTCCCATTTGCAAGTCCAATTTTTATACCCTTTCTCAGTGGTAAAGCCTTTGAAGTTTTCTGCTGATGTAAGCTAATTATCTCTAGTCATTTTTCTGTTGACCCCTGTTATTCTTACAGTCAGTTCAGCTGGTAGCAAGCAGACTTGTCTCTTATCATAAAAAATGGTGTGGAGCTGATGTATCTATTTGATGTCATTCTTATGAAGGTCTTCTCTTTGTATCTTTTGCATTTAGAACACCTCGACCAGGTGCACCATTGTCTTATTAGTTACCTCAACTGGTTGCAACACATAATCATGTCTCCGTGTTTCATTTGATGTCATTTTTACGAAGGCATATGTTTCTTTAATTTATGTGATTTCTTTCCAAAGTGTTGGTTTAAGACACTTTAACAGGGTATGGTATTGTGTTCTTTCCAAGGCTTCAGACTTTCTGGAACCTCTAACCTTCTACTTCATTAAGGCTATTGTCTCAGTGTCAACAACTTATCTTATCTCAAAAGCCTGTATGCTGTTTACAGCTTTAGATTGTTGAGGCTTTTAGATTTCCAAGCCCAGTTTGTCATGTTTAAATAAAGTCAGAATATTTAATAGAATGGTGTGTTTTTCTGAATATGGCTTATTGCTTATTCCTTCACAAACCAAGCATAATAAACTATGATAGGTCCCAAGAAGCTGTTACTTTTAATTCAATGAGAAGTTTTCATTTACTGTGCCAAATCATTTAGGAAAACAAAACGGTTGTGATTTCAATTTATTTACAACTGTGCTGAAACTATGGCTGGATAGTTAATTTATTAAACCAAATCTGTAAATTTCCTCCTGCTATTTGATGTGGCAACTAGGATAAAAATATGTTTGTATGTTTTATAGTATGCTAATTAGGCAATCATTAGTGACAGGGCACGTAAACATGGGGTAAACTGCCCTGTTATTCATTACTCTTATTGGGGTACATTTTATAAATGATTGCTTCTATATGCAACAGGAATGCAAATGAGGAATTTGGGCAGGGTGAATCGATCACTATGCCCAAATTCCCAAAATGTATTGCTGCTCTGTGGCAGAAGCACTAATTCATAAAATGAACACCAGTAGATCACGAGTTAGTCAGCTTTGTACTGAAATCTATCGATTCTTCTCAGTGTTGAATCTAATCAGGAAATCATGTCCAGCCTGCTTGAAATTTTGAATGTGTGTTCCTGACAGGCTAGTCTTCCTGCTGAACACAGAAAATTACCCCTCCAATGTCCAAAGGGCAAAATACACATATAAGGAATCAACATTTTTTTTAACACATCCAATGGCCACATGCATCCTGGTTAGCTAAGATGTCCCAAAAAACTCAACAAAAAAAGCAATCTGTAAAACTGTTTTCTCACTGGGGCCAATTTTCAACCTTGCCATCTAGGTGGTAACCAGGTGGAGCAGATCAGCTGATGAAGGCAGAAGTGAGGAGTTTTTTGACTATGAAGGCATCAGACTCGAGCCTAATCCTCTTACCATCACATGCACTTCCAGCAAGGTTCATCAGATAGCAATCAGGAGCACGAATCAATGCTGACTATCTCCGCCCCAAACCAGTGACACTGCAGCCAAATGCAGTATCCCTACCTCTTCCCCAGCCGAGATCAGTTAACTCCACACGGAATAGGATGAGCTTCAGACCTTTCAAATACATATGATGCAGCTTCTCACTAGATAGATTCACTGCCCCATTAGTGGATACTCTCCATGACTACCTCTGATAACTCATCAGCATGTTCAAGGGAAGATCCATTTGCCCCGCTATAACATCTTCCATTCAGTTGATTCTAAGGGAGGTAGTACCAGCTCTGTTATTATTACAGCAAATAAACATTTCTATTAATTGTTTTGCTAGTCACAAACCATTCTTAAAAGAAATAAGCTTTGATTCTACCTAAATTTATCAAAAATATTGTATGTGAAAGACACCAGATATTCGGGGAAAGTATAATTTAATAATTCAACAATGAATTCAACAAGCTGAAGTTGTTGATTTTTTAATAAGGGTAACTACTTTTCAGCACTAACTACATTGTGTTGACAGCAATCAATTATCATCATATATTCAGAGTAGAATGTGCTCACATTCTTGAGTCAAAAACTGTCTATAATTTTCTTTCAGATTAGAAACCATCAATTACACTTTGTCAAGACACAATTTACAATGTATGTACAGCTGACTCTAAATAAGATGTTTGGCTTTGACAAAACACAAATGTCTTTGTTTGACACATACTTAGGCCAATTATACAGCACAAGTTGCATCAAAGCAAAATAGTTCCACACCAACACAACTAGGGAGTATAATTAAATTGTGAAGACCTGAATCGAAATTGGGCCCATATTAAGAGGCCACCTCCAGGAAATAGCCTCACATAATTTTAGCTTCACAGCCATGATAGTATAATTGCCTGAGAACATTAAAAAAATATTATTTTTAATGTTAATAGAGATGATTGTCCCTTTGGATAATTGTTAACATTAAAATTTAACCAGTGTTTGGATGTTTGCGAGCACAGATCTGTGCATGTGATCCTGGTCTAGAAAGTAACCGAGAACCATCTGGTTGACTCAAGTCATTTGAAGTCCAGCTCAAATCTTTTAAAGTCTTTTGTTCTGTTTGCCTTTCTACATTCTCTAAAGAGTATTTCAAATCTAATAATATTAATTTGTGGTTGTAATGGCAGTGAAACAGTCAACATTTGCCATCACTACCGTGTAAAACAGGCAGCAACTTGGCGTCCGCACATGCGCAGTTTAATACGGAAATACGGAAGTTGCTGTCAGTGATGCCCTGCTGCTCCACAGGGTATGCTGTTGCAGTCCTTGCAGATGCAATCAATACAGAATCAGTGAATTGACGTGAACCTCAACTTTTTACACACTGTTCTCGCTGAAAAAACAATGAAAATGTTAAGCCTGGTTTAATAAGGGGTAACTGAGCTTTTAATGGCGTGCTATGTCATAATTACTACTGAACAACCCTGAAAAACTAATTTTACAAGTGTGGAGTCTCATTCCCTCAGAAGAACATTTAAAAATTGCATGATTTTTAATATAATTTAAAAAAATTGTTTTTACAAGTTTGTTTGTGATATTTTAGCTTCTACCTTAATCCCATGTGTACATCCCAATCTTTATTTTGCTTTCTGTACAGCGAATTATAATCCCTACTTTTTAGTTCCTGCTTTGCTGGCTGTGAGAATTCTTCAATCTGTTTGGCTGATCAGCCTGCATACTGCCTGCACTGTTGCGGGATGCCACAGATACCACCAAATTTAAAGTCACATCAGAATAGAGGGAATCCATGCTCTAGAGCCTGCTAAATCTTTGTGTGCAACTTTTTTTGAGATCAGCGGCGAGCACCGTCCTTTCGCTGCTGATGACAAAAATCCAGGCCATTATGATCACTGGCTTCCAGATGCAACTTCAACTTTATTGACCAGCCATGTTCATTTTCAAGATTAGATCCAGAAGAGTCTCTTACCTTGTTGGTTGTTCAATAAATATTGTAAGATTAAAGTTCTACACTACCTCTAGGCACATGCACTCTTCTTTTTCCACTGCTGTCATCCCAGGTGATAGCGAAGCAATCTCTGAGAAAAAGCCATTCCAGAGCCCTATTTTAAAATAAACCATGACCACAGATTGAAACGGATATTGAGGGGAGAGTAGTGGGTACAGTCCTCAAATATGCAAAGGAGCCAGACTTATGTGGCAATTACATCACTGAAAGAGTGGACGCAGCGTCAACTGTTCGCACCAGTTGGCTGGAGTTTCAGAAGATGTTGGCTCAAGTTCAAGAAGAGATCAAATGTAACACCAACAACAACAACTTGTATTTATATAGCACCTTTAACGTAGTAACACGTCTCAAGGCACTTCACAGGAGTATTATAAGACAAAACAAAAAATTTGACACCGAGCCACATAAGGATAAATTAGGGTAGGTGACCAAAAGCTTGGTCAAAGAGGTAGGTTTTAAGGAGCGTCTTGAAGGAGGAGAGAGAGGTAGCGAGGCGGACAGGTTTAGGCAGGGAATTCCAGAGCTTAGGGCCTAGGCAACAGAAGGCAAAGCCACCAATGGTTGAGCGATTATAATCAGGATGCTCAAGAGGGCTGTATTAGAGGAGCGCAGATATCCCGAGGGGTTGTGGGGCTGAAGGAAATTGCAGAGATAGGAAGGGGCGAGGCCATGGAGGGATTTGAAAACAAGGATGAGAATTTTGAAATTGAGGCGTTGCTTAACCTGGAGCCAATGTAGGTCAGCGAACACAGGGGTGATGGAAGAACGGGACTTGATGCGAGTTAGGACACGGGCAGCTGAGTTTTGGATGACCTCAAGTTTACATAGGGTAGAATGTGGGAGGCCAGCCAGGAGTGCGTTGGAATAGCCAAGTCAGAGGTGAGAAAAGCATGGGTGAGGGTTTCAGCAGCAGATGAGCTGAGGCAAGGGCAGAGATGGGCGATGTCATCCTGCGGATATGTGGTCGGAAGCTCATTTCAGGGTCAAATATGACACCAAGGTTGCAAACAGTGTGGTTCAGCCTCAGACAGATGTTAGGGAGAGGGATGGAATCAATAGCTAGGGAACGGAGTTTGTGATGGGGACCGAAAACAATGTCTTCGGTCTTCCCGATATTTAACTGGAGAAAATTTCTGCTCATCCAAAACTGGATGTCGGACAAGCAGTCTGACAATTTAGAGACTGTGGGCGAATCGAGAGAAGTGCTGGTGAGGTAGAGCTGGGTGTTGTCAGCGTACATGTGGAAACTGACGCTGTGTTTTCGGATGATGTCGCCAAGGAGCAGCATGTAGAGGAAAAATAGAAGAAACGTAAGGCATGAACATTACTGTAATGCAGCAGCACAGGACATCTATAGATATGAAAGAAAGTAGTAATTCACAAGATTGACACAGATGGAGAAAGATATTCAATCCCATCCCAAATCATGTTGACCAAAAGCAACTACTGAATCACACTATTCAGCTGTTTAAGGGATTCCTGAGATTTTGCCTTTACTACTTTCTGAAAAAGACCATTCAATGTGTTGATTTATGTGAAGATAAACTTTCTGGCAAAAAACGTATGTTTTTCTTTTACTGGTTTGAACTTGTGCTGTTTTATTGCCATAGTTAATGTTCTGGATTTATCTTTCGATGCCACTTATTATATAACACACCTTTACAAGATCCCTTTGCCATCATTGCTATAAAGACCTAGGGCCCGAAAATGCCAGGTCTTGGGGGATTTGGGATAGATTACCCCACGAGGGAACCAGAAAATTGGGTGGAAAATCGGTTTTGCCAGGACTCCACTCTGTGTTTTCTGTTCTGTCATTTCCCAGAGGGGAGCCTTGGGTGGATCATTTGCCTGCCCCTCACCCACATCCCCACCTCAAGGGGCCGAGAACTGGCACGAGTCCCACTGAGGCCTCACAAAAGTACTGAACATCCTGTGGCAGAGGGGATCAATCAATCTTGGCCATGATCCCGTTGGCTTTTATCCAGCTGAAGAGTTCCTTGCCCTGTGTATCATTGGACCTTCCCTTGGCCTCTCCTCCATTCTTGGAGCAGCACCATGCTGTTCTGATTTTCTTGGTAGCTGATTCAGGCAGGCACTGATGATGCATCCTTAGTGGCAAGATGCACACACATACACCCTGCATAACCCTGTCCCTGTAATTTCAGACAGGATATAGGCCTGTCTACTTAGGCAGACTCCACTCCACCAGTCTTCCGTCGGTGGAGCAGCCCTACAAAATCTTCAGGACACAAGTTTCTCCAGCCTTTTCTCATAACTCAGCGCACTGTCAGTAGAGATCAGCATCATGGCTCATCACTGCACCCATCTAGGCCTTGAATGTCTCTCGTCATTTTGTGAACCAAACTGGATACATTACTCAAGGTCTACTCTGATCAGAAAAAATGTGCACTTCTGGCCTGATTCTTCCAATTTGCAATCTACTGTTTTGACTTCATAGTTCAGAATTCAACCTGCATTGTTGATTGCTGCCACTGGTTCACTCACTTATCTATTTTATCTAACTCATGTTGTAGGTTCTTTGCCGCCCCTTCAGATACAACCGCTCACGTCTCCCATTTGATATCATCCGCAAAGCTAACCAGTTTGCACTGACTTTCTGAATCCAAGTTGTTACTGTAAATAGGAACAGTAGAGACCCTTGTAAAGGAAAAGACATATTCAAGAGATACACCATCCTATGAATAGATTTCTGATATTATTAATACATGGCATACTGGGTTTAAAAGCCTGGAAAACTTCGGCGACACAGGCTGTCAATACAGGCTTCTGAGATAAAATGAAGTGTTAACACAAAAGTTGTAAACACCACACAAGCTTTTGAAATGGGAATTGATTGTTAATACTAAGACAATGGCCCTATTGAAACAGCAAGTTGCAGCTTCCAGAATGTCTGCAGTTTGGAACCAACACAATAGCAATGCCCAAGTAAAGTGTTAAAAACTGACACTTCGAACAGAAACACAGAATATTAAAAAACCATGTGCCTTTGATAAAAGTAACATCAAATGAAAGACAGGAAACATAAGTCAGTAATATAACCAACTAAGATGACTAGGAAAAGAAACACCCTAGTTGAAGTGTTTTTTGATTTACATATTGCAAAAGGTGCACAAACAGAACACTTTGAAAATATGACTTCAATAAATGACTCCAAACAATCACATGGTTTTTGTATTGAAAATGGAACACATAGGAGTCACTACGTCTGATTATAACCAGCGAGGTGATTTTAGAATTGAATGGAAGGCCTTCGATAAAAATGACATCAAAGAGATAAATCTGTTGTAGCCATTTTATGATAAGTTTTTGGAACACCTAAAGCTAGAGACATAATTATGCATGCAGCAGCTAAATTGATGAAGGAATAGAAAATAATTCAACAGAGAATGACTAGAGATAATTAGCTTACAACAGCAGAAAACTTCAAAGAATAAACCACTGAAAAAAAGGTATAAAAATAGAGCTTTTCAGTTGGAAAGTCAGATGTCGCTGGTTTACGGCATTTACGGCGGTCACGGTCCATCATCAAAGACCCTACCTACCCCAGCCACAGTCTGTTCACCCTCCTGCCATCTGGGAGACGCTACAGATGCATTCGCACCCGCACGACCAGATTTAGGAACAGCTTCTTTCCCAGGGCTGTCATCCTACTGAACTCCACAAATAAACTCTAAAGCCTGCACATCTGCCAATGCACTTTATTATGGTTATGTTTATGTTAATGTATTACAAGCCAAATGTATGTTGAATGTTTAAATGTCTTAATCTAAATGTACACTCTCGGGAGCCGCAAGCCTACATTTCGTTGTACTGCACTTGTGCACTAACAATGACAATAAAGTTGATTATGATTATGATTATGAAAGGGCAAGTGATTCTCAACTTCAGCGGCAGTCTCTGTAAGTTTTTAACTCTTTGAGGCTTGGGGATCAAAAAGGTACTCTTATTTGATTTTGGTGGATATTGTGGATTAAGAATAATAGAAATGTAAAAATGTACAAAGTTAAGATTTGAGAATAAGGATCTCTGAAAATAAGAAATGTAAGCTATTTGTATTTTGAACTGTTAAAATTGCGATTGACTCAACAGCAGTTAACTGTATGTCAGCTCTTAAATAAATCTATATATTTTTAGAATTGTCTCAAGTAGTATTTCTATATCAAACATTGCAAACTCAATTTCTGTACACTCTTTTGGTGACGTGTTGTAGATTCTGGGGGCGTTTTCCAGACCCTCATAATATCCAGAAGGTTACAGTCTACTTAAACTTATTAAAAGTGCTATCTGGAGGATGGTAATATCTTTACACCATTCCTTTCCTTTAGGGAGAGATAGTCGGAACCTTTCGACCCAATTAAGCATCTTATAGAATTTGGCTATCTCTAACTTTAGTTGAAGGTGAATGTCTGGGGAATACGCCTGATCTGGGGTAGCCCAAATAGGGCTAGGACTAGTAATTATCCCTTTACCCTAAAACTAATCGGTGGGGCACGCCACTCAACATGTCCACCCACTCCAACATTGCTCCGCTAACATGTACCCACTGCTTCCTATCCTTCAGCCAATTTCTTACCGTTCCATAATTTACCTTGAATCCCCACCCATTTTAAGCTTAGGTAGCAACATTTTGTCTGGAATTTTGTCAGATGGTAGTGCATGACTAGAATATCACACTTCAGGATGTTCCGCTGCTCACTTGCTCTGTCGCTTCCTCAAAAAATGTAAAGACTTTGGTTAGGGATATTCCCTTTTGAATCCATGTTCTCTGTTATTTACTAGGTTATTATCATACAAGTTATCAAGTTTACTCTTGATAATTGATTCTGGTATAAATGTGAAGCAATTGGGTCTAAAGTTGATGAGTCACCTTTTTTGCAAAAAGACACCACATCAGCATTTTTATAGTTTAGTGAGACCTTCTTCATATTTACTGACTCCCTCATGGTGGCTGTCATTACCTCGTCAATCTCATGATTTGACACTCTATCCAAGGATATAGACCATCAATCACTAGAGATTAATTTGTTTTGAACTCTTTTTATCTATGTAAACCTTTCATTTTATTGGTGCCAAAGTTGCTAAACCTACTTAGGCTACCTCTGATTATTGAATTGTTAAAGATATCTCCAAAAATCAAGCACAACAAAAACTTGTATTTATATAGTATCTTTAACGTACAAAACTTCCCAAGGCACTCCACAAAGAAGTGAGGGATACATTGATCTCGAGCAAGGAAGGATAGATTAGGAGGGATGACCAAAAAATTTTTGAACAGTCTTAATGGAGGAGAGGGACTGAGGATTTAGAGAAGGAATTACAGACAAAGGGAGCCAGGGATGCACTAGAGACTGAAGTCAGGAGGTATGGAGAGAAGGTGAGGGAGAGTTGCAGGGATGGAGGAGGTTACAGAGGATGGGAGGGGTAAGGTCAAGGAGGGAATTAAACACAAAGATTAGAATTAATTTGAGGATTTTTTGAGGGACCAGGAGCAAATATAGAGGATGGGAGTGATGGGCAAGTGGAACTTGGGGTGAGATATGGATATGGGTAGCAGAGTTTCTGGATGAGTTTTAGTTTATGGAGGGTAGAAGATGAAAGGACAGCCAAGAGAACATTGGAATAATGGAAAGCAAAAGCAAAATAGCATGGATGCTGGAAATCTGAAATAAAAACAGAAAATGCTGGAAATGCTCAGCAGGTCAGGCAGCATCTGCGGAGAGAGAAACAGAGTTAACATTTTGTCTGACGAAAGGTCATCAATCTGAAACGTTGGGCCTGATTTTGTGGATTGTGTGGGAAATGGTCGGATTCCCCCGAATGTGGGGTTCCGACACACAAAAAAATGGGTCAGCCAGCTGCACGCAATTTTCCCTCAAGTGGCCAATTAATTTCCAGCGTGTGGGCAGCTTTGCTAATTGTCCATTTCCAGTCAGGAAGCCCCACAGTATGATGTCATCATTCGTGGTGCTTTCAAGGTCCACAGCAAGCATTGCTTCCTCTGTTGGCTTCCAAACAAACCATGCAGGATGGCAGAGGAGCCTTCAGCAGCTGTGGCCGGTGCCAGACCCCGAGCTGCCTCCAAATTCGACAAAGCTTCACTGCAAGCATTATTGGATGGGATTAGGGCCCACAGGGAGATCCTCTTCCCTAGGTCAGGCAGGAAGAGGCCTCCCACTGAGACCAAGGCTGCATGGATGCGGGTGTCAGCAGATGTCAACTCAAATGTGCATGTAACCTTGGCATCACATCTCTAACTCCTTCCTCTACTCCCCCACAGGACCATCCAGAGCCCCCGTCCCCACTGTGGAGGAGGAAGAGGCTGTGCAGCCAGACTCCTCAGAGGAAGCTCCAACCTCTGAGGGTGCAGCGTCAGCAGAAGTAAGCACACCCAGCACCAGCGCAGACACTCACACTTCAGGGGGACCTTCGGGACATAGAGTAGTGTTGTCACCTGGTGTTTCACAGCTCACAAGTGAGCCTCAGCAGATTCTGGAGATAGGGACAGCAGTGGAGAGTCCTCGTCGGAGGGCGCAGGACTGGGCCAGCTCAGCTCAGCTGCACTGCATGTCGACCCTCTGCCTCTGGGTCCATCCGCAAGAGAAGAGGTGATGGATCTCCATGCACAGATGCAGGAGTCTCTGGCAGGTTTTGTCTCCAGGGTCGCTGCGAGTGTGGAGCAAATGGAGGAGTCCATAGCGACCATGAGCAGAGCCTTTGTGGAGTCATTGGCGCAGGAACGCATCACCATGGAAAGGTTGACAACCTCCATGGAGGAGATAAATCGCATGGTACAGAAAACATGGTGAGTGTTCATAAGAGAATGACATCTCTTGAGGAGCGTTGGCCATCTATTGAACAGAGAAACCAGACCTTCATGGAAGTCCTTCTGAGTAGGACTGCCATGTGCAGATACGGGTCCCCATGGCCCCCTCAGGTGCAGCAAGGTGCTCTCAAGCCACTTCCAAGCGTTGGCCCCTTCTGGTCTGTGCAGCTTCAGGTGAGTGAGCAGCAGCCTGGTGCTCCTGGTGCTCATCCTGCTGTTCCTGGTTCTGCTGCTGCCGCCTCTGCTGCTGGAGATCCTCTAATGGAAAGAAGGGA
Source organism: Somniosus microcephalus (assembly GCF_052327205.1). Taxonomy (NCBI): domain Eukaryota; kingdom Metazoa; phylum Chordata; class Chondrichthyes; order Squaliformes; family Somniosidae; genus Somniosus; species Somniosus microcephalus. The sequence goes on along the minus strand of NC_140996.1, from coordinate 31,101,221 downwards.
AGGAAGAAAAGGCATCCCATGCTTCTGGTAGATGCCTCCGCTGAGGAAGCGCTGAGTGAGGGTGGCGAGAGGGGCTTCCCAGGAGATCGCATTGGAGAAGTGTGTGAGGCTCCAACCTTCCACAGCTGTGCCTAAGCCTTGAAGAAGTAGCCCCAAGACTTCAACAGCAAGGTCCTTCAACATACTAATGCTGTCCCTTTAAATCGCAGCTTTCCCGAATGACCTGCAGCTGAGAGCAAGCAAGCCGGCAAGCTTCACGCCAGGTTTCATCAGCGGGGTTCCCCGCAGGCGTGTTTAGCATGGGGAATCCCCTGAAAATCGCAAGCGCACCCTAAAATGGCATTAAACATGCCAATAATTGGTGATCAGGGTCCCGACGGCCAGTCCCGCTAGCGGCAGGCGGGACTGATTCGGGTCCCGGAGAAACGGCGGTCCGAAAGTCAGACGGGGCGGGGAATCAGGCGGGGGGGTCGCAACCCCCTATTTCAGCGATTTTCGGCCCCCGCCTGCATGAAAAGCCGCCCGACGGCTGGCAGAAAATCAGGGACGTTAACTCTGTCTCACTCCACAGATGATGCCTGACCTGCTGAGTATTTCCAGCATTTTCTGTTTTGATTGGAATAATGGAGGTGAGAAAGGCATTTTTGAGGGTTTCAGTGCCTGATGGGTTGAGGTAAGAACAGAGGCGAGTGATGTTACCGGAGTACACACACAGCAAAATTTTATGAAGTATGTATCAAGTAAAGTAGAAGTAAGAATAGCGTAGCTATTCAAACATCCAGATATTCACAGCCAATTCTCACATGAGTAATGGAGATTTGTAGTCAACCTTTGAACAATGGCAACAGCTACATTAAAGCTCTCGTGGACATAATTCCTGATAACTGTGATGCGATGGTAATTCCAAGTTATTATAGATACCCGCTACCTTCCAATCATACAGATCAGTAGACATTGTGACGAGATGCCCTCCAACAGTGATGTGCATGTCGTAGCACAGGTTGCATGCATGACAGCAGCATTTCTGTTCCATCACATAGCCCTGCACAAGTGACAGCAAGGGCTGCCTCTGAAAGCAATGAGCCCACAGTAACTCCAGCTGAAGAGAGACCCAGCACTGATGCAGGTCTATCACGGGCCTACTATATTCCCTGCAGCTTACCAGTTGGCTGTGCAACCAATCAACAGTGCTACTCCCTCACTTAGTAGTACAGCACTTGGGACAATCAAAATGGAGATGTTCATGACACACAAGGGACAAAATACATTGGCCTAGAAATTCAGTATAGCCACGTTCGGGGCGCTAAATTCGGGCGGCCGCTAAAGTTTGCGCCCGGCGCAAGTTCGCGCCACCTTCGCCGATATTCAGTCGCATCGCCCCAAGAGGTTGCTGCTGCGCTAAAACAGGCGATGCACGACTATCTTTAGGCGCTAAGCCGGCGGTCCTCAGCGATATCCCCGAGGCCGGGCGCAGCGCAGGTGCAGAGAGTTGTTGATTGACGGCAGACACTCTGGCGCCGGTCAGCTCTTAAAGGGGAAGGGTGGATTTGTTTGCCTGCCACGCCCTGCACACTGCAGCCCTCAAGCTAGGCCTGACCACTTCTGCTTCATCTGCGCAACGCCCAGGGCTATGGAGAAGGCCAGGGAGAGAGCACAGCACTTCAGCGAGGGTGACCTGAGGGTGCTGGTTAGCGGAGTGGAGCGCAGGCGCCATGTTCCGTTCCCAGAAGGTGGCAGGAGGCCGCTGCCCAGTGCCTACCGGAAAGCCTAGAGGGAGGTCTCAAACAGGGTGACTTCCAACAGCGTGGTTGCCAGGACTCCTGTGCAATGCCGGAAAAAGTTCAACGACCTCACTCGGGTTGTCAGGGTGAGTACCCTTTCCAGTGTCCTCCTCATCCCTGCATGTGCACCTCAGTTTATGGGCGAAGGGACCTGAAAGCCCTAAGGGCCAGCCCTCATCCAGCAGCTATGGGACTGTCATGAAAACCACTTGCACATTCAGCACTTTACACACTGTACAAGCTATTCGACCACGGGAGGCAGTACAGCCAAGATCAGGGCTTCACACTGTCAGGGCCAGTCCACCATGGGAGGCAGTGCAGACAAGATCAGGGCTTCACACTGTACTTAGAGGCCGTCCTTTCTCTTGCAGGCCAAGGTGGCGCACAACCGGAGGAAGCAACGTGAGACCGGGGGAGGCCGTCCTGACGTCAAAGAGCTCTCCGACCTCGACCAGCGTGTGGAGCGCATTATGGCAGGACGGCTGATTGGCCCCGTCGCCAGTGGAGATGCCGACCCTGCTCTGGGCACCAATGGTAAGGGCATCACCTTTTTGACCTCTCTCTTTCCACTTGCGCCTCAGATCAGCATCCATTGCCACTGTCCGACCAATGCAGTGCATGGCAGCACTCATGCCTCCCTCGCTGCTGCCCTGTCCTCACTCTAAAGCAACTCTTGTGCCTCCCTGCTTTCAGATGGTGAATCACCAGGTGAGGAGGCGGGCCCTCAAGCTGCCACTGTCAGCGATTCCGAATTCGAGGAGGAGGAAGAGGAAGCCGGCCCATCAGTGCCACCCTCAGCCGAGGCAGCCCATGGCGATGAAGGGGACACGTCTTCCCTGGAGGGGAGCCGGGGGGAAGGGTCGGAGGAGACTGAAGCTCCGGGGCCCAGCGGCCTGCAGCAACGCGGGAGGGGTGGGGAAGCTCGGCGGACTTCTCCCCAGAGGGTGAGTGCGGCCTCCAGTCCTGCGACGGTGAGCGCAGAGGAGGTGCGGCTCCTGGAGGAAATGGCCGTCCAGGCTGAGCGCAGGCACACTGAGCTCATGGCTGCAGTGGCAAGGATGCCTGACTCCATTGAGTCCCTGTCAAGGAGTGTGCAGGAATTCGGATCAGCACAGGCCAGGAGTCTGCAACAATTCAGTGCAGCACAGGCCAGGAGTCTGGAACAATTCAGTGCAGCACAGGCCAGGAGTCTGGAACAATTCAGTGCAGCACAGGCCAGGAGTCTGCAGGACTTCGCGGCAGCACAGGCGGCTTCGAGCCAAGTGCTCAGTCGTGCCGTTCATTCACTGGCTGGTGTCATGCGGACACAGACCAGGGCCACACGGGCACTAACTGCTGCCACCCTCGCTGGATCAGCCAGGCATCGCCAGGGCACTCGCCGCGCAGCAGCAACCCAGCAGTCTGTTCTTCAGCTGTTTGCTGCGCATGCTGTAGTGCTGGCCCGTGCGAGTGCCAATGTCTCAGGCGACCAGGGAGCACCTGCGATCTGTCAGGTTGGCACCATTCCTGCAGCCGACACTGCCACTCTGCCATTGCAGCTGCCACGAGCCGCTGGACAGACTGCTGCCGCCCAAGCAGAGTTGGAGCAGTCAGCAGCCGGCCCCTCCAGGGCCAGAGCTGGTGCAGGCCGACCCCCAAGAGCATCTGCCGTCTCGCCATCTGACCCTCAGCAGCCTTCCCCCAGCCTTGCTGCAGCCACTGGGGTCCCATTGAGGAGAAGCTGCAGGGCGGGCAGGGGCCAGTCACAGATGCGAAAGGCATCACCCTCGCAGGGCAAAAAGTAGAAGGTCTGGCCAAATGCTTTGTGTTTGTTGAAAGGCCGAGACTGGTGTAGTTGTGGTTTTGTAAGGCCGAGACTGGTGTCTTTCTTTGTTTTGTAAGGCCGAGACTGGTGTCTTTCTTTGTTTTGTAAGGCCGAGGCTGGTGTCTTTCTTTGTTTTGTAAGGCCGAGACTGGTGTCTTTCTTTGTTTTGTAAGGCCGAGACTGTTCGTTTTGTGTTTTTGGAGGGGGCTTCTCTCCATGAGGTTGTAATGTGGGAAGGGCAGAGGTTTCCAATAAATAAATGTTCTTAAATCGCACTGTGCATGCTTTTTTTTGCAAGTCCTGGTTGCCCTGCTCGGCTGAGGGCTTGTGGAGCGGCTAAATTCATCTGGTGACATTGGCACAAGCCATTCCCTGAGAGGGGGCCTAGGACCGATGTTCAATAAGCCGCCGACGGGCAGCCCTTGCACTTTCTGCCTCCCTCCTGTGCTGGTCCTCCTCCTCCTCCTCCTCCTCCTCAGGTGGTCCTCCAATCTCTGATGGCAGTGGCTGAGTCCTGCGGATAGCCAGGTTGTGCAGCATGCAGCACACGACCACGAAATGGGAGACTCGCTCCGGCGAATATTGTAGGGCTCCACCGGAACGATCCAGACAGCGGAACCGTTGCTTCAGGACGCCGATTGTTTGCTCAATGATGTTCCTGGTCGCTTGATGGCTGTCGTTGTATCTCTCTTCAGCAGGGGTGCTGGGCGCACGGAGCGGGGTCATCAGCCAGGTACACAAAGGATAGCCTTTGTCCCCGAGAAGCCATCCTCGTGGGTGAGGCTGGGCCTGGAACATGTCTGCCACAGAAGTCTGGCGCAGGATGAAGGCATCATGGCTGCTGCCTGGAAAGCGGGCATTGACAGCTAGGATGAGCTGCCTGTGGTCACACACCAGCTGAACGTTGAGGGAATGGTAGCCCTTCCGGTTGCGGTAATCCTCGGCATTCTCCAGAGGTGCCCGCAAAGCCACATGCGTGCAGTCAATGGCGCCCTGCACCATGGGGAAGCCCGCGAATGCTGCAAAGTCCATTGCATGCTGTTGCTGCTTGACAAGGGCCATGGAGAAGGAGATGAACTGACGTCTCCTTTTGAAAAGGGCATTGGTCACCTGGCGGATGCAGCAATGCACGGCGAACTGGGAGATGTTGGAAATGTCCCCAGTAGCGGATTGGAAGGAGCCGGTGGCATAGAAGTTGAGAGCCACCGTCACCTTCACTGCCACCGACAGAGACGTCCTGCTCCTCAGATGTGGCTGCAGATCACCGCCAAGCAGGTTGCAGATCTCAGTGATCACCGCCCTTCAGAACCGCAGCCTCCGAACACACTGCTCGTCAGACATGTTCAGATAGGAGAACTGCTGGCGGTATACCCTGGGTGGGTAAGGCCTCCTTTCCCGACGCCTGTTGCCCCCTCTCCGTCTAGCCAGGACTGCCACTCTCTCACGGCATCTGTGAGCCCTTTGGATGCAATGGAGAAGGCCAACGTTTGCACCCATTGCAGCCCCCATTATATGTTTGCAAACAATGATATGACACTGAAGGCAAAGACAAGTGGAAAGCTGTGGCCTGAAGCCACAAGTACCTGTCCGAGTGTTGAGCCAAAGCAGAAAGCTGTCTACCTTTGTTTCTCTGCAAAGATCCGTCTCTCAAAAAGAAGGAGTGCTGCGAAATGGCAGCCTTTTCTACTGCAGGAGGTGTGCCCTTTAATTTGCGCCCCCCGCACCTCGCATCGACTGAGAACCGTTCCCCTCTACCAGTCGCTAGGGGCGCCAGGCGCACAATAGGGCGTCGCGACTGAATTTCTGGTTTGGGGCGCACAAAGGGCGTTGCACGAGGAAATGACGTCAGGATCTGCGCGCGCAGCTGAGCGCGCGCAAAGACTTTGCGCCGCCGCTAAATCGTGAGTGAAGTTGGGGAGAGGCGCAGATCGCGCTGCGCCCGGCCACTAGCCGCCTAGCGCCCAACATCTCCCCCTCCTAAGGCGCTACCGGCTGGCGCAAGCAACTGAATTTCTAGGCCATTAAGTGCACATACAAGCAGTGAAAACTTAATAAAATTAATTTATCTTTAATACGTATTGCAAGTTTGTTATTCTTTCATTGTGCAGAAAAGAATTAGGTGTTTAAAGCCAAACAAATTGCTCACAGTTCCTTTTTTTGAATTAGCGAAAATGGTTCTCTCATCTGGTTTCTAAACTATTACACCATACACCATGGGGAAAATTTTAATCAGAGCTATCCTGATTCCCTAGAGATTTGAAAACTGTCAAAATACTCCTTTTCTAAAATAAATGGCAGTTCCAATTTAAATATAGGTTACCTAATTATTCCTATTCTGCTGATTTGATGAAAATTTTATTGAATGCACATTATTGCAGACAATCATCTTTTACTGTGTACTTTGTAATTGAATTGATTCTCCTCTATTTTCTACATCACATTAAGAAACAGGGAGCCATTTTGCAGGCTTGTACTGCTGACAAGGCTTCCGATGGGATTGCAGCCTCATAAAAATTATCCCCAGAAGTGTCCTAAGAAGGCATCCCTTGAGGCAACATTAACACTGCAAGACATCATCACCAATATTTTAATTATTGTGCTGCATGGCATTCCACAGAGAAGAGGATTATTTGAGGAACTCAGAAAGTGATGTAAATTTAACATGCAGTTATGCAAAATAATTTTAGTATATCACCCTTTATCTCAGGGAGGACATCAGTTATAAATTTGTAATAAGTTATATCAGGCCATTTTCCCTTCAATTAGTCCTCCCCTCCCACCCAAAAGGAAATTCCTGTACAGTGATGTGAAATTTTGCTGGATGTATTTAATGACTGCCAGATACATAGTTATCTGGTGGCATGATATAAAATAAGCTAAACAGTTAAGGCATAGAATATTAGAATTGTTGTCAACACAATACCGAAGAATATAATTACGAGCATACGAACAAATGAAAAATACCAGGTGGTCCATCAAGCTGCACCACACATCATGATGGCTGGAGCATCATGACTTGACAATTCCCATCCCGTTCCCCCCCGTCCCCCCTGCAGTCATGTAATCTCCTGGGAGAGGCAGTAAACAGAAAAGACCCAGGGCCAATAAGGGAAAAAAATACTTTGGAAAATTCCTCTCCGACCCCCTCAGGTGGTCAAAACCAGTCCAGGAGATCACGTGGACCAGGCGTTATCTATAGACACTTTCTATATTATGTGATTGTTGCCGGGTCCAGCTCTCTCTTGAAGGCATACAGAGAGTCAGCACCCATCACACTAGTCAGCAATGTATTCCAGAGGCTCACTGCTCTCTGAGGGAAAAATAACTGCCTAACGTCCAGTCTATTCCTACTCTTACATAGTTTGAACTCATGTCCCCTGGTCCTCCCCATTGTGTTAAACTGAAATAGTCTCTCAATAGGCATGTTATCCAGCCCTTTAATTATTTTAGAGACCTCTATCAGGTCACCTCTAAGTGTACACTGTTCTAAAGCAAATAGACCAAGGTCCTTAAGCCTATCTAAGTAGCTGAGGTTCTTTAAGCTAAGAGTCATTTGCAGTAATAACAACAGAAAAGGTTGGAAAAACTCAGCAGGCCAGGCTGCATCTGTGGAGATCTTTCGTCAGAACTGAAAAAAAGCAGGAAATGGAACAGATTTTAAAGCAAGTTTAGGGGCTGGTAAATGGGGGAGGGGATGAAAGAACAAAAGGGAAGGTTTGTGATAGGATAGAAGGCAGGAGAAGTAAAGAGGCATTAAGAGATATGCAAGGCAAGAGGAGATGGTAATGGGACAGGTTAAGAAACAAAGGATGGCTCTAGATGAAGTGTAAATTGCGCTGACAGAATAAAAGAGAGCTGCCATGTGCAGTGCTCTCCTCTGGAACTTTTGAAGGCCACTCTTTCACCCACCATGTGGGGGGACCAAAACTGGGCACAGTGTTCCAGGTGCGGCCTGACCAGCAACCTATATAGCTACAAATAAGGTTATCTGCAAAGGTGTGTGCCAGTGTGTGGAATACAAATAGGAGTCTTACTTTGCTTGCCACATAGAGGAACCCCTCCTAAACAATCCTTGTGAGCTGCAGACTTGAACTTGTTGCAGCGATAGCCCTGGAAGAAGGTGCCCTGTTGAGCGACAGAAAAGAAAGACGTCAGTGATTTTGGACAGGTTTTATGTTAAGATTGTATAGAAACTTGGTTAGACCACACATTGAGTACTGTGAGCAGTTCTGGTCACCATATTATAAAAAGAATAGAGGCACTGGAGAAGGTGCAAACAAAATGACACAATGATACCACAAATGAGAGGTTATACCTATCAGGAAACATTGAACAGGCTTGGGCTCTTTTCTTTACAAAGGAGAAGACTGAGAGGTACCCTGAGCGAGGTCTTTATGATTATGAAAGAGTTTGATAGGACAGACCTAGAGAAGATGTTTCCACTTGTGGGTGCGCAAAGAACTAGGGGCCATAAACATAAGAGAGTCACTAATAAATCCAACAGGGAATTCAGGAGAAACGTCTTTACCCAGAGAGTGGTGAGAAGTGGAACTCACTACCACAGGGAATAGTTGAGGTGAATAGCATAGATGCATTTAAGGGGAAGCTAAATAATCACATGAGGAAGAAATGAATGAAAGGATATGTTGATGTGGTTAGATGTGGAGGGGTGGGAGGAGGCTCGTGTGGAGCAGAAACACCGGCATTGACCTGTTGGCCAAATGGCCTGTTTCTGTGTTTTTGATGTCGGCAAGCAAGGTAAGACTCTTCCTTGATGTTCTATGGTGTTGTTTGATTTATACGGAAAGGGTGGTATTAATACCACCCTGTTAGCTTTAGTTACAACTTCTCTACACTGGTCATGAACCTGCAGTGATCTAAATTTTGTCCTAAAATTCTAGCAATAGGATTTATAGCAGGTCACTGAGGCTTTGAAGACTGAGACAACAATATCAATCTTTACCTCTCATTGTATTGAATTAGCAATGATTTACCTAGTTTAACGTCAGGTATGTGTTGGACAGGATTTAAAATGGACTACATAGTTCTGTTATCTATGCAATATTGTCATTCATAAATTCAGGCGATTTGAATAGCTTTTTGAGCGTTGTTACTTTTTGCTACAGTTAGCTGTTGCTGACAAAGATTAATAGTTTTCAGCAACATATTTAATCCGTTTTAACAGGTTTCTTAATTAAATATGCCCTTTTTGAAATCTTGCTTTGGTTTATGGACCCATGGTTAATTATGTTCAGCATGAATATTTTGTCGGCAGTGTATTTAGAATTCTTTAATGATGTCATTTGTTTTTGTATTTATGCTCCTTTGTGGAAACCGAACACCATTTTTATACTCAGTATATAGTTTCCATACACAAAAATCTTACAAATTCTACCATATTATCCCATTTTTATGTTCAGTATAGAGTCATAGACTGATACAGCACCGAAGGAGGCCATTCAGCCCATCGTGCCTGTGCTGCCATGTTTGTGTTGTTTCTTTGTATGTCTAGTACTATTAACCTTGTTGTAAAACTGGGTAAAGAGACAGGATAAAAGATTGAAAGATGAAGAAGCCTGAAGTTAGACACCACAATATGACTTATTAACTTACAAAATGGTGTCCCACATAGAGCAATCTATATCGACTCATTGAAATAGTCATAAGAAATCTGAACATACAGAGCAAGTAGGGGATTATAAAAAAGCAAAATACTGCAGATGCTGGAAATCTGACCCTTCGTCAGAACCGGAAAAAGCTGGAGATGGAACAGGTTTTTAAGCAAGTGCAGGGGCAGGGAAAGGTGGGAGGGGAGGAAAGAACAAAAGGGAAGGTCTGTGATAGGATGGGAAGGCAGGAGAGATTAAGAGACAAAAGGGATGATGTTGCAAGGCAACAGGAGATGGTAATGGGACAAGTTAAGAAACAAAAGATGGCGCTAGATGAAGTGTAAATGGCGCTGGCAGAATGAAAGACAGCTGCCATGTGGGAGAAAGAAAAAAAATGGGAAAAGAAGGTAGGGGCAGAGGTTATGATCTGAAATTGTTGAACTCAATGTTGAGTCCAGAAGACTGTAAAGTGCCTAATCGAAAGATGAGGTGCTGTTCCTCGAGTTTATGTTGAGCTTCATTGGAACAGTGTAAGAGGCCGAGGCTGGTGAGGTCTGAGTGGGAGTGGAGCGGAGAATTAAAGTGACAGGTGACCGGAAGCTCGGGGTCACCCTAATGGACTGAACAGAGGTGTTTCGCGAAGCGGTCACCCAATCTGCGTTTGGTCTCTCCCCATTGTAGAGGAGACTGCATCGTGAGCAGCGAATACAGTATACTAAATTGCAAGAAGTACAAGTAAATCACTGTTTCACCTGGCAGGACTGTTTGGAGCCCTGGACAGTGGGAAGGGAGGAGGTAAAAGGGCATGTATTGCATCTCCTGCGCTTGCATGGGGAGGTGCCGGGCGAAGGGGAAGGGGTGTTGGGGGTGATAGAGGAGTGGACTAGGGTGTTGCTGAGGGAGCGGTCCCTTCGGAATGCTGAAAGGGGAGGTGAGCGGAAGATGTGTTTGGTGGTTGGATCACGTTGGAGGTGACAGAAATGGTGAAGGATGATCCGTTGAATGTGGAGGCTAGTGGGGTGAAAGGTGAGGACAAGGGGAACCCTAACATGGTTCCGGGAGGGAGGGGAAGGGGTAAGAGCAGAAGTGCGGGAAATAGAACGGACACAGCCAAAGGCTGTGTCAACCACAGCAGAGGGGAATCGGTTGAGGAAAAAGGAAGACATGTCAGAAGCACTAGCATGGAAGGTGGCATCGTGGCGGAGGTGGAGAAAATAGGAGAATGGAATAGAGTCCTTACAGGAAGCGGGGTAGGAGGAAGTGTAGTCCAGGTAGCTGTGGGAGTCAGTGGGCTTGTAGTGAATGTTTATCAATAGCCTATCCCCAGAGATGGAGACAAAGAATTCGAGGAAGGGAAGGGAAGAGTCGGTTATGGACCATGTAAAGGTGAGGGAAGGGTGGAAGAGTCACAGATGTAGGTGGGAAGAGACTGGACCAAGGGAGAAAAAATAGGAAGAGATAAGTTCTGTTTTTCGCCATTTCATGTGATATGTAGAACATTCTTTGTTCCAGTCCTACTCAGGTCCCCTCCCTCACCTCTTTTTCTGGTACATTGATGACTGTATCAGTGCTGTTTCCTGCTCTCGCCCTGAACTAGAAAATTTCCTTCACTTTGCTTCCAATTTTCATCCTTCCCTCACTCTTCCATCCTAGCACAGATCTTCCCTTTTGTTCTTTCCTCCCCTCCCCCCTTTCCCTGCCCCTGCACTTACTTAAAAACCTGTTCCATCTCCAGCTTTTTCCAGTTCTGACGAAGGGTCATCGACCTGAAACGTTAATTGTTTCTCTCTCCACAGAAGCTGCCTGACCTGCTGAGCATTTTCTGTTTTTATTAGAGGATTATAAAGCTCTAGTCGGAAAACACGACAGATCAAATCAGAGTGCATAAAACACACATAACAGGAACAGCTGGATGGATGAAATGGCCTTTTCTTATTCTATATACTTGACCACCGCTGAGGGCGGGATCGGAGGCAGACTGGCTGTCAAAATAGAAAAGATGGATAGCCGGTCAGGAACCCGCTGTCAAGCCGCTTACACGAGCCTCCCAGGTGTCGGGTCTGTCAGCGCTGAACAGACCCAAGATACCAAGCAGCAGGGGAGACAATTGAGATCATTAAATGCATTGTTAAGAGGCAATTAATTCTTATTTTAAGCTTACCATGAGATTTTTAGAGTTCACCAATGGCTTCCCCACTGCTTGGGGATCACATCTGGTAAGGAGGTCAAGTGTTGTGTCAGCAAGGGATGATATACTAACTTGACAGCTGCCAATGATCTATAAAAGCTACCATTTCATAGGTCTTCACTTTGCAAGTTTAAGAGCTGTTACTTGCTGCATTTGGAAGACATATGCAGCTTGCAAGTGTTTGGAGCAAACTCTCTATCCAGTGTCATCTCATTGGAACAACCTCTCTCATCATTGACAGATCGCTTCTGTCATCTCAACTTCACCTGCCATCTATTCCATCAGCACTGGTGCCCTTGAAAAAATCTTACCTTGGTCCTCAGAATCCCACCACTATCAGCCGCAACACCAGCAGCACCAGATATACCAGCATGTCCAACAATAACACCAACCTTCTCCGCAATCAACTGATGCTGCACAGGACAGAGGGCATCGGCACCTGACCTCATTGTTGCCCGGGAGGCCAGGGATGGCCTCACCATAGCCAGATTTACTTCACTTGACACTGTACACCCTGGCTGACACATGAAGCGCTTGGTGAGCACCACCCCACACCAACACCATAAAGCATCCCAACAATTTCCAAGCCATTCCTTTCACACTCATCACCATTCACTGCAACTCACTAAGCCACTTCCAACGGTGCACACAAATCTGTCCAAGAACGCAGTGTGTTGAAAATAAAGGTTTCAATGTATGACACCACATTACCAGAAACTTCACATGAACATTGCATAACACACCCAAGTGCCTACCCTTGTGTGTTGTTACTTGGTATGGTTGGACTAGGATGAGGGTGAGTATGAGGGGTGGCTAGTGAGATGGGGATGTGATAATGTAGATCGAGAGAGATGGGTGGAGGTGCAAGGTAAGTTAGTGTGAGTAAGGATGTGCAGGAGTAGATTAGGGAAGGCAGAGTGATGGGGATGTGATGAGTGGCACAGCAGGATGAGGTTGAATGTGGCTTTGCAGTAACGTTTCGTGATCTACTAAGATCATTAAAATGTTTGCGCCACTGCAGCCTGGTCCTCCTGACGACATCCCTGTTTGTGACCTCCTGTGCAATGCAACCAGGCTGCGTTGATCTCCTGGGGAGGTGTCTCCTGTCCATTGGTAGGGAACAGAACCTCCCTGTATGCTGTGACTCCCTCCATAAGCATATGGAGGGAGTCATGGGAGAGCCTGGGTGCAGCGATGCACCTTGTGCAGTGCTTGTCAGTGTTTGCAGCACCTCAATGCTATAGAACACTGACAGAACAACTGTCAAAATCAATTTGGACATGGCCCCTTTAAGGAAACCGGCTGATGACGCATCATGAAATGATGTCATCAGACCTGCATCCTTTCAATTGGCTGGGAAATGTGCTGGGTGGGCTTAACAAGCCCAATCAATGTGAAATCTGTTGGAGAGTGTTGGCTGGAGCAGGCAGCGGGCTGGGACCGCGACATCGACCCCGGCCACCCTGGACCCGCCTCGGCCAGCGAAATCGTGGCCCTTGTGTTCCAGTCTGACATTAGCCCATGTGGGATACTGCCGTTCTCATCCCTACTGTGCATCTATTTCTCCTTTGCTAATGAGATTTAACAACTTCACATTATATAAATGCCTGCTTTTTATTTTTACCACGGTAGAAAAATCAGCGGGAGCCTATAAAAGATTTCTTAATCATTTTTTTCTGAGACTGAGACTATTGTCAATTAAATTTGAGATTAATCATGATGAATAAATCTTGCAGTCAGTCAGAAGATGAACTTTTGAAAAAACTATGGGAATGTCATGCGTCAAATACATCATGCGTCAATTTATTCACCCAAACAGGAATCTCTCATTGGCACAAACTTCTTTTATTTTGCGAACCTTTTCTCCCAGGAGAGAATGTGTCACCACATCACTCAAATCCCTCCTTTGTTGAAACCTTTGAAAATGGTAATTATGCCAAAGGACTGAAGAATGGCAAGAGTTACACCACTCTTCAATAAAGAGAGAAGGAAGTAGTTAGGAACTAAAGGCTCATTAGTCTTGCGTTGGTGGTAGATAAGTGCCTATGGATACATTTTATGAAATAATGGGTGGAATATCTTCCAGGACCTACTGACCTCCACATTTAAGTTCTTGATATGTGCTCCCAGCTTGCAAAGCTTTGCACTAGGAGCACAAATTTGGAAATTCTATATGCTAGAATACAAAATATGAGATAAAACTAATGAAGACTTAAAAAGGCATGAGCTAATTGGGGTGACTGCATGGTTCTGCGAAGGGTAGTTCAGGCTTCATTAATTTAATTGCACTTTTCGAGGAAGTCACAGGATGTACAGATAAAGGGATTGCCGTGAATGTTGCCGATATGGATTTAGATGCGTTGTAAGATACTTGTTATAAACAGAGATAGGAGTAAATGGACGTTTGTCCGATTGGTGGGATTTGGATAATGATGTGCTCAGGGAGCTGTGCTGGGAGTTCTTTTGTTTTCCATTTATATAACTGATTCGGGCATGTTATGTTCATAAATAAATATACGTTTTTATCATGAACAGCTAGCTTGTGCTCGTCATTTATTCAGCCATGTTGACTTGTATATAGTAGCCATGTTGACTCTCTCGACCAGTACCTCATGTTAAACAAGACAACCTGTATAGATGTAGGCCACTACTAAAACATACAGCTAGTGTACCATTCCAGAATGGCATGTTACTGCATATCATAACATCCCCCTTCCTTTGAGGTTAAACAAAATCAATATCAATCAACTTTCAAGAAAAACGATAAAGATCATATCAGTAACACTTTTGTTAGTGCTCTATAAACCTTAGAATGAACTTGTTTTTTTTTACATAACGACACAAACATTTTTTTTTTAAATCTTCACAACAGTCAACACATCTTCAAAGCTTTACTTTATAAACTCTAAGCTTTTCATTTTTTTTATTATAGTTTTCTTTGTACTCAAAGATTAAGTCTATCCAGCTTTTTTACTTCACGTGTGGATCTTCTCAGCACAGGTAAGTCTGTTGTGTTTGCATGAGAGACTGTATGTGTGTTTGTGTTAGATTGTTCTGGTGGTGAGTGACAAGATTCAGTTGCGGCATTGTCATCGATTTGCTCCTGGATAGTTTCTTGTGTTTTCAGGAGGGAACGGCGGTTCCTCCTGAGAATCTGTCCTTCCTCAGTTCAAACAGTGTATGACCTTGGTCCTACTTCCTCAAGAACTGTAGCTTTCCTGTTCCATGCATTTGGATCCTCAATCCTGACAACATCATCCCTTGTCAATGGTTTCATAGTTTTGGATGACTTGCCATAGTGTGATTTCTGTTTCAGCTTTAACAGTTGAAGTCTCTGTCTTAGTTCCTTACTCTGATTTTCTTTTGCACAGCAGGGTAGCGTGGTGCACAACTTGCGGCCCATTAGGAGTTCAGCAGGTGAAGAACCATAGTCTAAAGGGGAGGCTCGGTAGCTCAGCAGGGCGAGATAAGGATCAGACTTGCTTTCTTCAGTAGTTGTTTGAGAACTTGAACACCTTTCTCTGCCTTACCATTCGACTGAGCATACAGAGGACTGGATGTGATGTGCTGAAAGTCATAATGTGCTGCAAACTGTTGCCACTCCTTGCAGTTGAAGCACGGACCATTGTCACTAACGGCAATCCTCAGAATCCCATGTCTGGCGAAGATGGATTTAACATACATTATGACACTGCTTGCTGATGTGCTTGAGAGCAGTGCCATCTCAGGATAGTTAGAATAGTAGTCAATCACTAATAGATAGTCTTTACCATTCAAATGAAAAAGGTCCATACCAACATTTTGCCATGGTGCTGTTGGTAAGTCAGCTACTATCATTGGTTCCTTTTCTTGTTTCTTTTGGTGTTTCTGACATGTCTCACATTTGCCTATCATGTTCTCAATGTCCTTATTTATGCCAGGCCAATAAACAGTGTCTCTTGCTCTCCTTTTGCATTTTTCAATTCCGAGGTGTCCCTCATGAATCCTTTTATCCTTTTGAGCATGCCTCGACGTAGAGCCTGTGGAATGACTATTCTGTTCTGTCTTAGTAATAGTCCACTTGCGACACTCAACTCTGAGCTGATGTGATAATACTTTGGACAGGAACCTGTTGGCCAACCATGATGAATATTCTCAATTACTGTTTGTAACACTGTATCTTTTACTGTTTCTTCTGCTATTTGCTTTGATTTTGTGTCTGACACGGGCAGCGCAGCAGTGACCATACTCACAGGAACATCCACATCTTCCTCAGTAGAGCTCACATGACTCATTGTGGGTGCTCGGGATAGTGCATCTGCTAACACTATGGCCTAGAAATTCATTGACGCCACTTTTGGGGCGCTAAAGTTTGCGGCCGCCGCCAAATCTAGGCCACTTCTCCGATATTCATTCGCTTCGCCCTACTAGTTCGGGCGAGCGCTAAAACTGCTGTTGGACGCCTCTCTTTGGGCACTAAGCCGGAGGTGGTGATCGATAGCGCCGAGGCCGGGCGCAGCGCAGGTGCAGCCATCTCGTGACTGACAGCAGACACCCTGGCGCCGGCCAGCTCTTAAGGGGGAAGGGTCGACGTGTCTGCTGCCACGCCCTGGATAGTGGAGCCCTCCAGCTAGGCCTGAACACTGCTGCTGGACCCAAATAGCGCCTGAAGACATGGAGAAGGCCCGTGAACGTGCGCAGCGCTTCTCAGAGCGTGATCTGAGTGTGCTGCTTGCTGCTGTGGAGAAGAGGCGCCATGTTTTGTACCCGGACAATGGCAAGAAGGCGACGGTCCGCGTCTACAGGAGAGCCTGGAGGCATGTCGCCAGCAAGCTGTCAGCCAACAGCGACGTCCCCAGGACCGGTGCCCAATGCCGCAAAAAGTTAAATGACCTCACACGCATTGTCAGGGTGAGTACCCTTTTTAATGACCTCCTCATCCTTGCATGTGCACCTCACATTTTGGGCAAAGGGACCTGAAAGCTCTAATGGCCAGCCTTCATCCAGCAGCTATGGCACAGGCATGAGCATCAATTGCAGATTCTGCACTGAACACACTGGCCAAGCTATTCCACCATGGGAGGCAGTGCACAGCAGATCATGGCGACACACTGGCCAGGCTATTCCACCATGGGAGGCAGTGCACAGCAGATCATGGCGACACACTGGCCAGGCTATTCCACCATGGGAGGCAGTGCACAGCAGATCATGGCGACACACTGGCCAGGCTATTCCACCATGGGAGGCAGTGCACAGCAGATCATGGCGACACACTGGCCAGGCTATTCCACCATGGGAGGCAGTGCACAGCAGATCATGGCGACACACTGGCCAGGCTATTCCACCATGGGAGGCAGTGCACAGCAGATCATGGCGACACACTGGCCAGGCTATTCCACCATGGGAGGCAGTGCACACAAGATCACGGCGACACACTGTACTTAGAGGCCATCCTTTCTCTTGCAGGCCAAGCTGGCGAATAATCGCAAGAGCCGGACTGCGACCGGGGGAGGACGGCCCCATATCCAGCCACTCACCGACCTGCAACATCGCGTGGAGCGCCTCATGGGTGACCGGGTGATTGGGCCCGTTGCATGTGGAGATGCCGACCCTGTTCTGGGAAGCAATGGTAAGGACATCACCTTTTGCACCTCTCTCGTCCCACTTGCGCATCAGATCTACACCCTTTGCCACTGTCCGACCAATGCGCTGAATGCCACCACTCATGCATCCCGCACTGACGCCCTCTCCTCACTCTAAAGCTACTCTTGTGCCTTCCTGCTTTCAGATGGTCAAGAGGAGGTCCCTCAACTTGCCAGTGACAGACCCTCTGAGGAGGAGCAGGAGGAGGAGCAAGAGAAAGGCGGCCCATCAGGGGAACCCTCAGCCGCGGCCACCCAGGCCAATGTAGGGGACACGTCTTCCCTGGAGGGCAGCGTGGCGGAAGTGTCGAAGGGGAGGGGAGCTCCTGGGACCTGCGTGCTGCAGAAAGGCGGGAGGGGGGTGGAAGCTCGGCAGCCTTCTCCCCAGAGGGGGGATGCGTCGGAGGGGAGTCCAATTGCTGGGCCCAGCGGCCTCCAGCAACGCAGGAAGGGTCGGCCAGCTCGGCGGCCTTCTCCCCAGAGGGAGAGTCCGGCCTCCAGTCAGGAGATGCTCTTCGCCGAGGAGATGGAAAGCCTCGAAGACTTGTCCGCGGACTCGGAGCGCCGGCACACGGAGCTCATGGCGGCAGTGGCACGGTTGCCTGAGTCCATCGATTCCCTCTCTCGGAGTGTGGCCGAGTTCGGGCCCTTAGAGGCCACCAGTCGGGCGGAATACCGGGCAGATCTTTCAGCGACTGGCCAGGTGATTAGTGGTGCCGTCCAGTCACTGGCTGCTCTGCTACGGTCAGTGAACAGGTCAACACGGGCACTCACTGCTGCCACACTCGCTGTGTCAGCCAGGCATCGTCAGGGCACCCGGCGCGCTGCAGCAGCACATCGGTCTGTCCCTCGGCAGATTGGTGCGCATGTTGTAGTGCTGGCCCGGGTGAGTGCCAGTGTCTCAGGCGACCAGCGAGCGCCTGCCATCCGCCAGCTTGCCGCCATTCCTCCAGCCGCCACTGCCACTCCCCCAGTGGAGCTGCCAGGAGCTGCTGCAGCGACTGATGCTGGCCAGCCACAGCTGCAGCAATCAACAGCCGGCCGCTCGACGCCCAGACCTCGACTAGGCCGACCCCCAAGGGCATCTGCCGTCACGACATGTGCCCCTCAGGAGCCTGCCCCCAGCCTTGCAGCAGCCAATGGCCTTACCTTGAGGCGGAGCAGCAGGGCGGGCAGGGGCCACCCAAAGATGGCCAAGGCATCGCCCTAGCGGGCCAAATAGTCGAATGTGTGGCCATTTGTGTTTTTTTCTTGAGGCCGAGAATTGGATGTTTGTTTTTTGAAGGCCGATGATGTGATGTTTGTTTTGGACGAAGGCCGAGAATGACGGCCATTTTAGTTGCCCTATTTTGTTAATCCTCCCCAGGTTGTGGGAGCGAGTAATGTGTTTGAGTGTTTTTTGGGGGTTTCCTCTGTTTTTGGTTTTCATGTGGGAAGGGCCCAGAGTTTGTACAATAAAGCATTTTATTTATTCACATTGTCCATGTTTGATCTTTGAAGTGTTTGTTGCCTTAACCGGCTGAGGGCTTGCGGAGCGGCTGCAATCATGTTCTATCATTGGCACAAGCCATTCCCTGACAGGGGGCCTAGAAGTGACGTTCAATAAGCCGACGACGGGCGGCCCTTGGACCTTGTGCGTCCCTCCTGGGCTGGTACTCCTCGTCCTCGTCGTCCTCATGCTCCTCCTGCTCCTCCTCCTGAGGTGGTGGTCCAATGTGAGGTGGCAGTGCCTGAGTCCTGCGGATAGCCAGGTTGTGCAGCATGCAGCAAACGACGACAAATTGGGAGACTCGATCCTGCGAATACTGGAGGGCTCCCCCGGAGCTGTCGAGACAGCGGAACCGTTACTTGAGCACGCCGATTGTTTGTTCTATGAGGCTCCTCGTCGCTTGATGGCTCTCGTTGTATGCCTCTTCAGCAGGGGTCGTGGGCGTGCGGAGCGGGGTCATGAGCCAGGTACACAAAGGATAGCCTTTGTCCCCGATAAGCCATCCTCTTGGGGGAGGCTGTGCCTGGAACATGTCAGCCACAGTTGTCTGTCGCAGGATAAAGGCATCGTGGCTGCTGCCTGGAAAGCGGGCATTGACAGCTAGGATGCGCTGCCTGTGGTCACACACCAGCTGTACATTGAGGGAATGGTAGCCCTTCCGGTTGCGCTAATCCTCGGCATGCTCAAGAGGTGCCCGCAAAGCCACATGCGTGCAGTCAATGGCGCCCTGCACCATGGGGAAGCCCGCTATTCTTGCAAACCCCACTGCACACTGCTGCTGCTTGTCCAGGGTCATGGGGAAGGAGATGAATTGATGTCTCCTTCTGAAAAGGGCTTCGGTCACCTGGCGGATGCAGCAATGCACGGCGAACTGGGAGATGTTAGCGATGTCCCCAGTAGCGGATTGGAAGGAGCCGGAGGCATAGAAGTTGAGAGCCACCGTCACCTTCACTGCCACCGACAGAGACGTCCTACGCATCAGCTGTGGCTGCGGATCTCTCTGAAGCAGCCGGCAGATGTCTGTAACCACCTCCCTTCGGAATCGCAGCCTCCTAACACACATCGCGGCAGACATGGTCAGATAGGAGGTCTGCTGGCGGTATACCCTGCGTGGGTAAGGCCTCAGTTGGCGACGCCTGTTGCCCCCTCTGCGTCTAGCCAGGGCTGCCACTCTCTCACGGCGTCTGTAAGCCCTTCTGGCATAAGGCTGAAATTCAGCGTTGCCACCCAATGCAGCCCCCATTATATGCTGGCAAACACTGAGCTCTGAATGAAGGCTAAGATAATTGGTAAGCTCTGGCCTGAGCCAAAAATACCTGTCCATGTGTTGGTCCAAACCAGTAAACTCTCCTCCTTGGTCTCTGTCCAAAAAACCGTTGCACAAGAGTGAATGCTGCAAAATGGCTGGCCTTTATACTGCTGGGTAAGTGCCCTTTAATTAGCACTCCCCCCGGCCCGGCTGGCCTGCGTACCACTTCACAGTCGCTCGGGACACCCGGCGCACAATGGGCCGGCGCGAGTGAAGTTCCGGTTTGGGGCGCACAAAGGGCGTTGCACTATTAAATGACGTCATGATCTGCGCGCGCAGCAGGGCGCGCGCTAAGACTTTGCGCCGGCGCTAAATGTGTCCTGAAGTTGGGGAGAGGCGCAGATCGCGCTCCGCCTGGGCGATAAGCGCCTAGCGCTCGAGATCTACTCCCCCTAAGGCGCTAACGGCTGGCGCGCCCAACTGAATTTCTAGGCCTATGTGTTTGCCTGGTGTGTAGATCAGTTCAAAGTCAGATCTTTGCAGCTTCATCATGAGTCGTTGAATCCTTGGAGACATCTCATTCAGGTTTTTTTTTACGATGGCAACCAATGGGCAGTGGTCGGTCTCAACTGTGAAGGTGGGAAGTCCATATATGTAGCCATGGAACTTTTCTGGTCCAACTACCAAGCCTAGACATTCCTTTTCAATCTGGGCATATCGACACTCAGAATCAGCCATAGACCTGGAGGCATAGGCAACAGGCTTCCAATCTTCACCCTCTGCTTTTAGCAAGACCGCACCTAGGCCATCTTTTGATGCATCCGTTGACACTTTGATTCTTTTGGCTGGGTCAAAGAAGGTGAGTACAGGTGTGGTTGTCAGCACTGTTTTAAAGTTCATCCACTCTTGTTCATGTCTTTCTGTCCATGCGAACTCATTTGTTTTATGTAGCAGGTCTCACAGACAGGCTGTCTTGGCTGAGAAGTTAGGAATGAACTTTCCAATGAAGTTTATCATCCCCATGATGCGTAGCACTCCTTTTTTGTCAGTGGGTCGGGGCATGTTGAGTATGGCGTTTACTTTTTCCATATCTGGCTCTATTTCTTTACCAGATAGATTATCTCCTAGGAAAGTGACTTCCTGGATGCCAAACTGACACTTCGCTTTGTTGAGCTTCAGTCCATTCCGGCGTATGCTCTGTAACACTTTAGTCAGTCTCTCATTGTGTTCTTTCAGTGTGGAGCCCCAGATGATGATGTCATCAACATAGACCCGAACTCCTTCCAGACCTTCAATTATGTGTTCCATCGCTCTATGAAAGATTTCAGACGCAGATATTATCCCGAAAGGCATTCTGAGGAAACAATACCTGCCAAATGGTGTGTTGAAGGTACAGTATTTGGTGCTCTCTTCATCCAGTTTTAGTTGCCAAAATCCTTGTGAGGCATTGAGCTTTGTGAAGTATCTGGCACCTGACATTTCACTGGTGATTTCTTCTCGCTTGGGAATCTGGTAGTGTTCATGTTTTATGTTTGCAGTTAAGTCCTTTGGATCCATGCATACTCTTAGATCATTGTTCTTTTTCTTTACACACACCATGGAGTTAACCCAGTCTGTTGGCTCTTTGACTTTCCTGATGACTCCTAGTGTGGTCATTCTGTCCAGTTCTTTCTTGAGTCGGTCATGCAGGGGTGCTGGAACTCTTCGTGGAGCATGTACCACTGGCTGAGCATTCTCCTTCAGCTGGGTCTTGTAAGTGAACGGTAGAACTCCAAATCCTTTGAACACATCCTGGAAATTATTCACTACAGAATCCACTGAGTCATCTGGTCTGTTTATGGCACAGTTTATACGGTAGACTCTCTTGACCAGTTCGAAGTCCTCACAAGCTTTGTCACCTAGTAGTGAATCAAGTACTTCAGCCACAACAGAAAACATGCGATGATGCACTTTGTCTTTGACTGTCATTTTAAGTCTGCATACACCTAAGCCATCTATTTTCTGTCCATTATAGTTCTTCAGTAGTACTGACTTTTTCTGTATTTTGGGCTTTTTCATATTTTTTATGTCACTCATACTGATAAAGTTTGCTTTTGCCCCAGTGTCTAGTTTCAATGTAAATAATGCTCCATTTACCTGCAGTGGCATTATCCATTTGTCCTCTTTTACTGCATTAACTTTATGTTCGGCATTGTCCATTCTTGAGGGCTGCACATTTTCTGTATCCTTTTCTATATTGTCACATAACACCATTCCTACAAAAAATGTCTCACTTAAATCAATGTCCTCTTTTACTGCATTAACTTTACGTTCTTTCTTTGTTTTTACTTTTGAAAAGCATTGTTTGGCAAAGTGATTCTTTCCATTACATTTTGTGCACATTTTCCCAAATGCTGGGCATTGTCTTGCAGTCAGAATCAGGGGAATTTATAATGGGAAACAAGGAAATGGCAGACCAACTAAATACATACTTTGGTTCTGTCTTCACAAAGGAGGACACAAATAACCTCCCAGAGATGCCGGGGAACATAGGGTCCGATGAAAGGGAGTAACTGAAAGAAATCATTATTTGTAGGGAAATGGTGTCAGGAAAATTGATGGTACTGAAGGCCAATATATCCCCAGGGCCTGATGGTCTACATCCCAGGGTACTTAAGGAAGTGGCCCTAGAGATAGTAGATGCATTGCTGGTCATCTTCCAGAATTCGATAGAATCTGGAACAGTACCCATGGATTGGAGGGTAGCTAATGTTACCCCACTATTCAAAAAAGGTGGTAGAGAAAAAGCGGGGAATTATAGACCGGTAAGCCTGACATCGGTATTGGGGAAAATGCTAGAGTCTATTAGAAAAGATGTAATAGCAGAGCACTTGGAAAGCAGTGACAGGATCGGACAAAGTCAACATGGATTTACAAAAGGTAAATCATGCTTGACTAATCTACTGGAATTTTTTGAGGATGTAACTGGTAAAACAGATAAGGGAGAACCAGTGGATGCGGTGTATTTGGACTTTCAGAAGGCTTTTGATGAGGTCCCACATAAGAGATTAGCGTGCAAAATTAAGGCACATGGGATTGGGGGCAAGGTATTGACTTGGATAGAGAACTGGTTGGCGGACAGAAAGCAAAGAGTTGGAATAAACGGGTCGTTTTCCGAGTGGCAGGCAGTGACTAGTGGGGTACCGAAAGGATCGGTCCTAGGACCCCAGCTGTTCACAATATATATTAATGATCTGGACGAGGGAATTGGATGTAATATCTCCAAATTTGCAGACGACACAAAGCTGGGTGGGAGGGTATGCTGCGCGGAGGATGTCATGAAACTCCAGTACGATTTGGACAGGTTGGGTGATTGGGCAGAAACATGGCAAATGCACTATAATGTGGATAAATGTGAGGTTATCCACTTTGGTGGCAAAAACAGGAAGGCAGATTATTATTTGAATGGCAATAGATTGGGAGAAGGGGAAGTGCAAAGAGACCTGGGTGTTATTGTGCAACAGTCACTGATGGTAAGCATGCAGGTGCAGCAGGTGGTTTAGAAGGCAAATGGTATGTTGGCCTTCGTAGCAAGAGGGTTCGAGTACAGGAACAAGGATGTCTTGCTACAGTTGTACAGGGCCTTGGTGAGGCCGCACCTTGAGTATTGTGTGCAGTTTTGGTCGCCTTACCTGAGGAAGGACATTCTTGCCATGGAGGGAGTGCAGCGAAGATTCACCAGGCTGATACCTGGGATGGCAGGAATGACGTATGAAGAGAGATTGTGTCGATTGGGCTTATACTCACTGGAGTTTAGAAGATCGAGAGGGGATCTCATCGAAACCTATAAAATTCTGTCAGGCCTGGACAGACTAGATGCAGGAAGGATGTTTTTGATGGGCGGGGAGTCCAGAACCAGGGGTCATAGTCTAAGGATAAGGGGTAAGCCATTTAGGACTGAAATGAGGAGGAATTTCTTCACCCAGAGTGTGGTGAACCTGTGGAATTCTCTACCACGGAGGGCGGTGGAGGCCAGTTCATTAAATATATTCAAGAAAGAGTTGGATATATTTCTTGAGGCTAAAGGGATCAAGGGATATGGGGAGAAGGCAGGGACAGGGTACTGAATTTGGATGATCAGCCATGATCTCATTGAATGGTAGAGCAGGCTCGAAGGGCCGAATGGCCTACTCCTGCTCCTATCTTCTATGTTTCTATGTTTCTATGTTGACTGGTGCTGGTAACCACAGCGTTTACAATTGAAAGTTCCATCCTCCGATTGCTTTGCATTCCTGTTCTGCCCACGTTTCTTCCCCTTGCAGGACACAGCACCGACAGCTGCACTGTTACTCACTACATTTGCACCATTATTAATTTCACTGAATGTCTTTGCGTGCTGCTGAGCTAGCTCACTGGCATGGCATATTTTCACAGCATCCTCCAATGTTAGTTCGGTTTCTCTCAACAGACATTCCCTGACCTTTTTATCATGAATACCAAACACAACCTGGTCACGAATCATGGATGATTTCAGTTCAGAGAAATTACATGTCTGTGCTTTCAGTTTCAGATCGGTCACAAAGCTATCAAAAGTCTCATTTTGCTGCTGTGTCCGTGAATGGAACACGTACCTCTCATAGGTCTCGTTCTTTTTGGGAGAACAATGTGCATCAAACTTCTTTAGCACGTCATCCATTTTTTCTCTGTCCTCCTCTTGATCAAATACAAACGTATTAAATACCTCTATCACCTACGGGCCTGCAACCGTGAGCAGCAACGCTATTTTCCTTGCGTCTGGCTTCGTACCGAACCCGATGGCGGCAATGTAGAGTTCGAATTGTTGTTTGAAAGTCCGCCAATTGCAGTCGACATTCCCCGTGAGTTTCAAACCCTCCGGTGGCTTCAAATTCTCCATGTCACATTTCGCAATATTCAGCAGATATTACCACACCTGGTACCATGTTATGTTCATAAATAAATAGACGTTTTTATCATGAACAGCTAGCTTGTGCTAATCATTTAGTCAGCCATGTTGACTTGTATACAGTAGCCATGTTGACTCTCTCGACCAGTGCCTCGTGTTAAACAAGACAACGTGTATAGATATAGCCCACTACTAAAACATACAGCTACACCAAGTGTACCAATCTAGAATGACATTTTACTGCATATCATTACAGGACATAGGCACGAGAGGAATGATATTGAAGTTGGTTGATGATCGCAAATTGTGAGGAACAAGTTGGAAAAATTGAAGGGTCAGACCAGCAGGTTAGCAGATTTGGCAAATAAATGGCAAGTGCATTTCACCCAGAAAAAGGTGAAGTGGTACATTCTCAGAAAAAGAAGCATATCATAAATAATAACAACGTGCATTTACATAGTGCCTTTAATGTAGTAAAACAATCCAAGGCGGTTCAAAGGAGTGCAATCAGATTAAAATTGACACCGAGTCAAAGATGGAGACATTAGGACAGGTGACCAAAAGCTTGGTCAAAAAGGTAGGTCTTAAAGACTGTCCTAAAGGAGGAGAGAGAGGTGGAGAGGTTTAGGAAGGGAATTGCAGAGCTTTGGGCCTAGACGGCTGATGGCATCGTCACCAATGGCGGGGCGAAGGAAATCGCGAATGCAAAAGAGGTCAGAATTCTCAGAGGATTATAGGGCGGGAGGTGGTTACAGAGATAGGCAGGAGCGAGACCATGTAGGGGTTTCAACATGAGGTTAAAATTGAGACGTTGTTAGACTAGGAGCCAATCTAGGTCAGATTCTGAATGGGGGCCAGAAAGATCTTGGGGTACAGATACACAGGAGGTAATTTTTAACTTTGCCATATGGGTGGTAACCTGGCGGAGTGTATCACCCGCCCATTGTAGATTTTGATTTCAACAGGATGGATTCGATAATGAACGGGCACTCTGCTCTGTCAGATTCCGACCATGTGGGGAAGTTGAAAATTACTCCCATAAATCTAAAAGGTGGGACTGCAGATACAAAAGGCCGCTTAAGAAAACAAATGAGATTCTAGGTTTTATACATTGAACACAAAAGCAAGGAAATTAAGTTGAATTTATACAAGACAATTGGTAATTACACAGTTGAAGTATTGCATCCAATATTGAAGCCAGGGAAAGGTTACAGCAAAGATTCGCTGGAATCCTACTAGGAATGAGGTTATAAATCAATAAGAACATAAGAACATAAGAAATAGGAGCAGGAGTAGGCTGTTTGGCCCCTCCAGCCTGCACCGCCATTCAATGAGATCACGGCTGATCTACTACCTCAAATCCACCATCTCACACTATCCCCATATCCCTGATTCCCTTAATATAAGAGCATAAGAAATAGGAGCAGGAGTAGGCCATTCAGCCCTTCAAACCTGCTCCGCCATTCAATGAGACCATGGCTGATCTTCTGCCTCAATTTCATTCACCGGACCTATCACCATATCCCTTGATGCCCTTACTAGTCAGAAATCTATCAACTTCTGTTTTGAATATACCTAATGACTGAGCTTCCACAGCCCTCTGGGGTAGAGAATTCCAAAGGTTCACCACCATATGTGTGAAGAAATTTCTGCTCATCTCAGTCCTGAATGGCCTACCCTTTATCCTGAGGCTGTGGCCCCTGGTTCTAGACTCCCCAGCCAAGGGAAACATTCTCACAGCATCCACCCTATCAAGCCCTGTAATAATTTTGTATGCTTCAGTGAGATCCCCTCTCATTCTTCTGAATTCAAGGGAATACAGGCAAGTTTACTCAATCTCTGCTCATACGACAGTCCCGCCATCCCAGGAATCAATCTCGTAAACCTTCGTTGCACTCCCTCTATGGCAAATATATCCTTCCGTAGGCAAGGAGACCAAAATTGTACACAGTACTCCAGGTGTGGTCTCACCAAGGCCCTATGTAATTGGAGTAAAACTTCTTTACTCCTGTACTCAAATCCTCTTTGCCTTCCTAATGGTTTGCTGCACTTGTACATTCACTTTCAGTGATTCGTGTACAAGGACACCCAGGTCCCTTTGAGCATCTGCATTCCCCAATCTTTCACCATTTAGGAAATACTCTGCCTTTCTGCTTTTTCTACTAAAGTGGATAACTTCACGTTTATCCACATTTTATATTCCATCTGCCATGTTCTCGACCACTCACTGAGCTTGTCAAGATCCCCTTGAAGCCTCCTCGCATACTCTTCGCAACTGACACTGCCACCTAGTTTGTGTCATCAGCAAATTTGGAAATGTTACATTTAGTCCCCTCATCCAAATCATTGATATAAATTGTGAATAGCTGGGGCCCAAGAACCAATCCTTGCAATACCCCACTATTCACAGCCTGCCATCATGAAAAAGCCCCATTTATCCCTACTCTTTGTTTTCTGTCTGTTAACCAATTCTCAATCCATGCTAGTATATTACCCTCAATTCCATGCGCCCTAAATTTGTTCACCAACCTCTTGTGTGGGACCTTATCAAAGGCCTTCTGAAAATCCAAATACACCTCATCTACCGGTTCCCCTTTGTCTACTCCACTAGTTACATCCTCAAAGAACACTAATAGGTTTGTCAAACAGGATTTCCCATTCATAAATCCATGTTGACTCTGCCCAATCTTACTATTAGTTTCGAAGTGCCCAGTTATTGCATCCTTTATAATAGATTCCAACATTTTCCCAACTACTGATGTGAGGCTAACAGATCTGTATTCCCTGTTTTCTCTCTCCCTCCTTTCTTAAATAGTGGGGTTACATTTGCTATCCTCTAATCTGCAGGAACCATTCCAGAATCTATAGAATTTTGGAAGATGACAACCAATGCATCCACTATCCCAATGGCCACCTCTTTCAAAACCCTAGGATGTAGGTCATCCAGTCCTTGGGATTTATCAGCTTTTAGTCCCATTAATTTTGCTAGTACTGTTTTTTTACTAATAATAATTTCTTTAAGTTCCTCATTCTCACCACACCCTTGGTTTTCTCATATTTCTGGGAGGTTTTTTGTGTCTTCCTCCGTGAAGACAGAAACAAAATATTTATTTAATTTCCCTGCCATTTCCTCATTCCCCATTAAAAATTCTCCCATCTCTGACTGTAAAGGACCTACATTTACCTTTGCCAGTCTTTTCTTTTTCGCCTACCTGTAGAAGCTTTTACAATCCGTTTTTATATTTTTCGCTAGTTTGTGATCATATTCCATCTTCCCTTTCTTTATCAATTTCTTGGTCCCCCTTTGCTGATTTCTAAAAAGATCCCAATCCTCAGACTGACTGCTTTTTCTGGCAACTTTATAAGCTTCCTCCTTTGACTTAATACTAGCTTTAATTTATTTTGTTAGCCATGGTTGGATCCCTTTTCCTTTTGGGTTTTTATGCCCTAGAGGAATATATGTTTGTTGAAAATTATGCATCATTTCCTTGAATGTTAGCCATTGTATGTCCACCTTCATACCTTTTAGTGTAGTCTCCCAATCTACCATGGCCAACTTCTCCCTCATATCCTTGTAGTTTCCTCTGTTTAGATTGAAGACCTTAGTTTCAGATTGGATTACATCACTCTCAAACTTAATATAAAATTCAATCATATTGGCCCAGAAATTAGTGTCCCAACGCATGAGTAAGCACCGTGTACTCACGCGTGGGACCGATGTAATTGCCAGTTTTCTGCATGCACAGTGCATGCGTGGGAAACCAGCATTTCCGATCCGCTGAACCAAGGGGTTCAGAGGTCAAACGCGTGCGCGCAGGAGTCTGCGCGTGCGCGTTGAACTTCCTTTTTTTTTCCAGGTTTGCCCGTGCGTGAAGGCCTCCACTTTTTACACTTTAACAAAGCAGACGTAAGGAATTAATTTTAAAAGGTAAGTGGTCTATTAATTAAAATTAGAATTTTTTTTCCACAGGTTTATTATTTTTGAAGACTTTACAGTGAGGTAAGT
The DNA here is from genome assembly GCF_052327205.1 of Somniosus microcephalus. Classification (NCBI taxonomy): domain Eukaryota; kingdom Metazoa; phylum Chordata; class Chondrichthyes; order Squaliformes; family Somniosidae; genus Somniosus; species Somniosus microcephalus. The sequence goes on along the minus strand of NC_140996.1, from coordinate 31,072,571 downwards.
GTATTTTTAGCACTGATTTTTTATAAAATTATTTTTTTCAAAAATTTAAATTATTGTTTAAAATAGTTATTTAAAGTTATTTATAGTTCATTTAAATAGCGTGATGTTTTTTAAAATTTTATTTCAAGTTTAAGTACTGTTTTGGGCGCCCGGAGTTTTCATGAGTTTGACAGTTCTTACTGTCAAACTCATGAATGAACTTTTGCATCCTCCGATTGGTTGCCCAGTGCTCACGTGATCCCAGCCGACGCATTGCACTAAGTACGCCACTGGGTCATGCAAGCACAGCGCGCCGGGAGCTGAACCGGGCCACAGACAGGAAATCCACGCAGGCCCAGGCTTCAACTGCCGGCGCGCTAGGTAAGTGTAGGTCGGGGGCTTGCACCCGCGGGAAGCCCCCGACACGAATTTCTGGGCCATGATGGTCACTTGTCCCTAAAGTCCCCTTTACTACAAAATTATTGATTAGCCATTTCTCATTACACAGTACCAGATCCAGAACAGCTTGTTCCCTGGTTGGTTCCTCCACATACTAATCCAGGAAACCATCTCGCATGCATTCCAAGAATTTGTCCTCCACACCATTACTGGTAATTTGATTTGCCCAGTCAATATGTAGATTAAAGTCCCCCATGATTACCGTATTGCCCTTGTTACATGCACATATCCAGAAATCTAGCGATCTCTGTCTTGAATATACTCAACGACTGAGCCTCCACAGCTCTCTGGGGTAGAGAATTCCAAAGATTCACCACCCTCTGAGTGAAGAAATTTCTCCTCATCTCAGTCCTAAATGGCCGACCCCTTATTCTGAGACTGTGACCCCTGGTTCTAGACTCCCCAGCCAGGGGAAACATCCTCCCTGCATCTACCTGCATCTACCCTGTCAACCCCTTAAGAATTTTGTATGTTTCAATGCGATCACCTCTCATTCTTCTAAACTCCGGAGAATATAGGCCTAGTCTACTCAATCTCTCCTGGACAAACCCCCCATCCCAGCAATCAGTCTGGTGAACCTTCATTGCACTCCCTCTATGGCAAGTATATCCTTCCTTAGGTAAGGAGACCAAAACTGTACACAATACTCCAGGTGTGGTCTCACCAGGGCCCTATATAATTGCAACAACAACAACAACTTGTATTTATATAGTGCCTTTAATGTTGTAAAATGTCCCAAGGTGCTGCACAGGTGTGTTTTAAGACAAAAAGTTTGACACGAGCCACATAAGGATAAATTAGGGCAGGTGACCAAAAGCTTGGTCAAAGAGGTAGGTTTTAAGGAGCGTCTTAAAGGAGGAAAGAGGGGTAGCAAGGTGGAAAAGTTTAGGCAGGGAATTCCAGAGCTTAGGACCTAGGCAACAGAAGGCATGGCCACCAAAGGTGGAGTGATTATAATCAGGGATGCTCAAGAGGGCAGAATTAGAGGAGCGCAGATATATCAGGGGGTTGTGGGGCTGAAGGAGGTTACGGAGATAGGGAGGGATGAGGCCATGGAGGGATTTGAAAACAAGGATGAGAATTTTGAAAATGAGGCGCTGCTTAACTGGGAGCCAATGTAGGTCAACAAGCACAGGGGAGATGGGCAAACAGGACTTGGTGCGAGTTAGGACATCTTTACTCTTGTACTCAAATCCTCTTGTAACAAAGGTTAACATTGAATTTGCTTTCTTAATTGCTTGCTGTACCTACAGAGGCTCAGAAAGTGGTTCTTTTTTCACTGGTGCAGAGAAGGTTAAGGTAGACATAATAAAGGTTTTCAAAATTATGAAAAATTTTGAGAGGATAAATAGAGAAAGAATATTTCCAATGTTGGTGAATTATAAACTCAGGAATATCAGGAGAAGAATGAAGGGGAAGTTAAAAGTTTTTTTCCCCACACAGGTTATTAGACTATGAAATACTTTGCTATGAGTGACTATTGAAACAGAGACTATAAGATCATTCAGGAGGGAATGGTTAATAATTTGAAAGGGAAGAATATAAAAGGGTATAGGGAAAGAGCAGATAAAATGGATTAAATAGCTCCACTTGAAAAGCTAGGCATGATAAGCTGATATTTATGCACCATCTCTTGTTCAGTTTTGAAAATGAAGTTTTCTGCATTGAGTTATGCACTGGTCTGCCCAGAAGGTAATTACGTCCCAGATATAATAATATGCTAAAATTTCTATGATTCCATTTCCCCACACTTTTCCCTGTGAAGCCTCCCATGTTATAACATTAAGTGGCTTATAGTTTGCACAGTTGGTTTGGAGGGTTATACTCATTGGCTTTTAGTAAATATGAGCATCGTTCATAAAACTCCTGCTATTCTCATCTATTCCCAGCCAGGAAGTTTGCCAAATAGAACAGTGCCATTGTACCTTTGTGACTACATATTCTTCCACTGCACATTGCACATTATCTTCCACTTCATAAACTGACAGTTAAATTACATGTTTGCTGTAACACTCGAGCTGGTATCCCACTCTCTCATGTTCTCAAGCCTTCATCCCAGTTACTGGTCTGCCCAGAAGGTAATTACGTCCCAGATAAATTGGTTAGCTCACTAAATCAGTTCTATCAGTGAAAACTAACTGTTCGCAATACCACAGACACTAAGCACTGCAGATTTTGATTGACTAAAGGGGAAAGCATTCTCAATTAGAGTCTAATTGATTTCAAATGCTATTGACTCCTCACGATGAGGACTTGTCAGATGCTACACAAGTGACCCTAACACTAAAATGCTGGATATCCAGGAGTTACATGATACATTGGAGTAAGATGGCTGCCTGTGGCTGAGCTTCAGTGAAACATTCTGAACCTCCAGCGATATTCCTGTTTGTCTGGTAATACCTGGACTCCTAAGTAGAGCCTTCACTTAACAAAAGTGTAAATAATGACTGCAAACATTTTGTCACAGAATGAAGGAAAAAAAACAGATTTAAAGAAAGAGACAATTTCCACCTTCCACTCCGTGGCAAGGAGCAGCAGCCCCGAACTGCTCAGGTTGGAAAATGATAATCACGGATCTCATGAATATTAATGGTATATCTAAGAGAGTGCAAACATGTACAGCGCAGCTGGAAATCTTGGACAAGAGATAAAGGATGCTGCAGGAAAAATTGCAGAGTGAGAGACTCAAAAATCAGATGGAGATCAACTGACAAAAGCTTTAAAAATGAGCGCGGAGCTGAGAAGATAACCTAGATCTACAAACAATCTATAAATAAGAAGGGTTCCAGAGGGACTCATGGTAGGCAGACCTGCAGAAGATTACATCTCAACTACTGTAAATACCAGAATCAGGAAACACTGGAAATAAAGAAAGCTCAATGTGCTGTCTGACCATGCCTGGCAGATTCAAAATGCTAAAGTGAATGTTAATACACAAACTATAAATAACTCAAGATAAATCAAAGACTTGAGAACTGCAGTTTAGAGACATCAAAGATTTTTCCCAATCTCTCCCCAGAAGAGGAAGGTAAAATTCAATATTATTAATGAAGTCCTTTAGGAGCAAAGGATTGGCCCCAGATTGCCTGTGAGGTGATACACAGACATTGGAGGTAATTTCAAATTTATTCTATTTCCAGAGAAAGTTGTAATTATTAAATGTGAAGCAAAAAAAAATATTGAAGTCAATGGAACTAAAAATTGGGAGAGCTCTAAAACGGGCTGTCGACTTGCTATCACCCATTTTACACTTTCGCACCAAGTCAAGATCTACCCTTATTGTAGTGTATGTAACTGTTCTACCTTTAAGAGAACTATCATATGTAACCGTTCACCTTTAAGAGAACTATTTTAGGTGTGGCACTACTTTATCTTGGCTGCTGTACACTGTAATACCGACGGTGACCACACCAGTATATAAGTGCTGTGTCAGGATTTATTGGGCAGATTCGCCCTGACCTTCGAATAGTAAAGTCCTGTTTAAGTTACTCTTGTAGTCTGTGTATTACTTCGCTATACAACCCACAGACTTTACAGTGGCGACGAGTTCGATCTTACCCTGCGGCAACAATACTTCTGAAGAAGTAAACGAGCGTCGAGAAGAGGCACCCGCCCTCGTCGTTTTGCTGAGTGAAAACTCGAGTCAGCAGACCAAGAAAGGAGGAAGATTTCAAACACAAAGTCTTCCATCAGCAACAGGCATGGATTGTCCCTTCTGCCACGGTGGTGAGTGAGCCGGTCAACACGAGAAGCAAGTCGGCCACGGTGACTGTGAGTAAAGGGAAAATAGAAACAAATAAACGGAGGATAAGGGCGATTGGGGTGAAAAAGGCCAGACAGTGACTGAGGCCACGAAGCGCTGCGACCGTAAGGCGCGGGAAGAGATAAAAATAAATAAATCGCGGAGAACTCAGCCGCAGCCGGGGAGGGAAGCACCGGACTGCGAGAGGGCTGGGAGGCGCGATTGAGAGCCGCGCGAGCGGGAGAGACAGAGCCCGAGCGAGAGCCATGCGAATGGGAGAGACAGAGCCCGAGAGAGAGCGAGCGAGAGCCGCGCGAGCGGGAGAGACAGAGCCCGAGAGAGAGCGAGCGAGAGCCGCGCGAGCGGGAGAGACAGAGCCCGAGAGAGAGACCGAGCGAGGTTCCGGCCAGCGGCTTGCAGCAGCTGCCGTGAAGGACCAGGAGCTGGATCTGTCCGACGCCAACTGGTTGTCCCCAGCGCCGGTTGCCCCTGCCGAAAAGAAGAAGGGGGGGGGGACAAGGAACGTGATCGGCTTTTCTAGCGCGCGCTTCAGAATAAACTGAAGCCGGCGCACAGGCTACAAACCCCGTAAACCAGCGGTCGTCGCCCGAGGGCAAAGCTTACCCCTCCCACCAGAGGAAGAAGACAAGCGCGGGAAACCGCCATTTTGCCAGTAGGCGGGGAAGAAGACAAGCGCGGGAACCCGCCATTTTTGAAAAAAAAAAAGAAAAAGTTAAAAAGTTAGAGAAATCCTGTTGTTTCGCAGAAAGATAGTGAGAGATAGTGAAGATGCCTAAGCATGGTAACATCAACAACTTCGATGCCGAGGTGGAAGATTGGCCCACGTACGTAGAACGTATCGAGATATATTGTGAGGCCAATAAAATAGAAGATGATGATAAAGCTATAACCTTGCTAAACTCGATGGGCGCGAAGACATATGGGTTATTGAAGCATCTTCTATCACCAGCTAAACCGATGGATCAAACCGTCGATAATATTGTTGCTGTCCTGAAGGATCATTTTAACCCCGCACCGCTGATGTTAGCGGAACGATCTAAATTTTACGGGACAACGCAACGAAAAGAGGAAAGCAACGCGGAGTACTTGGTCGAGCTGCGTAGACTAGCGAAATACTGCCAGTTTAGAGGAAACCTGACAGAGGCATTGCGAGACAAGTTCGTGTGTGGATTGTCAAAGGAAGGAACGCAAAAACGACTACTCGAAGAGAACGATCTTACACTTGATAAGGCTGTCCTTATTGCAGCATCGCACGAAGCCGCAGCGAGAGGCACGGCGGAAATGCAGCGGAAGACAGCGGTACTCAGTGTGGATCAAATGACTTTGGGTACAACGAAATGTTCTCGTTGTGGGAAGACAACACACGACCAGAACCAATGCTGGGTTAAAAACCAGGACTGTAGGAAATGTGGCAAGCTTGGCCACATAGCTAAGGTATGCCGGTCAGGAAAGAAGAACAACAATAATAAGTCACCGCAGAAGAAGTACAGAAAGGTACATGAGGTGACTGGGAAGAGTCCAGATGAACAGAATTCGGACTCAGACTCCAACAGCAAGGCACTGGGTAGTCTGAGGATTCATAATGTGAGTAAAGAAGCTGACCGACAAACTATCTGGATCACACTACAGATTGCAAAAGTCCAAGTGAAGATGGAAGTGGACACCGGATCGGCGGTGACGGTCATGAATAAGCATGATTACAAAAAGTTATTCAAACACATTCCCCTACGGGATGCGGAGATAGTATTGCAGACATACACGGGGCACAAAGTATACCCCATCGGAAAGATAGAAGTCAAGGTGAGATACAAAGACAAAGATCACCAAAGGATGGACTTGTATGTGCTGCCCGAGGGAGGTCCACCACTTCTGGGACGGGAGTGGATCAGGAAAATAAAGATAGACTGGCATTCACTAAACATAATGACGGTAGATTCCGGGAAGGAAGAGGTCAAACCTGAACGGTTGTCCAGAATATTGGACGAAGCTAAAGAGGTATTCCAGCAAGGACTGGGAACACTGAGAGGAATTAAAGCAAAAATCAAGATTGCAGAACATGCAAGCCCAAAATTTTTCAAAGCCAGATCGGTACCTTACGCGATACGACCTGCTGTGGAGGCAGAACTGGAAGAGCTTGAACGTTCAGGGGTACTGTCTAAGGTGGACTGGAGTGAGTGGGCCACGCCCATTGTTCCCGTCATGAAGTCTTCATCAAGTAACCAGCAAAGGGGGACTGGGGAAGGTCCGCATCTGCGGAGATTTCAAGATCACAGTTAATCCGGTGCTGCACACGGTACAATACCCGCTTCCGCGGATTGAGGATATCTTTGCTTCATTGTCTGGCGGGCAACACTTCACCAAGATAGACCTGGCACAGGCATACTTACAAATGGAAGTCGAGGAAGAGTCGCGCCAGTATCTCACAATCAACACGCACAGAGGCTTGTATCGTTATAATAGACTGGTTTTTGGAGTAGCTTCGGCTCCAGCAATTTGGCAGAGGGCAATGGAGCAAGTCTTACAAGGTGTTCCAAGCACGCAGTGTTACTTGGACGATACCCTGATTACGGGAGAAGATGAGGAGGAACACCTCACAAATTTGAAACTGGTGCTCACCAGGTTGAAGGAATATGGCCTTCGAGTTAATCGCCAGAAATGTGAGTTCTTCCAGAAACGGATCTCGTACTGCGGTCATGTCATTGACCAAGAGGGGCTGCACAAGTCGCCTGACAAGGTAGAAGCTGTCGTGAAGGCCCCCGCTCTGGAAAACGTTTCACAGTTGAGATCGTTTCTGGGGTTGATTAATTATTATCACAAGTTTCTGCCAAATTTATCCACGGTGCTACATCCGCTGAATGCTCTGTTACGGAAAGAAGTGCCATGGAAGTGGAGCGAGGACTGTAAAAAGGCCTTTCGCAGAAGCAAGGCGTTGATTACCTCTGAGGAAGTGTTGGCTCATTTCAACCCAACGTTACCTCTTCGTCTAGCTTGTGATGCTTCCCCTTATGGAATTGGAGCAGTACTTTCACACAAGTTGCCAAATGGCTCGGAAAGGCCAGTCGCATTTGCGTCCCGATCGTTGACCTCCGCGGAGCGAAATTACGCTCAGATAGACAGGGAGGCCCTCAGCCTTGTGTGGGGAGTAAAGAAATTCAATCATTACCTGCACGGCAAGAAGTTCACATTACTGACAGACCACCAGCCGTTGGTGTCCATATTCAACCCTAACAAGGCCGTTTCCACTATGACAGCGCAAAGGTTACAGAGGTGGTCCGTGTTACTTGAGGCACACCAATATGACATTGAATACAAAAGCTTCAAACAGCATGGAAATGCTGATGGGTTATCGCACCTACCGTTGCCGGTAGTAGAAGAGGCGGCTACAATGGACCCGGTAGAAATGTTCCACTCATCCATAGTAGAATGTCTACCAGTAACCAATTCGATGATCGAGAATGAAACAAGAATTGACCCGACTCTCTCATGGGTCTACGATCTAACAGTGGAGGGATGGCCAGCACATGGCGAACCAACACTGCCAGCATTTTTGCAACGGAAAGAACAGCTGTCAGTGTGCCGAGGAACCTTGATGTGTGGATCGAGAGTGGTGATCCCACCCAAACTTCAGCATAAGGTGCTAAAGGAACTTCACGAGGGGCATCTGGGTGGAGTGAAAATGAAGAACCTAGCAAGAGCGTTTGTGTGGTGGCCAGGTATTGATGGAGACATCGAGGAAATAACCAAGAGTTGTCTAGGATGCCAGAAGGTCCAAAACGCGCCACCACAAGCTCCTCTGCATCCATGGGAGTGGCCCTCATCTCCTTGGCAAAGGGTACACATCGACTTTGCTGGTCCATTTATGGACTCAATGTTTCTAATAGCGGTGGATGCACACTCCAAGTGGCCGGAGGTAATAAAGATGTCCTCCACCACCACGGAAAAAACCATCACAGTATTAAGGACCATGTTTGCCAGGAATGGGCTGCCGGAACAGGTCTGTTCTGATAATGGACCACAATTTGTGTCCGAAGAATTCAGGAAGTTTTTAAAAAGCAATGGGGTCAAGCACTACACGTCAGCCCCATACCATCCCGCCACCAATGGCTTAGCTGAAAGGTTTGTCCAGACCTTCAAGAAGGCCATAAAGGCCATGGGTAATGAGAACATCAACTTACAACATAAGGTAGATAGCTTCTTGTTGGCGTACAGGAATGCAACACATGCGGTCACAAATCAAACTCCCGCCATGATGTTTTTCAATAGAAGACTAAGATGCCGGCTGGATTTGATTAAGCCAAACGTCAGAAGGGACGTAGAGAACCGGCAATTCCAGGGCATGAATGAAAGGCCAACTAGGGCCTAGATTTTCAGTATAGACAGTTTTGGGGCGCTAACCTTAGCGCCCGCCCGAAGTTAGCGCCCGCCCCAAAGTAGCGCCCCGTTGCCGGAAATTCAGTGGCTTCGCCCTAAGAGGTTGGTGGAGCGCTAAAAGAGGCGTTCCACTACTATCTTTAGGCGCTAAGCCGGCGGTGCAGAGCGCTGCGCACGGCAGACACTCTGGTGCCAGTGACCTCTTAAAGGGGAAGGGTGCATGTGTTTTTTGCAAAGGCAGAGTCTGGGGGGGAAAAGACGAAGGAGGAGGAGGAGGAGGAGGAGGAGGAGGAGGAGGAGGAGATGGAGGAGGAGGAGATGGAGGAGGAGGAGGAGGAGGAGGAGGAGGAGGAGGAGGTGGTGGTGGTGGTGGCCGGAAACATAAATACACCATTCACAACACACTGGTTCCTTCCATTATAGTGCAGGAGGAGGGCCCTTTAATTTGCGCTCCCCAGGGTGTGTTGCGTTCCATTTTACAAACGCACTGGACGCCAGCCGCACAATCGGGCGGTCCGACTGAAGTTTGGATTCGGGGCGGCCAAAGGGCGTTGCACGAGGATGTGACGTCATTTTCTGCGCGCGCATCCGGGCGGCCGCTAAACTTTGCGCCGGCGCTAACGGGCAACTTAATTTGGGGCGGGGCGCAAACTGCGCTGCGCCCGGGCGCTACACGCATAGCGCCCGAAAATCACTTCTCTTAAGGCGCTAACTGCTGGCGCAAGCAACTGAAAATCTAGCCCTAGATCTTTTCAGACAGGTCAACAAGTTTTGGCCCGGGACTACCGTACCGAGAAATGGCAGCCGGGAACTATTGTAAAAAGACTAGGGCCGCTGCTGTATACAGTGGACATTGGTGACAGCATAATAAGGCGCCATGTTGACCAGATCATAGGGTCATCCACAAACAGCCAACCTACTCCACAACCTTACACGGCTAATGTAGAAACAGAGATACCCAGAGCACCTACCTCCGATCTGGTAATACTGGAATCAGATGATCCTGACACTGTCCTTCAAGCTGAATCGGCCTTGCCGGAAGAACCTACTTCCGCCGAAAACTACTACACCACCGAGGCGTTATCCGGACAGAGTCAGGAGACCTCCAGAGAGACTGAACCTGTGAACTGTTTTACATAATTTGTATATATGTTCTAATGATATGGTTAATGGGGAATAAGTATGTTGTAAGCTAAAAAGGGAGGATTGTAGTGTATGTAACTGTTCTACCTTTAAGAGAACTATCGTATGTAACTGTTCACCTTTAAGAGAACTATTTTAGGTGTGGCACTACTTTATCTTGGCTGCTCTATACTGTAATACCGACGGTGACCACACCAGTATATAAGTGCTGTGTCAGGATTTATTGGGCAGATTCGCCCTGACCTTCGAATAGTGAAGTCCTGTTTAAGTTACTCTTGTAGTCTGTGTATTACTTCGCTATACAACCCACAGACTTTACACTTATGACTTTACCATTCATAGTGGAATTTGAATGTAGATTGTACATACCTTAAATGTGCATCTTCTTCCATGTTTTATCTACTGGTACAAGACGTGGCTTAAAGTACAAAGAATTGGACCAAATCAGCTGCAATCAAAAAGTCGGAATCATTGGATTAAGACTGACTATTTGGAATGATTCGTACTAGGAAGCTGGGCAATCTTTGCGGCTGCACCATTTCTAATTTTACTTTTTGTGACAGCTGCCCCAGATGAAGTGGACAAAAGAGGAATAGGAAAAGGCGTTCTGATTTTGAAGTCTATACTCAACTCAGAAAAGGAACCAATGAAGCTTAATGAAAATATAAATTTGTTACACAAAAATCAGAATTGCAGAACAAGTGTAAAGTCACAGGCAGTTTATTATTGCTGTTATGTTAAATCAGTGTTACGATAGATTTAGAATACCAGATACACGTGAACCAATTTTAGTACTATGCCATCAGCAATTTTGTGGATGATTTTTACTTCCCAGGAAAGATTTATGTTTGCTTCAGGTCTTGTCAATTTCTGTTCTTCTTTTTGTGTGGGTTCCAAAAAATGTAAGCAACAAGAAAGATTTGGTAGTGAAGCTTTGTTTCCTTGGTAACAGCAACAGCAACTTGTATTTATATAGCGTCTTTAATGAAGTAAAACATCCCAAGGCGCTTCACAAGAGCATTATTGTAGTGTATGTACCTTTAAGAGAGAACTACTTTTACAGCTCCTGTATTCTGTAGTACCGGCAGTGACCACACCTGTATATAAGCCTTGAGCAGGCATCTGTACTGTTAGTCTTTAGACTACCCTCCTCCAGTAAACACCTGTTGATTGTTAATCTACAGCCTCCGTCTAGTTATTAAAGGACACCATACCTTAAGATTTACGGATTCAACAGTGGCGACGAGGTCGATTCGAATCTACCTGCAACTCTGCATTTCCTTCCAAGGATTCGCTCCGGGAGGACGGTGGAAGAAAGTCGAGGCCAGAAGCACAGGCGTCGACCACGAGCAACCGCCCAGTCATCCGGCAGAGAGAGTGAACATCGCAGGGGAGGCTGTTGAGAGCTGGGCTTGGTTCTCCAGCCACGACGATCCAGCAACAGACTGGCAACAGGTACAGCGCAGACCCTTCCCGGACAGCGGAGGCTGGAGCCGACCAACGGCACAGAAAAGGCCGAGCAGCGTCGACGGGGTAAGAGAGAGGGTAGAGCGCACAGGGCGCAGCCGGGGGTTGAAGACCGAGCGGCGTCGACAGAAAACAAAAAGAGAGAGAGGGTAAAGCACAGCCGGGGTTCAGCACCGAGCGGCGGCAACGAGATAGGCGCACAGGAGAACACGCAGAGCGCAGCCAGGGCTCAAGGGCTGAGCAGCGTCTGCAGGGAAAGAAAGGGAGCGCGGGAGACGCCATTTGAGCCACGGAGAGCAAGGGCGAGCGCACCATTAGAGCCGCGGAGAAGAAGGGAGAGCGCGGGGGATGCCATTTTTGAAGCCGCAGCGGAGAAGAAGGGCGAGCGCGGGAAGAAAGGAAAGCGCGGGCGGCACCATTTTGAGCCAGCGGAGAAGAAGGGAGAGCGCGGGAGTCGCCATTTTAGAAAGTCTAACCACACCCAGGGATGCCGAAGAGTGGCAGTGTCACTGCGTTCGACAATGAAGTCGAAGATTGGGCAACATATGTGGAACGCATAGAAGTATACTGCAAGGCGAATGAAGTGCCAGATGCCAGGAAAGCACTGGTTTTTTTGAATTCCATAGGTGCAAAAACGTATGGCTTACTGCGAAACCTAATAACCCCAGAGAAGCCAGTGGATAAGGATTTCGAAAGCATAGTGGAAATCCTACAGGACCATTTAAACCCCACACCACTGCTGATAGCAGAAAGATTTAAGTTCCATAAAACGAACCAGCAGAAAGACGAAAGTAATGCTGAGTATTTAACGGAACTGCGCAAGCTATCGAAACACTGCCAGTTTGGAATGGGACTAGCAGATACGTTAAGGGACAAGCTTGTGTGTGGGCTTCAAAGTGAAGGAACCCAGAAACGGCTTCTATCAGAAAAGGATCTTACGCTGGACAAGGCTTTCAGCATGGCAGTATCACACGAAGCAGCTGCACGGGGCGCTGCAGAGATACAACGGAGACCGCAAGAATATGGCACCAATGAAATGTCATATGGAGCAGGGAAGTGTTATCGCTGCGGCAGAACAACACACGACCAGAAGGATTGTTGGTTCAAAGACCAAGGCCTAGAAATTCATTGACGCCACTTTTGTGGAGCTAAAGTGGGGCATCCGCTAAAGTTTGCGGCCGCCGCCAAATCTAGGCCACTTCTCCGATATTCATTAGCTTCGCCCTACTAGTTCGGGCGAGCGCTAAAACTGCTGTTGGACGCCTCTCTTTGGGCGCTAAGCCGGAGGTGGTGATCGATAGCGCCGAGGCCGGGTGCAGCGCAGGTGCGGCCATCTCGTGACTGACAGCAGACACCCTGGCGCCGGCCAGCTCTTAAGGGGGAAGGGTCGACTGTGTCTGCTGCCACGCTCTGGATAGTGGAGCCCTCCAGCTAGGCCTGAACACTGCTGCTGGACCCAAATAGCGCCTGAAGACATGGAGAAGGCCCGTGAACGTGCGCAGCGCTTCTCAGAGCGTGATCTGAGTGTGCTGCTTGCTGCTGTGGAGAAGAGGCGCCATGTTTTGTACCCGGACAATGGCAAGAAGGCGATGGTCCGCGTCTACAGGAGAGCCTGGAGGCATGTCGCCAGCAAGCTGTCAGCCAACAGCGGCGTCCCCAGGACCGGTGCCCAATGCCGCAAAAAGTTAAATGACCTCACACGCATTGTCAGGGTGAGTACCCTTTCTAATGACCTCCTCATCCTTGCATGTGCACCTCACATTATGGGCAAAGGGACCTGAAAGCTCTAATGGCCAGCCTTCATCCAGCAGCTATGGGACAGGCATGAGCATCAATTGCACATTCTGCACTGAACACACTGGCCAAGCTATTCCACCATGGGAGGCAGTGCACAGCAGATCATGGCGACACACTGGCCAGGCTATTCCACCATGGGAGGCAGTGCACAGCAGATCATGGTGACACACTGGCCAGGCTATTCCACCATGGGAGGCAGTGCACAGCAGATCATGGCGATACACTGGCCAGGCTATTCCACCATGGGAGGCAGTGCACAGCAGATCATGGCGACACACTGGCCAGGCTATTCCACCATGGGAGGCAGTGCACAGCAGATCATGGCGACAAACTGGCCAGGCTATTCCACCATGGGAGGCAGTGCACACAAGATCACGGCGACACACTGTACTTAGAGGCCGTCCTTTCTCTTGCAGGCCAAGCTGGCGAATAATCGCAAGAGCCGGACTGCGACCGGGGGAGGACGACCCCATATCCAGCCACTCACCGACCTGCAACATCGCGTGGAGCACCTCATGGGTGACCGGGTGATTGGGCCCGTTGCATGTGGAGATGCCGACCCTGTTATGGGAAGCAATGGTAAGGACATCACCTTTAGCACCTCTCTCGTCCCACTTGCGCATCAGATCTACATCCTTTGCCACTGTCCGACCAATGCGCTGAATGCCACCACTCATGCATCCCGCACTGACGCCCTCTCCTCACTCTAAAGCTACTCTTGTGCCTTCCTGCTTTCAGATGGTCAAGAGGAGGTCCCTCAACTTGCCAGTGACAGACCCTCCGAGGAGGAGCAGGAGGAGGAGCAAGAGGAAGGCGGCCCATCAGGGGAACCCTCAGCCGCGGCCACCCAGGCCAATGTAGGGGACACGTCTTCCCTGGAGGGCAGCGTGGCGGAAGTGTCGAAGGGGAGGGGAGCTCCTGGGACCTGCGTGCTGCAGAAAGGCGGGAGGGGGGTGGAAGCTCGGCGGCCTTCTCCCCAGAGGGGGGATGCGTCGGAGGGGAGTCCAATTGCTGGGCCCAGCGGCCTCCAGCAATGCAGGAAGGGTCGGCCAGCTCGGCGGCCTTCTCCCCAGAGGGAGAGTCCGGCCTCCAGTCAGGAGATGCTCTTCGCCGAGGAGATGGAACGCCTCGAAGACTTGTCCGCGGACTCGGAGCGCCGGCACACGGAGCTCATGGCGGCGGTGGCACGGTTGCCTGAGTCCATCGATTCCCTCTCTCGGAGTGTGGCCGAGTTCGGGCCCTTAGAGGCCACCAGTCGGGCGGAATACCGGGCAGATCTTTCAGCGACTGGCCAGGTGATTAGTGGTGCCGTCCAGTCACTGGCTGCTCTGCTGCGGTCAGTGAACAGGTCAACACGGGCACTCACTGCTGCCACACTCGCTGTGTCAGCCAGGCATCACCAGGGCACCCGGCGCGCTGCAGCAGCACATCGGTCTGTCCCTCGGCAGATTGGTGCGCATGCTGCAGTGCTGGCCCGGGCGAGTGCCAGTGTCTCAGGCGACCAGCGAGCACCTGCCATCCGCCAGCTTGCCGCCATTCCTCCAGCCGCCACTGCCACTCCCCCAGTGGAGCTGCCAGGAGCTGCTGCAGTGACTGATGCTGGCCAGCCACAGCTGCAGCAATCAACAGCCGGCCGCTCGACGCCCAGACCTCGACTAGGCCGACCCCCAAGGGCATCTGCCGTCACGACATGTGCCCCTCAGGAGCCTGCCCCCAGCCTTGCAGCAGCCAATGGCCTTACTTTGAGGCGGAGCAGCAGGGCGGGCAGGGGCCACCCAAAGATGGCCAAGGCATCACCCTAGCGGGCCAAATAGTCGAATGTGTGGCCATTTGTGTTTGTTTCTTGAGGCCGAGAATTGGATGTTTGTTTTTTGAAGGCCGATGATGTGATGTTTGTTTTGGACGAAGGCCGAGAATGACGGCCATTTTAGTTGCCCTATTTTGTTAATCCTCCCCAGGTTGTGGGAGCGAGTAATGTGTTTGAGTGTTTTTTGGGGGTTTCCTCTGTTTTTGGTTTTCATGTGGGAAGGGCCCAGAGTTTGTACAATAAAGCATTTTATTTATTCACATTGTCCATGTTTGATCTTTGAAGTGTTTGTTGCCTTAACCGGCTGAGGGCTTGCGGAGCGGCTGCAATCATGTTCTATCATTGGCACAAGCCATTCCCTGACAGGGGGCCTAGAAGTGACGTTCAATAAGCCGACGACGGGCGGCCCTTGGACCTTGTGCGTCCCTCCTGGGCTGGTACTCCTCGTCCTCATCGTCCTCATGCTCCTCCTGCTCCTCCTCCTGAGGTGGTGGTCCAACGTGAGGTGGCAGTGCCTGAGTCCTGCGGATAGCCAGGTTGTGCAGCATGCAGCAAACGACGACGAATTGGGAGACTCGATCCTGCGAATACTGGAGGGCTCCCCCGGAGCGGTCGAGACAGCGGAACCGTTGCTTGAGCACGCCGATTGTTTGTTCTATGAGGCTCCTCGTCGCTTGATGGCTCTCGTTGTATGCCTCTTCAGCAGGGGTCGTGGGCGCGCGGAGCGGGGTCATGAGCCAGGTACACAAAGGATAGCCTTTGTCCCCGATAAGCCATCCTCTTGGGGGAGGCTGTGCCTGGAACATGTCAGCCACAGTTGTCTGTCGCAGGATAAAGGCATCGTGGCTGCTGCCTGGAAAGCGGGCATTGACAGCTAGGATGCGCTGCCTGTGGTCACACACCAGCTGTACATTGAGGGAATGGTAGCCCTTCCGGTTGCGCTAATCCTCGGCATGCTCAAGAGGTGCCCGCAAAGCCACATGCGTGCAGTCAATGGCGCCCTGCACCATGGGGAAGCCCGCTATTCTTGCAAACCCCACTGCACGCTGCTGCTGCTTGTCCAGGGTCATGGGGAAGGAGATGAATTGATGTCTCCTTCTGAAAAGGGCTTCAGTCACCTGGCGGATGCAGCAATGCACGGCGAACTGGGAGATGTTAGCGATGTCCCCAGTAGCGGATTGGAAGGAGCCGGAGGCATAGAAGTTGAGAGCCACCGTCACCTTCACTGCCACCGACAGAGACGTCCTGCGCATCAGCTGTGGCTGCAGATCTCTCTGAAGCAGCCGGCAGATGTCTGCAACCACCTCCCTTCGGAATCGCAGCCTCCTAACACACATCGCGGCTGACATGGTCAGATAGGAGGTCTGCTGGCGGTATACCCTGCGTGGGTAAGGCCTCAGTTGGCGACGCCTGTTGCCCCCTCTGCGTCTAGCCAGGGCTGCCACTCTCTCACGGCGTCTGTAAGCCCTTCTGGCATAAGGCTGAAATTCAGCGTTGCCACCCAATGCAGCCCCCATTATATGCTGACAAACACTGAGCTCTGAATGAAGGCTAAGATAATTGGTAAGCTCTGGCCTGAGCCAGAAATACCTGTCCAAGTGTTGGTCCAAACCAGTAAACTCTCCTCCTTGGTCTCTGTCCAAAAAACCGTTGCACAAGAGTGAATACTGCAAAATGGCTGGCCTTTATACTGCTGGGTAAGTGCCCTTTAATTAGTGCTCCCCTCGGCCCGGCTGGCCTGTGTACCATTCCACTTCACAGTCGCTCGGGACGCCCGGCGCACAATGGGCCGGCGCGAGTGAAGTTCCGGTTTGGGGCGCACAAAGGGTGTTGCACTATTAAATGACGTCATGATCTGCGCGCGCAGCAGGGCGCGCGCTAAGACTTTGCGCCGGCGCTAAATGTGTCCTGAAGTTGGGGAGAGGCGCAGATCGCGCTGCGCCCGGGCGATAAGCGCCTAGCGCTCGATATCTACTCCCCCTAAGGCGCTAACGGCTGGCGCGCCCAACTGAATTTCTAGGCCCAAGTGTGCAGACAGTGTGGAAAAGCAGGACACATAGCAAGAGTCTGCAGGTCAGGGAAGAAAACCAGCAGCAAGAAATCTCCACAGGAGAAGTACAAAAAGGTACATAAGGTGATGGACAGTAGTTCAGATGAACAGAAAAGTGATACAGACTCTGGAAGCAAGGAGCTGGGTTGTCTGAAACTACATAAGGTAGCCAAAATGGAGGATCACCAGACTATCTGGGTCACACTCAAGATAGACGGAGTCCAAGTGAAATTGGAATTGGACACAGGATCAGCCCTAACAGTCATAAACCGAAGGGACTACAAGCGGCTATTCTCACATATACCCTTGAAAGCTGCAGAGATTGGCCCAGTAAATCCTCTCTGAACGCGTGAGTACGGTCGGGGTACTCACGCGTCTGGCCGGAGGAAATGCCCGTGTTCAGCATGCACAGCGCATGCGGGGGAAACCGGCATTTCCAGTCCTCTGAACGAAGGGGTTCAGAGGCACAGCGCGTGCGACTGCACAGGCAGCGCTTGCGCAGTGAACTTCGTCGATTTCATTCATGGATTCAGTGAGGGTAAGTCCTTACAAGTTGCACTTGAAAAAAGCATGTGTAAAGTTGCTCCAAGGCTGCGGAGGAAGAGATATTTTATCGTGGAGCTTCTGAAAGGCAATATTTTTGTTTGGGAAAGGGAGGAAAGTTATTTTAAGAAATGCTGAGGTAAGTTTTAAAGTTTAAATTTTTTTTTTTTAAACGGGTTTTCAATACGGTAAGTAGAAGGAGCAATTGTGGCTGTGTGAATTGAATGTGAGAATGAGTGTTCTAAAATGAGTAATGTAACATTTCCAACACTTTTAAGAAAGAAACTTTTCATCAGTAATATGTAATTATGTATGTATGTCCGCATATATTCCTTTACGTATATGTATGTATGTTTTATATTCCCTTACTTATGTGTATGAATGTATGTTTTTAATTATGATTTTCCAATAAGTTACTTTCTCTGAAAGTCATAATTAAATACATACATTCATACACATAAGTAAAGGAATATATACATACACGCAAAGGAATATATACAGACATATATACATAATTACTTAAAAGAATATATTACTGATGAAAAGTTTCTTTCTTAAAAATGTTGGAGTCATTTTCACATTTAATAAACACAGCAAATTCAATTCACATAGCCACAATTGATCCTTCTACCTACAGTACTGAAAACCCGTTTTAAAAAACAAAAATAAACTTTAAAACTTACCTCAGCATTTCTTAAAATAACTTTCCTCCCTTTCCCAAACAAAAATATTGCCTTTCAGAAGCTCCACGATAAGAAATATCTTCCTCCGCAGCCTCTGGAGCAACTGTACTCATGCTTTTTTCATGTGTAAGTTGTAAGGACTTGACCTCACTGAAAGCATGAATGAAAGCGGCGAATTTTACTGCGCACGCGCTGCCTGTACAGTCGCACGCGTTCTGCCTCTGAACCCCTTCGTTCAGAGGACAGGAAATGCCGGTTTTCGCCGCATGCGCTGTGCATGCTGAAAACTGGCATTTCCTCCGGCCAGACGCGTAAGTACCCCGACCGTACTCGCGCGTTTGGAAGGGAATTACTGGGCCAACATTTTACATGTCAATAAAATGAAAAATTTAACAATTGCACGATTTGCCCCCTTGCATCTGCGACTGAGGGTCCAAGGAGGTGCATTGCGCAAGAGGTCATCGTCGTACGTATCCTCACACTGTTCCCTTTCGGGAACTGTATGAAGTGGTGGAAGAATTTCTGGCCACGTTAACACTCCTTCCGTGACCATAACCATCTTCATACCAGCCATTAGGGTGGTTAGTCCTATGGCGTGAGGGCTTTACGGGCTCCCACAACCCATCTGAGGGGGGAGGGCCACCCACACCCGCGGACGCAAGTATCCCGCTGGATGTCCACCCAGAATTTATAGTTGGAGCTCCGACTCCACTTGCCGGGACTGTCTGGAGCGGGGTTCGAAGCCCTACTCCTTCTGGCCCAGCGGGGGGAATGCTTACCGCTACGCAAAAGGCCCACTCCGCGCAAAAGGTAACACCCATACGTTTCCTGCGCCTTTTCCCTCCCCGTGACTGGAGCCCTATGCTGCCACTTGAAAGACCAAGCTATCATCTGTCCTTTTTGCGGCGCCTTTGACTTCTCATTACCAATGATGAGCAGGCGCTGCGCCTCCACCTCGTTGAGGAGATTGCTGAGGTCATCATCAGTTCAATTGTGAGTTCTTTTAATGCCATGAATTGTGCTCATTCCAGCCATTTCACATTGCTAATCGGATTGGGCCTTTGGCGTAGCGGTAGGATCCCCACCGCTGGGCCAGACGGGGTAGGGTTTCGAACCCCGCTCCAGACAGTCCCGGCAAGTGGAGTCGGAGCTCCGGCTCTAAATTCTGGGTTGACATCCAGTGGGATATTTGCGTCCATGGGTGTGGGTGGCCCCCCCTCCTTGTATAGCTTGTGGGAGCCCGTAAAACCCTCCCACCATAGGACTACCCACCCTAATGGCTGGTTCAAAGATGGTTACGGTCACAGAATGAGCGTTAATCACGGACATAAATCCTTCCACCACTTCATACAGTTCCCCAAAGGGAACAGTGTGAAGACACGTATGACGACGACATTGCTAAATAAATAAATGGAATAAAAAAAAATCTTTTAGGACTTTTAAAAGTCTTTAAATTGCTTTAATTCTGTTTAAAACTACTTCAGATTCTTCAAAATAATGTAAACGTTTTTAAAAGTTTATAAAAGTTACCAAAAGCTTCATAAAAATACCAAAAGCCTATTTAAAATGCTGCTTTGCATGTAAAAATGCTTAGCAGCTTGTGAGAAACATTGGGGGCGTGTCTTATTAAACTGAGACCTCAAGGGGCGTGTCTCAGTTGCACAGCGCGCTACAGGCTTCGCGCTGGCTGCACTCCTGGGCGGCGTGACGTCAGACGCTGCCCGGGAGTCACCATTTTAAAACAGCAATTCCAGGCGTCCCTGAAGCTCAACGGCCGGCGCGTCAGGTAAGTGCATATCGGGGGCTTGCACGCGCGGCAAGCCCCCGACCCAAATTTCTGGGCCATTGTCTTGAAGACGTACACGGGGCAAAAAGTCTACCCCAAAGGAAAAATAAGGGTGAATGTGATATACAAAGGCCAGGAAATACCAAAAACGGACCTATATGTATTGCCAGATGGAGGACCACCACTACTAGGGCGTGAATGGATCCGGAAGATACAATTAGATTGGCATTCCATACAGGCACTGAAGGTTACTGCCAAAAAGGATGACGACGTCACACCTGGGTGACTGTCAAAAATGCTAACTGACGCACAAGAAGTGTTCCAGGAGGGACTCGGAACACTAAAAGGCATAACAGCGACGATTAAAATAGAGGAAAATGCAAGCCCAAAGTTTTTTAAGGCCAGACCGGTGCCTTATGCGATCCGACCACCCGTCGAAGCAGAGCTGAAAGATTTGGAACGTTCAGGAGTACTGTCCAAAGTGGACTGGAGCGAGTGGGCTACACCCATTGTTCCTGTAATGAAGAGGTCGTTGAGTAATACGCCTGGGGAACCAAAGAAGGTCCGCATCTGTGGGGATTTTAAGATGACAGTGAACCCAGTCCTTCACACGGTACAATATCCGCTTCCACGGATTGAAGATATTTTCGCCTCACTCTCTGGAGGTAAACGCTTCACTAAGATAGATCTGGCCCAGTCGTACCTGCAAATGGAGGTAGAAGAAGCCTCGAAACAATACCTCACGATCAACACTCATAAAGGTCTCTACCAGTACAACCGGCTGGTGTTCGGGGTAGCATCGGCTCCGGCTATTTGGCAAAGGGCAATGGATCAAGTCCTGCACGGGATTTCAGGGACCCAGTGTTATTTGGGCGACATCCTGGTCACGGGTGAAAATGAGAGTGATCACCTCGCCAACCTGGAGAAGGTGCTCACTAGATTAAAGGAATATGGGCTTTGAGCTAATCGCCACAAGTGCGAGTTTTTCCAGAAGCAGATCTCGTATTGTGGCCACATTATTGATGAAGAGGGGTTACATAAGTCCCCTGAAAAGATTGAGGCAGTAGTCAAGGCTCCAGCACCGGAAAATGTGTCACAACTGAGGTCGTTCCTCGGGCTGGTGAACTACTACCATAAGTTCTTACCAAATTTGTCTACAGTATTACACCCATTGAACACCCTACTGCAAACGGGGGTACCATGGAAGTGGAATGATGAATGTAAATGAGCTTTCCAGAAGTGCAAAGAATTGATCACATCAAAAGAGGTGTTGGCCCATTTAAACCCAGCACTACCAATTCGGTTGGCGTGTGATGCATCACCCTATGGTATTGGAGCGGTGCTGTCGCACAAATTCCCAGACGGGTTGGAGAGGCCAGTAGCCTTTGCGTCTCGGTCACTAACCTCAGCCGAGCGCAACTACACCCAGATTGACAGGGAGGCCCTCAGCCTAGTGTGGGGAGTAAAAAAATTCAACCACTATCTGCATGGGCAGAAGTTCACCTTGCTGACTGACCACCAACCACTTGTCTCCATCTTTAATCCAAAGAAGGGCGTTCCGGTGATGACTGCACAACGGCTACAAAGATGGTCCCTTTTTCTAGGGGCGAACCAATATGAAATAGAGTATAAGGGCACAAAACAGCATGGAAACGCTGATGGGCTATCACGCCTGCCACTGCCTACTGTGGAGGAAGCACCAGCAGTGGACCCTATCGAAATATTTTATTCGTCGATAATTGAACGCTTGCCAGTAACTAACGTGGATATAGAGAAGGAGACCCAAAATGATCCGACACTGTCTCGGGTATATGATTTGACGGTGAAGGGATGGCCAACACATGGCGACTCACTGTTGCCAGCATTCTCATCCAGAAGAGAACAGCTGTCAGTATGCCAGGGGACAGTGATGTGTGGATCCCAAGTGGTAATTCCACCCAAGTTAAGGGAGAGAGTGCTCAATGAGCTTCACGAAGGCCATCTGGGAGGGGTGAAAATGAAAAGCCTTGCTAGGGCTTATGTGTGGTGGCCCGGGATCGATCAGCAAATCGAAGACCTAACAAAGAGCTGCTCAGGATGCCAGAAGGTCCAAAATGCACCACCACATGCCCCTCTACACCCATGGGAGTGGCCCTCCTCTCCATGGCAATGGGTGCATATTGATTTTGCTGGTCCATTCATGGACTCAATGTTCTTAATAGCAGTGGATGCGCACTCGAAATGGCCTGAGGTGATCAAAATGTCCTCCACCACTACAGAGAAAACGATTGCAGTCCTACGGACCATATTTGCCAGGAACGGCTTGCCAGAGCAGATTTGCTCTGATAATGGACCACAGTTTGTGTCCGAAGAGTTTCGGAAATTTATGAGAAGGAATGGGGTAAGGCATTACACATCCGCCCCGTATCATCCAGCCATAAATGGATTGGCTGAGAGGTTCGTACAAAGGCGATAAGGGCCATGTGCAATGATGACATTCCACTACAGCATAAGGTGGACAATTTCCTGTTAGATTACAGAAATGCGAGACATGCAGTTACCAACCAGACCCCGGCCATGATGTTCTTTAACCGAAGGTTGAGATCTCGTCTGGATTTGCTCAGACCAAATGTGCGAAGAAATGTTGAGGATAAGCAATTCCAGCACATCAATGAGAAGCCGACAAGGAGCTTCAATGTAGGACAACCAGTCTTGGCCCGCGACTACCGAACAGAGAAATGGCAACCCGGAATGATATGCACACGGCAGGGGCCACTAATGTACACAGTGGATGTCGGGGAGAACATTGTGAGATGCCACGTCGACCAGATCCTAGCGTCACAGGAACGAGTCAACCCCATGTCTCGCGTATCTGGGGATGAACCCGACATACCGGTAGCATCTACCCCAGAAACAGTAGCAGCGGAAACTGATGAACTAACCGATGAAAGGGGACCAGAATTGCCTCCGCACCAAGAACAAGACACTCAGGAAAGGCGCTATCCAGAAAGGATCAGGAAGCCGCCCCAAAGACTGAATCTATAAATGGACTATTTCAGTTAAATGTTCATGTTAAAGTGTTAACTGTTATTTGAATGTTATGGATACTGTTAATCTAAAAGGGGAGGAATTGTAGTGTATGTACCTTTAAGAGAGAACTACTTTTACAGCTCCTGTATACTGTAGTACCGGCAGTGACCACACCTGTATATAAGCCTTGAGCAGGCATCTGTACTGTTAGTCTTTAGACTACCCTCCTCCAGTAAACACCTGTTGATTGTTAATCTACAGCCTCCGTCTAGTTATTGAAGAACACCATACCTTAAGATTTACGGATTCAACAGTTATCAAACAAAATTTGACATCGAGCCACATAAGGAGATATTAGGGCAGATGACCAAAAGATTGGTCAAAGAGGTCGGTTTTAAGAAGTATCTTAAAGGAGGAAAGAGAGGTAGAGAGGCGGAAAGGGTTAGGCAGGGAATTCCAAAGCTTAGGGCCTTGGTAGCTGAAGGCTCGGCTGCCAATGGTGAAGTTATTAAAATCGGGGATGCTCAAGAGGCCAGAATTGGAGGAGCGCAGATATCTCAGAGGGTTGTAGGGCTGGAGGAGATTACAGTGACAGGGAGGAGCAAGGCCATGGAGGGATTTGAAAACAAGGATGAGAATTTTAAAATCGAGGCGTTGCTTAACTGGGATGCAATGTAGGTCAACGAGCACAGGAATGATGGTTGAACAGGATTTGGTGCAAGTTAGTATGTAGGCAGCAGAGTTTTGGATGATCCCCAGTTTAAGGAGGATAGAACGTGGGATTCTGGCCAGGCGTCCGTTTGAATAGTCGAGTCTAAAGGCAACAAATGCGTGGATGAGGGTTTCAGCAGCAGATGAGCTGAGGCAGGGGTGGAGTCGGGTGATACTACAGAGTTTACTCAGTGATGGCGTGGCTATGTGGTCAGAAACTCATCTCAGGGTCAAACATCAAAGTTGCGAAAAGTCTGGTTCATTCAGACAGTTGCCAGTGAGAGGGATGGAGCTGATGGCTAGGGAACGGAGTTTGTGGCGGGGACGAACGATATGGGCTTCGGTCTTCCAAATATTTAGTTGGAGGAAATTTCTGCTCATCCAGTATGGATGTCAGACAATTTAGAGACAGTGGAGGGGTCGAGAGGGGTAGTGGTGAGGTAGAGCTGGGTGTTGTTTTCCGACCATTTCCCTTGCATTGCTGGATCTGTGCGGCACTTCGACACCAGCAGGAATTCAGTGGAGCAATAAAGTGGTCTTTGATACACGAAGCGAAGGAGAGATGGATGCAGGGAACAGAGAGAAAACACAACCTAGAGAATTGACACTAGTCAAATTTGCGGATGATACTAAACTTAAAAGGGCAATGGAATTCAAGGAGGCAGCTCAGAAATTATAGAATGTGTTGGATAAAGGGTGTATGTGGAGAGAATGTGATTGATGAAATTTAATGCAGACAAGAGTAAAGTACTGCACATAGGAAGAAAATGTGTGACACCTGCACTCTGTGAACGGTCTTGAAATAGCTACAGATAAAGTAGAAAGGGACCTAGGAGTCATGGAACTGTAGATTAACAATCAGCATGTCCAACCAATGCAGAGGAGGAATCAATAAAGTCAATAGAATGTTGAACTACATAACCAAAACAATAGAATACAAAAGTCACAGAAGGACAGAATCAAACTGTACAGTGCTCAGACTGCACCATGAACACTGCATTTAGTTCTGTCGCTGAACAACAAGGCAGGTATTCAAATCCTGGAGGCAGTGCAGCAGAAAGCCATGAGGTTAATCCTTAGTGTAAAAGGTCTGAGTTACAATGAAAGACTGGAGAAACTTGGTTCTTCAGCCTTGAAAGGAGGCATCTGAGAGGTGACCTAATAGAGGATACAAGATAGTTAAAGGTATGGAAATGGTAAATCCAGAATATTACTTTAAATTAAATTGCAAGAGTAGGAAAAGGGGAAACTAGTAATAGGTAAATTTAAGGCTGTTATCAGGAAGTTATTCTTTGCACAATGAATGATAAACACATGGAATGGAACTCCAGGTAGAGTAGTGGAGGCGATAATCCTGGAATCATTTCCGAACAAGTCAAATGCTGCAATGGGAGGAATATGAAGCCTTTCTGGACAGATGAACTAAGATGGGCTGATTGGTCTTCCTAATCCTGAGAAAAACAGGACAAGGAAAGCAGGACAAGGCTTTGATTTCAATGTAATCCACAAAGTAGACAAAGAGACAAGAAAGGGATTTGTGCCTATCTTCAGTTTATGCACATCCTTCCTCTCATTTGTCGTTAGTCTTTCCCTTTCCACATTTTTAAAATTCAAATATGTTAAAGAAACCATGAAAGAGAAAATAAGTAAAAGTAGCAATAAAGAAAAAAAATAATTATTGGGTGGGATTGCCACAATGGTTACAGATGCAGCAGGTCAGAGTGCAGTGTGTGATTTGTGATGACCTGGATAAACACATTCTATTAAGACCCAACTGCTGGGTTGGGCTCATTATGGACGCACAGTGATCCTGCAGCGTCACCTGAGCCTACATTTTGGGGAGGTGGAGAACAGATTTCCTGCGCAGGTACAGCAATCTAAATAGCCGCACTTGGGTTTAAAGGTTAGTTCAATTGCTGCACAATTAAAGAGGATGGCAGGCTGCAATTTTGAAAGTAACCCATATTAAGGAAAACTGCATGGTTTGCAGATGCAGACACACTTTTACAAACAAAACTAGAAACTTTTTTGGTTGCCACACATATTTGGATTACATTTTGTCCTCCCACATACTTAACAAAATATTTTGCCCAGGATAGTCACAGATTTGAACACTGCTCCATGCTGATTTGCTGATCTTATCTGGAACTGCAATTGATGTTTTAAAGTTGAACCCCTGCACTGACTGAGGAGAAAAGATCTAGCCAGGGTTCCTGCTCCCTGTTTATTTTGCTTGTAGATGTAAATTTATAAAATTCTCTTCCCAATTTTGTTAAGAATAATGCAAGTCCTAACCAGGTTAATAATAATCACTGAATAAATGTTTTATTTAACAATCATTGTCTATTGCCATTGTTTCCAACTATCTATTCAACATTGAGTCGTGGAAAAGCCAAAACATCCTCCAGCAAAATGTTGGCAAAACTGAAACCATCCTCTTTGGCTTCCAGAAACACCAGTCTTGATTCCATCTACCACGCTAAATACGACCTCAGGCTAAACCAGACACACAGAACTTTGGGGTACTGCTCAGTTCTGAGCTCAGGTACCTCCACATCTGATCCCATCACAAACAAAAGATGTGTTTTCACTTCTGCGACATCGCTTGCTGTTGCCCGTACCTGTTCCGCTCTGCTGAGGAAACTCTACTTTACTTTTTATTACAGTTGGACTCCTCCATTGTTCTACCTGCTGGCTTTCCCACTTCCACAATTCATAAACTATATTGAAAATGTCACAGCCCATGTCTTGACTCACACTAAGGCCTGCATCCCTATTACGTCAATCCTCAACAATGTCCACCGGCTTCCCTCGTCTTATAGAATTGACCATAAAATTCTCGTTGCCATCTTCAAAAGCTTCCGCAGCCTTGCTTCTCTTGAGCTCCACGATCTCCACCATCCTTCTCTCCCTGTATGCACCCTCTGGCCCTCCAACACTTGCCTACTTATTGTTGCCCACTCCCTCCAGTCCACCGTCAGCGGCCACTCCTTAAGGCATCTTGCTCCCACCCTCTGGATCTCCTTTCTGTAACATTTCCACTACCTTCAAAACTTCCCTTAAGCCCCTCTTCTTTGATTGTGCCTTTTCCCCCTCTTGACTCTCTTCTGAGAACTGATTCTCTGATCAGGCACCACTGAGGAGCAGTGCTCGCAAGTGGTGCAGGTTAGGAAATCAAGGACCTGCAGCCCTCGACTCTCTGCCCGTTAATTTAACAAAGTATGTGGCTGGACATTTTACATTCCAGCTACTTAGCTCCAACAGCTGCAAGAGTACATTTAGTTCCCCCGGTGACAGTCTGTCTACTTTCCAATTATACCAATATTTTTATAAGCCCTTCCTGCACTGTATAGCTCAGCTAAAATGTCCCCAGCATAATAAGTAAATAAATACATTTTAATAGTTATTTAGACTTCTTCTAATTATCACAGTAAGAATTTTTGACAAGCAATTAAAGTTTCTTCAATGTGGCTATAAACCACTGCTCAATTCACGGAAAAGTAGAGATGCTAACCTTGAGTTCAGTGGAGGTGTTTAATCAGCCTTGGAATTGGTTCCCACGGGCAGACCATTTAGAAGCACACAGTCCTTCAAAATGCAAATAAATGCTGGTGCACAGTCACCTTAGAAATAATTTAAAGGATTCAATTTAATTTCAAGTTTGTAATGTCATCTGACTTTTCATTTGAGCTGTAACCGCACACGAGAAACCAGTTATTAGTGCAAACAATATACCCTGCTGAGTGTATGACTGATTCTCCACAGTTTGTACAGACTGTATAAATTCTGCTATGGAAACCAATTTATTGGCCAAAATTATTGTTTTGTATTTACAAAACTAGGACTATGTGAACATCCTTAGTATATTTTTATAACAATACAGAGGCAATAACCTTGTATTGAGAGTGCCTTCTGAGGATATCTTACCACATTTAGAAGGGCAAGGTGCTAATGTATTATAAGCAATAAATATTGCATAAACAATCTGAAACAACTGTGCTTAAAATGATTGAAGTTCAGCACTCAAACTCCAAACATCACAATAAAACACAAATGAAAAAGAATAATTTTTACAAAATTTTCTGAAGCATTAGAATCTAATGAGAGTTTCCATGGAAACAGATGCTCTCTGTTTAAGAATAAATGTTCCAGGCAGCCTTCTGTGCATTTAAAGGATCTCCAAAAAAACTCTCCTGTCATGGTTCAGGAGCAATTTGACATTTTATGACATCTGTTATTTGCAATGGTTCTACTCTGGTAGGTAGATCAACAACTAGTCAATTGCCATTTGCGGTGGCTAAGAAATGAGGGTATAGATGACAGTATATTTAATAATGGGTAGGTTTCCACAGAAATTAATATAGAAACACTTTGGTTTTCAAAAAAGTTACATTTTACAGTGGAGCAGATGGCATTTAATTTTATAGTTGCAATAATATTTTCAGCCGAATACTGTTCTTCATTTTTGCAGACTTTAAAGGGGCACACCTTTTATCTGAAGAGAGTAGTTTCAGAAGACTCTTGTTCTCACTCAGGCCAACATCCCCAGCATCGAAGCTCTGACCACACTCGATCAGCTCCGATGGACGGGCCACATCATCCGCATGCCTGATACGAGACTCCCAAAAGAAGCGCTCTACTCGGAGCTCCAACACGGCAACAGAGCCCCAGATGGGCAGAGGAAATGCTTCAGGGACACCCTCAAAGCCTCCTTGAAAAAGTGCAACATCCCCACCAATGCCTGGGAATCCCTGGCCCAATACCGTACAAAGTGGAGGAGAAGCATCCGGGAAGGCGCTGAGCACCTCGAGTCTCTTCGCCGGGAGCAAGTGGAAGCCAAGCGCAAACAGCGCAAGGAGCGCACGTCAACCCAAGCACCCCGCCCACCCGCCCCTTCAACCACCGTCTGCCCCACCTGTGACAGAGACTGTAGGTCCCGCATTGGACTCATCAGTCACCTGAGAACTCACTTTTAGTGTGGAAGCAAGTCATCCTCGGTACCGAGGGAGTGCCTAAGAAGAGAAGAATTGGCCCAGATTTTGCAGTACAAAAAGCGGTGATGCTATCAGCGCAGTTAAATGCAGAAATCAGGGGGTTGCTGTCCGAGTCACCCTGCTCCTCCAGAAGCTGTGCTATATGAATATCTCGCCAAGAGATTTGGCATTGAAACACATGAAAGAGCGTGAAGTTGTAATACTTATGGGATAGATTCACAGTAAAAACACCAGAAAAAGTTAGGGCTTGTACATTTTAGTCTAAGTACCCTTTTTAACAGTGTAATAAGTCTTAATTACTGCCAAACAACCTCTCTGGCACTGAAAATGAACTTTTACAAGTGTGGAGTCTGATTCCTTCAGATTTTAGTTATTGTTGGAGATTTTTTTTTAAATTAAAGATTTTTAAAACTTTTCCTTTCTGTCTCTTATCTCCCTCTCTCTCTCTCTTAATCCCATCTTTCTTTCCATCTCTTTAATTCACTTTTTGTACATGATTTAGCATTGAATTAACTATTCTAACTTACACTTCCTGGTTCAGACTCTCCGTGCCGCAGTAAGAATTCTTCAATCTGATTGGTTAAGAAGATACACAGTTGCTTGCCCTGTTCACACAGGTCCCAGATCTGCTTTAGAGGGTGCTACGCCAAATGGATTTCTAATCACCGCATGTTCCAATGCAAAAGCCCATAGAAAGTTTTTGGGGAAATATTCCGAGGGGTCAGCGGGCGCGATCGGTGGCGGGTCGCATGGGAAAGTGTTTTTATTCCCAGCGGGTCAGGACCCCGCTGTCAACCCACCTTTACCAAATGTCAGGTCTGTCAGCGCTGAGAAGACCTGACACACAGTGGCGGGGGAGGCAATTCAGGTCATTATGACCTTGTTATCAGAGGATTAACAACAATTTTGAGCTCACCTTCAGAATTTACCAGGTTGCCCATGGGGGTCTACGCTGCTCGGTGATCACATTTGGTAAGCTGGGCGGGAGTTGAATCAGCATGGGATCATCTCATTACTTGACAGCTTGAAATGTGCTATAAAAGCTTCCATCTCACAGCTGCTCACTTTCCAAGCTCAGAAGCTGCTGCTTACTGCATTTGGAAGACAGATGGAGCTTTATGCAGGTTGCAAATGTTTGGAGCAAACTCTCTATCCAGTGTCACCTCATTGGAACAACCTCTCTCACCACTGACAGATTGCTTCTATCATCTCAAGTTCACTTGCCATCTATTCCATCAGCATGGGTAATAATCTCTCACCTTGGTCCTCAGAATCTGACCACAATCAGCCGTAACACCAGCATCACCAACAACAACACCAACCATCTCCGCAATCACCTGATGCTGCACAGGACACAGGGCATCAGTACCTGACCACATTGCTGCTTGGGACACCAGGGATGGCCTCACCATGGCCAGATTTACTTCACTTGATGCTGTACGCCCTGGGTGCCACATGATGCACCAGGTTGGCACCACCCCACGCCAACAACATAAAGCATCCCTACGATGCCCAAGCCGTTCATTTCACAATCATCACCATTGCGGGGGGCACCGTTATGTCTCACCATTCACTACAACTCACTAAGCCACTTCCAAAGGTGCACACAGATCTGTCCAAGAACGGAAAGTGTTGTAATTAAAGATTTCAATGTTTGACACCACATCAACAGAAACTTTACATGAACATTGGATAAAACACCCAAGTGCCTATCCTTGTGTGTTCTTAGTTGGTATGATTGGACAAGGATGAGGGTGAGTGTGTAGGGTGGCTAGTGAGATGGGGAAGTGATAATGTAGGCAGAGAGGGATGGGTGGAGGTGCAAGGTAAGTTGGTGTGAGTAAGGATGTGCAGGAGTAGGGTAGGGAAGGCAGAGTGATGGTGCTGTGATGAGTGGCACAGCAGGATGAGGTTGAGTGTGGCTTTGAAGTAACAGTTCATGATCTACTGAGAACATTGAAAGGTTTGCGCCACTGTAGCCTGGTCCTCCTGACGATATCCCTGCTTGTGTCATCCTGTGCAATGTGCAATCAGGCTGTGTTGGTGTCCTGGGGAGGTCTCTTCTGCTCATGGGAAGGGAAGCGAACCTCCCTGTGTGCTGTGACTCCCTCCATAAGCATATGCAGGGAGTAATGGGAGAACCTGGGTGCAGCCTTGCACCTTTGTGCAGTGCTTGTCAGTGTTTGCAGCACCTCAATGCTGTAGAGCACTGACAGCACAAAAGTCAAATAAATTTGTGCATGGACTCTTTAAAGAAACCGACTGATGACGCGTTATAAAATGACATAATCAGACCCGCTTCCTTCAATTGGCCGGGAAACTCACTGGGCGGGGCTTAACAAGCCCAATCAGGGGGAGATCATTTTGGACAGCGGGCTGGAGCCAACAGCTGGGCCGGGACCCGCCACCGCCCATCACGGACCTGCCGCGGTTGGTAAAATCGCGACCTATGTGTGCAAGTCTAAGTGTAAGGAGCAGCTGGCATCATTCGTTCACAGCTGACTGCAAATTCCAGGCCAATGGAACCGTCAGTGCAGTGTAAAGGAAACGCTGCACCACTGGAGGCACTGTCCTTTGTATCATAATAAACCATCCCCTGCATTAATCATAAAGAGTCAGCAGTAACCTTGATGTCTTGGCCAATATTACACTAATATAATAATTTCCCCAAGGCCACAATGAAAATGAAAAGTTTCAAAACTTGAAATTAAACAAAGTAAGCGCAATGGGCTACCACAACATTTAATTTAACAACTTCCAATCTGGAGTTCACATTGATAAAAGAAATACATCAAAGTATTGATTGACATCAAGGCACTAAAGCGAAATATTAAAGAAATAGATCTAGAGTGATGAGAACAGGTACTCTTTTTCTTTAACTTGTACTCTGTATTGCTAGCACACATCAAACGCTCATGTAGGGGGTGGTGGTTTGGGTCAGCTTCACTTCTGACGTATGAGCAGTTCGAAGCGCTCCCACTCCCTTGGTTCTAGACCTTGGACTTATTTGGGGGTTGTGATCAAAGTGCAGCAGACAACTGCTTTTGGTGCAAGAACTTTGAATTTTATTTGAGAAAGAAAATACAACACAATAATAACACTCTAATAAAATGGGGAAACACTTCGACATACACGAGGGAAAATTACAGTAGACAAATATCTCACCCCTCCCAATCCCACCTTACTAGCTAAGTTAGGCTGTAAAGGACCAGGGATAATGCTCACCAAACGGCTCCTTGACAGTTGAGCTGGTTTGCAATTTTGGGGTTCGCTAGGTGTATCGGTTGGGGCCTGCCATACCCCGGACGCGGTAGAGGACTTCACCTGTATATCTGGTCAGTCTTCGTGAGTCCGCAGATGCGGTAGGATGCGTATTAGATCTATCAGGTGAGTACCCAATTTTCTTCGGTTAGAAATAGGGCTTAAAGTCTTTTTGAGTAAAATCTTACCCAGGGGTAAGTCAGAATAGTTTGTAGAGTGGAAAAACTTGCGGATCTTCGGTTTCTTCTGAGTTGGTTTTCCGTTGGTCACGTTGGCCCAATATTACCCAGTTGGCTGAGGGTAATATTCCATTGGGTTGTTTCGTGGGGCCCTTGTTGCCGCGAGGTTTCCGATGGTCACTGAAACTATTGCTCTGGTTTCTTCTTGTGTGTTACTTCGAGAGAGAGAGCGAGAACTGCCGAGAACTTGCTGTACTGTGTAACTGCTGAACTTGTACTTGCTTCCTGTACTTCTTGAACTCCCACCTTGCTGAACTTTGAGCTGTTTGAACTGTTTTACTTCTTGAACAGGCCTCCAATTATACTAATCGAGGCCTGCTAATCTGCGCGTCAAATCAGTTTAGGTTTATTGTCAGATTTTGATGGGCTCATTAACATTGAGTTGTGTAAAGTGGTTTTGGGATGGTTCCATGAGATGTTGAAGTTTTAAGAATGTGTGAAGTGGTTTTGGGATGGTTTCATGAGCTGTTGAACTCTTACTTGATTGTAATGAATTGTCCTCAGGCTTTGAGTTTCCTGTGGGGCCTGAGATTCTTTGTAGGTTGGCGAAGTGATTTGTTTTATGCATGTTTTGGATGGGTCCTGTATTTTGGGTGGAGACCGCTCTTCCGTGGGTCTATTGTTATAATGTAAAATTGTCTGATAGGGGCTGAGTGACGTTTACAGTTCCCCCAGACAGCTTGATTAACTGATTAACTCCAATACTCAAACTGTCTATTACATAGGTTGATCCCATTTCCTGTTGCAGCCTTTCCCAAACATGCCTTTTTTTTTAAATACCAAATCTTGGTTTTTGACCTTGAATCTCCCTCTGTTAGGCCCAATATTTTATCACCCTGAAGTGGTTAGAAAAGAGTCCAAAGTCCTTTTCTTTAGGGTTTTTCTTCAAGTTTTGGGGGAATCTGTGAATTTTGAGAATCCTACACTCATTCTAGAATTGGTCAAATCTTCAGAATTATTCCATGTGATTTCTCAAAGCGGTTTTAAAGGTATTGCGATCATTGAATGACCTGGTGAAGATTATAATCAACCCCATACCAAATATGGGCATTTTATTCTTTTACTCTAGTTAATTTTCTCACACCCATTTAGTTTAATTCTCCGAAACACTCATTCCTCAATGAAGAGTTGGGAGAGGCAACTCAGGTTTCCACCTGTACTACTGCACTTTGAATTGACCCCTAGGAAATGCAGGAGGGCAAGATGGGCTAACTCAGCGGTGCTTTTCCATTGCTTGGAGGTTTTCCACAGAAGGCTCAGCTCAAATGGAAAACTCACCATTCGCATTTCAGCCAACTGCGCAACTGGGACATCTTACATCAAATATTTGTATTGGCATTGTGACAAAACATTATTAAAGGGATATCTACAAATGACAATACATGAAGCAAAATGCACGTTTGTCAAACCTCAAAGTTAATATTGTTCGTCTGTTCCATGGCCCATGTAGCATTTGAAGTTTATGGCAAAAGGCTCTGGGGGAAAAATTGTGTCGCGCCCTCTTTGGGGCTCTAACTTTGCCGGGGGGGGTGCGGTACTGCAGGCCTTCCTCCCCTTCTTAAAGTGGAGGGGCCTTGCACAGAGTGACCCGGGGCCCAGCTGGGCCACCAGGGATCGGAGTGGCGGCAAAAGAGCCCGGCAATTAAGAGAAGTGCCGGGCTCACGGAGCGCAGCCGGCACTCTGCGGGGGAGCTGCAGAGGAGGCCAGGGACGGCAAAGCAGGCAGGTGCTGGCAGGCAGCCAGCAACAAAAATGGCCGGCCAGTACCTCGCCTTTAATTAACGCCGCCCCAACCACAGGTAGGCCCCCCTGACTTGGTCGGACATAGCGTCCGGCGGTAAGTCAGGGAGCGCTACCGAAGATTGCGGCCGGGGCGCGAGTGGGGCGCTGTGCATGGTGGTGAAGTCATTGCCGGCAGCGCAGCGCCACATGGAGCTAACGATTGCCGCTGCCGCGAACCTCCCGCTGAATTTTGTGGGAGGTGTTGGTGGCGCCGCGCCCGGGCGCTATTTGCTTTGCGCCCTGTTAGTGCCTAGGGCGCCAATGGTAGGCGCAAAGCAACCAAATTTTTCCCCTGTTATTTTTAGAACAAGGTTTTAATGAGTTGTGCAAAAAATTCTCAATCATTTTATATTTTGTGCTTAGCATAAGGTTATGCCCACCCCTTCTCTTTCCAATTCAAGGCTGTTGATTTTCTGTGGGACTTCTTCTGCATATTTTCCAATATGTACAGACATGTGCAAAGTATAGAAACAATGGCCTGGATTTTCATGGGGGAGGTGAGTTAGGGGGTGGGGTGGGGTGGGGTGGGGGTGGGGGGTGCTCCGATGTAGGCGGGAAACCTGGGAGAATGGATTTCCCGCAGGCTTGGCCAACTTTAACAGCACGTCGTGGGACCCGGTTGACAGCGGTTGGCGGGGTGGGAAGGGAGGGAAGATCACTTCAGGCTGGCCACCAGAGGATGATCATGGTGGGGGGGCGGGGGGGGGCGGTTGCAGATGGAAGAACATTTCTGGGTCGGCCATCAGAGGATCGTGGCCGGCCTCAGGATTATCGTGGGGGGTGGGCGCAGTAAGGCAATCGGAGGCCTCGTGAGAGGGTCTCCGATCATGGGGGCTGGGCTAGGCAGGGACCCTGGATCCAGGAGGTAGGTATAAAGGCACTTACCTCCTGGATGCAATAGCCCCCGCTGTAACTGCCAGGTTTTATGAAGTGTGTAAAACCCGTCCAGATAGAGTTAAAATCAAAATGGAGGTTGAAAAATAAAAGAGGCTTCCAGTCTCATTATAATATTTAAATTGACATCCCGCCTCCTGGGAGCGGGTTGGCTGGCCACCCCTGCCCCACCCCCATCCCACCTCCGTTAAAACCAAAAGTGGGCGGGTTGGAGACGGGTTCAGGTCAGGAATCTAATCTTTAACAATTTAACTACTCCCACACTCCAAACTCACCTGGTTTTTTTTTAGGTCAAAATTCCCTCCAAGAAATTCTTCAGACATTTTGAACCAATGTCTATGCTTGTCCACCAGGAGTCCTGAAGGCCCCCAACTCCTCTTTGGTCTTGAAACGACACGGTGAGTATATTAGTGTGTGATGAAACTCCTTTGTCTGTGACTTTAACAAAGGCATTAGTGATAAAATAGCTTCTATGCTAATATACTTGCATGCAATTTGGAAACCTTTAATACCAAATTGAAATGAAGTGCTGGACACAGTTGGCTAAAAGATCAGGCTATTGCTATACACACCTAGGCTCATATGTCATGTTAGAAGACAGGGTAACACTATACTGGAAGCAATCTCCACAATACACGCAATTAGGTAGATTCCATGCACAATTAAGTAAGGCAGTTCAACTCAAACTACTCAAGCATTTCAAACTGTTACACCACAGAAGCTACATAAAAGGCTAGAATTAAAGTCATCTATTTTTCTTTCAGCAGCAAACTGGAGCATCAAAATCCTGGGCTGACTTTTGGTTACAGCAGAAAGGAAGAAGCTGTGATTCAAATAACTACCTTTTTAAATCAGTGAGGTAGATCTTTGTCTTTTTTGCCTGGGTGTTAAGTATCACCTGGGTGGAGCACAGATAGGAAAACCTAGCGGGGAGGACAGTACGCCAGGAACAGCACCCATCTCATTTTCCTTCCATTGAGATTAATGGAAAAAAAATCTGCCCAATCCTGTGGAAAACATGGGGGGAATTTTGCCAGCCCTGGGGAGGTGGGTATAAAGGTGGGACTGCCAGGAAAATGGCAGAAACTGGGAGCGGTTAGCGACTCCGCCAAACCACCTCCATGCCATCTTCCCGGGAGGCGGGTCCCCGACTCGTGCAGGGACCCGTCTCCTCGAGGCGGGAAGGGGATTAGAGCCAATTAACTGCCTGTTAACAGGTAGTTAACAGGCAGTTTTGAGGCTTTTCCCCATTTTACCCCTGCAAGTGCAGGCTTCCCGATGGCTGTGAACCTCGCCAGGGTCAGCGAGGTGAGCAGTGGGTCTGCGGGGGTAAGAGAGATCGAAAAGTCCACTGTGGAGGTGAGTGATGGGTGCAAGTGTGGAAAGGTACGTATGAGAGGTGAGTGTAAAGTGTTGGAAAAAGTTTCCTTACTTTTGCTTCTCTCTGCAGGCTTCAACCCTTGGGGATCCAGAGGTGCCTCATCTCAACAGCAGAGATGACAGAATGGCTGCTGCATTCTCAGGTGCAGCAGCCATCTGCTTTCTGCTGAGGAGAGAGGTTTTGGTGAGCCTTCTGTGCAAGGGCTCACCTTAGAACAGATATTGCCAGTGTTTGACAGCTTCTCAAAACTGTCAAATGCTAACAATTCATCTGTCAAATATTTTTCGACAGATGAAACATCATATGCTGACGTCCTCTGTCACCGGCTTTCCTTTAATTGGCCGGTAGGCGGGCTTAACAAGGTCAACCAAGGGAAAATAGTGTGGGTTGGCCAGACATCATTGGGGGGCGGGACTAATACCCGAAAACCAACAGCCCCGCCCCCAACGCACCTCCATTCACAAAATTCAGCCCTATGTTATCCTCCCCAACGTTTTTTCCTTCCTGCACTCCACCCAGCCAACGCTTAATGTCCAAGCCGTGAAGGTGAAAATCTACCCCAATTTTTCTCCATAACTCACTCCTTGGATACAGAATCCACCTAGCTGTCCGCTCCCCTTATTTTTTCAGCAGCTCAGTCACTGTGGAATAAGGAACACGGAGTAGAACTACTTGCAGCTCTGAGGCAATTGAGGAGAAAAATAAATTTTGTTGGCTTTCTGGTGTCCTTAAAATGACTTACTTACCTGTCAATCATCCTAAGGGTAGATGACTATTAAGTAAAAGAATAGGAAATTGGGAATAAAAAGAACGGTTTGTTCTGGTGAGTAAGACTAAATATTGTACAAACATTTATATCTATGTATATCTTTTAGGACTTTTTGCCAGGATTTTCCTTCAGGGTTCTCCTGATCAGCCGACAGAACTTTGACACAGAAATCTCATTTACGCGGTTTATCTGGGATTTTCGACAATTTTCCAAAGAACTTACGGAAGCCAATCAGGAGAACACCGAAGGAAATTTCTGGTGCTTATGTGTAATGGTCATCCTCTCTGCACAATTTGACTTCCTGTTATCATGTTTTTGTCACACTATTTGTATCAACTGCTTCATATTTTAAAGGGCACGTGTGCGGTGCCCACCATATTGGACAATCAGCTGCTCATTTCAAGCTTGAAAATTGGACGTGGCTCGATCAAATTTTTCTAGACCAGTAAATTTAACCTGAGGCAAAGTGAGTGCAGAAGTCTGTCATCCAGAGGAATGGCTCAAGTACCTTTGATACTGAATCAAATAATTGTTTAAAATATAAAATGATTGAACTTTATGGTTAGAATGTGGAACTTGCTACCTCCGAGTTGAGGCGAACAGCATAGATATATTTAAGGGAAGCTAGATAAATACATGAGGGAGAAATGACTCGAAGGTTATGCTGGTAGGGTTAGATGAAGTAGGGTGGGAGGAGGCCACATGGAGCATAAACACCGGCATAGACCAGTTGGGCCGAATGGCCTGTTTCTGTGCTGTAAATTCTATGTAATCCCCCCAAAATGTGTCTTGGTGCTTGGATCTCTCATGTTGCATTTTTTTTAAATATACATTTTTATGTCATCCTCATGGTGAAGGATAATAGTGCTAGAGAATGGAAAACTTGAATTTCAAACATGCAGGGCACTCATCAAGCAACCCTAAATGGAGAGTAAAGCTCCCTCTACTCTGCCCCAACAACTTAACTCAACCTCAGAAGAGCATACCCTACTGCACACATGGCATTATTTTTTCCACACCAGCCATGCTGTGAACTATAGATGAGGCTGCCGATAATGTTAAATTAGCGGCATTTCTGTGTTGAGAGACTATGCCCACTAGGAACTAGATTGACACTCCCCATACTGATTTCCCATCGTACCTTTAGAAGCAGCAAACAGAAAAGTCTTTCATTCAATCAGTGTGGGCTGGCAGCAAACTCAAGTCCCAGAGGTAAAAGATCAGTATTCAAACCCATTGTGCCGCCCATTTTCACAAATTGCTCTTTTTTGTGCCAAACTACATACTTACATTTGAGCTAGAGTGAACAATGTATCCAGCTTGGTTTAAAATATCCAGAAGTTCACAATCTAGTTTAACATCACTTCCCCTCCCCCAATAATTGAGACATAGGGGTCGATTTTCCTGGAGCCGTCAGGCGGGGTTTCAAGCGTGTGGGGAGGGGGAAAAAAAAAAATTGCAAAAATAGGGGGTCGTGACCCCCCCTGCCTGATTCCTCGCCCTGTCCGACTTTCACCCCGGCGTTCCAATCCGACCCGAATCAGTCCCGCCCGCAGCAGGCGGGACTGGTCAACGGGAGCCTAAGCACCAATAATTGCCATCTATAATGCCATTTTAAGGGGCCCTTGCTATTTTCAGCCATTCCCCACGTTAAACACGCCTGGTCGGAACGCCGCTGATGAAACCTGGCATGAACAATGTCGGCTTGCTTACTTTCAGCTGCAGGTCAATTAAGAAAGAAGAGATTTAATCAGACAGCATTTGTAGGTTGCAGGACCTTCTTGTTTCAGGCTTGGGGCAATTTGATCAAGGCTTAGGCACAGTTGTGGAAGGTTGGAGCCTCACACATTTCTCCAGTGTGAGCTCCTGGGAAGCCCCTCTCACCACGCTCGCTCAGCGCTTCCTCAACGGAGGCATCTACCAGAACTTTGGGAGGCCTTTTTTTCCTTCTCTTCTTGGCATTAGAGGGTCTCCAACAGCAGAAGAGGCAGCAGCAGATCCAGCAACAACAGCAGCACCAGCAACAGCAGCACCAGCAACAGCAGCACCAGCAGCACCAGCAACAGCAGCACCAGCAGCAGCGGCAGGCTGCGGCTCACCCACCTGAGGCAGCACAGGCCAGAAGGGGCCAACGCATGGGAGGCCGTCAGCACAGGAGATACCCCCCAAACAGGGTCTACAGACACAGGGTGAGCTACCTTAACATGACTGAGCAGCAGTGCCAAAGGCGGCTCCGAATTTCGCGAGAGGTAGTGATTGACATCTGCGCAATGCTGCAGCAAGACCTGGAGCCCAGAGCACCAGGTCGACACTCCTTACCAGTGGCCATCAAAGTCACCACCGCACTCAACTTTTTTGCCTCAGACTCCTTCCAGGGATCAGCAGCAGACATCAGCGGCATCTCCCAGGCAGCCGCACACACTTGCATCATGCAGTTAACCGATGCCCTCTTTGCCCTCGTGCACAATCACATCCATTTCACCAGGGATCGCGCAAGTGTGAGGGCGCGAGCGCTTGGATTAGCTCAGCTGGCAGACTTTCCAAGGGTGCAGGGCATCATTGACTGCACACATGTGGCCCTTAGGGCACCTCATCACAATCCAGGAGTTTTTGTCAACCGCAAGGGCTTCCACTCCCTTAACGTTCAGCTGGTGTGTGACCACAAGAAGGTGATTTTGCATGTTTGTGCCAAGTATCCTGGCAGCTGCCATGACTCCCTCATACTGCGCCAGTCTACTGTGCCTCCACTATTCAGTCCGCCAGACGAACTTCAGGGATGGCTACTTGGAGACAAGGGATATCCCCTGCACTCTTGGCTAATGATGCCATTGAGGAGACTGTAAGGGGTTTTCCTCGTGAGATTTCCCTGAGGTTTCTCTCTCTAGAGGCCTCTCTCTCTTGCACAGTAAAACCTTGAGTGGTTCGACCCACTCGCCCCTTAGATTCTATACTCTGGACTTAGGGGCAGGAACTACAATGTAGAGAAAACTCTTGTAGACCAAGTTTGATGAAACAAAGTGAAATTTTATTGCATAAGGAAAAATATCAAATCAAATGCAAGCAGATAAGAGAGTACATGGGAGGGAAAAACACAGACAAATCATAACGACACCATACTAACTAAGGCAAATACAGGCATCTTATACTCTACAAAGATCATCACGAAATAAGGAAACACACGGAACATCGAGGGACAACAACTCATGTTAATTGTACCCTTAAATCCACCCCCTTATTAAACCTAACTAGATCTGATTGTGAAGGGCCAGAAACATGCTCACCAATCCCACTAGGAAGTGCAAGGTTTTGAAATCAAGTCTGTGTTTTGATCCCTTCAGGCGCTCCGTCTCCTCGTGGATCGTGGAACCCCTGCGAGCTGCGCCATACCTCTCTCCTGAGGTGGGGGTCGGGGCGGTTGGACACCGGCGGGCCTGGATGTCGGCGGGGTCGAGGATCATCGGCTCGACCCTGGTCAGAGGAGCCTTGGGCTGGCTCCCATCGCTTCTTCAGTTTGATTTTGTCTCTTCTCCCGAGTTGGGTCGATGGCCTCTCGTTTTGGCAATGGCCCGGGGATGGTCGATGATCTCCCAATGTTTTTCCCCGGGGCGGGACGCCGGCTTCGAACGGCCTTCTTGATGTTGGCTTAATTCTTCTTCCTCCTCCGGTGGTGGAGAGGAGTTTGCTGATCTTCTCCCGAAGCGACTCCTCTTCACCCACTGCCACTCAGTCGTGTGTCTCTAAGTGTGACTGTCTCCAACTGTCTCCACAACTACAACTCCGGTGTCTCCTTCAGTGTGCTTCAGTGTGTCTGTACAACTCCAACTCCTCCAGTTATACTTTTCCCCCAGAAGCTTCCACTTCCCGCCCAAAATCAGGTTAGACTTTGTTTTACTTTTGGCGGGCTGGGAGCACAGCGGGGTGGTTATTATATTTTAAAATGATTTTGATGGCCGGTAAAGGCCCATCTCTGGTCTGGAATGACCTTCATTGTTTTTAATGTCCTGCTGATCTCGTTATCTAGTCCTTGGTGCTGTTCTCATGAATATGAAATTGTCCCCTTTTGTCTGGGTCAACATTTAGATGGCCTCTGTCTCCAGGCCGATCTTGACTGGATCTGCATTTAATCTATATGTATATGTGTGGGTCTGGTTTCGTTCTCTCAGAAACGGCTTCCAGAATTTACTGTGGGTTGAATCCACAAAAGCTGTCTGAGGATTCGCAGGAACCATTTTAAAGTGTCCCAATAAGCCGGTCACATGGTATGGTGGCCATTTTGTATGCCCCTTTTTCTGGGCTTCTTTTAAAACAGTCTTTATAATCATGGCCTCTTCTGCCATTTGACCCTTATTAATACAAAGTCCAATTTTGAGAATCCGACAAGACCAGCCAATGAAGCTGAGGAGCGCTAAAACTCCGGCCACATTTCCACCAGATGCATTATCGAGCAAACCATTGTATTGCTGAAGATGCGCTTCAGATGCCTGGGTAAATCAGGTGGAGCCCTACAGTACTCATCAGCCAGGGTCTCCAAAATCGTCGTGGTTTGCTGTGTATTTCACAACACGGCACAGCGTCGTGGCTTGCAGATTCTGCAGGACCAAAAGGCTCCTCACAGAGCCGCCTCGGATGAGGATGATGCTGAGGAGGAGGAGGAGGAGGAGGTGGCCGAAAATGACCGTCCTGCAGAGGCCCATCAACCAGCGGCATCATTACGCGAGGACATTGCTGGCCGGAATGCAAGGAACGCATTCATCCTGTCCAGATTTGCTTAGCCTGGTACATCAAACACTGTAGCCTCACTGCTTCTTACCTGAGCATGGACAATGGCCAATCCCTACTCATTTCTACCTATTTGACCAGCTTGCTGACAACTGCAAGTAATCCTAAGGCCTCTATGTGAAAACCCCATTTGCCAAATGACAGACGCCACAACTGCAGCAGTTGCCATCAGATTTTTAATGCACAAGATACTGATGGCATTAAAACTATATACAAAACTTTTCACCCAGTGACTACCCTTGTGATTAGTGGTGCTTTATTTTTCTCTTACGCGTGCTCCTATGTAGTGGTACCCCTGTGGCTTCAGCAGATGTGGAGGCCCCTTGCTCACTTTCCTGCTGCTCCTGTCTCGACACCTTTGGTGGGCGTCCTCTGGGGTGGTGAGCCTCTGAGGGCTCGCCAGCAGTCTGCTGCTCCTGCGGCTGTGCAGGGGTTGATACGCCTATCTCACTTGGGTGTGGAATCCGGCAGGGCTCTGACCGAGGGCTCTGCAGTGGCATGGAAGTGTGAGCGTGTGGAGAGGAGCCCGCACTTCCTTGAGGTGTGCCAGCAACCTCCCTCTCATGGGCC
Source organism: Somniosus microcephalus (assembly GCF_052327205.1). Lineage (NCBI taxonomy): Eukaryota > Metazoa > Chordata > Chondrichthyes > Squaliformes > Somniosidae > Somniosus > Somniosus microcephalus. The sequence continues at coordinate 31,030,334 of NC_140996.1, read as the reverse complement.
AGGTCACCCTCAGTGCCTGCAAGTGGCTGGAGAGCACCTTGTTGCACATCAGGGGGGCCATGGGGACCCGTATCTGCACTGGAAGTCCTGCTCAGAAGGACTTCCATGAAGGTCTCGTTTCTGTGCTCAATAGATGCCCATCGCTCCTCAAGAGATGTCATTCTATTCTGAGCACACACCATGTTTTCCATACCCTGGCAACTAAGCTCCACCATGGCCGTAGCCCTCCTCTCCTCAGATTCTTTTTAGCCCAGCCTTACCACGGAGGTAGCCATCCTTTCCGTGGTGATGCGTTCATGCGCCAATGACTCCACTAAGGCTCTGCTCATGTTCGCTATGGACTCCTCCATTCACTCCACACTCGCAGTGACCCTGGAGACAAAACCTGCCAGAGACTCCTGCATCTGTGCATGGAGATCCATCACCTCTTCACTTGCGGATGGACCCAGGGGCAGAGGGTTGACATGCAGCTGAGCTGAGCTGGCACGGGCCTGCACCCTCCGACGAGAACTTTCCACTGCTGTCCCTGTCTCCACAATCTGCTGATGCTCACTTGTGAGCTGTGAAACACCAGGTGACAACACTACTCTATGTCCCGAATGTCCCACCGAGGTGTGAGTGTCTGCACTGGTGCTGGGTGCGCTTACTTCTGCTGACGCTGCACCCTCAGAGGTTGGCGCTTCCTCTGAGGAGTCTGGATGCACAGCCTCTTCCTCCTCCACAGTGGGGGCGGGGGCTCTGGATGGTCCTGTGGGGAAGTAAAGGAAAGAGTTAGAGATGTGATGCCAAGGCTACATGCACATTGGATTTTGCAGATGCTCATAAGTCCAAATGATGTAGCTTCAGAATCATAACAGTGACTCATGCTATGTCAATGAGAGAGATGGAAAACGATTCTGTCACCTGCTTGCGGGCCTGCCCATGTCTCTCCTTCCCCAGCTTCCGCAGCCACATCAGCCCTGACAATCTCCAGCACTCCTTCCTCCCAGGGGGTCAGGTGGGCTATTGAGGGTGGTCCTCCTCCAGTCTTGGCTCGCTCTCTGTTGTTGTGAGCTCTCTTTTCCTGAAATGAGGGAGACAAGTGACGTTTGAGTGAGAGTGAAGGAGTGAGTGTAGAGATTGCATAGCATAGATACTTAGAGGGAGACAAAGATGGTGTGAGGCTGCAAGACCAAGGGCCCTCCCTGTGTGCTGTCAGTTGTGTTCCAAGCATCAGAGTGAGAGGCAGTGTGAGGGCTGCATGGTGGAATAGTTATGTGAATGTGAGCATAGAGAGAGGGAATGGGTAAGGGTGCATGGATGTGACTGTGAATTGGGATGTGGAGGAAGAGAGTGCTGAAGCTGAGTGCTGTTGGGGAAAGGCAATGGGGATCAGGTTGAGGGTGATGGAAACTTCATACTTACTTTTCCTGTACGGTGAAGGTCATGGAATCGCTTCCTGCACTGCATCCATGTTCTTCTGGTGACTCCCAGAGAGTTCACATCTGCTGCCACCTGCATCCATGCAGCCTTGGTCTCAGTGGGAGGCCTCTTCCTCCCTGACCTAGGGAAGAGGACCTCCCTGTGGGCCCTAACCTCATCCAATAATGTCTGTAGTGACGACTCGTTGAATTTGACGACAGCTCGGGGTCTGGCACTGGCCACAGCTGCTGCAGGCTCCTCTGCCATCCTGAACGGCTCGTTGGGAAGCCTGCAGAGGTTGCAATGATTGCTGTAGACTTTAAAAGCACCACGAATGATGACATCATACTGTGGGGCTTTCTGACTGGAAATAGTCAATTAGCAAGGGTTCCCACACGCTGGAAATGAATTGGCCAATTGAGGGAAAATTGCATCCAGCTGGCAGACCCATTTAGATTCGTGTGGAAACCCCGACATTCGGGGAACCCGACAATTCCCCGCACCTGCGGGAAAATCGGCCCCATAACTTCCGCCTCTTTGTTGGGTAGACCTTGGCACATTAATGCTGCTTCTAGAATGTAGAGTATACCAAGGCACACATTGAGTAGGGTTTACGGGCTCTCTTTCATTGTTTTAAACATACTCATTCCTGTTTTTGAGCTATTAGCTAATAATGTGTGCTCCCTAAAAGGTATATCCTAATGGCAAGTGTATAGGGAAGGAAAGGAATATTTGAACATGGTTCCATTTGAAGCAAAACCAACTCAAGTCTTTAACTTGAATCTACAACTCTGGTTCAAAAATCCTTTTCCTCTTAAAATTACCCTCTTTGAAATGTCTTTTTTTTTAATCGCTCCAATAAAATAATTTTGAGGCATTATTTTACACTGCAAGGCTCAACACAAATTCTTCTTATCAAGCTACAGTATTTGTAAAATCCATAGGACAGGCCATCTAACTTTGGATCAGTGTCTTGTCTCCTAAATCTAGGTTTTAAGGTAAAACAAGTGTTAATTACTTGAGAGGAAACCAAAAAGAATCTTTGTGTGCTTCCAGAACAAGAAAAGTATTAAAGAACAAGTATGGTCCTTTAAGGATTGGAGGAGTGAGATAAGGAGGGAAAGTGCGAATTTTTAAATGACTCCTTCTCAACAGTTTTTATTATGAAAGGTGTTGGTAACATTCCTGCGTAAGGTGTGAAAATTCCAAATCAACGTGAAATTGTGAAAGCAGGTTGCACTGAATAATTTGATAGAATTCTTTCAGAATGTAACAGCGGATGAGGTGAAGGTAATGCATTTCTTTTTTGCCGTACAAGAAATATTGGTAATGTGAAAGCTCATGTAATTCAATATCAGCATGTGAATTGGAACATTAATTACTAGATAATATGAAAGAGAGGATAGTTATGAATGGTAATAATTCTAATTGGAAAGGAGTGACCAGTGAAGTCTTGCAGGGATTGGCCCTGTAACCCCTGGTATTCATATTTATTAATGGCCTTGGCAAAGATGTTGTAGATGGAATGCTTAACTTTATAATGGATGACACAGATTTATACGGTAAGATATTCCGAGAACCAGGATGTTGTTGAAAGAAATCTACAGAGACAGATCAACTGGGCAGTGAATAATAAACAATTTCACCTTAATGGACTGAAAATCGTGACAGTATGCCCATAATTTCCTGAAATACAGACCTCATGAAGCAGCACAAGCTCAGAAAATGACTCCCTAGTGTAGTGTACGGACAGTCGAAGCACTGCGTAAACAAATAAGACATTTTGATGATTCTGCAAGCTTTCTGACAAAATAGTTTTCCTTGTTAAGTTTCCATCTGTTTGCAGACTTCCGAAAGTGGTCACCTTTCTACTAGCCACTTAGCAAATTCATCTGATTGCATCACTCACCATCACTAATTCCAGTGGATTTCTTCAAGTCCCTTTCATCACAAAGGCATCTCGAAGTGAACATCTCATTAAAATGGTGCACTGACATGACCCTCAGATAGTTTTCCTAACCTGGCAATCCCCCATCATTATTTCACTAACTAACTTCCTTTCCCCATCATTCCTAGATCTCTCAGCCTTCCTCATAGAACAGACTCCTGACCTCTCGTCCATGGCAGGGCAGATGTAACATGATTAGAAAATGGAAAATCTGCAGTTTTGCCATTTTCAAAGAAAATGTAAGAAACTTTCTTTTCTGCTTGTTGATTATTATCTTTCCTTTTGTTCTTTTCCTGAAGTCTTTTTGCACCAGACAGCTTTAATAGCTAATAGGACAGACTGTGGACCCAGTGTCAGGCCTTTAACAAAGCTATTAAGTAGCTATCTACTTGGAGCTACCATTGGGACGTCACCACTGGGGAATCAAAGACTCTAACCTGTATTCTAATTGTGGAGTGGCACAATGTAATTCAGTTTTTAATGTATTGCACCTCACTTTCATCTTTATGCTGAGATATTAAGATGAAGCCAAACTGAACAAATAGACCAAGATGTACTTTTCTCATTTAAGTTGTATCCACATAATGAAACAAAATAGTTAGATTAGTTTAAATCCTTAATGATAATAGGATCATATCACCAGATATTTCAAGTGAATGGTTGGTAATTGCACTCAAGCCGCATAGTTTTTCTACTTTTGACAATTGACATCCAGCCATGTGCGCATGTGCTTTACCTTACATTTAACCACCATTTTATTCCTTTGCCCATTCTTCAAACTATCTGTTTAAACTGCTAGCCAAATACCTTTGTGCCCTCAACATCATTTTATAGTATTGCTAGAAGTACCTTTCTCCATGTTATTTATGAACAGGGAGCCAAAGTAGACTCTTGTAAATTCTTCTAATCACTGTCCCCAGGCAGAGTTTTATCCATTTGCAAGTGTTATGTCTGACATTTGGTGATAGGTACTCGATTGCCTTGGCCTGAGCACATGGAGTTTGATAGTGCTGTGATCATTGTATTGTGTATAGGTATTCGATTGCTTGTGCCTGGGAGTGTGTGTGTGTGGCAGCCATATTAAAAGCAGCATGAACTGAACTCACTGACGGTCTCTGGATTATCTTTGCAAACGCAACATTTGGCGACAAGAATGGCTGAAATCTCTCTTGCACCACCTCTTCCCTTCCTTGCACTACCCGATGAGCCCCCGATCCCATGGGTTCGCTAGTTACAGTCCTTTGAAACCTACCTCATTGCTCTTGGACAAGAAACAGTGAGTACGGCTCAGAAAAAGGCACTGTTATCCCATTGCTTGGGAGCGGAGGGCCAGCGTGTTCTTGGGACATTATGCACAGCAGACTCAATCCAAACATATGATGAGGCTGTGGCTCTGTTAAGCACACACTTCTCTGCCCCACAAAGTGCCCTCCTGTGGCGATTCACTTTTAGACAGCGTCACCAACTCCTCGGCGAGTCAGTGCATCAATACGTGGCTAATTTGAGGGGGTTAGCTCGCTCGTGCAAGTTCGGTGCATTACAAGATGAGATGGTGCGTGATCAACTAATAGAGCACACAAACAACGTGAGAGTGCGTGAAAGACTGTTACTCGAGTCCGACGATCTGTCGTTGTCACAGGCAGTCAACATTGCCTTTCAAGTGGGGTCTGCAGCCGAATGTGCAGCGAAACTAGCACACACACCCAGTGACAGCGCCCTCGGCCCCGACAGCTCTGACACGGTAATGCTCGCGCGACGGCAGCAACGCGCGCTACCGCGGCAACAGTGTGGAAACTGCGGATCTCGTTCACATGCTACCAGAGTGCAGAATTGCCCCGCGCGCGGCCAAGCCTGTCGCAATTGTGGAAAACAAAATCACTTTGCCAATGTCTGCCGCGCTGCCCCGGTTGCTACAAATGAACACTCTCCGTCCTCAAGCACTATAATTCACAACGTGAGCTCTGGATCAGTAGTGGCTTTCAAATCATGCACAATTAACCTGAATGATGTGTGCATCCCGCTGTTGTTGGATACCGGTGCCAGCATCTCACTGCTGAATGTGGACACATTTAAACGCTTTTTCAGCTCCCTGCCACTCTCTGCGCCCTCCACTACCCTTTGCGGGTATGGTAATTTGAAAATTGGACTAGTGGGCTCAGTCAACCTCACAGTATGCTATGGAACAAATGTTTTGCCAGATTTTTGTTTTCATGTGGCACACCAAGGAGCTAACCTGATGGGACTGGATCTTTTCACTGACCTGGGTTTTTCTCTCTTGGACACCGGCGGGTCTGCGATTCTGCACGTCGCCTCACCGTGGCGCCAAACATGGCCAGCACTCTTCGAGGGTCTGGGCTGCCTGACTGCCTTCACCCACCAGCCCATGGCTGACTCCACCATTACCCCTGTTATTCAGCCACTGCGCCGCATCCTGCTTGCTCTCTGTGACGGGGTCACAGCTGAACTAAAGCAGCTACTGGAAGCCGGCATCATCGAACCAGTTGATGCCTCCCCATGGGTCTCCAACCTGGTGGTCGCAATGAAAAAATCAGGTGGTCTACGCGTCTGTGTCGATCTTCGAGCAGTGAATAAGGCCGTAATCCCTGACAAGTATCCACTGCCCACGTCAGAGGAACTCACAGCGCAGTTCTATGGTTCCATCCTGTTCTCGAAACTGGACCTTCGACAGGGCTATCTACAGGTTCCCCTCCACCCCAGCAGCAGGGACCTCACTGCTTTTGTGACACATGCTGGCATCTTTTGGTACACCAGGATGCCATTTGGACTTAGCTCTGCACCCAGCTGCTTCCAAAAGGTGATGGCCTCTGTGCTCGCGGGCATTCCTGGGCTGGCCATCTACCTGGATGACATCGTCGTGCATGGGCCCTCGACCTCCACTCACGATGAACGCCTTCACAGAGTTTTCACAGCTCTAGCAAAACACAAACTCACACTGAATGGCGAAAAGTGTGTCTTTGCTGTTTCAGAGATCGAATTTGTGGGGTTTCGGTTGTCGGCTGTTGGTATATCCCCACTCCAGTCAAACGTGGATGCCATTCGCAGCATCCCAGAACCCAGCTCTGCAGCACAGGTTGCCTCCTTCCTTGGCATGACTGGGTGCTACCTGAAGTTTTTGCCCCAGTACTCAGCCACCACAGCCCCACTGCGCCAGCTCCTGCGAAAGGATGAGCCCTGGGTGTGGTCACAAGCCTGTACGGAAGCTGTTCGCCTCCTCAAATTGCAGCTCACGTCGCCTCCAGTGTTGGCTCACTTTGACGTCGCCAGCCCCACCCTCGTCACCTGCGACGCATCCGCTGCAGCTGTGGGGGCGGTGTTATCGCAGATACAGAATGGAGTGGAGAAACCAATCGCCTTTGCCTCCCGAACCCTTAGCCCCACCGAACAGAAATACTCAGTAGGCGAGCGTGAGGCGCTGGCGTGCGTCTGGGCATGTGAGCGGTGGAACCTGTACACGTATGGCCGTGCCTTCACCCTGCGAACCGATCACCAGGCTCTCACTGCCCTGCTGTCGACATCCGGCACGGGCCACAGACCACTGCGTCTACACCGCTGGTCTGACCGCCTCCGCCAATACAATTTCAGTCTCCAGTTCACACCAGGACGTGACAATGTTGTTGCAGATCTGCTCTCCCGCACTGTCTCTGCCCCAGCCCCACTCGTCGGGTCTGAACAAGTGGAACAGGATATCGTCCAGATGCTGCACACGCCTTCCAAACCACAGTCTCTCTCCAGGAGCTCAAAGAGGCCTCTGAACAGGATCCGGCCCTCTCCCAGCTGTGCACCTTCATCAGAGATGGCTGGCCTCGCAAGGTGCCTGAGGAACTGTCTGCCTACTCCAGAGTTAAAGAGGAGCTCTCCTGCTGGAATGACTCCTGTGTTGCACGTGGGCTCTGCACTGTGGTCCCAAATGCCCTTCGTGCGCGTGTTTTATCCATGGCGCATGAGGGCCACTTGGGCATAGTGAAGCTCAAACAACGATGCCGAGACCTAGTGTGGTGGCCGGGTATCGACAAGGAAATTGAGGCCCTGGTCAAGGACTGTGCAGCCTGCCTTGTAAGTGGCAAGACTGGCCACCAAGCTCCCCCACCCCTGCAACCCCTTGTCTGGCCCTCTCAGCCCTGGGAGCACCTGCAGCTGGACATCTGCGGGGAGATCCATGGTGTCCCCCACCATCAACGGTTCCTAGTGGTGACCTATGACCTGCACTCAAAATGGCCAGAGGTCACTGCCGTGGGCTCCGTCACCTCTCGGGTCATCATTGATATCCTTGAGTCCCTCTTCTCCTGCTGGGGGCATCCAAAGGCCATCACCACAGACAATGGCCCCCAAATGGTCTCTTCGGAACTCTCCTCTTACCTTGAGAGCAAGGGCATCCGTCACATTCGCGCAGCGTACTACCACCACGAGTCAAATGGGGGGGTGGAGCGTTTTAACCAGACACTGAAAAATGGCCTCAGAGCACACCTATCCCAGGGGTGTGCGTTTGACAAGGCCCTCCTCCACACACTGCTGCACTACAGAGCCTCCCAGCATTCCACTACAGGGGTCTCACCTGCATCCCTCATGCTAGGCCGTGAGCTCATGCTGCCCCTTGGCAGGCTCCGCCCCTCACTAGCTCAGAGCCCTGCTCCACCGGCTCAAGCCACAGTCGCTAGACAGCAGGAGAAGATGAAACTCCGCTTCGACCAGTCGAAGAGGGCCAAGGCGGCCAACATCTCAGTCTCCGATTGGGTCAGAGTCCGCAGGCCTCACTGCAATAATAAGATGGCGTCATTCTGGTCCTCCCCTCTCCAAATCAGCCGCCAACTTGGACCAGCCACTTTCTGCCTCACTGACGGCTCTCGGTGGCATGCCAGCCACCTTCGGAATGTGCCAGCACCCCCTGATGCGGGATTATACGGACCTAACCCCCAAGTCTTACCCCCAGAGTGGCGGGATGCACATGTGGCTCAGCCAGCCAACCCTCAAGCAGATGTTGTGCCTCAGCCTGCTCCTCACCAGTCCCCACTTCGGCCTGCTCTTCACCAGTCCACACCTCGGCCTGTTCGCACACGTTCTCGCCCTGGCCACCTACAGGACTTTGTCACTACATTTCATGTTTGAAATTCTGTGAGGGGGGAGGAAATGTTATGTCTGACATTTGGTGATAGGTACTCGATTGCGCACATGGAGTTTGATAGTGCTGTGATCATTGTATTGTGTATAGGTATTCGATTGCTTGTGCCTGGGAGTGTGTGTGTGTGGCAGCCATATTAAAAGCAGCATGAACTGAACTCACTGACGGTCTCTGGATTATCTTTGCAAACGCAACAGCAAGCTTCTTCGGCTTTCCATTGCCAAGTTCATTTCATTCAACTGGCTAATTTGTTACTCATTCCATGGGGCTCTGTCTTCTTTAAATGTTAAGGTGCAGAACTTTTATCAAATGCCATCTGAAAAACCAAGTAAACTATATCCACTGGATAGCCCTTACCATGTTGCCCAAAATATGCTGATACCTGTTACAGTCTCTATGACCATTAGGAGAATATTGACAGCACCTGTAAAATCTTCACTAGCATGTTCCATAAGCTCTGTGAAACATTCATAGGACAACCAATGCACAAATTTAAGCAATAAATCACAGACAGCTTAAAAGCAGAAAGTGACATTTTTTGCCACAGTGACAATTAATTTTAACAACATTATCATCCGACTTCTTGAAAGGACAGCGGGGGAGAAATTGGGCTCTGTAGTGCCAGTTTTTTTAGGTGCTACCCGGCCTCCTAATGCATGAAGATGCTGTCTGAGATGTGCACACACACGGGAGGTGGGCCGGATGCCATCTTGATAAAGGGGTTTACATGCGAGCAACTGACGACCGCTGGCAGCATGCAGATTATGACGTCAGTGTGTAACGCTCATTTGATGCTAATGCTGGCATTTTCAAATGCCACACTCCAGCCTACACCATTTTAACCACACACAGCTGAATATGACATTAAATGGCATGAAGGACCCCTGCCAGAGGTCATGAACTAATTACAGGTTAGATTTTGGACCATTCCTTCTGGCTGCTGGTGCAAGTGTACACGTTTTTAGAGCTTTCCTATTCTTGCCTAAAGTTTGAATAATCTACAGGGAGTGGTCTGGCTGGTGCTGAAGTATTGTTCATAAGAACATAAGAACATAAGAAATAGGAGCAGGAGTAGGCCAATCGGCCCCTCGAGCCTGCTCCACCATTCAATAAGATCATGGCTGATCTGATCCTAACCTCAAATCTTCTATCACTCTGCATCCACCCGAACCCATGTGATCTCCCGGGAGAGGCGAAAAACCAGATAAAGACCCAATGGCCAATTTGGGAGAAAAAAATCTGGGAAATTCCTCTCCGACCCATCTAGGCGATCAAAATTCTTCCAGGAGATCACTCTGTCCCTATATTTTCTACAGTACTTACCTTCTGTAAAGGCGATCTCCACCCCAGCCAGGAACAGGAATAAAACCATCTCCTGAAATCTAACAGAATTAGAACACAGTAGGAGCAGAACAAGGCTACACAGCCCCTGGGCCCGCTCCACTACCCACAGGGCCATGACCATTCCGAACCCAGACTCATGTCCAATTTCCTGCCCGCTCCCCGTAACCCTTTATTCCCTTTACTTCTAGGAAACTATCTATTTCTGTTTTAAATTTATTTAATGATGTAGCTTCCACAGCTTTCTGGGGCAGCAAATTCCACAAACCTACCACCCTCTGAGTGAAGAAGTTTCTCCTCATCTCAGTTTTGAAAGAGCAGCCCCTTATTTTAAGATTATGCCCCCTAGTTCTAGTTTCACCCATCATTGGGAACATCCTCACCGCATCCACCCGATCAAGCCCCTTCACAATCTTATATGTTTCAATAAGATCGCCTCTCATTCTTCTGAACTCCAATGAGTAGAGTCCCAATCTACTCAACCTCTCCTCATATGACCACCCCCTCATCCCCGGGATTAACCGAGTGAACCTTCTTTGTACTGATCATTTAAAAGCTTGCGCTGAAACAAGTTGCTTTAAGACATGGGTGACCTGGTAGACCATCTTCTTGTAATTGAGCATGAAGAGAAGCCATGCAGAGCAGGACAAGCTGCTAGAAGAGGGAGGAGGGAGGAGAAGGGCTCTCAGTGGGAGGTCATATTTGCAGAGGGTCTTTAGGGAGCAATTCTCTTACCTCAACTTCAGCGAGGACCAATGCTTGAGACATCTTCACTTCACTAAAAAGAGGCCATTACTGAAATCTGCCAATTGCTACAGCCACAACTGCAACCTCAAAGCAGGGTAAGGACAGCATTGCCTGTGGCTGTCAAGGTGACTGTGGCTCTTAACTTTTATGAATCTGGCTCCTTCCAGGCTGCTGCTGGAGATATAAGCAACATCTTGCAGTTTGCAGTGCACTGCTGCATAAGGGAGGTTACTGATCTCTCTATACACAGAAGAACAGCTTCATCTAATCCCCTCTTACCAGAGACAAGCAGGCAGCGTGAGCATGATGGTTTGCATGGATTGCAGGCTTCCCTATGGTGCAGGGTGCCATTGAGTACATGCACATTGTCTTGTGTGCACCTCATGTGCACACTTCTATTTTCATGAACTGAAAGGGATCCCACTTCCTCAATGTGCAACTGGTGTGTGACCACAGGCAGTGAATTATGCAGGTGAATGCCATTTATCCAGGCAGTAGTCACAATTCCTTCATTCCGCGGCAGTCCTCTGTGCCACCTATATGTGACCCACCACGGCAAGACAAAGGGTGGATACTGGGTGACAAGGGTTATCCACTTATGATATGGCTCATGACTCCAGTCCGGGACTCTCACACACGTGCACAACAAGCCTACAATGAGAGCCATGCTGCCACAAGGAACGTTATAGAGCACACCATTGGTGTCCTCAAGCAACACTTCCACTGCCTGGACCCCTTGGAGGAGCCCTGCAGTACTCGGCTGAGCGGGTATCAAGATTTGTGGTAGTATGGTGCATGCTGCACAACCTGGCCATTATGAGAGAACAGCCCTTGCCACCACCTATCAGGTGAGAAGCTGAAGAGCAGCAGCACGAGGAACAGGAGGGAGCGCAACAGGAAGAGGAAGGGCAGCTACAATGCAGACAGCCTCTTTCTGCGTGATGAAATGATTAATGAGTGATACCAGTAACCTCAACCACACCTCCCCATTCACCAACAGTCCCACATTCCTTACCTTTCCTCTATCACTGACCATCATATCGTCAACACAAAAATAAAAACCACCAGAAAATTCACATTCCAATCCAAATTTATAAATTCCATCATGACATAATGCATATAAAAGTAAACTAATTACCATTGTGCATTCCCTTAGTGCCTGTCTTGCATGTGCCTTTGCCGCTCCTAGTGCTCACTACACGGTGCTTCCCCAATGGCTGCAGCAAGGGTGGTGGAAGGCTGCTGACCTCCAATTGAGGAGACTGCCTTCCACCCAATTGTATAGAAAATTATTGTAAGCTTCAGAAATGTGTGGTAATAACCACAATTTCAAATAAACCTATGTAGCAAGGCTACGTTAAATCTAATGAACAGATTATTGGAATTGTTCATTCTTTAGTTGCATATTTCTGTAAGGGCAGAAATTGAATAAAATGCAATTTCCAGATTGTCGTGGACCAGGTCAGTTTACAGGAACTAGTGCTTGACCATTGAAAGAGAAAACAGTTCTATCGAAGCTCCAAATGGCAACAATGTGGTTGTGGGAAAAATAATGAGCCCAATCCAGACTAGACTCACCCAAATAGATACTATCATCCACCGCATGCATACCACTTTACAAACCAGCTGTAGGCATGGCTGAAGGGTCAGCTTAGTGTTCGGCCTGGTGACACATCTTTCTCTGAGATACCTTCTTCCATGTACCTTAGTGATGTTGCAAATCCAGTCTCAGATGAGACATCAACCAGTCCAATGGCTGAGAATGTTGAGCCAGTCTTGTACAGTACATGACTCTGGGCAACTTCCTAATTCTGAAGCCTCCACCCTTAATGCCACAACAAACATCACAGAGCTGTTGCTATCTTTAAGGAACAAATCTAGATGAAGTAATCTGCTGACACATGAAATAAAACACATCTTTACATTTGTCCACATTTCATGCAAAAAATCCTCATTTTTGAATGCTAGTCTGCATTTGCTATTTTTCATAAATATTTTTAAATTATTTGAAATGAAAATTGTCTCATTATTTATTGTGTTCCAGGGTGTGAGGTGCCCTATGGTATTTTTAATTAGAGGTTCTTAAATTAACTGATGTCATTAATTCTACTAACTGAATGTAGACTGACTGTAACTTGTTCAATCCATGAAAGATATGTTGAATAAGTCAATGGCATTAAAGTGGTTGGCCTCTATCGCTATTAGGAAAACAGTTTGAACAATACTCAAATACCCATTCACTTTGCAATTGCTTATATATTTCATTCAGGAATTGTCTTAGCAGCTCAAAGCACCTGAGATATTCAGGTGAATTTTCCTGACCTTTTGCCCTAGAGGATAAATAAGGTTCCTGGTGCAGTTGAAAGAAATCAAGGTAGGCTTATTTTACTTTTACCAATTAACCTGGGATTTTTATGTCCAATTGGACTAGCTGCCAATCTCCATTGGCAACCATAAGGTCCCAATCATCCAGCACAGTTGATGCCCTGGTGTGCCAGCACGAGGCCCTGTCAGAGGCATGTCTACATGAGGGGAAATCCCAGGCCTTTTTACTGAGGAAAAATCTCAGCATTCCTGGGGCTAGACAGCATCAAAATACTTTGGATGCACTGTATCGTGTCAGGACAGGGAAAAGTGGAAGGAAGATCTATCCTTTAGTAACAAGCAGGTACTTCACAGGACTATGGGTAAATTTGAATTTCTTCCCTCTCTTGGGTTAATTACCTTCATATTATTGCTTGTGTTCAGCACTTACTACATGCAAAATTGGAGTGGATTATGTCTCTATGGGCAATTTTAATAGTACTGTGCCAGTATCATCCAACAGTGGATAATGATGAAATTTATCATTCAAAATTGCAACTGCACATTTGTCCCACCACCCTGCCTCTTAATTCTGAGCTTCATTGGCTCTCAACACTCTAGCAGTAAGCAATACTGCCAGTCATTAACGTTAAGTAATAACTCCAAACTGCCAATAAATGTGGCATCTGTGACTTATCAACCAAAAAAAGCTGCAGAACTGCCAGTGCAAAATCCACCCAAATGATAACATGAAATGGATAATCTAAGCCGTGATTTCCATTTTATCCAGAGTGCTTTGGCTTTTCAAGTCTGAAGTCAAAATACTGAAAGCTAATGTGAAATGGCTTCTCAGTGCTTCCTGCAAAGACACGATATTCTGAGTCATCAGTTCCCTCCACACAGCACACTTACTTGCACGTGCATAGTTTCCAAGTAAGTGGATCAGAGATAATTTTGTAGACAGTTGAAAGCTGCTCAGACCTGTATCTGAACTGAGCAAATGGTTTTTAAAGGCTATATGCACCAGCACAACAAACACAAACACAAGCAAGGGCAGATGAAGTGTTAACGATTGAATTTGTGGAACAGGAGGATAGGGTGAGGAAAAACAGCATGCATGGACTCTGTTTCAGCTGTCACCAATAAGTAATTTATTTAGTGCTACTGTGCTAATTATTAGATATTAATGAATCTTTGTTGGAAATCTGGATCCATCTGTTCCCTGTTGATTGTTCTTTCTTCTTGAGAATAGGGAGCTCAGACCCTTTGTGTGCTCTAGCAGAAGTAAGATTAGCTCTTAATTTGATATCTGTAGATTTAGAATGAAGATATCATTGCCAGATTGTCTCTGTGACAATACATCTATCTATTGCAGCAATGTAGAGATTATATAAATATGATTGTAGATTGTCAAAGGCTTAGCCAGTTGGTTCATGCAACTACATGATATTATTGAGTCATGTGATTACCACAGACCAATCACATCCCAGCAATTAACAACAAGAACCTACATTTAGATAGCGCCTTTAACGTAGTAAAACATCCCAAGGCATTTCACAGGAGCATTGGTGGGCAAAATATGACACAAGCCACATAAGGAGATATTACGACAGGTGACTAAAAGCTTGGTAAAAGAGGTAAGTTTTAAGGAGCATCTTAAAGAAGGAGAGAGAGGTGGAGAGGTTTAGGGAGGGAATTATAGAACTTAGGGCCTAGACAGCTGAAGGCACGGCCACCATCGACTTGAGCCCAGAGACTTGAGCCCATAATCTAGGCTGACACTTCACAGCAGTATTGAGGTAGTGCTGTCTTTCAGATAATATGTTAAACCATCTCAGGTGGACGTAAAAGATCCTTTGGCCCTATTTCGTAGAAGAGTTGGGGAACTCCCTCAGAGATAGAACATAAGAATATAAGAAATAGGAGCAGGAGTAGGCTATTCGGCCCTTCGAGCCTGCTCCGCCATTCAATAAGATCATGGCTGATCTGATCTTGGCTTCAACTCCACTTTCCTGCCCGCTTCCCATAACCCTTGACTCCACTGTTTTTCAAAATATGGGAGGGTGAGGCCATGGAGGGATTTGAACACACGTATGAGAATTTTAAATTTGATGCTTTGCTGGACCGGGAGCAAATGTAGATCAGCGAGCACAGGGGTGATAGGTGAATGGGACTTAGCGCATATTAGGATACAGGCACCAGAGTTTTGGATGAGCTCAACTTTATGGATTCAAGAAAACAACAAAAAGGATTTGCTGGAATTTGTGCCCATTTTGTGTTTTTGCTCCTACTTCGCATTATTTTAAATTATTTTTCCCTGTCTATTCATGCCCACTGCTCCTCCCTACATCATTTTTATCAGCTGTTTCAGTGCCTAAGCCTCATTAACAACCTCAGTCTAATCCTAGAAGTTCAGCCCCAACTTATTTGAATTGTATGAGACGTTAAACCGAGACCCTGTCTGCCATCAGGTAGACATAAAAGATCCCACGGCACTATTTTAAGAAGAGATGGGGAGTTCTCCTGGTGTCCTGGCCAACATTTATCGCTCAACCAATACCTAAAACAGATGATCTGGTCATTTATTTCATTACTGTTTGTGGGACCTTGCTCTGCGCATATTGGCAGCCACATTTCCTAAATTGCAAGAGTGACTGCACTTCAATAGTACTTCATTGACTGTAAAGCACTTTGGGACATCCTGGGATTGTAAAAGGCGCTATATAAATGCAAGTTCATTCATTCATTCTCCTCCAGCCTGAGGCTTGCATTCAGCTCTACCCAAATGCATCTGGCTTGACCAGCCACCCAGGCATTCATATTTATATCTATTATAACATTTTCTTTCATTTATATTCACATGTCCAGGAGATCACTCTGGCCCTGATCATTTTATGCTGTGCCTATCTTTTGTACGAGTTTATCTCTGCCCCAGCCAGAAATAGATATTGATGAATTTTAGCGGATTCAGCGAATCGCACTGCACGATCCGGCAGCCTGTTCCACAGGCCTCTTGGAAAAAGAACCACTTCCTGACATCTAACCTACATCTGGCCTTACACAACTTAAAATTGTGACCCCTGCTCCTCCCTAACCTATTTAATTGGAGCAAACTCTAATCTCAAACACAATCTATTCCCTTCATCATCTTATAAACCTCGATCAGATCATCTCTAAGTCTAGGGTTCTCTAAAGTGTAGAGTTCCAGCTCTTTCAGCCTATCTTGATAATGAAGATGCTTTGTACAGGGAGAATGCAAAGGAAATAGAAAAAGAGTCAGAGATGCACAGAGATCCAGAGATGACAATGAAAATGTGTACGACTCATACAGAGAGAGAGACAGAGAAAGAAGGAGATAGAAGGAGTGGAAGACAAACATAAAAACAGAGGAGGAAAGAAAGAATAAAAGACCAGTAGACAAGCAGCGGAAGATTTACAAGAAGAGAGAGAATCTGTTTTTAAACAATACCATGGGAGATCGACTAGTACCCCATTTTTTGTTTGAGCCAGGGTGGTCCATGTGGTCCAGTTGATCTCTTGTACTGAACACAAGAGGGTACAAATAAGAATTGGCTATTCAGGTTACTGGGTCACTCTCACTTAGATGCATGCACAAGAGAATTTGCATTACATCAGTGGGTGAATGTAATGATATCAGCAAATAGTGATGATATTTGTCTGTGTTTGATTACTTATGCCTTACAGCATGTTTGTCTGTGTTTTTGATTACTTGTGCCTGACCAGCAGAGGTCATGTGAGAGACAAGCAGTCCAGAGGAGTTTTACTTTCAGTTTCATTGTAGATGCATCACAGCATAGTGTGTTCTGTAAAAAGCTGTAGAAAGTCTTGAATAAGACTTTAGATTAAACAACATTCTCTTTCAGAAATGAGTCTTTATTGAACCCAAAAAGAAATCAAAACATGATGTCAGAAGTGGCTGAAAGAGAAAAAATCTGAAGTTAGCAACTTGATGGGACAGTGAAAGCAGTTGTGGCAAGTAAGCGAAATCAGCTCTCCACATATTAGCAAGCCAAAAGAGAACATCGTTGCTTACCATTAGAGAATAGCTAACGAAGTGAAAAATGGAAGATTTACTCCCACCGGCGACGCTTCAATTGACCGGTAATGTGGCTGAAAATTGGAGGAGATTCAAACAACGTGTAGGGTTGTATTTATCAGCAATCGGAGCTGACGATAAAAGTAATAAACAGAAATCGTCCGTGTTTTTACATGTAGTGGGTGATGCAGCGCTGGAGGTATATAATAATTTCATATTTGCCGTTGATGGAGACAAAATGAAGCTAGATAAAATAATGGAACAGTTTGAGGCCTACTGCATACCTAAACGCAACGTGACCTTTGAGAGGCACAAATTTTTCACATGTGCACAGAAAATCGGCGAGACTATTGATCAGTATATGACTGAACTGAGAAACCGGAGCAAATCGTGTGAATTTGGGGGACTCACAGACTCGCTGATAAAAGACAGACTGATGTGTGGTATTCGAGATAATGGTCTAAGGGAAAGACTGCTAAGAGAGCAAGATCTAGACCTGGGACAAGCCATAGCACTATGTAGGGTTACAGAGACTGTGAAGTTGCAGGCAAAGGAGCTGTTCAGTGACAGTAGCTGCAATGTGGATGCAGTGAGAAAGAACGGATACAAACCGTTTAACAAAGAGAGCGCCAATGTGAAAAAAGAGACGTGGCCAGCAAACGAAAATGAAAGGGACAATCGGAAGTCATGTAGTCGATGCGGTACACAGCATCCACCAAGAAAGTGTCCAGCATATGGTAAAACTTGCTATAGATGCAACAAAAACAACCATTATGCCCGTTGCTGTAAGAACCAAGCGCAACAAAGCAAAGTCCATACAGTAGATGAAAGCGACATAGAGGAATTCTATGTAGATGTTGTGTCTGAAAACAAAAGAGAAGAAAGAGACTGGATGTTGACACTAAAAGTGAACGACATACACATTCCATTTAAATTGGATACTGGAGCACAAGTTAATGTGATATCAGAGACCGATTTTAAGAGAATTAGACCCAGACCAAAGTTACATGGAATACAAGTGAAAGTGACCGGATACTCAGGTACTGATATACCAGTGAAAGGAAAATGCATTGTCAAAGTAACACACAAGGACAGAGAGCACACGTTAGCATTAATCGTGGTGCCAAAGGATGTGCAAGCCATACTAGGTTTAAAAGCCTGTGAGAGACTGAACCTGGTAAAGAGAGTCCTCGTTGTGGAAAGTGAAAGAGAGACAGTCTATGATGAACTGAATGTTGCGTACACACCGGGTAAGCTGATGTATACAGCAGACACGTTGTCCAGAGCTGTTGACCCAAGTGAGCCCGCAAACACCACAATGGATGAAAAAGTGAACGCCTACGTGGACATGATCACAAGTGCACTACCCATAGCAGATGCAAAAATGGAGCTCATAAAGACTGAGACAAACAAAGATGAAACAATGAGACGACTGAGAAAAAGCATCTTGGATGGATGGCCCAACATGAAGCAAGACTGCTCACCTGATATAGCAGAGTACTGGAACTGCAGGGCGGAACTACCAGTGGTCGAAGACATCATCTACAAAGGAAGTAAAATAGTTATCCCAAAGAGTCTGAGAAAAGAGATGCTAAAAAGGATCCATGGAGGACATCTGGGAATCGAAAATTGTAAGAAAAGAGCACGAGAGGTGATGTACTGGCCACGAATCAACCAAGATGTGACAAATGAGGTGTCAAACTGCACAATATGCCTGAAATATCGAGCAAGCAATCCGGTAGAACTACTAAAGCCACACCCAGCACCAGACAGACCTTACCAGAAGGTAGGCGCTGACCTATTCGTATGTCAAGGGAAGGACTATCTTGTCGTCACAGACTATTACTCCCTGTATCCAGAGGTTTGTAGACTGTACACTACCACTGCAGAAGCTGTGATAAGAAGTATGAAAGCCATATTCTCCAGACATGGCGTGGCAAGCGAGGTCTTCACAGACAACGGACCCCAGTTTAACAATGCAAATTTCCGACACTTTGCCAAAGAGTGGGACTTTGTCCACACAACGTCAAGTCCTCACTATCCAGAGTCCAATGGACTAGTGGAAAAATCGGTCCAGACAGTGAAAAGACTGATGTACAAGGTAAAAGACAGTGGAACTGACTTCTACCAAAGCATGCTTGTATACCACACAACGCCGCTCGAGTGTGGTATGTCACCAGCCCAACTCCTGATGGGACGTCGGCTAAGGTCAAACCTACCCATCCCGGAGAACCTCCTGAAAACAAAAGAGGGGGAGAAAGTGAGGAAGTTCAAAGAGCAACAGAAAGAAAAGCAAAAGTACTACTATGACAGAGGAACACAAAACCTACCTGAACTCCACACTGGTGACCAAGTAAGGTTGAAAGACAAAACAAACACATGGACTCAGAAGGGAACTGTCCTGAGTGAAGTTCAACCAAGATCATACACCATTCAGACAGATGAGGGTGCTGTTCTGAGAAGAAATCATCGAGATCTTCTCATGGGACCAGCCACAGCAGGTCAAGAGACTGATACTGGTGAACAACCTGATCACACAGCTGAGAACCAATCATCTGAGGCAACAACTCAGATTCAAGGACAATCAATCAGAAAATCCTCAAGACACGTGAAGCCTCCTGAGAGACTCATTGAGCAAATTTAAGGACTATTGTTAAAGAAGGAAGTAATGTTATCTTATTCTTTCTTCAAGTTCTAGTGTATTGACATATTTCATGTGAACACACAAAGCAAGGGTAAAAAACCTTGATCATGATAATGATAATGTAAGTTCATTAAATGTTGTTAGTTAAAAGTAAAATACTTTTGTTTTAAGAAAGGGAGATGTAATGATATCAGCAAATAGTGATGATATTTGTCTGTGTTTGATTACTTATGCCTTACAGCATATTTGTCTGTGGTTTTGATTACTTGTGCCTGACCAGCAGAGGTCATGTGAGAGACAAGCAGTCCAGAGGAGTTTTACTTTCAGTTTCATTGTAGATGCATCACAGCATAGTGTGTTCTGTAAAAAGCTGTAGAAAGTCTTGAATAAGACTTTAGATTAAACAACAATCTCTTTCAGAAATTAGTCTTTATTGAGCCCAAAAAGAAATCAAAACAGTGAAGACACCGCCCATTATGCCATTCCGATTCAATCCTATTCCGTGCTGAGTTTGTTCATCTCAGGAAAGATTGTAGCTGGGGCTCTTCAATTTGTTTCAGCACCCCTGGGCAAGGGTGAGGAAAAAAACCAGTCAGGATTCCAATTCTAATGGTGCCCAGCCACTTGCTGGTTAGTGTGTATGTCTTGATATTAAGTGGGGGCATGATCAAGCTTGGCTGAGAGATCTTCAATGGTTAGATAGCCTTACATTCTATGAAAGGAAAGGACATTTTATAAAACAGCCTTCATAAGACAAGCTGGGATTTAGGATTTCTTCTGCAATAATAATGTACTGCAGCTAAGATTTCTGTTCCCTTTTCTTCACTTTGTTTTATTGATCTTTTTCAATTTATTGCTTCAGCATCATCAGAACTCAGTTTGGCTTCTGCTATAAAAAATCTCCAAACAGCAGCAAGGTCACCTAACAAAAAAAAACATCAAAGAAAGCAGATGTAATGTGCTTATGCATTTTATTTTCCAAGAGGGCTGTGAGTCGGAACGTCAGGAAGGTGGGTTAGCGTTACTGGACTTCAATAATAGAAGACTCGGGCACTTTTATACAGCTGCTGTGAAGAAGTAACATATGATTCATTTATATTATAAATGAATCCAGCAGGGAGCTTCTACTAATGCCAGACCAGAAATCAATGAGGTTTGGGTGCGTTCATACAGTCTCTGTGCATACAGCCGCAACAGTGGTAGTCAATCTTATTTTAATCACTTGTGCTGGCATGTTCAAGTATTGATGTATTTTGCCTCTTGGCTCCATCTAACAGTTCTGTAGGAAATTGCTGTTTTGGCTTTCGAGTTAAAAGCTATAAACGGTCTTTTTACCTTAGCACTAGCTGAGTTGTACACCTTTACTTGAAACAGGGCTGTCATTCAGAAACTAAGGGAGAGATATTTTTCATAATCTTCTGCGTTGTTCTTGTTTCATGTTCTTTTATATTATGAAGTTTAGAGCATGTACTAAGGCTGAATACCAGACTTACTTGATAAGGACAATTGTTGGTGCCAGCAGCCAATGATCACTGATCTTCTTGATGGGTATATTAATGATACTGCCTTTAAAAAAGTCCTTTGGTCTTAACACTGACAGTATAATAAATATTAATTCAACCGACACATGGATTTCTGAAGTTCTGATTTTTTTTAAGACCAGCTATCAAAGCAATACATAAATATATTATAAATAAGCATCATTCAGAAAGTTAAGATGAATGCATGACATCAATTTTTATTATATTTGTAAAATGAGTCAACCATATTCCACAGATATTTCTCCCAAAAAGTTAGTGCGATAGCAAAAGGAGTTAGGTTCATTATTATTAGGTTCACTATTAATACATTACTGGTGAATGTGTGAATGCATGAGAAATCAATATTTTCCATTGCAAAGAACCTTATCCAAGGCAGACCAATTAAATGCAGCTTCCGATTCTCAGCCCCAAGTTGGGGCGAGTCTAAATTCTGTGTTTTTTACAGAGATTTAAAAAGTGACATGCTCCATCCCCAGTTTTTCAGTGCAGTATTGTACTATTCCTCCTTGTTCACTATGACACTATTAAGTTCAGTTACCCATTGTTCTACCTTGGTTTCATCACATATTAGCCACAACAATCCTAACATGGACTCTCATTAACACATTTTTTAGTATTTTTAAGGTTTAGCTTATTTTTGAAACAGCTGAAGATATTAATACAACCTCAGTACTAAAAGTAGGAAGAAGTGGTAAAGAAGACTAGTGCCAAAACTCCACCAGTTGACAGGAATTTTGGTATTTTTGCCTACCCTTCAGTCCCAACCTCCTACTTCTTATAAGTGTCACCTCAGAGGCAAGTTCAAAGGTGAAAGTCTGGTACTTTGCATCAGGAACCTTTGGGACCTGAGGTAGCCCTTGGTCTCGTACTGCTAAGGCTACAGCAGAGGGGCCTGCTGAAGCCCATGTGTCCTCAGCCATGGCAAGGTCACCCTCGCCCTGGCTGCTTTGACAAACATGTTCAGCCATTTGTGGGGTGGGGGTGCTGAGGGGAAGGTACAGACATTGCTGTCTCCGACAGGTCACTGATCAGCAGAACAACTGACTGAATAATTCCAATTGGATCTCTGAAACCCTCAAAGAGAGCTGCCTGGGTTCCAGCCGCAATCGATTGGAAATGACAAGAGATAATCTTCTCATATCTGGCATCCTTGCCACAACATCAGCAGTTGTGGCTGCCATGCTTGCAGCAACTACTCCCTGTTGACGCTCTGCTTCTGAGCCCTCTGTTGCAGTTTGTACTGAAGCTGTCACTTGCTCCAGGCTCAGTTGCAGACTCGTGCGGACCTGCATCATGGCACTATAGGTGTGACATCTGAGTCACCATCTGCTGCACATTAGAATCATAGAGTGGTTACAGCATGGAAGAAGGCCATTCGACCCATCGAGCTCGTGCCGACTCTCAGCTAGTCCCACTCCCCTGCCCTTTCCCTGTAGCCCTGCAATTTTTTTTAACTTATCCACTTCCTTTTGAAAGATAAGATTGAGTCTGCCTCCACCATTCTTTCAGGCAGTGCATTCCAGATCTTAATCACTCGCTACATAAAAAAGTTTTTTCTTATGTTGTAGGAATTGGTAAATTCCTGATGAAAATACTGAGAGCGAGTCAATCAGCTAACCAAAACGATGTTAAATGCAAACTGGTGGAAGTAACAAACAAAAACGCAGGAGAACAAATCAACAGGTGCTTGCTTAATGCTGGCTCCACGAGGACAGAGAAGGGGAGGCCCCTCAGTCCGACGTCATGACATCATCACATTTCCCGTCATTGGGAACGTCACGTGACCCACGTGATGACGTCATCGCGTTCGGTCTTAACCCTTTAGAGACCGCGCTATTTACATACAGCGAAAGAATACAGATTTAAAGGCAATTATATACATTCGTATAAGAGTTCCTTGGGGGCTCTGTCACATGCACCCCCCCAGAATTGTCTTTAATAACAAAAGTCAATCGAAGAGGAGGTCAGACAAGCCTGTTTGAACGACTCCTATATTCCCGGAATCGCCAATCGCCATCGCGGCCGTGGGGCCTACTTCAGGTTCAGTCTTCCCGTCGCGCGGTTGGTGCTGGTGTTTCTTCATTGCTTTAGGCTTGGACCCGCAGGGAGGGCGGCAGCATCGGGCCTTTGGGCCGAAACGGGCGTGGTAATAACACCAACCGGATGGTGGAGGCGTCAGGGCGGGGTCCTTCTGGGCGGGATGCCTCGTGGCGGCGCAGTGTTGTTGCATGACGGCGTAAATTGTGTCGGCCTCGGCGGCCAGCACCACACAATCTGCAGTGTCCGACCTCGCGAGGGCCGCTTGCACCTGCTCGGGCAATTGGCTCAGGAACAATTCCCGAAAGAGGAAACATTGCGGTTCCGAACCAAGGAGTGTGAGCATCTGGCTCATTAACTCCGATGGCTTGGAGTCGCCTAAGCCAGGCAGCGTGAGTAACCGTCGTGCGCGTTCTGACTTTGTGAGGCCGAATACCTGGATAAGCCGCGCCTTAAGGGTGTCGTACTTGCTGTCCGCCGGGGGGGTTTTCCAGCAGGCTGATGATCCTCGAAGCCGTGGAGCTGTCGAGTGCGGAGACCACGTAGAGGTAACGGGTCTGATCCTGCACTATGTACCGAAGTTCGAACTGAGCCTCTGCTTGCACGAACCAGGAGGCCGCCTGTTGTTCCCAAAACTGAGAGAGCTTCAAAGCCACTGCATTTGCTTCCATCATGTCACTGCGTCTCGCTTCCTCCGCGAAGATCGTCCGCGAAGATTCGGGGTCACCACTGTAGGAATTGGTAAATTCCTGACGAAAATACTGAGAGCGAGTCAATCAGCTAACCAAAACGATGTTTAATGCAAACTGGTGGAAGTAACAAACAAAAACGCAGGTGAACAACTCAACAGGTGCTTGCTTAATGATGGCTCCACGAGGACAGAGAAGGGGAGGCCCCTCAGTCCGACGTCATGACGTCATCACGTTTCCCGCCGTTGGGAACGTCACATGACCCATGTGATGACGTCATCGCGTTCGGTCTTTACCCTTTAGAGACCGCGCTATTTACATACAGCGAAAGAATACGGATTTAAAGGCAATTATATACATTCGTATAAGAGTTCCTTGGTGGCTCTGCCACAATGTCGCCTTTAGTTCTTTTGCCAATCACCTTAAATCTGTGTCCTCTGGTTCTCGACCCTTCTGCCAATGGGAACAGTTTCTCTCTATCTACTCTGTCCAGACCCCTCATGATTTTGAACACCTTTATCAAATCTCCTCTCAATCTTCTCTGCTCCAAGCAGAACAACCCCAGCTTCTGCAGTCTATCCACATAACTGAATTCCCTCATTCCTGGAATCGTTCTCGTAAATCTTTTCTGTACCCTCTCTAAGGCCTTCACATCCTTCCTAAAGTGTGGTGCCCAGAACTGGACACAATACTCCAGTTTGGGCTGAACCAGTGTTTTATACAAGTTCATCATAATTTCCACACTTTTGTATCTCTATACCTCTATTAATGAAGCCCAGGATCCCGTAAGCCTTTTTAACTGCTTTCTTAGCCTGCCCTACCACCTTCAATGATTTGTGCGCATATACCCCCAGGTCTCTCTGTTCATGCACCCCCTTTAGGATTGTACCATTTAGTTTATATGCCCTCTCCTCATTCTTTCTCCCAAAGTGTATCACTTCACACTTTTCTGTTAAATTTCATCTGCCACATGTCTGCGCATTTCACCAACCTGTTTATGTCTTCCTGAAGTCTATCACTCTCCTCCTCACTGTTCACTATACTTCCAAGTTTTGTGTCATCTGCAAATTTTGAAATTGTGCCTTGTACACCCACGTCCAAGTCATTAATATATATCAAGAAAAGCAGTGGTCCTAGAACCGATCCCTGGAGAACACCACTGTATACCTTCCTCCAGTCCGAAAAACAACCGTTCACCACTACTCTCTGTTTCCTGTCACTTAGCCAGTTTCGTATCCATGCTGCCACTGTCCCTTTTATTCCATGGGCTTCAACTTTGCTGGCGAGCCTAATATGTGGCACTTTGTGGCAACTGCATTACCCTCATCAACCCTCTCTGTTACCTCATCAAAAAACTCGATCAAGTTGGTTAAACACGATTTGCCTTCAACAAATCCGTGCTGGCTTTCCTTAATTAATCCACACCTATCCAAGTGACTATTAATTTTGTCCCTGATTACTGTTTCTAAAACCTAGACTGACTGGCCTGTAGTTGCTGGGTTTACCTTTACACCCTTTTTTGAACAATGGTGTAATATTTGCAATTCTCCAGTCCTCTGGCACCACCCCCATTTCTATGGAGGATTGGAATATTATTCCTGGATATTATTTGAATATTATTCCTGGATACTTTGACTGATATAGACAGCTGTTCTCCTGGTGGAAGTGGGCTGCAGTTGGCATATGTCCTAAATTGCCTCTCGGCATGGCACAGCCTTCGAAGACACTGGAATGCAGTGAAATTTAAGCAAGACCTTCCTTATCTACAAACCCAGGTGAGTGGGTATCTGCATGTAGAGAACATATATCTTTTGTGATGCCTCACTCTAACTGCTTCCAATCTAGCCTCATCCATCGCCCCAGCCTCTTTTGCCTCAAAACATAGAAATAGAGGGATTCCCATTGGGAAATCTATGTTCCCAGTCCGCATTGTACTTTCTGCAGAGTTGACCAAACAGGGCAGTAAAAGTCTCGACAGAACATCCACAGCACCAAACAATGAAAATTGATAATAGCAACAGAAAATGCTGGAAAAACTCAGCAGGTCAGGCAACATCCGTGGAGAGAAATTTGAGTTGACGTTTCGGGTCGAAACCCTTTTTCAAAACTGGAAAGAAAATAAAATAGATCGAAGGCAGGGCTGCGATTGAACAAAAGAAGTAAAAGAGACAATAAAAGGTATTCGAAACCAGACGAGATGGTAATAGGCCGGTGGAGACAAAAGACAGCTGAGATTAGGTGTGAAGTGTACTGGCAGGTAAGAGACAGCTGCCAGGTGGGAGAGAGAAACAAAAGGAAAGTGGGGGGGGGGGGGAATGGAAGACCCAAAACAAAGGGGTGGAAAAAATTATAAGTAAAAAAGTAATAGGGGCCGAGGTTATGATCTGAAATTGTTGAACTCGATATTGAGCCCGGAAGGCTGCAAAGTGCCGAATCGGAAGATGAGGTGCTGTTCCTCGAGTTTACGTTGAGCTTCCGTGGAACAATACAAGAGGCCAAGGACGGTGAGGTCCGAGTGGGTATGGAGTGGTGAATTAAAATGACAGGCGACCGGAAGCTCAGGGTCACCCTTACGGACTGAACGGAGGTGTTCCGCAAAGCGGTCACCCAATCTGCGTTTGGTCTCCCCAATGTAGAGGAGACTGCATCGTGAGCAGCGAATACAGTATACTAGATTGCAAGAAATAACACCAACCTTCAGCTCCATACAAGCAAAATGACTTCCTCAATGTGGTATCCACCTCAACAATACCTCTTTGCAGCTCATATTGCCACTAATGTAGTGCAGTAATAATTAGAGATGGGTTGGGGCAGAAATTCGAGCGGGGTGGCTAGCCGCTCCAACTTGCCCTATTTAAAGGCAGTGGGACAGCCCCCCAGCAGTCGGTAAAGCGACTCTTGTTCAAGTTATTACCAGCATTGTTGAGGCTGTAGCCATTGCCACCCATTTTAGTTTTGTGCCACAAAACTGCCCAAAGAGATGGTAAATCAAGGAAAAATCCAGACCCAGATTGTGATGGAGATTATAGTATTGAAACTAAGCAAGGGCTTAATTTAATACATTAATCTCTAAGCTTGGGGGACGCAAATTCTCAATAAATTCTCAACTCTTACAAAGTATCCATTAAGCAGATCAAGCTACACAGCTATAAAAGACATATTAACAATACTTAAAAAGCCATCATTACCATTGGAAACTCATTGGCACTGCGTTTAAGTAGCACTTACCAACATGTAATGCGATGACACAATTCACATTGGAATGAAATAAGTCACATCAGTAAACAATAATCACTTGTGTTTTAAAGAATGCAAAGGGCCACTTTTCTTTTCCAGGCAACTACCCTTTAAAAAGGAATGTGGCTATAAAGAGGGCTATGCTCCATTACAACTGGATCAGGTACTGCAATGGCTAAGGAAAAAAGAACCAGGTCCAAGCCACAGTAAAAGCAAAGAGCAGAAACACCGATCAAAATTCAAAAGGTAGAACTAGCACTAGCAAAAACACCGATGAAAGTGCCAACGCAGACACGATGGGCTGAATGGCATCCTTCTGTGCTGTATCATTCTATGATTCTATTATGATTCTAAGTCAAAAGCACATACTAAATAGGTAATCGACAAAGGCGAATTGTTTTCAACCATACTATGAGCATGGCTCAGAAGACATCTTAACAAAGTCATCAGTAGATAGAGTAACACCTCCCTGGATGAATGTAGGGATAATTTCACATCTGGCGACCATCACATTGTTATATAACAGAAAACAGTGAATCTGGCATTTGAAATCTGTTCCAGATGGCAAAATTACAAAATGGTAGATCAACATGTGAATTAAACATGCTTAGTTCCCAGAATCTTGGCAAACCCTTGTAAGAACTCTCAAATGCTGTTAAGCAATAGTTAGGCAGATAGATAGGTGCCTGTATAGAGGTACAGACCGTTGAATACATTTTTGTCAATCAAGGCTTTTGTGAATCATGTATTCGGGTGTGGACTTGCCACTTAGGTCTGTAGAACAGTTGAGTTAATGATCCAAAAATAGCACATATTAATAACTTATTACACTGGTAGCCAACTTGTATTTCCATTCATCATTTTGGTAAAAGTAAATGCAGCCTATAAATAAGTGTTACCAACATGTGCACACAAACAAATTATGCATTCATGACAGGAAATGCTGGCAATACTTGGCAGGTCAGGCAGCATCGTTAGAACATCCTGACGAAAGGTCATCGACCTGAAACGTTAACTCTTTTTCTCTCTCCACAGAGTCTGCTTGACCTGCTCAGTGTTTCCAGCACTTTTTGTTTTTATTTCAGATTTCCAGCACCTGCAGTATTTTGCTTTTGTGTACATTTATGACATTCCTTTGTCCACTATTTTAACAGAGGCATCATTTTGTTTAACACTGCCTTTAAAATGGCAGACAGGGATATCTGCCCCTTTCCAGTATCCTGGGATTTCTGGGGCCTCCACCGAGAGGAGGTGGCAGAGCCTGAGCCTGCAATAGGCACAGCCCCAGCAATGGCCCTCCTGCTGCAATTTCTTGTGCTTATGGCTCATTTGTAGGTGCCCCAAGAAGCTGATGGTGAGCCTTGCACCTGGACACCCCTCGGAGAGGCTAGGGAGATGAGGCAGCAAGGTAATAAGAATCCAAAAGGTTCGTTCACTTTTGTTTTTCCAGTGACCTGGCTTTGGGGCCTTCTGGCTACTATTCTCCAACAGAACCAAGAAGGCAATGAGGCTAGAAGCCAAATCTACAATTGCAGATCTGAGACACTTACAGCTGCACTCTGTTTCCCACAGCATGATCCTGTCAGAGGATGGAGTTGTACCGGGGGCTCAACCAAAAACAGCAACACCTTGCATTTATCTTGTGCATTTTACATAGACAAACATTCCAAGTGAAGCATCATCAGATGAAAATTGACAATGATCCAAAAAAGGAAGTGTGACTAAAGGTTTGGTCAAAGAGGTAGGTTTCAAAGAGGGTCTTAAAGGAGGTGAGGTAAAAGAAAGAGGAGGAGAAATGTAGAGAGGGAATTCCAGAGCTTAGGGCCTAGCCGGTTCAAAGCATAGCTGCCAATGACGGGATTTCGGGACGCACAAGAGGTCAGAGTTGGAAAAATGCAGAGCTCTCCGAGAGATGTAGGACTGGAGAAGCTTATAGCGATAGGGAGGGACAAGGCCATGAAGGGAATTGAGTACAAAGATGAGAGGTAAAGATTTGAGGCACTGGGAGATCTGGAGTAGCGGGGGTGGTGGGTGAGTGGGACTTGGTGCAGGATACCATTCAGACAGCAGAGTTTTGGATGAGCTAAAGCTTATGGATGGTGGAGGATGGGAGGCCGGCCAGGTCAGCATTGGAATAGTTGAGCCTTGAGGTGGCAAAGACATGGTTGAGGGTTTGAACAGCAGATGAGCTGAGGCAGAAGCAGGGATAGATGATGTTATGGAGGTGGAAGTAGGTCTTTGTGATGGAGCGGATGTGGGATCAGCAACTCAGTTCAGAGTCAAATAAGACATTGAGGTTGTGAACAGTCTGATTCAACATGAGACAATGACCAGGGAAGGGAATGGAATCATGGGCAAGGGTGCAGAGTTTGTGGTGGATGCCAAATGGCTCAGATCTTCCCAATGTTTAGCTGGAGGAAATTGCTGCTCATCCAGGTCTGAATGTTGGACAAACAATCTGACAATACAGACACAGCAGAAAGTTCGACAGAGTTGGTGGACAGGTAGAGCTGGGTGTAGTCAATGTACATTTGGAACCTAACACCGTGTATTTGGATGATGTCGCCAAGCGGCAACATGTAGATGGGCAACAGGAGGGGAGCAAGGATAGATCCTTGGGGGACTCCAGAGGTAATGGTGCGGGGGGCATGAAGAGACGCTATTGCTGGAGATTCTTTAGCTATGTCTGGATAGGTAAGAGTGGAATCAAGCTTGGTAATGGAACAGAGGCGTTGGAGGAGGACAGTGTCGTCGACCATGTCAGAAATTGCAGAGAGGTCAAGAAGGATGCAAAGGAATAGAAGATATCAGGGAAATCAGCCCCAACATGTTATCCCTAAATTATGTCTTCATTTACATTTTTAAAATAGCAACTTATTGAAATAAGTTACTAGATGTTCAAGGAAAATGTGTAATGCTGAATTTCAGAGCAATTCCTAAATGTTTCATTTGTTGGAAAGCTAAATCAATACAATGGCATGACATAATAAATAGAACATTGACACAGAACAAGTTAAAACATGGAAACTATGAAACATTGATACCCAATATGTCTTGGCATATATGTTATGTACAGTTGTGCGCATTGACCTGAAAGACTTATTATTGTATTATCAGACTGCAATTATTCTGCACAAAGTAGTACTGAAGCATGCCTTCAGTAAATACAGTAGAGTGCATCCATTGTAGTATTCACCTTCCACACTGAAAGAACAATTACACTTACAAAAAACTGATGTTTTCCCTTTTTAACCTCTTGACTCCTCTTTGCAGTTTTTGGAATCGAACAAGTGCTTGCTCAAATAATATGCATGACATTAATTCACCGTAAATGGATAAACAGGGATAAATACAATTATAGCTGCCACCAGCGATGTAATGCTGCAGTGCAATTTGTGGTAACCACTATGAACAGCATTTGAAGCACGTTTGGTCCCCAGCCCACATCATACTCCCTGCTTCCTAATACCCTAAAATGTGGGAGGAGATTATCTGTCATTTCAAGTATTTATGGTGAAACCAAGGGTGACTTCATACTTTTGTAAGAAAAACCTCTGGAGGATCTTGCAGGGGGCATCTTTTTCCCGGCTTTCTAGTGTCTTTTGATATTATTTCCACATTGTCACCATTCCTCTTTTTGAATTTTTGGAATAACTCTAGTCGAGGGAATTCAATGTCATTTTCTGACATGTCTTCCTGAGCATCTTTCCGAAATTAAACATTCTGATTAATGAGGCCAAGTGGGTCGTTCCCGGTGCTTAAATTGTTTAATTTTAATTATTACACTTTATGTTCTTTGCATAATCTTAATTTACTGTTGACCGTAAAGTAAAAGTAAAAAAGTTGAAAATGCATTCACAGGGTTGGACTGTAGCTATTCATAATTACACTGCAGTAACAACAAAAGAGGCTTAATGGTCATAGACAGGCCATTAGTTGCTGAAAGGCCGCTGCTGTTCTACTCTTCCATGTAAAGTAAAATAGACAAAACCGTTAAAGCTGGAAATCTGAAATAAAAAAAAAACAGAAAATGCTGAAGTTACACAACAAATCAGTTCGCATCTGTAAAGAGAAAAGTCCCATTTGTAACGCAGCACACCCAGCAGGAACAGTGTGGGCGGAGGGGGGTGGGGGGGTTAAAATGACGGCCGGGCGGAAGCTAATGTGTTCCTGCAGCTTGCCCTCCCCCTCTTCCCCCGTCCCTCTCACCCGCCACACCCCCCGCCACTCCCACCCGCCATTTTAACTGACAGAATTCCGGCAGCGCAAAGGCCGCCCGTGACAGGCAGATGGGAGCCGAATTAAAATAGGAAAGTCGCAGCCCAATGATATCATCACCGCAGGGCCGCAATTTTAACTTGAAATGGCGGGAGGCAGCAGAGTGTAAGTTTTATTTTTTTTAACTGTTTGTGAGGATTGCTTGTGGGTCAGGAGGAACAGGAGGGCTCCACTGGGCCCCACAAGGAATCCTTGGACCTCCCCAGCCCTGGACTTCCCTCACCCTCCCACCAACAGTAGCTCTTTGGCAACCCCCTTCCCTAGCACTAACCTTATGCCAGGGACAATTCCCTAGGGCCCCAGTGGTATTGGCCCCCTGCCCGATTTCCCGCTCCCTCCTGCCAGCTTTTAGATCAGTCCCACCGATTTCAGGCAGAAGACAATGGGGGAAAAATTCAGTTGGTAGCGCCACCCGTTAGTGCCTTAAGAGGGCGCTAAGTGGGGCGCAAACTAACTAGCGCCTGGGCGCGGCACTGCCCACGCCTCCCACAAAATTCAGCGGGAGGTTAGTGGTGGCGCTAACCGGTAGCGCCCTGCAGCACTGCGCCGCTGGTGATGACGTCATTGGTGTGCGCAGCACCCCGCTCACGCTCCAGCCACGATCTTCGGGAGCGCCCCCTGATTTACTGCCGGACGCTATGTCTGACAGGGCCAGGGGGGCATACCTGCGGCCAGGGTGGCGCAATTTAAAAGCGAGGTGCGGGGCGGCTATTTTTGTTGCTGGCCGCCTGCCAGCACCTGCCTGCACTCCTGTCCCCAGCCTCCTGAACCCTCCCCCCCCAAGGAATGCCGGCTGCGCTGCAAGAGCCCGGCACTTCTCTTGGGTGCTGGGCTCTTTTGCCTGCACTCCCGATCCCCGGGAGCCCAGCTGGGCCCCAGGTTGCGCTGCACAAGGCCCCTCCCCTTTAAGAAGGGGAGGAAGGCCTGCAATACCACGGCATGACGTGCCGCAGCGTGTGGCGCTGCGGCACGTAGTGTCACGATATTCACTCGCAGCACCCCAAGAGGGAGGCGGGGCGCTTCCAGTCGTGCCCCGCTTCCCTCTTGGGGTGCAACCAATCAATTTCCGGTGCGGGGGCGCTAATTTTTCCGGGTTAGCGCCCCGGCGAAGTTAACATCTCAATTGGGGCACTACTCAATTTTTAGCCCATTGTATAAAATTTAAATGAGGCCCAGCCATTAAAATGACTTAGGTTTTTTGCACAGACCAGGGATCAAGCCTGGAAACTTCCTGGTATATTTCAGTCAGTAGTGCATCATGTGATATATTCATTCACTGTTTTATTGGGGAAATGTGCAGATTAATACCAATACAAAAACAAAATACCGCAGATGCCAGAAATCTGAAATGAAAACAGAAAATGCTGGAAATACTCAGCAGGTCAGGCAGCATCTGTGGAGAGAGAAACAGAGTTAACGTTTCAGGTTGATGACCTTTTGTGATGAAACTGCAGGTTAATACTCTTCAATTATTATTCCTAACATAGTTTAGTTCTATTTTTGAGCTAGGGTGCTGGCTGAGGAAAGATGTTTAAATGATCATCTTCTGCCTTGTTATGGAACACCAAAAGAAACCTAAATGGGATGAAAATAGTTGGGAATACCACCCCCATTGGGGGGTCAAAGGTCTGTAACTGTAATTTCAAATCCTGGGATATTTTATAACTTGCACTATATTTCAACTGGTGCATCTCTAGCAGCGCTGGCCAGGTGTATCCGAGGAAAATCTTTAAATTACATTAGCGATATCTTAGTGGTCCATCAGTACTGTTCATTGGATGTCAGCCATGGCTCAGTGATAGCACTCTCGCCTCTGAGTCAGAAGGGTGTGGGTTCCACTCCGGAGACCACAGCACAAAATCTCAGCAGTACTGAGGGAGCCATCTTTTGGGTGAGATGTTTAACCGAGGCCCTGTCTGCCCTCTCAGGTGGACGTAAAAGATCCCATGGTACTATTTCGAAGAAGAGCAAGGAAGTTCTCCCCGGTGTCCTGGCCAATATTTATCGCTGAACCAACGTCACTAAAAAACAGATGATCTGGTCATTTATCACATTGCTGTTTGTGGGAGCTTGCTGTGCACAAATTGGCTGCTGTGTTTCCTACATTACAACAGTGACTGTATTTCAAAAAGTACTTCATTGACTGTAAAGCACTTTGATATGTACTGAGGTCATGAAAGGCGCTATATAAATGCAAGTTCATTTTTTTTTTCCTTCCTGGCTGCTCATTTACTCACTAAACATCTGAGCCACAGCGGCAAGGAAGGTCTGTGCTGAGTTAGTTAACCTCAGCCGGAGGAATCAGTAGGGATGCTCTAATTGGCCTCAACCTGCTGTGTTAGGGTGGGCGAAAATCAGCCAAGTCTCCTGTTCCAGATTGCAATTCAATGAGTCTTGCTGGAAATGGGCATGTATGCATATCCAATGAGGACAGGCTCAAGCTTAGCTGTAAAAAAATAACTCACACAGTCAAATAAGAACATAAGAGCATAAGAATTAGAAGCAGGAGTCAGCCATACGGCCCCGCGAGCCTGCTCCGCCATTCAATAAGATCATGGCTGATCTTCGACCTCAACTCCACTTTCCCACCTGATCCCCATATCCCTTGATTCCCCTAGAATTCACTGACCTACTGATGCTTACTGTCAAAGCTTAAACAAGGGGAATACTTATTTGGGGTGAGGTACAAGGAAGCAGCCAAACCCCAGCAAGGAATCCTTACTTTCAGGGACAATGGAGAAAATGGAAAAGAAAACAGACTTTTCTTCTCTGCCCCCACCACCCCCCACCCCCCCACTTCCAGATTTGTATGCAGTACAAATCCAAAAATCAATTGCAACGGCTAATAACGTGATCAAAATACAGCCCATGTTTTGTGTGCATCTGAATTAGTTTAACACAGCAGACAATAACACCAACATACAGTTATAAGTGGTACAATAGTAATAACATTTTAATCTCCCCAGTGTCTCAATGACTATATAGTTGCCGCATTCACAGACCCAACCCTTTAATGAAGTTTCTTGCTTTCTGTTCTTAGTTGATCGAATCTCATGGCAGTAATTAGATATCTTGGCTTAACCGGGATCAGAACCATCTCTGCAGCTGATTTAATAAATTGAAGACATTGCATCAATTGCATTTCACCGTGTTACTGGAAAGGTGATTAATTTGAAAAGCAGAGGGTCTGATGTTTGATGGCCATGACATTGGCAGCGTATTTTTGGACCTCAGCATAAATGTATCATTTCCTCCTGACTTTGCACTGCATCATTAATCAGTAATTTCAATTTAATATTAAAATTACTGCTTAATATGGTTTCTGGCAAGCTTCTGCACTGCTTATGCACACAGCTTGAATGGCAGAAGGGAATTGTTACTCACACTGTGTGTGTGTGTAAATCTGAGGGTGGGGGTGGGGGAAGGGGACTCATTGGGCTGGATTTTGATACTGGAGGCGTGTAGGAGGCGGGACTACAACTTTCAGGGTTGTAGTCCCGCCTCCATCGAGTTGTGGCCAACCCACGCGATTTTCACTTCATTGACCTTGTTGAGCCCACCCAGCGGGCTCAGCAGGCCAATTAAGGGCCACCCAGCAACAGGTGACGTCACAGATTGACATTTCATCTGTCAAGAGCTTTTGACAGATGAAATATCAGTGTTTGACAGCTCTTTGAAGCTGTCAAATACTGACAATCTGTACACTAAGTTAATTCCTTCCTCTCAGGCTGATTTAGAGATCTCTCCAGAACAGAAAGCTGAATGATGCAACCTTTGACAGCTCGCAGCCATTCTGCTTTCTGTGCCAGTGAGATGAGGGGCTCCTGAGACCTGAAGGAAGGAAGGCTGTAAAGGGAAGTAAAGGTAAGTAAAACTTATTTAAACACTTTACACACACCAAACACACTTACCTCTGCACTCATGCACCCATCACTCACCTGAACACCGGACATCTCGAACCCTCCAAGCCCTTCGGCCCGACGGTCCGTCTCGCTAACTTGGCGTGGTTTGGAGCCATCGGGAATCCCACACTTCAGGAATAAAAATAGGGATTCAGCTAAAAACTGCCTGTTAACCACCTGTTAACAGGCATTTGTTGGCACTAATCCTTTTCCCGCCTCGGGGAGACGGCTCCCAGCACATGTCGGATATCCGGCTCCTTTGAAACTGGCGTGGAGGTGGGTTGGGGGCGGTATGGGTTCGTGCTCCCCGATTTTGCGGTTTTAACCCCCCAGGTGCCTCCAATCCCACCTCCATGGCCCAATGAAAATCCTGCCCATTATGTTAGTTTAAAGGTTTTTTGGGGGAAATATGAGAAGAGTTATTTTTCTTTCCAGCAATGTTCTTTTCATTTAAGAACAAGCCAGAGACTGCATGGTGCAACGGGTTAGAACATTGTCCTTTCATCTCAAATCTGATACAGTGTACTGAGCTGAAAGTCTACTTCCTTGGCTGGCTGTAAATGTTCTTATGCTGGCTTATTGCAAGAGCAGTATAAAAGTAGAAACCCCAAGCAAATTAAGTAACATTAAAACAATGCCTCTTCACTCACTCCCAGCATGTTACACATTGGATGATTCCACTTCTGTTGGATTCTGTAAGTGCCAGTGGGCATGTTCAAACCAAAATTGGGCAAAACAAATGGAGTATTCCATATGCCTGGCTCAAACCATCCCCCCACCCACCCTCATATACATACATCAACTTCATCACCAGTGCCACCTAACATGGTGCAAGAATCTCTTTTGCAAATCTTCAAGAATCAGACGAAAGTCTTTACCTTTGGTTTACTGAGTCCAATTGAATATTTTATGGCTCAGTTCCATACACAGTGTTGGAGCAACCAAGTAGATTAATCCAAATTATATAGGTTTGGATGCCAGAGGTCAATCAACTAGTTCTTTTTATTAATATCGATAGAGAGTATGGCAGTTATATGTCCATACTTACAAGTAGGAAATCCATCAGCGTCTGCAAACTAATGACCAATCCAGGCAAGTTCTCAGCATGAAATATCAAAGAATTACTGAAAGTGAGCCGATTTATGCACCTAGATGAACAATGTCAGATGACTTACTATGAACCTATCAATTTGGAGATTGTTGTCATGTGATCTTTATCATTAGGGCAGCACGGTGGCATAGTGGTTAGCACTGTTGCCTCACAGCGCCAGGGACCCGGGTTCGAATCCGGCCTCGGGTGACTGTCTGTGTGGAGTTTGCACATTCTCCCCGTGTTTGCATGGGTTTCCTCCGGGTGCTCCGGTTTCCTCCCACAGTCCAAAGATGTGCGAGTTAGGTTGATTGGCTATGATAAATTGACCCTTAGTGTTAGGGGGATTAAATACGTGGGGTTACGGGGATAGGGTGGGATATGTGTTGGTGTAGGGGTTACGGGGATCAGGTGGGATATGTGTCGGTGCAGGCTCGATGGGCTGAAATGGCCTCTATCTGCACTGTGGGGTTTCTGTGATTCTGTGATTTCTGTGATATGCTACTACACCAGTAGATGGCAACGTCACAATAGCTACACCCCATTCTCACTGGATTGTGGGTAATCTTTATGTAGAAGATAACACAATTTTGCAAGGTTATAAACATTACACCTTACCAGAATAACAACAACTGAAACCTAAACATGTTGGGGGTAATTTTAACTTTCACAAATAGCGTAAAACGGATCAGCCACCCATTGTACACCTCTCCCGATTTTCCTCTTTATTGAAGTCATGGAAAGGAAAATGGAGAGAGATGTATAACAGACATCCGATCAAATAAGACCCGTTTTACACTATCACCAAAACTTAAAATTAACTGCGTTGTCTCCAAAGTAGCTATAATTCTTACACAAGCCCTGTGAGTCCCTTACAGTCAGAATCAGGGGAATTTATAATGGGAAACAAGGAAATGGCAGACCAACTAAATGCATACTTTGGTTCTGTCTTCACAAAGGAGGACAAAAATAACCTCCCAGAGATGCCGGGGAACATAGGGTCTGATGAAAGCGAGGAACTGAAAGAAATCAGTATTTGTAGGAAAATGGTGTTAGGAAAATTGATGGGACTGAAGGCCGATAAATCCCCAGGGCCTGATGGTCTACATCCCAGGGTACTTAAGGAAGTGGCCCTAGAGATAGTAGATGCATTACTGATCATCTTCTAGAACTCGATAGACTCTGGAACGGTACCCATGGATTGGAGGGTAGCTAATGTTACCCCACTATTCAAAAAAGGTGGTGGAGAAAAAGCAGGGAATTATAGACCGGTAAGCCTGACATCGGTAGTGGGAAAAATGCTAGAGTCTATTATAAAAGATGTAATAGCAGAGCACTTGGAAAGCAATGACAGGATCGGACAAAGTCAACATGGATTTACAAAAGGTAAATCACGCTTGACTAATCTGCTGGAATTTTTTGAGGATGTAACTGGTAAAATAGATAAGGGAGAACCAGTGGATGTGGTGTGTTTAGACTTTCAGAAGGCTTTCGATAAGGTCCCACACAAGAGATTAGCGTGCAAAATTAAGGCACATGGGATTGGGGGCAAGTTATTGACTTGGATAGAGAACTGGTTGGCGGACAGAAAGCAAAGAGTTGGAATAAACGGGTCATTTTCCGAGTGGCAGGCAGTGACTAGTGGGGTACCGCAAGGATCGGTCCTAGGACCCCAGCTGTTCACAATATATATTAATGATCTGCACGAGGGAATTGGATGTAATATCTCCAAATTTGCAGACGACACAAAGCTGTGCGGGAGGGTAAGCTGCGAGGAGGATGTCGGGAAACTCCAGTACGATTTGGACAGGTTGGGTGATTGGGCAGAACCATGGCAAATGCACTATAATGTGGATAAATGTGAGGTTATCCACTTTGGTGGCAAAAACAGGAAGGCAGATTATTATTTGAATGGCAATAGATTGGGAGAAGGGGAAGTGCAAAGAGACCTGGGGGTCCTTGTGCGCCAGTCGCTGAAGGTAAGCATGCAGGTGCAGCAGGCGGTTAAGAAGGCAAATGGTATGTTGGCCTTCATAGCAAGAGGGTTCGAGTACAGGAACAGGGATGTCTTGCTGCAGTTGTACAGGGCCTTGGTGAGACCGCACCTTGAGTATTGTGTGCAGTTTTGGTCACCTTACCTGAGGAAGGACATTCTTGCCATGGAGGGAATGCAGCGAAGATTCACCAGGCTGATACCTGGGATGGCGGGAATGACGTATGAGGTGAGATTGTGTCGATTGGGCTTATACTCACTGGAGTTTAGAAGATTGAGAGGGGATCTCATCGAAACCTATAAAATTCTGTCAGGTCGGGACAGACTAGATGCAGGAAGGATGTTTCTGATCGTTGGGGAGTCCAGAACCAGGGGTCATAGTCTAAAGATAAGGGGTAAGCCATTTAGGACTGAAATGAGGAGGAATTTCTTCACCCAGAGAGTGGTGAACCTGTGGAATTCTCTGCCACAGAGGGCGGTGGAGGCCAGTTCATTAAATATATTCAAGAAAGAGTTGGATATATTTCTTGAGGCTAAAGAGATCAAGGGATATGGGGAGAAGGCAGGGACAGGGTACTGAATTTGGAAGATCAGCCATGATCACATTGAATGGTGGAGCAGGCTCGAGGGGCCGAATGGCCTACTCCTGCTCCTATCTTCTATGTTTCTATGTGATGCTTCTTAAATTGCATTAACCTGACACCTCCTGATTACCTAGCATTCTGCTGAAGAATCCTAAGGACCTAATCTAAACCATGTGTTAGCCTCTGTCACACAGAATACATTCTCATAATACAAATATATTAATACTGACTTCTGTGTTGTTAAGTTCTTTATCCTATTATATTATATACACTCTCCTACATTTGCCAGTGAATTTCACGAGTAAATCATTGAGGTTGCTACATTCTATCCCTGAAATTATGGCATTAAACACTAGTGCATGAGAAATAACAACAGAAAATGCTGGAAAAACTCAGCAGGTCAGGCAACATCCATGGAGAGAAATTTGAGTTGATGTTTCGGGTCGAAGCCCTTCTTCAAAACGGGCCTATTACCATCTCGTCTGGCTTCGAATACCTTTTATTGTCTCTTTTGTTCGATCGCAGCCTTGCCTTTGATCTATTTTATTTTCTTTCCAGTTTTGAAGGGTTTCGACCCGAAACGTCAACTCAAATTTCTCTCCACGGATGTTGCCTGACCTGCTGAGTTTTTCCAGCATTTTCTGTTGTTATTTCGGATTTCCAGCATCCACAGTATTTTGCTATTGTACTAGTGCATGAGCATTGGCCTGAAATTTTACACTGCTATTTGAGCAGAAGCATTAATAAATGGATTGACTCCATTACCGGAAACCTGGGTGGCACAGTAGGCTTTACTGGCCTGTTACCTCTGCGACCTAAGTTCAAATCCAGGCCAGATTGATGGGATGAACATTTCCTCTGTTTGCTGACTGCAAGGCACCTCTTTGAAATTAGCTTGAGTAGTCTTATCTAGTTCCTGCAGGGCATTAGTCTATTAATCTCACTTAGAGAGATTGCAGGATGGCTGGTGTGGAAAATGAAACACAAGTCACACTGGTGCAGTCGGGAGCTGCTCCTCAGGAGCTGAGGGATGTTGTTGGGGTTATAGTTAAGGGAGCTTTACTCTGTACCTGGCAGTGCTGTGCCTGAAATAACAACAGGAAATGCTGGAAACACTCAGCAGGGCAGGCAGCATCCATGGAGAGAGAAACAGAGTTAATGTTTCAGGTCTGTGACCCTTTGTCAGAACTGGAAAAAGTTAGAGATGTGACAGGTTTTAAGCAGGTGCAGAGGCAGGGAAGAAAGAACAAAAGGAACAGTCTGTGCTAGGGTGGAAAGCAGGAGTGACTAAATGTTGCAAATGGGGATGGCAGAATCATCAACAGCTGCCATGTGAAAAAATAGGGGCCGAGGTTATAGTCTGAAATTGTTGAACTCACTGTTGAGTCCAGAAGGCTGTAAAGTGCCTAATCGAAAGATGAGGTGCTGTTCCTTGAGCTTACGTTGAGCTTCATTGGAACAGTGTAAGAGGCCGAGGACAGAGAAGTCAGAGTGGGAGTGGAGCGGAGAATTAAAGTGACAAGTGACCGGAAGCTCGGGGTCACCCTTATGGACTGAATGGAGGTGACCTGGGAGAGCTTGATGCTTGGTTCCAGTCCTCAGCATTAACATCCTTTGCCTTGATAAGCACTTCAAATTGATAAAACATTAACAATGAAAAATATCACCATATTATTATACAGTCTGAGTGTTGGAAGATGAGAAAAGTTGACAAGGAATAGATACTAACAGCAGAGATGAGTTGGTTGAGAGGAATACTGGCCGTATCCAAGATGCAAAGAATTAAGAATGATATAATAAGAACATGGCATGGACAAGAAACATTGCTTATACAGAAGATCCAAGAAAGACAACTGCGATGGTTTGGATATGTTTCAAGTAAGGTTGCCACCCCTCCAGGATTGCCCTGGAGTCCGGAGGAATTGAAGATTAATCACCAAAACACTGCTATGAGCAATCCAGAAGAAAAATCATAAGGGCATTAAAAATTGTGGGTTTGTTTTCATTTTCTTTGAACACTTTTATTTATTAGTTATAAAAAATATCTGAGATCGGAAAAAGGCAGTTTGAATGACAGTCAAGAATCGTCCAATCGGTATCAAAGGGCTGGATGTTAATGTGCAGATGCATTGGGAGCAAGGGACGTGGAGGGGGTGGGGTGGTGGGGGCGGGGGGGTGTATGTCCGGTAGCATATAGGAACCCGGAAATATGTTAAGCACGTCTGTCAGTGGCTTTTTAACTCATCCGCCTCATTATCATTTTCCTTCTGGGTTTTCCGTCCAATCAGCAGCAGCGGGTATGATGTCGATCCACATGATGCGATCTCAACTATAGTATTTAAAGGACAATCCAAACATGCAAGTTGAAGGATTTGTAGTTGGCTGTCAGAAAACTGGAAGTGTTGCAATGGAGTCGAGCTGGGCAAAGGCTGCGCCCTGCTTCACGGACACCTCCCTGGATGTACTGCAGGGGGCTGGGAGATACTCTTACCTAGCAATGGGAGGAAGAAGCCTGCTACTGAGACAAAGAAGGCGTGGTTGGTGGTTGCCATGAAGGTCAGCAGCCGGCGTGTGGTGCCACGCTCTTGGTTTCAGTGCAGAAGGCAGATTAATGACCTAAACAAAGGCAGGCAAGGCAGTACAGTGCCACATTCGCCTACATCCTGATGTCCACATCATGCCATTGGCTCAATCTGCCTTCTCAAGCCTACATCACGCCTTACACCCACTTACCTTACAGGTGCACCCATCATTCTCTTTGTATCCATTTCCTCACATTCCCCAGCTATCCTGCAACCATGCCCACTCACCCTCATCCCTCATAGTCACCCTCACCAAATGCATTCCATCTATCGGATGAACACATGCCATTACACTCACTCGTACGTCTCTTCTTTCTCTCCTTGCAGGAGAAGAGAGCACAGAACACCAGGGAGAGGGAAAGAACTGGAGGGGACTCTCCACAGATCATGCAGCTAACAACTACAGAGGAGGAGACACTGGAGATCAGTGGAGTTATGGCGTCACTGGCTGTCGGAGATGGTGAGACAGGGAGCTCCAAGCTACCTGGTAACAAAATTAAAAGCCATCCACATGTCATACGGCACTCAGTCATGTTGACTTGGGTTCAACAGCGAGTGAAATATGATCATCTTCATCATTGTTACCTTGCCACAACTAATTCATGTCTTTTATCTCCCACAGGACCTTCACTTGTGCAGCAGGAGTCGGTGGAGGTGGTGGGCAACGAGTCCTCAGAGGAGCTGAGTCCTTCTGAGGGTGCACCATCACAGGACTCACTCAGACTATGCACCAGCTCAGATACTCACATTTCGGTGGGACCAGTAAGACAGATAGTTGGGTTTTCACCTGGTGACTCACACTTCACAAGTGAGCAAGAGCAGATGGTGGAGTCAGGGACAGCAGTGGAGAGTCCGTTTTGGAGGGTGCAGCCCTCTCCAAGCTCTTCTCAGCTGGACACAGATGCTGTACCCTGAGGGC
The DNA here is from genome assembly GCF_052327205.1 of Somniosus microcephalus. Classification (NCBI taxonomy): domain Eukaryota; kingdom Metazoa; phylum Chordata; class Chondrichthyes; order Squaliformes; family Somniosidae; genus Somniosus; species Somniosus microcephalus. The sequence continues at coordinate 30,987,903 of NC_140996.1, read as the reverse complement.
CATCGATGAAGAGGAGAATCATTGAGCAGACATTGTGCGATGCACTGACAGGCCTTCAAAGTAGAATCACCACGATTGCAGAGAGATTGGAGGAGTCCACCTCAAGCATTAGGGAGTCAATGTTGCAGGCCACTGAGATGATACCTTCTTCCATGGATAGAGTGGCCAGCACCATGGACCATCATACGCTCCAATCAAATGAGTTCATGCACGCCTTGAACACCACCATGCAGACTCTGGATGTCAAAATGTCTGCAGCCTTAACAGATACATAAAAACATATAAGAACATAAGAAATAGGAGCAGGAGTAGACCATACAGCCCCTCGAGCCTGCTGTGCTATTCAATAAGATCATGGCTGATCTTTGGCCTCAACTCCACTTTCCTGCCCGATCTCCATATCCCTTGATTCCCCTAGAGTCCAAAATTCTATCTCTCTCAGCCTTGAATATATTCTGGGGCAGAGAATTCCAAAGATTCACAACCATCTGAGTGAAGAAATTCCTCCTCATCTCAGTCTTAAATGGCCTACCCCTTATTCTGAGACTATGCCCCTAGTTCTAGACACTCGAATCAGGGGAAACAACCTCTCAGCATCTACCCTGTCAATCCCCTTCAGAATCTTGTATGTTTCAATGAGATCACCTCTCATCCTTCTAAACTCCAGAGAGTATAGGCCCATTCTACACAATCTCTCATCATAGGACAGCCCTCTCATCCCAGAAATCAATTTAGTGAACCTTTGTTGCACCGCCTCCAAGGCAAGTACATCCTTCCTTAGATAAGGAGACCAAAACTGTGCACAGTTCTCCAGGTGTGGTCTCACCAAGGCCCTGTACAATTGTAGCAAGACTCCCTTACTCTTATACTCCAACCCCCTTGCAATAAAGGCCAACATGCCATTTGCCTTCCTTGCTGCTTGCTGTACCTGTATGTTAGCTTTCTGTGTTTCTTTCACGAGGGCACCCAAATCTCGCTGAACACCAACATTTGAAAGTTTCTCACCATTTCAGAAATATTCTGCTTTTCTATTCTTCCCACCAAAGTGAATAACCTCACATTTCCCTACATTATACTCCATCTGCCACCTTACTGCCCACTCACTGAGTCTATCTATATCCCTTTGCAGACTCTTTGGCCGCGATTTTATTAATGGAGGCGGGTTGAGTGCGGTTCCGCTGCTCGGAGTCTTCCTGACCCGCTCTCGGCTGCCGCCTTCCAGGACTTGGTATTTTACCTTGATTGGCCTCGTTATGGCCGACGTGCGGGTCCCTCCAGCCAATTGCTTGGAGGCTGTCAGTTTCTCGCCTCTGATGACGCATTGTTTGAATGAAAATTTAAAGGGGCCATGTCCCCTTTGGGAAAAGTCTCAATGGGATGGATTGATGCTGTATTATACAGAAAGGGGAGTTGACAGCATCTGTTCTAAACAAAATTTAATGAATGAAATTGCTGGTCATATTATTCCAGAAAGATAAGTATGATTTTTTAATATATCAATTTATTATCTGACTATGAAATGAAAAAGATGCCAGATTTGTTCCAATCATTGGCTTAGTAATATTAATGCTTTTTTCGCTTAAAGGTGCTGGCTGCTGCAGGAACGGCAGCCCCAATAACTAAGGCTGCACCCATGTTCAATGAGGGCCCTCTCCATGCTCTTGTTGAGGGAGTTAGAGGACGTCAGGAGCTCCTCTTCCCTGGAAACGGAAGGAGGAGGCCTCCTCAGCAAACCAAGGCAGCTTGGCTGCAAATTGCTGAAGAGGTGAGCTTGAGGTCTGTGTGCAGACGCACACGGGTTCAGTGTGGAAAAAGGTTTAATGATCGGCTGAAATCACCTAAAGTGTGGCCGCTGTGTTCAGGGAAATGGAAGTTCAAGAGTGAGGGCTCAGGGTGATTTCCATGTAGAACGTTGGTGGTGACACTAAGCGCAAATCACTGTTTATTGGACAGATAATGCCTGGGGTTTTGAGAATGTCGGACTTATATTCATTACCAAGTGCCAGCCACCTGTGGTTGAAATGTAAGCTTACGCGAATCTGGAATGGATGAGTGCATCCCTTGCCTGACGGCCAGCAATGGGGTCGCCTGCTGCTGGATTGGCCAAATCCAGCCCCACAAGGCGTCACTCCCCATCCTCCTCCTTGTTCTCTTCCTCGTTCTCTTCATCTTCCTCTACATCTTCCTCCAAGGAGGCTGTGTGCTGAGCCACTTGTTCATCCGGCAGCACTAAGCCGCGCTGCTCTTCCTCCGAATCTGACGACCAGGATGAGAGGATGTAAATGGTTCCCATCCCGTTGTTATAGATTCCAGTTGAGGCAAGAAGCTTGCCAGCGCACACTCAAAGTGGCCTGAAATTATTCCAATCAGTTCAAACAGCAGATGTGTGTCAGCTTGACCAGTCACAGGGTCAGTAGATTTGCAAAATCATATCCCAAACCTCCAACAACAAAGTTGTTTCATTTGACTACCAGCCATGTTACAGGAGCGCTTTTAAAGTTCTGCACCAATAATGACCACAGATCATGTCCTCCAGCAACTTGTCTCCATGCAGCAGGATTGCTTCTGACACACCGGGATACAGGAGCCAGAGGCACGAAAATGGGAAACCTCTGTCAAAATGGATTATCGAGGCAATTAACAGGCTCTTAACTGCCTTAACTATCTGTTCCACCGGTTGGAGTCGGGTCAGTTTGGGAGCAGCTGAACAGGCACTCACCAAAATTGTGTGGGGGCAGGATAGAGGAGGGTTGGGTGTCTGAAGCCATTTTTTCTGACTTTAGCAGCTGATACGCCTCCAAACCCGCCTCCTCAGGGATGTTAAAATCGAGCCCATTGTGTTCTCCTCACAGATTACTGTCCCACCTAGCTTTGTATCGTCAGCAAACTTGGATATATTACACTCGGTCCCTTCATCTAGGTCATTAATATAGATTGTAAATAGCTGAGACACTAGCACTGATCCTTGTGGCACCCCACAATGTACAGCTTGCCAACCTGGAAAAGACCCATTTATCCCTACTCTCTGTTTTCTGTCCATTTACCAATCCTCTATCCATTGTATTACCCCCCAACCCCATGAGCCCTTTTCTTGTGTAATAACCTTTTTGGAAATCCAAATATACTACATCCACTGGTTCCCCTTTATCTACCCTGCTAGCTACATCCTCAAAAAACTCTAATAAATTTGTCAAATATGATTTCACTTTCATAAAACCATGTTGACTCTGCCTAATCTTGTTATGATTTTCTAAGTGCCTTGACACCACTTCCTTAACAATGGATTCCAGCATTTTCCCGACGACTGATGTCACGCTAACTGGCCTGTAGTTCCCTGTTTTCTCTCTCCCTCCTTTCTTGAATAATGGTGTTACATTTGCTACCTTCCAATGTGCTGGGACGGTTTTGAATTTAGGGAATTTTGGAAGATCAAAACCAATGCATCCACTATCTCTGCAGCCACCTCTTTTAGAACCCTAGGATGTAGGCCATCAGATCCAGGTGATTTGTCGGCTTTTAGTCCCATTAGTATCTCTAGTACTTTTTCTCTACTTATATTAATTACGTTAAGTTCCTCACCCTCATTAGACCCTTGGTTTCCCACCATTTTTGGTATGCTTTTTTGTCTTCTATTGTGAAGACAGATACAATATATTTGTTTAACGTTTCTACCATTTCCTTACTCCCCATAATAATTTCTTCTGTCTCAGCCTCTAAGGGACCAACATTTACTTTTGCTACTCTTTTCCTTTTTACATACTTGTAGAAGCTCTTATGATCTGTTTTAATATTTCTTGCTAGTTTTCTCTCATATTCTATTTTTTCTCTTTTTATCTATTTTTTGATCATCCTTTGATGGTTTCTGAAACTCACCCAATCCTCAGGCTTACTATTCTTCTTTACAACATTATAAGTTTCTTCTTTCAATCTAATGCTACCCTTAACTTGTTTAGTTGGCCACGGATGGATCACTTTTCCTGTGGAGTTTTTGTTTCTCAATGGAATGTATTTTTGTTGAGCATTATGAAATATTTCTTTAAATGCTAGCCACTGCTTATCTACCGCCATAACTTTTAATCTATTTTTCCAATCTACTTTAGCCAACTTGCCCCTCATACCTATTTTATTGGCTTTATTTAAGTTTAAGACTCTAGTTTCGGACTTAGGCAAGTCACTCTCAAACTTAACGTGAAATTCTATTGTATTATAATCACTCTACCCCAGAGGATCCTTTACTATGAGATTGTTAATTAACCCTGTCTCATTACAGAATACAAGGTCTAAAATAACCTGTTCCTTGGTTGGTTCCATGACATATTATTCTAGGAATCTGTCCCAAATGCTTTCCATGAACTCCCCCTCCAGACTACCTTTGCCACTTTGATTTGTCCAGTCTATATGAACATTAAAGTCCCCCACAATTATTGCATTACCTTTGTTACAAGCTCCTACTATTTCTTGCTTAATATTCTGTCCAACGGTATAGCTACTGTTACGGGGGCTACACAGTACTCACACCGGTGTTTCCTGCTTCTTGTTATTCCTTATCTCCACCCATACTGATTCTACTTCCTGATCTTCCAAGCCAAGATCCTTTCTCTCTACTCTGCTTATGTCATCCTTTATTATCAGGGCTACTCCCCCTCCTTTTCCATTCTGCCTGTCTTTTTGAAACATCAAGTACCCTGGAACATTTAGTTTGCAACCTTGGTCACCTTGCAACCACATCTCTGTAATGGCTATTAGATCAAACCCATTTATCTCTATTTGTGCCATTAGTTCATCTACCTTGTTACAAATGCTTCGTGCATTCAGATAAAGAGCATTTAATTTGATTTTTTTACCATTGTTCCCTGTTTTCACCTTATTCTCTGCTGCACTGCTACTGTTAAACTCTCTCTCCCTTCCTGTCACACTCTACTTATTTTTTACCCAAATCGCTACACTGCTCTATTGCCTTGACCTTTCTCTTTAGATTTATAAATTTCCCCTCATCTGACCCTTCCCCCCCTTTTTTTAGTTTAAAGCCCTATCTACAGCCCTAGTTATTTGATTCGCCAGGACACTGGTCCCAGCCCAGTTTAAGTGTAGCCCATGCCGACGGAACAGTTCCCTCTTTCCCCAGTCTGGTGCCAGTGCCCCATGAATTGAAACCCCTTCTTCCCACACCACACTTTGAGTCATGCATTTAACTCTCTGATCTGCCAATTTGTGCATGGCTCAGGTAGTAATCCAAAGATTATTACCCTTGAGGTTCTGCTTATTAATTTAAACCCTAGCTCCTCAAACTCCCTCAGAAGAACCTCATTCTTAGTTCAAACTATGTCGTTGGTTCCTATATGGACCACGACAACTGGATCCTCCCCCTCCCACTCCAAGTTCTTCTCCAGCTGCGATGAGATATCCTTAACCCTGGCACCGGGCAGGCAACACAGCCTTCGGGACTCTCTTTTGCAGCTGCAGAAAACAGTATCTATCCCCCTGACTATACTGTCACCTACCACTTCCACATTCCTTCCTTCTTCCCCCGCTTGGATGGCCCTCTGTACCACGGTGCCGTGGTCAGTTTGCCCATCCTCCCTACAGTCCTTTTCCTCATCCATACAGGTAGCAAGTACCTCGTACCTGTTGGACAAGGTCAAGGGATGAGGTTCGTCCATCACAACATCCTGGGTCCCAGTACCTGCCTGACTCGCAGTCACACCCTCCTGTCCCTGACCACTGACGAACTCTAAATTACTACTTAACCTAAATGGTGTGACTGCCTCCTGGAACAAAGTGTCCAGGTAACTCTCCCCCTCCCTGATGCATCGCAATATCTGCAGTTCATACTCCAACTCAACAACGTTGAGCCGAAGTTTCTCGAGTTGCAGACACTTACTGCAGATGTGGTTGCTCGGGATCGCGATGCTCTCCACAAACTCCCACATGCTGCAGTTACGAGACACCAGCTGCCCTACCATCTTTAACCTTGTTTTATTTATTAACTAATTAGTTAAAGCTTTTATTCAATCGATATTTTATTCATTGTAGCGCTGTTGGGCTTCAGTGTTTGGATTTTTGAGGAACTTCGGCTCAGCTTTGTTGAGCTGGAGTATGAGCTGCAGATATTGCAATGCATCAGGGAGGGGGAGAGTTACCTGGACACTTTGTTCCAGGAGGCAGTCACACCCTTTAGATTAAGTAGTACTTTAGAGTTCGTCAGTGGTCAGGGACAGGAGGGTGTGACTGCGAGTCAGGCAAAATTAATGGGGTTAAAAGTCGACAAATCCCAAGGACCAGATGACCTACATCCTCGGGTTTTGAAAGTGGTAGCCATTGGAATAGTGGATGCATTGGTTGTCATCTTCCAAAATTCTGTAGATTCTGGAACGGTTCCTGCAGATTGGAGGATAGCAAATGTAACCCCGCTATTTAAGAAAGGAGGGAGAGAGAAAACGGGGAACTACAGACCTGTTAGCCTCACATCAGTAGCTGGGAAAATGCTGGAATCTATTATAAAGGATGCAATAACTGGGCACTTCGAAACTAATAGAAAGATTGGGCAGAGTCAACATGGATTTATGAAAGGGAAATCCTGTTTGACAAACCTATTGGAGTTCTTTGAGGATGTAACTAGTGGAGTAGACAAAGGGGAACTGGTAGATGTGGTGTATCTGGATTTTCAGAAGGCCTTCAAAAAGATCCTACACAAGAGGTTGGTGAACAAAATTAGGGCACATGGAATTGGGGGTAATATACTTGCATGGATTGAGAATTGGTTACCAGACAGAAAACAAAGAGTAGGGATAAACGAGTCTTTTTCAGGATGGCAGGCTGTGACTAGTGGGGTACCACAAGGATCGATGCTTGGGCCTCAGCTATTCACAATCTATATCAATGATTTGGATGAGGGGACTAAATGTAACATTTCTAAATTTGCTGATGATACAAAGCTAGGTGGCAGTGTTAGTTGTGAAGAAGATGTGAAGAGGCTTCAAGGGGATCGTGACAGGCTCAGTGAGTGGGCAAGAACATGGCAGATGGAATATAATGTGGATAATTGTGAAGTTATCCACTTTGGTAGAAAAAACAGAAAGGCAGAGTATTTCCTAAATTGTGAAAGATTGGGGAATGCAGATGCTCAAAGGGACCTGGGTGCCCTTGTACATGACTCACTGAAAGTGAATGTGCAGGTGCAGCAAGCCATTAGGAAGGCAAATGGTATGCTGGCCTTCATTACAAGATGATTTGAGTACAGGAGTAAAGAAGTCTTACTCCAATTATATAGGGCCTTGGTGAGACCACACCTGGAGTATTGTGTACAATTTTGGTCTCCTTACTTAAGGAAGGACATACTTGCCATAGAGGGAGTGCAATGAAGGTTCACGAGATTGATTCCTGGGATGGCGGGACTGTCGTATGAGAAGAGTTTGAGTAAACTAAGCCTGTATTCTCTTGAATTCAGAAGATTGAGAGGGGATCTCACTGAAGCATACAAAATGATTACTGGGCTTGATAGGATGGGTGCTCAGAGAATGTTTCCCTTGGCTGGGGAATCTAGAACCAGGGGCCACAGCCTCAGGATAAAGGGTAGGCCATTCTGGATGGAGATGAGAAGAAATTTCTTCACACAGAGGGTGGTGAATCTTTGGAATTCTCTACCCCAGGGGGCTGTGGAGGCTCATGTCATTGGGTATATTCAAAACAGAAGTCGATAGATTTCTGACTAGTAAAGGCATCAAGGGATATGGTGATAGGGCCGGTGAATGGAGTTGAGGCAGAAGATCAGCCATGGTCTCATTCAATGGCAGAGCAGACTCGAAGGGCCGGATGGCCTACTCCTGCTCCTATTTCTTGTGTTCTTGCCTTACTTCTTATGTCATGAGCCAAGTTTGAAGTGGGTATCCCTTGTCGCCTGGCAGCCACTCCTTAAATCTGCTTCCAGGTCCGAAGAGATCAGGGAGCTTGGACTGCCACAGGACAAAAGAATCATGGCAGCTTCCCAGGAATCTTGTGCACACCTGCATCATCATCTTTTGTGGTTGCACACCAGCTGCACATTGATGGAGTGGAAGCCCTTGTGGTTGACGTGCACTCCTGGTTGTTCTGGGGTGCCCAGATTGCCACGTGTTTGCAGTCGACGGCACCCTACACCTGTGGGAATGTGAGCAGCAAAGCTGAGCGCTCGCTCATTCTGACTGGCATCATTGCTGGCAAAGTTGACATCATTGCCGGCCCTGGCAAACAAGCCATCAGTCACCTGTCTTATGCATCTGTGGGCAACCGATTGGGAGATCCTGGATATGTCTGTGGCAGAGACCTGGAAGTACCTGAAGGGAAAAAAGTTGAGGGCAGTGCTGACTTTCAGACACTGGTGATGTGTGACCACCAGGTCCAGCAGGTAGCAGGTCTTCTTCTAGGTGGCTGCAGATGTCTGTCACCATCTGATGTGTTATCCTGAGCCTCCCGAGACACTGCTGTTCAGACATATCAAGGAAACTCAGCCTCTGCCTGTATACCCTATTTTGTGGGTATTGCCTTCTTCGAGCTGCACCTCTCTGCTGCTCTCCTCTCTGTTGCCCTTCTCTCTGCTACTCCCCTCTCTGCTGCTGCCCTCTCTCCTGTGGAGCTACAGGTCCATGAGCTGTGGCTACTGTTGCTGGTGCTGTTGCTGGTCATCTTGGTCCTATTTGAGGTCCAATCTAAGGCAGCATAAACGGCACCCATCCTGATGTTATAGAACAAACCTCCAAAGTGCAGAATGTAAACTTGAAAATGTAGAAAGTAACCTCCAAATTGTAGAAAGTAACCTCTCAGCAAAAGTTCTGTGAACAACCCCTTTCCCACTAGCAGGGAAGAAAGCAGCAGTGAGTACTGAGTATTTATTGGCATATTTCCCTGACATGCCATTGTGTTCTCACCTTGCTTTATCTGGCGAGTTTCAGGAAGCCCGGGAAACCCATGTGCCGGATGTTAAAATCAAAAGCGTGTGTTAATATCAATCTAATTGAGCGATTAACGTATGGTAATTGGCAACCCGCCTCTCCCGAGGGGGCTGAGCGCAAGCAGCCTAACGCCCTCAAGTTAAGTGCGGAAGTTGGCGGGTTGGAGCTGGCTTCCCGATGCGCTGACATTTTTCCCGGTTTCAATCCCCCACCTGCACCAAAACCCATGCGCTCCACCAAGTTAAAATCCACCCCAAAGAGTCTGTTCATTTTCTGATTGCCGTGGGAATGCGGGGCGCCCCGAGGATGGGCTAGTTGGGCAACCGATGGCAGGAGTCTGGGGTGGGGCGACTGGGGCACAGAAGTCCACGCTGTATTGATTTCTTTGTGGGTTCAATGACGAGACATTTATGAAAGAGAATGGGCTAGATTTTCAGTTGCTAGCGCCAGCAGTTAGCGCCTTAAGAGAAGTGATTTTCGGGCGCTATGCGTGTAGCGCCCGTGCGCAGCGCAGTTTGCACCCCGCCCCAAATTAAGTTGCCCGTTAGCGCCGGCGCAAAGTTTAGCGCCCGCCCGGATGCGCGCGCAGAAAATGACGTCACATCCTCGTGCAACGCCCTTTGGCCGCCCCGATTCCAAACTTCAGTCGGACCGCCCCATTGTGCGGCTGGCGGCCGGAGCGTTTGGAAAAAGGAACGCAACACAACCAGCGCGGGCCCCGGGGGGCGCAAATTAAAGGGGACGTGCTCTCCAGTATAAAGGCCAGCCTTTTTTCAGAAAACACTCTTGTGCAACGCATTTCTGGAGACACAACAAGGAGGATAGCTAACTGGTTTCAAGCAGCAAGAGCTCAGGTATTTTTGGACTCAGGCCAGAGCGCTGCAAGTGGCCTTTTGGAAATTTGAGTGTTTGCCAGGATTTGATGGGGGTTGCATGGGGTGCCAACGCGGAGCTGCAGCTCCATGTCCGTAGGGCTTGCAGACGCATTGTGAGAGGGGCAGCCCTGGCTAGAGGCAGAGGGGGCTACAGGCATCGGCCACGTAGGCCTGACCCAGTCAGGCTATACCGCCAGCAGCGCTCCTACCTAAACATGAGTGCCGCGCGATGTGTTAAAAGGCTCCGATTCCGAAAGGAGGTGATTGCAGAGATCTGCCACCTGCTTCGCCGAGATCTGCGGCCAAAGCTCAGGTGCAGGACGTCTCTGTCGGTGGAAGTGAAGGTGACGGTGGCATTGAACTTCTATGCCACCGGCTCCTTCCAATACGCTGCTGGGGACATAGCAAACATCTCCCAGTACGGCGCGCATCGCTGCATCCGCCAGGTGACCGAAGCACTGTTCAGAAGGAGAAGCCAATTCATCTCCTTCCCCATGGCCCTGGAGAGCCAGCATCAGCGCGCATTGGGATTTTCCAGACTCGGGGAATTCCCCTTGGTGCAGGGCGCCATTGACTGTATGCATGTGGCTTTGCGGGCCCCTCTGGAGCATGGCGAGCAGTATCGCAACAGGAAGGGCTACCATTCTCTGAATGTGCAGCTGGTGTGTGACCACAAGCAGCGCATCATGGCAGTCAATGCCAGCTTCCCAGGCAGCAGCCACGATGCCTTTATCCTGCGGCAGAGTACTGTGCATGACATGTTCCAGGCACAGCCTCCCCCAAGAGGATGGCTACTCGGGGACAAAGGCTATCCTTTGTGCACCTGGCTCATGACCCCGCTCCGCGCGCCCAGGACCGCTGCTGAAGAGGCCTACAACGAGAGCCATCAAACCACCCGCAACATCATCGAGCAAACTATTGGGGTCCTCAAGCAGCGGTTCCGCTGCCTTGATCACTCCGGAGGAGCTCTCCAGTATTCGCCGGACCGGGTCTCCCAATTTGTGGTGGTTTGCTGCATGCTACACAACCTGGCTATCTGCAGGACTCAGGCACTGCCACCTGACGTTGGACCAGCACCTCAGGAGGAGGAGCAGGAGGAGCATGAGGAGGAGGAGGAGCAGGAGTACGTTCCCAGGAGGGAGCGACCAGGGCCAAGGGCCGCACGACGCCACCTTATTACACGGTACTTCTAAGCCCCCTGTCAGGGAATGGCCAGGGGCCATGAGGGAAGATGAATGCAGCCGCTCCGCAAGCCCTCAGCCGGCGAAGCCAACAAACACTAAGAAGAACAACCATGGAGACTGCATGAATAAAGATAATTTTTTATTACACAAAAATGAAAAGCCCTTCCCACATGAATCCCCAAAAACAATAAACGGGCCCCACAAAAAGCCCAACAAACGACTCACTCCCACAAACTGGGGAGGAGTCACTCCACCTTTCTTCAAACCGGGCCTCAACGTCGGCCTAACGCAAAAAATAAGCCCTCCAACAACACAACCATGGGCAAAATAAAGATGGCCACCGCCATATAAAAGGAAAGCTGGCCACACCCTCTACTGAGTGGCCCGCGAGGGCGAGACCTTGCCCAGCCTTTTGCCTCCCCTGCCCGGCCTGCTGCTCCTTCGCAAGCTCTGCCCAGTGGCTGCTGCGAGGCTGGGGGAAGGCGCCTGAGGCTCAGATGCCCTTCCGCCAGATGCCGCTGGGGGGCGGCCTACACGGCGTTTGGGCCTCGAGGGGCCGTCTGCTGAGTGGCGCACCTGAGCCTGGCCACCATCAGCTGCAGCCGCTTGCCCTTGATGCCCCAGTGGGGGAATTGCGGTGACGGATGGCGCAATGTGGGCCAGCTGGCGTCTGGGATGCGCTGGCTGGTGCTGTGGCGCGGTGGCACTCGGCCGGGCCCACACTGCAGGATCCGCAACAATCAGCCGAGGGGCGGCTTGCTGGGATGGTCCAGCGCGGCGGCTGCCCTGGCGATGCCTGCCTGAGACAGCGCGTGTGGCAGCAGTGAGTGCCCCTGTTGTCCTGGTGTGCACGCGCATCACATCCGCCAGGGTCTTGACGGCATCAGTCAGCATGCGGCCACTCGCGGCAGTTGCTGCCCCGAACTCGCGCACACTGGTCGCCAGCGACTCGATGGCCTCAGGCATGCGCCCCACCACGCTCATGAGCTTCGTGTGGCGCCGGTCCGAATCCTCGGCCATCTTATCCAGCTTCCGCACCTCCTCCGAGGTGAAGGTGTCCGGACTGGAGTCGCGACTCTCCCGCTGGGGAGGAGGGGGCCGAACTAGGGGACCCTTGCCACGTTGGTGGCGGCAAGTGTGCCGATCAGCAGCACTCCCCTCTGATCCTTCCCCCCTTTGGGGGGAAGGCCGCGGGCCACGCGCACGGCTCCTGGGTGGCTGGACGCCACTGGTCCCAGAAGCTGCATTGCCCTGCGACAGATCCTCCAGGCACTCGTCCAGTGAGGAGGTGTCAAGCAATTCCTCCTCTCCTGCGGGACGTGACTGTTCCCCCGATGGTCCGGCTTGCTCCTCCTCCTCCTCCTGCTCGGAGGTGCTGTCACTGGCAGCTTCAGGGTCCTGGTCGTCACCAGCTGAAAGCAGGAATGCACAAGAGTAGCTTCAGAGTGAGGAGACGGCGTCAGCGAGGGAGTTAGGACTGGTGGCATTCAGCGCATTGGTGGGACAGTGGCAAAGGAGGTAGCTCGGATGGGCCAGTGCGACGCGAGAGGGCCAAAAGGCGAGGTCCTTACCATTGCCGGGCAGTGGAGGGTCGGATACACCGCACGCTGTGGGGACGATCACACGGGCTCCCATGAGCACACACACGCGCTCCTCCAGCCGAGTGAGCTTCTGCAGCTTGGCGCGGCCACCCCTGGCATGGGCCTGGCGATTAAAGGCTACTTTAGCCTGCAAGAGAAAGGACGGGCTGTAAGTGTGCAGTGTCGCCCTGATGTAGTGTGCACTGCCTCCCATGGTGGAATAGCTTGGCCAGAGTGAAGCCCTGATGTAGTGTGCACTGCCTCCCATGGTGGAATAGCTTGGACAGAGTGAAGCCCTGATGTAGTGTGCACTGCCTCCCATGGTGGAATAGCTTGGACAGAGTGAAGCCCTGATGTAGTGTGCACAGCCTCCCATGGTGGAATAGCTTGGCCAGAGTGTAGAGTGCCGAATGGCCAATTGATGCTCATGACTGTCCCAATGCTGCTGGCTGAGGGCTGGCCAATAGGACTTTCAGCTCCCTTTGCCCATCATGTCAGGTGTACATGCAAGAATGAGGAGGAGACTGGAAAGGGTACTCACCCTGACAATCCTGGTCAGGTCGTTGTATTTTTTACGACATTGTTTGTGGGTCCTGGGGGCATCGCCGGTGAACGTCACCCTCTGGGCGATCTGCTTCCAGGCTTTGGTGTAGTCGTGGTGGGTTGGATTCCTCCCACTCTCTGGGAACAAGATCTTGCGCCTCACCCCCAGAGCTGTGACCATTATGTCCAGATCACCCTCTGAGAAGTGCAGGGCATGCTGACGGGCCTTCTCTGGCGTTGCCATGACTCCCTGGGGCTGAGCAGCAGTGTTGAGGCCTCTTTGCAAGGCTGCAGTGTGCAGGGCGTGGCAGCAGACCAATTCGTCCCTTCCCCCTTTAAGAGCTGGTCGGCGTCACGGGGTCTGCTGTCAGTCCAAAAATGACCGCACCCGCGCTGCGCCCCGCCTGGGCGCTATCCCTCTGGACCGCCGGCTTAGCGCCTAAAGATAGTAGTGGAACGCCTCTTTTAGCGCTCCACCAACCTCTTAGGGCGAAGCCACTGAATTCCCGGCAACGGGGCGCTACTTTGGGGCGGGCGCTAACTTTGGGCGGGCGCTAAGGTTAGCGCCCCAAAACTGCCTATACTGAAAATCTAGCCCAATGAGTTTTAATCTAAAGCTTGTTCAACTCTTTTATACCGCTTTTACAGGAGACACGATGCTAGTGATGCATCTAGAACGAAACTGAAACTAAAACTAACTGCCTTGCTTCTCTCGGTCACATGCCCTCTGCTGGTCAGGCACAAGCAATCAATACATGCAAACATGCTATTAAGGCATCATAATTGAACAGGCAAATACCATCTCTATTTGCTGATATCATTACATCTCCTTTTCTTAAAACAAAAGTATTTGGGCTAGATTTTCAGTTGCTTGCGCCAGCAGTTAGCGCCTTAAGAGAAGTGATTTTCGGGCGCTATGCACGTAGCGCCCGGGCGCAGCGCAGTTTGCACCCCGCCCCAAATTAAGTTGCCCGTTAGCGCCGGCGCAAACTTTAGCGGCCGCCCGGATGCGCGCGCAGAAAATGACGTCACATCCTCGTGCAACGCCCTTTGGCCGCCCTGAATCCAAACTTCAGTCGGACCGCCCCATTGTGCGGCTGGCGTCCAGAGCGTTTGTAAAATGGAACGCAACACACCCTGGGGAGCGCAAATTAAAGGGCACTCCTCCTGCACTATGAAAGGCAGTCTGCATGTGTTGTGTGAAAGGATCCAGTGTGTTGTTGTGAATGGTGTATTTATGTTTCCGGCCACCACCACCTCCTCCTCCTCCTCCTCCTCCTCCTCCTCCTCCTCCTCCTCCTCCTGCTTTCCCCCCCAGACTCTGCCTTTGAAAAAAACACATGCACCCTTCCCCTTTAAGAGCTCACTGGCACCAGAGTGTCTGCCGTGCGCTGCGCCCGAGCTCGGGTGTTGCGCTCTGCACCGCCGGCTTAGCGCCTAAAGATAGTAGTGGAACGCCTCTTTTAGCGCTCCACCAACCTCTTAGGGCGAAGCCACTGAATTTCCGGCAATGGGGCGCTACTTTGGGGCGGGCGCTAACTTCGGGCGGGCGCTAAGGTTAGCGCCCCAAAACTGTCTATACTGAAAATCTAGCCCTTTTACTTTTAACTAACAACATGTTTTCTTTGTATTAATCTGCATTTTAACTGTAACACTTACTGAACTTACATTATCATTATCATGATCGAGGTTTTTTAACCTTGCTTTGTGTGTTCACATGAAATATGTCAGTACACTAGGGCCTAGAAATTCAGTTGGCTGCGCCAGCCGTTAACGCCTTAGGAGGAGCAGATCTTGAGCGCTAGGCGCTTGGCGCCCGGGTGCAGCGTGATCTGCGCCTCGCCCCAACTTCAGTAGACATTTAGCGCCGGCGCAAAGTCTTTGCGCGTGCTCAGCTGCGCGCGCAGATCATGACGTCATTTCGTCGTGCAACGCCCTTTGTGCGTCCGGAACCGGAACTTCACTCGCGCCGCCCCATTGTGCGCCTGGCAGCCCGAATGACTGTGAAGTGGAACGGTACACAGCCGAGGTGGGCCGCGGGGAGCGCAAATTAAAGGGCACTCCTGCAGTAGAAAAGGCAGCCGTTTTGCAACACTTTGTGAGAGACAAAGATGGTGATGATGGAGGAGGAGGAGGTGGTGGT
The DNA here is from genome assembly GCF_052327205.1 of Somniosus microcephalus. Classification (NCBI taxonomy): domain Eukaryota; kingdom Metazoa; phylum Chordata; class Chondrichthyes; order Squaliformes; family Somniosidae; genus Somniosus; species Somniosus microcephalus. The sequence goes on along the minus strand of NC_140996.1, from coordinate 30,972,651 downwards.
GGTGGTGGTGTGCCGGTACCACATAACAAACTGATGGAGAGAAGCCCTCCCCAACAACACAAATACAGCAGTCTCGGCCTTTCAAAAAAACAAATCCACCCTCCCCCTTTAAGAGCTCACCGGAGCCAGAGTGTCTGCCGTCAATCAGCAGCTCGCCGCACCTGCCCTGCGCCCACCTTCCGGTGTTAGCGCCCGGGCCGCCGGCTTAGCGCCTAAAGAAAGCCGTGCATCGCCAGTTTTAGCGCTCGAGCAAACTCTTAGGGCGAAGCTAATGAATATCGGCGAAATGGCCTCGAATTTGCGCCGGGCGCAAACTTTAGCGGCCGCCCGACTTTACCGCCCCAAAAGTGGCTATAATGAATTTCTAGGCCTAGAACTTGAAGAAAGAATAAAATAACATTACTTCCTTCTATAACAATATTCCTTAAATTTGCTCAATGAGTCTCTCAGGAGGCTTCACGTGTCTTGAGGATTTTCTAGTTGATTGTCCTTGAATCTGAGTTGTTGCCTCAGATGATTGGTTCTCAGCTGTGTGATCAGGTTGTTCAACAGTATCAGTCTCTTGACCTGCTGTGGCTGGTCCCATGAGAAGATCTCGACGATTTCTTCTCAGAACAGCACCCTCATCTGTCTGAATGGTGTATAATCTTGGTTGAACTTCACTCAGGACAGTTCCCTTCTGAGTCCATGTGTTTGTTTTGTCTTTCAACCTTACTTGGTCACCAGTGTGGAGTTCAGGTAGGTTTTGTGTTCCACTGTCATAGTAGTACTTTTGCTTTTCTTTCTGTTGTTCTTTGAACTTCCTCACTTTCTCCCCCTCTTTTGTTTTCAGGAGGTTCTCCGGGATGGGTAGGTTTGACCTTAGCCGACGTCCCATCAGGAGTTGGGCTGGTGACTTACCACACTCGAGCGGCATTGTGCGGTATACAAGTATGCTTTGGTAGAAGTCAGTTCCACTGTCTTTTGCCTTGTACTTCAGTCTTTTCACTGTGTTTGCGGGCTCTCCTGGGTCAACAGCTCTGGACAATGTGTCTGCTGTATACATCAGCTTACCCGGTGTGTACGCAACATTCAGTTCATCATAGACTGTCTCTCCTTCGCTTTCCACAACGAGGACTCTCTTTACCAGGTTCAGTCTCTCACAGGCTTTTAAACCTAGTATGGCTTGCACATCCTTTGGCACCACGATTAATGCTAGCGTGTGCTCTCTGTCCTTGTGTGTCACTTTGACAATGCATCTTCCTTTCACTGGTATTTCAGTACCTGGGAATCCTGTCACTTTCACTTTTATTCCATGTATCTTTGGTTTGGGTCTAATTTTCTTAAAATCAGTCTCTGATATCACGTTAACTTGTGCTCCAGTATCCAATTTAAATCGAATGTGTATGTCATTCACTTTTAGTGTCAACATCCAGTCTCTTTCTTCTTTTTTGTTTTCAGACACAACATCTACATAGAAGTCCTCTATGTCGCTTTCATCGACTGCATGGACCTTGCTTTGTTGCACTTGGTTCTTGCAGCAACGGGCATAATGGTTGTTTTTGTTGCAACTATTGCATGTTTTACCATATGCTGGACACTTTCTTGGTGGATGCTGTGTACCGCATCGACTACATGACTTTCGATTGTCCCTTTCATTTTTGTTCGCTGGCCACGCCTCTTTTTTCACATTGGCGCTCTTTTTGCTAAACGGTTTGTGTCCGTTCTTACTCACTGCATCCACGTTGCAGCTACTGTCACTGAACAGCTCCTTTGCCTGCGACTTCACAGTCTCTGTAGCCCTACACAGTGCTATGGCTTTTCCCAGGTCTAGATCTTGCTCTTTTAGCAGTCTTTCCCTTAGACCATTATCTGGAATACCACACACCAGTCTGTCTTTTATCAGCGAGTCTGTCAGTCCCCCAAATTCACACGATTTGCTTCTGTTTCTCAGTTCAGTCACATACTGATCAATAGTCTCACCCGTTTTCTGTACACATGTGAAAAATCTGTGCCTCTCAAACGTCACGTTACGTTTAGGTATGCAGTAGGCCTCAAACTGTTCCATTATTTTATCTAGCTTCATTTTGTCTCCATTAGCAGCGAATGTGAAGTTATTATACACCTCCAGCGCTTCATCACCCACGACATGTAAGAACATTGACGATTTCTTTTTATTACTTTTCTCGTCAGCTCCGATTGCTGATAAATACAACCCCACACGTTGTTTGAATCTCCTCCAATTTTCAGCCACATTACCTGTCAACTGAAGCATCGCCGGTGGGAGTAAACCTTCCATTTTTCACTTCGTTAGCTATTCTCTAATGGTAAGCAACGATGTTCTCTTTTGGCTTGCTAATTTGTGGAGAGCTGATTTAACTTCAGATTTTTCTCTTCATCTCTTTCAGCCACTTCTGACACCATGTATTGATTTCTTTGTGGGTTCAATGATGAGACATTTATGAAAGAGAATGAGTTTTAATCTAAAGCTTGTTCAACTCTTTTATACAGCTTTTACAGGAGACACGATGCTAGTGATGCATCTAGAACGAAACTGAAACTATAACTAACTGCCTTGCTTCTCTCAGTCACATGCCCTCTGCTGGTCAGGCACAAGCAATCAATACATGCAAACATGCTATTAAGACATCATAATCGAACAGGCAAATACCATCTCTATTTGCTGATATCATTACACACGCGATGACCAGGAATATGTCAAACCAGAGTTGGCAATACTAGTTTCGAGAATGGAAAGAGCTGGGATACCTTTCATGGCCCTGCACACAGAGGTACATGGAACAAGGAGCCAAGGAACATAAGAACATAAGAAATAGGAGCAAGAGCAGGCCATTCGGGCCTAGGAAGACCAGAGAAGTGCTGGATAGACACTGTCAAGAGTGACTTGTCACCGAAAGGGATACAAATGTCTGAAGCGGCTAGGCTAGTTCAAAACCGACAACAGTGGAGTGAATTCATTCAACCCCGTCATCACTGCTGAACTGACGGACGGGAATTTAGTAGTACTAGGAGTAATAAAAGAAAAAGCCTCCACTGAAATAGCGGAGAGCGGAATTTTAGACTGACATTTGAAATAAAAACAGAAAAATGTCCCCTTGTATCCCACTGTAATTTAAGGCTCATGGTTTCTGAACAATTAAAGGTTAACAGATACAAAAAGTCAGAGCAAATTACATTTCTCAACATGGATGTTGTGTAAATGTCAATGGTTCCATGGGACAAACTGCTGAGAAAATAGAAATCTCATTTAGTTCTTTATTCTGATGTGTTCCATTCACATCTACACAAAAGTTGTGTTCAATATTCTCAGAAATGAATTTCAGTTTTCACCCCAGTACTTTGTCTTTTAATAACAGCATCCTACCTTCTCTTGTGCTTTTTTTTGTTAATTCATTATTCTTATGACTGAATACATAAACAACACATTATCACTCTGAAAAGGGACACATTTCTGTATGATTTATAAAACCTGGCTTTGTAAATAAAGGGTCAGCACTGAATAAAAATATGATGCCTTTACATCTGAGCATCTGCAATAGTGATAATTGATTAATCAGACATCGTAACATTTAAAGAAGGGGTGTCCAAAATTTTGAAATGTCCCAAGCCAGCTTGGGGATGCTGAAGGTTGAATAAGGTGACCTTCAATGTACCTAAAGGGGAAAGGGTAATTAAGCCCCACTGATAGTTTGTCTATTTTTAAACTTAATTGTATGGATTTACATTTTATCCACAATTGTGGCAATGGCAGCGGTACCTCTGCACACAGCTAGAGCTGAGGCTGCATTAAAAAATAATATTTAATTTTTGTATAAAGCTAAGCCTGCTTGAGGTATTTAATCTCTGTGCATTTTGCTGTAAATCTGTAATTGATAGGGTGGGTACAGGATATAAATTGAACCAGGACTGATTGATATTACATTGAGACAGGCAGCCTGCTCCATTGCTTTTACCCCTTAATGTAGGCCATCAGCAAAAAAAGAGAAACAAATTAACATGATGCAGCCAGAAGATATTATTGAGCCAGCCTCAGCATGTGCATATTTCCTGTGATCATAGTTCCAAATCCAGCTGGAGAGTTTAGACTCTGCATAAAGAATGAATGAGGTGACCTTGAAAGGCAAATAGCCAATGCCGCGCATTCTTGACTCTTTAGACTTTCTTTTAGAAGCATGATAACACACTGGAACTTACTTCTGGATATTGGTAAGTGTCTGTAGGCCCAAAAACCACATTTCTTTCCAGGCAAGGGTTGTCCCACTTCAAGGTGTTTGAGCTGTTAAATGCCCTGCTACATTCCATAACCTTAAGAATAATGTGCTGGTGAGTCTAATTTGCAACTGTGTACTATACCTGTACAACATTATTATTCCATCACAATCTGAAACGTTAACTCTGTTTATCTCTCCACAGATGCTGCCTGGTCTGCTTGTGAGGGAATAAGCCATATTTCAGAAAAATACACCATCAAATGAACAGAATTCTGATTTTATTAATACATGATATACTGGGTTTAAAAGTCTGGAAAGCCTTGGTGACACAAGCTGTGTCAATACAGGCTTCTGAGAGGGGATGGTTTGATAACACAAAAGTTGTAAAACACCATACAAGCTTTGAAATGGGAATTGGTTACAAATACTAAAAAATGGCCCTATTGAAATAGCATTTTGGCGCTTCCAGAAGGTCTAGAGTTTGGGAGAAACACAATGGAATGATCCAAGTAAAGTGTTATAAACTAACACTTTGAACAGAAACACAGAAACATTAAAAGAGGCATGTGCCTTTGAAAAGATGACATCAAGTAAAAGAAACACCTGCTGGTCAAATAGATTTTATGTTAAACTTGGAAGATAGGAGACATAATTCTTAATACAACCATTGAGATAGCTAGAAAACAAGCAAACACCCTAGTTGAAGTGTTTTTGATTTATATGCTGTAAAAGATACCTACAGAACACTTTGAAAATATAACTTCAATAGATACACCAAGCAATTACATAGTGTTTGTATTGAAAATGAAATAGTTAATAGACACGACATCTGTTTTCAAACAGCTAGGTCATTTTAGAATTGAATGGAAGAACTTCGATAAAAATGGCATCAAATAGATACATAAGTTATAGCCATTTTATTACAGGTTTTGAACACCTAAACAACAGACAGAAGTCTGAGAGTTGGCAGCTGAAATGACAGTAAGAATAGAAAGAATTCAACAAAAATGACTTGAGATAATTAGCTTACATCAACAGAAAACTTAAAAGGGTAAACCACTAAAAAAAGGTATAAAAATAGACCTTTTCAGAATAGAAAGTCAGAAGTCGCTGGGAAGAGGCAAGCGATTCTCGGCTTCAGAACCACTCTGTAAGCCTAAAACTCTGAGTCTCGGGTAATCAAGGTATTTGATTTTGGTGGATATCCTGGATTAGAATTAAGAATAAGAAATGTAAAAATGTACGAAGTTAAGATTTGAGAATAAGGATCTCTGAGGATAAGAAATGTAAGCTATTTGTTTTTGAACTGTTAATGTTGCAATTGACTCAAAAGCTGTTGTATATCAGCTTTTAAATAAATCTATATATTTTTAGAATTGTCTCAAGTAGTATTTCTGTATCAATCTCGCGAACTCAATTTCTGTACACTCTTTTGTAAGGAGTTGCAGAATTCTGGGGGGTATTCCGGACACTCATAATATCCGAAAGGTTACAGTCTAGTTAAACTTATTAAAAGTGCTATCCGGAGGAAGGTAACATCTTCAAGTCATTTCTTTCCTTTAGGGAGAGATAGTCTGAACCTTTAGACCCAGTTAAGCGTCTGATAGAATTTGGCTATCTCTAACTTTAGTTGAAGCTGAACATCTGGGGAATACGCCTGATCTGGGGTAGCCCGAAAAGGGCTAGGACTTGTAATTATCCCTTCATGCTAAGTATTGCCAGCATTTTCTGTGTTTAATCCATGATAGCGAACTACTCTTCTCCCATCTGTGGAAAATGAAAGTGATGGTAAAACTAAAAAATATAGCAGCCAAACGTTTAACATCTTAGTTCTGCTGGGTTGCTGCATATTTATGGAAAATATATCTCCACTATGGAGTCATCCATTCTATATAAAGCATGAAGATAAAATGAGCTTCATAAGATCACCTTCAAAAGGATTACAGTCAGCCTGATTGATGTTGCAGATCTGTCATTGGGGGCTGGATTCTTCTTGTTTAGCTCCAGATAGCCTTACAAGCTGATGCTCTAAAACATAAGATGGTGCTCAGTGAACATGCACTGGGAGGCTTACTAGAGATGCTTTAGTAAGTTGCCAGGGATTTTAGAGAGGGTTAAACTCCAGCAGTACCTCGGCAAGCACTTGGGGGGAGGAGGGAAGATCTGCTAACCTTGGCTGTTGCCAGTCTGCATCTAAGCTCTTCATGCTTAGGTATGTGCAGCTTGTCCCTCTGGCAATAGTCTGAGCATTTTATATCAGGCAAACAGAATCTCTACTTATGTGGGTCTCTATGTACTTTGGATTGGGAACTCTTAAGCATGGTTATAGATTTTCTCTTGTGATTTCCTTTAATGTCTTGCAGTTCTATCAAGAAGTGCAATGCAATAGTCTCAACGGTGGTAATACTATAGCTATGATCAAGTATTACACCATTTGCTATTTTGTAATTCCCAAAATACATAAACGAGACAACTAAAATTAATGAAATTATTATTTAACATTTAAAAAATCAAAAACTTGCACCATAATATTAAAATTCAAAAGGTCTGAACAAGTTGCACAAAATGCTGAGACTTGAGTGTTCATTTCAGACAGCTCTCTGTTGAGTGTGCTCCTTACTCCTTACTGATCATAAAAATTACATATATAAGTATATATTCAGAGTCTCTTCCATCTGTAATGTCGTTAAGCCAGGACTTCTTCAATGTTTTGATTCAGTATCAGCATCAGCCATAGAAAACCTCAAATTTGAAAGGGAGTGTTTCATAGAATGCAAAAACTTTTTGCCTCCGTGTATTTTCAAACCATTTTTAACCAGATAGCTAATGTTTTCTACAGAGGCGTATAAAATAACCAAATTTTCCTACACCTACTACAAGTTCCCCAAATACAGGGGAATTGATGATTTCTGTTTCTTTTTTAAAAAATGGACAGATACAGTTCAAAATCAACATGGGGCGATTCTGTGGTCCTGTCACAGTGGCAGGGGGACCACACCCTGATCTGACCTTCGCTGAGGTCAGCCCAGTTAAATAATTAGAATGTACACATCGGCCCAGGCACAGGCAGAGCACGAATGGGTGATGGGGGTGGTGTAGATGGTAGGAAACTTAAAGGGTTGTGTCCACTTAAAAGTAAGTAACCTCATAAACAGGGCAAAATCTTCCAGTCTTTGGCAAGGCTGAAAATATAATTTTTTAAAATTAATCTCGGCCTTACCAAAAACAGTATTGATGGTGAAGGAAAAATTGTCAGGCTAAAAACAAGCAAAGACGAACCCAATGTTGCGGAAGGAAATGGAATCTGTGGCTATGCCTGCTCTCGCAGGGTGCATCAGCCCGCTGATGCTTGACCGGGTTGGGGACTAGCTAACAGCCAGCCTGGGAGCCCCTGCCCCTAGCCATGACTGTTCTTATGCTGGTGTCCTTGTTTTGGATGGGTAGAGGCTCTGCCCCCGACAAAGCCACTGACAACTGCCAAGGATGACTGGGAGCCAACATATCAGGGTCCCAGTCTAATTTGCAGCCGCCTTTGTGCTGGACTCCTTTCAGACTTACAGCAGGAGAGCCATTGATTTTTGACCCCTATGTTTTCGGAATTAATAATAAAAATATTCTTGCTTTACTGACTCTGTCACTCTCTTAGAAAATTATTTTGTAAATTTGTTCACTGGAAATGTTTCCACACTCCAATAACCCACCTCCTAACAATCGGCATAACTTCTGAATCACCAGGAGCAAAAGCAAGGCAAATATGCTAATCCGGTAATAAAAATGGCACTGCTTATCATTTCACACTTCCTGTGTGACACTTTGGGCATCACAGTTCTATATAACATTTTCTGACTGGCGGAATGTCATAGTCATCAAACAGTTACAAATTCAAAATCAGTAGGTATGAAATGTATGGTTTGAGCCACATTGACCTAAGGAGGATAGGTGGAAAGTGTCCATGGATTGAGCCTGACCTGGATGTTTTCATGAGCATTCACACACTGCAGGTACATTCTCCACCACAACTATGCATATATTTTTAAAAAGCCCTGTGCCCACTTCCTTCACTCCTCTGTTGATAGCAGGTGCCTTGCCATGGCTTTTTGTCCAACCCAGACCAATCCTACAGGCACTCCTGTGAAATGATAACAAGGTGCTGTAAGTCAGCCACATTCACAGCTTGCTTTGAAGGCCTATGAGTGGAACTTCACCCAATCTAGTGATAATTGTGAAGTGATTACATTGTAGTAAAGGATCGGAAACACCCGTGTTCTAGCTCTTTAAGAAAAGAAGTTCTATCAAACATTATTTAGCATTTTAATTACATTACATGTCTTACTTAATTTAAATGCAAATGTCCTTAATATGCAATTATCAAAATCTGAAAAGCACATTAATTTTGATGAAGAGCTGTGATACATGCTTTCAATGACTAAAATATTTACACCTTGTGTGTGTGGGCATTTTTAATGAACCAACTTAAATTCAAAGTTATTTAAACTGAATTATATTAGTTTATAAACAATGATTTTGATGGCGGCCATTGGTATGATGTGCAATTCAGCAAATGCTCTGCCCATCCCTTGAAATGAATGTGGCATTGAGCTGTACAAACCAGTCCCAGAATCTATCTTTGGTCATCAAGCTCATCTCAGTCAGGATACCACCTGGGGTGCTGAAAATGGCAACACCGAACATTCAGCTTTCTGGGGAAGGAAAGAGAGGAGCTGCAGGCAAAATGTGCAGAGGCGGTGCCTGCCAGTATAAATGTCTAAAGAACAGGAATATTCAAAACTCTGCCTTTTACTGAGGTGGCCTTGAGGATTCTGCAGCAAAAGAAGGTCATCTTTGTTGAAGCTAAAGGCCACATTCAAGCTGTTAAATGGAGATAGCTGCGAGTGTGAATGGAGTTTTGGACCTGGTAAAAAATGCTGAAGTTGTTTCATGATATTAAGAGGACAGCCAAAGAAAGTGCATCCATCGTTGCATACATTATTGTACTTTTGGGCTGCAGTTCGCATAGGCCGAACTTAGTAACTAACTAACCCTCATGGAATTAGAAGTCAAGATGTAGAGATAACCTTTTCCACCACTCTTCCACTGTGGGGAAGCTGTAAGGAACACTTCTAGTAAGGCACAAAAGTAGCTTTCAAAGTGATAAATGTTAAAATCTGTCCAGCGAATCAATACTGTGACTGGAACTGATATGCAAGCAGCATTGGAGCACACGTACACAGGGGTGGCTGTCTGTATGCTTTTCCAATTTTAAACACGTGGATGTCTTGTGTGTGCTCCAAGGGAAGGCAGCTCACAATGACTGAGATCAGACATTCATTCCCAGAAAGCCTCCCAATGTCAAGACAGTTGCCCTCCTTTGAGAAGTTGCTCCAAGGCACCTGGTGGTAGCCAGGAATTGGGCACTTCTCAGCAAGTTGCATCACACACTCCACCTGGCGCCAGGGTTGCCAACTCTGTTTCGACGTATTCCTGGAGATTTCTTCCCAAGGCCTCTCGCCTCCAACCGCTCAGCCCAGCCCAGCCCAGGCAAACAGCCTTTTTCCCCCACTCTAATATTTTTATGACTAATAAATGAAAATGTTCAAAGAAAATGAAAAAAAAACCCACAATGGCCCAGAAATTCATGGCCACCACAAGAGTTGCCGGTATCACCAGCAACTCGGATTAATGGTCGCTGAAAATGGACGCAGCTATAACCAAGAAAAATTTGTGCTGGGGCTAAAGATTTTTAGCCGAGCGCTAACTTACTGTGTAACACCCTATTGGTGGCGTTAGTGCAGGCATGGCAGTCGAAGTTCCCATCCTGAAGTGGCGTTCCAGCTTCTAACAGGCTCTGGGAGCGAGGCTGTGGAGTTCACAAGGAACCGTGGGCAATTAAAAGGGCTATGAATTAAAGGGGCAATGTATTCAGAAGTAAAATGAAGTGAGAAAATGCAGTTTTCAGCCCTTACTGCCTCATTAAAAAGGTCCCAAATGGGAGTCTTTAGCACTTAAAGCTGAATTCCCTTCTGAATCACAAAAAAAGGGAAAAGTACTTCAGCACTAACACAAATGGCTCAGCAAAACAAGGAATTGCCACCCAGGGTCCCGCACGCAGCACTCCAGCTTTGTGCAGGGTGCCAACACTGAAAGAGAGATCCTCTACCCACAGGGACCAAGAGGTCCTCCAGAAAGAACGACGTGGGACCAGATCACCGAGGCCATCACTACAAGCAGTATTGCCCCCATCACCTGGCTCCAGTGCCCAAAGAAGCTTCATGATCTCAGACCACTGGTCAAGGTCAGTGAATGCATCTTCAAAAGCTGTCTCCTACCAACTGAATCATTAGCCTCACACACTGCTCAATGCATGACACCCCCCCGCAATAACTCACCTACCAACAATCACGAGGCACGTCACCCATTCCTCGCTTCACCTCACCCCTTTGGAGGAGATGGTACAGGCCATTCTTGGCAGGGGCATGGCTGAGCCTTGGGCCAGTGGTGGGGCAGAAAGGTTACAAGATGCTGGTATACTCATATGTTATCCTCCTTCTGGCATGCACCTCTTGCTTTCCCACGCTCCCCTCACCACAACTCCACCCTTGTGCCTTCTTCATTTGACACACCCAAGAAATGGAGCCTGCCCAGCCAGTGGTTGGCCAAGAAGAGGGAGAGGAGAGTGAAGAAGAAGAAACACCATCACTCAATTTGACACATCCCAGCCACCAGCTCCTCAAGGTCAACCAGCAAGGCCATTTGCAGTGTCCCTCACTGAAAGTTAGCAGCCTTCCACCAGCCATGCTGCAGTCACTGGGGTAGCACTGCATGATATCAGTAGGATAGGCAAAGGCACACACAAGACAGTCACTAAGAGAATGCATAAGGGTGATGAGTTGATTTCTTGATTTCAGATTGGATGGATGTATAAAGTTACATTGGAAAGTTTGCTTTGCGGTGGCTTTTATTCCAGCATCATGGCCAAGAGGACATTGTGATGGTCAGTAACAGAGGGAAGGTAAGGTGTGGGGCTAATGTTGAAAGGGGAATTGGGCTTGTGGTCACTGGTACCGCAGGCGGATGATTCCATCCTGGATATCCCAGCCAGAAAGGGGCTGTCTGGGCTGCATCCTTCCTTCTGCTTCCTCCTCTGCTGCTTCCTCCTCTTTGGCTTGCTCCTCTTTTGTTTCCCCCTCTTCTGTTTCCTCCTGTTCTGTTTCCTCCTGTTCAGCTTCTTCTTCTTCTGTTTCCTCCTCTTCTGTGTCTTCCTCTTCCCTCTGTGTGCGGATGCTATAAATCTGAAATGACAGCATAAAATGCTAGACATACTCAGCAGGTCAGGCAGCATCTTGACCTGAGGTGTAAACTCCGTTTCTCTCTTCACGGATGTTGCCTGACCTGCTGAGCATTTGTGGCATTTCCTGTCTTCTCAGAGGCCTTCCTTTACCATATGTAGACTTGCAAGCATCCAGCAGCACTCCTTACACACTTAGAAAACTTTTAACATCTATTGCAGCAAGCCACTGCTTCAGTAAAAGCAAAAAGAAGTCCAAAAGCTTAAATGCAAACTTACCTGAAAGATGTGTGTGTCCCTTTAAGAGGTGCTGACAGCACCTCTGTGAGTCTGCTGCACGCTGGGTTTACCTGGCATGCTTAGGACCCTTCACTGAACTCAGCGCTAGGGTCAAAGTTCACTGTGGTGGGCAAGGTTGACTGCCAATACAGCCCACATTAATGTAACCAAGTGTAGCAGTTTGAATTTTTAAAGAATAAATGTAGCTACTTTTTAGTTGCCACAACACTCCTCATACAAAATGACCTTGAAATTACTGAATTAAAGTTTTGGACTATGTGGAGCTGACAAGAAACCACTAAAACTCCTCTAACTTGACAGCTGCAAGTCATTACTGATGATCCTTTTAAATAACATCCCTGGAGCCAGGTCCTGCTGTTTCATGCCAGCTCTCCCTGTCGCTGTTTACTCCAGGCACTGAGGTTGGTGGTGACAATCAATTTCACAGATCGGGCAGTCAGTGAGTGTTGCACACTCACTGACGTCATGATCCACCTGGTGTTGAGGCTCCCAGCGATAACTGTTACCAGTAGCACTACGTGTAGGGGGTTTGCTACTTGCTTTGGCCAGTTGGTTATGTCTCTGGCTGCCTTATCTCTGAGCGGTTCAAATCACTCACCCCTTAGTTCTGATCCCCAGACTTATTGGCAGATAGCGATATAGACAAACGAGCAGACCAGTGGTTTGGTACAAAGAAAACCAACATTTATTAACAGAGAAAAGAAGATAACAATACTATACAAAAGGATGATATGAATGCAGTACACTTACACTTAACAGGGGAGGAGAAATGGAACATCGAGGGAAAATGGCTAAAATGACAATTCAGCAATCCCCTTAACTCCCACCCTCTACACCTAGCTAGATTATCTTGCGATGGGTCAGAATTATAATGCTCACCGGTCTGAGATGTTGAAATAAAAACCTTGCCCCTTTTCCCTGTTGCCTGCCAATGTCACGTGGTCCTGCTGTTGCACAGACTTCACCGTCCAGGTAGAGATACCCCAGTAATTAAAAGGTCTCTGACAGGGTATCCTACCTCTCTGGATGGGCTCTCCTTTGATGGTCTTCTTCCTTGGTTGATGGCGAGGCAGGGCACAGGAGGTGAGGTGAGAGAGCGAATGGCTTCTTGAGAGGCTAGTTATACCCCCCTTGGTAGCCCTTATCGCTATGTTCAATCAGCTCATTTTTTTGTCTGATTTGAGCGGGCTGGAATTAAACAAAAGGTATCGATCTTGGCCCATCGACTTGGATGGCCGGTAATCGGTTCCTGCCGGTTCTGCAACTGCTCTCCTTTGTCCAACAGGTTCTTTGCTGGGGGCCAGCCCAGTCTCGATGGCCCCGCTGATTATTTTGATTGATTGAGCAAACACCTTGATGGTCTTTATGCGTAGGTCTGATTGTAATTGGGTTTGTCCCCAATGCATATGCAAAAGTCTTGTCTGGTTTCGTGATCTCCTTGCTGCAGACATTGAAATGCACAAGCTGTTAGCTTGCCAGGGTCCGAATTGAAACTGACAGGCTTTCGGTCACGAGGTCTGACCGCAGCCATTTTGTTGTGCCCTGGATTTTAAAACTCAGTCAGACCAGGGTTTCTTTTAAAAACCAAATAAATCTTCGGGGTGGTGGGGGGGAGATGTATGAAATTTTCAAATCCTTCATACGGGAGGGCAGGATTTGGCGTGTGACATTGGATTCACCTTCCCCCACCAATAATGCTCTAGCGCCCTGTTAGCCCTATCTGCTGGTGATAAGAGGAGGTGCTAAGGAGACAAGTTTTTCCCCCAGAGAGTTTGATGAGGAAGCACCAGGTGAAGCACTCATCATAAGTGAGGAGGAGCAAGTTGTCGACAGAGTTGAGGAACAGTGGGGATTGGTCAATGGATTTCTACCCTACTGGGCCTATCTTCAGAAAGGAGATATTTGATGAGCAAAATGTTTTCATGCCATCTATTGATGTTGCGCTAAATACCCTGCCAGGTTGTCAGAGAATGAACAATAGCGTATCTCTGACATCTTAGGAACAACACATGAATGATCTTCACAAGTGCAGTGCACCAAGGAGCACAACGCAACTTGACGGGTATCTGCAGTGGAGCCCAGAGGCAGAGGGACACAGGGGGGGTGAAATTCAACTTCAGAAGTTGTGCAAAACAGGTCATAACGATTCGGCAGCTCATTTTACATCCCGCTCGATTTTAGTTTCCTTGAAGTTAATGGAAATGAAAATCGGGCACGGTTTGAAACTGGCTACCAATTCACTCTTGGCTATTTTGTGCAACCACCACATTTACATTTCATCCCCACAGTTTCTCACAGGCTGTGACTGTGGAGAGTGTGGCCTCCCACCTACAGAAGACTGTCACTGCTGGATTTGACAGACAACCATGACAGGGGACTATACACATCTCAGTAATATTTTACAGTCTGCTCTCATACAACTTACTGTTCATCTGGCAGGGTGCCCAGCACTTGAGATATGGCAGAAGAAATGACAGATGAGACAGCTTTCTATTAGGGTGACTGCACGTCTGTCCAACCCCTTAAAAAGATTTAAGAAATGCCAGCCAGCAGACAGGTATTGGCAACCACTGCCTTCTTGGATAGGATTTCAGCTGTAGCAAGGCCATTTCATGATCCAGCACCCAGAGGCAAAATGCCATCCCAGTGTCGTGGGGTCTCAGAATATGTTGCCCTATAACTGTGGCATCAATGCAAAGGGCATTGCATTACGCTGTGTAAAGGTACTCGAAATTTATAAAATCAGCATACTGCAATAGGATTGTGCTGGCCATCAGCAAAGCTATCTTTTGCCATATTTGCATTGCTGCGATATGTGTTGCACTGCAAATTGGGTGGGCTGGTGTGTGTGCCTTATTTCACAACCTCACTTGCTCCCACTGAGAATTCTGCTGGTGACGTGGAGCCTCACAGAACTGGGGCTATATTGTCTGTATCTTGGCTGGAGGTGCAACTCCTTTTGATCTGATACAACTGAAAATTTCATGCAGTAGCTGGAATATATTGGTGTTAACAGTAATAAAGAAAATATGATTTAATATTCTCATTGAACGGTTTCTAATGCTGAGTAGCAGAAGCACCATAGTACGCACTGCTGCTATCAAATAAGAATTGATGCCTCATTGAACGTCACAGGACTGTGACTTAGTTTTCTTTTGTATTCATTGACTAACATTAACCCGAAGAAGCTGGTCATCAAAAAGTAATTACTACGAAAGAAAAACGTGCCTTTATATCATGTCCTCAGGCATCCAATTAATTACTTTTGAAGTGTAGTTACTGTTGTTTTGTAGAAAATGCAGCCACCATTTAGCAAAGTCTCAGAAACAGAAAATTAGATGAATAACCAGTTCATTTGTTTAGATTGTAACGAAAGGAGTTATGGGAAAAATGTTGGACAGGACACCAGGGTTTTCTTCCAACAGTGTCATGAACAGAATTTTTCTTTGCACCTGAACAGATAGCCACGTACTTGGTTTAACATCTCTCTTATAAAGGAGAACATGTAACATGATTTGGATCATCTTAGAGCAATAAAAATCCTCAAATAATTTATAAAGCCACAAAGAAAAACTATTTTTTTATTCATTCACAGGATGTAGGCAATGCTGACAATTTTTTGCCCATTGATGCAATGAATGGCTTGCTCGACCATTTCAGAGGGAAGTTAAGAGTCAACCACATTGCTGTGGGTCTGGAGTCACATATAGGCCAGACCAGATGAGGACGGCAGATTTCCTTCATTAAGGGACATTAGTGAACCAGATGGGTTTTTATGACAATCCGGTAGTTTCATGGTCACCATTACTGATACTAGCTTTTTATTCCTGATTTATTTAATTAACTGAATTTAAATTCCCCAACTTACTAGTCCAGTAACATAACCATTATGCTACCATACCCGTATACTATCATCTGTATTTGTCATCTAAAAAACATTTATATATATTTATCTGTTCAATACATGACCAAAAAAATTTTTTAAACCACTTTTTTATGCCGAGATTTCATGTCAGGAACTTTACATTGATAAGAATCTTCACAGATGTCATGAGTTACCAGGTAAATTTGTGAATATTCATCAACTGTCCTAGTCAAAAGGGAAAAGTGCAATTTAATGAATGGCACACTTCAGTTCTCATTAAGATTGAATGATAGACAAAACGTCATTTAACATTCATAGTTTTGCAAGTGAACAAGTATCAAGCGTAAATTATTATTTCTGCATGTTTTCATGGATATTCATGAATGATCAATAATCAGTTCAAATGGCTAATCGGATTAGGTAACCTCAGTCATGCTGATTCTGTGAAACAGAACCACAGTAGGAATTAGTGATAAGGTTTCTTCCTTTCCTCGCTTATTTTTGAGCTGTAATTGGTCCCTAAAGCAGAAAACAGAAGTTCCTTTTTCTGCGACTATTTTATCCACAATAGATTTATACAAGAATGATAAAGTGTAAGTTCACTAACATTGCATCTTTAGGAATATCGACAGTTATGTTTATCATAACAAATGATCCGGATATAGAACTCAGGAAATAGAGCAAAGCTTTTTTTCCTCTTTTTTATAAAGATTTCTTTACCATTACTGGCACAATATTATTTGACTGCAGTATTAATAAGTATTAGAACTTGTTGCTTCCATGCAGAAGGGTCATGACATGTTCAGTGTCCCATTCACACTCTGGAATTTATATTAGAGTGTTATGATGAAGCATTACACCTGAAACATTAATCTGCCTGTTCTCTTTTACTTTCAGTATTTTCCATTGATTAATTCAATGTTCCTGCATTTGTGTGTGTGTGTGTGTGTGTGTGTGTGTGTGTGTGTGTGTGTGGTTTTTTAAAGATCTCTTATACTGCAGGGAAGGTGGCATCAACTCCATTTGTGCCCCAGAGTGAGGTTGATAGAGTATACCCTCTGCAATAGTATCACACCAGCATGAAACATAACCTTTGTGGCTGTGGGCGCTGTGATGCCTAGCTGAATTCATTAAAGATAATTCATGAATGTTGGAGGAAACTTAATGAATTTCCATGGGTGACTGTACATGAACATCTATAATAATTCAGCCAGTAGTTCACGGTCATTGATACATCTACAAAACTTTAAATGGCACCTTTTCGGCTCATGGACATTTATATTCAAAATTAAAGTCTGCAGTCCATCAAAAATCCATGAAATGCAGTCAGAAACAAAGCGACTTTCTTGCATTTTTGAGTGAAATAGCCCATGAAGTGCATTAATCTGTAGGGAGATATCTTTGCATTTTTATGAATATTCCTGGTAGTGAGCAGCTGTCATAAAACTGTACATCACCATAAAAGGAGAAAAATAAGAATTATTATTTTCCTTTGTATTTCAGTGGAAACAATTCGACAAATATATTACGTATCCATGAGGTTTTCCGTTCCCCAAAGTCCCCAATGCTATTATTTCTCACCAGTGAATATAATCATAATCATAAATCGATGTGAAATAGCACTCAGGGTTTTCACGTCACACTGCATCCTCCACAAACAGATAAGCCACCTCACAAAAACAGCCATCTTTCTCTGCACCACTGTCACAAGGACAAAGGAAACGAGAAGTCGAGAGAAACTAGATCAGAAGAAGAAAGATTTGCATTTATATAGCGTCTTTCATGACCTCAGGACGTCCCAAAGTGCTTTACAATCACTAAAGTACTTTTGAAGTGTAGTCACTTTGTTGTGGTGTAAGAAAAGCAGCAGCCAAATTGCGCACAAGACGGTCCCACAAACAGCAATATGACAATGACCAGATAATCTGTTTTAGTGATGTTCGTTGAGTGATAAATATTGGTCAGGACACCAGGGAGAACTCCCTGCTCTTCTTCAAAATAGTGCCACGGGATCTTTAACATTCATCTGAGAGGACAATTGGGGCCTTGGCTTAACGTCTCACCTGAAAGACGACATCTCCGACAGTGCAACATTCCCTCAGTACTGACGTGTCAGCCTAGATTTTGTGCTCGAGTCTCTGGAGTGGGACTTGATCCCTCAACTTCTGACTCAGAGGCGAGAGTGCTACCCACTGAGTCATGGCTGAGACACTAAATTTTATAATTTAAGAAGTCTTTCCTTCCCATGATGACTGCAGGTTGTTTATGTTTATATATCCAGGACAAGAAAAGGTCATCAGGCCCATATGAGCTTACCCCCATCTGTTGGCTGATTTGATCCCTGTGTGCCAACCATGCCACCTCCTGGGCGAGGCAAAAACCAGTAGCAAGTTCAGGAGCTCTTTATTAAAAAATATTTTCTGACCTATCAGGAAGTCCCAGGCCCACGAATTATTTTCCAGAATGACTTATTCATTTTCTGTATGCTGTGATCACCTTGTTTTCTAGGAATCCTTCCAAAGTCTTCCTGAAGAACTGGATGGAATCAGTCTCCACCACTTCCTCCAGAATCCTGTTCCACCAGTCACTCACCCTCTGAGAAAAGTAAAACTACCAGTTATCCAACCTTACCTTCTGCTTCCTCGGTTTGTGGCCTTTACTTCTACCTGACTCCATCCCCTCAGATACGCTGCCTATTTGCATGATGTCAATGCCTTAATAATTTTAAGTTCCTGGATTAGATCTTCCCCCTAAGCCTTCATCTCTCCAGCAAGTACAAACCCAATGTATCAAATCTATCTTTATTCATCCATGTTTCTCTTCTCTGCACCTTCTTCTGTCCCCAATTTTAACTCCAGGTGGATTCCCCGCTCAGGCCTGAGTTAAAATTACAGTCGGGCCGCAACATGAATATGTAAAGAAGGACCCTGTTGGCTCCGGGCGAGTGCCCTTGCTGCCCGCTCAGGAGAGCAGGTTAAAATTGCAGATGTTGCGATCATGGCGGCTTTTGGACAGGCAAAAGTCAGGGTGATTTTAACTGCCCGCCCTCCAGGTTTCTGCTGAGCAAGTAGAGTTAAAATCACAATGTCTGTGAGGAAACCAAAACTGGACACAGTACTCCAAATGTGATGATACAAAAATGTTATATAATCATATTATTGTGATCCTAGTTTTTGTAATGAATAGGCCAGGTAATACAGCTCAGGACCCTGTTTGCTTTGGCTGTGGCATTCTGACATTGAGCTTGAATTTACAATGAGTTGCATGAATGAAACGAGCCCAACCGTACAACACTATCAGTACAATGTTCCAACTTTGCACTCGCAACAGGAAGCTTTGCTCATCACAAGTGCGTATCAGAAATTTAGGGTCGCACAACCCCTTTTTGGCGGAAAATGGTCACCAGATTGCACATGAATTTCCATTATGCACTGTCAGTGAGTGAATTTTGTGCCTACTCTTTCAATAATTTTTGATGCCAATTTAAGAACAGTAAAATGTTTGATTGAAGGTAAAGCAATTTTTACAATATGCACAAATTGGCACTAAACGGGCAATCTTGCTTAAAGAAGCCAAAATGATGGGAGGCATGGGAAATACAAAAACTCATACTGGTGTACTCTTCTGAATTTGAGGCTGAAGCATGTTATTGAAGCAGAGTATTGTGAGATTTATTTATATCTAACTTGCTTTACCTAACCTAGGAGTACTTGACACAGGCACTGATATCCCTCAAAGAGCGCGAATATCATCAAAATAACAAATTGATATTCTATAGCATCCTCTTAATTTGTTTCCCGTGTCATGTAACTAGAATGCGTTTCCTGCTCAGGAGCAGGTAGTCCACTGAAAGTGTAGTTCAGGAAATGTATTTGCAATACAGATTTATTACAGCTTACTCCTTTTACCATAACTATCCTTCAAATGTTTATGGATGAACTGACTAACAGCAATCTCTTAATGGATTCAGTGAATGAACATATTAAGTGGATAGCTGATAAACTACCACAGAGCCTTTATTTTAATTTGTCTGAGCTTATTTATCAAATGCAGGATGTGGACCTTCCTGGATGAATACTTGATGTAAATCTTTGGCCCCTCTGCATGCCTACTGGCAAAATAATATAAACTAACCCAAGTCACTGTACTGTTGCTATTCCCCTTTGCCTGTGGAATTGGATTTCAAAGACCTGAGAACTGTTGTAGAACTTGGGGTGAGCTTTCTGGAGTCACTCCAGGTACATTAGATGACAATAAATGAGGTTCAGATGTTAGCTTATCTTCCACAACCTACATCAATAGTAGTGGAATTGTGTCTCCGAATTGAACATTTTCCATCTGTTTTAAATTCAGTTTTACAGTTTTAAAGCCACGGGCTGCTGCGACCAGCCACCAGTTGCCTTCACCCCCCACTCCTGATCAACTGCCGCCGTCCCTCTCCCTATTGCCCCCGTCCCTCCCCTGATCGCTTACACCCTTTCCTGACCACTCCTCCCTCCTGATCGCTTACTCCTCTCTCCTACTCATCACCCTCACTCCCAATCACTTACCACCTCTCTTTCAAGGTCTACGAGAGGGCTCTAGTGACGCTGTGGCCTCAAGTGCAAATCATCTTTGCCAGGGAGCTACCTGGGGACGCCCAGCCGCTGGTCTGATGTAAATGAGGCACTGGCATCGTTCCCAATTTCTAGGCCAAAAAGCCTAGTAACAGGGTAACATTGCACTGATGTGTTGAGTGCCTTTGAAAAAACAGAGATGGGAGTTAACTGCAGCAGTATAATACAATACTGAAGAGCCAGATCATGAGCAGCATAAGAGGAGACCTGGTAACAGTTCACCTGCTTGCACTCTCAATTGAACAACCCTGTGTGGTACAGAGGGAACTTAAGGAAGGAAGGAAAGAAAAGGAAGAACAAAATAACTTGCATTTATATAGTACTAGCTGAAGTGCCCGGCGGTGCCGAGGCTTTTTCGAGGGCATGTTGTTATTGGAAGAGAGAGAGAGAGCGACTGGGGGGAAGAGAGAGAGCGACTGGGGGGAAGAGAGAGAGCGACTTGGGGGAAGAGAGGGAGGGGAGGGGAGGGGAGGGGGAGGGGAGGGGGGGAGGGGAGGGGGGAGGGGAGGGGGAGGGGGAGGGGAGGGGAGGGGAGGGGGGAGGAGGGGGAGGGGGGGAGGGGAAGGCGGGGAAGGGAGGGTGGGGGGGAGAGGGCGGGGGGGAGAGGGCGGGGGGGAAGGGAGGGGGGAAGGGAGGGGGAAGGGAGGGCGGGGGAAGGGAGGGAGGGCAGGGGGAAGGGAGGGCGGGGGGAAGGGAGGGGGGGAAGGGAGGGTGGGGGGAAGGGAGGGGGAAGGGAGGGGGGAAGGGAGGAGGGGGGGAAGGGAGGGGGGGAGGGCGGGGAAAAGGGGGGGAAGGGAGGGCGGGGGGGAGGGAGGGGAGGGAGGGTGGGGGCCCTCCCGAGGGTCGTGGCCCCCCCCCCCCCCGCCGAGGTGAAGACCGCCGATTGCGTGCGCAGCAGGAGCTGAGACGTGGCGTCTCTCTCTGGCTCGGCCGGTGGGCCCGGTTGCCAGGGTAACCATGACGCTGACCAAGCCCCGCCCCCTGGCCGAGCCAGAGAGAGAGACGCCGCGTCTCAGCTGCTCCTGCTGCGCGCGCGGCCCCCCCTCCGAGGGTCGCGCCCCCCCCGAGCGTCGCGGCCCCCCCGAGGGTCGCGGCCCCCCCCCAAGGGTCGCGGCCCCCCCCGAGGTGAAGACCGCCGATTGTGGCTGTGCGAGACGGCCGGCGGACCCGGTTGCCAGGGTAACGCTGGACGCTCAGCAAGCCCCGCCCCCCCGGCCGAGCCAGAGAGAGACGCCACGTCTCAGCTCCTGCTGCGCGCGCACCCTAGCGGCGCTGAGCTGAGGCTCGGCCCTCCAGCCTTCGAGTGGGGCCGGGAGGTGCCTAGTTCGGGCGTGGGTGCAGAGGAGACGCCGAGGCTTCTAGGCCTACCTGGAAAAATGGGGAAAGGTAGGAAAATTAATGAGATTAGATAAGTTAATTACTTTCTAAATCATTTTTTTTTAAAACAATATGGCCTAGAAATTGGGTTCTGGTCTTGCCAGGGCTGTAGCGCCAGAAAGTTTGCGCCAGCGGTAATGCGGCAGCGCCCGATGAAAATTCGGGTGCGCCGGGCCCAGACGGCGGCGGGCGCTAAAACCCTCCTTTAGCGCCTCAAAACGGGCGTGAACTTGGGTTTCCCGGCGCTAATCCCCCGCTGCGGCACCCGATGCGGTGCGGCAGGCGGGGGAACTGCAGGCCTCCTCCTCCTGTTAAGGAGGAGCTGCCTGCAGCCGACAACTGTCCGGCGGATTGACCCGACATCTGAGCCCGGCACCTCGGGGAAGTGCCGGGCTCGCATGAGACACTGATCAGGGCCGCGGGGGGGAATGCAGGAGTCCGGGAAGGGAGGTGCAGGCAGGCGGCCGCCGGGAACGCGGCCGGCCGCCGCTCCACCTTTATGCGCCGGCGCACACTGGGGGAAGACTCTGTTGCCAGAGTCTTAGTTGCGCCTGCCACGGGCAAGGCGGGCGCAACTGAATTTCGGCTTGGGGCCGGGTTACCACGGCAACCGGGACGCTGCGCACACCGATGACGTCATCGGTGCCGGTGCAGCGCTACCGGTGCAACGCCGATTTAGGGCCCCAGGGAATTTCTCAACTGGCCATAACTCCGGCGCTAGGCCCTCTAGCGCCTCAAATGCGGCGCTAAGCCTACCGAATTTCTAGGCCTATGTGTTTTAAAAGCAACGTTTTTTTTTAAGGCGCAGAAAGCGTGAAAAAGAAAGGAAAAGTTTGGAATCAAGATGGCGGCGACTCACCTCGGTTCAGAAGGATAAGGCCCGGCCACACACGCACCGATTGGCCCGGCGGCACACACCAGCAACCCGGCGTACGATTGGTCGAGCTCGAGGTCACTCTGTCGCTAATGAGCGGATAATGAGATGCTAATGAGCGGAACGTTAAGGTTTTTGGGATACCGCGGGCGCGATTTTAGCCCGGCCGAAACGTAAATACGCTTAAAACCGTCTCGGAAGCGTAAGTTTGCTTTGGAGGTAACGCGCGCGTAGGTACGCCCTGTAACTTTCGAGCGCATACCCGACAGACGCACATGCGATGACAGACAGACAGACAGACAGAATGACAGACAGAAGTACCGATTTATATATATAGATTTCAGGATGTCCCAAAGTGATATACAGCCAATCAATTAATTTTGAAGTGTAGTCATTGGTGTTATGTAGGCAAACATGACAGCCAATTTATGTGCAGCCAATTCCCACAAACAGCAATGAGACAAATAACACAATAATCTAATACAAAAGCAAAATACTGCGGATGCTGGAAATCTGAAATAAAAACAGAAAATGCTGGAAATACTCAGCGGTTCAAGCTGACGAAGGGTCACCGACCTGAAACGTTAACTCTGTTTCTCTCTCCACAGATGCTGCCTGGCCTGCTGAGTATTTTTAGCATTTTCTGTTTTTATAATACAATAATCTATCTGTTGATGTTGGTTGATAGATAATTGTTAGCCAGGACATTAGGAAAACTCTCCCGCTCTTCTTTGACTGATGTCATGGAATCTTTTACATACACCTGAACAGACAAAAGTGTCAGTTTAAGGTATGACTAAAAAGACAGCACCTTTGATCATGCACTCTCTCAGTGTAATGTATTTGCTCTGAAAAAATATTCTTTGCTAAGTAGTCAGAGCGATGAGAAAGGAGGGAAACTCATATATTCAACATAACAAGGTTTAGTACTGGGAAGGAAATGAAAACTGAAATGAATATTGTTTAAAGCCAATTAAAATTTCAACTCAAAGCCAAGTGAGGGTTTAATTATTCACAGAATCACAGAAACCACAGAAACCCCACAGTGCAGATAGAGGCCATTTTGGCCCATCGAGCCTGCACCGACACATATCCCACCCGATCCCCGTAACCCCTACACCAACACATATCCTAACCTATCCCCGTACCCCACGTATTTAATCCCCCTAACACTAAGGGTCAATTTATCATAGCCAATCATCCTAACCCACACATCTTTGGACTGTGGGAGGAAACCAGAGCACCCGGAGGAAACCCATGCAAACATGGGGAAAATGTGCAAACTCCACACAGACAGTCACCCGAGACCGGATTTGAACCCGGGTCCCTGGCGCTGTGAGGCAACAGTGCTAACCACTATGCCACCGTGCTGCCCTAACGGGTTATATCATTCAGATTTTCTTCAGACTGAACACTTAGTGATATGTTCCCAGTATGGATCCTCCAAAGATCCATATTTGATGCATTCCCACAACTCACAAACTGATTTAATGATACCGACTTCAGTATCTTTTGTGTGCCCTAACCGATTTGTGAAAGAGAACTGGTAGATGAAACAATGGCCCAGTAATTCGGGTCCCAACACGTGAGTACGGACGGGGTACTCACGCGTGGGCCCGATCGAAGTGCCGGTTTTCAGGATGCACAGCGCATGCGCTGAAAACCGGCATTTCCTGCCCTCTGAAGCAAGGGGTTAAGAGGCGTATCACGTGCGACGTTGCAGGCAGCGCGTGCGCATTAAAATTCGGCATTTTCATGAATGGTTTGAGTGAGGGTAAGTCCTCACAATTTACACATAAAAAAAGGATGAGTAAAGCCACCGAGAAGCTGCGGAGGAAGAACTCTATCATTAGTGGAGCTTCTGAACGGCACATTTTTGGTTGGGAAAGGGAGAAAAGTTATTTTAAGAAAGTCTGAGGTAAGTTTGCAACTTTAATTTTTTTTTTTAAACGGGTTTTGAGTAATGTAGGTATAAGGAGCAATTGTGGCTGTGTGCAAGTCCTAATTGAATTTGATGTGCTTATTAAATGTGAAAATGACTGTTTTAAAATGAATAATGTAACATTTCCAACATTTTTAAGAAAGAAAGTTTTCATCAGTAATATATTCTTTTAAGTAATTATGTATGTATGTCTGTATATATTCCTTTACGTATATGTATGTATGTATATATTCCTTTACTAATGTGTATGAATGTATGCATTTAATTATGACTTTCAGAGAAAGTAACTTATTGGAAAATCATCTCGGGCTGTGAAATTGATCAGGCGGGTATGACGTATTACCAAGCCGATAACGCATTTCTCCTGCCATAGGCCGGGGTGATTTTCTAGCCAGTCACTTCATTAAAATTACTTTGACAACTCTTTCCATTTCTTCCTTGCAAGGACGTCTGTGTAAGGAGGAGGCCTGTGAGCGAGAAAAATGCCCTCTAGAAATGCTGCCCTGATGCTGTGTGTGATTTTGCTTCAAAGAATTCGAAACAGCAGGGAACAACATAGAAGACTGAGGAACCATAACCGTCCCCTGATCAGAAGGAACTACTACCCACCCCAGAGACTGTACAGGGAGAGGCGATCATTTCAGATGCTGTCGCAGGATTTGTGTGTGAGGAGGCTGCGCTTCAGTAAAGAGGCAATCGGCCGACTATGTGACATGTTGAAGGAGGACCTTCAACCACACTCGAACACCCGCACTGCCTTTTCAGTGAGGCTCAGGAGAGATACAACCAGGCACACGTGTCCACACGTCAAGTGGTGGAGAGGACAATTGGGGTTCTGAAATCACGCTTCAGGTGCCTGGATAGGTCAGGGGGGACCTTGCAGTATTCTCACCAGAAAGTGACAAGGATTGTGATGGACTGTTGTGCTTTGCATAACTTTGCCCTGCAGGAAGGACTGACCCGTAACACTGCAGAAGAGCTCCCTGCTGAAATGGAGGACATAAGCAATGCCAATGTGCCTGTGGCCAGGCCTCATGGGGAGGAGCCAAGTGCTGCCGAAAGTAAGGCTGCTCGGGAACTGCTACTAGCCAACACCTTCACGAGCTAGTGGCGCCTTGTACCTACCCCTCCCCCCGCAAGGGAAAGAAAGGAGCAGACACAATTTAAAGTGAAGCAGTGAACTTTTATTGCATCATAAAACAGTTTTCAGAGTCAGTTTTGATGTAGATAGTTTATAACTTTTAAATGTTAACTAGCTATTTCCTACTTTTCAAACATTTGTAAACATGAATAGTTCAGAAAAAAATGTGTTGACAGTTTAAAGTGACTTTTTCTGCTTTCTTACTGCAATAAAGACATTCAAGTTGGAAACTAGCTATGTTCTAATTTTCAAACAGTTGTTGTAAAAATACTTTGGCTCCAATAAAAGTTGCAAATTTTTTTCAAAGTGAAAAGGTTACATATCCTTTCAGTCACAAATAAACATTTCAATGAAAACAGCAAACACAACATTTTACATGTCAATAAAATGAAAAATTTAACAATTGAATGACTTGCCCCCTCGCATCTGCGACTGAGGGTCCAAGGAGGTGCATTGCGCAAGAGGTCATCATCGTACGTGTCCTCACACTGTTCCCTTTGGGGAACTGTATGAAGTGGTGGAAGGATTTCTGGCCACATTAACGTTCCTTCCGTGACCATAACCATCGTCATACCAGCCATTAGGGTGGTTAGTCCTATGGCGGGAGGGTTTTACGGGCTCCCACAACCCATGCGAGGAGGGGGGGCACCCACACCCATGGATGAAAGTATCCTGCTGGATGTCCACCCAGAATTTATAGTCGGAGCTCCCACTCCACTTGCCGGGACTGTCTGGAGCGGGGTTCGAAACCCTACTCCTTCTGGCCCAGCAGCGGGGATGCTTACCGCTACGCCAAAGGCCCATTCCGCGCAAAAGATGACACCCATACGTTTCCTGCACCTTTTCCCTCCCCGTGACTGGAGCCCTATGCTGTCACTTGAAAGACCAAGCTATCATCTGTCCATTTCGCAGCGCCTTGGAGTTCTCATTCCCAATGATGCGCAGGCGCTGCGCCTCCACCTCATTGAGGAGATTGCTGAGGTCATCGTCAGTTAAATTGTGAGTTCTTTTAATGACGTGAATTGTGCTCATTCCAGCCATTTAACGTTGCTAATTGAATAAATTGAATGAAAAAAATGCTTTCAGGGCTTTTAAAACTATTTAAATTGCTTTAATTCTGTTTAAAACTACTTCAGATTCTTCAAAATAATGTAAAAGTATTTAAAAGTTTATAAAAGTTACCAAAAGATTCATAAAAATACAAAGAACCTATTTAAAATGCTGCTCTGCATGTAAAAATGCTTTGCAGTGTGAGAGAAAGATTGGGGGCGTGTCCTATGGTAATGAGACCTCACGGGGCGTGTCTCACTTACACTCCGCGCTGGACACTTCACGCTGGCTGCACTTCTGGGCGGCGTGACGTCAGACGCTGCCCGGGAGTCATCATCTGAAAAAAGGAATTCCACGCATCCCAGGAGAAGAACGGCCGGCGCGCCGGGTAAGTGCACATCGGGGGCTTGCACGCTAAGCAAGTCCCCGAACATAATTTCTGGGCCATTGTTATGACTATAAGACACACATATGTGAAACATAGACCCCAATTTTGTGAGAAAGGTACAAAAAGTAGAGTTGTGTTGATCTCTTGCTACAGGTACACCTGTATCTCATAGGCTGAATTTTGAAGTGGGTGTCCATCTCTCTATAATGAGAATTTACACTTATATAGGACTTTTAACATAGAAAAATGTACCTAAGAGCTTCACAGAGCCATAAAATAAATGGATGCCGAGCCAAAGAATGAGATATTAAGAAGGGTGAGCAAAAGTTTGATCAGAGATGTGCTTTAAGGAGGGTGTTAAATGAAGAGAAAGAGGTGGAGAAGTGGAAGGATTTAGGACGGGAACTGCAGTGCATGGTGACTAGGTGGCTGAACACACAGCTGGAGTTGTAGGGCTGGAGGAGGTTACAGAAATAGGGAATGATGAGGCCATAAAGAGATTTAAAATTACAATTTTATAAAATGCTTATAGAATTTTAAGTTGGAGGCACTGGGGGAATGGGAACCAATGTAGGTGAGCGAGGATGTTCTGGACCGATGGACATTATGTGCCATTCTGGACATTTTTACATGCAATAGCACCCTCTGGTGGCGGTTATTGTGTTAACAGTTTGTAAGCTGGAAAGGTCATCTGTTCCTTTCTTCCTGTGTGAGGTCATTTGACCTTTGTTCCTTTCTTCCTGTGTGAGGTCATTTGACCTTTGTTCCTTTCTTCCTGTGAGAGGTCATTTGACCTTCTTACATTTCTTCCTGTTGACCCCAGGAAGCAGTTTTGCCAGGAAGAACCTGACTTGAGTAATGGAGAATTTGCTATGAGAGGTTCCATTACAATCCAGTGTAATCTGACTTCATATGTTAGGCCAAGCGCAATATCTGTGAGTATCTTTAGTTCTTAGCATAATAGCAATGTTGCCAGAGTAATATTTTGATAATACTATGTTTATAAAAGGCTAATATTTATTAGTTACAGAAGTTAGTTCAAATGTTAGTTAGTTATACAATTAGTCTATTCTACTGTTGTAAATATGTTTATATCTTGTGTAATATCAAATGTGTAGTACTCAGTTTATGTACAAAACATACTTTGTCTTTGTTTACAGTTTCACAAATTTGTTCAAGTAAAAGCTTCAAAAAAGCAACCGCTTCAGGAAGAATTATTTTGAATGAGTGTTTAACTTGCTGGATAGCTAGATAGGAGCACGTCTAGCACTGCCAGTACAGTGAAAAGATAGCAATACGGCTAGCTGCGAAGAGCAGAGCAGGAGGAGCCCAGAGTAAGCCTTAAC
The DNA here is from genome assembly GCF_052327205.1 of Somniosus microcephalus. NCBI lineage: Eukaryota > Metazoa > Chordata > Chondrichthyes > Squaliformes > Somniosidae > Somniosus > Somniosus microcephalus. The sequence continues at coordinate 30,944,256 of NC_140996.1, read as the reverse complement.
CTCGTAGAGCACATCTACCTCACATCAAGATGTCAGAAGATAATAACGAAAATGCTTTGCAGCAAGTAGAAGACCTTAAACAGGCAGACAAAACTGTAGAATGTGACAATCGGTCTATAAGCACCGGTTACTGCAGGTCGCAAGTTGGCTCAACGTCATCGGGTGGTTCTAGAGTAAGCATAGCCCTCGCCAAAGCACAGGCTAAACTAGTAGCAGCTCAAGTCAGAGCTGCGCATACGGACAGTGAAATAGAAATAAAAGTAAGTCAGGCCCATCTCCAAGCTGAACCCCAAGCAGAACAGGCCCGGCTCCAAGCAGAACAGGCCCGGCTCCAAGCAGAACAGGCCCGACTCCAAGCTGAATCCCAAGCAGAACAGGCCCGACACCAAGTGGAATGCCAGGCTGAACAGGCCCATCTCCAAGCCACATTAGAGGCTCTGCAGCAACAAAAAGAGATAGATGCTGCATTAGCCGAGACACAAGTATTCGAGGCAATTTTGGAGGGAGCTGATCCCAAGACAGCTTACAAACCTTTAATTCCCGTTCCGTGGCAGAGTCCACGACAGCGCACCATAGATTACGTGAGCGACCATGCCGACATACAGTTTACAGGAGAAAGGGATGGAAGCCCGCACATCTCTACAGACGCAAACACTTCGTATAACATGCCACAAGTTGCCAACCAAGGTCAAAGCAGACGGCGTGCCTCAAGCCGCAGAGTCTCCGCCAGCAGAACGGAAGACACGGTGCAAAGGAATAGGACACCGAATAGAGAAAGTCAGAGGCAAATCCCCTCTCGGTTCCTTGAGACCCCCAACAGAGCCCCCAGCCAAGGCAACCCTGGCACAGGTCCCAGCACCTACGACCTCGCCAAATACCTTGCACGCACCCAGCTGGTGACTTCGGGGTTAATCAAGTTTGATGACAGGCCAGAGAATTATCGGGCTTGGAAGTCCTGCTTCCACGATGCCATATCGGGCTTAGACCTGTCGGCAGAAGAGCTCAGCCTCCTTATCAAATGGCTCGGCCCAGAGTCCGCCAGACAGGCCTGCAGGATAAAAGCGGCCAATGTGGGGCAGCTGCCAGAGGTGTTGAAGAAGGCTTGGGTGAGGCTGGAAGAAAGCTACAGCTCGCCCGAAGCCATTGAAAGGGCTCTCTTTGACAGGTTGGCGAACTTTCCGAGGTTGACGAGTAAGGAACCCCAGAAGCTCCGCGACCTTGGAGATCTGCTGTTGGAACTCGAAGCCGCAAAGCAGGACGGCTACCTACCCGGTCTATCGTACTTAGACACTTCCAGAGGGGTAAGTCCCATCATTGAGAAGCTTCCATTTAACCTGCAGGAGAAGTGGATAACGTTTGGATCAAAGTTCAAGCTAAAGCACAACGTGGCGTTCCCACCATTCTCTGCGTTCGTTAAATTCATCCGTAAAGAAGCCAAAGCCAGGAACGACCCCAGCTTTAACTTCTTCTCCTCCCAACCAGCACTTGCCAGAAGAGACAAGTTCGACAGACATGGAAAGACACCAATATCTGTCCACAAAATGCAAGTGTCCTCAACTGAGCACACAAAGATTCAGAAGAAACCTGAGGATATGAGCAAACAATGCCCTATCCACAACAAGCCCCATCCTTTAAAGAAGTGCAGAGGCTTCAGGGAGATGTCCCTGGAAGATCGGAAACAATATCTTAAAGAGAACTCTATATGTTTCAGGTGCTGCTCGTCCACGAGCCATCTCGCCAAGAACTGCAAGGTGGATGCAAAATGCACTGAATGTGAAAGTGATCGGCACGTTTCAGCACTACACCCAGGCCCAGCTCCTTGGAAGTCAGAAACGCCTCCTCCCGCATCAGAGCACGGCGGGGAGAGAGAGGGAGCTGCTGGTACGGAGATTACATCCAGGTGCACCGAGGTGTGTGGAGAAGGAGTGAGCGCAAGAGCATGCTCCAAGATATGCCTCGTTAATGTGTACCCTGCAGGATGTCGCCAGGAATCTGAAAAGATGTATGCCATACTAGATGAACAAAGCAATCGTTCTCTAGCAAGATCCGAGTTCTTCAACATCTTGAAGATCAAAGGAAGTCCGTCGCCTTACACGCTGAAGACGTGTGCTGGACTTTCAGAGACAACCGGCAGGAGGGCCTGCGGTTATGTTGTTCAGTCAGTCGGCGGGAAGATTAGTCTCCCCCTTCCTACACACATCGAATGTAATCAAGTCCCCGACAACCGTTCCGAGATTCCCACTCCGAATACAGCTCGTCATCGCCGTCATCTGAGACGCATTGCAGACGAGATCCCACCTCTTGACCCAGATGCAAGCATACTTCTGTTGTTGGGAAGAGACATCCTGAGGGTACATAAGATAAGGGAGCAGATCAACGGCCCACATGACGCCCCTTTCGCCCAAAGGCTAGACCTCGGCTGGGTCGTTGTTGGAGATGTGTGCCTCAAGGGCGCTCACAAGCCATCTCAGGTGAGCACACTCAAGGCTTCCATCTTGGGGAATGGTCGTCCAAGCTACCTTACCCCATGCAGTAGTCAGATCCGAGTGACAGAGAAGTTCAGTCATACGGCTCAGCCTCAGAAAACCCCAGCGCTGATCTCTGCAGACAGCACACAGATGATGCTCACTGGAGAGAACCCGGGTCAGTCAGTCTTCTGTCGCACCGCCAATGACCACAAACTTGCTCCATCGATCGACGACATGAGGTTCCTCCAGATTATGGACAATGAGGTCTCTCGTGACAGCTCTAACAGCTGGGTTGCACCCTTACCCTTCCGGAACCCCAGACGACGGCTGCCGAACAACAGGGGTTATGCCTATAATCGTCTTAACTCGCTCCGTCGCACACTAGAGAAGAAGCCAGAGATGAAAGCACACTTCCTAGAATTTGTCAAGAAAATGCTTGTCAACGATCATGCAGAGATAGCTCCTCCACTCCAGGAAGGCCAAGAGTGTTGGTACCTCCCTTCCTTCGGAGTCTATCACCCCAAAAAGCCGGAACAGATCCGCGTGGCGTTTGACTCCAGTGCACCATATCAGGGCATCTCTCTCAACGACGTACTCCTCACAGGGTCTGATCTTAACAACAGCCTCTTGGGAGTGCTCATGAGATTCAGGAAAGAGCCCGTCGCCATCACTGCCGGTATCCAGCACATGTTTCATTGCTTCGTGGTGAGAGAAGACCACAGAGACTTCCTCCGCTTCCTGTGGTATCGGGACAATGACCCTAATAAAGACATTGTGGACTACAGAATGCGTGTCCATGTCTTTGGGAATAGCCCATCCCCTGCTGTCGCCATATACGGATTAAGGAGGGCTGCCAAGGAAGAAGACGGCGACTTTGGCAGTGATGTGAGAGGGTTCATCGAACGAGAGTTCTACGTCGACGACGCACTGAAGTCATTCCCGACCGAAGCAGAGGCCATCAGTAGCCTCGGACGAGCCCAGGAACTACTTGCACTATCCAACCTCAGGCTGCATAAGGTAGCCTTTAACAGACCAGCAGTGATGGAGGCATTCCCCCCTGAAGATCGTGCTAAGGACGTCAAAGACCTAGACCTCTTCACTGATGAACTCCCCCTACAGTGTAGCCTAGGGGTGCCGTGGAACATAGCAACAGACACGTTCACGTTCCAAGTCCTAGACGCCAAGAAACCCTTCACACGTAGAGGAGTGCTCTCTACAGTCAACAGCCTATACGACCCTCTCGGCTTCTTAGCCCCTGTCACCATACAAGGCAGGCTGCTCCTCAGGGAACTCTCCACACGCGCTGAAGAGTGGGATTCACCACTCCCTGAAGAGATGGAAGCAGAGTGGGACAGATGGAGAGACTCACTCCGAGACTTACAGGAGATCTGAATACCTCGCTGCTATTCATCTTTCTCTCCCTTAAATGCCCAATTCAAAGAGCTTTGTGTCTTTGCAGAGGCATCCGCTAAGGCCATTGCAAGTGTGGCTTATCTGAAGGTCACCACTCAAGAAGGACAAAGCAAAATCGGCTTCGTCTTTGATAGAGGCAAGTTGGCGCCCCAGCCAGACCTCACCATACCCAGGTTGGAACTGTACGTAGCAGAACGCAACCTACCCCCTCACAGCAGTCTACGGAAGCTGCATCCTATCATCGAAACCGACGGACTGTCTCCGAGGTGGTTCTTCTTTTGTCGCCAGAGGACTCCAGTGACAAGTAGAGTTCGGACTATGTGGAGTCGTTAATGACCCCAGACGGGGAGTGTTCTGGACCGATGGACATTATGTGCCATTCTGGACATTTTTACATGCAATAGCACCCTCTGGTGGCGGTTATTGTGTTAACAGTTTGTAAGCTGGAAAGGTCATCTGTTCCTTTCTTCCTGTGTGAGGTCATTTGACCTTTGTTCCTTTCTTCCTGTGTGAGGTCATTTGACCTTTATTCCTTTCTTCCTGTGAGAGGTCATTTGACCTTCTTACCTTTCTTCCTGTTGACCCCAGGAAGCAGTTTTGCCAGGAAGAACCTGGCTTGAGTAATGGAGAATTTGCTATGAGAGGTTCCATTACAATCCAGTGTAATCTGACTTCATATGTTAGGCCAAGTGCAATATCTGTGAGTATCTTTAGTTCTTAGCATAATAGCAATGTTGTCAGAGTAATATTTTGATAATACTATGTTTATAAAAGGTTAATATTTAATAGTCACAGAAGTTAGTTCAAATGTTAGTTAGTTATACAATTAGTCTATTCTACTGTTGTAAATATGTTTATATCTTGTGTAATATCGAATGTGTAGTACTCAGTTTATGTACAAAACATACTTTGTCTTTGTTTACAGTTTCACAAATTTGTTCAAGTAAAAGCTTCAAAACAGCAACCGCTTCAGGAAGAATTATTTTGAATGAGTGTTTAACTTGCTGGATAGCTAGATAGGAGCACGTCTAGCGCGGCCAGTACAGAGGACAAGAGTGATGGGTGAGCGAAACTTGCTGCGAAATAGGATACAGACAGCAGAGTTTTGGATGAACTGATGTTTGTGAAGCAGGGAGGATGTAAGACCGGCCAAGAGAACATTGGAATAGTCGAGTCTAATCTAGTCTAGAGGTGACCAAGGCATGGATGAGGGCTTCAGCAGCAAATGGGCTGAGGTAGGAGTGGAGGCGGGTGATGTTACAGGGATGGAAGTAAGTCGTTTTTGTGACAAAGAGGATATGTGATGGGAAGCTCAGCCTGGCTCAGTCTGAGACAATGACCAGAGAGAGAGATGGAATTGATGGTAAGGGCAGTGAATTTGTGAGGATGGCTTTGGTTTTCCCAATGTTTAACTGGAGGAAATTGCAGCTCCTCCAAGATTGGATATCGGACAAGCAGTCAGACAACACAGAGGCAGTGGAGTGATTGTGAAGAGTGAAACTTCCGTGTAGTCAGCATATGTGGAAGCTGACCGCATGTTTGTGGACGATGTCACCAAAGGACAACATATAGATGAGGAGAAGGCGGGGGCCAAAGATATGAAATTAATATCAATTATATCATTATTATTATCATGGTGTGGGAGTGGGTAAAGAAGCCATTGTTTGAGATGTTCTGGCTACAATTAGATAAGAGTGGAACCTGCAAGGGCAGTTAAACATTCAAGAGAGGCGTTGGAGAGAGATGTTGACCATGTCAAAGGTTGAAGAGAGGTCAAGGAGGATGAGAAGGGATATTACACCAAAGCCACAGACGTAGAGGATGTCATTTGTGATATTTGCTGCTGTGGTATGGGTGGAAACGTGATCAAAGATGTTCAAACAATGAGTTGTGGGAAAGCTGGGCATGGTTTGGGAAGTGACAGTACATTCACTTTGGAGCTAAAAGGGAGCTTGGCATAGCTAATAGTTTTCAAGAACAAAAGAGACAAGGGTCGCTTTTGAGGAAGAAGATGATATCAATGCTTTTGAGAGGAAGGGAGACAGTACCTAAGGACAGGGAAACATTTACAATGTCAGCTAGCATAGGAAGGGAAGTTGGTGATAGCACTTAGTTGAAATGGGGCCAAGGAAGCAGAAGGTAGGTCTAATGAATAAGAGGAGCTTGGAGAGAAACTAAAAGGAGACATAGGTTGAAGGCTAGGGCAGGGGTACAGTATCTGAAGGAAGGGAACCACTTACAAAGTAAGCTAGCATGGGGCCGGGCAGAGAAGTCGATGGTCAGCAATTTAGTGGGAATTAGGTTCAGTGGGCAGGAGACGGAGGTGAAATCTCGGGAGAGGTTTGGCTTGGTGGGCAAGGGCAAGGAGGGAGGGAAACATCAGAGGTAGCTGAACAGATGCTCTCAATTTTAGTGACAAAGACGTCCATGATGAAGACATTCTCGCAATTGTTATTGGAGGTGAAGGTGGAGGGAGCACAGGGTTATCCTGGAGTACTGGTGGTTTTGACAGGGGAGCGTGAGGCAAGGTAACACTTGAACAAAAGCAAAGTACTGTGGATGCTAGAAATCTAAAATAAAAATAGAAAATGCTGGAAATACGCAGCTGGTCAGGCAGCATCTGTGGAGCGAGAAACAGAGTTAATGTTTCAGGTTGATGACCTTACATCTGTTCTGATGAAAGGACATCGACCTGAAATATTAACTCTGTATCTTTCTCCATAGATGGTAACTTCTTGATGTGGTTGAACCAGATCTGGTGATGGATGGCTGAACCAGTTGTGTGTCAGATATGCTCAGGTCTTTTGTATAAGGCTACTGGCACAGGAAAGCCTCAGCTAGAGAGCTTGGCCTGTATCATGCTTGGCTGGGGATTGAAAAATCCAGTGAGGCAGTAGTACATAAATGTTTGTAGATCGCCATAAAAGAAGGAGTTGTAGTGGTGACAGAAAAATGGTCTAATTTTTCAGAAAGGCGCAGCAAAGACATGTGGGCAACAATGGTTCATTTGATGCTGTGGACTTGGAGGTGGTACTACAGGAGGTACACCAAAGAGGATGGCCCTATTTGGGGTTGAAGGCCACCCTCTAGTAAAAGCACTGGTGCCAGCAGCAGGGAGGGAAGTCACCAAGAGTAAGTGCAGCCACACTGTTCCCTTGTAACATTTTTCCCGGGTTTCTGCAGCTATTCCGCCAAAATTACAGCAGGCGAGTGGGAGAAGGCCTGCAGAAATTCACCTCCAAAGTGTTGGTCACTTGTTTGATAACTGTATGCACTGCTGTCTGCCTAATGTGGCGGATATAAGCTGGGGTGGCTTTGAATGGAAAGTTAATATGAAAACTAGAGCTATAGTGATAGGGGATTCTATTTTAAGGGGAATAGATAGGTGTTTCTGTGGCCACAAACGAGACTCCAGGATGGTATGTTGCCTCCCTGGTGCAAGGGTCAAGGATGTCTTGGAGCGGCTGCAGGGCATTCTGGAAGGGGAGGGTGAACAGCCAGTTCTCGTGGTGCATATAGGTACCAACGATATAGGTAAAAACTGGGATGAGGTCCAAAAAGCTGAATATAGGGAGTTAGGAGGTAAATTAAAAAATAGGACCTCAAAGGTAGTAATCTCAGGATTGCTACCAGTGCCACGTGCTAGTCAGAATAGAAATAGAAGGATATTTCAGATGAATACGTGGCAAGAGGAATGGTGCAAGGGGGAGGGATTCAATTTCCTGGGACATTGGAATCGGTTCTGGGGGAGGTGGGACCAGTACAAACAGGATGGTTTGCACCTGGGCAGGACCAGGACTGACATCCTAGGGGGAGTGTTTGCTAGTGCTGTTGGGGAGGGTTTAAACTAAAATGGCAGGGGGTTGGGAAGCAGTGCAGGGAGACAGAGGAAAGGGAAGCAAGGATAGAAGCAAAAGACAGGAAGGAGAAAAGCAAAAGTGGCAGTCATAGAAAACAAGGGTTTAAATCAAACATGGCCACAGTAAATAATAATTCTAAAAGGTCTAAGAGTGTTAAAAAAAAACAAGCCTGAAGGCTTTGCATCTTAATGCGAGGAGCATTCATGATGAGGTGGATGAATTAGCTGTGCAAATAGATGTAAATGGATATGATATAATTGGGATTACGGAGACGTGAGTCCAGGGTGACCAAGGCTGGGAACTCAATGTCCAGGGGTATTCAATATTCGGGAAAGACAGGCAAAAAGTAAAAGGAGGTGGGATAGCATTGCTGGTTAATGTAATGATATCAGCAAATAGAGATGGTATTTGCCTGTTTGATTATGATGCCTTAGCAGCATGATTGCAGGTATTGATTGCTTGTGCCTGACCAGCAGAGGTCATGTGACCGAGACAAGCAAGGCAGTGAAGGATAGTTTCGGATTCGTTCTAGATGCATCACAGCATCGTGTCTCCTGTAAAAGCTGTATAAAAGAGTTGAACAGACTTTAGATTAAAACTCATTCTCTTTCATAAATGTCTCATCATTGAACCCACAAAGAAATCAATACATGGTGTCAGAAGTGGCTGAAAGAGATGAAGAGAAAAACTCTGAAGTTAAATCAGGTCTCCACAGATTAGCAAGCCAAAAGAGAACATCGTTGCTTACCATTAGAGAATAGCTAACGAAGTGAAAAAATGGAAGGTTTACACCCACCGGTGACGCTTCAATTGACAGGTAATGTGGCTGAAAATTGGAGGAGATTCAAATAACGTGTGGGGTTGTATTTATCAGCAATCGGAGCTGACGAGAAAAGTAATAAACAGAAATTGTCACTCTTCTTACATGTCGTGGGTGATGAAGCGCTGGAGGTGCATAATAACTTCACATTCGCTGCTAATGGAGACAAAATGAAGCTAGATAAAATAATGGAACAGTTTGAGGCCTACTGCATACCTAAACGTAACGTGACGTTTGAGAGGCACAGATTTTTCACATGTGTTCAGAAAACGGGTGAGACTATTGATCAGTATGTGACTGAACTGAGAAACAGAAGCAAATCGTGTGAATTTGGGGGACTGACAGACTCGCTGATAAAAGACAGACTGGTGTGTGGTATTCCAGATAATGGTCTAAGGGAAAGACTGCTAAGAGAGCAAAATTTGGACCTGGGAAAAGCCATAGCACTGTGTAGGGCTACAGAGACTGTGAAGTTGCAGGCAAAGGAGCTGTTCAGTGACAATAGCTGCAACGTGGATGCAGTGAGAAAGAAGGGATACAAACCGTTTAACAAAACGAGCGCCAATGTGAAAAAAGAGGCGTGGCCAGAGAACGAAAATGAAAGGGACAATCAAAAGTCATGTAGTCGATGTGGTACACAGCATCCACCAAAAAAGTGTCCAGCATATGGTAAAAAATGCAATAGTTGCAACAAAAACAACCATTATGCCCTTTCCTGCAAGAACCAAGCGCAACAAAGCAAGGTCCATACAGTAGATGAGAGCGAGATAGAGGAGTTCTATGTAGATGTTGTGTCTGAAAACAAAAAAGAAGAAAGAGACTGGATGTTGACACTAAAAGTGAATGACATACACATTCCATTTAAATTGGATACTGGAGCACAAGTTAATGTGATATCAGAGACTGATTTTAAGAAAATTAGACCCAGACCAAAGATACATGGAATAAAAGTGAAAGTGACAGGATACTCAGGTACTGATATACCAGTGAAAGGAAGATGCATTGTCAAAGTAACACACAAGGACAGAGAGCACACGCTAGCATTAATCGTGGTGCCAAAGGATGTGCAAGCCATACTAGGTTTAAAAGCCTGTGAGAGACTGAACCTGGTAAAGAGAGTTCTCGTTGTGGAAAGCGAAGGAGAGACAGTCTATGATGAACTCATGAAAGAGTACAACGACCTATTTAAGGGTCTAGGCTGCATTCCAGGAGAACACACGATCAGAGTAGATAAAAGTATGACACCGGTCATACATCCATGCAGAAAAGTTCCGTTTGCTCTTCAAAAGCAACTGAAGGCAGAGTTGGACATGATGGAAAGCCTGAACTTGATTCAGAAGATAGATGAGCCAACTGAGTGGGTGAGTTCACTCGTCGTAGTGGACAAAAAGAATGGAAAGCTCAGAATTTGCCTGGATCCAAGAGATCTAAACAGAGCAATAAAGAGAGAGCACTTCAAGCTTCCTACACGTGAGGAAATCATGGCACAGTTTGCAAATGCAAAATATTTCAGCAAGTTAGATGCATCATCAGGATTTTGGCAGATGAAGCTGGACGAAGCAAGTTCAAGACTGTGCACGTTCAACAGTCCATTTGGCAGATACAGATTCCTAAGGTTACCATTTGGCATTGCCTCAGCTCCTGAAGTGTATCACAAGACTATCCATATGATCTATGAGCACCTGGAGGGAGTTGATACATCAATGGATGACATCATAGTATGGGGAACCACGAGAACTGAGCATGACGAGAGACTGAAAAAAGTGCTGGAAGCAACAAGGAAAACAAACCTGAAGCTGAATAGAGAGAAATGCCAGCTCGGGGTGACAGAACTGACATTCGTGGGAGATATCCTTAGCAGTGAGGGCATCAGACCAGATCCCAGAAAGGTGTCCGCCATTGAGAATATGCCAAAGCCACAATGCAAAAAGGACGTGCAGAGGTTTAATGGAATGATCAACTACATGGGGAAATTCATATCCAACCTCTCAGAAACGATGGCGCCACTGAGAAGACTAAGTGAAAAGAACATAGAATGGGAATGGAATCATGAGCATAAGAAGTCATGGAGCGATCTAAAGAAACTGCTCACAGAGGAACCAGATCTGAGGTTTTATGACCCAGCGAGACCCATCAAGATATCATCAGGTGCATCACAGAGTGGGCTCGGTGCCGTTCTTCTGCAACAATATGACTACTGGCAACCTATTGCATATGCATCGCGCTCAATGACAGACGCGGAGACGCGATATGCTCAAATACAAAAGGAGCTGCTCAGCATCACATGCGCCTGTGAAAGATTTCACCAGTTTGTGGCAGGACAAGCAATCTGTGTAGAGACTGACCATAAGCCCTTGATTGCATTGTTCCAAAAGCCACTAAATAGCTGTCCACTTAGAGTACAAAGAATGATGATCAGGCTGCAACGCTATACACTGAATGTTGCGTACACACCGGGTAAGCTGATGTATACAGCAGACACGTTGTCCAGAGCTGTAGACCCAAGTGAGCCCACAAACACCACAATGGATGACAAAGTGAATGCCTACGTGGACATGATCACAAGTGCACTGCCCATAGCAGATGCAAAAATGGAGCTCATAAAGACTGAGACAAACAAAGATGAAACAATGAGACGACTGAGAAAAAGCATCTTGGATGGATGGCCCAACATGAAGCAAGACTGCTCACCTGATATAGCAGAGTACTGGAACTGCAGGGCGGAACTATCAGTGGTCGAAGACATCATCTACAAAGGAAGTAAAATAGTTATCCCAAAGAGTCTGAGAAGAGAGATGCTAAAAAAGATCCATGGAGGACATCTGGGAATCGAAAAGTGTAAGAAAAGAGCACGAGAGGTGATGTACTGGCCACGAATCAACCAAGATGTGACAAATGAGGTGTCAAACTGCACAATATGCCTGAAATATCGAGCAAGCAATCTGGTAGAACCACTAAAGCCACACCCAGCACCAGACAGACCTTACCAGAAGGTAGGCGCTGACCTATTCGTATGTCAAGGGAAGGACTATCTTGTAGTCACAGACTATTACTCTCTGTATCCAGAGGTTTGTAGACTGCACACCACCACTGCAGATGCTGTGATAACATATATGAAAGCCATATTCTCCAGACATGGCGTGGCAAGCGAGGTCTTCACAGACAACGGACCTCAGTTTTACAATGCAAGTTTCCGACACTTTGCCAAAGAGTGGGACTTTGTCCACACAACGTCAAGTCCTCACTTTCCACAGTCCAATGGACTAGTGGAAAAATCGGTCCAGACAGTGAAAAGACTGATGTACAAGGCAAAAGACAGTGGAACTGACTTCTACCAGAGCATGGTTGTATACCGCACAATGCCGCTCGAGTGTGGTAAGTCACCAGCCCAACTCCTGATGGGACGTCGGCTAAGGTCAAACCTACCCATCCCGGAGAACCTCCTGAAAACAAAAGAGGGGGAGAAAGTGAGGAAGTTCAAAGAACAACAGAAAGAAAAGCAAAAGCACTACTATGACAGAGGAACACAAAACCTACCTGAACTCCACACTGGTGACCAAGTAAGGTTGAAAGACAAAACAAACACATGGACTCAGAAGGGAACTGTCCTGAGTGAAGTTCAACCAAGATCATACACCATTCAGACAAATTAGGGTGCTGTTCTGAGAAGAAATCGTCGAGATCTTCTCATGGGACCAGCCACAGCAGGTCAAGAGACTGATACTGTTGAACAACCTGATCACACAGCTGAGAACCAATCATCTGAGGCAACAACTCAGATTCAAGGACAATCAATCAGAAAATCCTCAAGACACGTGAAGCCTCCTGAGAGACTCATTGAGCAAATTTAAGGACTATTGTTATAGAAGGAAGTAATGTTATCTTATTCTTTCTTCAAGTTCTAGTGTATTGACATATTTCATGTGAACACACAAAGCAAGGTTAAAAAACCTTGATCATGATAATGATAATGTAAGTTCATTAAGCGTTACAGTTAAAATGCAGATTAATACAAAGAAAATATGTTGTTAGTTAAAAGTAAAAGGCCTAGAAATTCAGTCGCGTTTGCGCCCACTTATTGGCTAAAGAGTGGTTTGCGCCGGAAGTTTTTTAGTGCCTGAAATTCAGTTGGTCCCTAAAATCGGCGTTAGCCGGTAGCGCTGCGCCGGCACCGATTACGTCATCGGTGTGCGCAGCACCCGGTTCCAACGCGATTCCGTGCCGACGGCCAAATTCAGTTGCGGCCGCCTCGCCTGTAGCGGCCGCAAACAGCGTTTGAAAAACAGGGCCTTGCAGCTCCGAGAGGCCGGCGCATAAAGGTGGAGGGGCGGGCGGCCGCTTTCCCGGCGAGCGCCTGGCCGCACCTCCCTCCCCGGACTCCTGCACCACCCCCCCGCGTCATTGGTGTCTGACTCCCGCGAGCCCGGCACTTCTCCGTGGTGCCGGGCTCATTTGCCGGGGGAATCCAGCGGCGATCTCACGGCTGCAGGCAGCTCCTCCTTAAGAGAAGGAGGAGGCCTGCAGTACCCCAGCCTGCCGTACCGCATCGGGTGCCGCAGCGGCAGCTGGACGCCTGAAAATGACTTTCATCGCCCCAAGCGAGGCGGCCAAACCCTGCAATAGCGCCCGCCTCCGTCTTGGGGCGCCACAGCTGAATTTCAGGCGGGCGCTACAGGAATCCAGGCGAGCGCTAAATTTCGGGCGCTAAAGACCTGGCGCGGCGATAGCGAATTTCTAGGCCAAATACTTTTGTTTTAAGGAAAGGAGATGTAATGATATCAGCAAATAGAGATGGTATTTGCCTGTTCGATTATGATGCCTTAGCAGCATGATTGAAGGTATTTATTGCTTGTGCCTGACCAGCAGAGGTCATGTGACCGAGACAAGCAAGGCAGTGAAGTTTAGTTTCGGTTTCGTTCTAGATGCATCACAGCATCGTGTCTCCTGTAAAAGCTGTATAAAAGAGTTGAACAGATTTTAGATTAAAACTCATTCTCTTTCATAAATGTCTCATCATTGAACCCACCAAGAAATCAATACAGTTAAAGAGGAGATTAACACAATAGTAAGGAAGGATATTAGCACTGATGATGTGGAATCTGTATGGGTAGAACTGAGAAATACCATGAGGCAGAAAATGTTAGTGGGAGTTGTATACAGAACCCCAAACAGTAATGCGGAGGTTGGGGATGGCATTAAACAGGAAATTAAAGATGGGTGCAATAAGGGCACAGCAGTCATGGGTGACTTTAATCTGCATATAGATTGGGCTAACCAAATTAGTAACAACACTGTGGAGGAGGAATTCCTGGAGTGTATACAGGATGGTTTCCTGGACCAATATGTCGAGGAACCAACTAGAGATCAGGCCATATTAGTCTGGGTATTATGTAATGAGAAAGGATTATTTAGCAATCTTGTTGTGCGAGGCCCCTTGGGGCGGAGCAATCATAATATGATAGATTGCTTCATTAAGATGGAGAGTGAAGTAGTTGACTCAGAGACTAGGGTCCTGAATTTAAATAAAGGAAACTATGATGGTATGAGGCGCGAGTTGGCTAGGATGGATTGGGGAACATTACTTAAAGGGTTGACGGTGGATAGGCAATTGCAAACATTTAAAGATCGCATGGAAGAACTACAGAATTTGTTCATTCCTGTTTGGCATAAAAATAAAATAAAAAGGGTGACTCAACTGTGGCTAACGAGGGAAATTAGGGATAGCATAAGATCCTAGGAGAGGACATAAAAATTGACCAGAAAAAGCAGCAAACCTGAGGATTGGGAGCAGTTTAGTATTCAGAAAAAGGAGGACAATGGGATTAATTAAGAGGGGGAAAATAGAGTATGAGTGTAAGCTTGCAGGGAACATAAGCACTGACTGTAAAAGCTTCTATAGATATGTGAGGAGAAAACAATTGGTGAAGTCAAGCGTAGCTCCCTTGCAGTCAGAATCAGGGGAATTTATAATGGGGAACAAAGAAATGTCAGACCAATTAAGTACTTATTTTGGTTCTGTCTTCACAATAGAGGACACAAATAACCTCCCAGAGATGTCGGGGAACATAGGGTCTAATGAGAGGGAGGAACTGAATGAAATCAGTATTTGTAGGGAAATGGTGTTAGGGAAATTGATGGGATTGAAGGTCAATAAATCCCCAGGGCCTGATAATCTACATCCTAGGGTACTTAAGAAGAGGCCCTAGAAATAGTAGATGCATTGCTGATCATCTTCCAAAATTCTATAGACTCTGGAACAGTTCCCACGGATTGGAGGGTAGTTAATGTAACACCACTATTCAAAAAAGGCGGTAGAGAGAAAATGGGGAATTATGGACCGGTAAGCCTGACATCGGTAGTGGGGAAAATGCTAGAGTCCATTATAAAAGATGTAATAGCAGAGCACTTGGAAAACAGTGACAGAATCGGACAAAGTCAAAATGGATTTACAAAAGGTAAATCATGCTTGACTAATCTACTGGAATTTTTTGAGGATGTAACTGGTAGAATAGATAAGGGAGAACCAGTGGAAGTGGTGTATTTGGACTTTCAGAACGCATTCGATAAGGTCCCGCATAAGAGATTAGCGTGTAAAAGTAAAGCACATGGGATTGGGGGTAGGGTAATGACTTGGATAGAGAACTGGTTGGCAGACAGGAAGCAATGAGTTGGAATAAACGGGTCTTTTTTCGAGTGGCAGGCAGTGACTAGTGGGATACCGCAGGGATCGGTGCTAGGACCCCAGCTATTCACAATATATATTAATGATCTAGATGAGGGAAATAGATGTAATATCTCCAAGTTTGCAGACGACACAAAGCTGGGTGGGCGTGTGTGCTGTGAGGAGGATGCCGAGAAACTCCAGTACGATTTGGACAGGTTGGGTGATTGGGCAGATGCATGGCAGATGCAGTATAATGTGGATAAATGCAAGGTTATCCACTTTGGTGGCAAAAACAGGAAGGCAGATTATTATCTGAACGGCAATAGATTGGGAGAAGGGGAAGTGCAACGAGACCTGGGTATCCTTGTGCACCAGTCACTGAATATAAGCATGCAGGTGCAGCAGGCAATTAAGAAGGCAAATGTTATGTTGGCCTTCACAGCAAGAGGATTCGAGTACAGGAGCAAGGATGTCTTGCTGCAGTTGTACACGGCCTTGATGAGACCACACCTTGAGTATTGTGTGCAGTTTTGGTCACCTTATCTGAGGAAGGATTTTCTTGCCATGGATGGAGTGCAGCAAAGATTCACCAGACTGATACCTGGGATGGCAGGAATGATGTATGAGGAGAGATTGGGTCAATTAGGCTTATATTCGCTGGAGTTTAGATGAATGAGAGGGGATCTCTTTGAAACTTATAAAATTCTAACATGACTAGACAGACTAGATGCAGGAAGGATGTTCCCGATGGCGGGGGAGTCCAGAACCAGGGGTCACAGTCTAAAGATAAGGGGTAAGCCGTTTAGGGCAGAAGTGAGGAGGAATTTCTTCACCCAGAGAGTGGTGAACCTGTGGAATTCTCTACCACAAAAGGCAGTTGAGGCCAATTCATTATATATATTCAAGAAGGAGTTAGATATAGTTCTTAAGGCTAAAGGGATCACGGGACATGGGGAGAAAGCAGGGACAGGGTACTGAATTTGGATGGTCAGCCATGATCTCATTAAATGGCAGAACAGGCTCGAGGGGCCGAATGGCCTACTCCTGCTCCTGTCTTCTATGTCTATGTTTCTAAAACAGGTGATCTGTTCATTATCACATTGCCGTTTGTGGCACCTGGCTGCTGCGTTTCCTACACTACAACAGTGACTACAATTCATATAAATGCAAGTCTTTATTTACATTCTTTTTATGCTGTGGTAACATTGACTTGTACAAGAGAAGCCATATCTGGTACAGATGCTGAGTGCAGGCCATTGTGAAGCAAATGGTACAACTCTGAAAGCCGGTCTTGTGAAGCAGCGGTGATGAAGATGGGACTCCTCTGATATGCCCCAGCTATGCATGGCAGGGTTGATTAATGCAAATCCTAGAGCAGTAACGGATAAACACATCTGGAGTCACCTTGCCTGTATTTGTTGGCTTCCCCCCAGCAAACTCCACTTCCTCATCTCAATTTTGCAACACGTTTGGCACTCAGGTCCTGAGATCCTCCTCCTTCTAAGAGGCTTACTTGGGCAGGCCACATTCCATGCTTCTCCTACACCTAGTTGTTATGGACAAGGCTTGTGCTGTAGGTGGAATCCCAACCATGGATGTGAAATTCAGTATGGGACTTTTTTTTATTACAATGGAGCTACAGTTAATGTTAGCACAGTCTGATTATTTGCCTCCAAGTCACCATTGGAAAATTGGGCACCTCATGCATCAGTCATGCAAGATTGGGAGCCATGTTTTTGGAGCACGCTATTAAATGTCAGGCTTATATGAATGCATTCTTGCTAAAATTTTATTTTTGTAAATGTTAGTTACATCCATTATTTATTTTTAAAAATTTTACCCCTATTTTGTTTTCCCACTCTTCAATTCTGTGCAGGTCTGCCATGCACAGTTACACAGTCCAAAGGTGACCTGCATTCAAACACTTGCCCCTGTTATCCTTCAGTTAATAGCTAAGAGGTTTTAAGAGAGTATTGCATGTTAGCTTGTGTCTGGGTTATTTGCTTCTTCCCTGCAGGGCAGTTTCTCAGCACTTTATGTCATCTTTTCAACGGCCCAGCCAAATGAAAGCGTTTACCACATGGGGAAACCCTAGCACAAATCCATGTTTTACTAGTGTTTAGTGTGCTTGTACATCAATGCACTGTCACCAGATCACAACAGAAATTCTACAGCTCACTGTGAACAAGCCTCAGCTCAGAAGCTTCAAAATCATGCCACAGATCAGTATTAGTTCTGCAGAGCTTTGCTTCTTCTTGGCTCACTTTCAAGCTGCTGAAAATCTGAACACATTCAGACCCTTGTAAATGAACTGACTAGGAATCCAGTTCCTACACGAAACAGATTTGAAAAGACAGTCTACAACTAATCGGCTAGGGAAAGGAACTCTATGTTCCCACACCTTATTTTGGTAAAGTGATGGGTTCTTTCCCAGTCAATTATATAAACAACTTCCTTTTCTGTAGCACAGATTACAAGCCAAGAAACATCTTGGGGTGTTTTACAAAGTAAGTGAACACTGAGCAGTGAGGGGGAAGGATGAAGGTCACCAGGGGCAAAAGCAAGGTTGAAAGGGGGGCTGGGCTTTGAGGAGGCTTTTGAAGGCAGGGGGGGACTTGCAATGTTGAGGTGCAAAAAGTGGGAGATTCAGAGAGCAGGGACAAGTTGTCTGAAGGAAAGGTTGGAGAGAGTGGAGCTGTGGGAGTGAGGGACGAGACGCAAACTGGTGTTGGAAGACTGGAGAGTGCATTTGGGGACAAACAGGAGGTCATATACAAAGGTGGAGACATGATTGAAGAGATTCAAACAAAGAATTGCAGGAAAGATGGGCATAGATTTGCGAGGTGACAGCACATTCACTTTGGAGAAAAAAGGAAGTTTGGAGATGGGTCGGTAGTTTTCGGGAACAAAGGGGTCAAGGGTTATTATTTTGAGGAAGCAGGTGATAACCGCGCTTTTGAAAGGAAGGGAGACAGTACCTGAAGAGAGGAAAGCACTTACAATGTTAGCTAGCGTAGAGGCCAGGGAAGGAGGTTGGTGATAGCACTTAGTCGAAATGGGGCCAAGGAAGCAGAAGGTAGGTCTAATGAATAAGAGGAGCTTGGAGAGAAACTGAAAGTTGACATAGGTTGTAGGGGGTGGTGTGTTGTGTCGTTATTTGTCAGCTTCCCCTCTGACTCCTTTGAGCGGTTCGAATCGCTCATACTCCCTTTTGTTCTAGACTAGGGGTCGTAATAAACTTGCAACAGACACCTGGGTTGGTCAAAAGAATTCAGTTCTTTATTTTGAGACAGGAAAATACACAATGCAATAAAACTTACACTTCAAAAGGGTGGGGAACACACGGAATAAGCAAGGGAGAATTACAATATACAAAAATCCCTTACCCTCCCAACCCCACTACACTAGCTAGGCTGGAATCCAGAGGACCAGGAAATGCTCACCAAAAACAACTTTCTTGACAGTTGTAGAGGTTCGCAATTTCGGGGTTCTCTTTAGTTGTGACGGTTGGGGCCTGTTGTACCTCGGACGTGGTAGAAGACTGCACCTGCGTTGGGTCTTCAGTTGGATTGAGTCCGCAGATGCGGTTAGTCGCTGGGTTGGATCTTACCGGGTAAGTACCCAAATTTCTTTGGTTAGGGCTAGTTTTAGAGTCTTTTATCCAAAATCTTACCCAGGGGTAAGTCAGACTAGCCTGTAGAGTGGAAACAAGTCTTTGGTTCGTGAGTTTTTTGGCGGTTGGTTTCTTGTTGGTCGCGGTGGCCCAATATTACCTGGTTGGTGGTAATATTGGCTGGTGTTGGTTTCTGTAAGCCTTTGGTTGCCGCGATCTCTGTTTCTTCTTTCTTCCTTCGAGTCTCCGATGATGGTCTCTCTCTTGAGCTGTACTGCACTCGACCTTGACTGTCTTCTGAACTCGGCTGTTGAACTCCGAACTGACGAACTGACTGTCTGTGTTCCGAACTGTACTGTGCTGTTTAACTGGACAAGCAGGCCTCAATTATACTACTTTGTGGTCTGGCTTATCTGACCGCCAAATCTCGGTTTCCTTTGTCAAATTTGGCGGGCTCGTTATTTTTAATGTCTTTTTAAAACTCTAACGAGCTTCGGGGATGGCCCATCAGACTTAACGACTTTAAGGGATGGCTCACCCAAACTTAATCGGCTTTTAACTGGTTTTGGGGTTGCCTTGAAACCAATTTAATATGCTAAACGTTTTTCAATCCTTTTAAACTGACTTTGAACTGTGGTTTGTTTACAGTAACTGTGGGGCTGCTGTTATTTTCCTTTATATGGCTGGGGCATGTCCTGTTTACCTGATACCTGGCTTGGGCAGGAAAACAGGCTTCATTGTCCTTATGTAAAACTGGGGCATCCTGACATTACTTAGACAGCCCAATATACAAACTGTTAAGTCTGTGTGTTATTACTACACAGACCACAAGAGTAAACTTTAACAGGTCTTTACTAGTTGAAGGTCAGGGCGGAACTGCCCAATAAATCATTACACAGCACTTATATACCGGTGTGGTCACCACCGGTATTACAGTATACAGCAGCCAAGATAAAGTAGTGCAACCCTTAAAATAGTTCTCTTAAAGGTGGAACGGTTACATACACTACAATCCTCCCTTTTTAGGTTAACAGTATATATTCCCATTAAACATAACATCATAACATATATACACAACTTAATATAAAAGCAGTTCACAGATTCAGTCTCTCTGGAGGCTTCCTGACTCGGTCCGGATAACGCCTCGGTGGTGTAGTAGTTTTCGGTGGTGTAGTAGGTTCTTTTGGCAAGGTCGATTCGGATTGAATGTCAGTGTCGGGTTCATCTGGTTTCAGTATCACCGGATCGGAGGTAGATACTATGGGTATCTCTGCCTCATCATTAGGCGTATAGAGTTGTGGTGTAGGTTGTCCCTTTTCGGATGACGCTATGATCTGGTCAGCATGGCACCTTATTATGCTTTCACCAATGTCCACGGTATACATCAGCGGTCCTAGTCGTGTGCAAATAGTTCCAGGCTGCCATTTCTCGGTACGGTAGTCCCGGGCCAAAACTTGTTGACCTATCTGGAAGGTTCTAGTTGGCCTTTCATTCATGCCTTGAAATTGCCGGTTCTCTACGTCCCTTCTGATGTTTGGCTTGATCAAATCCAGCCGGCATCTTAGTCTTCTATTGAAAAACATCATGGCGGGAGTTTGGTTTGTGACCGCATGTGTTGCATTCCTGTACGCAAACAAGAAGTTATCTACCTTATGTTGTAGATTTATGTCTTCATTACCCATGGCCTTTATGGCCTTCATGAAGGTCTGGACAAACCTTTCAGCTAATCCATTGGTGGCGGGATGGTATGGGGCGAACGTGTAGTGCTTAACCCCATTGTTTTTTAAGAACTTCCTGAATTCTTCGGACACAAATTGCGGTCCATTATCAGAACAGATCTGTTCCGGCAGCCCATTCCTGGCAAATATGGTCCTTAATACTGTGATGGTTTTTTCCGTGGTGGTGGAGGACATCTTTATTACCTCCGGCCACTTGGAGTGTGCATCCACCGC
This sequence comes from Somniosus microcephalus, assembly GCF_052327205.1. Classification (NCBI taxonomy): domain Eukaryota; kingdom Metazoa; phylum Chordata; class Chondrichthyes; order Squaliformes; family Somniosidae; genus Somniosus; species Somniosus microcephalus. The sequence goes on along the minus strand of NC_140996.1, from coordinate 30,923,466 downwards.
GATTAAGAACATTGAGTCCATAAATGGACCAGCAAAGTCGATATGTACCCTTTGCCATGGAGATGAGGGCCACTCCCATGGATGCAGAGGAGCTTGTGGTGGGGCGTTTTGGACCTTCTGGCATCCTAAACAGCTCTTGGTCATTTCTTCGATGTCTCCATCGATACCTGGCCACCACACGAACGCTCTGGCTAGGTTCTTCATTTTCACTCCACCCAGATGCCCCTCGTGAAGCTCCTTTAGCACTTTTTGCTGGAGTTTGGGTGGAATCACCACTCTGGATCCACACATCAAAGTTCCTCGGCACACTGACAGCTGTTCTCTTCTTTGCGAAAATGCTGGCAACAGTGGTTCGCCATGTGCTGGCCATCCCTTCACCGTTAAATCGTAGACTCGTGAGAGAGTCGGGTCATTTCTTGTTTCCTTTTCGATCGTAGAATTTGTTACTGGTAGACATTCCACTATGGTTGAGTGGAACATCTCCACTGGGTCCACTGTAGGCGCCTCTTCTACCGTTGGCAACGGTAGGCGTGATAACCCGTCAGCATTCCCATGCTGTTTTGATCCTTTGTATTCTATGTCATATTGGTGTGCCCCTAGGAAAAGGGACCACCTCTGTAGCCTTTGCGCTGTCATAATGGAAACGCCCTTTTTAGGGTTGAATATGGATACCAACGGCTGGTGGTCTGTCAGCAGTGTAAACTTCTGGCCCTGCAGGTAATGATTAAACATCTTTACTCCCCACACCAGGCTGAGAGCCTCCCTATCTGTCTGAGCATAGTTGCGCTCAGCGGAGGTCAATGATCTGGATGCAAATGCGACTGGCCTTTCCGAGCCATTTGGCAACTTGTGTGAGAGTACTGCTCCAATACCATAAGGAGAAGCATCACAAGCTAAACGAATAGGTAGCGTTGGGTTGAAGTGAGCCAACACTTCCTCTGAGGTGATCAATGTCTTGCTTTTGCGAAAGGCCTTCTTACAGTCCTCGCTCCACTTCCATGGTACTTCTTTCTGCAAAAGAGCATTCAGCGGGTGCAGCACCGTGGATAGATTTGGCAGAAACTTATGGTAATAGTTAATCAACCCTAGGAACGATCTCAACTGGGATACATTTTCCGGAGCGGGAGCCTTCACAACAGCTTCGATCTTGTCAGGTGACTTGTGCAGCCCCTCCTGGTCAATGACATGACCACAGTACGAGATCCGTTTCTGAAAGAACTCACATTTCTGGCGATTAACTCGAAGGCCATATTCCTTCAACCTGGTGAGCACCAGTTTCAAATTTGCAAGGTGTTCCTCATCGTCATCTCCTGTAATCAGGATATCGTCCAAGTAACATTGAGTGCTTGGAATTCCCTGTAATACCTGCTCCATGGCCCTCTGCCAAATTGCCGGAGCCGAAGCCACTCCAAAAACCAGTCTATTATATCGATACAAGCCTCTGTGCGTGCTGATTGAGAGGTACTGGCGCGACTCTTCCTCAACTTCCATCTGTAAGTACGCTTGCGCCAGATCTATCTTGGTGAAGCGTTTCCCACCAGACAATGAAGCAAAGATATCCTCGATCCGCGGAAGCGGATATTGCACCGTGTGAAGCACCGGATTAACTGTGATCTTGAAGTCTCCACAGATGCGGACCTTCCCCGGTTCCCCTGGCTTGTTACTCGATGAACGCTTCATGACGGGAACAATGGGCGTGGCCCACTCACTCCAGTCGACCTTAGACAGTACTCCTGAACGTTCCAGCCCTTCCAGCTCAGCTTCCACAGCAGATCGTATCGCATACGGTACCGGTCTGGCTTTGAAAAATGTTGGGTTTGCATGTTCTGCAATCTTGATTTTTGCCTTAATTCCTCTCAGTGTTCCCAGTCCCTGTTGGAACACTTCTTTAGCCTCATCCAATATTCTGGACAATCGTTCAGGTTTGACATCTTTTTTTCCGGAATCTACCGTTATTGCGTTTAGGGAGTGCCAGTCCATATTTATTTTCCTGATCCACTCCCGTCCCAGAAGTGGTGGACCTCCCTCAGGTAGTACATATAAGTCCATTCCTTGGTGTTCTTTGCCCTTGTGTATCACCTTGACTTTTATCTTTCCGATGGGGTATACTTTTTGCCCCATGTATGTCTGCAATACTATCTCTGTATCCCGTAGGGGAATATGTTTGAATAACTTTTTGTAATCTTGCTTATTCATGACCGTCAACGCCGATCCGGTGTCCAATTCCATCTTCACTTGGACTCCTGCTATCTGCAGTGTGACCCAGATAGTTTGTCGGTCAGCTTCCTTACTCACATTGTGACTTCTCAGGCTACCCAGTTCCTTGCTGTTGGAGTCTGAATCCGAATTCTGTTCATCCGAACTCTTCTCAGCCACCTTATGTACCTTTCTGCACTTTTCCTGTGGTGACTTTTTGTTGCTAGTCTTCTTTCCTGACCGGCATACTTTAGCTAAGTGACCAAGCTTGCCACATTTTCTACATTCCTGGTTTTTAAACCAGCATTGGTTCTGATCGTGTGTTGTCTTCCCACAACGATAACATTTCGTTGTACCCGAAGCCATTTGATCTACGCTGAGTACCGCTGCCTTCAGCTGCATTTCCACGGTGCCTCTCGCTGCGGCTTTGTGCGATGCTGCAATAGTGACAGCCTTATCAAGTGTAAGATCATTCTCTTCAAGCAACCGCTTTTGTGTTCCTTCTTTCGACAATCCACACACGAATTTGTCTCTCAGTGCCTCTGTCAGGCTTTCCCCAAACTGACAGTATTTTGCTAGCTTACGCAGTTCAATTAAATACTCCGCGTTGCTTTCCTCTTTCAGTTGCGTTCTCGCATAAAATTTAAATCGTTCCGCTAACATCAGCGGTGTGGGGTTCAAATGATTCTTCAGGACAGCAACAATATTAGCGAAAGTCTGATCCGCTGGTTTAGCTGGTGATAGAAGATGCTTCAATAGCCCGTATGTCTTCGCACCCATCGAGTTTAGTAAGGTTAGTGCTTTATCTTCATCTGATATTTTATTTGCCTTACAATATATCTCTATGCGTTCTACATACGTGGCCCAATCTTCAACATCGGGATCGAAATCGTTGATGTTACCACGCTTAGGCATCCTCGCGATCTTCTTGAGAAACAAAAGAATTTTTTTTTTTTTTCTTTTACAAAATGGCGGTTTCCCGCGCTTATCTTCTTCCCCCGCCTCTGAAAATGGCGGCTTCCCGCATTTGCCTTTCTCCCCCGCTGGCTGTAATGGCGATTGCCGATTTGCTGCATTCGCCCTCCCCCAGCGGTTTTCAAATCGTGCCTCCCAGCCCCTCTTGCAGTCCGGTCCTTTACCCCCCCCCCCCCCGGCTGCGGCTGAGTTCTCCGCGGTTTTTTTATTTTCTCCCGTGCCTTACGCTGACCCGGTCGCTGCGCCTCGCGGCCTCGGTAGCTGCCCGGCCTTTTTCCCCGGTCGCGGTCGAGCTCTCTCTCGACGCTGTTGCGTCTCCCAGCCCGCTTGCAGCCCGGTCTTTCGCACCGGCTGCGTTTGCATTCACCGCGGCTTCCGTGCCTTACGCTGCCCCAGTCTCAGCGCCTCTGGCCCCGACTTCTGTCCGGCTCCTTTGCCCGGCCGTGGTCGAGTTCTCCGCCCTTATATCCTCCGTTTTTTTTTTTTTTTTCTCCCCTACTCACAGTCAACGTGGCCGACTTGCTGCTCGTCGCTGATCGGCTTACCCACCACCGTGATAGAAGGGATGATCACTGCCTGTTGCTGATGGAAGGCTTCGTGTCAGAATTCTTCCTTTGCTCTGCAGACCCGAGTCTTTTCTCAGCAGAATGATGAGGGCGGATGCCTCCTCTCGACGCCCGTTAAACTGCCTTGGATGTATCTCTGCCGCAGGGTAAGATCGTACTCGTCGCCACTGTTAAGTCTGTGTGTTATATTGAGAATTACTACACAGACCACAAGAGTAAACTTTAACAGGTCTTTACTAGTTGAAGGTCAGGGCGGAACTGCCCAATAAATCATTACACAGCACTTATATACCGGTGTGGTCACCACCGGTATTACAGTATACAGCAGCCAAGATAAAGTAGTGCAACCCTTAAAATAGTTCTCTTAAAGGTGGAACGGTTACATACACTACACAAACTTCGGGGGCTCACCCCGCCTCCCTGCTGTTCCAGCCTTTTGCAAGCCTGAACATGTCTTTTAAACCAGCCAAATCTTCTTTGGATTTTTATTTTAAATCCCTTTTGCCCAATAACTCTTTAAACAGTCCCAAAAGCCTCTTCCTTAGATTAAACTCCTTGAAATCTTTCTGTTTGGCCCAACCACCACAATTATCCTTTTCCATATTCCTTCTGTGATGTTTCAAAAATCACTTTAAAATGACTTTCCTTCTGTTCTGGGGTTGTGCAGAAATTTTCGAACCTTACAAGGTTGAAGGCTAGGGCAGGGGTACAGTACCTGAAGAAAGGGAACCACTTACAATGTAAGCTGGCATGGGGCTAGGCAGGGAAGTTCGATGGTCAATATTTTTAGTGAGAATGAGGTTAAGGGAGCAGCGGATCGGTCTCATGGATGTTATGAGTTTTGAGAGGAGATGAAGAGAGATGGGAGGGAAATAGAGAGAGACACAGGTTTAGGAGCATTAGAGAGGTGCAGCCACCAGGTTATAGAAGTATGAATGAGGGTTTGGTGGTGGAGGGAGGAGAGGTAGGGGTTGAGGTGAGCAACGTTGTGAAGGTGAAATAAAGCCATCTCGATGACAGTTCGTATGTGGAAGAGGAAGTTGAATCTGGGGTCTAGCGATAACCCAAGGTTCCATACACCTTAGATAAGCCTGAGTGACAATGGGGGAGTGGGAGTTGGGCTGAATTTAAAGGCATGTAAGTGTTTACAGGGACTGAAGATACTGGCTTCAGTTTTGCCAACATTAAGTTAGGAAAATTTTGGCTGATCCAGATTTGAATGTTCATAGGCAGTTGAAAACAATCGCAACAGGCATGGGGTCGATGGAACAGCTAGCAAGGTAGAGCCAACTATCATTGGAGGACAGATCCCATGCTTCCAGATAACATGGGGTCTGTAAATGATGGGATGGCCTGTAAATGATGAAAAACAAGGAACTAGTCTGAAGTTCTAGGATTCAGAGAGGTGACCGTGTGAGAAACCACTTGAGGATTGTAATCTCTAGTGCGGCATATATGAGTGGAACCAGGAGCGAGCAGTGCCACTGAGATGGAGCATAGAGAAGAGAAGCCAGAATTTCCACTGCCACTCAACCTGATTTTGGGCGTAATCCAGGAGGATGAGGGAAGAAATTAGGTTAGCGAAGCACTCGACTGGCATCCTGTCACCTGATGCCACTACCAGGATTTTTTGCCGGATGTGACGTCGGGTGGATGATACGCCTGTCCAAATACGGGGGACATATTATGATAAGACACAAATGACAAGAATGCATCATACAATGGATTCCCTCATCATTTTGACTTAGCAACATTGAGCAAAAGGAACACTGGAGCATTCAGGATGTCCAGCTTTGCTATGATTGCTTTGTCCAGTGCAATTGATTGCAGAGCAATTCAGTGCATTGGTCAAAGCAGCAAGTTTAAAATTCAAGAGAACAGAAAATATTTTTGAGTTGTTCAGCTGGCACCACCTATGCTGCAGTAAGGTGTCCCAGCAATTTCCCTCCACTCCCCGCCCTAACCTGAGACTGGCAATCCACTGGCACTATAAATAGCCCGAGTGCCTGCCCTAATTAAATTGTCCTAACTGTGGAAAATTGGCCAGGGTCAGGGGCGCAGGCAAAGGTAATATCTTGCCAAAGACCCGCATTGACTGTGGTAAGAAAGGAAAGGTTGTGGATGGGCAAGAAGATAGAGGGGTGGAAAAGCTTTTTTTTGAGGAAGGGGCATGTGACACCAGTGATTTTTGAAAGATGAAAAGACCAAGCCAGAGGAAGGAGTGGGTTGATGATGGCAGTGATCGTGGCACTAGAAGGGGATGTTTGGCAGTCGGGAGCAGGGAATGGAAGGGGCAATGGGACAGGTTGTGGGCTTCTTGGAAAAGATACATTTAATGATGATGGGGAGATGGAGGAGAGACTGTGGAGTGAAGGGGAAGTACCTTAGGAACAGGGAGCAGCAAAAGCTTTGGATGGGGAGAAGTCAGAGGGGGCAGAGACAACAAAGCAGCTGCCTTCAATTTTGGAAGTAGGAAGCAATATGTTGACTCACCCCATGATTCTGAAGGTATTTTAGAAAAATTCACTTGAAAATATTTCAACTGATGTATTTTACTTTTGTTTCTTTGGGAGCAGATATCTCCCTTTGTACCATCGAAGATTAAGGGGCAATGCAGTTGAATATTCTTTTCCTGTTAAGCTTTTTCTTATCTGGACCTAAAAAGGATAAAACAGGATACTTTCTAAATGGTGAAAAGCTAGAAACAGTGGAGGTCCAAAGAGACTTGGGGGTCCAGGTACATAGATCATTAAAATGTCATGAACAGGTACAGAAAATAATCAAAAAGGCTAATGGAATGCTGGCCTTTATATCTTGAGGACTAGAATACTAGGGGGTAGAAGTTATGCTGCAGCTGTACAAAACCCTGGTTAGACCACACCTGGAGTACTGTGAGCAATTTTGGGCACCACACCTTGGGAAGGATATATTGGCCTTGGAGGGAGTGCAGCGTAGATTTACCAGAATGATACCTGAGCTGGAATCTTTACCTGAGCATCGGGGCGGGTGCGTGCGGGCCATGTAACGGGTTGCCATCCCGAACATTTTAACAGCGCATTATGCACTGCGCGTTTAACTTAATTACATCAATTGAAACAGTCCTGCGGGTTTGCCGGCCCAATAAAATGGAGCGGGTCTGCTGACGTCACCTATGTCTCGTTTTCAGCACAGGTACTTAAAGCAGCCTTGCACACATCCCAGTTGAAGGTTGTTGTAGGAGAGAAAAAGATGGTTCAGAGAGGTGGGGTTGGATTTTACCAGTCTCGGCGGGTCCATGGCGGGCGATGTCAGTGGCATGTCCCGGCCTCGCTGCCGGCTCAATCCCGCTGTGTAGAATGATTTTCCCCTGATTGGGCTTGTTAAGCAAAAGCCCAGGGCGTTTGCGGGCCAATTGAAGGAAGCGGGTCTGATGACATTATTTGATGATGCATCATCAGCCGGATTCCTTAAAGGGACCATGCACAATTTTATTTTGACATTTGTGCTGCCAGTGTTCTACAGCATTGAGGTGCTGCAAACACTGACAAGCACTGCACAGGGGTGCAGGGCTGCACCTAGGCTCTCCCATGACTCCTTCCAATGGGCAGAAGAGACCTCCCCGGGAGACCAACGCAGCCTGGTTGCACATTGCACAGGAGGCCACAAGCAGGGATGTCATCAGGAGGTTGCAGTGGCACAAACCTTTCAATGATCATGAAATGTTACTGCAAAGCCACACTGATCATCATCCTGCTGTGCCACTCATCACATCCTCATCACTCTGCCTTCCCTACCCTACCCCTGCATATCCTTACACATACCAACTTACCTTGCACCTCCACCCATCCCTCTCTATCTATATTATCACTTTCCCATCTCACTAGCCACCCCTCATACTTACCCTCATCCTAGTCCAACAATACCAACTAACAAAACGCAAGGCACTTGGGTGTTATTGCCAATGTTCATGTAAAGTTTCTGTTAATGTGGTGTCAAACATTGAAACCTTTATTTTCAACACTTTGCCTTCTTGGACAGATTTGTGTGCACCTTTGAAAGTGGCTTAGTGAGTTGCAGTGAATGGTGAGACATAACGGCACTCCCCCCCACAATAGTGATGAGTGTGAAAGCAATGGCTTGGGCGTTGTAGGAATGCTTTATGGTGTTGGTGTGGGGTGGTACCAACCTGGTGCATCATGTGGCAGCCAGGGTGTACAGCATCAAGTGAAGTAAATGTGGCCATGGTAAGGCCATCTCAAGCGTCCCAGGCAGCAATGCAGTCAGATGCTGATACATTGTGTCCTGTGCAGCGTAAGGTGATTGCAGAGAAGATTGCTGTTGTTGTTGGTGCTGCTGGTGTGCCTGGTGCTGCAGGTATTGGGACTGATCGTGTTGGGATTCTGAGGACCAAGGTGAGACAGTTTCAAGGGCACTGATGTTGATGGAATAGATGGCAAGTGAAGTAGAGATGACAGAAGCAATCTGTCAATGGTGAGCGAGGTAATGAGGTCAGACTGGATGGAGACTTGTGTAAAGACTTGCAGCATTATGAATCTGTAGTGAAAATGCAGTTTAAAGAAGCAAGTGGTTAAGGGAAGATATCTGAATCAACTGGGAGCTTTGACTTGACATTTGAAGCTGTCAACTCATCAGCTGAAACAGTGGCAAGTGACCTCCTGCCTCAGCTTCACTGACAACGTCTAGGCACAGCGGGAAACTGGTAGGTGACCTGTTGAAATCAAAAAGCTGGGAAAAAGCATTGTTAAGTGGCTGTAAACAAACCACCAATTATTTCAATTGCCTCGCCCATTGTAGGGGGTGGTGGTGTGTGTCAGCTTCACCTCTGACTTATGAGCAGTTCGAATTGCTCCCACTCCCTTGGTTCTAGACTTTGGACTTATTTGGGGGTTGTGACAAAAGTGCTGCAGACAACCGGTTTTGGTGCAAGAAACTTTGATCTTTATTCAAGAAAGAAAATATAACACAACACTCTTAACACTCTAATAAAATGGGGAACACTTCGATACACACAAGGGAAATTACAGTAGAAAAAATACCTCACCCCTCCCACTTTACTAGTTAAGTTGGACTCTAAAGGACCAGGGATAATGCTCACCAAACAAATCCTTGACAGTTGGGCTGGCTCGCGTTTTCGGGGTTCGCTGGATATGCTGGTTGGGGTCTGCCATACCCTGGACGCGGTAGAGGACTTCACCTGTGTATCTGGTCAGTCTTCGCGAGTCCGCTGATGCCGTAGGATGCGTATTGGATTTATCAGGTGAGTACCCAATTTTCTTCTGTTAGAAATAGGGCTTAGAGTCTCTTTGAGTAAAATCTTACCCAGGGTTAAGTCAGGAATAGTTTGTAGAGTGGAAAAACTTGCGAATCTTCGGTTTTCTTCCGAGTTGGTTTTCTTTGGTCGCGGTGGCCCAATATTACCCGGTTGGCTGATGGTAATGTTCGGTTGGTTGTTTCGTAAGGCCCTTGTTGCCGCGAGGTGTCCGATGGTCACTGAAACTGTTGCTCTGGTTTCTTTTTGTGTGTTACTTCTTTGAGAGAGAGAACTGCTTTGAGATGCTTGAACTCCTTGATCTTGATGTTGCTCTGAAACCGTCGAGTTTCGATGTTGGAACTGTACTGAACTCGAGCTTGGAACTGCTACTGCTGTGAAAACAGGTCTTTAGTTATACTAATCGGGGCCTGCTAATCTGCGCACCAAATCAGTCCTGGTTTATTGTTAGATTTTGGCGGGCTCATTAATATTAAGTTGTTTTAAGTGGTTTCAGGATGGTTTCATGAGCTGTTGAAGTTTTAAGAATGTGTGAAATGGTTTCAGGATGGCTTCATGAGCTGTTGAACTCTTATTTGATTGTAATGAATTGTCCTCAGGCTTTGAGTTTCCTGTGAGGCCTGAGATTCTTTGTAGGTTGGCGAAGTGATTTGTTTTATGCATGTTTTTGGATGGATCCTGTATTTTGGGTGGAGACTGCTCTTACGTGGGTCTATTGTTATAATGTAAATTGTCTGAAAGGGGCTGAGTGATGTTTGACAGTTCCCCCAGACAGCTTGATTAACTGATTAACTCCAATACTCAAACTGTCTATTACAGAGGTTGATCGCATTTCCTGTTGCAGCCTTTTCTTTCTTTACAAGCCCAAACATGCCTTTTTAAAAATGACAAAACTGTTTTTGACCTTGAATCTCCCTGTTAGGCCCAACATGCTTTTTATCCTCCTGAAGTTTTTAGCAAGGGTCCAAAGTCATTTTCTTTAGGGTTTTTCTCTGAGTTTTGGGGGACCTGTGAATTTTGAGAATCTTACACCGTCGCTGCGTACCAGGTCTGCTCAGCGCTGGCAGACCAGACATTTGGTAAAGTCGCGTGGTGGTGGCTACACAGTGGGTTCCCGACCAAAAAAAAAATACTTTCCCACCCGAACCACCACCGATCATACCCGCTGACCTCCAGAAGATTTCCCCCATGGAAATTGCTGGGTATCACTGAGATTTGTCACACCAACAAAAGGCTGTGCTAAGATTCCTGATGCCTCCCTGGAAGTGCTGGTCCAGGGAGACAGAGCACACAGGGAGGTCTTGTTCCCTGCATATAGGTGCAAAAGACCAGCCAGAGACACCAAGAGGGCATGGCTGGAGATCGTGAAGGAGGTCAGCAGTAGGGATATCATAACCTAGCCCTGGATCCAGTGCCGGAAATGATTTAATGATCTCATGAGGTCAGAAAAGGTGTGTGTAATGCCACACTCACCTACATCCTGATGTGCGTGTCACCCCAACCCCATCACTCTGACTTACCAAGCCTACTCCTGCACCTCAATCCTCACACCAACCCACCTTGCAAGGTGCACCCATCCCTCACTCTCTATACACCCACTCGCATCCCTATCTGACTAACCACCACTGACACTCACCCTCACACTCATCCTAATGCAATCATAGGAAGTAACACCACAGAAGGAGGCCATTTGGCAAGGTCACACCACTCCCTTATAGTCACCCTCTACAGATGTAGCCTATCCATTCCTTACACTCATTCCATCACTCTCACTCAAAGTTCTCTTCTTTACCTCCTTGCAGGAGAAGAGAGCCCAGAACAACAGGGAGAGGGAGAGAACCGAAGGTGACCCTCCAATATTCACCAACTTGATTCCAGCAGAGGAAGAGGTGCTAGAAATCACTGGAGTTGCAGACCTGCTGGTGGTGAGAGACAGAGAGAGGGGGACCTCCCAGCAACCTGGTGACAGAATTAAATCTCATACTGCCACATGACATACATCATGGTGACTTGATGTCAGCAGCCAGTGAAATGCCATCATGTGCATAATGGTAACATTACACATTTTTATCATAAGACTTCTGATTCATCTCTTTACTCTCCCACAGGTCCATCAAGTGCCAGCCCCTACTGTTCAGCGAGAGGAGGAAAACAACTCCTCAGAGGAAGCTCCACTTTCTGTGGGTGCACCATCACCAGACCCATGCGCACCCAGCACCAGTGCAGATACACACACCTCGGTGGGTCCTGTGAGACATAGAGTAGTGTTGTCACCTGGTGTCTCACAGATCACAAGTGAGCAAGAGCAGATGGTGGAGACAGAAACACCAGTGGAGTGTCCTCACCGGAAGGTGCAGGAAGCTCCCAGCTCTGCTCATGTTGCATGCAGATGCTGAACCTCGGGGGCCATTGAGAAAGAGGGTGATCTTGGAGGAGCAGCAACAAATGCATGAGGCTCTGGCAGCTTACCAGCCATGATGTGTGCAAATGTACAGAGACTGGAGGAGTCCATATCCAACATGAGCACCACCATCTTGCAGGTGATGGCGACGATGTGCTGTTCCATGGAAAGGATGGCCACCTACATCAAGCAGCAAACGCGCTGGTGCTGGGTGTGCCTGGGTCTGGTATCCTCTGAGGAGCCGTCTTCCTCCTCTGGCTGAACAGTATAGAGCACTATGACCATAGAGCACATATACCAGAAACGCTGTTTACGGAGGTCACGGTCCATCATCAAAGACCCTACCCACCCCAGCCACAGTCTGTTCGCCCTCCTGCCATCTGGGAGACGCTACAGATGCATTCGCACCCGTACGACCAGATTTAGGAACAGCTTCTTTCCCAGGGCTGTCATCCTACTGAACTCCACAAATAAACTCTAAAGCCTACACATCTGCCAATGCACTTTATTATGGTTATGTTTATGTTAATGTATTACAAGCCAAATGTATGTTGAATGTTTAAATGTCTTAATCTAAATGTACACTCTCGGGAGCCGCAAGCCTACATTTCGTTGTACTGCACTTGTGCACTAACAATGACAATAAAGTTGATTATTATTATTATTATTATTATGTAGTGGCTGGCACTTGATGGACCTGTGGGAGAGTGAAGAGATGAATCAGATGTCTTATGATAAGAATGTCCAACGAGAACATGCTTGCTGTGAACAACAGATTGCAGAAACTCACTGACCTCATTTTGAGGAGAGATACCAACGTAGGCTTGGGCGATCATTGCCTCATTGATGTGCAGCAAGGTGCTCTCCAGCTCCTTGCTAGCAGGGAAGTGCGGGTGACCCATAAGAGGGATGATGGTAAGAGGGGACATGGAATTGGGGGCTCTTTTCAAAGCGCTCACACTTCTCCCCCTTTACCTTCCCCCTCAGTCAGAGACCCACATGCTGTCTCGGATCCCAATGGCCAAGTCTACTCCTGCATAGTTGCAGGAGGAGCAGTCTTGGCAGGGCACTCACAGACTCCAAAACCCAGAGGACGCCCACCAAAAGTGTCAAAGCAGTTACAGCAGGGAAGTGAGCAGCCTGCCTCTACTTCTGCTCAAGCCACAGGGCTTGCACCTTGTAGAAGCACTCGAAAAAGAAAAATAACACAATCGTAGATGCACAAGGGTATGCACATGAATGTTTCACAAAATGTTAATGTTAAGTTTCCGTTATATTTCTGACACACACAAATTTATTTTTTTGCACTACTTTCCCGTCTTGTCCATTTTTGCCTAGGAAGTGACTTTGTCATTTGGCATGAATGGTGCAACATTACTTAACCTCGAGCAATGAGGATTTGGGTGACAGGATTGCTTTGTGGTGTTGTTGGGTGGGGGGAAATTGGTATAGCATCTGGGAGCCATATGGGTGCACTGGTGCAGGTTAAGTAAATCTGGCCATTATGAGGCCATCTCGGGCCTCCCGGGCAGCAATGTGCACCACTGCTGGTGCCATCTCCACCTCAGGTTCCCTCTCCTTCAACTCATCCTCCTCATGTTCCACCTGTTCCTCCTCCTCCGAAGAGGCTCTGTGCTCTGCGCCTTTTATCTCCTGCAGCTCCAATCATCACTGCTGCGCTACATTGTACAGCACGTAGCAAACAACAACGATTCTGGAGAACCTGGCTGGTGTATACTGAAGGGCTCCTCCAGATCTGTCAAGGCATCTGAAGCACATCTTCATCATGTCGATTGCTTGCTCGATGACACATCTGGTGGGCATGTGGCTGTCATTATAGTGCTCTTTGGCCTCATTGCTTGGCCTCCTCAATGGTGTCATCAACCACATCTTCAGTGGATAGCCCTTGTCTCCAAGCAGCCAGCTGGTAAGTCTGTTTGGAGGTGCGACGAGCTGGGGGAGGTTGGACTGGCGCAGCAAGAAAGAATCATGACAGCTGCAAGGGAATCTTGTGCACACATGCATGATGATCTTTTAATGGTTGCAGACTAGCTGCACATTGAGGGAATGGAAGTCCTTGCGGTTGACAAGCACTCTTGGGTGATGTGGGGATGCCTTGATGGCCACATGTGTGCAGTCAATGATGCCCCGCACCTGTGGGAAGCCAGCCAGTGCTGCAAAGCCGAGCGCCCGCTCAGTAACACTGGCTTCATCAGTGGCAAAGTTGACATAATTGGCTGACTTGTGAAACATGGCATCAGTCACCTGTGTGATGCATCTGTGGGCGGCCGACTGCGAGATCCTGCAAATGTCTGCTGCAGATCCCTGGAAGGAGCCTGAGGTGAAGAAGTTGAGGCCGGTGGTGATTTTGACAGCCACTGGTAAGGCGTGTCCACCAGGTCCTCTGGGCAGCAGGTCTTCTTCCAGCAAGCTACAAACATCTGCAATGACCTGGCGCGATAGTCTGAGCCTCCTGAAGCACTGCTGCTCAGTCATGTCCAGGAAGCTCATCCTCCGTCTGTATACCCTGAGTTGGGGTTAACACCTCCAGCGCGGTGCATCCCTGTGCTGATCCCCTCTCTCCTGTGGAGCATCAGGTCAGTGAGGAGAAGGTTGCTGGTGTGCTTGCTGCTGCTGCTGCTGGTGTGGTTGGGTTTGTTGGTGCTGGGGCTTATCTTGGTCCGGTTCTGAGGTCCAGGTTGAGACAGCATAAGCGGCACCCATACTGATCTAATAGGTGCCAAGTAAAGTGGAGATCAGAGGCACAACCCTCCGATGTAGTGAGAGTGACTAGCAATGTAGTGAGAATGGTTTCCAAGGTTGCAGAAATGTCCTGCAAACTCCTGAATGCTAAATCCCTGCACAAAGTGGTGTCAGCCAGAGCCTTTCTCTTAGTCATAGAAACATAGAAGATAGGAGCAGGAGTAGGCCATTCGGCCCCACGAGCCTGGTCCGCCATTTAATGAGACCATGGCTGATCATCCAAATTCAGCACCCTGTCCCTGCTTTCTCCCCATATCCCTTGATCCCTTTAGCCTTAAGAAATATATCTAACTCCTTCTTGAATTTATTTAATAAGTTGGCCTCAACTGCCTTCTGTGGTAGAGAATTCCACATGTTCACCACTCTCTGGGTGAAGAAATTCCTCCTCATCTCAGTCCTAAATGGCTTACCCCTTATCCTTAGACTGTGACCCCTGGTTCTGGACTCGCCCGCCATCGGGAACACCCTTCCTGCATCTAGTCTGTCTAGTCCTGTTAGAATTTTATACGTTTCAATGAGATCCCCTCTCATTCTTCTAAACTCTAGTGAATATAAGCCTAATCGACTCAATCTCTCTTCATACGTCATTCCTGCCATCCCAGATATCAGTCTGTTGAATCTTTGCTGCACTCCCTCCATGGCAAGAACTTCCTTCCTCAGATAAGGCAACCAAAACTGCACACAATACTCAAGGTGTGGTCTCACCAAGGCCCTGTACAACTGCAGCAAGACATCCTTGCTCCTGTACTCGAATCCTCTCACTATGAAGGCCAACATATGTAGGAGTCTCAAAATTAACAGATTCCCCCAAAATGAAAGAAAACCTTATTATTAAAAAACTGACTTTGGACCCTTGCTAAAAACTTCAGGAGTGGTAAAAGGGCATGTTGGGCCTAACAAGGAGATTCGAGGTCAGAAACAGACTTGGCATTATAAAAGGACATGTTCAGGCATGTTTGGGAAAAGGCTGTTACAGAATTTGGGATCTACCTATGCAGTAACCAGTTTGAGTATTCGAGGTAGTCAAACTGTCTGGGCGAAACTGTAAACATCACTCAGCCCCTATCAAGAAATTTACATGCTAACAATAGACCCACGGAAGAACAGCCTCACAGAACCCATCTAAATCATGCATAATACAAACCGCTTCGCCAACCTACAAAGAATCTCAGGCCCCACAGGAAACTCAAAACACTGAGGACAGTTTACTACAATTAAATAAGAGCTCAACAGCTCAGGAAACCACCCCGAAACTACTTCTCACATTTTTAAACTACTTCAACAGCTCAGGGAGCCATCCCAAAACTGTTTAAACAATTTACACAACTCAATGTTAATGAGCCCGCCAAAATCTAACAATAAACCTAAACTGATTTGGCGCGCAGATTAGCAGGCCTCGATTAATATAATTGGAGGCCTGTTCAACAGTTAGACAATAAGAAGAGTTTGAAAAGAGAAGTTCAACCACAAGGCGAGCAACAGTTCCAAGTTCAAGAAGAGCCATCATCAAGTAACATCAAGATCAAGGAGCAAGCCTCTCGAAGCAGTTCTTTCTCTCGAAGAAGAAGTAACATACCATCAGACACCTCGCGGCACCAAGGGCCCCACGAAACAACCAACCGAATATTACCCTCAGCCAACCGGGTAATATTGGGCCATCGCGACCAACGGAAGACCAACTCGGAAGAAACCGAAGATTCGTAAGTTTTTCCACTCTACAAACTATTCCTGACTTACCCCTGGGTTAGATTTTATTCAAAAGACTCTAAGCCCTATTTCTGACCAAAGAAAATTTGGTACTCACCTGATAGATCCAATACGCACCCTACCGCATCAGCGGACTCGCGAAGACTGACCAGACATGCAGGTGAAGTCCTCTACCACATCCGGGGTATGGCAGGCCCCAACCGACACAAATAGCGAACCTCAAAATCGCAAACCAGCTCAACTGTCAAGGAGCCGTTTGGTGAGCATTATCCCGGGTCCTTTCAGAGCTTAACTTAGCTAGTAAGGTGGGATTGGGAGGGGTGAGATATTTGTCTACTGTAATTTTCCCTCGTGTATGTTGAAGTGTTTCCCCATTTTATTAGAGTGTTATTATTGTGTTGTATTTTCCTTTCTCAAATAAAATTCAAAGTTCTTGCACTGCAACCAGTTGTCTGCTGAACTTTTATCACAACCCCCAAATAAGTCCAAGGTCTAGAACCAAGGGAGTGGTAGCGATTCGAACCGCTCATAAGTCAGAGGTGAAGCTGACCCCACACACCACCTCCTACACACACCATTTGCCTTCTTAACCACCTGCTGCACCAGCATGCTTACATTTAGCGACTGGTGCACAAGGATACCCAGGTCTCGTTGCACTTCCCCTTTTCCCAATTTATTGCCGTTCAGATAATAATCTGTCTTTCTGTTTTTGCCACCGAAGTGGATAACCTCACATTTATCCACATTATAATGCATCTGCCATGCATCTGCCCAATCACCCAACCTGTCCAAATCATACTGGAGTTTCTCTGCATCCTCCTCACAGCACACATGCCCACCCAGCTTTGTGTCATCTGCAAACTTGGAGATATTACATCTAGTCTAGATCATTAATATATATTGTGAATAGCTGGGGCCCTAGAACCAATTCCTGCGGTACACCACTTGTCACTGCCTGCCACTCGGAAAAAGACCCGTTTATTCCAACTCTTTGCTTCCTGTCTGCCAACCAGTTCTCTATCCAAGTCAGTACCTTACCCCCAATCCCATGTGCTTTAACTTTGCACGCTAATCTCTTATGCGGGACCTTATTGAAAGCCTTCTGAAAGTCCAAATACACCACATCCACTGGTTCTCCCTTATCTATTCTACCAGTTACATCCTCAAAAAATTCCAATAGATTAGTCAAGCACAATTTACCTTTTGTAAATCCATGTTGACTTTGTCCGATCCTGTCACTGTCCAAGTGCTCTGCTATTACATCTTTTATAATGGACTCTAGCATTTTTCCCACTACCGATGTCAGGCTTACCAGTCTATAATTCCCTGTTTTCTCTCTACCGCCTTTTTTAAATAGTGGGGTTACATTAGCTACCCTCCAATCCATGGGAACTATTCCAGAGTCTATAGAATTTTGGAAGATGACCAGCAATGCATCTACTATTTCTAGCGCCACTTCCTTAAGTACTCTAGGATGTAAATTATCAGGCCCTGGGGATTTATCGGCCTTCAATGCCATCAATTTCCCTAACACCATTTCCCTACAAATACTGGTTACATTCAATTCCTCCCTCTCATTAGACCCTATGTTCCCTGAAATCTCTGGAAGGTTATTTGTGTCCTCCTTTATGAAGACAGAACCATAGTATGTATTTAATTGGTCAGCCATTTCTTTGTTCCCCATTATAATTTCCCCTGATTCTGACTGCAAGAGACCTACGCTTGACTTCACCAATCTTTTTCTCTTCACATATCTATAGAAGCTTTCACAGTCAGTTTTTATGTTCCCTGCAAGCTTACTCTCATATTCTACTTTCCCCCTCTTAATTAATCCCTTTGTCCTCCTTTGCTGAATCCTAAGCTGCTCCCAATCATCAGTTTTGCTGCTTTTTCTGGCCAATTTATATGTCCTCTCCTTGGATCTTATGCTATCTCTAATTTCCCTTGTTAGCCACGGTTGAGTCACCTTTTTTGTTTTATTTTTATGCCAAGCAGAGATCAACAAATTCTGTATTTCATCCATGCGATCTTTAAATGTTTGCCATTGCCTATCCCCCGTCAACCCTTTAAGTAATGTTCCCCAATCCATCCTAGCCAACTCGCGCCTCATACCATCATAGTTTCCTTTATTTAAATTCATGACCCTAGTCTCTGAGTCAACTTCTTCACTCTCCATCTTAATGAAGAATTCTATCATAATATGATGGCTCCTCCCTAAGGGGCCTCACACAACAAGATTGCTAATTAATCCTTTCTCATTACAAAATACCCAGTCTAAGATGGCCTGATCTCTGGTTGGTTCCTCGACATATTGGTCCAGGCCACGTATACACTCTAGGAATTCCTCCTCCACAGTATTGTTACTAATTTTGTTAGCCCAATCTATATGTAGATTAAAGTCACCCATGATAACTGCTGTGCCCTTATTGCACACATCTCTAGTTGCCCATTTAATGCCATCCCCAACCTCAGCTTTACTATTTGGGGGTTTGTATACAACTCCCACTAACGTTTTCTGCCCCTTGGTATTTCTCAGCTCTACCCATACAGATTCCACATCATCAGAGCTAATATCCTTCCTTACTATTATATGAATCTCCTCTTTAACCAGCAATGCTACCCCACCTCCTTTTCCTTTTTGCCTGTCCTTCCTGAATATTGAATACCCTGGATGTTGAATTCCCAGCCTTGGTCACCCTGGAGCCATGTCTCCGTAATTCCAAATACATCATATCTGTTTACATCTATTTGCGCAGTTAATTCATCCACCTTATTACAAATGCTTATTACTTATTAGTCAAGTAAGCAAGTGTAATGTGTGAGTATTTATGTGCTTTTTTCAGCTGTCACTTAATGGTCTTGCACAATGGCCACTGAGCTTCCGCCTCCCCTTCACAGGCGAGGTTCCCGAGGTGTGCAACAAGTTGAAGCCCAAACCTGAGGTTAAAAAGGCAGTTGAGAGTCTGTAAATGAGCAGTTAAGTAACTCACTTAGGTCGCCCACCTCCCCCGAGCGGGTCCGTGGCGCACTTCGAAACATGCCCGAGTTAAAGGCGGAGTTTGGTGGGTTCCCAATACGGTCCGTTTCTGCACTTTTAACCGCCGACCCGTACCCAAATCTGCCCGTTGTCCAATGGGAAAATTCCGGCTCTGGATTCCAAGGGTTAAATTATGTGGAGAGATTACACAAACTAGGGTTGTATTCGTTGGAATTTAAATGGTTAATGGGTGATTCGATCAAAGTTTTCAAGATATTAAGGTAAACAGATAGGGTAGATAGAGAGAAACTATTTCTGCTGGTTGGAGAGTCTAGGACTTGGGGGCATAGTCTAAAAATTGGAGCCAGACCTTTCAGGAGTGAAGTTAGGAAACACTTCTAAACGCAAAGGATGGTAGTGTCAGCTGTGGCTCAGTTGGTAGCACACTTGAGTCAGAAGGTTGTGGGTTCAAGTCCCACTCCAGGGACTTGAGCACATAAAGCTAGGCTGACACTCCAGTGCAGTACTGAGGGAGCGCTGCAGTCGGAGGTGCCGTCTTTCAGATGAGACGTTAAACCGAGGCCCCGCCTGCTCTCTCACGTGGACGTAAAAAATCCCATTACACTATTTTGAAGAAGAGCAAGGGAGTTATCCCCAGTGTCTTGGCCAATATTTATCCCTCAATCAACATAACAAAAGCAGATTATCTGGTCATTATCACATTGCTGTTTGTGGGAGCTTGATGTATGCAAATTGACTGCTGTGTTTCCTGCATCACAACAGTGACTACACTTCAAAAAGTACTTCATTGGTTGCAAAGCGCTTTGAGACATCTGTTGGTCATGAAAGGCGCTATATAAATGCAAGTCCTTCTTTTTCTTTTAGAAGTTTGGTTTTCTCTTCCGCAAATGTCAGCTGATGCTGGATCAATTGTTAATTTTAAATCTGAGATTGATAGATTTTGTTAACCAAAGTTATTAAGGGATATGGGGCAAAGGCAGGTATATGGAGTTAGGTCGCAGATCAGCCATGATCTCATTGAATGGCAGAACAGCCTCGAGGGGCTTAATGGCCTACTCCTGTTCCTATGCTTCTATGTTCCTATCTGATTTATTGCCATTCACCTCTCATTTATTTCAGTCCTGATCTGAAAATTGACAACGGTAACACTAAACTGATATGATGGGCTGGATTTTCATTTGTCGATCCCTATAGGGACAGTGCATCACATCTTCCCACCATTATAATGCTGGGTCCAGTTTCTTGGGTTGGGGGATAATTATATATTCATGGTGGCCTCCTGGCCCTAAAGTTTTTTTAAAATTCATTCTCAGGATGTGGGCTTTGCTGGCAAGGCAGCATTTATTGCCCATCCCTAGTTACCCTGGGAAAGGTGGTGGTGGGCCTTCTTCTTGAACCTTTACATGTTATTCTTTTTGTAGCAGATTGATACAACTGAGTGGCAAGCTAGGACAGTTCATCGGGCAATTAAAACTCAACAACAATGGCATGGGACTGGAGTCATATGTAGGCCTGACTGGATAAGGAGGGCTAGTTTCACTCCCTAAAGGACATTAGGAACCAGTTGGGTTCTTATAGCAATCTGAAAGCTTCATGATCACTTTTACTGATTCCAGATTTTTATTTCCAGAATATTTAAAAAAACTGAATTAAAATTCACAAACTGCCATGTTTGCTGAATTATTAGTCCAGGCCTCTAGATAACCAGTCCAATAACACAACTGCTACCATTCCATGCGCTGCAGCAGATCGCCGTTGCAGCACCAGAGTAGGTGGGAAGCCACTTAAAGAGGCGAAAGGTAAATGATTGAGCCAAAATGGAGGGGAAGAAGACCACTTGTCGATCCTCTCCCTCTCACAGAGGCAGGATCTTCCCGCCACTACTTCAGGGGCTCCACCTGGTGGTTTCCAGGAGTGGCGGTGAAAGGTGTGGATGAGAGGGAAATGGACCAGGAATCTAGGCCCGTTACCCTGCAGACATTTACCAGTGGCAGTCTCGGCGGGGGCAGGGGGAGGGATAGTAAGGTCGAAGCAGGGAGCTAGATCTTACACTCCATTTTGCTCCCAGTTTCAGCCACTATCCTGCCCAATTTGGGTGGGGTATCAGAGGAAAATCCAAGCTAATATTTCAGAGTGTGTGTTGATAAAGGAGGTACAGAGAGACAGACAGAAGGAGAGAAATAAAAGACTAGTTTCAGCTAACAGATGTCTATATGTGAGTGGGTGAGAGAGAGAGATTCTCTTTTCTGCCCAATCTCAGAATCAATACTGCAAACTAATGACTGTCAAAATGGCCATTCCTAGCCCAAAGTGCTCCTAGGAATGGAAAATAAGTGGATTTGTTTTTACTTTGCACTCAGGATATTGGAAGATTTTAGATTGGACGTCTCTACCCGCGAGGGCTGTGGATGCTCAGTCGCTGAGTATATTCAAGACTGAGATCGATAGATTTTTGGACTCTAGGGGAATCAAGGAATATAGGGATAGGGCGGGAAAGTGGAGTTGAGGTAAAAGATCAGCCATGATCTTACTGAATGGCGGTACAGGCTCGAGAGGCCGCATGCCTACTCCTGCTCCTATTCCTTATGTTCTTATGTTCTAATAACCCTCAATAATTTGCTTTTGTACTTGTTTCACTTCATCTCCCTTTTATGTAAGAACAGGTTATAGGGAGAAGAAAAATTATCAACTGAGGCAGTAATGAACATAAACTAGTGCTAGAGGTTTGCTAGACCTCCAGCACAGTTAGAAAATGCTGCAGCAACACATCATTAAGGTGCTCCTATTGACAAGACGACATAACAAGGCAGATATGCTAATTGCACATTATATCATGGTAGCTGCCATGAAATATATGCACCGTTAAACCCCGCTAATTGCACTTTGCAAAAACCTGTCCTATCTGAGTTTTTTCTCCCATTTCCAGGTACATACATTGTGCACACACAAAAAAAAGGAAAAGGTTTGTTGTATCCTTTTGCCCTTCCTTCAGTATCATGAATCTATTTGTTTTATATGGACATAAGGCTCTTTTAAGCGTGAAAAAGCATCACCGTTGTGGGAATATCATGCTACCTTTAGGGAGATTATGCTCAAAATGAAAAACATTTGAAGGAATATAATTGTATCCTCCCATGCAGAAGTGGTACATCTCTAGGTCTTGACCTTTGGTTATTAAAGTTTTTATCACAGATCTCCATGAGTATGGAATAACTAAATTGTTAATCTAATAAGAGAATAAAGATTGATTGTAGTAAGGCATGCATTATGTCAGTTTGCTGTCCTTGATATTCTAGAGGTATAACCCATGCATTATGTATATCACATTTCTGTGATTGTGCCTTGTTAGCTGTGTTCGCTGGCTGTCCGCTCATGACATCTAGTGGTAGAATATAGTTATTGCTGAATAAGGAAGGAAGTTTTCCTTTGGCTGTTGACCTCTCCTGAAATATTTAAAGATCAAATGGCCCAGAAATTCGGGTCGGGGGCTTCCCGTGGGTACAAGCCCCCGACCTGCACTTACCTAGCGTGCCGGCCATTGAGCTATGGGCCCACATGGGAATCCGATCCTGGGCCTCCTCCAACTGCCGGCGCGCAGTGCTTGCGTATCCCAGGGGCGCAGTTAGTTCGATGCGTCCCCTGCGATCACGTGGGCCATGGGGAGCCAATCGAAGCAGGGAATGCTCCATTCATAAGTTTGACAGGAAGAGCTGCCAAAACTTATAAATACTACGGCCCCGAAACATAACTAAATCTTCAAATAATTTTTTTTTTAAATCACATTTTTTAAATAAACTATAAGTTACATGAAATAGCTATTTTGAACAATAATTTAAATTTTTGAAAAAAATAATTTTATTTTCTAACGGGGCTAAAAATAAACTTACCTTTCTTTAAAGTATTTAAAAATAATAAACCTGTGGAAAAAATGTTTTAATTTTAATTAATTCACCACTTACCTTGTAAAAAGCAGGCCTTACGCCTGCTTTTTAAATGTGTAAATTCTGCAGACTTACCCTCCCGGGAAAACCTGTAAAAAAAACTAAGTTTGAAGCGCACGCGCAGCCTCTCCTGCGCACGCATTCAAACTCTGAACCCCTCCTTTCAGGGGAACGGAAGTGCCAGTTTCCCACGCATGCGCAGTGCATGCAGGAAACCGGCACTTCCATTGGGCGTACGAGTGAGTACCCCGTGCGTACTCACCCGTGGAGACCCGAATTTCTGGGCCATTGGGTAGAACTCTCAGCATCCATGAATGGATGCCATGGGGTCTTTCACACCAATCTGAGCAGGCAAACCAACCCTCAGTTTTATTTCTCAATGAAGGGAACATGATCACGAATTTCAGATTTCACAAAGCCCAAATAATTGATAACTGTTACCTGAATATTGAGATGACATTGAAGTCATAAAGCACCCCACTTTAATTATTAATTTTATACGATTAACTGCAAATTACATGGGTTGTTTAATCAGTTGTTGGTCTTCTCTGTTATCCAGTCGAAGCTTCCAATGTGGCTGAAGGTGACCAGCACACTCCATGTCACAGCTGTCGCGTCGCGTCCACATTGAAGGATTAACAAGTTTGATAGAAAGTTTAGCAAGATGTAATTTTCATTTAATTACCGCTAAATTCTACACTTGGAATGAATCGGTAAATTACTATAGAAAATAAAGTAATTATTATGCTGTTGACCTGTCATGACATCGGTTTTAGTTGTGAGAGGATTTCAGTCTTCACTTAGAAGATCTCTTCATGATTAAAGATCGATCCTCTCAGCCCATTCTTTCAGATGTTTCGAATACAGCTTAGTTGCGATGAATTTATCTTTGAAATATTTTGTTTGCTGATTACCTGGTTTGTTGACAGTCGGCCCATTTCTATGTATTAATATCATCATACATCTGTTTGATTTGCACCTCTTTCAAAAAGTGTGCCACAAAGATGCAAAATGTGACTGTTCACATGGAAGAAATATCCTGAAAAACCACAGACCAGCAGCTCCAGGAGTGTAATCCATTGTAAATCTTATTCAAATAATGCCTGCTCTTCTTGTAAAACAAAGTGGCAGTATTGCGTTACCTGCACTAAACATAGTGCAGGCAGTTCCGCAGGAAATGGTGCCAGAGAATGGATCCTGAAGGTTAATTATATCTGAGAGCATGGTGTGCAAAAGGAACAGCAACAGTGGGGTTTAGCAATCTAAGGAGTGTTGACTCCTCTTCCAAGCTTGGCGTTTATATATTTACAATGTATAAAACCATTTCCCGACATCATTTACCCTTCTTGCTAGCAGTATCTTGTCTGCACAAAATGTAGGAGTAGAATTTTGTTTTCACTGCCTGAGTGGTAATCTGGGGGAGCTGATCGACCGTCCTTTATGGGACCCACCCAATTTTCATTCTTATGGTTTTGGTATGAACTCGGGGGCGGGGTTTTATGACGAACGGCCGACCCACCCTTCCAGCTTAACTGCTCAGGCGATGAAGATGGAATCTACCCTATAGCGTTGTGCAGAAGAAAACAAATGAGTTCCCACATAAACTGCAGTTTGAAGAGATTGCTCCAGTGCTGTGTAATTATTATACTGCCACTGCACAGGCAGAATTACAGAGCTTATCTTTTTACATTTCTTGCCATTTTTACATTAACCTTAGGATATTATCATTTTAAATCAAATCACTTAGCTTGCATGGATCTATATGTGTAGCTTTATATAAACTCTTTGGGCTGATCTGAATGCTTGAGGTTATTCTTTAGTGAGTGAAAAAAGGTGGATTTTTTGATAATTAGTTTAATTCCTGAAATGGTTTTATTTAAAACTTTTTTTTTATCCAGCGCTAGCTTACAAGAAAAATTGGCTGAAGATTGAAAACAGTTTTGAAGAAAGAGCATCGTTAGTGATCTTAGTGACAAATGCCAGCAAATTGACAGCAATGGATCTCTGTCTCACACAAAAACACTGCAATTTAAAATACTCTTACATGAATAAGTTATAACATTTTGCATTTGCAGTTGTTACTTTGATGCACCTTTTGTCCAAAAAAAGAACTAAAGTGCTGGTATTTGACAGAACAGTCATAAATAAAGAAAACAAATCAACCAAGGATTCAAATTGTTGTTGACGCTTCTTACTTAATTTACTACTTTGAAAGAAAGACTGATAATAACTACAGCAGGGAAATGTAATAAATCATATTTTGTATTTGAGAAGGAAAATCATTTGCTCTGCATTTTATTGCTATGCAGATGCTGTACGTTGTGTCTTTTAAACGTGAACTGTTTTTTCAGCTTTTTATCCTTCAGGGGTTATTTTGGCCAAAGGGTGAAAACAGGCGCTAAATGGGTGCTGTGCTAATCAGCGTGTAATCTTCGGGCTAATTGATGAGTATTGTGATTTGAACGTGCCTGCAGGTGCTCACCAGAGACCTGCAGGTTTAGCAATCAAGTGCTGAATAGGTGCCATTTTCGTGGAGCTGTATGTGGAGCCTGCACTCACTCACTTGTATTTTATTCGCTTATGGGATCTGGGCGTTGCTGGCAAGGTCAGCATTTATTGCCCATCCCTAATCGCCCTTGAGAAGGTGGTGGTGAGCCACCTTCTTGAGCCGCTGCAGTCCTTGCGGTGAAGGTACTCCCACAGTGCTATTAGGGAGGGAGTTCCAGGACTTTGACCCAGCGACGATGAAGGATCGGCGATATACTTCTAAGTCAGGATGGTGTGTGACTTGGAGGGGAACTTGGAGGTGGTGGCGTTCCCATGCGCCTGCTGCCCTTGTCCTTCTAGGTGGAAGAGGTCGCGGGTTTGGGAGGTGCTGCCGAAGAAGCCTTGGCGAGTTGCTGCAGTGCATCTTGTAGATGGTACACCCTGAAGCCACGGTACGCCGGTGGTGGAGACAGTGAATGTTTAAGGTGGTGGATGGGGTGCCAATCAAACAGGCTGTCTTGTCCTGGATGGTGTTGAGTTTCTTGAGTGTTGTTGGAGCTGCATTCATACAGGCAAGTGGAGAGTTTTCCATCACACTCCTTACTTGTGCCTTATAGATGGTGGAAAGGCTTTTGGGTAGTCAGGAGGTGAGACACTCGCCACAGACAGTTTGGCGTGCGATGGCTGGAAGTGGAAGAATGTCGCAAGGAGCAAGTGAGAGGGCGCCCAGGTTCTCTGATGTGGCACTCAAGGTCCTGTTGGAGGAGGTAGAGAGGAGGAGGGATGTCCCCTGACCACAGGGGGGAAGTAGGACACAGAGGCAGCTGATGTGCCGCATGTGGGAAGAGATAGTCTGGGAGGTCACAGCCAGGAGCCCTGGCCCCAGGACATGGCTCCAGTGCCACAAGAAATTTAATGACTTGACATAAGTGGTCAAGGTAAGATCCCATCTCACAAACCCACTTCTCAATAACTGCACCACCACCACCAGCATCACAATCTCATCACACTTCATCCACCATCTAACTGTACACTGACATTCACGCACCCCACACTATTGCATCCTTCACAGGCACTACTCACACCCCAGATACATCTCACAGCTGTTCAACCATGTGAGGCATCACACACAAGTACACAAATACTCCTGCCAATGCGCTCATTCACAATCACCACTCTTTCTCTTTCTCAGGGAAAGTTAGCACAACAGGCGGTAGCAGGACCTGACCAAGGGACGGGGAAGCACAAATTCATGAGATCACTCCCCTTGAGGAGGCAGTTCTGGCCGTGATCGGGAGGGGAGTGGAAGACCCTGTGGCCAGAGTCAGAGCAGGGGGTATCTTGCATAGAGGTATGTGACCACTACAGCTTCCTTGCAGATGCTGAATAATTCCTGATCTCTAATCACCCCAAGCTATCCTCGCTCCCAATCTCTATATGGTGTCATCAAACACACCTCCTATAGTGGCCACATGCGCTGCACCATAACCCTTCCAGATTTATCATTGCAGGCTCCCAGGAGCAAGATGAACCTCATCCCGTGGAGCAGGTTCAGCAAGCGCAACAGCCACCTCATCCTCCTGGAGGAAGAGGAGGAGGAGGAGATTGAGGACAAGTGCACTGTGTGATTAGCTACCAGTGTCGGAGTCACCAGCTCAGAGACTGGCACCACACGCAACTTAAAAGCTAGCTTAGAAGAGGGATCCTCATAGTGGGATGCAGCAGGCACTAGCGGGCAGCAGCCACACCGGGTGGAAGGGACACTACAGGTGCCACCTTGTCATGGGGCAAGGTTTCATACTAGTTCTGCTGTAAAGGAGTCAGATGAGGACCTCACAGGGCCAAGCTTCAGAAGAAGGCTGATGGGTCTGAGAAACCAAATGCTTGGTGCAATGGACAGCCTTCCTGAAAGCTTGTCATGCCTAGAAGGATGGTGGAGTCTGCCTCGACCTTGGCCCATGGCTTGACACAGAGCCTGAAACCCATCCTCTCCAGCATGGAGAGGCTGGTGACCTCCAGCCAACGACCTGTGCAGCCCAACATTATGCAGCGTTTGATGACTGAAGTCGCAGCTTCCACTGCAGTCATTGGAGCCAGCATGGAGCAGCAAAGTGCTGCAAAGGAAGCTCAGACAGCTGCCATGGCGGCTCTGGGCTCCTCGGTTGAAAGAGGCTTGCAGAGAGTCTCTGATGCCCACAGATCTGAACTCCACCAGATCATTGGGCGGGCTGAACAGAAGCTGAACAGAGGCCCTGAAATAGTGGCATGGGAATCATGGAGCAGCAACCTACCGGCCTCACTCCGGATACCAGCATTGCTGCTCCCTCCCCCGCCACTCCACCATTGCCCTTGCCGTTGCCTGTCAGCCAGGTGTCCCAGATTGCTGAAGCCCATGCTGAAGTGGTGCAGTCTAAGGCGGGGCCATCATGGCCCACAACCTCTCAAGGGTGTCCCAGGAGGACATCTGAACTGCCCTCTTCTGATTCTCAGCAGCCATCCACCTCACATGCTGCTGCCACTGGAGTAGCACTTTGTAGAAGCACTAGATTATGCAAGAGCATTTATAAGATAGCCACAAAGGGTAAGCACCAGGGTGAATAGTTTAATATTTGTAAGTGATGTTGGTTCTGTCATGTTTAGGTATTTTGATTTTGATGTATATAAACAGTGATTATGGTACTTGGGTAGTGGTGGAATTGGTGGTCTCTTTTATTGTGATCTTCATGGGGAAGGAGTTGAAAGGAGTGAGTGCAGATGATGGGCTGCCTGATGGATCCTAAGTTGTGGAAGGTACCTCATGTGACCATAATGCTCTGGAGTCTGATGGTGGAGCACGTCTCGCAAAAGCCCTGTTCAATTAGATGGCGGCGAGCGTCCCTCCCAGGTGCACCATCTACCTGGAAGCCTCTCGTGTTCCCCTTGGTTCTGCGCCCCCTCTTACTTCTCCTCCTCCTCTTCCTCCTCCTCCCCCTCTTCCTCCTCCTCCTCCTCCTGTTGTGACTTCTGAGTTTGACCCTCTGGCACCATTGCTGCTGGTAACAGCTGGTCTCTCATGATCACCAGACTTGGAGTATGCAACAAGTCACCATGAAAATGGACACCTTCTCAGCCAAGTACTGCAGGGCACCTCCTGACTGGCTAAGGCATCTAAAGCTTTGGATCCCAATGGTCTGCTCAATGATATTCCTGGTGGCTGAGTGGCTCTCTTTCTATGAGTGCTCAGCTGGTGTCTGGGGGTTTCTCAGGGGAGTGATGAGCCATGGCAGTAGAGGGCATCCCTTGTCACCTAGTAGCCAGCCATGCACATTGCATTGGGGCTCAAAGATCTGTGGCTCAGATGACTGTCCCATTATAAATACATTGTGGCAGCTCCCTGGATAGCAGGTGTTCAACTGCATCATGCACTGTCGGTGGTCACAGAAAAGCTGTACACTAAGGGAATGGAACCTCTTCCTGTTCCTGAACACCTCAGAGTTTAAATAAGGGGCTCACATGGCCACGTGCATGTAGTCAATGGCTTTCTGGACCATAGGCACCCTGCAATCCTGTTGAATCCTAGTGCTCTCGACCTCTGGTCTTCTCTGGCAATAGGGAATGATATTTAGTCATTGCTCAGAGTGTAAAGACCTGCAGAGACCTCCCTTATGCTGAAGTGCGCAGAGGATTGTGAGATGTGACTTATATCACCTGTGGCAGCCTGGAAGGTTCCAGTAGCATAAAGGTTAAGTGCTACTGTGACCTTGACAACACAGGCAATGTGGTCCTGGCTGTGCTTCGATGGCTGAATCTTCCTGACATGAGGCCACAGATCTCTGTAATAATCTCCTTGGTAAAGCGCAGCCTCCTTATGCACTGGTTTAGGGTCATGTGAATGTAGGAGTATTGCTCTCTGAATACCCTGGGTGAATATAGAAGAACATCTAGAAACCAAAAATATAGTAATGAATAGTCAGCATGGATTTCAAAAGGGAAAGTCTTGCTTGACCAAACTTATGTAATTTTTTAAAGAGGTCACAGAGAGAGTAGATAAGGGTAATGCAGTAGATGTAATTTATCCACAAGGATCAGTGCTGGGACCACTGTTTTTCACAATTTACATTAACAATTTAGAATTTGGAATCAAAAACACAATTTCTAAATTTGCAGATGACACCAAATTGGGGGGATAGTCAATACTGAGGTGGACTGCAACAAATTACAGGAGGACATTAATAAACTTGCAGAATGGGCATATAATTGGCAAATGAAGTTCAGCACAGATAAATGTGAGGTATTACATTTTGCTAGGAAAAATAGGGAGGTCACTTATTACTTGGAGGGTGCGAGTCTAGGTGAGGTAGAGGAACAAAGGGATCTCGGAGTATAAATACACAAATCACTAAAAGTTGCGACACAGTTTAGCAAGCCCATAAAAAAAGCAAACCAAGCACTAGGGTTTATTTCTAGAGGTATAGAATTGAAAAGTAGGGAAGTTATGCTAAACATGTATCGAAACCTGGTTAGACCACACTTGGAGTACTGCGTACAGTTCTGGTTGCCATATTATAAAAAAGGTATAGAGGCACTGGAGAGGGTACAGAGAAGATTTACAAGGATGATACCAGAAATGCGAGGGTATAACTATCAGGAAAGGATGAATAGGCTGGGTCACTTTTCTCTTGAAAAAAGAAGGCTGAGGGGTGACCTAATAGAGGTCTTTAAAATTAAGAAAGGTTTTGATACAGTGGGTACAGAGAGAATGTTTCCACTTGTGGGGAAGAGCATAACTAGAGGCCATCAATATAAGATAGTCACCAAGAAATCCAATAGGGAATTCAGAAGAAACTTCTTTACCCAGAGAGTGGTGAGGATGTGGTACTCGCTACCACAGGGAGTGGTTGAAGCGAATAGTATAGATGCATTTAAGGGGAGGCTAGACAAGCATATGAGGGAGAAGGGAATAGAGGATTATGCAGATAGATTTAGATGAGGAAAGACGGGAGGAGACTCATGTGGAGCATAAACGCAAGCATGGGCTGGTTGGGCCGAATGGCCTGTTTCTGTGCATTGAGGGTGTTGGTGAAGTTTTGACAAAGTGGCCCAGAAAGTCTCCCAATGTGTCTCAAAAGTCCTCTTCAAACGCAGTGTAGTCAGTTGATCTCATTCAGCAAGTAAACATTGAAAGCAGAGCATGGATTTAAGTAGCACTCGAAATCCTCATCAATGACTTGTTTACATTTGTTCAGCTGATACCGAAGGAAGGGTTGTTAAATTAAGCGTTAAGTATGTAAAAAGGAAAAGATTAGTGAAGACAAATGTAGGTCCCTTACAGTCAGAAACGATAGAATTTATAATGGGTAACAAGGAAATAGCAGAGCAATTAAACAAATACTATGGTTCTGTCTTCACGGAAGAGGACACAAATAACTTCCCAGAAATGCTAGGGAACCAAGGGTCTAGTGAGAAGGAGGAATTAAAGGAAATTTGTATTCATAAAAAAATAACGCTGGAGAAATTAATGGGACTGAAAGCTGATAAATCCCCCGGGCCTGATAATCTGCATCCCAGAGTACTAAAAGAGGTTGCCATGGATATAGTGAATGCAATGGTTGTCATCTTCCAAAATTCTATAGATTATGGAACATTTCCTGCAGATTGGAGGGTGGCAAATATAACCCCACTATTTAAAAAAGGAGGGAGAGAGAAAACAGGGAATTACGGTTAGCCTAACATCAGTAGTAGGGAAAATGCTAGAGTCTATTATAAAAGATGTGATAACAGGACACTTAGAAAATATCAACAAGATTAGACAAAGTCATCATGGATTTATGAAAGGGAAATCGTGTTTGACAAACCTACTGGAGTTTTTTGAGGATGTAACTGATAGAATATATAAGGGAGAACCAGTGGATGTGGTGTATTTGGATTTTCAGAAGGCCTTTGACAAAGTCCCACATAAGAGGTTAGTGTGCAAAATTAAAGCACATGGGATTGGGGGTAATATACTGGCATGAACTGAAAATTGGTTAACAGACAGGAAACAGAGAGTTGAAAAAAATGGGTCTTTTTTGGGGTGGCAGGTGGTGACTAGTGGGGTACTGCAGGTATCAGTGCTTGGGCCCCAGCTATTCACAATATATATCAATGATTTGGATGAGGGAACCAAATGTAATATTTCCAATTTTGCTGATGACACAAAACTAGGTGGGATTGTAAGTTGTGAGGAGGATGCAAGGAGGCTTCAAGGTGATTTAGACAAGTTGAGTGAGTGGGCAAATACATTGCAGATGCAGTATAACGTGGATAAACGTGAAGTTATCCACTTTGGTAGGAAAAACAGAAAGGTAGAGTATTATTTAAATGGTGCTAGATTGGGAAATGCTGATTTAGAAAGGGACCTGGGTGTCCTTGTACACACAGTCACTGAAAGCAAACATGCAGGTGCAGCAAGCAGTTAGGAAGGCAAATGGCATGTTGGCCTTCATTGCAAGAGGATTTGAGTACAGGAGCAAGGATGTCTTACTACAGTTGTACAGGGCCTTGGTGAGATCACACCTGGAGTATTGTGTGCAGTTTTGGCCATAGAGGGAGGGCAGCGAAGGTTCACCAGACTGATTCCTGGGATGGCAGGACTGTCGTATGAGGAGAGATCGGGTCGACTAGGCCTGTATTCACTAGAGTTTAGAAGACTGAGAGGTGATCTCATTGAAACGTATAAAATTCTGACAGGGTTAGACAGACTGGATGCAGGGAGGATGTTTCCCTTGGCTGGGGGGTCTAGAACGAGGGATCACATTTTCAGGATATGGGGTAGGACATTTAGGACTGAGATGAGGGGAAATTTCTTCACTCAGGGTGGTGAACCTGTGGAATTCTCTACCACAGAAGGCTGTGGAGGCCAAGTCACTGAATATATTTAAGAAGGAGATAGATAGATTTCTAGACACAAAAGGCATCAAGGGGTATGGGGAGAGAGCGGGAATATGGTATTGAGATAGAGGATCAGCCATGATCATATTGAATGGCGGAGCAGGCTCAAAGAGCCGAATGGCCGACCCCTGCTCCTATTTTTCTATGTTTCTAGTTTCTATGTCTCCACGAAAATGGCCTGCAGCCTCTTAAATGAGCGCTAGCAGGCAATTTAATTGTCAATCAGCCACTTAACAATCCTCCAGGCAGTCGTTCCTAGCACTGGCTTCAACTCTTTTACCAAGATGGCGCCTTGCGCTAAGCGCGGGCTAAACCGGCATTGCCACTTAAAACCCCATCTAGTCACATCTTTAACTCTTTAGTGCCTAAAGTATTCAGCCAAAATAGCCCCATCATATTCAGTGGGAGTATGGCTTTGAAATTGTCTACCAGGTCAACTCCAGGGATATCGAGCCCAGGTCAACTCCAGGGATATAAAGCCAAGTTCATGTAAACTGTCTCTGTCTCCACTTAAGACTAATAACAATAAACAGCATAAAGACTAAGGAGGTGCATGGATAAATAGTAGAAGGGCCAGCTTTCTAGATGTCAGAAGTATATAATGTGCTATTGTATATCTATAAAAGTCTGATATTGATGTCTAAGGACAGATTTTCCTCTTTAGGGTTGAGCCATAAAAGATCATCAAGGTGGAGGGCATAGAAAAGCATCGGGAGAAGAGGGGTTAGGATTACAGACCTACAACTTTCACCCAATAATTTAAACAGAGTCAGATAATGAATCACCCTCTTAAAGGGGCTCAGTTTTCATATCCAAATGAAAATTGACTTGTGCTGACCCAAATCTTAAGGTGCATTTACGCCCATATTGTGGGAGGCGGGCTGTGCTCAATTTTTCAATATGAGCACCGTTCCTTATTTAGACTAAGCTATGTGGCCTAGGTCTGCTCAATTGCATTCCCATTTATGCAGTCACTGGTCTAAAACCCACGTAAAACTGGTGTAAGCAGCTGAACTACATGGAAACTTCTGTGCAGCCTTTAAAATGACAGTTCAGCCAGGACTCTTCAGCAGCTGACTGGGGAACAACCAGGTGAGAGAGGAACAGTATTTGGCTCTTTCACTTCAAATAACTTCACTGCATATCTGAAGAAACCAGAACTGTACTGATGCAGATCTTAAAGAACTCCTCAAAGAGATGGAAGGCAAGAGGCACAGACCACTGGCAAACATGCCAGGAATCGTAATGCATGCCACCTGGAAGAAGGTGGCATTGGCACTGAGCGCTAACCCACTCACCATCAGAATGGCTGGCTAGCGCCACGAAAAATTCAATGACCTCATCAGGACTGGTAAGATAAACACTGGGAACTCTCTACTTATATTCCTTGTCCATCCTGGGCACCAGCATGCTCTTCACCCTTTTAAAGCAACACTTGAACAACTAACCCTTCACAGTGGACTCTGGTTAATGGCACCTCGATCTCAGTATCCTGCACTATGACTACCCAGCTTCACTAACACCAATATCTGGAATGCACAACACAAAAATCTCTTCCTCCACTTTAACATCCTCATAGCCCGCATCTCTACTTCACCTGTCCCATGCCACATGGCGCACACACCTCAACTGGTAGCCTTACCCTAATTTATTCGACCTTCTTGTAGGAGCAGTTAGCACACAATGCCTCTCAAAGGCATTCCACCGTTACACCCCTCAGTCCCTTTGAGGAGAAGGCCAGGGAGATGGTGGGCAGTTCGCGCTTGATGTGGGAGATGACGAGGTCGCCGGGTTCTTAACAGCACCAGGTTAGCGACTGTGTATTTACACTGTGCCAAGGCGATAATGCACACCCACTCTTAGCTTTTCCCCTCCATTCCTGCAGTTCCACCACAGTAATGGAGGGCAATGGAGGATTTCCAGGCCTTGGTGACCACTATGCCTCAGGGCTTTCAGCTGCCATCTTAATCCAGGAAAACAAAGTCTCAGGACTTTATCAGCGTTATCTGAATCAGGTTGGCATTGGCTATCTTGAAAATCAAGATAGCAAATTCATTAAAATATGCACAGGTGTAACCATTCCTTTCTGGTTTCAGTGAGTGGTGATAGCCCATAAATATACTCCTTCTGAAAAATATTTCAAATAGCACATATTCTTATTGAACCACTGCAACACACTTGTACTATACACTGTAATCACATCAGCTTTTATTTTATATCACGTTATGGTAAAATAGCAAACTGAGTCTTTACTAGAAATATATATATTTTTTGGCTTTGAGTGCAAATCACTTCGTCCCAAGAGTGTTTTTCTTGACACAACCAATATAAACAAAACACGAAGATTATAGATTCCTGCTTTACTTATCTTGCATTAATCTTTTCTCTAAGATGACATAGCTGGTGTGTAGTCTATCAGACATTAAACCTACATGGTTTTGGCAGTTTTCTCAGCAAGGTAAGTAAGATTAGATGTGTGTGATAAATCCATGAAGTGGAACAAGGACTCGAAGAGGCGAGGTAGTAGAATTAACATGAGTACTTTATTAACAACTGGGAAACACATACAGACAGGCCTGCACCCAGCATCCTGGCATTCCACCTTTGCTGACCTAACAGGAAGCAAAACCCTGACCTAAACAGGAAGCAAACCTCTGACCTTAGTAGCAGCATTGGCTACAGCACCACCTGGTGGATAACCTTAATCATAACATCCCAGATTACTATATCTCTCCCCCCTTAAGATTTCAGTATGAACTTCTTAACCAACAACCATTCCCAAGGGTCACATAAGAAGTCTCCATTCACCATGTTCCATAGTTGATGAATCTAACAGGTCAGTATCAATCTCTCTGGTGGCTTGCAAGTCCTTTGTGAACATCTGACAGTAAAGTCCCTGCTTGTTTGTGGTGAAGCCACCAGCTCCTGAGCAGTGCTCGGAGTGTCTGACTCTGCAACGATGGTTTCCTCTTGAGGAATGGGTTCCTGTGGAATTGTCGCTGTCCCTGGTGGTGGCACCACAGATGCACTTGGATAACTGGGGGCAAACCTGTCCTCAGCCATTGCATCTGGAAATTTCATTTCAATTTCCCTTGTCTGGTAAGTATCTGATCTACATGTCTGCATGCTACCCTACCATCACCCAACATGACCTTGTATGATACGGGACCGGTCATTGAGTCTATGAAGGCAGGAATCCACTTGGGTCCATAACTGAAATTCCTGGTAAGGACAGCATCTCCTTCTCCAAAACTTCGGCTCTTTGTTCTTTTGACATCGTTCTCTTTTTGTTTGTTTTGTCTGTTTTCCATTTTCCTTTTTAGGTCTGGGTGGACAAAGTCAAGAGTGGAGCGTAGTCTACGACCTAATAACATCTCAGCAGGAGAGAGTCCTGTGGTGGATTGAGGTGTTATTCTGTAGCTGAACAGAACCTGTGACACTTTGGCTGCTAAACTCCCTTCTGCACTTTTTTTCATCATCTCTTTAAATGTTTGTATGGCTCTCTCCACAAGTCCATTTGAGGACGGATGATATGGAGCTGAGGTCACCTGCACTTATGCCATTTTTTCTCAAGAACTCTTTTGTCTCTGTACTCACAAAACAAGTGGCATTGTCACTTACCACGATCTCCGGTAGCCCTTGATTACTGAAGCTCCAATGCAGGTAGTGTTCTGCCCTCGCAACGCGCTTCTATGCAGAGCTAGACAGATAGCGAACAACTCGATATCTTCCAATAAAATCACAAGGCTTGACTTTTCTTGTAACGCTTTACTGAACGATTCTAATTGTAAAACTGAAATACAACACAGAAATGGAAGCACACATTAGTATACAAGCGCATAACTGATATGTATACACAAATTTAGGTACGCCTGAGCAACACAGTACATTTAGTAAACTGGGAGGCATTCTCTTTAAATTAGCCCTGTGCATAGTGCATCAAAATACAGCTACTAGTTAATCAGCTAGACAGAGAAAAGTTACAACTAAACATTTTCTACAACATGCAGTGCACACTAATCATCCATAGCATTCTAAAATACTTACAGACAAACAATTTCCAAGACTCAAGCATGGGGACAATACAACTGCTCGGAGCCTGTGCTGCTGTAGGAGCA
Organism: Somniosus microcephalus; assembly: GCF_052327205.1. Lineage (NCBI taxonomy): Eukaryota > Metazoa > Chordata > Chondrichthyes > Squaliformes > Somniosidae > Somniosus > Somniosus microcephalus. Next base: position 30,887,136 of record NC_140996.1, on the reverse strand, counting down.
CCGTGGTGTAGGTCTGTGTCCCAGCGAGGACTCCACGAGGACTACGTAGCAGTCCTGTGGGGAGCGTGATGACCTCATCACGCTCGGTAGCGTTGTCCGCGCTTGGGGCGTCACGTGATGCGCGTGGTCGCGTTTCTGGCCGTGGAGGCCGAAGTCGGGAGCGGGAGCTGGAGGCCAGGCTGAGCCGATGCTTGCCGCGGGAGCGGAAGATCGCGTCGCTCCCGGCGGCTGGTAGATGCGGCCAAAGACGCTAGGCCGGGCTGTGCCGGCAGCCTTTCTGGAAGGCCGAGTCGGGCCGGCAGCCGCCTCACGCACGTCACGTCGTACGTGCCGTGACGTCAGCACGCTACGTTGTACGTGACGTGACGTCAGCGCGCTAAGGCGCGTCTTAAAGGGGCAATGGCCCTAAAAGGTAAGTTAAAGGGGCAACGGCCCCAACAGGTAGGTTATACATATATAAGTAAGTTAAATACATACAGTGAGGTTAAGTTAGAGGGAGAGGCAGCACACTCCCCGCTTGGTACAATTCCATTGTACCACTACAGATACAAAATAAACCTGAAGAAAACGTCCTTTGGCTGCAACATACTCAGAGTCCGTTCTCTAGGTTACTTCAGAAAGGAGGATCTCTGAGACTGGCCTCAGAAACACTTTGATAGGCCCCTCCTTGACAATCTTCACCTCCACCTTGCGGACCCTCTTGTCCCTGGTCGGCAGAGTTTTGACAACCAGGCCCACTGGCCATTCATTTCTGCGTACTTGGCTGTCTTTCAGCAAGACAACGTCTCTCACTTTGACGTTTGGCTTGTCTTCTGTCCATTTCCTACGGCTCTGTAGGGTGGACAAATACTCTCCTCTTTGCTTGGGGAATGTCTGTCCCTCTTCAAGACATTTGAATTCCTCCTTGAAGACATCATGCTGGACAGAGCGAATGATCACACCTTTGGCTTGTGATGGCTCACTTGTGCTGGATACTTCTTTAGAACATTTCCATCCTTTGCGTTCTATGTTGTCCGAATTCCCCTTGAAGGATGCTGCTACATGAATGAGTTGGGCTGTGGTTCGGCAGAGTGTTCTCCAGCTTGAGAATCGCTCGAAGCTTTGTGAGCCCAACTGAGATTCTGAGGCATTGGTGACCAGGGTCGTAACTTCAGGCCGAATCTCAGTATCAGCTTCAGGCTCCACAAGGGTGAAGGGATTGGACTCAAGAGTCTCCTCTGTGTTGACATTAGACAGGAAAGAGGGGCCCAAGAACCAACTGCTTTGCTGTAGGTGTGCTGCTGGTATAGACCTGGTAGCATGGTCTGCAGGGTTCAGGTCTGTGGAGACATAGCACCACTGGTCAGGGTGAGTGGATCGTCTGATACGAGTCACCCGGTTGGAAACATACACGTAAAACCTTCTTGTGGAGTTGTGGATGTAACCAAGTACAATCTTGCTGTCCGTGAAGAACTTGACGGCGCCCACATCGATGTCAATCTTGTCTCTGATCAACTGTAGGTTCCATTTTGCTTCTTTTTCTGGGAGGAGTGGAGCATCCCACTCACTCTGATCCGATGAGAGTTCCCGTACTAATGCTTTTCCTTGCATTGTTATGGGAGCTACGAACCCCAAAGGGTCGTACAAACTGTTGACTGTGGACAGGATGTCTCTCCGTGTGAATGGCCTTTCTTCACGGGACACCAGGAATGTGACGCTGTCTGTTTCCAGGTTCCAGGAGAGCCCCAGGCTCCGTTGAAGGGGGGGAGGATCCACTCCAAGGTGCAAATCCTTCAGATCCTTGGCACGGTCCTCTGCAGGGAAGGCTTCCATCACCTGTCCATTGTTCGATGCTACCTTGTGTAGTCTCGGGTTGGACTCTTTCCATGGCCAACAACTTTCAGGACGGCCATCTAACTCCAGAAGGCCCGAACTCAACAACTCTCGGCGGATAAGGCACCCAGCGAGGTCCTGTGTACCCTGTGGCTCGGGTGGGGACTGCTTGGCCGGATTGGCCGAGTGCTGTGGAGGTCTATGTAGGTAAGTCTTGCTTGTTTCTTCTCCTTTAAGCTCAGTGTCTCCAAAAACAGGCTGTTTGCTACTGTGGTGAGTAGCTGGTTCTGCGTTGAGATAGTTGGATGTTTCCTTGGAGAACAATTTGGAGTGTTGTTGGACACACTCACTTGTACGTTGCACTGGACTGAGGGGCTGTCCCAGAACATATGTTTCCTGGCTGGGCTCCCCGCCTTCGTTCTCCTCACCTTCTTCATAAGCTGCGGCTTTAGCTTTAGCGGCAGCGGCAGCTCTCTGGCTTTGGAGAATGTGGAGACTGGCAGCGAGGTCAGCTCTCTGCTTCATAACCCTAGCTTCTTTTTCAGCAAGGGCCAATTGAGCCTGGGCAGCCTTTGCCTTGGCACGTGCTTTGGCGGCTGCAGAAGCTGTCGATGACGACGGTCTGCTGGACTGCCGAGATGATCTAGTGGATACTTTAGAGGACTGTGCTGTCTGCTTCATCACACTAGCGTCGAGGTCAGCTCTCTGCTTCATCACACTAGCGTCGAGGTCGGCTCTCTGCTTCATAAGGTCAGCTTTCTGCTTCATCATACTAGCTTCGAGGTCGGCTCTCTGCTTCATAAGGTCAGCTTCTTTTTCAGCGAAGGACAATTGAGCCTGGGCAGCTTTTGCCTTGGCACGTGCTTTGGCGGCTGCAGAAGCTGTCGATGACGACGGTCTGCTGGACCGCCGAGATGACCTAGGGGATACTTTAGAGGGCTGTGACTTGGCATCGTTTGCTAGGAGAGGCTCATGCTTCTCGCTTGACTGGTCGACGTCCTCTATGGTATATTGTTTTCCTGAGCGTAGACTCATGGTAGCTGAGTGGTATTTTCCTGTGCTTGAGCCCGCTGTGCTGCTGTCTTTTTACTGTTCTGCCCTCGCAACGCGCTTCTATGCAGAGCTAGACAGATAGCGAACAACTCGATATCTTCCAATAAAATCACAAGGCTTGACTTTTCTTGTAACGCTTTACTGAACGATTCTAATTGTAAAACTGAAATACAACACAGAAATGGAAGCACACATTAGTATACAAGCGCATAACTGATATGTATACACAAATTTAGGTACGCCTGAGCAACACAGTACATTTAGTAAACTGGGAGGCATTCTCTTTAAATTAGCCCTGTGCATAGTGCATCAAAATACAGCTACTAGTTAATCAGCTAGACAGAGAAAAGTTACAACTAAACATTTTCTACAACATGCAGTGCACACTAATCATCCATAGCATTCTAAAATACTTACAGACAAACAATTTCCAAGACTCAAGCATGGGGACAATACAACTGCTCGGAGCCTGTGCTGCTGTAGGAGCACCGTGGTGTAGGTCTGTGTCCCAGCGAGGACTCCACGAGGACTACGTAGCAGTCCTGTGGGGAGCGTGATGACCTCATCACGCTCGGTAGCGTTGTCCGCGCTTGGGGCGTCACGTGATGCGCGTGGTCGCGTTTCTGGCCGTGGAGGCCGAAGTCGGGAGCGGGAGCTGGAGGCCAGGCTGAGCCGATGCTTGCCGCGGGAGCGGAAGATCGCGTCGCTCCCGGCGGCTGGTAGATGCGGCCAAAGACGCTAGGCCGGGCTGTGCCGGCAGCCTTTCTGGAAGGCCGAGTCGGGCCGGCAGCCGCCTCACGCACGTCACGTCGTACGTGCCGTGACGTCAGCACGCTACGTTGTACGTGACGTGACATCAGCGCGCTAAGGCGCGTCTTAAAGGGGCAATGGCCCTAAAAGGTAAGTTAAAGGGGCAACGGCCCCAACAGGTAGGTTATACATATATAAGTAAGTTAAATACATACAGTGAGGTTAAGTTAGAGGGAGAGGCAGCACAGGTAGTCTATAGTAGTAGTGGTGGAAGCAGAATTTACAGGATAAACATCCATCCATTTGGAATGTGCATCAATGATTATGAGGAACATCTTCTCCATGAATGGACCCGCATAATCTAAGTGCAATCTTCTCCATGGTTTATCTGGCCACTTCCAGGGGTGGAGAGGAGCCGCTGCTGGTGCCTTCCAGTGTTCCTGACAAGTGCTGCATGTCTTGACTAGATTTTCTATCTCCTCATCTAGCTTTGGCCACCACAAGTAACTCCTAGCCAAGGCTTTCATATGCGAGACTCCAGGATGACACTGATGTAGTTGCTCTAGGATAGACTGTCATGCTGGCTGTGGAATAATCACTCGTGCTCCCCACAACACGCAACCATCCTGCACACTCAGCTCTGTTTTCCTGACACTGTAGGGTGTGAAGTCAGCCCCTTCTAGATGCTGTGGCCATCCCCTCACCACATATTCTTGAACTCTAGACAGTACTGGATCTTTGCCTGTCCATGTTCTTACTTGCTCTGCAGTCACAAGTGCCATGTCAGTGTCCTCCCACATCCACACTCTGTCCTCTGGAGCTGCATGGATAGGTGTGCCTGGCAGTGGAAGATGGCTCAAGGCATCTGCGTTCCCATGGTACTTGCCCACCTTGTAGACGATGACATACACATATGCCCTCAACGCCATGGCCCACCTCTGGATCCGGGGTGACACCATCTGTGGAACTGCTTTCATTTCATTGAAAAGAGAGAGAAGAGGTTTATGATCGGTGCATATGGTGAACTTCCTGCCATATATGTACTTGTGGAACCTCTGTAACCCAAACATTACTGCTAACCCCTCTTTGTCTAACTGGGAATAGTATTTTTCTGCTGGTGTTAGAGTTCGGGACATAAACCCTATTGGTCTTTCAGTTCCATATTCCATGCAGTGTGAAAGAACTGCCCCCACCCCATAAGGTGAAGCGTCACAAGAGAGAATGATGTCTTTCTCTGCATTGTAGTGAACCAGCACATCTGACGACAGCATCAGTTTCTTGGACTGTTCAACTGAAACCCCTGCTCCTCTCCCCACTGCTACTGTGTCTCCTTGCACAGTAGTTTGTGAAGAGATGCTAACACAGTTGACAAGTTTGGTAAAAACCTGTTATAATAGTTCAGCAGCCCCAGGTAAGCTTTTAACTCAGCCACATTTGTAGGAGCAGGGGCGTCCTGCAGTGCTTGTACCTTCTCCTTGAGTGGATGGAGCCCATTGGCGTCCACTCTGTGTCCCAGGAACACTGCCTCATTCCCCAGGAAAGTGCACTTACTCCTCTTGAGCCGGAACCCTGCCCTCTCCAATCTCTGTAGTGCCTCTCTCAGAGTGCTCAGATGCTCCTGGTCGGTTCTCCCCATCACCAGAATGTCATCCAGATAGATGGAAACATGTGGAATCCCTTGCAGTACACCTTCAATTGTCCTCTAGAAGATAGCTGGACTAGATGAGACACCAAACGGTAAGTGGTTATATGTAAACAAGCCCTTGTGTGTATTTATGGTGACATACTTCTTTGATTCATCATCCAGTGTAATCTGCAAGTAGGCATGACTCATATCCAACTTTGTGAATTTATTTCCTCCAGCCAGGTTTGCAAAGAGATCCCTGTTTTGGGAATAGGATACTGCTCTAGTTTGGACACCCGATTGACTGTCAATTTATAGTCTCCACAGAGTCTTACCAAATTGTCCGGTTTTGAAACAGGTACTATGGGAGCTGCCCATTCTGAACATTTCACTGGCTCCAGTATGTTCTCTCTCAATAGACGGTCAAGCTCAGTCTCTACCTTTGGCTTCATGACATAAGGCACAGGTCGTTGTTTAAAAAACCTTGGTGATGCCTCCTTGTCTACATAAATCTTAGCTGGGGGGCCAATAAATGTGCCAAGTTCCACCTTGAACACATTCACATGTTCACTCAACACTTCTTGCAAAGTCAACTGTTTGCCCGTATCTATTTGATGTACTGCTCCCCAGTCTAATATAAGTTCTTTTACCCAGCCCCGACCCAACAGGTTTGGTCCGGTACCCGATATTATAACTACAGGTAGCTGGTCCACTGTGTCCCTGTGTTGCACAGTTACATTAGCTGTGCCTAATGTCGCTACTCGTTCACCTGTATATGTTTTAAGATGCAGGGAGCAAGACTTTAACTCTGGAACTTTTGCACAGTTCCACAATTTTGAGTACTCTGCCTTGTTCATTATGGTCACACTGCACCCTGTATCCACTTCAAAGTTCACCTTAGAGACATTTACTGTCAGTTGCAATGTGATAGGAGCCACTTTTGGATTGTACACTAACATGCTATACATTATGAACATGTCCTCTTCTTCCTCAGCTTCCCCGCTGATGTAGTGTGCTCCATGTTTTTTCACTTCTCTTGCTTGGTTTTGCTTTCCTCCCCCTTTTGGTTTGGATCCCTCCACAGGTGATTTTGCCCTGCATGCTCGTTTTATGTGTCCTTGTTTCCCACAATTGTAGCACTTTTCCTCCAGAAACCGGCATTCACTCACCAGGTAATCACCCTTGCATCTATAACATGTCTTCCCATGCTCACATTGTGGTTTCTGATGCATGTTTAACTTGTGCACAACAACCTGACCTGCAACTTGCTTAGCATTAGCCCTGTCTGAACCCTGTATTTCTTTTACATCTTGGTTCGCTGTCTCTATGGCTTGAGCAAGTTCCAATGCTTTTTCATAAGAAAGCCCAGTCTCAGATAATAATCTGCGCTGCATTCGGTCGTCCATTATTCTGCAAACTAGCCTATCTCTCAGCATTTCCTTCAGGTTGTTCCCATAATTGCAATCTTGTGCTAATTTACGCGACACCGCTACATAGTCCATTACGCTCTCTTCCTCTTTTCTGTTCCTTGAATTAAACTTGAACTGCTGTACAATCTCACTAGGCTTAGGGTTGAAATGTTCTTTTAGCAAGGCCACTAATTCAACAAATGATTTGTCGCCAGGCTTTTCAGGACTGAGCAGATTCTTCATCAAACTGTAGGTTTGGCTTCCCACTGAACTAAGCAGAATGGCTTTCCTTTTTCCGGCATCATTTATTTCATTTGCTTCAAAAAAATAACCCAACACTTCACAGTATTCCGCCCAGGTTTGTGCTTGAATATCAAAAGCGGAAACCGTTCCTATCGTGGCAGCCATGCTCTCTTCCAACTGGTAGCTAACTTTAGCTCAGGATTTTGTTGTTTAAACGTCCCGGCAGACTTTTCTTCTTTATTCAGGGTCCTTTTGTTACCTCGTCGCAAAATGTGATAAATCCATGAAGTGGAACAAGGACTCGAAGAGGCACGGTAGTAGAATTAACACGAGTACTTTATTAACAACTGGGAAACACATACAGACAGGCCTGCATCCAGCATACTGGCATTCCACCTTTGCTGACCTAACAGGAAGCAAAACCCTGACCTAAACAGGAAGCAAACCCCTGACCTTAGCAGCAGCATTGGCTACAGCACCACTTGGTGTGTAAGGGGTTTTCCTCGAGAGGTTTCCCAGAGGTTTCTCTCTCCAGAGGCCTCTCTTTCTTGCACAGTAAAACCTTGAGTGGTTCGACCCACTCACCCCTTAGATTCTATACTCTGGACTTAGGCGCAGGAACTGCAATGCAGAGAAAACTCTTGTAGACCAAGTTTGATGAAACAAAATGAAATTTTATTGCATAAGGAAAATTGTCAAATCAAATGCAAGCAGGTAAGGGAGTACATGGGAGGGAAAAACACACAAACAAATCATAACGACACAGCTCTAACTAAAGCAAATACAGGCATCTTATACTCTACAAAGATCATCATGAAATAAGGAAACACACGGAACATCGAGGGACAACAACTCATGTTAATTGTACCCTTAAATCCACCCCCTTATTAAACCTATCTAGATCTGATTGTGAAGGGCCAGAAACATGCTCACCAATCCCACTAGGAAGTGCAAGGTTTTGAAAACGAGTCTGTGTTTGGTCCGTTCAAGCGTTTCGTCTCCACGTGGATCATGGAGCCCCTGCGAACTGCGCCACACCTCTCTCCTGAGGTGGGGGTTGGGGGCGGCTGGACACCGGCAGGCCTGGATGTCGGCGAGGTCGAGGATCGTCGGCTCGACCCTGGTCAGGGGAGCCTTGGGCTGGTGTGGCCCCTTCTACCTTCAGCTACGGCCCGGGGATGGTCGATGATCTCCCAATGGTCTTCCCTGGCGCGGGACGCTGGTTCCGAAATGACTCTTTATACAGTCAGAATTGTCCTTCTGATTTCTCCAACGGTGGAGCAGAGTCCGCTGATCATTCCCCAAGCCAGCTCCTCTTTGCCCAGCTCAAAAGCTGGACAGGCTGCTGGGGCTGCAACGACTGTCCGATTTTAAACTGTCCTTTTTCTCGGCTCTCTTTGTGACTGTCCGAGCTTGTTGATTCAAGCTTCCTCCAGCATGTTCTTCCAAGCTGTTTCTTCCTCCTCAAGCTGCGTGTCCGGGGTGCTGCGCTCCGTCCCTCAACTGCTGAAAGGTCTCTTCAGTTATACCTTTCTTCCCGAGGCCTCACTTCCCGCCCAAAATCAGGCTAGTCTTTGTTTTAACTTTGGCGGGCTTTGAGCACAATGGGGCAGTTATTATATTTAAAATCATTTTAAGCGGCTGGTAACTGTGGTGTATGTAACCTGTTCCACCTTAAGAGAACTTAAGCCTGTTCCACCTTAAGAGATGTACTACTTTCTCTGGCTGCTGTATACGTAATACCGGTGGTGACCACCGGTATATAAGTACTGTGTAGTGATATTGCTGTTAGTATAGCCCTGACCTCCAACTAGTAAAGACCTGTTGAAACGTTATTCTTGTAGTCTGTGTCAGTAATTAATCTTAAATACAACTAGAACACACAGACTTAACAGTGGCGACGAGTCCGATTCTTACCCTGCGGCAGTTTATACCCACGGCGGCTTCGTCCACAGAATGGGCGTCGAAGAGAGGCATCCACCCTCATCACCCTGCTGGACGACACGTCGCGCGGCAGGCATCGAGAACCCAGAGTGCAGAAGATATCCTGAACTCGAAGCCTCCATCAGCGACAGTCAGCTATCTTCCTTCTACCTCGGTGATGGGTAAGCCGGTCAGCGACGCGAGCAGAAAGTCGGCCGCGTTGGCTGTACAGACGGGGAGGGGAGACGGAGGAATAAGGGCGGTGAGATCGATCGCGACCGGAGATAAGGGCCGGGCCGCATTCGGGCCAAAAGGCGCAGCGCGGGGACATCGATCGCGGCTGGTGATAAGGGCCGGGCCGCATTCGGGCCAAAAAGGCGCAGCGTCTGGGACGACTGAAGGCGCGAGAGCCGCGGTGAAGGCGAACGCAGCCAGTGCTAATAACCGGGCTGCAAGAAGGGCTGCGAGGCGCGACATCGGGGAAGCGCGAATGCCCGAGGGAGCCGCGGTGAAGCGGAGACAGCGTCGGGGGAGTTACTAACCACTGGGAAAGGGGAGCAGCAGCAGCACGCCAAACGCCATTGCAGCCAGCGGGTGAAGAAGGCGAGCGCGGGAAAGACCGCCAAGCGTGGGAAACCGCCATTTTGTAGGCGGAGGACGAAGACAAGAGCGGGAAGCCGCCATCTTGGAAAAAGGGAAATCACTAAAAAAAAAAAAATTGCAACGATGCCCAAACATGGGAACATTAATACCTTTGATAGCGACATCGAAGATTGGGCCACGTATGTAGAACGCATACAAAATTATTGTAAAGCAAATAAAATCCTAGGTGATGAGAAAGCACTACCTTTATTAAACTTAATGGGTGCGAAGACATACGGGCGATTGAAACACCTTTTATCACCAGATGAACCGGCGGAGAAGACATTCGAGGAGATTGTTACTGTCCTGAGAAATCATCTAAACCCCACGCCGCTGATGCTAGCGGAACGATTTAAATTTTACAGCAGAAAGCAGCTGAAAGATGAAAGCAATGCTGAATATTTAATGGGATTGCATAAGCTAGCAAAGTACTGTCAGTTTGGAACGGGACTAACAGATGCGCTAAGAGATAAATTTGTGTGTGGATTATTAAAAGAGGATACACAAAAGCGACTGCTCGAGGAGAATGAGCTGACGCTTGAGAAAGCGGTCACTATGGCAGCATCACACGAAGCCGCAGCGAGAGGCACGGCAGTAATGCAGCTACGGTCACCGGAACTCAGTACAAATCAATTGGTTTTGAGTACTGTAAAATGTTATCGTTGTGGAAAGACAACGCACGATCAGAACCAGTGTTGGTTTAAAAACCAAGAATGCAGAACGTGTGGCAGGCTTGGCCACATAGCTAAAGTATGCCGGTCAGGAAAGAAGACCAGCAACAAAATGTCACCGCAAGGAAAATATATAAAGGTACACAAGGTGACAAAGAACAGTTCGAACGAACAGAAGTCAGATTCAGACGCCAGCAGTAATGAACTGGGTAGCTTAAGAGTACGCAACGTTGGTAAGGATGCAGATCTCCAGACAATTTGGGTCACTCTTCAGATAGCAGGAGTCCAAGTAAAGATGGAATTGGACACTGGATCGGCATTGACGGTCATGAATAAGAAAGATTACAAAAGGTTATTCCAACATATTCCCCTACGGGATACGGAGATTATATTGAAAACATACACGGGGCAAAGAGTGTACCCCATCAGAAAGATAGAGGTAAAAGTGGTCCACAAGGGCAAAGAAAGCCAAGTAATGGACTTATATGTGCTACCTGAAGGAGGTCCACCACTACTGGGACGGGAGTGGATTAGGAAAATGAATATGGACTGGCACTCCTTAAAGGCACTAGCGGTAGATTCCGGGGAAACAGATGTCAAACCTAAACGATTGTCCAGAATATTGGATGATGCTAAAGAGGTGTTCCAGCAGGGACTGGGAACACTGAGAGGAATTACGGCAAACATCAAGATTGATGAACATGCACACCCAAAATTTTTCAAAGCCAGACCGGTACCCTATGCAATACGACCTGCTGTAGAAGCGGAACTGGAAGCGCTAGAACGTTCAGGTGTACTGTCTAAGGTAGATTGGAGTGAGTGGGCTACGCCCATTGTTCCCGTTATGAAACGTCCTTCGAGCAACAAGCCAGGAGAACCAGGGAAGGTTCGCATCTGTGGAGACTTCAAGATCACCGTTAATCCGGTGCTTCACACGGTGCAGTATCCGCTTCCGCGGATTGAGGATATTTTTGCTTCGTTGTCTGGCGGGAAACACTTCACCAAGATAGACCTGGCGCAGGCGTACTTGCAGATGGAGGTTGAAGAAGAGTCACGCCAGTACCTCACGATCAACACGCATAGAGGTTTGTACCGGTATAATAGGCTGGTTTTTGGAGTGGCATCGGCTCCAGCAATTTGGCAGAGGGCCATGGAGCAGGTATTACAGGGAATTCCAGGCACACAATGTTACCTGGACGATATTCTGATTACAGGAGATGGTGATGAAGAACACCTCGCAAACTTGGAACTGGTGCTCAACAGACTGAAAGAGTATGGACTTCGAGTTAATCGGCAGAAATGTGAGTTCTTTCAGAAGCGGATCTCGTACTGTGGTCATGTCATTGACCGGGAGGGGCTTCATAAGTCTCCTGACAAGGTAGAGGCAGTTGTAAAGGCTCCCGCTCCGGATAATGTCTCTCAGTTGAGGTCGTTTCTAGGATTGATGAACTATTACCATAAGTTTCTACCGAATCTATCCATGGTACTGCACCCGCTGAACGCTCTTTTACAGAAGGGGGTACCATGGGGATGGAGCGAAAACTGTAAGAAGGCATTTCGCAAAAGCAAAGAATTGATCACCTCAGAGGAAGTGTTGGCTCACTTCAACCCGACACTGCCTATTCGGTTGGCTTGTGATGCTTCTCCATATGGTATTGGGGCAGTACTCTCACACAAGTTGCCAAATGGCACGGAAAGGCCAGTCGCGTTTGCATCCAGATCATTGACCTCCGCTGAGCGCAACTATGCGCAGATCGATAGGGAGGCTCTCAGCCTTGTATGGGGAGTGAAGAAGTTTAATCATTACCTGCAGGGCCAAAAATTCACACTTCTGACAGACCATCAGCCGTTGGTATCCATTTTTAACCCTAAGAAGGGTGTTTCGGTGATGACAGCACAGAGACTCCAGAGATGGTCCCTTTTCCTAGGGGCACATCAATATCAAATAGAATTCAAAGGTACAAAGCAGCATGGCAATGCTGATGGGCTGTCGCGCCTGCCACTACCTGAAGAAGAAGAGACGACGAAAGTTGACCCTGTTGAGTTATTTCATTCGACCATCATCGAGTGTTTACCAGTCACCAATGCAAGCATTGAAAGAGAAACCAGGAACGACCCGACACTGTCCCGAGTCTACGAGGTGACAGTGAAGGGATGGCCAACACATGGTGATCCTCTGTTACCGGCATTCTCAGCAAGGCGAGACCAGCTGTCCGTCTGCCATGGTACTTTGATGTACGGGACAAGAGTGATTATTCCTCCCAAGTTAAGGGAAAGAGTTCTAAAGGAACTGCATGAAGGTCATCTGGGGGGAGTTAAGATGAAATGTCTTGCTAGGGCTTATGTATGGTGGCCGGGTATTGACCAACAGATAGAGGAGTTGACGAAAAGCTGCGCTGGGTGCCAAAAAGTGCAAAATGCACCTCCGATCGCACCGCTACACCCATGGGAATGGCCTTCAGCCCCATGGCAACGCGTACATATTGACTTTGCTGGTCCATTCATGGACTCCCTGTTCCTAATTGCGGTGGACGCACATTCCAAATGGCCAGAAGTGATCAAGATGAATACCACCACTTCAGAAAAGACAATTGCGGTGTTAAGAACAATATTCGCAAGGAATGGATTGCCAGAACAGATATGTTCGGACAACGGACCACAGTTCGTGTCGGAAGAATTCCAAAAATTCTTAAAGAAGAATGGGGTGAAACATTATACCTCTGCCCCATATCATCCGGCGATAAACGGGTTGGCCGAGAGATTTGTCCAAACATTCAAAAAGGCAATAAAGGCCATGAACGATGATCAGATTCCGCTACAACACAAGGTGGACAATTTCCTAATGGCATATCGAAACGCCGCTCATGCAGTAACTAACCAAAGTCCTGTCATGATGTTTTATAACAGGAGGTTGCGGTCCAGGTTGGACTTGTTAAAACCAAATGTGCGGAGGGAAGTGGAAAACAAACAGTTCCGGCATATTAATAACAAGACCACTCGAAGTTTCGACGTAGGACAACCAGTGTTGGCAAGGGACTATGGAAACGAAAAATGGCAGTCCGGAACAATTCGGGCCAGACAAGGACCTCTGATGTACACAGTAGATATTGGTAACAATGTGATAAGGCGTCATGTGGATCAACTGGTAGAATCGAGAGCAAGGGTCGAACCCATGGTTGCGACAGAGACAACTGTGGAAGACGTTAATGAACCTGAAGCATCTACCTCGGCAGGGAATGTACCTGATGATGACGTCCAATACATAGGAAACCAACTAGAGGAGTCACCTCAGCAACAAGAATCAGAGACCACTGAAAGGCGTTATCCAACCCGAATCAGAAGGCCTCCTGAGAGACTGAACCTTTGAACTGTTTATACCTGAAGTTATATATGTATATATGTTATTATGTTATGTTAAATGGGGATATGACTGTTAAGCTAAAAAGGGAGGATTGTGGTGTATGTAACCTGTTCCACCTTAAGAGAACTTAAGCCTGTTCCACCTTAAGAGATGTACTACTTTCTCTGGCTGCTGTATACGTAATACCGGTGGTGACCACCGGTATATAAGTACTGTGTAGTGATATTGCTGTTAGTATAGCCCTGACCTCCAACTAGTAAAGACCTGTTGAAACGTTATTCTTGTAGTCTGTGTCAGTAATTAATCTTAAATACAACTAGAACACACAGACTTAACAGTAACAGGCCCATCTCTGGTTGGAAATGGCTTTCATTGTTTTGAATGTCCTGCTGATCTCGTTATCTAGTCCTGGGTGCTGTTCTCATGAACATGAAATTGTCCCCTTTTGTCTGGGGCAGCATCTTGATGGCCTCTGTCTCCAGACCGATCTTGAGTGGATCTGCATCTAATACATATGCATGCCTGTGGGTCTGGTTTCGTTCTCTCAGAAAACGGCTTCCAGAACTTACTAAGGGTTCAATCCACATAGCTGTCTGAGGTTGCGCAGGAACCATTTTAAAGTGTCCCAATAAGCTGGTCACATGATACGGTGGCCATTTTGTATGCCCCTTTTTCTGGGCTTCTTTTAAAACAGTCTTAGAATCACGGCCTCTTCTGCCATTTAACCCTTATTAATATGAAATCCAATTTTGCGACTCCTACAGGTGGATAACCTTAATCATAACATCCCAGATTACTATAGTGTGTAATGCAGACAGCAGGCGCTAGAACTGAGGATCTGCAGTAAAATACCTTGGGGCAAGTATCCACTTGTTTCCACAAGTCATATCAGCATGATCTGGGGCAAATCAGCCGAATTAGCACCAAAGATGAGGGAATTTAAAACGCAGGTGAATTATGCCCTAAACCACATACGCTCATGTTTTCCACGATCTTTTATGCTGGTTCAAGATTTAATTTGCTTGGATCAGGCCCCACTCACAAAGCTGACCATGCCCCAGGTGAAAATTGCGAGATTCCACCGACTGTGCTGGTTCAGGAAGCCTCTTCAAATTGCATTCATTTTCTTAGGCACTCAGGCACATTTTAAAATAAAATTCGTATCAAAAATACATTTAATAAGAAACTGACTGGTGTACACCAATGAAACTATTAAATGGTCCAGTATAGTTTTTTTTAAGTCATTTTCACTGATTTTAAATCAGGTTACTCACAGGCGGAGGACTGGGCACTCATTAAAAATGCTTATTTCTGGTGATAAACCCATTTCCAGCTCTATTAGTAAAACTGCACCAGGTTACCACTCTTTAATACGTCAATGAAAACTTTTTAATGGAAAGAATAGAAACAATTGCGTTCTTTTACACTTCGCTGGTTCACTGTAGATTTTATGATTGTGATTATGCAAATGAATTTTAGCGGAAGCTTGAAGCGTAACCTAACCAGCGCAATTTCAAATGCATTTTGGCCGCAATTTCCCGATTGAGCCCAAGGCGGAAACTTTACTCCTTTTTTTTAAGAGGTAATCCGGTAATTAAAAAATAAAAGGGAACTTCGTAGGTGAAACAAAGCAGGAGAATAGTGATGGGATTTGGCAGGAGGAAGTTTGCAAATAGAAAGAATATGTTTCCAGGAAAAATAAAGTAATTTATATTTTTTTAAATAGTGCTAGGCAAGATAACATCAATCAGTTATTTAATGTTACCGTACTTCACCTTTAGATAGTACTGCAATTTTAGAAGTGGGCATACTGTGCCTCATGAGGAAGATTTATTTTCTAGAAAGTCTGAGGTTTGCTCCACCAGAATATCTTTATTTTTGCCACTTTATTTGCTGCATTTTTAGCATTTTGGAATAGACTTTTTAAATATACTTGAATATTTTATGATGTATCTGTTACTTCATGATAGGGGAAAACACACCATACAATTAAAACATACAAACGGATTCCCCTGTTGGCTCAGTCAGTTTAGCAACCAGGAATCCTAACCAATGCACCAGCCCACAAACAATCACTTACCACCAGCAGCCAGCCAACAGAAACCAGCCAGCCATCACCAGCAACTAGCTACCAGAAGCCAGCCAGAACTAACAGCCAGCTTGCAGTCAGCCACCAGCAGCCAGTCACCACCAGTGAGCCACTAGAATTCAGCAGCAGCCATCCATTTGAAGCTGTAGGGGGTGGTGTGGGCTGGCGCGTACGCCCAGTCAGTTATGCCTCTGACTGTTTACGAGCGGTTCGAATCGCTCCCACGCCCCTGGGTTCTAGGCACAGGCGGCGATACAGAAAAGACTCGAGTAGACGGGTGGTTTGGATGTAAGCAAAACCAAGATTTTTATTGAAAAAGAAATTAACACAATCTTATGAAAAGTTACTAGTATAAAATTTACAGGCGAATACAAAATAACTAAACTTATACAGGGAATGGGGAACATACGGCACATTGAGGGAAAACGACTATCTTAACAATCCCCTTATCCTTATCCCACCCCCTATACCTAACTAGATTAAGCTATGAGGGGCCAAAATTCATGTTCACCAATCCAAAAGATCTGCTGAATTCAAAACAGCGGTTTGAATCACTTGCTCCCTGGGTTCTAGACACCGAACTTAGATACAGGCAGCGATACAGAGAAGGCTCGAGTAGACAGGATGCAAACAAAACCAAGATTTTATTGAAGAGGAAAAACTTGATACAATTTTATGGAAAATTATTAGTGTACACTTCTACAGGCAAAAATTACAAGAGAGTCATAATAATACTATACTTATACAAGGAATGGGGAACACACGGCACATCGAGGGAAAACAACTACCTTAACAATCCCCTTATCCTTTTCCCACCCCCTATACCTAACTAGGTTAATCTATGAGGTGTCAGAATTCATGCTCACCAATAAAAAGGGTTTGTTAGACTCAAAACAGCGGTTGGGTTCGGTGTTCGCTCTTGGTGTTCTCTGGAGCCTGCCGTCGTCACGTGGGCTCTGGGTGCTGCAAGGGCATTGTCCAGGTTCAAGTACCCCAAAGTTACAGTCTCTGCTTGAGTACTTTACCTTGCAGGGATGATTCTTTGCCGACAGCTTGAGTTTGCCTGAAGATACTCGCAGGTCGGCTGAGGCTGAAGGCCCGATAATTCAAAGCCTACCCTCAGTTGGCCTTCCCCGGGTGGTCTTCCTCCTCCTCCCCTCGTCGCGTCCCGCTTTGCCTGGCCTGAATTGCCCGTGTTCGCCCGACCCGGTGTCGGGGCAAGGCTAGATGGAGTTGGAGAGGGCATGGGCAAAGGCCAGGGGGTAAGTGCGGGACGGGTAAAGAGCAGCAGCCATGAGTGCGAGGGGCCGAAGGACCAGGGAGCGGCGATACTGACAGCAGCTGAGCAGCAGTCTTCTTCTTCTTCTTCCAACAACTACCCCCTATTGCTACCTGGGGGCCTTCAATTATACCTTCGTCAAAAAACCTTATCTGCCCGCCAAATCAGGTTAGTTCTTTGTTTTATTTTTGGCAGGCTAGTTAAAATAATGGTAGCAATCTATACTGACGGGTTTTTAGATGGCCGGTAATTGCATCTACCGGCCCGATAATGGACACGTATTGTCCTGAAAGTCCTTGATGGGCTTGTCCCGCCTCGATGGATATGTTTAATCTGTTTCCGATTATGTATGCAGACTGTTTGATGGCTTTAACTGTAGGCCTCATTGAATTCAGATCTGCCTCTAATTCGGCCTAATACATAACTCACAGTTTGTCTGGGTCCCAAATCACAAAGCGCTCTTCACAGGAAACCTGCAGCCTTAGTTTCGATTTACCTCAAACAGCCTGGGCTGTAGAATCCACGAGGCTTTCTGCCACGAGGCACGGATGCCATCTTGGGCACCCTTTTTAATTTCAAAGAAATGTCCACGCAGGGTCCCTTTTATCGATAATAACCTTTGGGGAAATGCACAAATTTTGCGAATCTTACAACTCGTCTTTCCATTCATCTTCTTCACCACCTCGCCTTGTCGTGTCCCGCCTCACCTGGCCTGGTTTGTCCGTGTCCGCCTGGCGCAATGCCGGGCATCCCTGATGGAATGGGGAAGGCATGGGCAGTGGCCGGGCGGTAAGCGTGGGATGGGGGAAGAGCAGTAGCCACGAGGGCGAGGGGCTGGAGCAGGAGCCAGGACAAGGGCAGAGAGCAGAGAGCAGAGAGCGTCGGTTGCTCGTGGGCCTACAATTATACTCCTTCGGACGGCCCTTATCTGCGCGTCAAATCAGGTTAGCTCTTTCTCCCAATCTTGGCGGGCTAGTTTAAATAATTGTAGCAATCTAAACTAACTGTTTTTAGATGGCCGGGAATCGCACCTACTGGCCCAATTCCTGATTTGCTTTTGTTATTAATACATCTTAATCGGCCTGCCCAGCTTCGATGGCTTCCCTAAGCTGTTTCCAATTTGACTTAATGCATAATTCAAAGTCCTGTCTGCTTTCAAAACACAAAAGTCTCTCTTCACAGAAACTGCAGCCTGGGTATCGATTTCCCAAAGAGCTGCTTGTGCCACAGACTGCAACCTTTTTAAATCTTGCAGGCTTTTGGTCACAAGGTGCGGACGCCATCTTTGGGTACCCTTTTCATTAAAATGTCCATGCAGGGTCCCTTTTCTTATTAATAACCTTTGGGGAAATGTAGAAATTTTGTGAATCTTACACTCCCCCCTGCAATACTAAAACTTGCTTGAAGTATCATTGTTACAAGGTGAGCAAAATTTTTCTGACCCTCCATAGTCAACCTTCCCCTGCAATTACCTATCTAATACACCCATGACACATGCACTTCCCATTCCACGAAAATGTAGTGTACATCTGCATACAGAGAGCAAACTACAGACTTTACACACATCCAAGCATGGAGGGGTCCAACACCCCTGCACCACTTGGTATACATATCTTTATTAAATGCGTCACAAAAAAACAACAGAAAAACCTTTATTAAAAATAACAAACACATAAAAATAACAACCTTTAATCAAAAATACAAGGAAAAAGACTTAAACAGGTGTATCTCCCTCCACCTTTACATAATGTTCCTTCCAGGTCTTCTGGTTACGGAATTCTAACAACTGACCTTTTCCCTTACATTGAATGCAAACTAAACACAACACTATCCCTAACTGGCAAACCACGAGAATGTGCGAAGCCAGTCTGATCCACGAAGGGACCTCTATGTTATTGAAAATGTCCCACCAGGGTGGAATCACAATATCCAATATCTTAGTACCTATCTCTACTGTTTTCTGCTCTAGAGTGTAAAAATGTTTCTGCGAAACTATGATGGCTTTGAGTATTTTGGTAAGGTGTTCAGGGAGAGGGGGAATTTCATAGCCAAAGTGGGCTACGTACTTTTGCAAATCCGTGAAATTCTCCTTCACAGTGAGGTAAACAGCGGAGGGTTCAGGAATGGGGACAATTCAGTCCTGGGCCACTTGAACTTCTGCCTCGGGTTTAAAACAAAAGCTGCTTTCACTGACCGGACAGCAGCTATGCTGTCCATGCTGGTAGTGGGATGCGCCGGTGGTGACACAATATGTCCCACCTCCTATATATACTACCTGCGGGGGAACATGGCCTTGTGCCATTGCCTCCATGGTACAATTCATAGGTTTCGCGCCAGCAGCTCTGAACCCACACTGCGGTTTCAAATACGCATTCAAGTGCTGGGCGCACAGGATTATGTGTGCTCCCCGGCTCCGGCACCCTGAGAGGTCAGTACCTGTCATAGCCTGCTCCCACTTAATGATGTAAGACGGGACCGCTGTGAAACAAAGGTGTGCACCCCTTGAATGACTCCAATGTTCTCCACCCTTTATACCGACACGGGTTGGGCTGTCCTACCCATGACCGGCATCCTAACTACTACGCCCATGATTGTGTGGTTGGACCGCCCACAATCCACGGGGACTGGGTAGGCTTCAGGGGCTAGCTGAAGTTGGCACGGGCTTAATGCATTCTCAAATGGGTAGAGGGCTGTGAGGTGCTTGTTGCTAATCCAGGAGGGGACCAAACCCTGTTTTAAATCCTCCAGATTACTACGGCCCTCGCCCAGTATTCACGCCCCGTATAACACGCACACCTCATTTTACGCAGCCTGGTCAGAAGCATTTTTGTCCTCCCTTATGAGAGCATTTACCATCTTTGCGTGCTTTTCCAACTCCGCTATGATTTCCTTTAAATGGACCATCATGGCCTGGTCCTCATACAACTCCGAGCCCACTACTTTATTCTCATCCAGTAATATCTTCTTTAACTGTGTTTTTAAACCGTTTATCTGGGTCTGCAGCTCTATGTCATCTAAACTGTTGATGTATTAAACGCAGTAAAAACATAATTCCATACTCCCCTTCTTTGCCTCCCTACATTACCCAAAAACTCTCGGTGTGTGGTGTAGAGTTCGGCTTTGTCCACGTGGGCAAAATCAAACTCGTAAAACTTCTTGAACATGTCCTTTAATAGGGCCTGGTATAGCTGCTCTGTTTCTTTGGGGCACCACTCCGGCAAATGTACCTCGGTGAGATTTAAAATCACGGAGGCTACCGCGTAGTGTACCCCCTGGTACAGCATCTGATCGGTGGGGACTAGTACTAACCCATTCCCTGGTCCCTTGGTGGTGGTGGGGCAACCTTCCCTGGGTAACCTCGCCACCTGCGCCATGGGCGGGGACTTACGGAGGCGGGTTACCAGCTCAGTGGCGTTGACTGGGATCGGGGACTATGGGACCGCACACGCCTTCCGGCTGGCATCCCACCTCATCCCCTTCCCGGTGTCGTGCCACTTGTAATGATCAATAACATGTCATTCTATAGTGGACACTAGGTGGAGCCGTAATGCTGTATATAGCTGTATGTATAAGACTACACTACCCAGCTATATATATATTAAGACTACATTACCCATAAGGCTAGGCTACCCAGAAGGCAACAGTCAAGATGGCAGCCTACACACAGGAGCACACATGCTGCATCTCTACAGATACTGTACCTAGAGAACGTGTACTGAATAAATGACTAGCTAGAAGCTAGCTGTGTTCATAATAAGAATGTCTAGTTATTAATGCACATAAGATGGTACCAGGGTGGTGAAGATCTGCTGAAAATTGTGAAAAGCGACATGGAGAATTTGAAGCCACCAGAGCGTCTGAATCTCGAGGGAAATGTCGACTACAATTGGCGGATTTTTAAACAACAATTCAAACTCTACATTGCAGCCATCGGATTCAGTACGAAGCCAGACGCAAGGAAGATAGCGTTGCTGCTTACGGTTGCAGGCCCACAGGCAATAGAGGTATTTAATACATTTGTATTTATTCCAGAGGAGAACAGAGGAAAATTAGAAGATGTGCTAAAAAAATTTGATGCACATTGCTCTCCCAAAAAGAATGAGACGTATGAAAGATACATCTTCCGTTCTCGGACA
The DNA here is from genome assembly GCF_052327205.1 of Somniosus microcephalus. NCBI lineage: Eukaryota > Metazoa > Chordata > Chondrichthyes > Squaliformes > Somniosidae > Somniosus > Somniosus microcephalus. The sequence goes on along the minus strand of NC_140996.1, from coordinate 30,866,144 downwards.
CAGCAACAAAATGAGACTTTTGATAGCTTTATAACTGATCTGAAACTGAAAGCACAGACATGTAATTTCTCTGAGCTCAAAGCATCCATGATTCGTGACCAGATTGTGTTTGGTATTCATGATAAAAAAGTCAGGGAACGTCTGTTGAGAGAAACCGAACTAAATTTGGAAAATGCGGTGAAAATATGCCAAGCCAGCAAGCTAGCTCAAAAGCACGCGAAGACTTTCAGTGAAATCAATAATGATGCGATTGTAATGAGTGATAATGCTGCTGTCGGTGCTGTGTCCTACAAGGGGAAGAAACGTGGGCAGAACAGAAATGAAAAGCAATCGGAGGATGACATTTTTAATTGTAAACGCTGTGGTTACAAACACCAGTTAAGACAATGCCCAGCATTTGGAAAAATGTGCACAAAGTGTAATGGAAAGAATCACTTTGCGAAACAATGCTTTTCAAAAGTAAAAACAACGAAAGGGCAACAAGTTAATGTGATTGAGGACACTGATTTAAGTGAGACATTTTTTGTAGGAATGGTGTCATGTGACGATATCAAAAAAGATACAGAAAATGTGCAGCCCTCAGAAATGGACAATGCTGAACATAAAGTCAATGCAGTAAAAGTGGACAAATGGATGATCCCACTGCAGATAAATGGAGCATTAGTTACATTGAAACTGGACACTGGGGCAAAAGCAAACTTAATCAGTATGAGTGACATAAAAAATATGAAAGAAAAGCCCAAAATACAGAAAAAGTCAGTACTACTGAAGAGCTATAATGGACAGAAAATAGATAGCTTAGGTGTATGCAGACTTAAAGTGACAGTCAAAGACAAAGTGCATCATCTCATGTTTTCTGTTGTGGCTGAAAGACTTGATTCGATACTAGGTGACAAAGCTTGTGAAGATTTAGAACTGGTCAAGAGAGTCTACCGTATAAACTGTGCCATAAGCAGACCAGATGACTCAGGTGATGAAGCAGAGAGCCCATCAAGGATGAAAAGGCCAAAGGGTATCCATGTCTTCAAAAAGCCTAGTTTCTCCAAGAAGAAAGAAAAAGACTTTAAGGTCAAAGAAAAGTCCAAAGATATAACCGCAGCAGATGTTGTTAAGCAGTGGAAAGAGAAAAAGAAAAAGAAGAAGCCTGCACCAGAGCAGAAAGCAGTTCCGGTGGATACTCCTTCTTCCCTCAGGCCAATCTTTGGTGTTCCATTAGCCGAGGCTGCTGAGAGGACTATGCTGTATGATGGGATCCAGCTGCCAGCAGTTTTTCGAGAGTGCATTGACTACATTGAGAGTTATGGCATGAAGAGTGAAGGAAACACTGAAACCCTCTCCAAGCAAAGATCGCAAGGAGACCTCGATCTATACAGGAGCAGATTGATGACAATGCCGCAACTGCATCTTGTCATTCACCGCCAGAACAATCTCATGAAGACACATCAGACTTACTCGTGTTGAGAAGAACCACACGTGAAGTAAAAAAGCCTGATAGACTTAATCTTTGAGTACAATGTAAAGCTTTGAAAATGTGTTGACTGTTTTGAAAATGTTTATGTTTATAGAGCACTAACAAAAGTGTTACTGATATTATCTTTATTGTTTTCGTGAAAGTTGATTGATATTGATTTTGTTAAACCTCAAAGAAAGGGGGATGTAATGATCAATAACATGTCATTCTATAGTGGACACTAGGTGGAGACGTAGAGCTGTATATAGCTGTATGTATAAGACTACACTACCCAGCTATATATATATTAAGACTACATTACCCATAAGGCTAGGCTACCCAGAAGGCAACAGTCAAGATGGCAGCCTGCACACAGGAGCACACATGCTGCATCTCTACAGATACTGTACCTAGAGAACGTGTACTGAATAAATGACTAGCTAGAAGCTAGCTGTGTTCATAATAAGAATGTCTAGTTATTAATGAACATAAGACTACTGCTGGTGGAAAACGATGGATTAGCCTGCGGGGCAGACCTCCTCTCACCCCCACATACAGATATAAATCCCTTGGTTTGGTTCCCACCACTTGTCCCAACACACACTTAATCCTCCGTGAGTCCCTGTAATCGTCCGGTGGGTGTTGTTCCCCAACCGTTCCCACTCGGCTTTGGGGTTCCTCATATCCTTGCTCAGCTTTCTGAGCCACCAGCACCTATCCAGTGGAATGTGTCCTTTACACTTTAAACATATTCACTTTCCAACGGTGACGCTGACCCTCATGGTAATGACTTGTATCCTGGGGCACAGGAGGGAGGTCTCCCCGTATGTGAATACGGTTTGGCTGGAGCGCTGAGATGAATTGGACCCCAGCCATCCTGGCCACCTTCCCTCGTGGAAGTAGACAGCGGTCTTCTCCGCATCCCGTTCACCACTTCTATCGATCGCTGTGGGTGCCTTGTCTCCCGAGCACCCGTAGATTTGGGAGTGCTGGACGTCGCCTCGTCATCCCACGCTCTTCCCAATCAGGGCGAATAGGATCACGACACCCTTCATCCTGAAAATCTTTCTGCAAAAGATACAAAAACATGCAGCCAGGTCCCCAAGAGATTCTCTGGCTTGGTGAAGCATGGACGGGTCCCGCGACCTCGACCCCAAATGTACACACTCTTAGCAGATTGCTTACTTAAAACTACCCATCACCTTATTTAACTTACACTAATACACCCAAGCTTAAGCTAAATAATTAAACTTAACAATAAACACTAACCAAAACTTAAACTAAAACTATATACATCTGCCGCCTGTCTCCGGGCGGCCAGGTTAATCCCTGGTCGGACTGCGGCTCACCGCCACCCCCGGCATGACTGCACCGTCCTTCACTGTTGGTCCCTCGCAGCCCGTAGCTGCTGGCTGAGGACCTCTGTCCTTGGACCTTTCCCTGGCTCGAGGGGCGGCCCTTGGTAACTGGAGGGCTGGTGAACATGGCTTTCTCGGCTGGGGCGTCCGTGGGGACCTTCTGCGGGCCTTGACGGGTGGGGCTTTCTTGGCCGCTGGGCCTTTAACCCGAACCACTGCTTCCTCAGGCTTGACCTCTCCCGAACCTGGGCTAGGGGCAGGTAACTTTTCGCAGCCTGCTGCTGCGAGCTGAGTGTCTCCGCCCCCAGGTCCCATGGCTGGGTCCGCGGCGGAGTTTTCGACCTCAGGTCCCTCCCTCTCTATACCTGGGTTAGGGGCGGGGTTTTCGCCCTCAGGTCCCACCCCCTCATCTGGATCTCAGAAGAGTGGGGGAGTGTCTCAATCGATGGGCGGGATGGTCCCTCCCTTTAAGCAAGCCACAGCGCCTGCCTGTGCAGCCTGTGAACTCGCTCCTGCTGCAGGCTGAGGATCTTTATCCTCAGACCTTACCCCAACTGGCTGTTTTCCCCTTTCAGGTGTAAACAGCTTACACTGGTTGATATGAAACCATTTTGTACGCCGGGGCATCTTCACGGCGTATATCATGGGACTGGCTTTATCTACAATGCTGTCGGGCCCCATGTACAATGGTTCCAAACTCCCTACTCGGGCAGAGTTTCTCACCATGACCTGATCTCCTACCTCCCACTCATGGTGCTTTCTGGGTTCGAACAGCAATCGGTTACTCCGATGCTGCCTTCCCATGTTCCCAGCCGCCTGCTCATGGACCTGCTTCAGGTGCTCAAAGAGGTTTCGGGTGAACCTGTCCCGGTTGACCTCTCTGAGCTGACCCTCCGTGAGCACCGGAGCTAGTACATGGGTGGGGGTCCGCATAACCCTGCCAGTCATTAGCTCGTATGGGGAGTACCCCGTGCTTTCAGACTGGCCGGCCCGGATTCCCATCAAAACCAACGGTAGGACCTCGGCCCATTTACGGGGCGAGTCCACCGTCTCCTTCCTTAACCGTCCCTTTAGGGTCCTGTTCATCTGTTCCACAATCCCTGATGACTGGGGGTTGTGGGCCACGTGCCATTTCCCCTCAATGCCTAACAGCATAAGAGTGTTCTGCATCACCTGTCCGGTGAAGTGGCTCCCTTGGTCGGACTCCATAAACTGTGGTAGTCCCCACCGCGAGAACACTTCCCAGACCAGGATCCTGGCAGTACCCAGAGCTGTGGCTGTTCTGCATGGAAAGGCCTCTACCCACTTGGTAAACACGTCCACCAGGACTAGACAGCACATATAGCCTCCCTGGGCGGTGGGCAGGGGCCCGATGTAGTCGACCTGTATCGACTGCCATGGCCCCTCTACCCTCCTGACATGTCCCATAGGTACCTTCCTTTTGTGGGGGCCGGGGTTATTCACAGCGTACACTAGACAGCCTGCACAGAGCTCACGGACATCGTTACTGAGTCCCGGCCACCATCCCGCCTGTTCCACCCGCTGCCAGGTGGTCTCAGGCCCAGGGTGTCCCGCTCCTGGCCCCTCATGGGCCAGTTGAAGGAATTCCCTCCATTGCTGCTGCGGCACAACCTACTGTTTCCCCCGGAACAGCATGCCCTCTTTAATGGAGAGAGTCGCTGTGCCGTACAGACCTTCTAGTCCCTTTCCCTCAGCAACTGCGCTGAGGACTGCTTTTAGGATGTGGTCTTGGGCTTGGACCATCTTAAGGTCCAGGGCTAACGCTACCCCTACACTCCCTTGGGTCCCGTCCCTACCTCTGACTGCTGCCATGGGTCTGGACCCAAATGGGTCGCAGAAAGTGCCTGTGTGGGCTCCCTCCTTGGCGAGCAAGTCAGCCTGCTGGTTGCCTTGGCCGCGGGGTTCTGTGGAGGAATGGGCCTTCACCTTGTGGATGAAAACTTCCCCTTCCTCCCCCACTGCTGCCTGGATCATTTTCAGCAGGGGCTTTACGGTGAGGGGTCTCCCGTCAGCGGAGGTGTATCCGCGGCGGGACCAGATGGCCAGGTACTCCGTACACGAATTGCGTGTGAAGATGCTGTCTGAGCAAATCGTGTGGGGGTGGGGAAGATTTTGGGCTGTGTAACAACGTACACCACCGCGGAGAGTTCAGCTTGCTGGGTGCTCATGGTGCTGGGGAGCTTAATCGCCAGGACAACGATTGCCGCTGGTTCGTGAACTCCACACCCCGTGAGACGCTTTCCAGCAGATACCGTGCTGGAACCGTCTACATAGATCTCGTGGCCTGTGGGATGTATCCCGGCCCGTAAACCTATGTTTACTTCCCAAACCCCTTCAATGGAACACCGGTGGGCTGTTCCAGGATATACCAGGTTGGCTGTTAGCGTTGGCTCACAGAGACCCTTCACCTTCAGATCCATCTGTGAGAGGAGCAAGGTCCAGCGGGCAATGCGGGCACTGCTCACTGTTCCATCCTTGATCCTCCCGTCCAGAAGCATCTGGGTGGGTGTGTGATGGGTGAGGAGGGGGATGGGAGAGGTGCCTGTGCAGATCAATGATCTTTTCACAGCCCAATGTGCGGCCAAAATGTGCTGCTCACAGTTGGAATAGCTCCTTTCCACATCAGTGAGTATCCTGGTTGAGTAGACCACCGTCCACAGCCGGGCGTGCCGCTCTAGGAGCAGCACAGTGCTCAGGCTGTCCCCGCTGGCTGCTACCTACGGAAAAAATTCTTTCCCCCCATCTATGGCCCCTAGAGCTGGCGCGGTCTGCAAGTCTTTCTTGAGCCTGACAAATGCTACCTGGCAACCCTCATCCCAAAGCCACTCCACTCCCTTGTGTAGGAGTCGGAGCAGAGGGGCTGCGGTGGCTGCATAGCCCTCAATGAAGTCTCTACAGCACCCATTTAGCCCTAGAAATGACCTCACTGTGATGAAATATTCCATTCATCACTGCCTGTGACTGTGGTTGGTTTCAGTTTCATTTCCCTTACCTCTGTTCCGTTTCCTCACCATTGTATTGTACTATGTGTAGGGCTCCGCCCATACCTGGCCCATTGTATTGTACTATGTGTAGGGCTCCGCCCATACCTGGCCCTTCTGTAAGCTGGCCCAGCCTGCAGCACATCCAGTATGGCAGAGCTCTGGATGGAAGATACCTCTCTCCTGTGTGTTACCTTCTAAGTCAATAAAAGCCTTGTTTTGTTTTGCTAACATCGAGTCTCGGATTTATTGAGGCACATCACTCACACCCGTTACTGTGTTAGGGACCTGTAGTTCTTGTACCGCCTCCCTCCTAGCCTCCCTAGGCCCTTTCCCCAGCGCACGCGGTCAGACCAAGGAATTTCACCTCCTGCTGGCCGATCTGCGCTTTCTTGGGATTTACCTTGAAACCCTTCTGCCCTAACAGCTCCAGTAGTTTGGCCAATTGTGGGCCATGCTCCTCTTTCGAATCAGTGAACAGGAGCAGGTCATCCACATATTGAACCAACTGTCTGGGCTGGCTAAAATCCTTTAAACTGTTGGCCATGCACTGAAGGAAAATGCTGGGGCTGTTGTGGAAGCCCTGAGGCAAACAGTTCCACGTGTACTGTTGCCCTTTAAACGTAAAGGCAAACGTGTACTGATCCTCCCTCCTTACAGGGATGGGCCAAAACCCATTTGAAATATCCAGCACCGTGAAAGTGGTCGCGGATGCTGGAATACTGCCGATGAGGTCGGCAACTGCTGCTACTGTGGGTGCGCAGGCTGGGATGTTACTATTGAGTACCCGATAGTCCACCGTGGCCCTCCAGGAATTGGCTTTCTGACCGGCCATAATGGAGAATTCACGTGGGTAGCTATCGGTCTCAGGACTCCCTGCTGCACCAACGAGGACATGGCTGCTTCTATGTCCGGCTCTGCTTCCCTGGGAAAGTTATACTGTTTCTGTGGTCAGGCCATGGGGTCCCCGTCTACGCTGACTTCAAACCCTGTGACCCTCCCGCAGTCGTGCTTGTGAGTGGCAAATGTGGCCAGGTGGGCCTGCACAAATGCCTGGAACTCTGGTGGGGTGTTGCTGACCATGAGCCCGAGGTTATAATCCTCTTTGGGCTTCATGGTGCAGAGGGTCCCCGTCCCTTCCTTTCCCGGGATTACTACGATCTCACCGTTCTTCACTTTACCTGCCCCCCAAAGGCAGTGATTCCTCAAATCCACTAGGATCCCGTGGCCTACGATAAAGTCGGCTCCCAGGACCCCTCTTCCACCCTCCACATCCCATTTCATCAGGACACAGGTCCACTTGGAGCGGAGCGGTCCTAACCGAATGGCGAGCGGGATGGAAAACGAGCCAGCCTGTTCCCTACCCGTGAACCCCGATAGACTGTATGGGACCCTGCTGTAGAGAGGTGAGGTGGCGGGGTTAGCTGTGTAGACCACGGTGCATGATGCCCCCGTGTCCAACAGATAGGTCCTCGTCACCTTCTCCACCTCCATCCCCAAAAGGGGTCTTTTCCACGCATCATATCGGAGAGAACACAGATAAACAGGCTGCGCTGGCTCTAGTCATGGCTGTGGGTTGGATGGGGCTGATGGGGCGAGAGCACCGGTGGCGGCTGCTACTCTCCCCTGGCCAGTCAGTAAGGACCTCAAGGTGTCCAAAAGTGACTCGACCTCTGCGGAAGGGATCCCTGCCCCCGCCTTTTGGGCTGGGGCTGTGGGATGCTTTCCCTTGTTATCTTTCCAAGGGTTTTTGCACTCCTTCCGCCAGTGACCGTCCTTCCCACACCCGTAACAATTGGTCTTTGTGTTGGGGGTGTTACTCCCTTCCTGGTGCCACTCTTTCCTACCCGGTCCGGGTTTTATCTCATGCACCTTTCCCTTGGGTGGGTGTGCATCGGCTCCCCTACCATTTTTATAGGCCAGAGTGAGCTGCCTAATTACCGTGAGTTCTGTGGTCTGGGGATTTTTGGGATCGAACTAGGCTTCTGCCTTGGCCCGGACCTGTGCCAAGCTGTTTACCACCAGGCAATGGAGCCAATGGGTCAGGGAATCCTCGTTCAGGAACGCCCGGCCCGGCGTCCCCGGACAGGCCCTCCAGTGCACCGGCCACAGCCGGTCCGCAAAAGCCTGCGGGGTTTCCCCTGAGAGCTGGTTCGTCTCTTCCACACGGGAGAAAGGACTTCCCTCATCCAACCCCATGGCCTCCAGAACCGCATCTCTAAGCTGCTCATACCCGCAGTGCCCCCTTTTGCACTCGTCAGAGAGGGATTGGAGGAGATTACTCTTCAGGGAGAATAGCAGCATTTTGGCCTTCTCAGCGTCATCACAGTCGTTGACGCTGGCTGTTTGCTCTACTTCCCTGAAGTGGATCGAGGGGTCTCCCTTTTCGGAGAGCCTCGGGAGATGGTTGACCATGGCCCTAAGCTGTTGGGTGTTAAAGGGTAATACGAACTGGTTTTGGAGGTGTGGTGTATGTAACCGTTCCACCTTTAAGAGAACTATTTTAAGAGATGCACTACTTTATCTTGGCTGCTGTATACTGTAATACCGGTGGTGACCACACCGGTATATAAGTGCTGTGTAATGATTTATTGGGCAGTTCAGCCTGACCTCCGACTAGTAAAGACCTGTTGAATTTACTCTTGTGGTCTGTGTGCAGTGATTCTTATTAACAATAACTAGAACACACAGACTTAACAGTGGCGACGATGACGATCTTACCCTGCGGCAGAGATATATCCAAGGCAGTTTAACGGTTAAAGGTGGAACGGTTACATACACCACAGGAGGGGTCCCTCAATGTCGCCATTGGCGGGTGGGCCGAACTTCCGATGCCATGCTGGGCACATCGGTCCCGGCTCCGACCTCTCTGGCAGGGCTTGCTCTACCTCCGCCTCCACCTCTGGCTCCACTCCGGGCTCCACCACGGGTTCCACCCCCCCTTGCTGCCAAACCTCGCTGAAACTTGGCACTACAGGTGGTGGTCGTGAGGTCTCCTCTCTCTCAGCCGGGTCGTCCCTAGACACTACCGGTGACGCTGGAACTGTCCTCCCCTCATTCTCCATAAAATCTGCCTGGCCTGCCTTTGGGCTTTTGAGGCACACCATGCCTTTTGCCTTCTGCAGGGCCCGGCTCAGATTTTCTATCCTCGCTTTACAGGGGCCGTGGTCTGCCTCCTCAAACCCCTGTTCGCTCACTAGCTTATATGCTACCCTTACCTCCTGTACTTTCTCTTCCTGTTCCCTTATCTGCCTTGCCAAGCAGGCGTTCTTCTCCCACAACCTTAACTCATTTCCCTTGGCCTCGGTGACTTGGCACCGTAGGTATTCCAACTGGGCCTTGTGTTCTCCCACTAAATGCACTCTCTCCTGATTCAAAGCCTGCAAAGCTACTAATAACTTTTCCCCTGCAAGAGCCTTATCCTGGATCTCCAGGGATGACTCCCTTAACTCGACTGCCTGTTCTGCAACGAGCCTGTCCAAAAGCTGGACCAGCTTTTTAAAACACATCAGCCAAACTGCCTTCTCTAAGGACTTCTTGTGTTCCTTTCCCTCTCTCCAATTAGTTGCTGCATCTACCGGATGCCCAGCCTTTAACAGAGTGGTGATCCACTTCTTAGTGATATTCACCTTGCTAAACACATAATCAGAAATCCTTTCCTCCATCATGGTTCGCTCATCAGAACCACTGTCTACTACATCGCAACCTTGTTGCCGGTGTCCTGCTGCGGTCGCCATTTCTGTAGGGGGTGGTGTAGGGTGGTGCGTACGCCCAGTCAGTTATTCCTCTGACTGTTTACGAGCGGTTCAAATCATTCCCACGCCCCTGGGTTCTAGACACCGGACTTAGGTACAGGCAGCGATACAGAAAAGACTTGAGTAGACAGGTGGTTTGGATGTAAGCAAAACCAAGATTTTTATTGAAAAAGAAATTAACACAATCTTATGAAAAGTTAGTAGTATAAAATTTACAGGCGAATACAAAATAACTATAATCTTATACAGGGAATGGGGAACACACGGCACATCGAGGGAAAATGACTATCTTAACAATCCCCTTATCCTTATCCCACCCCCTATACCTAACTAGATTAAGCTATGAGGGGCCAGGATTCATGCTCACCAAAGGAAAAGATCTGCTGAATTCAAAACAGCGGTGGGGTTTGGGGTACGCTCTTTGTGTTCTCTGGAGCCTGCTGTCGTCACGTGGTCTCAGGGTGCTGCAAGGGCATCGTCCAGGCACAAGTACCCCAAAGTTAAAGTCTCTGCTTGGGTACTTTACCTCGCAGGGATGATGGTTCCTCTTCCTCGGCCGGCAGTTGGAGTTTGCATGAAGATAGTCGCAGGTCAGCTGGACTGAAGGCCCGATTCTTTGAAGCTTTTCTTCAATCGTCTTTCCATTCGTCTTCTTCACCACCTCGCCTTGTAGCGTCCCGCCTCACCTGGCCTGGTTTGTCTGTGTCCGCCTGGCGCAATGCCGGGCATCCCTGATGGAATGGGGAAGGCACGGGCAGTGGCCGGGCAGTAAGCGCAGGACGGGGGAAGAGCAGTAGCCACGAGGGCGAGGGGCCGGAGCCAGAGCTGGGAGCAAGGGCAGAGAGCAGAGTGCTGAGAGCAGAGCGCGTCGGTTGCTCATCAAATCAAATCAAATCAAATCAACTTTTTATTGTCATTGTTAGTGCACAAGTGCAGTACAATGAAATGTAGTCTTGCGGCTCCCGAGAGTGTACATTCATGGGCCTACAATTATACTCCTTCGGACGGCCCTTATCTGTGCGCCAAATCAGGTTAGTTCTTTGTCCCAATCTTGGCGGGCTAGTTTAATTAATTGTAGCAATTTAAACTAACTGTTTTTAGATGGCCGGTAATCGCACCTACTGGCCCAATTCCTGATTTGCTTTTGTTATTAATACATCTTAATCGGCCTGCCCAGCTTCGATGGCTTCCCTAAGCTGTTTCCGATTTGACTTAATGCATAATTCAAAGTCCTGTCTGCTTTTAAAACACAAAAGTCTCTCTTCACAGAAACTGCAGCCTGGGTATCAATTTCCCAAAGAGCTGCTTGTGCCACAGAGTCCAACCTTTATAAATCTTGCAGGCTTTTGGCCACGAGGTGCGGATGCCATCTTTGGGTACCCTTTTCCTTAAATTGTCCATGCAGGGTTCCTTTTCTTATTAATAACCTTTGGGGAAATGTAGAAATTTTGCGAACCTTACAAAGCCACCAAGCCACGACCAGCAGCCAGTCACCAGAAGCCTGCCAACCACCAACAACAGTGAGCCAAACCACAGGCTGCAGTTACCAGCAGCCGGATAGCCCTAGCCAACTAATCAGCCATCAGAAGCTTGCCAGCCATCACCAGCAGAAGTAGGGGAGAGCCTTCGGTTGCCTAGGTTAAGGAAGCAGGAGCACTGGGATCATCAGGAGAGCAAACTAAACCAAGAACTGACTCATCAGTAGGAGCGCTAGAAAGCAGGAGAGGCATTAGAATATAAGAAATAGGAGCAGGAGTAGGCCATTCGGCCCTTCGAGCCTGCTCCATCATTCAATGTGATCATGGCTGATCTTCTGCCTCAACTCCATTCACCGGCCCTATCGCCATATCCCTTCATGCCCTTATTAGTCAGAACTCTATCAACTTCTGTTTTGAATATACCCAATGACTGAGCTTCCACAGCCCTCTGGGGTAGAGAATTCCAAAGATTCACCACCATCTGTGTGAAGAAATTTCTTCTCATCTCCGTCCTGAATGGCCTACCCTTTATCCTGAGGCTGTGGCCCCTGGTTCTAGACTCCCCAGCCAAAGGAAACATTCTCCCAGCATTCACCCTATCAAGCCTTGTAATAATTTTGTATGCTTCAATGAGATCCCCTCTCATTCTTCTGAATTCAAGAGAATATAGGCCTAGTTTACTCAATCTCTTCTCATACGACAGTCCCACCATCCCAGGAATCAATCTCGTGAACCTTTGTTGCACTCCCTCTATGGCAAGTATATCCTTCCTTAGGTAAGGAGACCAACATTTTACACAATACTCCAGGTGTGGTCTCACCAATGCTATATATAATTGGAGTAAAACTTCTTTACTCCTGTACTCAGTTGGAGCAGAAGACTAACTGGCAGGACGGGAGGTTCAGGGGCAGAGAGCCAGCAGAACCAGAAGGAATGAGAGAGTCTGTAGGAGTGCTGACAGCAGTTTAAGAGCCAGAAGGAAGGGAGAGCCAGCAGGAACAGGAAAGCCAGCAGGAGTGGGAGAGACAGCAGGAACAGGAAAGCCAGCAGGAGTGGGAGAGACAGCAGGAACAGGAAAGCCAGCAGGAGTGGGAGAGACAGCAGGAACAGGAAAGCCAACAGGAATGAGAGAGCCACCAAAAGCGAGAGAGCTAACAAGAATCGAAGAGGCAGCAGGAGTCACAGAGCCAACCAGAAGAGGAGGAGAGAGGCAGTGGGAGGGAGGAGCCTACTCATAGAGGGAGAGGCAGTGGGAGGGAGGAACCTATCAATAGAGGGAGAGGCAGTGGAGCAGAAGGGGCAGGGGAAGCAAGATCATGAGAATTCCATATTAAGAACTTTACAATAAAAGCTGACTATACCTCACATGCCTATCGTTCTCTCAGTTATCATGTGTCTCCTGATCCTGCTGCCTGCCCTGATTCTGTCATTTCTGCAGCAGGGGAGTAATCCTGTTGAGTTGGTGACTAATGCAAGTGTTCATGGCAGCCAAAAGATAAGCATAGGCTTGCCTTGAAATAGACTGGACATAAACCATGAACCTGCATATAACCTTGCTGGCACTCCTGTTTTCATGTTGCAGAATATGCTTCTACTTGAAGTAGCTGTGCAATGGCTTGGGTCTTATACACAGGCAGTTTAACAGTCACGATTCTAACATTCATTTTCTGGTTATGAACTTTGTACAATAGCTGGGAAAGGTCCATACAGCACAGGGATGTGGTTAACACATGGCTGAGCTGAACAGACAAATCAAGTTTTTTTTATTCATTCCTGGGATGTGGACATCACTGGCAAGGCCAGCATTAATTGCCCAACTCTAATTGCCCTTGAGAAGTGTAAAGTATGTGTATATACTTAATCCAATAATGAAGAGACAGCTTGGAAGATTCAACGTAGGTCTTTACTTAATACCAGCAGGCGGGAACTGAGGGGAAATCAGTACCACAGTACTATTTATACCCCTATGGCCAGGGGTGGTACTACGGTATCACTACGCCCTACAAAGTAGTGCTGCCCTGGCCATAGGTTTAAAGCAACATACATATTACATACACAACATTCCTCCCCTTTTAATTAAAACGTACCCGTGCAATTAAGTCAATGGATGCCCCATAACTAGGGCTAATAACATTTGGTAACACAATCTACATAACATATTTACATCAAGAGTTGTCTACTTATATATATATATATAAGCAGAAACAGGTTATAGATTCAGTCTCTGAGGAGGCCTCCTGTCTCGACTAGGATAACGTCTTTCTCTAGTCGGTCTCGGTGTAGGCGGCGGTACTTCCGTCACCCCTTCATCGCTGGACTCGTCGGTGTCTGATGGCACATCCTGTGCCGTGGAGATCACTGGAGTGCTGAACTCCTCACAATCCTGAGACCTCTGTAACGACGAGCTGGGCCGTGATTCCGCTGTAACAATGTGCTGAGACGTTTGAGGTAGTGAATCAGTTGGGTTTCTGGACTCCACAAGTTGATCAGCATGTCGTCTGATTATGCCTTCCCCTGTCTCAACTGTGTACATCAAGGGTCCCTGGTGGGCCTTTATCGTACCAGCCCGCCACTTTTCCTTCCTATAATCACGGGCCAACACTTGCTGCCCCACCTCAAAGTTCCGTGGCTGTCTGCCAGGAGCCCTACGAAATACTCGGTTTTCCACATCTCTCCGAATGTTTGGTTTGAGCAATTCAAGGCGAGACCTTAACCTTCTATTAAAGAACATGACGGCGGGGGCCTGGTTGGTCACCGTATGTGCAGCATTACGGTATGCGAATAGGAAGTTGTCCACCTTGTGTTGTAGTGGCAACCTTTCCTCTCCCATCGCCTTGATGGCCTTTTTAAAAGTCTGTACAAATCGCTCTGCCAGCCCATTTGTAGCCGGATGATATGGTGCGGACGTATAATGTCGCACTCCATTCCTTTTTAGGAATGCTTGAAATTCTTCTGCCACAAATTGTGGTCCATTGTCCGAACAGACTTGCTCGGGCACCCCGTTTCGGGCAAAAATGGTCCTTAAGACTGCGACCGTCTTTTCGGCTGTCGTTGATGACATCTTTATGACCTCCGGCCATTTTGAATGGGCGTCCACTACAATAAGGAACATCGCATCCATGAAGGGGCCAGCGAAGTCCACGTGGATCCTTTGCCACGGCGTTGAGGGCCACTCCCACGGATGTAGTGGGGCTTGTGATGGTACGTTCTGTACCATCTGGCATCCTTGGCATGCTTTTGCTACTTCCTCAATGTCCCTGTCAATGCCGGGCCACCAGACGTAGGCTCTGGCGAGGCTTTTCATTTTGACACCCCCCAGATGACCTTCATGTAAGTCCTGCAACACTTTATGTTGTAATTTTTGAGGGACCACTACCCTGGCTCCGCACATCAATGTGCCCCGGCAGACGGACAACTGGTCCTTCCTTGCCGAAAATGCCGGCAATGATGCGTCACCCTGCGCCAGCCAGCTTTCACGGTTAATTCGTAAACCCTTGCCAATGTCGGGTCGTTACGTGTTTCCCGCTCGATACATTGGCTGGTGATGGGCAAGTGTTCCATAACAGCCGTATGATATATTTCCGCGGGGTCCTGTACTATCTCTTCGATCTCGGTAGGCAAGGGTAGCCGCGACAGGCCGTCCGCATTGCCATGCTGTTTGGTACCCTTATATTCGATAAGGTACTGGTGTGCTCCTAAGAACAGTGACCATCTCTGTAGCCTTTGGGCCGTCATCAGGGGCACCCCTTTTGTTGGATTGAATATCGACACCAACGGTTGATGATCCGTCAGTAGTGTGAAACGTTGCCCATGCAGGTAGTGGTGGAATTTTTTTACACCCCACACCAGACTGAGGGCCTCCCTGTCGATTTGCGCATAGTTTCTTTCGGCTGTAGTTAACGACCATGAGGCAAATGCTATTGGCCTCTCCGTCCCGTTGGGAAATTTGTGTGACAACACTGCCCCTATACCATACGGGGAGGTGTCACATGCCAACCTCATTGGCATTTTTGGGTCAAAGTGTGCGAGCACTTCCTTTGATGTGATGAGTTGTTTACCCTTTTTAAAAGCAGCCTCACACGCTTCGTCCCAATTCCAGGAGACTCCCTTTTGCAGCAATGAATTTAGTGGATGTAAAATGGACGATAAGTTGGGGAGGAACTTATGGTAATAGTTTATAAGGCCTAAGAATGATCGTAACTGAGATACATTCTCAGGGGGCGGGGCCTTCACTACTGCCTCGATCTTTTCCGGGGACTTATGCAGGCCTTCCTTATCTATAATGTGACCACAGGATGAGATACGTTCCTGGAAAAACTCACATTTCTGCTTGTTCGCTCTGAGTCCGTATTGTTGTAACCGCAGAAGTACTCGCTCCAGGTTAGCGAGGTGGTCGTTATCTGTTTGTCCTGTCACCAGGATGTCATCCAGGTAGCATTGCGTTCCTGGAATGCCCTGTAGGACCTGTTCCATGGTCCTCTGCCATATTGCCGGGGCGGACGCCACACCAAATACCAGGCGATTGTACTGGTACAATCCCTTGTGTGTGTTAATCGTTAGGAGCTTTTTCGAGTCCTGCTCCACCTCCATCTGTAAATAAGCTTGACAAAGGTCAATCTTCGTAAAGTGTCTACCCCCAGCTAACGATGCGAATATGTCTTCTATCCGCGGCAGCAGATACTGTACCGTGTGCAGGACTGGGTTAATAGTTATCTTAAAATCCCCGCAAATGCGAACCTTCTTTGGTTCCCCCGGTGTGTTATTTGCAGATTTCTTTATAACTGGGACGATGGGCATGGCCCACTCGCTCCACTCAATCTTTGTAAGGGCACCTGCACTCTCTAAGGCATCCAGTTCTGCTTCCACAGCTGGCCGAATGGCGTAAGGCACCGACCGGTCTGGCCTTACAAAACTTGGGGTTTGCGTCTTGAGCAATAGTTATTTTTGCTCTAATGTCCTTTAAGGTCCCCAGCCCTTGTTGGAACACCTCTGGCGTTTTTGCCAATAGTTTCGACAGCCTGCTTGTCATGGTTGCATCATCCGTGGTGGTCTCTACTTTTAACTCGTGTATCGACTTCCAGTCGAAGTTGATTTTTCTTATCCATTCCCTACCCAAAAGTGGTGGTCCACCATTTGGTAGGACGTATAAATAAAGTCCTGGCACTTTTCTGCCGTTGTATTTAACTGTTACTTGCATTTTTCCCTTCGGGTAAACTTTTTGTCCCATATATGTTTTTAATTTAATTTCCGTATCCTTTAAGGGAATGCTTTTGAACAGCCTGTTATAATCTTGTTCATTAATTACTGATAGGGCTGAACCCGTTTCCAGCTCCATATTAACTTCGACGCCTGCTACCGTCATTTTAACCCACATTGTGCTGTGGTCCTCTGCTTTGTCTACACCATATAACTTGAGACATCCTAGACCTTTAGGCTCTGCTTTTGTGCCTTCCTGTGACTCGTCTGAGCTACTGTCAGACATCTTATGTATTTTTGTCCTTGTCTTGGTACTGCTCGGATTGCCCCCACGATTGGGTTTTGTACCAGACCGACAAACTTTCACTATGTGCCCCTTTTTCCCACACTGCCGGCATATTTTATCACGAAACCAACAATTACTTTGGTCATGGGTGGTTTTGCCACAATGGTAGCATTTACCTTTGTGAAATGTCACCTCATGGGTGTCATAGCCGGTTGTGTTTTGTCGTATTTGAGCCGCACCCTGTGCTGCTGCTTCGTGGACCAATGCTATTTCAATCGCCTGATCTAGGCTGAGCTGTTTCTTGGCTAGCAACCG
This sequence comes from Somniosus microcephalus, assembly GCF_052327205.1. Lineage (NCBI taxonomy): Eukaryota > Metazoa > Chordata > Chondrichthyes > Squaliformes > Somniosidae > Somniosus > Somniosus microcephalus. The sequence continues at coordinate 30,849,304 of NC_140996.1, read as the reverse complement.
TTTATGTGTATCCTCATTTAACATGCCACAGACAAATCTGTCTCTGATCGCGTCCGTCAATATGGCTCCAAACTGGCAATGTTTGGACAACCTTCTGAGCTCAGCTAAATATGCTGCCTGCGACTCATCATTCCTTTGGTCGCGTCTGTAGAAGCGGTACCTTTCCGCTATAAATGTTGGCTTAGGGTTTAAATGTTCCCTTAACGTATCAACAATTTGGGCGTACGTTTTGTCCGCTGGCTTTTCTGGAGTAAGAAGATTCCTCAGCAGCCCGTATGTTTTTGCCCCCATAAAATTTAATAAGGTTGCTACCTTTTGGTCATCTTCCACCTTGTTTACTATGCAATAAAGTTCATGCCTTTCGATATAGGCCTCCCATTCTTCTGTGTCCTCCACAAATGGTGCCAACCACCCTTCTTTAGACATTTTAACTGCTGAAGAGAAAAAAACTTTGAAGAGAAAAAACTTTTCCCCTTTTGTCCACTAGATGGCGTGCTAGTCCTCGTGGTTCCGTTTGTTCCCCAGATCGCTTTCCCCTTTGTCCACTAGATGGCGTTTTTTTTTGTATTTTAAACTGCTGGAGGAAAAAAAAAACTTTTCCCTTTTGTCCACTAGATGGTGTGCTAGTCCTCGTGGCTCCGATTATTCCCCAGCTCGCCTGCCCATTCCTTGCAGCACCCATTCCCCGGGAAGGATTTCAGTTACCTGGCCTGGGTGGACTTTTGCCCTGTGGCTGGAGCGCCCCTCTCTGTTGCTGCTGCTCCTCTCGTACCTGGAGTGTTGGGCGATTTCCTTTGGTCGCCGCTGGGCTCTGCACCTCTCGTACCTGGAGAGCTGGTCGATTTCCTTTGGTCGACGCTGGAGTCTGCTCCTCCGAACCTGGAGTGCTGGGCGATTTCCTTTGGTCGCTGCTGGACCCTGCAGGCTGGCTGGTAAGAAGCGTCTCTCCTTCTCTCTCCGTACTGCTGCCATTGCTTTGCTGCACCGTGTACTGGTGTGTTCGAACGTTACTCATCGCCAGTGTAAAGTATGTGTATATACTTAATCCAATAATGAAGAGACAGCTTGGAAGATTCAACGTAGGTCTTTACTTAATACCAGCAGGTGGGAACTGAGGGGAAATCAGTACCCACAGTACTATTTATACCCCTATGGCCAGGGGTGGTACTACGGTATCACTACGCCCTACAAAGCAGTGCTGCCCTGGCCATAGGTTTAAAGCATCATACATATTACATACACAACAAGAAGGAGGTGGTGAGCAGCCTTCTTGAACCGCTGCAGATTGTGTGGTGAAGGTTCTCCCACAGTGCTATTAGGGAGGGAGCTCCAGGATTTTGACCCTGCGGTAATGAAGGAACGGCGATATATTTCCAAGGGGAACCTGGAGGTGGTGGTGTTCCCAAGCGCCTGCTGCCCTTGTCCTTCTAGGTGATAGAGGTCGCGGGTTTGGGAGGTGCTGCCAAAGAAGCCTTGGCGAGTTGCTGCAGTGCATCTTGTAGATGGTACACACTGCAGCCATGGTGCACCAGTGTTGCAGGGAGTGAATGTTAAAGTAGTGGATCTGGTGCCAATCAAACGGGATGCTTTGTCCTGGATGGTGTCAAGCTTCTTGAGTGTTGTTGGAGCTGCAGTCATCCAGGCAAGTGGACAGTATTCCATCACACGCCTGACTTGTGCCTTTTAGATGGTGGAAAGGCTTTGGGGAGTCAGAATGTGAGACACTCACCACATAATACCCAACCTCTGACCTGCTCTTGGTGCCACAGTATTTATGTGGCTGGTCCAGTTAAGTTTCTGGTCAATGGTGACCCCCAGGATGTTGATGTTGGGGGATTCGACGATGGTAATGGTGTTGAATGTCAAGAGGCAGTGGTTAGATGCTCTCTTGTTGGAGATAGTCATTGCCTGCCAATTGTGTGGCACGAATGTTACCTGCCACTTATCAGCCCAAGCCTGAATGTCGTTCAGGTCTTGCTGCATGCGGGCATGGACTGCTTCATTATCTGAGGAGTGGTCAGAAAGGATGGTGACCAAAGAATGCAGCACACCTGCCAAAAGAGAAACCTTGGCCAGAATTTTGCCGGTGCTCAGGGGGCGGGTTTGGAGGCGGGACCTCTGGCAAAATCGCAAAGATTGACAGCGGACAGGAAATCCACCATCAACCTACCTCCAATTAATCTTCCCAAGTGTCGGGTCCCCGATTTGTGCATGGACCCGACACCTAGCGGCGGGAAGAGGATTATAGCCACTTAACTGCCTGTTAAAGGTTGTTAACAGGCAGGTAACAGGCTCTTTTTCAATTTTGACACTTCTACTTCAGACTTCCTGACGTCTGGACACCACGCCAGGTAAGTGTGGCATGTTGTGAGTCTGCTGTAATGTTTCTGGATTGATGACAGCTGCAGAAGTGGTGTGAAGGATCCGATGGTGCACTGGTGAGTTTCAGAGGTAAGAAAATGTTGGGAAATTCATTTTTAATGCATTTAGACTTTTCTGTAGGTAACAAGTTTTGATTTGTGTGCCTAGTCCCACCTCATTGGCAAACCTATCTCACCAGTGACAGATCGCTTCTGTAACCCCACCTGCAGCTGCCATCTGTTCTAGCCTAAGGAGGGAGTCACTGGAGAGCCTGGGTGCAAGAACTCATCTGTGAACAGTCATTGTCAGTGTTTGCAGCACCTCAATTCTGTCAGACACTGAGAAATGAGCAGACAAAGAAAATTTGTGCGTGGTCCCTTTAAGAAAACTGGCAGATGACGTGTCATCAAATGACATCACCTGACCTGATCTTCTTAATTGGCTGGCAAGCCCACAGGGCAGGTTTAACAAGGCCACTTGACGTAAAATCACGTCCGTGGGCCGGATGAAGATGGGGGCGGGACTGGAACCCAGAAACCAGCTGACCCGCTCCAAGCTTCATCGATCGAGAAAATCGCGGCCCTTGAGTTTCATCTCTTGAGACAGTTAACTACTTAATTTGTAACTGGCCCATAATGACATCACATTGTTAAACACTGAATTCAAATGTTATCAATATTTCATTATCGAAGTACATTTCCATCAAAGTGCATCTACAGTTCACCTCAAAATCTGTTGTTTCATGAAATCTTGTACAATTATATTTTATTGAAGCGTTAGTTATTTTAAAGTGCATTTCCAGCATGAAATTTGACCTCAGGATCAATATTGTTTTAAAATTAATATATTAAAACACAGAAAACTCGTTTCAAAGAGTTTAGATCACAAATAAATTAACTCAGATTAAACTTTTGAATAACTGTAAACCATTTTAAATTTCAACTATAAAGGACCATTGTAGTAAAAATATCCTATCATAAATCAGTATCTCTTTACAGTTAGTTAAAAATAATTCACACAGATCACCTCATAAATTCTGTTTCAGAAGGCCAGTTTCAGAGAAAAGAATTAAACTTCACGGATCACACGGTTACTCAGTAATGCATAATTTCACCTCTCAAAAATATTAAATATTTTTAAATTATAATAACTTTGCCTTGGAAAGATACAAAACATGAAACAAATCTTTCTGGAAAATATACTCCAGTATCTCTCGTGTAACACAAAAAATATCTTCTGCAAATTGCAAATATAAATATTAAAAAAGTATAAGTAGGTGCAGAACCATTGAGCATTTGTTAATGTGACTTAAATTAAATTGTTAATTTGTAATTTATAATGGTAAAATACTACTGTAACTGTATAATATGACTACTGGGCCTTGTCTATGGACAATTTTCTGCTTTTCACCTGATCTGATGATTGCACTTCTGAGAAACATCAAAGAAAAATAAATCATTGGGCAGATGGTATGAAAATCTATATTCTGTAATTACAATTCAGTACCAATTCATGTGAAAATTACTTCCCTGGCTTCATCAGCAATCAGATCTACTAAAATTCAGTTACGCTTTGACATCCGAGTGGTGGCATGCAAATACAGCGTAATGATCAAGGTATGAACACTGAGAGACACAAATAAGGACCCTTTATCTGCATCATCAGCAATTCTTACCTTCTATAGAACCAGAGCACTCCAGCAGTGAGAAAGCCTCCAGAAAATACAATGACCCACAGTCTTGACATTTGTTTCAACTCAACTTTGGGGAAAAATTGCTGCAAATATTTACAGCGTTTACATAAGGTAATAGGATTAATTAACCCACAACGAAACAATGTTTGCAAATGGATCTCACCTGACATATTAAATAACCACAGGTCTTCCTTGTACACACAATCACTCCAGAAAATGTCGTAGATGCCAATGCAACATAGAAAGGTACATAAAAGCATGCTTTTCCCCTGGTTAGAAGTAAGGAAGGAAGGAAGGAAGGGAAGAAGGAAGGAAGGAAGGAAGGAAGACTTGCATTTATGTAGTGCCTTTCACATCATCTGGAAGTTGCAAAGCAATTTACAGCCAATGAATTACTCTTGAAGCATAGTTACTGTTGTTTCGTAACAAAACACGGCAACCAATCTGCACACAGCAAGGTCCCATATACAGCAGTGAGATAAATGACCAGATTTTGGTTTATGGCGGTACCAGTTGAGGGCTAAATAATCGCCAGGACACCATCAGAAAATCCCTGCTTTTCTTCAAATAGGGCCATGGGATCTTTTATGCTCAGTTTAATGCATCTTCCAAAAGACAGCACGTCCAACATTGTAGTTGCTGTCAGCATCAGGCGTGGATTATTCAGTTTTACATGGGGGCTTGAACCGATAGGCTTTGTGACTCAGATGTAAGAGTGCTACCACTGAAGCAAACCTGTATTATGTCAGCTTAGTGCCACATGGGGAACACCAAAGGTGCTAACCTGAAATAGTAATAGTTCAATACAGAGGACAGGTTCAAGAAATGTATTTTATGACACATATTCTTAGGACAGGTTGCCACACTTACTGCGAATGCAAAATAAAATGACAAAATTAACAAAAAAAATTGCTCCAATGGTTGATTTAGTGAATTTATTAAATGTGGAAATAGCTCATATGGACCAGGGCATGAAAGAATAGCTGATTGCAGCATTAGGAGGTTACCATGATTGGCTTCAATGACCTTTGTCTAGGGAAATCAAAGAGCATGTGTGCGGACATCATGTTAGGGCAGGATCAAGCTTGACTGTGATGCTCTCAATGGTCAAATAGCTACCAACACTCAGGCCGCGATTTCACCTACCTCAGCGGGTCCAACGCCGCCGGGGTTGGTGGCGGGGTGTGACCCCGCTGCTGGCTCCAAACTGCTGTCCATAGTGATCTTACACTGATTAGGCTTGTTAAGCCCACCCAGTGCGTTTCCCAGCCAATTGAAGGAGACAGGTCTGATGACATCACCTGAAGTCGCTTCATCAGCCAGTTTTCTTAAAGGGACCATGCGCAAATTGATTTTGACAGTTGTTCTGTCAGTGCCCTACAGCATTGAGGTGCTGCAAACACTAACAAGCACTGCACAGAGGTGCCGCCTGCACCCAGGCTCTCCCATGACTCCCGTCATGTGCTTATGGAGGGAGTCACAGCACGCAGGGAGGTTCTCTTCCCTTCCCACGGGCAGAAGAGACCTCCCCAGGAGTTGCACAGCCTGGTTGCACATTGCACAGGAGGGCACAAGCAGGGATGTTGTACGGAGGACCAGGCTGCAGTGGCATAAACATTTCAATGATCTCAGGAAATAACGAAACGTTACTGCAAAGCCACATTCAACCTCATCCTGCTGTGCCACTCATCACATCCCCATCACTCTGCACATCCTTACTCACACCAAATTACAACTCTGAAATGGGAGCTTTTATAGAACATTTGCCGCTGTCAAGTTAAGAAATCATCACATGCAGACACAACTCCTGACCTGCTTACCTGACGTGATCCCCGAGCAGTGGGGGAGCCCTGGGCAAACTCTTAAAATCTAAAGGTACTCTTAAAATCTAAAATTGAGCTTAAAATAGTTTTTAAGTGCCTATAAACAAGCTCTTAATAATCTAAATTGCCTCCCCTGCCACTTGGTGTCAGATCTGTTCAGCGATGACAGACCTGACATCTGGAAAACTAGTGTGGAGGCAGTTTAACAGTGGGTTCGCTACCCATTGTCAAAAAAAGAATTCCCACCCGAGCAGCCACCAACCGAGCACATTGCTGCCCGAGATGCCAGGGATGGCCTCACCATGGATAGATTTATTTCACTTGACGCTGTACACCCTGGCTGCCACGTGATGCGCCAGGTTGGCACCATCCCGCTGACCCCCTGAAAAATTCCCCCCTGACTGTCTAAAGGTTGGTCACTTGGACCCAGTACCCTGGAATTAGTCAGAGGTGAGATAAAAAGTTATTACTAAAAATTAAAACCAACCACAGAAATGAATGTTGTGCATCATAAACCAAGATATCTGCCATAGGTTTCAATAAATACAACAGAAATAACATATCAATGGTTGTTTCACTTGCAGAAGATCCTGTTTGAACATTATAGACTGTGGCAAAAGCAAGGCTTCGTCGTACATCAGAGGGGAAATTTTTGTATTTTTATATGACTTCAGATGGTCAGATCAAAACAAATTGGTTAGCTATATTTTATCAGAGAGTTATTTAAAACAAGAGTGAAATTGCAGGCAAATTTGTTATCAGTATCCCACATCGTAATTTCAGCACCTTGGTTCATAAATGTATTGTAGCTCCTAGTGTGTAGGATTATATACTGCACACTAATCCAAAGTGACCTTTGCTCATTTATTCCTATCTTTGTTTCACACTTCTGTTTCTGTTGCCTTTTAATATTTTCATGGTCACTTTCACACTTCCAGAGCTAGCAAAGGCTGTACAAGAAGGGAATGCAAGGGAACAGGCTGGAATACGAGTAAAAAATCAGAGGAGAAAATCTGAACAAAGAAACAATCCTGTATTCCGAGAGAGGAGCCGAGCTAAACGGAACAGAGATGGGCAGAGAGATACAGAAATGAAATGGTTTGCTATGGGGACCACTGATATCAAATCTGCATAAATTGCAGTGGCTGACAATCTATGTTTATGGTAACTGAACAAAGTAAAGTCGCATTAAAAAAATATTAACATTTGTAATGTATTTTAATTTTCTGCACAGTCGGAAGAATTGAATAAAAAATGTATTTGATGATTCTTTCAAGATTAACAAGTGAGAATTTTGCTGGAATGTATGTGGAGTGCATGCAATGATATTAACTATATTATAATTAATTACTTTAATATATGTGAGCTAGGGTTTAACAGATATTAAATTGAGGAGCGCTTTGCCTGAAGAATTTAAATAAAATTACCTTTTTTTAAAAAAATGCAAATTTGGTTTCCATGGTAATGAGAAGGTTGCGTACCAAATACTGACAGTCAAACATAGAGCGATTCAATGCTGTGAATGTGTACCATGGTGCAGTGGAGAATTACCTTCAAACGGCTATTACAGAACACACTGTTCTGCCTCCTACAGTCTTCTGACTGCCAAAACTATAAGCCCCAGGATAGGTAGCTCACAAGATTTTTGAAGACCCTGATGATTTTCCCAAGTGAGGTTGATTTTGCTCAGACTGGTAAATATGTTGACATTTTCAAACAGTTTCATCGACAAATGGATGTAAATTGGACAGAGACCTGTGATGTCGATCTCCCCTCATTTAACCTCATGCCCAATTTCCCAATACTAAGTTAAAGCACACCAGAGCCATCTCTAAGTTCATGGATGGTTCCATGCAAAGATCTCAAAGTGGCCTTGTAATGAAATGCATACAATTTCCCAGCATGCACGTTCATACGTTTCATATATATGTCTATACAAAATGGTTGTCCAAGGTTTCTAGGGATTGTGGTCTTTCTATATGTGATTTTAAAGACCTTTATTAGATTTGTGGGAGCTATTGGGTGGTTATTTCTCTTTTTGCTTCCTGTTGCATCATAGGTTGACAGGTGCCTTTTGGGGCAATTGTGTAGGCCCTTTATTTGTTCGAAGAAAAGGACCAATGGAGAGGTGCCAAGCAGGTCAGATTGCACGTACTGCCAGTACCCTCACATCAGAACCTACAGGCAGAGGTACACATGTCATTTGGCTTTTGAGCAGGCGAGCAGGACACCCGCAGGAAGGCAGTGGGGTCCTTTTTAAAATATACAGCTCAGGGCCCGATGACATTTTTGGCACCCAATTTGCAATGTTAATCGGAGGCCTGAGCGGGGCAGCAGTGACGGCTTCTCCATCAGGCCAGGCCTTCCAGGAGATGAATCGTGGGCCAGAAGAGGCCCAGGCAGGTTAAGTAATTCAATTTAATTTTAGGTTTCCTTGTGGGCCAGGAGGAGTAGGAGTGGCCCTCTGGGCCTCACGAGGAAAACTTGGGCCTCCCTTGCTCCCCCTCCCACCCCCACTCTCCCTGATTGGGTTCAGAGGCCCGCCTCCCTCACCACTTACCTGGAGCCTCGGCTGCAGTCTCCTGCTGCTGAATTCCCCCTCCCCTTATGATCATCAGCAACAACAACTTGTATTTATATAGTGCCTTTAACGTAGTAAAACATCCCAAGGTGCTTCACAGGAGATGAGTGCAGAGAGGTCAAGAAGGGAGATCAGAAAGAAACTGGTGAAAGATGTGATTTCAGGGCAAGGGCAGGGGGGAACCTTAGAGGAAGTTTGGCCCAGTGGGCTACGGGAATAAAGGGAAGTGGCAGAGGCAGCTGAACGGATGGTCTCAATCTTAGAGACAAAGAAGACCATGAGCTCCTCACACTTGTTATCGGAGGTGAGGGTGGAGGAGACAGGGGAGGGGGGTTTAAGAAGATGGTTAGCAGTGGAGAATAGGAGCCGGGGTTTATCTTTGCATTCCAGAATGATTCTGGAATAGTGAGCAATTTTGGCAGACGAGAGCAGGACCCGATAATGCTTTATGTGGTCCATCCAGATCTGGCGGTGAATGGCTAAACCAGTTGCCCGCCATATCCGTTTGAGTCTGCATCCCTTGAACTTAAGTGAGTGAAGATGAGAACCTTACCGGGGGAATGCCAGGGTGAGAGAGGGTAATTGTTTTAGTAGGGTTTAGGGCATCAAAGGTGGCAGTGAGGGTGTAGTTGAGCAGATCAGTAGCTGCAGAAATGTCACGGTAAATGGTGGGCCAGAGGCTGGACAGTTGGGATTTCATAAGTGCAGATGAAAGAGAGTTGGGAGAGAGTTTTTTCCAAGGGCGGATGCAGAAGGAAGTAGGGTTGGAGGGGAGTGGGGGATGGAAGAGAGATGTGGCTGGAGAGCGATACGAGGAAATGGTCAGAGATGGCCTTATCTGAAATTGACACGATGGGAGTAGCGAGGCCACGAGAGATGACAAGGTCGATGGGGTGGCCGTGAATATGGGTTGGGGAGTTTACATGGAGGGAGAGATTAAGGGAGGGTAGGAGGCTAGTGAACTCAGAGGAAAGAGAGCATTATGAATTGAGATGGAGGTTGAAATCACCAAGAATGAGAAGTTGTTCGGTGCAGAGGCTGAGGGAGGAGAACAATGAAGATATCTCAGTAATAACATTTTTATGGTACTTGGGTGGGCGGTAGAGAACAGGAACTTTAAATGAGAAGCGAGAGGGGTGGAATAAGGTGAGATGCTCAAAGGAGGAGAAACTGTCGGAGGAATAGGTGGACAAACTGTAGTGTATGTACCTTTAAGGGGAGAACTACTTTTTACAGCTCCTGTATACTGTAGTACCGGCAGTGACCACACCTGTATATAAACCCTGAGTAGGGATCTGTACTGTTAGTTTTTGGGTGACCCTCATCCAGTAAACAGCTGTTGATTGTTCCTCTGCAGTCTCGGTCTATTTGTTGAAGGACACCATACATCAAGATTCACGGATTTAACACAAACCAAGTTGTGATTTGGTGATGAGAGCCACACCGCCACCACGGCGGTCTGAGCGGGGCAAGTGGTGGAAGGTATAGTCAGGTGGGGAGGCTTCATTTAAGGGAAAGGTGTCATCACCCCTCAACCAAGTTTCCATCAGGGCAATGATTTCAATGCAGTCATCCACAATAAGCTCAAGATGGCAAGGACCTTGTTCGCAAGTGAACAGACATTCTGGAGGGAGATGCGGAGAGGGTCAGTGATGGCTGCCCCACTCCCAGCATCCACAGGGTCAGCGCTGGGGGGGGATGAGTTGGATGGGGAGGAGATTGGCAAGATTTGCCCCCAGTGGGCACGCTGGGTGGGAAGATCAGCGAGAGAGTAGGATGGGGCAGTTGGGGTTGCTGCTCGTAAGGCAGCAGTGACGAGTGCCTCGATGGGCCCTTTGTAGGATGCCAAGAGAGGCACAGAGGGAAGCTGTGGGCTTATCTAAGAGGAAGCAAGCCTGGGACGGCGGCAGGAGAGTAGGAAGGTCAAAGAGTAATGAAGGATTGGGGTAGGGATTTGGGAGGGTAAAGCGCACAGGGCGCAGCCGGGGTTCAGGACCGAGCGGCGTCAACGAGAGAGGCGCGCAGGAAAATGCGCAGAGCGCGGCCAGTGTTCAAGGGCTGAGCAGCGTCCGCGGGAGAGCGCGGGAAGAAAGGAAAGCACGGGAGACGCCATTTTGAGCCAGCGGAAAAGAAGGGAGAGCGCGGGAGACGCCACTTTTAGCCAGTCTAACCACACCCAGGGATGCCGAAGAGTGGCAGTGTCACAGCGTTCGATAATGAAGTCGAAGATTGGGCGACATATGTAGAACGCATAGAAGTGTACTGCAAGGAGAATGAAGTGCCAGATGCCAGGAAAGCACTGGTATTGTTGAATTCCATGTGTACAAAAACGTATGGTGTGGCGGAGCCACCAAGGGTCTCAGAACAATTAGTAATAATCCCTTTAACCACAGTGTAGTGCAGCCGCGGACTGCAACTTTAAACTGCCTGTTAACTGTACTGTATTGTGTTTTCCTGCACTCCACGTGATGACGTCATGACGCCGATCACGTGACCACCAGTGGCGCGAAGAACGCGATGACGTCATGACGTCAGCTTCCAGAATCTTCCAGTAGTCGTCGAGTGCCCAGCAAGCTGATTAGACCTGTGTACCGTTTCTCCTGTAGTTTCCCTGTTAACTTCGTTGTTCATTAAAACCTGTTGATTTGATTCATCGAGTCGAATGCCTTATTCAGATAGGAACCTCCGTTCCTACATTGGTGACCCCGATCTCGTCGGACAACTTTCGTCGAGGATGAACATGAACGCCGTCGCCCTTATCTACCGCAGTTCTGGGAACAGCAGCCAGCAGCATGGTTTTTCCAGGCAGAAGCACAGTTCGCTCTCCGGGAGGTCACAGCGGATGCGACCCGTTATTATTATGTGGTTGCCGCTCTCGACAGTGCCACGGCCTCGCGGGTCGTCAGCATCCTTGGCAGCCCACCGGAGGAGGGCAAGTACGAAGCGCTTAAAGCCCGTTTGCTACAGGTATTTGATCTTAATAAGTCAGAGCGGGCACGCAAGCTTATTTCCATGCCCGGCCTCGGGGACTCAAAACCGTCAGAGCTGATGAGTCAAATGCTCACGCTGTTGGGCGCGGAACCCCAATGCTTTTTATTCCGTGAGCTTTTCCTCTGCCAGCTACCCGAACCGGTTCAGGCGGCCTTGGCCAACACTGCTATCACAGGCGGTGCTGAAGTCGCTGCAGAGGCAGACAAGATATTTACTGTTACTCAGCAATGTTGTGCAGCCACGAGGCATCTTTCCCCCACGCGAGAGAAACCCAGCCCGCCCCCAGCAGGATGGTGCGTGTACCACGCCCGTTTTGGCGCCAAAGCTCGATGCTGCCGGCCTCTATGCAGTTTCCCTCAAGAAAAAAAAAAATTTCAACAAGCCCACGTCCTCCCGGACGGACGACAAGGTCTGAAAAGCACGGCAAATTAGTTATGGCGGCGGGCTCAGCGGGCAAACTCCTTTACATTACGGATTCCATTACGGGCCGATGATTCCTGTGCTACACTGGTTCACAGTGCAGCATCCTGCCAGCTTCAAAGCTGGACCTACTATCCAGCGGCCAGGGGCCTTCCCTCGTGGCAATAAATGGCGCGGCCATGCGTACGTTCGGTAAACGGACGGTAAACTTAACCTTCGCCGGTCAGCGTTTTGTCTGCAACTTTATTACAGCTAAGGCCTCACAGGCCATCCTGGGGTCTGATTTTTTCTGTGCCAACAGTCTGCTGGTCGACGTCCAACACTGCCGACTCATTAATGCGTCCACTTTCCACGCAGTGCCCTGCCACTGCAGCACCGCCGTGTCCTGGTCGGTGGCCTGTGCGGTTCCGTCGCAAGACGGGTTTACGCGCCTGCTCGGCGAATTCGCAGAGCTCACCAGGCCTAATTTTTCGGCTGCAGGCACAGGGCACGGGGTGGAGCACCATATCTCCACGACTGGAGCACCCATTTACGCTCGGTCGCGGCGATTAGAAGCCAGCAAGCTGGCAGCCACAAAGGCTGAGTTCCAGACCATGGAGCGCCTCGGGATCATCCGCCGTTTGGACAGCCCTTGGTCCTCCCCACTGCATATAGTACCCAAACCAGGTGGCGGATGGCAACCTTGCGGGGATTACAGACGCTTAAACGATGCCACGACACTGGACAGGTATCCTATTCCCCACATCCAAGATTTTTCGGCACATCTGGCCGGCAACGCTATATTTTCTAAAGTGGATCTCGTTCGTGGATATCACCAAGTTCCGGTGCACCCTCCAGACATCCCCAAAATGGTGGTCATCACTCTGTTCGGCCTTTTTGAGTTCCTCCGCATGCCATTCGGTCTCAAAAACGCAGCTCAAGCATTCCAGCGGTTGATGGACTCTGTCTTACGGGACCTGCCCTTCATTTTTGTATATTTGGATGACATCCTAATAGCCAGCAAGGATACGACAGCTCACGTGGCCCATTTACGTACACTTTTCGCCCGGCTCAGCCAACATGGCCTTATTGTCAATCCGGCCAAATGCACGTTCGGAGTATCCTGCATTGATTTCCTGGGACACAGGATTACCCCAGAAGGCGCCGTCCCGCTAGCCACCAAGGTAGAGGCAGTTACCGCATTCCCGCGGCCTCACACAGTCAAACCCCTGCAAGAGTTCTTGGGGATGGTAAATTTTTATCATCGTTTCGTCCCCAAGGCGGCCTGGTTAATGCAACCTCTGTACGAAGCACTAAAAGGAAAGTCGGGCAAGGATGTTCTCACTTGGACACCGCAAATGGACCAGGCGTTCCGCGATACCAAGGCGGCGTTGGCGGATGCAACTATGCTTGCACACCCACTCCCGGGCGCGATTGTTGCCCTCACTACGGATGCCTCCGACTACGCCATCAGAGCAGTTCAAGAGCAGTGGGTCGACGGGGGTTGGCAGCCGTTAGCCTTTTTCAGCCGCCAACTGTGCAAGAACGAGCGAAAGTGTAGCACTTTTGACAGAGAGTGGCTGGCCCTGTTTTTGGCCATCCGGCATTTCCGTTTCCTTCTAGAAGGCCGTCCGTTCACTGCATTCGTGGACCACAAGCCGCTCACCTTCGCCATGGCCAAAACGGCGGAACCTTGGTCAGCTCGGCAGCAGCGCCACCTCACGTTTATATCCGAATTCACAACGGATTTGCAGCACGTGTCAGGCAAGGATAATCTCGTGGCGGATTGCCTTTCCCGGGTTCCAGTCCAGGCAGTCCACCTGGGCATCGATTTCGTTGGACTGGCAGAGGATCAACTGGCAGACCCAGAGGTACAAGCGTTTAGGACCACGCCTTCCAGTTGGCAGGTTGCAGACGTGCCGTTTCAAGCGGCAGGAACCACGCTCTTGTGCGACACATCCATGGGAGTGCCCCGGCCCATTGTGCCGGTCGAATGGTGCAAGAAAGTATTCCAGGCAATCCACGGGTTATGTCACCCGGGGATGCGGGCTTCTCAATGGCTAATGTCCCGCAAATTTGTTTGGAAAGGCATGCATTTGGATGTCCGGGACTGGACAAACAATTGCGTCGATTGTCAAAAATCCAAAGTCCACCATCACGTCAAGGCTCCGGTGGCCAACTTCCCGGTGCCTGAGCGTCATTTCGACCACGTTCACGTGGATATATTAGGTCCCCTTCCCGGGTCACGTGGTTTCACACACCTCCTGATGGTGGTAGACCGGACCACCAGGTGGCCAGAGGCGATTCCTTTGGCCGCTATCACCGCAGCAGACGTCGCCAGGGCGTTTCTTTCATCGTGGGTGGCTCGGTTCGGGGTGCCATCGGACATCTCCTCGGACCGCGGTCCGCAATTCACATCAGAGCTGTGGAACGCAGTGGCACAAGGCCTGGGTACCAAGCTGCACCGTACCACCGCGTACCACCCGCAGGCGAATGGTCTGTGCGAAAGGTTCCATCGGACTCTCAAAGCGTCCCTCCGTGCCAGCTTGAGGGGACCCAACTTGGCGGACAGGCTCCCATGGGTAATGCTGGCCTTCCGGACAGCCCCAAAGGAAGATCTTCAGTCTTCATCGGCTGAGCTGGTTTATGGCCAGACACTCAGAGTGCCAGGTGACTTTCTCCCTCCACACACCGAACCATGGTCTGCAGCTCAACAGCTCCTGCTACATCAGGAGGCAGCTAGGAATTTCCTGCCCATCCCAACCTCGCAGCATGACCTGCAGAGACCTCACGTCCCGGCAGAGCTCATGAGTTCGGCCTATGTCTTTATTAGACAGGACGGTCACAGAGACCCGCTCAAGCCACCGTATACCGAACCTTTTCGTGTCATCTCATCAGGGGAAAAGTTTTTCACAGTCGAAGTCGGTGGAAAGTTCGATACCATCTCTATCGACCGGCTCAAACCTGCCCACCTAGATCGGAGTGAGCCTGTTGTGGCCGCCCAATCGCCTCGCCGCGGCCGACCGCCATTGGCCACCAGACCAGCCGTGCACCAGCCCACCGTCGAACAGCCCGATTCGGTCTCAGACGCACCTGCACCTCTGACTACCGTTCCTGCCTCGCCCGAGACGCCGTTTCTGCCGCAATCCAGCACTGGTTTGTTTACTAACGCCCCATTTCCGCAGCCTGAGTTTTGTCGCCGTTCGGCCAGGATCATTAAACCTCCTACTCGGCTGACAATGTCCGTTAAAGTGGATTTTGGGGGGGCGCCTGTGGCGGAGCCACCAAGGGTCTCAGAACAATTAGTAATAATCCCTTTAACTACAGTGTAGTGCAGCCGCGGACTGCAACTTTAAACTGCCTGTTAACTGTACTGTATTGTGTTTTCCTGCACTCCACGTGATGACGTCATGACGCCGATCACGTGACCACCAGTGGCGCGAAGAACGCGATGACGTCATGACGTCAGCTTCCAGAATCTTCCAGTAGTCGTCGAGTGCCCAGCAAGCTGATTAGACCTGTGTACCGTTTCTCCTGTAGTTTCCCTGTTAACTTCGTTGTTCATTAAAACCTGTTGATTTGATTCATTGAGCCGAATACCTTATTCAGATAGGAACCTCCGTTCCTACAATGGCTTACTGTGAAACCTAGTAACCCCAGAGAAGCCAGTGGAAAAGGATTTTGAAAGCATAGTGGCAATCCTACAGGATCACTTAAACCCCACACCGCTGCTGATAGCAGAAAGATTTAAGTTTCACAAAAGGAACCAGCATAAAGACGAAAGTAATGCTGAGTATTTAACGGAAGTGCGCAAGCTATCGAAACACTGCCAGTTTGGAACGGGACTAGCAGATACGTTAAGGGACAAGTTTCTGTGTGGGCTTCAAAGTGAAGGAACCCAGAAAGGGCTTCTATCAGAAAAGGATCTTACGCTGGACAAGGCTTTCAGCATGGCAGTATCACACGAAGCAGCCGCACAGGGTGCTGCAGAGATGCAACGGAGACTGCAAGAATATGGCACAAATGAAATGTCATATGGAGCAGTGAAGTGTTATCACTGCGGCAGAACAACACACGACCATAAGGATTGTTGGTTCAAGGACCAAGTGTGCAGACAGTGTGGAAAAGTAGGACACATAGCAAGAGTCTGCAGGTCGGGAAAGAAAACCAGCAGCAAGAAATCTCCACAGGAGAAGTACAAAAAGGTACATAAGGTGACGGAGTGTAGTTCAGACAAACAGAAAAGTGATACAGACTCCGGAAGCAAGGAGCTGGGTTGTCTGAAACTACATAATGTAATCAAAATGGAGGATCACCAAACTATCTGGGACACGCTCAAGATAGATGGAGTCCAAGTGAAAATGGAATTGGACACAGGACCAGCCCTAACAGTCATAAACCAAAGGGACTACAAGCGGCTATACTCACATATACCCTTGAGAGATACAGAGATTGTCTTGAAGACGTACACGGGGCAAAAAGTCTACCCCAAAGGAAAAATAAGGGTGAACGTGATATACAACGGCAAGGAAACACCAAAAATGGACCTATATGTATTGCCAGATGGAGGACCACCACTACTAGGACGTGAATGGATCCGGAAGATACAGTTAGATTGGCATGCAATACAAGCACTGACGGTAGATGCCAAAAAGGATGACGACGTCACACCTGGACGACTGTCAAAAATGCTAACTGATGCACAAGAAGTGTTCCAGGAGGGACTCGGAACACTAAAAGGCATAACAGCGATGATCAAAATAGAGGAAAATGCAAGCCCAAAGCTTTTTAAGGCCAGACCGGTGCCTTACGCAATCCGCCCAGCCGTTGAAGCAGGGCTGGAAGGTTTGGAACTTTCTGGAGTACTGTCCAAAGTGGACTGGAGCGAGTGGGCTACACCCATCGTTCCTGTAATGAAGAGGCCGTTGAGTAATACGCCTGGGGAACCAAAGAAGGTTCGCATCTGTGGGGACTTTAAGGTGACAGTGAACCCAGTCCTTCACACGGTACAATATCCGCTTCCCCGGATTGAAGATATTTACGCCTCGCTATCTGGAGGAAAACGCTTCACTAAGATTGATCTGGCCCAGGCGTACCTGCAAATGGAGGTACAAGAAGCCTCGAAACATTACCTCACGCTCAACACTCACAAAGGTCTCTACCAATACAACCGGCTGGTGTTCGGGGTAGCATCAGCTCCGGCTATTTGGCAAAGGGCAATGGATCAAGTCCTGCAAGGGATTCCAGGGACCCAGTGTTATTTGGACGACATCCTGGTCACGGGCGAAAATGACAGTGATCACCTCGCCAACCTGGAGCAGGTGCTAACTAGATTGAAGGAATATGGGCTCCGAGCTAATCGCCACAAATGCGAGTTTTTCCAGAAGCAGATCTCGTATTGTGGCCACGTTATTGATGAAGAGGGGTTACATAAGTCCCCTGAAAAGATTGAGGCAGTAGTCAAGGCTCCAGCACCGGAAAATGTGTCACAACTGAGGTCGTTCCTCGGGCTGGTGAACTACTGCCATAAGTTCTTGCCAAATTTGTCTACAGTACTACACCCACTGAACACCCTACTGCAAACGGGGGTACCATGGAAGTGGAATGATGAATGTAAACGAGCTTTCCAGAAGTGCAAATAATGGATCACATCAAAAGAGGTGTTGGCTCATTTCAACCCAGCACTACCAATTCGGTTGGCGTGTGATGCATCACCCTATGGTATTGGAGCGGTGCTGTCGCACAAATTCCCGGACGGCTCGGAGAGGCCAGTAGCCTTTGCGTCTCGGTCACTAACCTCAGCCGAGCGTAACTATGCCCAGATTGACAGGGAGGCCCTCAGCCTAGTGTGGGGAGTGAAAAAGTTCAACCACTATCTGCACGGGCAGAAGTTCACCTTGCTGACTGACCACCAACCACTTGTCTCCATCTTTAATCCAAAGAAGGGCGTTCCGGTGATGACTGCACAACGGCTACAAAGATGGTCCCTTTTTCTAGGGGCAAACCAATATGAAATAGAGTATAAGGGCACGAAACAGCGTGGAAATGCTGATGGGCTATCACGCCTGCCACTGCCTACTGCGGAGGAAGCACCAGCAGTGGACCCTGTCGAAATATTTTATTCGACTATAATTGAACGCTTGCCAGTAACTAACGCAGATATAGAGCAGGAGACCCGAAATGACCCGAAACTGTCTCGGGTATATGATTTGACGGTGAATGGATGGCCAACACATGGCGACTCACTGTTGCCAGCATTCTCATCCAGAAGAGAACAGCTGTCAGTATGCCAGGGGACCTTGATGTGTGGATCCCGAGTGGTAATTCCACCCAAGTTAAGGGAGAGAGTGCTCAATGAGCTTCACGAAGGCCAGCTGGGAGGGGTGAAAATGAAAAGCCATGCTAGGGCTTATGTGTGGTGGCTGGGGATCGATCAGCAAATCGAGGACCTGAAAACGAGCTGCTCAGGATGCCAGAAGGCCCAAAATGCACCACCACTTGCCCCTCTACACCCATGGGAGTGGCCCTCCTCTCCATGGCAACGGGTGCATATTGATTTTGCTGGTCCATTCATGGACTCAATGCTCTTAATAGCCATGGATGCGCACTCGAAATGGCCTGAGGTGATCAAAATGTCCTCCACCACCACGGAGAAAACGATTGCAGTCCTACGGACCATATTTGCTAGGAACGGCTTGCCAGAGCAGATTTGCTCTGATAACGGACCACAGTTTGTGTCCGAAGAGTTTCGGAAATTTATGAGAAGGAATGGGGTAAGGCATTACACATCCACCCCGAATCATCCAGCCACAAATGGATTGGATGAGAGGTTCGTACAAACCTTTAAAAAGGCAGTAAGGGCCATGTGCGATGACGACATTCCACTGCAGCATAAGGTGGACAATTTCCTGTTAGCCTACAGAAATGCGACACATGCAGTTACCAACCAGACCCCGGCCATGATGTTCTTTAACCGAAGGTTGAGATCTCGTCTGGATTTGCTCAGACCAAATGTACGAAGAAATGTTGAGCATAAGCAATTCCAGCACATCAATGAGAAGCCGACAAGGAGCTTCAATGTAGGGCAACCAATCTTGGCCCGCGACTACCGAACAGAGAAAAGGCAACCAGGAACGATATGCACACGGCAGGGGCCACTAATGTACACAGTGGATGTTGGGGAGAACATTGTGAGATGCCTTGTGTGATGAAATATGCCATTCATCAGGCACTCTGTATTATCTGTGTTTGATTGTGCCTGTGACTGTGACAAGCAGGGGAGTTTAGTTTCAGTTTAATTTCCTTACCTGTATTGTATTGTGTGTAGGGCTCCGCCCATACCTGGCCCCTACTTAAGCCGGCCCCAGCGTGTCTCACAGGCAGTACAGCAGATCTCTGGATGAGAGACACTTCTCCACTGTGTATTACCTTCTGAGTTAATAAAAGCCTTGCTTTGCTCCGTTAACGTTGAGTCTCGGATTCATTGAGGCACATCAATTTTATTAACTCAATTTTCAACGCAATGGATCAACTCTTGAAACCTGAACGTTTGGATTTGGACCCGCATGCTTCGGACGCATCGGCATGATTCGGACACTGGTTTAAGTGTATGGAATTCTTCCTGGACAATTCCGCAGCCATCACAGACTCTACGGACGCTGAAAGTATGAAACTGAAACTAAACTCCCCTGCTTGTCACAGTCACAGGCACAATCAAACACAGAGAATACAGAGTGCCTGATGAATGGCATATTTCATCACATTCACCCCTTCTACAGATTTAGTCTGTTCGGGGGTTTGATAGTCCTCTGTGACCGACGTAGCTGTTGTGGTGCCGCGGGTGTCAGCTGGGTGTCCCCGGTGG
Organism: Somniosus microcephalus; assembly: GCF_052327205.1. Lineage (NCBI taxonomy): Eukaryota > Metazoa > Chordata > Chondrichthyes > Squaliformes > Somniosidae > Somniosus > Somniosus microcephalus. The sequence goes on along the minus strand of NC_140996.1, from coordinate 30,829,592 downwards.
CCTCCTGGGTCTCTGCCGGGGGCACCGCCAGGGTTGTTGAAGGGGTAGTTGGTGGGGGCACCGTTGGTCGATGTTCTTCTGGGGGTGATGAAAGGATAGTGGGTGGGTAAGAATTGCTGTGATCGTTGTTGCTGTTGTTGTCGTGGTTGTTGTCGTTACCGGCTGGGGCGACGTCTTTTATGGACACGGTGTCCTCCCTTCCGTCGGCGTGCCGGACATACGCGTATTGGGGGTTGGCGTGGAGTAGGATTAACCGAGTGAACCTTCTTTGTACTGACTCGAGAGCAAGTATGTCCTTTCTTAAGTATGGACACCAAAACTGTACGCAATATTCCAGGTGCGGTCTCACCAATTCCTAATGTTCCTATGTTCCTAACAGCAGAGAACTGTTTCAGGGAAATATTTTAAGTGAATTGTTCCATCTTAGGTTTTTTATGCTAGTTTCTTCAGATTCAATGGCCCAGAAATTCGGGTCGGAGGCTTCCCGCGGGTGCAAGCCCCCGACCTGCACTTACCTAGCGCGCCGGCCATTGTGCTGTGGGCCCACGTGGGATTCCGATCCTGGGCCTGCTCCAACTGCCGGCGCGCAGTGCTCGCGTATCCCAGGGGCGCAGTTAGTTCGAAGCGTCCCCTGGGATCACATGGGCCATGGGGAGCCAATGGTAGCAGGGAATCTGTATTCATAGATTTGACAGGAAGAGCTGCCAAATCTATGAATATAATTCAGCCCCAAAACATCACTAAAACTTCAAATAATTCTTTTTTTAATCACATTTTTAAAATAACTATAAATTACATAAAATAACTATTTTAAACAATATTTTAAATTTTTGAAAAAATTAATTACAGTTTCTAACGGGGCTAAAAATAAACTTACCTTTCTTTAAAGTATTTAAAAATAATAAACCTGCGGAAAAAATGTTTTAATTTAACTTAATTCACCACTTACCTTGTTAAAAGCAGGCCTTGCGACTGCTTTTTAAAAGCGTAGCTCTTGGAGACTTACCCTTCCGGAGAAAGCTGCAAAAAAAGCGGAAGTTCCAGGCGTACACGCTGCCTCTCCGGCGCACGCGTTCGGCCTGTGAACCCCTTCCTTTAAGGGAACGGAAGTTCCGGTTTCCCGTGCAAGCGCAGTGCATGCACGAAACCGACACTTTCGCTGGGCTTATGCGTGAGTACCCTGCGCGTACTCACCCGTGGGGACCCGAAGTTCTGGCCCAATATCGCTGCCTACTCCCATAAGTGGACTTTTTGTCCCCTATGAGCCAGACTGAGCATTTCCCTGACCAACATCTAGGTTATCAGACCCAGGGGTCAACCAGAGAACCCTTGTCACTTCTTAATACAAATAGCAGGTGATCTCCTGAACCTTGGTATGCTGAAGAATACATAGTTTATCAGACCACAGTTCAATTTATAAACCACTAGATACCTTTATTGAATATTTAAACAGACAAAAACACAATGCTCAGTGCAAACAGAATACTTGCAGTAATTACAAACTTTACTATTCTCCTCAAAATGTCAAAAACAACACAAGATGCTTCTCCTGCACTAGCACTCAACATAAAACTGACCTTGAATCATAGCCGCTCACTTCTTACGTGGCTATACACTATCCTCCGATTAGCATCGTATCCCGGACAGCCTCAGACTGATTACTGAGCAGGCCACAGGCTGCCAAACATCAACCCATAACTAGCAGCTCCTGACAATAGGACTGTCCATCAAATGGACTACTAAGAATGAAGGCCCTGCCTCTCTCTCACAAACCTTCATCTCAGCTATGAATGTCAACGTTATTAATTTAAAATGATCTACAGGATATTAAGTGCATCGGATGTTTGTTGTTAGCACCCTTTGAACCTCAAGCACTGCGATTACAGGATATTAACACTTATTCGGACAGCTACCTTTGACCTTGCTGGGACATATGCTTACATATTAAACCACCTTTAGTTCCACAGGTAAAACCTGCAGTTGCAAATCAACAACTATGAAATAGCCTACAATCTATCAAGGCATCATGTTTAGCTTGAGGAATCAGCTAACTGTAGCAGCGTGTGCACCATGACCAGCAAAAGAGAATACAATAAATTGCTATAATTAGTGTCACAGTATTTTGTAATGCCACATTATTATTTTTATAAGCTGTTTGTAAATTTTATGAGCTCTTTCTTCAATTCCTTAGCTTTGTAATGGTTTCTGGGACCGAGGGTCATTTTAAACTAACCTGCCTGTTGGGATACTGATGGGATCGGCTGCAATGCTGGTTTTTCACCCCCCACCCGATTTGACTCTCCATTGAAGTCAGCAGAGAATATTATTGGGCGGGTGTAAAACCAGCGTTCCAACCGATCCCATGGGTTTCCCACCCAAAGGGTTAGGTTAAAATTACCCCCTTAGATTAATTATATTTTTTAAAATATAGGTAGTGGCAGTACAAAGCAGTTAGAAATTTTTTTATAAGTACTGCAGCATAAGCAAGATAAAACTGTAAAGACCATTCAACCAAGTGGCAATGTTTGAGAGCCAAAGTACAACAATCAAGAACCAAGCTGTTTTCATTGAACCTTTTGCGCTTTAAGTTGGATGTCATTGCTAAGGTACATGAAAAGAAGTTCAGCAATGGCAGTATTAAATGTTGAAGTTCCTGCTGTTTCTAATATACATTCCATCCAGAGTTTCACCGAGAATGTGAGTGAAGGAGAAAAACAGTTCAGTCCCGATTTTAACCTCTGGTGACTGAACAGAAAGTATGGGTGGGGTGTTAAAATAGGGACAGAGTACTTCCCTCTCTGCTCTTGATGAACCCTCGCCCTCCGCCATTTTAATCTCCAGGTTTTCAACAGCATCGGGGTTGCCTGCCACGTGCTGGTGTGTGCCTCATTAATACATAAAAGCCGGGGTCCTGTGACGCAATTAGACCCCGAACCCTACTCATAATTGCACAAACCATGCACAGTGCCGGACCCACCAGTGAAGACTGATGGGCAAGCAGGAATGGAGCCAGAAGAAACCCAGTAACGTAGGTAATTCAAATTTTCTTTCACAGTGGGCCCGGAGGAGCAGAAGTACTTCTTCCTGTCGCACAAGGAAACCTTGGGCTTTCTCTGCCTGAGCGTCCCTCCGTTAACCTCGATCAACTGCTGACTCTCCCACTCCTAAATGCTTACTTACCTTAGCGTCGGGGGCAGTTCCCTTCGGTCCCTGGCGGCGACCTCCTGCAGCCCGAAATCCGACTCCCACCTGTCGAGTAGGTAGCGATTCCTGCTGGGTTTGGGTTGGAGTTGGGCACCCAACATGGTAAAGAGTTAAAATCTCACCAAGCATCATGCAAACTTGCTCCAGCCCCTGCATGCCACACTCACGCTCCGAGATAAAATCGGGGCTTTAATCTTTGCCTTTGTTGTGAGTCAGCACTGATTGCCTCGTGTAGGAGTAACAAATAAATCAATATAAATTGTCTCGAAATCAAATGCTGACAAATACCATGAATTAATTCCAGTCCCTGACATCTATAAATCAATATAAATGAACACATAATAAATACTTTTTCTTTTTAAATCAATGAATTTATAAACCAGCCAACACAGCTTTAACCAATCGGCTGTGAAAGTTGCGTCAATGTATTCTAGACAGCAGCACATTCTAAGAGATTTAACTGCATGACGATGGGGACTGAGCTTTTAAAAAGATTAACTGGGCTGACCTAAATGCTTTAATGGAGTTACACTGCCTTCAAGTGGTAGAATAGAAACATTTCATTTGTAGCTTAAAAAGATTTGCAGTGGCTTATTTGGGTTTTAGTAAGGCTACATACAGTATTCAAGAATGAATTTTCATTTCCATAAGCCCTATCACAAAGCTCTACTTTTTATTAAAAAGTAGAATTTTGCACGGATGAAGTTTCCAAGTGACACCTAAGATTTTCAACAAACATGTTACTTATTGAATGTTAGCTTATCAGCTACTTTCTAGTAATGACAGAAAATACAACAGATATATGGACAATCCTTTTTACAATTGAGCTATTTTATCCCTTACTCTATTGTAATTCCAGATCATGTCAGCTTCTAAATAGAGTTAAATCTACTTTCAGCAGATGCAAGTATAATGCATATAAATTCAGGATGTGGGCCCGCTTACAGAACATCCAGCATACTGGAACAACATAGTCCATTCTAGTCACATTTAAGACTGGTTTTGAGGAACATTTTTTGTTTTTTCAGCCCATCACGCAGAACAGATTTCAAGATATTTCTGTAACTGGAATTTCTAGTGCTCTAGAGCTGAAAATGTGCTTTTAATTTGATCAAATGAAACCTAATAAACAGTTGTTACATAAGATATAGGAGCAGGAGTAGGCCATACGGCCCCTCGAGCCTGCTCCGTCAATCAGTAAGATCATGGCAGAACATTTACATCAACTCCACGTTCCCGCCCTATCCCCATATCTCTGATGCCCTTAGTGCCCATAAATTTGGACAAAGACCAGCTGCGGCAGCAGCAGCACCATGAACGATAGCAGCACCAACAGCAGGAGCAACAACAGGAGCGCCAAGCTGCTGCTCACCCACCTGAAACTGCACAGGCCAGAAGGCACCAGAGCGCGACCACATTGCTGCCCGGGATGCAAGGGTAGCACTCATGTTGGCCAGATTTGCTTAGCCTGCACAATCAAACACTTTTGCCTCGCAGCTTCTTACCAGAGCATCGACAATGGACAAAAACCTACAGATTCCTATCACTCTGACCACCATACTGACAATTGCAAGTCACTCTAAGCCCTCAATGTGGAAGTCCCATTTGCGAAATGACACAGGCCACAACTTCAACAGTTTGCCATCAAAATTTTTTATCACAACAAGCAACTGATGGTATTTCAAAAATAAACACAACATAACATCCAAGTGACTACCCTTGTGACTACTTGTGCATTATCTTCCTCTTACACATGCTCCTACGTGGTGCTTCCCCTGTGGCTTCAGCAGATGTGGAGGCCCCTTACTCACTTTCTTGCTGCTCCTGTCTCGACACCTTTGGTGGCCGTCCTCTGGGGTTGCGAACCTGTGAGGGCTCGGCTGTGCAGGGGATGAGACGCCCATCTCAGTTGGGTGAGGACTCTGGTGGGGCTCTGACCGAGGGCTTTGCAGTGGCATGGTTGTTTGGGTGCTGGAGAGGAGCCCCCACTTCCTTGTTGTCTGCCACCAACATCCCTCTCATGGGTCAGCCCCACTTCAGAGCTAGCAAGTGCTTGGCAGCACCTTGCTGCACTTCAGGGGGGCCATGAGGACCCGTTTCTGCACTGGAAGTCCTACTCCAGAGGACCTCCATGAAGGCCTGGTTTCTATGTTCAATAGCTGACCATCGCTCCACAAGAGATGCCAGTCTATTCTGAACAATTACCATGTTTTCAAACACTCTGGTGACTTAGCTCCTCCATGGCCATAGCCATTCCCTCCTCTATTGTAGCCATCCTTTCCACGGACGTTGCCATCCTTTCCACGGTGATGCGTTCATGCACCAATGCCTCCACAAAGGCTTTGCTAATGTTAGCGATGGACTCCTCCATTCGCTCAATACTCACAGCAACCCTGGAGACAAAACCTGCCAGAGACTCCTGCATCTGTTCCTGGAGTTCCAGCACTGCTCTCCTTCTGGATGGAGCCAGAGGCACAGGGTTGACATGCAGCTGAGCCAAGCTAGCAGAGTCCTGCGCCCACCGACGAGGACTCTCCACTGCTGTTTCTGCCTCCACCATCTGCTGATGCTCACTTGTGATCTGTGATACACCAGGTGCCAACAATACTCTATCTCGCGAAGGTCTCACCGAGGTGTGAGTGCCTGCGCTGGTGCTGGGTGCGCTGAATTCTGCTGACGCTGCGCCCTCAGAGGTTGCAGCTTCCTCTGCGGAGTCTGGAAGCTCAGGCTCTTTCTCCTGGACAATGGGGATGGGGGCTCTCGATGGTTCTGTGGGGGAGTAAAGGAAAGAGTTAGAGATGTGAGGTCAAGGTTACATGAACATTGAACAGTGCAGATGATCATAAGTCAATCTGTTAGAGCATCAGATTCATTATCAGTGATTCATGCAATGTCAATGAGAAAGAGGCCAAACTATTCTGTCACCAGTTTGCTGTGATGCGCCCGTCTGTCCGTCCCCCACTTGAGAATCCTCCTCGATCCCGGCGATTTCCAGGGCCGCCTCCTCCCAGGCGGTGAGCTGGGCTACTGAGGGTGGCCCTCCTCCTGTCATGGCTCTTTCCATCTTATTGTGGGCTCTCCTTTCCTGCAATGAGGGACACAAGTGGAGTTTGAGTAAGAATGAAGGAGTGAATGTAGCGAATGCATAGCATAGATGCTTAGAAGGAGACAGAGGGCCCTCCCTGTGTGTTGTAAGTTGTTGTTGTTGTTGCATCACAGTGATAGGGAGTGTGAGGGCTACATGGTTGAATAATTAAGTGAATGTGACCATAGAGAGAGAGCCAATGGGTAAGGGTGCAGGGATGAAAGTGTCAAGTAGGATGCGGAGGAAGAGGTTGGCAAAGCAGAGTGCTGGTAAGGAGAGGCGATGGGGATCAGATTGAGGGTGATGGGAAAGTCATACCCACTTTTCCTGTGCGGAGAAGGTCATGAAACTTCTTCCTGCATTACAGCCAGGTTCTGCGGCTCATTGATATGGAGTTGACCTCCTGGGCCACTTGCAGCCACACAGCTTTAGTCTGCTGGGGTGGCTTTTTTCTCCCTGAGGAAGGGAAGAGCACCTCCTTATTAGATCTTGCTCCCTCCACCAGAGCTTGGAGGAAGGGCTCATCAAAGCGAGGTGAACACTCTTGCTTGCTGGTGGACATGGTCGGTAAATGCAGTCCTTCATACAATGTCCATAGGCCTAGAAGTTCGGGGCGCCAAGCTCGCCTGGGCGCCAGAATTACCGCTCCGGATGGAGCTGCTTGTGCCAGCGCGATATTCAGTTTCAGCGCCCCAAACGGAAGGGGGGCGCTGCTCGAGGCGCCCTGCGTCCCTCTTGGGGCGCTGCAACTGAATATCGCAGCGCAACGTGCCGCAGCGCCACACACTGCGGCATGGCACGCTGCGGTACTGCAGGCCTTCCTCCCCTTCTTAAAGGGTAGGGGCCTGCACCAGTGATCGCGAGTGCCGGCAAAAGAGCCCGGCACCGAGGAGAGGTGCCGGGCTCTTGGGACACAGCCGGCACTGCCCGGGGGGGGTGCCCAGGAGGCCGGGGACGGTGGCGTGAGGAGGCGCTGGCAGGTGGCCAGCAAAAAAATGGCCAGCCCGCACCTCCCCTTTAGATTGCGACTGGCGTTACAGCGGGGGGCGTGACCCAATATCGCGATCGGGGTGGTAGCGGGACGCTGCGCACACATCGGTGGTGGCACAGCGCTACAGGCTAACGCCACCATTAGCGCCCCGCTAAATTTCACGGGGGGCGTGGCCAGTGGCACTAAAGCCACTAAGTGCCCTCTTTGGGTGCTAACTGGTGGCGCAGCCCACCGAATTTCTAGGCCATAGTGTTTCCAGTCTCCAGAAGAAGCAAGGCTACTTGCAGGTCTTAAATCCAGCAGCATTGATGACGTCATCGGAGGTGACTTTCTGTATGAAAAGACTCATTGAGCCAAAGGCTCCCACACGCTGGAAATCAATTGCCTAATTCGGTGAAAATCGCAATTTTTCAACACTTCGGAGTCGGGGTCCTGACACGAATCCCACCTGACAGGCCCCATCCCGCCCACACTGGCAAAATCCAGCCCGTAGTCTAGTTTAATCAGTTTTCCTCCGTTCACTTTAATGTGGAATTTATTAAGCTTATTATTAACGTCCCAATGATTTCTGAATCTGCGATGGTGCATTAAAAGTGGCATCATCTTCATGAGACTGTTTTAGCAAGCCTTGTTTTTTTATCAACTTGGAGATATAAATCATATCAAACTGTATTATCGGACCAAATTTTGCTGTGGCAGGGCATCTAACGTCATCTACCGTTAGTTAGACATGCCGCTGCACATTTAGTTTTCTTTTAATGTTTTGTATGGCAAGGTGCTGGAAGTGCGAACTGAGGGAAACTGGGCATCCTAGACCTGAGTGACCAGGCCAAGCAACTGTGTATCTCCTTAACCAATCAGATTGAAGGATTGAGAAATAAAAAGCTCCAGGTCGGAGAAGGACATTTAAATTACAGCGGGTGAATTCAATGTCAAATCAGGTACATAAAGAGAAATAAAGAGAGGGAAAGAAAGATTAGATTAAGAGGGAGAGCAAGAAAAAAGAGACAGAAAGGAAAAGTATATTTCTAAATTTAATTTGACATTTTTTAAATCTCCAACAATTGAAACCTAAAGGAATGAGACTCCAGACTTGTAATAGCTGATCTTCAGTGTCAGAGAAGTTGCTTGGCAGTAATTAACACTTATCGCCTTGTTAAAAGGCTACCCAGACTAGAACGGACAAGACTTAACTTCCTGTGGCAGGCTTAGCTCGTATCTGCCGTGCAAATACAGCAACTTCATGACATTCAATGCATTTCAATGGTGAGGCAGACAGCAACATGCCATTCCGCGAAGACAACGGAGGAGCGGCATAACTCGGAGAGAAACTTTTGGATATTTGAGTTTAACCGTGCGTCTGCCCCTTGCCTGAAGTTGCTGTAGCATTTGTGCATAATTAACGGAGCGCGGCATTAGCCACACTGTTATTTTGACAGGAAAATCTGGGCCGATGTCACTTGCAGATAATGATATCATGACACACATCATTCAATGATCGTGTTGCTCCCTAAACAACAAAAGACATGTAAAACACCTTTTTCATGAATACAACACAATTTTTTAATTAACTTCTTTGAGTGACCATATTGATCCTTCACTTACCTTGCTATGTAAACGCCTCTAAATATTTAATTTATACCAAAGCAGACAAAAAAATAATTGAGAAGAAAACATTAAACTGGCCCTTCACTGATGATATATCTCAGGGTTCCATATATCCTTACAATCACTGTCCCTCTATGCTTCTACTGGGGCCAATGTGCTACCACCTCCTTCAGTGCCCATCAATGCTAGTTTGCACCTGCATGATTCCAGAGTCCGCCATGGAATTTTCCGATTCCTCCCCCTCTGGCTCTGGTTTCCACTCTGATTCCTTCTCTTCTCAAGCTCAGGAAATGTGAATTGGAAACTTAATGACCATAACTGAAAGATAACAATTTTTTCCCCAGTAAAATCATATGATGAAGCAGTCACATCCAAGCAGTCACATCCAAGCTCTCCCTCCTTTCATCTCACAGTGCTGTGACCTGGATACCCACTGAGTGTGGCCAAGCCTCAACTTTCCCACCCAGCACTTCATGACCCCAGTCGTCTCACCAGTGCTACCTTGTTCCAAGTTCTGTAGTGTTGCTGGATCCCAGTTCCCTCACACAACTGTTACCCGAATGCTGCTAGATCCATGCCCTCCTGCCGAGTATTGCCACCATCTCAGACAACCCAATCTGCTCCAAACTCGCAGCCTAAGCCACAGGCCACTCGCCCACATTCTCCCAGGCCCACCAATGGCTCTGTCCTCTCCATCCCACATTCCATCCCACATGACCTAACCCTCACACCCACACGAGGCATCCAGCACCAATAGGGATGTTCTAAAATTCTGATGAAAGTTCGCACTGGAAATATGAGCCTATGTATAGCTCAGTGACATGCTATACATTTTCATATACAGATGCTTATTGCATCCTAAGAAAATATCCCACTGACAGTAGATCCATGAAACAGTGTTCTTGCTATAAGTTGAGGTTGAGTCCACAGTGCACGTGCTTGTTCTGGGAGCTGTGGAGTGTGGTATAAAGTTTAATGGTTTTGAAATAAGAAAGGCAAGCAAGCAGAAGTGATTTGGAGTGAGTACATTTGTGGATGTACATCATTACCACAGTGCTCGTCATTGAGTGAGATCCTTCAAAGGCACAATGACAGAAACATTTTTGTCTTTGTGTCAGACTTTCTGTTTTGCTTCTTATCTCTCATAGCCTGTTTACATGACATTGGAGTTCACCACTCAGTAGATTTGAGTGTTAACCTTCGCTAGTACCTGCATTTATATTCACAACAGCATGAAATATGCAACCTAATAGGTATGCTCTCTGGTCATTCAAAATGCATTAGTCAGTTATGGCTGTTGTTTAAATTGCAAAGTGAAATATGTAATTACTTAGCCAATACTTGCAAATATCACAGAATAAAAGTGAGAAATTAAATGAGACATGTGGATTAATTTCTCAGAAGTGCAGGTCACAAATTAGCAAGTACATTAGGAACTGGAAGGATCATGGAAACAGATTCTCTTTTGATTTTTTCTTTTTACCTTTTATTTCAAAAGATCAAACGATGGGGATCGGTTTAACACCCATCTTACCACCCTAATGTCCCCTTGCTGCAGTATTCAATTGGTTCTTAAATTATTCCAGGGTTTTCAACTCCACTGCCTTATCTGGAAGCCCATTCCATGCCCTGATCACTTTGTGAAGAAGAATTTCCTGATATCAGTCCCAAGTTTGCTGTTTATTAGTTAAAACCTGTGTCCCTTTGTCCTAATTTACTTTATCCATACTGTTTACTACCTAATAGACTTCTACGAGATCACCTCTTAGATGTCTCCTCACAAGCCTAACAAGCCAAACTTTCGCCAATCTTTCCTCATAGCTCAGGCCTCTCCAAACGAGCCTCCTCCCACCTTACTTCATCTCACCCTATCACCATATCTTTCTATTCCTTTCTCCCTTGTGCACTTACCTAGATTTCCCTTCAATGCATCGATGAATGTTGAACTCCTTGGGGCTCTTCTCCGTAGTGCCTCCCATGGTTGAATGTCTCCCTTTTTTTTCAGTGACCAGACTGGACAATGTATTAATCAGAGCACTAACTAGCATGATCATGGCTTTGATTTGTGGGATTTATATTCTACTGCTTTGACTATGTAGTTCAACATTCAGAGATGCATTGAAGGGGAAGCTAGGTAAGTGCATGAGGGAGAAAGGAATAGAAGGATATGTTGATAGGGTGAGATGAAGTAAGGTGGGAGGAGGTTCGTCTGGAGCATTAAGACCAGCATAGACCAGTTGGGCTGAATGACTGTGCTGTAAATTCTATGTAATTCTATGTTGATTGCTGTTCTGCATTGGTGGGTTGATGATGCCTGTAGGTTTTTTTTTATCCGTTTATGGGATGTGGGCATCGCTGGCAAGGCCAGCATTTATTGCCCATCTCTAATTGCCCTTGAGAAGGTGGTGGTGAGACGCCTTCTTGAACCGTTGCAGTCCATGTGGTGAAGGTATTCCCATAGTGCTGTTAGGTAGGGATTTCCAGGATTTTGACCCAGCGATGATGAAGGATCGGCGATCTACTTCTAAGCCAGGATGGTGTGTGACTTGGAGGAGAACTTGGAGGTGGCGGTGTTCCCATGCGCCTGTTGCCCTTGTCTTTCTAGGTGGAAGAGATCGCGGGTTTGGGAGGTGCTGCCGAAGAAGCCTTGACGAGTTGCTGCAGTGCATCTTGTAGATGGTACACACTGCAGCCACGGTACGCCGGTGGTGGAGGGAGTGAATGTTTAAGGTGGTGGATGGGGTGCCAATCAAGCGGGCTGCTTTGTGCTGGATGGTGTCGAGCTTCTTGAGTGTTGTTGGAGCTGCACTCATCCAGGTAAGTGGAGAGTATTCCATCACACTCCTTACTTGTGCCTTGTAGATGGTGGAAAGGCTTTGGGGAGTCAGGAGGTGAGACACTCGGCAGAATACCCAGCCTCTGACCTGCTCTTGTTGCCACAGTATTTATGTGACTAATCCAATTACGTTTCTGGTCAATGGTGACCCCCAGGATGTTGATGGTGGGGGATTTGGTGATGGTAATGCCATTGAATGTCATGTTTGGAAGGGATAGGTTTGTTGGACCAGTTGATCATTTTTTTGTATTTTTGTATGTTATTGGTTCTATTCACTGTCCTGCTTCTATGGTTTTGTCTAAGCACAATGGTGTCTTGCACCATTGTTCTGTTTATGAGCTGCAACTATGTGAAAAGTGGCTTATTTTCCCACAGGATTGACATAATTTTCCCTTTGTTGCACACTCAAGTTGCTATGAATATGCACCAGCATCGTAAAAGCATTCCTTACCATGATCTTTTGTTATAATTTCCATTGCGTAACATTTAATTATTTAACTGTGATCTTTGTCCCATTGTCTATATTTCTTGCCCAGCTTGTTGACAGCTCAATTAAGCATGCTAGCTTCAATACTACATCAAGATCCCTACTTTTTAATAATGCATATTGACACAACAGCTTTGAAGTGCAATCTTTAATCTATGCACGTGAATTTCACAATCCATATTATTGAACCCACATATTACTGCCTTAATTCTGCACAAAACTCTCCACTGACTTTTCCACATTCTTTACAACATGGCAATGGAGGATTGTTTTGTAAAGCATATCTTTCTAGGACACAAATGATGGATGAGTGCTATGTTGGCATATTCATAATCATCACCCTCGCCTGCATTAGTGTTGACAATGTTTTATAATTCCTCTCACTGTAATGGAGGAGTAGAGTTCCTTTCTGCTCAAACACGATAATGCTAAATCCAATCAATCATTGTCCCTTCAACCCTCTTTATCCCCTTCAACCAGTGAATCACAATTGAGTGCATCAAGTACAGGCAAGATGGACATTGTTAAAGGAATGTTAATAGAATTCACAGGTCACATGGGATATGTACGGTAATTGGGGCTGGATTTTACCAGCCCTGAGGAGGCGGGTTTGGAGGCGGGACTGTTGGGAAAATTTGAAAAAATGAAGGCGGGTTCCGATCTTACCGTCAGCCCGCCTCCGCGCAACTTTTCCAGAGGTGGGCTTGCAGAGTCCGTTTCAGTCGCGCCTCCAGGCGGCGGGATAGGCCCTTAAAGCACTTAACTACCACTTACCTACCTCTATAATGCCATTTTGAGAGGCCTTTCACATTTTCCCACATTTCCAGTATGCTGCACGTCTCCCCTGAATCACGCCAGCTAATCCTGTCGGGTTCACAAGTGGCTGGCTTCCTAACAGCTGCAGCTCCACCATGAAAACAAAGCTTTCAACAAGGATCAGTTGCAGGTGGCAGAACTTTGTTTTTTCAGGTCTTGGAGAACATTTTGCAGGTCTACTGATTTTGGATGTGGTGAAGCTGAGATCCATCTGCACTGTGAACTCCTGGGAAAACCCTCTCCCCACATTGACTGAGCGCTTCCTCAACTGGGGTATCTACCAGCATCATGGGAACCATTTATTTCCTGTCATCCTGGACCTCAGATTCGGATGAAGAGCAGCCGTGGCAGCAGCAGAACCCCGGAACAACAGCAGCAAAAGCAGCAGCAACAACAGGAACGCCAACCTACTGCTCAACCACCTGATGGTGCACAGGGAAGCACGTCGCTGCAGGAGATACCCCCAAAACAGGGTTTACAGGCTGAGGATGAGCTTCCTCAACATGAGTGAGCAGCAGTGCCAAAAGAGGCTGAGACTTTCGCGAGAGGTAGTCGGTGACATCTGCACAATGCTGCACCAACACCTGAAGCCCAGAGGATCAGGTAGACACCCCTTACCATAGGCTGTCAAAGTCACCACCGCTTGTTTTGATTTCTTTTTGGGTTCAATAAAGACTCATTTCTGAAAGAGAATGTTGTTTAACCTAAAGTCTTGTTCAAGACTTGCTACAGCTTTTTACAGAACACACTATGCTGTGATGCATCTAGAATGAAACTGAAAGTAAAACTCCTCTGGACTGCTTGTCTCTCACATGACCTCTGCTGGTCAGGCACAAGTAATCAAAAACACAGACAAATATGCTGTAAGGCATAAGTAATCAAACACAGACAAATATCATCACTATTTGCTGATATCATTACATCTCCCTTTCCTAAAACAAAAGTATTTTACTTTTAACTAACAACATTTAATGAACTTACATTATCATTATCATGATCAAGGTTTTTTACCCTTGCTTTGTGTGTTCACATGAAATATGTCAATACACTAGAACTTGAAGAAAGAATAAGATAACATTACTTCCTTCTTTAACAATAGTCCTTAAATTTGCTCAATGAGTCTCTCAGGAGGCTTCACGTGTCTTGAGGATTTTCTGATTGATTGTCCTTGAATCTGAGTTGTTGCCTCAGATGATTGGTTCTCAGCTGTGTGATCAGGTTGTTCACCAGTATCAGTCTCTTGACCTGCTGTGGCTGGCCCCATGAGAAGATCTCGACGGTTTCTTCTCAGAACAGCACCCTCATCTGTCTGAATGGTGTATGATCTTGGTTGAACTTCACTCAGGACAGTTCCCTTCTGAGTCCATGTGTTTGTTTTGTCTTTCAACCTTACTTGGTCACCAGTGTGGAGTTCAGGTAGGTTTTGTGTTCCTCTGTCATAGTAGTACTTTTGCTTTTCTTTCTGTTGTTCTTTGAACTTCCTCACTTTCTCCCCCTCTTTTGTTTTCAGGAGGTTCTCCGGGATGGGTAGGTTTGACCTTAGCCGACGTCCCATCAGGAGTTGGGCTGGTGACATACCACACTCGAGCGGCGTTGTGCGGTATACAAGCATGCTTTGGTAGAAGTCAGTTCCACTGTCTTTTGCCTTGTACATCAGTCTTTTCACTGTCTGGACCGATTTTTCCACTAGTCCATTGGACTGTGGATAGTGAGGACTTGACATTGTGTGGACAAAGTCCCACTCTTTGGCAAAGTGTCGGAAATTTGCATTGTTAAACTGGGGTCCGTTGTCTGTGAAGACCTCGCTTGCCACGCCATGTCTGGAGAATATGGCTTTCATACTTATCACAGCTTCTGCAGTGGTGGTGTACAGTCTACAAACCTCTGGATACAGGGAGTAATAGTCTGTGATGACAAGATAGTCCTTCCCTTGACATACGAATAGGTCAGCGCCTACCTTCTGGTAAGGTCTGTCTGGTGCTGGGTGTGGCTTTAGTGGTTCTACCGGATTGCTTGCTCGATATTTCAGGCATATTGTGCAGTTTGACACCTCATTTGTCACATCTTGGTTGATTCGTGGCCAGTACATCACCTCTCGTGCTCTTTTCTTACACTTTTCGATTCCCAGATGTCCTCCATGGATCTTTTTTAGCATCTCTCTTCTCAGACTCTTTGGGATAACTATTTTACTTCCTTTGTAGATGATGTCTTCGACCACTGATAGTTCCGCCCTGCAGTTCCAGTACTCTGCTATATCAGGTGAGCAGTCTTGCTTCATGTTGGGCCATCCATTCAAGATGCTTTTTCTCAGTCGTCTCATTGTTTCATCTTTGTTTGTCTCATTCTTTATGAGCTCCATTTTTGCATCTGCTATGGGCAGTGCACTTGTGATCATGTCCACGTAGGCGTTCACTTTTTCATCCATTGTGGTGTTTGCGGGCTCACTTGGGTCAACAGCTCTTGACAACGTGTCTGCTGTATACATCAGCTTACCCGGTGTGTACGCAACATTCAGTTCATCATAGACTGTCTCTCTTTCACTTTCCACAACGAGGACTCTCTTTACCAGGTTCAGTCTCTCACAGGCTTTTAAACCTAGTATGGCTTGCACTTCCTTTGGCACCACAATTAATGCTAGCGTGTGCTCTCTGTCCTTGTGTGTTACTTTGACAATGCATTTTCCTTTCACTGGTGTATCAGTACCTGAGTATCCGGTCACTTTCACTTGTATTCCATGTAACTTTGGTCTGGGTCTAATTCTTTTAAAATCGGTCTCTGATATCACATTAACTTGTGCTCCAGTATCCAATTTAAATGGAATGTGTATATCATTCACTTTTAGTGTCAACATCCAGTCTCTTTCTTTTTTGTTTTCAGACACAACATCTACATTGAGTTCCTCTAGCTCGCTTTCATCTACTGTATGGACCTTGCTTTGTTGCGCTTGGTTCTTACAGCAACGGGCATAATGGTTGTTTTTGTTGCATCTATTGCATGTTTTACCATATGCTGGACACTTTCTTGGTGGATGCTGTGTACCGCATTGACTACATGACTTCCGATTGTCTCTTTCATTTTCGTTTGCTGGCCACGTCTCTTTTTTCACATTGGCGCTCTCTTTGTTAAACGGTTTGTATCCGTTCTTTCTCACTGCATCCACGTTGCAGCTACTGTCACTGAACAGCTCCTTTGCCTGCAACTTCACAGTCTCTGTAGCCCTACACAATGCTATGGCTTTTCCCAGGTCTAGATCTTGCTCTCTTAGCAGCCTTTCCCTTAGACCATTATCTGGAATACCACACACCAGTCTGTCTTTTATCAGCGAGTCTGTGAGTCCCCCAAATTCACATGATTTGCTCTGGTTTCTCAGTTCAGTCACATACTGATCAATAGTCTCACCGATTTTCCGTACACATGTGAAAAATTTGTGCTTCTCAAAGGTCACGTTGCGTTTAGGTATGCAGTAGGCCTCAAACTGTTCCATTATTTTATCTAGCTTCATTTTGTCTTCATCAACAGCAAATATGAAATTATTATATACCTCCAGCGCTGCATCACCCACGACATGTAAGAACACGGACGATTTTTGTTTATCACTTTTCTCGTCAGCTCCGATTGCCACTAAATACAACTCTAAACGTTGTTTGAACCTTCTCCAATTTTCAGCCACATTACCTGACAATTGAAGCGTTGCCGGTGGGAGTAAACCTTCCATTTTTTACTTCGTTAGCTATTCTCTAATGGTAAGCAACGATGTTCTCTTCTGGCTTGCTAATATGTGGAGAGCTGATTTCGCTTACTTGCCACAACTGCTTTCACTGTCCCATCAAGTTGCTAACTTTAGATTTTTTCTCTTTCAGCCACTTCTGACATCATGTTTTGATTTCTTTTTGGGTTCAATAAAGACTCATTTCTGAAAGAGAATGTTGTTTAATCTAAAGTCTTGTTCAAGACTTGCTACAGCTTTTTACAGAACACACTATGCTGTGATGCATCTAGAATGAAACTGAAAGTAAAACTCCTCTGGACTGCTTGTCTCTCACATGACCTCTGCTGGTCAGGCACAAGTAATCAAAAACACAGACAAATATGCTGTAAGGCATAAGTAATCAAACACAGACAAATATCATCACTATTTGCTGATATCATTACACCGCTCTCAACTTTTTGCTTCAGGGTCCTTCCAGGGATCATCAGCAGACATCAGCGGCATCTCCCAGTTGTCCGCACACACTTGCATCACGCAGGTAACCAATGCCCTCTTTGCAAAGGCGCACAATTACATCCACTTCTCCACGGATCAAGCAAGTATAACTGCGCATATGGTTGGCTTTGCAAATATGGCAGGCTTGCCAAGGGTGCAGGGCATCGTTGACTGCACACATGTGGCCCTTAAGGCACCCCATCACAACCCAGCTATTTTTGTCAACTGCAAGGGCTTCCACTCCGTCAACATGCAGCTGGTGTGTAACCACAGGAAGGACATTTTGCATGTTTGCGCCAAGTACCCTGGAAGTCGCCATGGCTCGTTCATCCTGCGCCAGTCTAGTGTGCCTCCGCTCTTCAGTCCACCAAACGAACTTTGCAGGTGGCTACTTCGAGACAAGGGATATCCCCTGAAGACATGGCTAATGATGCCGTTCAGGAGGCCATTGAACAAAGCTGAGGAGCTCTACAATTCCAGCCACATTTCGACCAGATCCACCATCAAGCAAACCATCAGCTTGCTGAAGATACAATTCAGATGCCTTGACAGATCAGGTGGAGTCCTACAGTATTCAGCAGCCAGGGTCTCCAGAATCGTCATGGTCTGCTGTGCACTGCACAACATCGCACAGCATCATGGCTTACTGCTGCCTGAGGAACAAGTGGCTCAGTGCATAGCATCCTCAGATGAGGAGGAGGATGAGGATGAGGAGGAGGAGGAGGAGGAGGAGAATGAGAACGAAGACCTTGCAGAGACCCATCACTCAGTTGCAGCAGCATGCAAGCACATTGCTGTCCAGGAAGCAAGGGATGCACTCATCTTGGCCAGATTTGCTTAAGCTGGCCAATCAAAAACATGTGCCTGGCACCTTCTTACCACACCATAGACAATGGACAAGAACCTGTGGCTTCCTATCACTCTCATCACCATCATGACAAATCCAAATCGCCCTGAGCCTTCAATGTGGAACTTCCATATCTGAAATGACAGAGTCCAGAACTTCAACAGTTTGCCATCACTTCATTTTAATACATTGACTAAAGGTTGGCTTTTACCAATTAAACACAACTGAGCACCCAAGTGACTACCCTTGTGGCTACTTGTGCTTTATCTTCCTCTTACACATGCTCCAACATGATGCTTCCCTTGTGGCTTCAGCAGATGTGGAGAACCCTTGCTCACTTTCATGCTCTCCTGCTTCGACACCTTTGGTGGGCGTCCTCTGAGGTTGCAAGCCTGTGAGGACTTGGCAACAGTCTGCTCCTCCTGCATCTGTGGCAGGTTTTATCTCCAGGGTCACTGCGAGTGTGGGGCGGATGGAGCAGTCCAACGTTAACATGAGCAGAGCCTTTGTGGAGGCATTGGTGCATGAACGCATGACCGTCATGGATGCCCATCTCAGTTGGGTGAGGACTCTGGTGGGGCTCTGACCGAGGGCTCTGCAGTGGCATGGTCGTGTGAGCACTTGGAGAGGAGCCCGCACTTCCTCCTTGTCTGCCACCAACATCCCTCTCATGGGTCGGCCCCACTTCAGTGCTAGCTAGTGGCTTGACTGCACCTTGCTGCACATCAGGGGGGCCATGAGGACCCGTATCTACACCAGCAGTCCTACTCCAGAGGACTTCCATGACAGTCTGGTTTCTCTGATCAATAGCTGCCCATCGCTCCTCCAGAGATGCCAGTCTGTTCTGAACATTCACCATGTTTTCCACACTCTGGCGACTTAGCTCCTCCATGGCCATAGCCACCCTCTCCTCTACCATAGCTACCCTTTCCACGGAGTTTTGCCATCCTTTCCGCGGTGATGCATTCATGCGCCAATGCCTCCACAAAGGCTCTGCTCATGTTAGCGTTGGACTCCTCCATCCACTCCACACTCGCAGTGAACCTGGAGATAAAACCTGCCAGAGAATCCTGCACCTGTTCCTGGAGTTCCAGCACCGCTCTCCTTCTGGTTGGACCTGGAGGCACAGGGACTACATGCAGCTGAGCAGAGCTGGGAGCGACCTGCGGCCTCTGACAAGGACTTTCCACTGCTGTCCCTGTCTCTACCATCTGCTGATGCTCACTTGTGAGCTGTGATACAACAGGTGACAACACTACTCTATGTCCCGAAGGTCCCACCTAGTTGTGCGTTTCTGCGCTGGCGCTGGGTGCGCTTAAGTCTGTTGACGCTGCGCCCTCAGAGGTTGCAGGTTCCCCTGAGGAGACTTCTGGCTCTGGCTCTTCCTCCTGGACGGTGGGGAGGGGGGCTGTCGATGGTCCTGTGGGGGAGTAAAGGCATGAGTTAGATATGTGATGTAAACGTACCATGCACATGGAATAGTGCAGATGATCATAAGTCAATCTGTTTGAGCATCAGAAGCCATATCAGTCACTCATGCAATGTCAATACGAGAGTTGCAAAACTATTCTGTCACCAACTTGCTCTGATGCGCCCGTCTGTCCGTCCCCCACTTCCACACCCTCCTCGGTGCCAACGATCTCTAGTTCCACCTCCTTAGCGCTGGTGAGATGGGCTATTGAGGGTGGCCCTCCTCCGGTCTTCGCCCTTTCCCTCTTATTGTGGGCTCTCTTTTCCTGCAATGAGAGACACAAGTGAAGTTTGAGAGAGAATGATGGAGTGAGTGTAGATAATCCATAGCGTAGATGCTTAGAAGGACACAAAGATGGAGTGAGGTCCCAATACTAAGGGCCCTCCCTGTGTGATGTTAGTTGTTGTCATAGCATAACAGTGATAGGGAGTTTGAGGGTAGCCTAGTCGAATAGTTATGTGATTGTGTACATAGAGAGAGAGGGAATGGTTAAGGGTGCAAGGGATGTAAGGATAAAGTGGGATGTGTAGGAGTAGGTTGACAATGCAGAGTGCTGGTGCTGAGAGGAGATGTGGAGCAGAATGAGGGTAAAGGTGATGGTATACTCACTTTGCCTGTGTGGACAAGGTCATTGAACCTCTTTCGGCACTGCAGCCAGGTTCTGCTGCACATCGATCTGGAACTGACCTCCTGGGCAACTTGCAGCCACATGGCTTTGGTCCGCTGGGGAGGATTTTTCCTCCCAGAGGATGGAAACAGCACCTCCTTTTGTGCTCTGGCTCCGTCCACCAGAGCTTGGAGTGAGTCATCATTAAAGCACGGTGAGGCCTTGGGCCTTGAAGTCGTCATCCCACTAGCTCCAAACACTATGAAGAGAAGCAATCACAAGCGTAGAGGCTGAAAGTGAACCAAGGCTGCTTGGAGCCCTTAAATGCAGCTGGAGAAATGACGTCATCAGAGGCGAGTTTCAGGCCCAAAAAATTAATTGGGCCAGGGGTGCACACACGCTGGGAATCAATTGGCCAATTACAGCAAAATAGCTAAAGAAAAAGCCCGCCTGACAGCGGAGGCGGGAGCGGGACCCACCGACCACCTGACCCGCCCCCAGCCCACCACCAACGGCAAAATCCAGCCCCTAGGTGTCCCACTGATGGGAGTAAGCTCGCTGTATCAATTGCACTCTAAGATCTACTCTTGCATTGCTTTCGTTATTCTTTGACGGAATATTTTGGAGCGTCTCAAAATAAAAAACAGCTCATTGTTACTGCACCAATCTAAGCATTTGTTCTGATGAAACAACTGTATTCAAGCAGATATGTTTTTTGCTTCTCTATCCTACTGGAGCTGCTTTCGTTAATCCGCATCAGCATTGATGCATACAGAAGTGTGTACTAAATAAAACTGAAGAGAAACCATTTCTTTTATAAGACTACTGTATCTATCTTTAAGTTTCCAGCACATGTTTTAATTTGTGGATGAGTTGCTTCTCACCCAGGAGGTTACCAAAACTGCAACAGCATGAAACACTCCCTCTGCTAGATACATATGTAATGACGTCATAGTCTTAAACATGGCACCAAAGCTTGACTAGTTACATCATCATCATCTGAGTTCCTTGATGATTTAGAACCTTCAATCATTTTCACGTGTCCATTTAAAAAAAAATGATATCTAGACTCTGAGGGCTGGATTTTCATTGAGGAGGTGGGTAGGAGGCGGGACGAAAACTTTTGGGGCTGTAGTCCCGCCTCCATTGAGTTGTAGCCAGCCCACGTGATTTTAACTTGCTTGACCTTGTTGAGCCCGCCCAGCGGGCCCAGCAGGCCAATTAAGGGCCCCCGGCAACAGGTGACATCACATATTGATATTTCATCTGTCAAGACCTTTTGACAGATGAAATATCAATGTTTCACAACTGTTTGAAGCTGTCAAACACTGACAATCTGTACTCCAAGTTAATTCCTTCCTCTCAGGATGATTTAGAGATCTCTCTGGAACAGAAAGCTGAATGCTGCAATTTTTGACAGATCGCAGCCATTCTGCTTTCTGTGCCGGTGAGATGAGGGACTCCCGAGACCTGAAGGAAGGAAGGCTGTAAAGGTAAGTAAAACTTCTTTAAACACTTTAGACACACCAAACACACTTACCTCTGCACTCATGCACCCATCACTCACCTGAACACCAGACATCTCGACCCCTCCAAGCCCTTCAGCCCGACGGCCCGCCTCGCTAACTTGGGGTGGTTTGGAGCCATCGGGAATCCCACACTTCTAAAATGAAAATAAGGATTAGGCTAAAAACTGCCTGTTAACTACCTGTTAACAGGCAGTTAATTGGCACTAATCCCCTTCCCGCCTCGGGGAGGCGGGTCCCGGTGCGGGTCGGGTAATCGCCTCCTTTGAAACTGGCATGGAGGCGGGTTGGGGGCGGGATGGGTTCGTGCCCCCCCGATTTCGGGATTTTAACCCCCCACACGCCTCCAATCCCGCCTCCATGGCCCAATGAAAATCCTGCCCCGAGTGTTTTTCTTCATAAGAACCCAAGATAGATTCAGATGAAGAAGGCAAAAAGACTCTTAGTCCCACCCCTATCATGCCATCTTAAAATATTCCAGAATTGCTATCTTCCCTATCCTACCTGGAAGTGTATTCCATGTGTTGATCACTCTTCGTATAATGAAGACATCCCTGACATCATTCCACAGGGAACCTGTGTCCCCTTGCCCACTTTAGTTTGAAGTAGTGCTCCAGATCTACCTCTTCTATACCGGTTACTATCTGAAGGTCACTTCTCAATCACCTCCTTTCAAAGTTGAAAAGCTCCAGTTTCTCCAGTCTTCCTTCATACCTCAGGTCTATGAAGCCAGGAGTCAGAGATATGAACTGCGTCCAGGGCTTGAAAATCTCCTGTGTGTCAGTGACCAGAAATAGATGTTGTACTCAAGGTGTGATCTGCCCAGTCACTATATGGTTTACATAGGATTGCATAGGATATACAGCATAGAAACAGGACATTCGGCCCAACCAGTCCATGTCGGTGTTTATGCTCCACTCGAGCCTCCTCCCATCTTTCCTCATCTAACCTATCAGCATAACCCTCTATTCCCTTCTCCCTCATATGCTTATCTAACCACCCCTTAAATGCTTCTATACTATTTGCTTCAACCACTCCCTGTGGTAGCGAGTTCCACATTCTCACCACTCTCTGGGTATTTAAATATTTATTATTTAAATGGGGAGAGATTACAAAATGCTGAGGTACAGAGGGATTTGGGGGTCCTTGTACATGAATCACAAAAGGTTAGCGTACAGGTACAGCAAGTAATTAAGAAGGCAAATGGAGTATTGGCCTTTATTGCAAAGGGAATGGAGTATAAAAGTAGAGAATAGCAAAATACTGCAGATGCTGGAAATCCGAAATAACAACAGAAAATGCTGGACAAACTCAGCAGGCCAGGCAACATCCGTGGAGAGAGAAAAGAGTCAACGTTTCAGGTCAAAACCTTTGTCAAGACTGCAGTCTTGACAAAGGGTTTGACCCAAAACATTGACTCTTTTTTCTCTCCACGGATGTCGCCTGGCCTGCTGAGTTTTTCCAGCATTTTCTGTTGTTATAAAAGTAGGGAAGTCCTGTTACAGCTGTATAGGGCATTGGTGAGACCAAACCTGGAGTACTGCATACAGTTTTGGTCTCCTTATTTAAGGAAGGATATACTTGCATTGGAGGCAGTTCAGAGAAGGTTCACGAGGTTGATTCCGGGGGTGAAGGGGTTGCCTTATGAAGAAAGGTTGAGCAGTTGGGCCTATACTCATTGGAGTTTAGAAGAATGAGAGGGGATCTTATTGAAACATATAAGATTCTGAAGGGGTTTGACAGGGTAGATGCAGAGAGGATGTTTCCCTTCGTGGAGGAATCTAGAACTAGGGGGCATAATTTCAGAATAAGGGGGCATCCTTTTAAATCGGAAATGAGGAGGAATTTCTTCTCTCAGAGGGTGGTGAATCTTTGGAATTCTCTTCCCCAGAGAGCTGTGGGGGCTGGGTCACTGAATATATTTAAGGTGGAGATAGACAGATTTTTGAATGGTAAGGGAGTCAAGGGCTATGGGGAGCGGGCAGGGAAGCGGAGTTGAGGCCAAGATCAGATCTTATTGAATGGCAGAGCCGGCTCGAAGGGCCAAATGAACTACTCCTGCTCCTACGTCTTATGTTCTTATGTTCTAAAGAAGTTTCTTCTGAATTCCCTATTTGATTTTTTGGTGATTATCTTACACTGATGGCCTCTAGTTTTACTCTTCCCCACAAGTGGAAACATTCTCTGTATCTATTCTATCAAAACCTTTCATGATTTTAAAGACCTAGGGGGAAAAATTCAGTTGGTTAGGGTCTCCCTTTACCGCCTCCGGGGGGCGCTAACGAGTGCTAGGAACTTGACCAGTCGTTTTGCGGCGGCGCTAAACACTACCGCCACGATCTGCTGCGCCTGCAGATCGTGACATCAGTCAAGCGTGCAACATCCCAGTAGCACCCCAGACCAGGTATTGAGTGGCGCCCCCTGCCTTAGCGCCTGCCGCTAGGAACGACAGGTAGAGGGGAACGTTTTCAAGTCGGGATGGGGTTGGGGGAGTGATATTTAAAGGCAGGCGCTTCTTGCCTTTTCTTGTCGGCAAAATTTTTGGTTTTAACGCTGTTCTAAGGAGTTTGGCCCTCAGCACCACTTTTGAGGTTCATGAGCGCCGAGCTCTTTCCCTGGGCCTATCCAACACAACTGCTTTTGAGGTCTCTCCAGGCCGAGATTCAAGGCTGCAATGAGCAGGGAGTGGCTGTGCAGCAAGATGGCCCCTCCCCTTTAAGAAGTGGATGGCGCCAGTCTGTCTGGCTTCCATGGTAACTGACATCGCCTGAGCTTCGGTAGCGTTCTGAGGTAGCGCCTCGCTCCTCAAAGTAAGCGTCTTAAGAGAGGTGTGTAGCACCTGATTTAGCGCTCAAATCACCTCCAGGGGTGATAGAGGCGAATTTTGCAGTCGGAGGCGTAAATTAGCGCCGGCCGCTAAACCTTGCGCCCGGCCGATATTAGCGCCTCAAAATGGGCGATACCCAATTTTTCCCCCTAGCTATACTCTACTTGTACTCTACTTTTTTGGTTATATACTTCAGCATTCTATTTGCTTTGTTGATCTTTCACCACAGTGACTGCACACATGGAATATCAACTCTATTAAAACCCCTAGATCCCATTCAACTTGACCTTGAGCTATGTTGGCACCATTCATGGGGCACTTGTATCCCCTGTGTGCAATACTTTACACTTGTCTGTATTAAACCTCGCTGGTGATTAGACTGCCCATTTCATCCAATTTATTTTGCAGTTTTCAAGTTGCCTACAAAGCTCCCGCTGTCCCTGCTATTTTGATGTCATTTGCAAATTCTACCACTTTGCATTGAGGTTCTGAATCCTTGTGATTGATATGAATCAGAAACAATTTAGGTTACAGCACTGATATTTGCTGCAACTCACTTAGCTTTCCCACTGAGTACAACCCAAAGGATAGAGACTGTAGTGTATGTACCTTTAAGGGGAGAACTACTTTTTACAGCTCCTGTATACTGTAGTACCAGCAGTGACCACACCTGTATATAAACCCTGAGTAGGGATCTGTACGTTTAGTTTTAGAGTAACCCTCATCCAGTAAATACCTGTTGATTGTTCCTGCAGTCTCGTGTCTAGTTATTGAAGGACACACAACATCAAAAATACATGGATCTAACAGTGGCGACGAGGCAGATTCGAACCTACCTGCAACTCTGCATTTCCTCCCAGGGATTTGCTCCTGGAGAACAGTGGAAGAAAGTTGAGGCCAGAAGCACGGGCGCCGACCACAAGCAACTGCCCAGTCATCCAGCAAAGATTTGAGCATCGCAGGGGAGGCTGTTGAGAGCTGGGCTTGGTTCTCCAGTCACGGTGGTCCAGCGAAACGGGCTGGCAACAGGTACGGCGCAGACCCTTCCCGGACAGCGGCGGCTAGAGCCGACCGACGGCACAGAAAAGGCCGAGCAGCGTCGACGGGAGAAGAGAGAGGGTAGAGCGCACAGGGCGCAGCCGGTTTTCAGGACCGAGTGGCGTCGACGGGAGAAGAGAGGGTAGAGCGCACAGGGCGCAGCCGGTGTTCAGGACGGAATGGCGTTGACGGGAGAAGAGAGAGGGTAGAGCACACAGGGCGCAGCCGGTGTTCAGGACCGAACGGCGTCGATGGGAGAAGAGAGAGGCGCGAAGGAAAACGCGCAGAGCGCAGCCGGTGTTCAAGGGACGAGCAGCGTCAGCGGGGAAGAAAGGGAAACGCGCAGAGCGCAGCCGGTGTTCAAGGGCCGAGCAGCTGCAGCGGAGAAGAAGGGAGAGCACTGGAAGCGCCATTTTGAGCCGCAGCGGAGAAGAAGGGAGAGCGTGGGAAAACTCCATTTTGAGCCGCAGCGGAGAAGAAGGGAGAGCGCGGGAAAATGCCATTTTGAGCCGCAAGAAGAAGGGAAAGCGCGGGAAAATGCCATTTTGAGCCAGCCTAACCACACCCAGGGATGCTGAAGAGTGGCAGTATCACAGCGTTCGACAATGAAGTCGAAGATTGGACGACATATGTCGAATGCATAGAAGTGTACTGCAAGGCGAATGAACTGCCAGATGAGAGGAAAGCGCTGGTATTGTTGAATTCCATGGGTGCAAAAATGTATGGCTTACTGTGAAACCTAGTAACCCCAGAGAAGCCAGTGGACAAGGATTTTGGAAACATAGTGTCAATCCTACAGAACCACTTAAACCCCACACCATTGCTGATAGCAGAAAGATTTAAGTTTCACAAAAGGAACCAGCATAAAGATGAAAGTAATGCTGAGTACTTAATGGAACTGCGCAAGCTATCGAAACACTGCCAGTTTGGAACGGGACTAGCAGATACTTTAAGGGACAAGTTTCTGTGTGGGCTTCAAAGTGAAGGAACCCAGAAACGGCTTCTATCAGAAAAGGATCTTACGCTGGACAAGGCTTTCAGCATGGCAGTATCACACGAAGCAGCCGCGTGGGGTGCTGCAGAGATACAACGGAGACCGCAAGAATATGGCACAAATGAAATGTCATACGGAACAGTGAAGTGCTATCGCTGCGGCAGAACAACACACGACCATAATGATTGCTGGTTTAAGGACCAAGTGTGCAGACAGTGTGGAAAAGTAGGACAAATAGCAAGAGTCTGCAGGTCGGGAAAGAAAACCAGCAGCAAGAAATCTCCACAGGAGAAGTACAAGAAGGTACATAAGGTGATGGAGAGCAGTTCAGATGAACAGAAAAGTGATACAGACTCCGGAAGCAAGGAGCTGGGTTGTCTGAAACTACATAAGGTGATCCAAACGGAGGATCATCAAACTATCTGGGTCACGCTCAAGATAGCTGGAGTCCAAGTGAAAATGGAATTGGACACAGGATCAGCCCTAACAGTCATAAACCGAAGGGACTACAAGCGGCTATTCTCACATATAACCTTGAGAGATACAGAGATTGTCTTGAAGACGTTCACGGGGCAAAAAGTCTACCCCAAAGGAAAAATAAGGGTGAACGTTATATATAACGGTAAGGAAACACCAAAAATGGACCTATATGTATTGCCAGATGGAGGACCACCACTACTAGGACGTGAATGGATCCGGAAGATACAGCTAGATTGGCATTCCATACAAGCACTGACTGTAGATGCCAAAAAGGATGACGACGCCACACCTGGACGACTGTCAAAAATGCTAACTGACGCACAAGAAGTGTTCCAGGAGGGACTTGGAACACTAAAAGGCATAACAGCGACGATCAAAATAGAGGAAAATGCAAACCCAAAGTTTTTAAGGCCAGACCGGTGCCTTATGCGATCCGCCCAGCCGTCAAAGCAGAGCTGGAAGGTTTGGAACGTTCAGGAGTACTGTCCAAATTGGACTGGAGCGAGTGGGCCACACCCATCATTCCTGTAATGAAGAGGTCGTTGAGTAATACGCCTGGGGAACCAAAGAAAGTTCGCATCTGTGGGGACTTTAAGGTGACAGTGAACCCAGTCCTTCACACGGTACAATATCCGCTTCCGCGGATTGAAGATATTTTCGCCTCGCTATCTGGAGGGAAACGCTTCACTAAGATTGATCTGGCCCAGGCGTACCTGCAAATGGAGGTAGAAGAAGCCTCGAAACAGTACCTCACGATCAACACTTATAAAGGTCTCTACCAATACAACCGGCTGGTGTTCGGGGTAGCATCAGCACCGGCTATTTGGCAAAGGGCAATGGATCAAGTCCTGCAAGGGATTCCAGGGACCCAGTGTTACTTGGACGACATCCTGGTCACGGGCGAAAATGACAGTGCTCACCTTGCCAACCTGGAGCAGGTGCTCACTAGATTGAAGGAATATGGGCTCCGAGCAAATCGCCACAAATGCGATTTTTTCCAGAAGCAGATCTTGTATTGTGACCACGTTATTGACGAAGAGGGGTTACATAAGTCCCCTGAAAAGATTGAGGCAATAGTCAAGGCTCCAGCACCGGAAAATGTGTCACAACTGAGGTCGTTCCTCGGGCTGGTGAACTACTACCCTAAGTTCTTGCCGAATTTGTCTGCAGTACTACACCCACTGAACACCCTACTGCAAACGGGGGTACCATGGAAGTGGAATGACGAATGTAAATGAGTTTTCCAGAAGTGCAAAGCGTTGATCACATCAAAAGAGGTGTTGGCTCATTTCAACCCAGCACTACCAATTCGGTTGGCATGTGATGCATCACCCTATGGCATTGGAGCAGTGCTGTCGCACAAGTTCCCGGATGGCTCGGAGAGGCCGGTAGCCTTTGCATCTCGGTCACTAACCTCAGCCGAGCGTAACTACCCCCAGATTGACAGGGAGGCCCTCAGCCTAGTGTGGGGAGTGAAAAAGTTCAACCACTATCTGCACGGGCAGAAGTTCACCTTGCTGACGGACCACCAACCACTTGTCTCCATCTTTAATCCAAAGAAGGGCGTGCCGGTGATGACTGCGCAATGGCTACAAAGATGGTCGCTTTTTCTAGGGGCGAACCAATATGAAATCGAGTATAAGGGCACGAAACAGCATGGAAACGCTGATGGGCTATCACGCCTGCCACTGCCTACTGCAGAGGAAGCGCCAGCAGTAGACCGTGTCGAAATATTTCATTCGACTATAATTGAACGCTTGCCAGTAACTAATGCTGATATAGAGAAGGAGACCCGAAATGACCCGACACTGTCTCGGGTATATGACTTGACGGTGAAGGGATGGCCAACACATGGCGACTCACTGTTGCCAGCATTCTCATCCAGAAGAGAACAGCTGTCAGTATGCCAGGGGACCTTGATGTGTGGATCTCGAGTGGTAATTCCACCCAAGTTAAGGGAGAGAGTGCTGAATGAGCTTCACGAAGGCCATCTGGGAGGGGTGAAAATGAAAAGCCTTGCTAGGGCTTATGTTTGGTGGCCGGGGATCGATCAGCACATCGAGGACCTGACAAAGAGCTGCTCAGGATGCCAGAAGGTCCAAAATGCACCACCACATGCCCCTCTACACCCATGGGAGTGGCCCTCATCTCCATGGCAACGGGTGCATATTGATTTTGCTGGTCCATTCATGGACTCAATGTTTCTAATAGCCGTGGATGCGCACTCAAAATGGCCTGAGGTGATCAAAATTTCGTCCACCACCACGGAGAAAACTATTGCAGTCCTACGCACCATATTTGCCAGGAACGGCTTGCCAGAGCAGATTTGCTCTGATAACGGACCACAGTTTGTGTCCGAAGAGTTTCGAAGATTCATGAACAGGAATGGGGTAAGGCATTACACATCCGCCCCGTATCATCCAGCCACAAATGAATTGGCTGAGAGGTTCGTACAAACCTTTAAGAAAGCAGTAAGGGCCATGTGCGATGACGACATTCCACTGCAGCATAAGGTGGACAATTTCCTGTTAGCCTACAGAAATGCGACACATGCAGTCACCAACCAGACCCCGGCCATGATGTTCTTTAACCGAAGGTTGAGATCTCGTCTGGATTTGCTCAGACCAAATGTACAAAGAGATGTTGAGAATAAGCAATTCCAGCACATCAATGAGAAGCCGACAAGAAGCTTCAATGTTGGGATACCAGTCTTGGCCCGCGACTACCGAACAGAGAAATGGCAGCCAGGAACGATATGCACACCGCAGGGGCCACTAATGTACACAGTGGATGTTGGGGAGAACATTGTGAGACGCTATGTCGACCAGATCCTAGAGTCACAGGAACGAGTCAACCCCATGTCTCGCGCACCTGGTGATGAATCCGACATACAGGTAGCATCTACCCCAGAAACAGTAGCATCTGAAGCTGATGAACCAACTGACGACAGGGGGCCTCCGCACCAAGAACAAGGCACTCAGGAAAGGCGCTATCCAGAAAGAATCAGGGAGCCGCCCCAAAGACTGAATTTACAAATGGACTATTTTCAGTTAATGTGCATGTTAAAAGTGTTAATTGTTAAATGAATGTTATGGTGCTGTCAATCTAAAAGGGGAGGAATTGTAGTGTATGTACCTTTAAGGGGAGAACTACTTTTTACAGCTCCTGTATACTGTAGTACCGGCAGTGACCACACCTGTATACAAACCCTGAGTAGGGATCTGTACTTTTAGTTTTAGAGCAACCCTCATCCAGTAAACACCTGTTGATTGTTCCTGCAGTCTCGTGTCTAGTTATTGAAGGACACACAACATCAAAAATTCACTGATCTAACAGAGACAAAACATGTTTTTAATCGACTGAGATTCTTATAAACGCAAGACTGCTTCCATTTTATAAGGTGCTGATAACTGAAAGGAGATCAGGCTGGGGTCAATAAATGAACAATTGGCCAAGGAAGCAAGGTTGACCACTCAGCCTTGGAAACATTTCCCAGTTAATAAGCACCTACATTGGTATAGTTCCTGAGAAAGCCTTTTGATGATAATAAGTCAGAGCAAAAGCTTGCTCTTCACCTTGTTCACAACTGTCGACAGTAGGTGATAAGTGGAAATACTTTAAAGATGGCTTCTGTAGACAGTAGGGCTTAACACAGACCATCAACAATGACAGCTGATTGAATTAGATACAACAGGGGTTAAAGGCCTTTTGATAAGTGGGATTGGTGAAGAAGTGATTGACAGGTCGAATCCATTTGATCTTGGTTTTTACCTTTCTTTCTGTTCAGACACAGCAAGGTTGCTTTCAGAAGAGGAAAAAACGTATGCTTGAAGAAGCCAGGAAAATTCCATTGATATCAGAGAGAAGTTTAGAAGTAGTTATGCCAGGTAATCCAGTAACATCAGTTCTCCAGTAGTTTAAATTTATAAGCTACAAGAGAAGGTAGCAGGAAAGAAAGGAAATCACAGAGAACTTGCTCTAGGCATAACCTGCACAGCATTCAAATTACAGAGAGAGAGATAGAGAGACTTGAGCTGAGATCATAAAATTAAATCAGAATATTGTGGATTCAAACCCCGCTAGAGGATGTAAAGACATCATCTTGTTGGATACTTGAGTGCAGTAGCAGGGAGTGCTGCATTGTTAGAAAGTGCCACCTTTTGGATGAGACCAAGGCCTAACTATCTGTTCTGGTGCTTCAGGTGAACATAAACTATCCGAAGAAGAATTGGAAGTTCTTCTGGTGATTCGTCTTATTTTCTGTTTATGGAATGGTCCTGTGCACAAATTGGTTGTCATATTTGCCTGCATAATGACAGTGTCTGCAGTTCAAAAGTGATTCATTTAACGGCTTTGGGGTGTCCTGAGGACATGATAAGATGATATAAAAATACAAGTTCATTCAGTCTCTCTTTTTTAATTATTGGCCCGTATTTTCTAACCGCAGGCCTCCCGTGGGCGGAGGCCTGCGATCTGGAAATATCTACGCCCTTGGGCTCCCGGGACACACACAGTTCCGTCCCTGGGCCTCTCCAAACTCCAATTGCGCAGGGCCCACATATCCCAGAGGCGCATGTAGTTCGCAGCGTCCCTGGGATCACATGGGCCATGGGGAGCTAATCAAAGAAGGGAATCTCCCTTCATACACTTGACAGGAAGGCCTGTCAAATGTATGAATGGAGATCACCCCAAAAACATAGTAAAACTTTAAAGAAGTTTTTTAAAAAATCACATTTTTAAAATGACTTGAAATTACAATAAATTAAATATTTTAAACAAACATTTAATTTTTTGAAAAAAATAATTAAAGTTTTTACGGAGCTAAAAAATAAACTTACCTTTTTTTAAAGTATTTTTAAATGATAAATCAGTGAAAATTTGTTTTTGTTTTTTTTAAATTTTTTTCAACTCTTATCCTGGTAAAAAGCAGGCCTTACGGGTTTTCTGTGGGCAGAGGGTCTCCAAAAAGCGAACTATCTGCCCGCAGAGGCCCTTCTCTGGGGCAAGTGTCCGATCTGTCAAGAGCATTCTTGATAGATCGGAAATGCCGGTTTTCAGCGCATGTCCTTGGCATGCCTGAAACCAGCATTTCCGATGTCCCTACGGGTGGGTACACAGCGCGTACCCACCCGTAAGGATCGGAATATCTGGGCCATTATTTCTTTCTACATCGCAAGGGAATAAGTAATTGACTGACCATATTGAAGCAATCCCCTACAAGTCTTAGATAAGTTCCTATGTACTTTTTCCCACTCAAGACATTTAAGAACAAAAGATCAAAAAGTTTAGGCCACAGCTGGAATACTGTGTGCAGTTCTGGTTGCCACACTATAGGAAGGATGTGATTGCTTTGGAGAGGGTGCAGAGGAGATTTACCAGGATGTTACCTGGGCTGGAGCGCTTCAGCTATGAAGAAAGACTGGACAGGCTGGGGTTGTTTTCCTTGGAGCAGAGAAGGCTGAGGGGGGACCTGATTGAGGTGTACAAAATTATGAGGGGCATAGATAGAGTAGATAGAAAGGAACATTTTCCCTTAGTAGAGGGGTCAATAACAAGGGGGCATAGATTCAAGGTAAGGGGCAGGAGGTTTAGAGGGGATTTGAGGAAGAACTTTTTCACCCAGAGGGTGGTTGGAATCTGGAACTCACTGCCTGAAAGGGTGGTAGAGGCAGGAACCCTCACAACATTCAAGAAGCATTTGGATGAGCACTTGAAACACCATAGCATACAAGGCTACGGACCAAATGCTGGAAAATGGGATTAGATTAGACAGGGCTTGATGGCCGGCGCGGACGCGATGGGCCGAAGGGCCTCTTTCTGTGCTGTATAACTCTATGACTCTATGGGCTAGATTTTCAGTTGCTTGCGCCAGCAGTTAGCGCCTTAAGAGAAGTGATTTCCGGGCGCTATGCGTGTAGCGCCCGGGCGCAGCGCAGTTTGCGCCCCGCCCCAAATTAAGTTGCCCGTTAGCGCCGGCGCAAAGTTTAGCGCCCGCCCGGATGCGCGCGCAGAAAATGACGTCACATCCTCGTGCAACGCCCTTTGGCCGCCCCGATTGCAAACTTCAGTCGGACCGCCCCATTGTGCGGCGGGCGGCCGGAGCGTTTGGAAAAAGGAACGCAACACAACCAGCGCGGGCCCCGGGGGGCGCTAATTAAAGGGAACGTCCTCTCCAGTATAAAGGCCATCCTTTTTTCAGAAAACAGTCTTGTGCAACGCATTTCTGGAGACACAACAAGGAGGATAGCTAACTGGTTTCAAGCAGCAAGAGCCAGGTATTTTTGGACTCAGGCAACAGCGCTGCAAGTGGCCATTTGGAAATTAGAGTGTTTTCCAGGATTTGATGGGGGTTGCATGGGGTGCCAACGCGGAGCTGCAGCTCCATGTCCGTAGGGCTCGCAGACGCATTGTGAGAGGGGCAGCCCTGGCTAGAGGCAGAGGGGGCTACAGGCGTCGGCCACGTAGGCCTTACCCAGTC
Source organism: Somniosus microcephalus (assembly GCF_052327205.1). NCBI lineage: Eukaryota > Metazoa > Chordata > Chondrichthyes > Squaliformes > Somniosidae > Somniosus > Somniosus microcephalus. The sequence continues at coordinate 30,796,093 of NC_140996.1, read as the reverse complement.
AGGCTATACCGCCAGCAGCGCTCCTACCTAAACATGAGTGCCGCGCGATGTGTTAAAAGGCTCCGATTCCGAAAGGGGGTGATTGCAGAGATCTGCCACCTGCTTCGCCGAGATCTGCGGCCAAAGCTCAGGTGCAGGACGTCTCTGTCGGTGGAAGTGAAGGTGACGGTGGCATTGAACTTCTATGCCACCGGCTCCTTCCAATACGCTGCTGGGGACATAGCAAACATCTCCCAGTACGGCGCGCATCGCTGCATCCGCCAGGTGACCGAAGCACTGTTCAGAAGGAGAAGCCAATTCATCTCCTTCCCCATGGCCCTGGAGAGCCAGCATCAGCGCGCATTGGGATTTTCCAGACTCGGGGAATTCCCCTTGGTGCAGGGCGCCATTGACTGTACGCATGTGGCTTTGCGGGCCCCTCTGGAGCATGGCGAGCAGTATCGCAACAGGAAGGGCTACCATTCTCTGAATGTGCAGCTGGTCTGTGACCACAAGCAGCGCATCATGGCAGTCAATGCCAGCTTCCCAGGCAGCAGCCACGATGCCTTTATCCTGCGGCAGAGTACTGTGCATGACATGTTCCAGGCACAGCCTCCCCCAAGAGGATGGCTACTCGGGGACAAAGGCTATCCTTTGTGCACCTGGCTCATGACCCCGCTCCGCGCGCCCAGGACCGCTGCTGAAGAGGCCTACAACGAGAGCCATCAAACCACCCGCAACATCATCGAGCTAACTATTGGGGTCCTCAAGCAGCGGTTCCGCTGCCTTGATCGCTACGGAGGAGCTCTCCAGTATTCGCCGGACCGGGTCTCCCAATTTGTGGTGGTTTGCTGCATGCTACACAACCTGGCTATCCGCAGGACTCAGGCACTGCCACCTGACGTTGGACCAGCACCTCAGGAGGAGGAGCAGGAGGAGCATGAGGAGGAGGAGGAGGAGGAGGAGGAGGAGCAGGAGTACGTTCCCAGGAGGGAGCGACCAGGGCCAAGGGCCGCACGACGCCACCTTATTACACGGTACTTCTAAGCCCCCTGTCAGGGAATGGCCAGGGGCCATGAGGGAAGATGAATGCAGCCGCTCCGCAAGCCCTCAGCCGGCGAAGCCAACAAACACTAAGAAGAACAACCATGGAGACTGCATGAATAAAGATAATTTTTTATTACACAAAAATGAAAAGCCCTTCCCACATGAATCCCCAAAAACAATAAACGGGCCCCACAAAAAGCCCAACAAACGACTCACTCCCACAAACTGGGGAGGAGCCACTCCACCTTTATTGAAACCGGGCCTCAACGTCGGCCTAACGCAAAAAAAAAGCCCTCCAAAAGCACAACCATGGGCAAAATAAAGATGGCCACCGCCATATTAAAGGAAAGCTGGCCACACCCTCTACTGAGTGGCCCGCGAGGGCGAGACCTTGGCCAGCATTTTGCCTCCCCTGCCCTGCCTGCTGCTCCTTCGCAAGCTCTGCCCAGTGGCTGCTGCGAGGCTGGGGGAAGGCGCCTGAGGCTCAGATGCCCTTCCGCCAGATGCCGCTGGGGGGCGGCCTACACGGCGTTTGGGCCTCGAGGGGCCGTCTCCTGAGTGGCGCACCTGAGCCTGGCCACCATCAGCTGCAGCCGCTTGCCCTTGACGCCCCAGAGGGGGAATGGCGGCGACAGATGGCGCAATGTGGGCCAGCTGGCGTCTGGGATGCGCTGGCTGGTGCTGTGGCGCGGTGGCACTCGGCCGGGCCCGCACTGCAGGATCCGCAGCAATCAGCCGACGGCCGGCTTGCTGGGATGGTCCAGCGCGGCGCCTGCCCTGGCGATGCCTGCCTGAGACAGCGCGTGTGGCAGCAGTGAGTGGCCCTGTGGTCCTGGTGTGCGCGCGCATCACATCCGCCAGGGTCTTGACGGCATCAGTTAGCATGCGGCCAGTCGCGGCAGTTGCTGCCCCGAACTCGCGCACACTGGTCGCCAGCGACTCGATGGCCTCAGGCATGCGCCCCACCACGCTCATGAGCTCCGTGTGGCGCCGGTCCGAGTCGTCGGCCATCTGATCGAGCTTCCGCACCTCCTCCGAAGTGAAGGTGTCCGGACTGGAGTCGCGACTCTCCCGCTGGGGAGGAGGGGGCCGAACTAGGGGACCCTTGCCGCGTTGGTGACGGCGAGTGTGCCGAGCAGCAGCACTCCCCTCTGATCCTTCCCCCCTTTGGGGGGAAGGCCGCGGGCCACGCGCACGGCTGCTGGGTGGCTGGACGCCACTGGTCCCAGAAGCTGCATTGCCCTGCGACAGTTCCTCCAGGCACTCGTCCAGTGAGGAGGTGTCGAGCATTTCCTCCTCTCCTGCGGGACGTGACTGTTCCCCCGAAGGTCCGGCTTGCTCCTCCTCCTCCTCCTGGTTGGAGGTGCTGTCACTGGCAGCCTCAGGGTCCTGGTCGTCACCAGCTGAAAGCAGGAATGCACAAGAGTAGCTTCAGAGTGAGGAGACGGCGTCAGCGAGGGAGTTAGGACTGGTGGGATTCAGCGCATTGGTGGGACAGTGGCAAAGGAGGTAGCTCGGATGGGCCAGTGCGACGCGAGAGGGCCAAAAGGCGAGGTCCTTACCATTGCCGGGCAGTGGAGGGTCGGATACACCGCACGCTGTGGGGACAATCACACGGGCTCCCATGAGCACACACACGCGCTCCTCCAGCCGAGTGAGCTTCTGCAGCTTGGCGCGGCCACCCCTGGCACGGGCCTGGCAATTAAACGCTACTTTAGCCTGCAAGAGAAAGGACGGGCTGTAAGTGCGCAGTGAAGCCCTGATGTAGTGTGCACTGCCTCCCATGGTGGAATAGCTTGGACAGAGTGAAGCCCTGATGTACTGTCCACTGCCTCCCATGGTGGAATAGCTGGGCCAAAGTGTAGAGTGCCGAATGGCCATTTGATGCTCATGACTGTCCCAATGCTGCTGGCTGAGGGCTGGCCAAAAGGACTTTCAGGTCCCTTTGCCCATCATGTCAGGTGTACATGCAAGAATGAGGAGGAGACTGGAAAGGCTACTCACCCTCACAATCCTGGTCAGATCGTTGTATTTCTTACGGCATTGTGTGTGGGTCCTGGGGGCCTCGCCGGTGAACGTCACCCTCTGGGCGATCTGCTTCCAGGCTTTGGTGTAGTCGTGGTGGGTTGGATTCCTCCCACTCTCTGGAAACAAGATCTTGCGCCTCACCTCCAGAGCTGTGACCATTATGTCCAGATCACCCTCTGAGAAGCGCAGGGCACGCTGACGGGCCTTCTCTGGCGTTGCCATGACTCCCTGGGGCTGAGCAGTAGTGTTGAGGCCTCTTTGCAAGGCTGCAGTGTGCAGGGCGTGGCAGCAGACCAATTCGTCCCTTCCCCCTTTAAGAGCTGGTCGGCACCACGGGGTCTGCTGTCAGTGCAAAAATGACCGCACCCGTGCTGCGCCCCGCCTGGGCGCTATCCCTCTGGACCGCCGGCTTAGCGCCTAAAGAGAGTAGTGGAACGCCTCTTTTAGCGCTCCACCAACCTCTTAGGGCGAAGCCACTGAATTCCCGGCAACGGGGCGCTACTTTGGGGCGGGCGCTAACTTCGGGCGGGCGCTAAAGCTAGCGCCCCAAAACTGCCTATACTGAAAATCTAGCCCTATGACTCTATCTAGGCTGACAATCCAGCGCAGTAATGAGGGGGTGCTGCACTGTCAGAGGTGCCGTCTTTCAGATGAGACATTAAACCGAGGCACTGCCTGCCCTCTCAAGTGGATGTAAAAGATCCCATGGCAGTATTTCGAAGAAGAGTAGGGGAGTTATCGCTGGTGGTCCTGGCCAATATTTTTCCCTCAATCAATATCACTAGAAAACAGATTATCTGGTCATTATCACATTGCTGTTTTTGGGAGCTTGCTGTGTGCAAATTTGCTGCTGTGTTTCCTATATTACAGCAGTGACCACACTTCAAAAAGTACTTCATTGACTATAAAGTGCTTTGGAATGTCCAGTGGTCGTAAAAGGCACTATAGAAATGCAAGTCTTTCTTTTTTTATATTATCCATCTATACTTGCATTACAAAGTTCTCCTTTCAGGTTTTCCTTTTCATTCCATCATTTCTGGTATTATTTTCTAACATTTCTGTGTATTATGTGCCTTGCCTTGCTCTAGAGGTATTTTCTCAATGCTGTTTGTCCTATTAGTTATCACTAGGTGATCAAGAGTGTGCAGGAAATAGTGAAGAGGAGCTAGAGACGGGGGGAAAATTCAGTTGGTTTGCACCTCCCATTAGCGCCTTAAGAGGGTGCTAATGGGGCGCAAAGCAACTGGCGCCCGGGCGCGGCGATGTCTGCTCTGCGTCGCTCGCGAAATTGACTAGACATTTTGCGGCGGCGCCAAACAATACCGCCCCGAAGTCCTGCGCATGCAGATCTTGACATCATTCGCCCTTGTGGCGCCCCGGACCGGATATTGAGTGGCACCCCCCTCCTTTCCGCCTGGCGCAAACAACGACAGGTAGACTGGAACGTTTCCCAGTTGCTGTGGGGCTGGGGGGGCGCTATTTAAAGGCGGCCTCTTCCTGGCTTTTTCTGTGGTAGGCATTTTTGCACCACTCGTTCTGACAGAAAGAGAGATTCTGAGAGAGAGAAGGGGAGACTTCTGCATAGAGTCAATGCTGTGTGAAGTAGTTTTGGCTACTGAGCATCACTTTGCAGGTACTTTTGTTTTTGACCTTCATTACTTTGATTGTCAAGAGACTATGGGGGCTGCACTGATTGGGGGCATCATCCTTCTCCATCACATTCAGAGGGCACAGAGATGCAGAGAGAGAGAGGCAATCATGGCAAGACGGAGGAGGGCCAACAGGCCTCTGTACAGGAGACCTTACACTCCCAGGGTATTTTGCCAACAATTCTCCTACATTAATATGTCTGAGGAGCAGTGTTTGCGAAGGCTGCGCTTCAGCAAGGAGGTGGTCACTGAAATCTGCCACCTGCTGCAGCCAGATCTGCAGCCTATACTGAGGACCAGGACGTCTCTGTCGATGGCAGTGAAGATCACAGTGGCTCTGAACTTTTATGCCACCGGCTTCTTTCAAGCAGCTACTGGGGACATTGCCAATATCTCGCAGTGTGCGGTCCATTGCTGCATCCGTCAGGTCACAAATGCCCTCTATAAAAGGAGACGACAGTACATCTCTTTCCCAATGACCCGGGCCAAACAGCATGAACGCGCATTGGGCTTTGCGAGGATAGCGGGCTTCCCCATGGTGCAGGCCACCATTGACTGCACGCATGTGGCACTGCGTGCACCGCATGAGAATGCAGAGGATTTCCACAACCGAAAGGGATTCCACTCCTTAAACGTCCAGTTGGTCTGTGACCACAGACAGCTGATACTCGCTGTCAATGCCCGCTATCCTGGCAGCAGCCACGATGCATTCATCCTGCGCCAGACTGCTGTGGCAGAACTTTTCCAGGCACAGCATCACCCAAGTGGTTGGCTCCTCGGGGACAAGGGTTATCCACTATGCATCTGGCTGATGACACCGCTCCGTACCCCCAACAGCCCTGCTGAGCTGCGGTACAACGAGAGCCATCTCGCCACCAGGAACATCGTTGAGCACACAATCGGTGTGCTCAAGCAACAGTTCTGCTGTCTGGGCCACTCAGGAAGAGCCCTGCAGTACTTGCCTGAGCGGGTCGCCCTCTTCATAGTTGTGTGCGTAATGCTGCATGACCTGGCAATCCTCAGGACCCAGCCAATGCCACCAGGCCTTGGAGCACCACAGGTGGAGGGTAGGAAGAGGAGGCAGAAGAGGAGGAGGATGATCATCAGCAGCACCAAGGTGGGAGGGAGGCCCACAATGTGGAAACTGGAAGGGCCGTCCGTCAACGGCTAATAGCAAGCCGCTTCTAGGCCCCTGCTGAGGAAATGGCTTCTGCCATTGAGAACAACATGAATGAAATCAACCTGCAACCCCTAAGCCGGCCAAGGCAGCAATGATTCCAAAGACCAAACATGTAAATTTTGAATACAAAAACTTATTTCTTTTACAAACTGTGTGTGTGTCATTTCTTCATAACAAACTAATAGAAAGAAACACAAAAAAAGCAGTCATTAACATAACTGGTTCTCACAACCTGGAGATAATGTCAAAACACTAAACAAAAGTGTGAACACAAACCTCGGCCTTTAATAAAAAATTGACCAACATTTTGTCACACCTCCTACTTTTTGCCCTTCGAGGGTGATCTCCTTCCCTTATGCACTGCCCCCCTTCCCACCCTACTGCTCTTCCGTAATGGGACCCCAGTGGCTGCAGCAAGGCTGCTGGAAGGCTGCTGATTGTCAGAACCTGAGTCTGCAGATGCCCTTGAAGGATGGCCTCGACCAGCTCTGGACCTGAAGGGCCCGGCTGCAGACTGCAGCAACTCTGTATGGGCAGCAGCAGTCTGGCCTACAGGCGGTGGCAAGTGCAATGGGGAAGTGACAGTGGTGGCAGCAGGAATGCTGTCATCTTGAGAGACGACAGCAACTCCCTGCTCAACTGACACACTGGCACTCCCACGGGGCAGCACTTCAGCCTCCGGAGCAATCTGCTGGAGCACAGATTACTGGCCTGCTGCAGCACGGTGAGAGCCCTGGGGCAATGTGTCCGAACCAGCGAGGATGGCAGCAGTCAGTGCTTGCGTGGCCTCAATCTGAGTCTGCATGAGAGCAGTCTGAGATGGGGTCATGGCAGCCAGTGACTGAATTGCAACACTAAGCTTTAGCGTGGCATCCGCCTGTGCTACAGCGAAGTGCTCCACACTCCTTGCCAGTGATTCAATGCATTCGGGCACCCTTCCCACTGCACCCATGAGCTCAGTGTTTATGTCCACCGCCTGGGTGTTCATTTCAGCGATGAGCCGCTCCTCCTCTGCGTCCAATGCAACAGGACTCACTGGCCTACTCTCCCTCCGGGGAGAAGGCCCCCGAGCTTCCCTACCCCCATCGCGTTGCTGTAGCCCGCTGGGTCCTGGAGCTTCACCCTATCATCAGACCCTTCCCCCCTGCTCCCCTCCAGGGAAGGCGTGTTCCCAGTGTGGGCATGGGCTTGCTTGGGAGAGGGTGGCGCTGATGCTCCGGCTTCATCTTCCTCCTCGCCTGCAGCTTCACTCTCACTGACATCTTGAAGGCCCGTCTCCTCAGCTGGTGAATTACCATCTGAAAGCAGGGAGGTACAAGAGTGGCTTTAGGGAGGCAGTAAGGGAGGAGTTAGTGCAGTGATTTAGTAAGTTGGATTGAAAGTGTCAAAGGCTGGTGTTGTGAGGGGCAAGTGGAAGGAGAGAGGACAAAAAGGTGATGACCTTACCATTGCTGTCCAGAACGGGGTCGGCCTCTCCAGGGGCAACAGGACCGATCACCTGGCTTGCCACAATCCTGTGGATGCACGCCTCAAGATCGCTGAGGAGTTGGAGCTGAGGCCGCCCTCCACCCTTCCATTGCTGCTGCCTCCTATTATAAGATAGCTTTGCCTGCAAGAAAAAGGACGGCGTCTGAGTAATTATACGGCCATGGTCTTGCCTGATGTGCCTCCCATAATTGAATAGCCCTTACTGTATGCAGCCATGGTCTTGCCTGATGTGCCTCCCAAAGATGAATAACCCTTACTGTATGCAAATTGCAGAATGCGCGTGTGTGTTTGATGAGAGGGCCATAGGTATTGGATGAGTGTTGGGCATTGAGGTTTTAAGACACTCTGGCCATAGAGTGAGGTTGAAATGGAGGGATGGAGAGGTATTGAAAAAAAGCCACTCACCCTGACGACCCGAGTGAGGTCGTTGAACTTTTTTCTACATTGAGTATTGGTTCTGGTCACCATGCTCATGGAGGAGATGCTCTGAGCCACCTCCCTCCACACTCTTCTGTACTCGCGCGGCAAAAGCCTCCTGCCACTCTCTGGGTACAGTATAGATCTTCTGCGCTCCACCGCACCAACCAGAGCCTCCAAGGCCCGCTCGTTGAAGCGCTGAGCTCGTTCTCTCACCCTCTCCATATTCCTTGGCTGGAAGATTTAGGCACAGGTCTCTCCAGGCTGAGATTCAAGGCTCCAATGAGCAGGGTGTGGCTGGAGAACAAGATCGACCCTCCCCTTTAAGAACTGTCCGGCGCCAGTGTGTCTGTGCTCCATCGCTAACTGACATCACCTGCGCTGCGCCCGCGCTCTGAGTTAGCACCTCGCTCCTCGGCCTTTGCGCCTTAAGACAGGTGTGTAGCTCCAATCACCTCCAGGGGCGATAAAAGCCAAGTTTGCAGTCGGAGGCGATAATTAGTGCCAGGCGCTAAACTTTGCGCACGGCCGATAATGGCGCCCCAAACGGGGCGATACTGAATTTTTCCCCCATAGGTCTGTATTTTCACTTCAGGTAAAAATTTTGCCCCAAATCTTGATTTTAAATGAAGGCCAGCTTTAGTGCCTCCTGCTATTTTATATTAAACCCACTTTAGAAAGCTGTGCTTTAGAATTATGTGGAATAGATGCGATGACATTGGTGTGTTTACATGGTTTCTCCATTATGATGGGACCCACTATAAGCAATATGTGTTGTAACAGGGGCTTCGGCCAATTATATCAAATGTTTTCGACGGGCTGGGGTCTTTCCTTTGACCTAGATTGTAGTGATCCTGTGAATAAGCAGAAAGGGCCATGTGAATGTCACTCACTATTTAACAGATTTAGCAGCAAAAGCTGTAAACAGCGGTAAATGCTGCAAAAATCTTTTCTGTATTTTCAGAAAGTGTAATGATTCTGATGTTATTCTTTGCCACAATAGCTTTAAGGGTGTTGATACTTTGAAAGTGCATTAACTCAATTGTAAAAAAAACACATAAATGAAGATATATGACAGGACAAGAAAGGTAATCCATTTGTGTGTTATGTTAAGTGTTAGTCAAAGCTGAGCCTGTTTGTTTTATCATTACCTTTTCATGTGGTAGCCTCATCAGTCTCAGTTCTCAGGATTCACTTCCTGTCTGAATGATAACAGTTCAGCTAATGTCAGGACAATCTAATGGACGGGTAGCCTGAGAACTGGTGGAAAGAGAAGACACATTGATATTCTCAGGGTGTAACGCACTTCTGTCGAGTGAGATCTGATCAGATTAGATTTGCTGAGGAGACTGTTTTACTAACCAGTCCTTGATGGCAGCGGCTGCAACCACTTAAATTGAGCAAAGTTTTTTTTTCATTTCTCTATCTGCACAATTTGTAACAATGTCATGTCCATTAAGTATTTTTTTCATATTTTGCAGATTTAACATTGTACTGTTGGAGGATGGTGGGCTGGCGAATTTGTTGTGCTCACCAAGGCAAAGGATATTAGTGATGGGGAATGGATCACTTTCCATTCTAGGCACCAAAGCATCAAGTTCTCTCAGTTCAGGTATAACATGAGCTTAAATGCAGAATGATGGCTCTGTTCTATCCCAACAACGTGCCTTAATACCATCATAGAAGGAGAGTCCCCACTGCACTAATGTGAAATTTTCTTTCATGCTGCCTGAGGTTGCAATGTTTATGCCAGTTTGTTTTTACATAACTGGTAGATGCACTTGTGTGCTAGGTGCTCGGGCCAAGTGTCAAAGAACAGAAATAATGATCTCACTTTGCGTTTTCTGACAACGATTGAAAAAATATTTGTGTCAATCTTTATTTAATTAGATGGGGATAAAACCGAAAAGGAATCTTGTACAGAGGGTGGGAATCAGCAAACCTCCTGCACTTGGACTAATACACTGTTCAACATTGTCAAACTTGAAAGGCCAGAATACAGAGCACATAGTTCTTAAAGACATATAAGATTACTAATGCTACACTCATTCACAAGATTGCTTCCTCCCAATCACAACATCTTTTCCCCTTTCAGTCCTACAGTTAATGGTTCCATTTGACTTAATCTTGTTATTTCATACTTTGCGTCCAACAAATCTTTATTTTTTTTGTCTGACGACATCTCTCTTGATTTTGTTGCTCTCTCTCTCTCTCTCTCTGGGGTAAATGCGAACTCTCACCAACGGGTGTTAACTTCGGCATTGACAATGGAACCGAAGATCGGACGGGATGTGTAACAGGCGGCCGATCTGTCACTGACTGTTTTCCTGCCATTGCTGGAAGTTAAAATCAACCCGAGAGTCTCATTTGTGTAGTGCATTTACACGTTAATTTCTTTAGTCCATCTTGCTTTCCATCAATGATGCATTTGCAGGCTGAGATTGGTGCCAGTGAGAATTTAACTCTGTGCCTTGCTTTGGACTCAATTTGGACCTTAACATCCAATTGCGTTACACAAGTTTAGCATCAGTTTCAAGCTGTAAGTGTTTCACACTGATGCTATACTTGTGGTGCAAATTCACTCCCTGTATCACACGGTTTTCACCAATCTATTAGCTTCAAGTTATGTGCTGTTATATTGCTCCTGAGTAGCCCCCCTTTTAATTTGTGGATTAAGCAGACTAGTGCTGTTCCATGCTTCATGCTTTGTCTTTCATCACTGTATTGATTTCTTTGTGGGTTCAATGACGAGACATTTATGAAAGAGAATGTCTTTTAATCTAAAGTCTGTTCAACTCTTTATACAGCTTTACAGGAGACACGATGCTAGTGATGCATCTAGAACGAAACTGAAACTGAACCAAACTGCTTGTCTCTGTCACATGACCTCTGCTGGTCAGGCATAAGTAATCAATCAGGCAACTATGCTGGTAAGACATGATAATCAAACAGGCAAATAACATCACTATTTGCTGATATCATTACATCTCCTTTTCTTAAAACAAAAGTATTTTACTTTTAACTAACAACATGTTTTCTTTGTATTAATCTGCATTTTAACTGTAACACTTAATGAACTTACATTATCATTATCATGATCAAGGTTTTTTAACCTTGCTTTGTGTGTTCACATGAAATATGTCAATACACTAGAACTTGAAGAAAGAATAAGATAACATTACTTCCTTCTATAACAATAGTCCTTAAATTTGCTCAATGAGTCTCTCAGGAGGCTTCATGTGTCTTGAGGATTTTCTGATTGATTGTCCTTGAATCTGAGTTGTTGCCTCAGATGATTGGTTCTCAGCTGTGTGATCAGGTTGTTCAACAGTATCAGTCTCTTGACCTGCTGTGGCTGGTCCCATGAGAAGATCTCAACTATTTCTTCTCAGAACAGCACCCTCATCTGTCTGAATGGTGTATGATCTTGGTTGAACTTCACTCAGGACAGTTCCCTTCTGAGTCCATGTGTTTGTTTTGTCTTTGAACCTTACTTGGTCACCAGTGTGGAGTTCAGGTAGGTTTTGTGTTCCTCTGTCATAGTAGTACTTTTGCTTTTCTTTCTGTTGTTCTTTGAACTTCCTCACTTTCTCCCCCTCTTTTGTTTTCAGGAGGTTCTCAGGGATGGGTAGGTTTGACCTTAGCCGACGTCCCATCAGGAGTTGGGCTGGTGACTTACCACACTCGAGCGGCGTTGTGCGGTATACAAGCATGCTTTGGTAGAAGTCAGTTCCACTGTCTTTTGCCTTGTACATCAGTCTTTTCACTGTCTGGACCGATTTTTCCACTAGTCCATTGGACTGTGGATAGTGAGGACTTGACGTTGTGTGGACAAAGTCCCACTCTTTGGCAAAGTGTTGGAAGCTTGCATTGTAAAACTGAGGTCAGTTGTCTGTGAAGACCTCGCTTGCCACGCCATGTCTGGAGAATATGGCTTTCATACATGTTATCACAGCATTTGCAGTGGTGGTGTATAGTCTACAAACCTCTGGATACAGGGAGTAATAGTCTGTGACTACAAGATAGTCATTCCCTTGACATACAAATAGGTCAGCGCCTACCTTCTGGTAAGGTCTGTCTGGTGCTGGGTGTGGCTTTAGTGGTTCTACCGGATTGCTTGCTCGATATTTCAGGCATATTGTGCAGTTTGGCACCTCATTTGTCACATCTTGGTTGATTTGTGGCCAGTACATCACCTCTCGTGCTCTTTTCTTACACTTTTCGATTCCCAGATGTCCTCCATGGATCTTTTTTAACATCTCTTTTCTCAGACTCTTTGGGATAACTATTTTACTTCCTTTGTAGATGATGTCTTCGACCACTGATAGTTCCGCCCTGCAGTTCCAGTACTCTGCCATGTCAGGTGAGCAGTCTTGCTTCATGTTGGGCCATCCATCCAAGATGCTTTTCCTCAGTCGTCTCATTGTTTCATCTTTGTTTGTCTCATTCTTTATGAGCTCCATTTTTGCATCTGCTATGGGCAGTGCACTTGTGATCATGTCCACGTAGGCGTTCACTTTGTCATCCATTGTGGTGTTTGCGGGCTCACTTGGGTCTACAGCTCTGGACAACGTGTCTGCTGTATACATCAGCTTACCCGGTGTGTACGCAACATTCAGTGTATAGCGTTGCAGCCTGATCATCATTCTTTGTATTCTAAGCGGACAGCTATTTAGTGGCTTTTGGAACAATGCAATCAAGGGCTAATGGTCAGTCTCTACACTGATTGCTTGTCCTGCCACAAACTGGTGAAATCTTTCACAGGCGTATGTGATGCTGAGCAGCTCCTTTTCTATTTGAGCATATCGCGTCTCCGCGTCTGTCATTGAGTGCGGTGCATATGCAATAGGTTGCCAGTAGTCATATTGTTGCAGAAGAACGGCACCGAGCCCACTCTGTGATGCATCTGATGATATCTTGATGGGTCTCGCTGGGTCATAAAACCTCAGAACTGGTTCCTCTGTGAGCAGTTTCTTTAGATCGCTCCATGACTTCTCATGCTCATGATTCCATTCCCATTCTATGTTCTTTTCAGTTAGTCTGCTCAGTGGCGCCATCTTTTCTGAGAGGTTGGATATGAATTTCCCCATGTAGTTGATCATTCCATTAAACCTCTGCACGTCCTTTTTGCATTGTGGCTTTGGCATATTCTCAATGGCGGACACCTTTCTGGGATCTGGTCTGATGCCCTCACTGCTAAGGATATCTCCCACGAATGTCAGTTCTGTCACCCCGAGCTGGCATTTCTCTCTATTCAGCTTCAGGTTTGTTTTCCTTGTTGCTTCCAGCACTTTTTTCAGTCTCTGATATCACATTAACTTGTGCTCCAGTATCCAATTTAAATGGAATGTGTATGTCATTCACTTTTAGTGTCAACATCCAGTCTCTTTTTTCTTCTTTGTTTTCAGACACAACATCTACATTGAACTCCTCTATCTCGCTTTCATCTACTGTATGGACCTTGCTTTGTTGCACTTGGTTCTTACAGCAACGGGCATAATGGTTGTTTTTGTTGCAACTATTGCATGTTTTACCATATGCTGGACACTTTCTTGGTGGATGCTGTGTACCGCATCGACTACATGACTTTCGATTGTCCCTTTCATTTTTGTTCGCTGGCCACGCCACTTTTTTCACATTGGCACTCTTTTTGTTAAACGGTTTGTATCTGTTCTTATTCACTGCATCCACGTTGCAGCTACTGTCACTGAACAGCTCCTTTGCCTGCGACTTCACAGTCTCTGTAGCCTTACACAGTGCTATGGCTTTTCCCAGGTCTAGATCTTGCTCTCTTAGCAGTCTTTCCCTTAGACCATTATCTGGAATACCACACACCAGTCTGTCTTTTATCAGCGAGTCTGTCAGTCCCCCAAATTCATATGTTTTGCTTCGGTTTCTCAGTTCAGTCACATACTGATCAATAGTCTCACCCGTTTTCTGTACACATGTGAAAAATCTGTGCCTCTCAAACGTCACGTTACGTTTAGGTATGCAGTAGGCCTCAGACTGTTCCATTATTTTATCTAGCTTCATTTTGTCTCCATCAGCAGCGAATGTGAAATTATTATACACCTCCAGCGCTTCATCACCCACGACATGTAAGAACAGTGACGCTTTCATCTTATCACCTTTCTCGTCAGCTCCGATTGCTGATAAATACAACCCCAAACGTTGTTTGAACCTCCTCCAATTTTCAGCCACATTACCTTTCAACTGAAGCGTCGCCGGTGGGTGTAAACCTTCCATTTTTCACTTTGTTAGCTATTCTCCAATGGTAAGCAACCATGTTCTCTTTTGGCTTGCTAATTTGTGGAGAGCTGATTTAACTTCAGATTTTTTCTCTTCATCTCTTTCAGCCACTTCTGACACCATGTATTGATTTCTTTGTGGGTTCAATGACGAGACATTTATGAGAGAGAATGTCTTTTAATCTAAAGTCTGTTCAACTCTTTATACAGCTTTTCAGGAGACACGATGCTAGTGATGCATCTAGAACAAAACTGAAACTGAACCAAACTGCTTGTCTCTGTCACATGACCTCTGCTGGTCAGGCATAAGTAATCAATCAGGCAACTATGCTGGTAAGACATGATAATCAAACAGGCAAATAACATCACTATTTGCTGATATCATTACAATCACCACAACTCCCAACTCCTCTAGTCCCTAAGAAATAATGATAATTAATCTTATTCAGACTGAATTTCTATGGTGCTTCTCAACAATTTCAGAATGGCAGCTCAAATTTAGAACCTCTGACCAAGTAACAGAGCTTTTTTTACATATCATTGTGACATTAAAATAATTCCTAAAATTAACAGATCAAAATGTTAATAACAATCACTGTTTTAAATGACAAAGTGAATTTACAAAACACTTAGGATAATTCTCAGTAACGCTTGTCAGTAAATGTTGGTAAGTTCGCCAAATATAGCAATACTGTAAACTCAATCCTTTTAAATGGGTTTATGATTTGTTGCACGCACTTCACAGAGAAAACCTTCCCTCCTAATGTTGATTCAATTACAACAAATATCAGGAAAGCTTCACTCCAAATTTTGAGATTTCATGAATTTTTAGAGTTTAATTTTTTTAAATGTAATCTTCTGAAGCTAAAGGACAATATCCAGCTGGCATTGAACCTTCCTTCAATGCAATTTAATTTGAGTCCTAATAAACTTTGATCCCTTGATAATTGCATTTCAGCACCCAAGTCCAGACAAGGAGATTACACAGTGCTGTCTTATTCATAGAATACTGTCAATTAGAAAGAAACATAGAAGATAGGAGCAGGAGTAGGCCATTCGGCCCCTCGAGCCTGCTCCGCCATTCAATGAGATCATGGCTGATCATCCAAATTCAGTACCCGGTCCCTGCTTTCTCCCCATACCCCTTGATCCCTTTAGCCTTAAGAAATATATCCAACTCCTTCTTGAATATATTTAATGAATTGGCCTCTGCTGCCTTCTTTGGCAGAGAATTCCACAGGGTGAAGAAATTCCTCCTCATCTCTGTCTTAAATGGCTTACCCCTTATCCTTAGACTGTGACCCCTGGTTCTGGACTCCCCGACCATCGGGAACATCCTTCCAGCATCTAGTCTGTCTAGTCCTGTTCGAATTTTATAAGTTTCGATGAGACCCCCTCTCATTCTTCTAAACTCCAGCGAGTACAAGCCCAATCGACCCAATCTCTCCTCATACGTCATTCCTGCCATCCCAGGTATCAGCCTGGTGGATCTTCGCTGCACTCCTTCCATGGCAAGAACATCCTTCCTCAGATAAGGTGACCAAAACTGCACACAATACTCAAGATGTGGTCTAACCAAGGCCCTGTACAACTGCAGCAAGACATCCTTGTTCTTGTACTCAAACCCTCTCACTACGAAGGCCAACATACCATTTGCCTTCTTAGCTGCCTGCTGCACCTGCATGCTTACTTTCAGCGACTGGTGCACAAGAACGCCCATGTCTCGTTGCACTTCCCCTTCTCCCAATCTATTGCCATTCAGATAATAATCTGCCTTCCTGTTTTTGACACCAAAGTGGATAACCTCACATTTATCCACGTTATGTTACAAGAGTGCTGTGGCTCAGTACATGTCTCCCACTCTACTTCATAATCATAATCTTCATCACCAGATATGCACTGAAAATATTTTTATACCTGTGCAATATGAAAGTGATATTAATTCAAAACAGGTCTCTAAATGTTCAGAGGGTTAGACTAAAATTAGATTTTGGATTGCTCCAATATAAGGAAAAACATTGGGGACACAATGATATGGAGACACCAGCCGAGATTTACCGATCAGCATTGCCTACTTAAAAAGGTAACATTGGCATTCCCCATGAAAAACTGGGTGGAGGTCCATTACACTGATAGCCACTCATTTTCTGTCTGTTTCAATTCTCCAGTCAGGATGTGTATCAATGCGGGAAGAACCTATTCATTTGTGAATGAGTACATGTAAATTAATGCGTAATGATGTGATTGCGTCTTGTCCCTAATTTTCCGCCAATTCTGCCCATTTCACGCTGTTTACTTTCCCCGCCCGTGTAAATTGAGTGTGGAGGTTTGTTGAGTGCTGTGCTACATATACAAATCAGCTTAACAAGGCCAATGGTATGTTTGCAACTATTGTTGATGCTTTTTTCTTGAGCACTCTTTTGTTACTTTTCCTATTGCCACTGAGGCATTTGAATTACTTTGTAGCTATTGCTATGGAGCTTCCTTTCTTTGATTTCTGCTGAAATTGTGCCATAAAACCTTTGCCACCGGGCATTCCCTTATTCCTTTATATCTCTACTGTTTTGGAGGAAGTAAAGGAAGATCAGAAAAGGGATACCAGCTGCATCCGAGTCAATCGACGCCCACCCACCAGTAGCTTTGCATCAGATTATAGAGTCAGAGGCGGACAGACCTTCACTTGACCATGGATACAGAATGCCTTCCCTTAACTTTAATATGTGCCCATTGCATTAACTATCCTGTCAACATCTGTCCCATGCCCCACGCATTTCCTCCTCTGGCTACTGTGCCTTCCCTTTTCAACACAACTCACAAATCTGTTCATTTGTGGGCTAGCACTAGAAAACATTTCGCATAAAAGCTGCCAAATTGTCGTAAAAACCTAACGTTACTGCAAAGTCACACTCGGCCTCATCCTGCTTTGCCGCTCATCACATCCCCATCACTCTGCCTTCCCTACCCTACTCCTTACTCACACCAACTTACCTTGCACCTCCACCCATCCCTCTCTATCTACATTACAACTTCTCCATCTCACTAGCCACCCCTCACACTCACCCTTATCCTTGTCCAATCATACCAACTAACAAGACACAAGGGTAGGCAGTTGGGTGTCATCGCCAATGTTCATGTAAAGTTTCTGTTAATGTGTTGTCAAACATTGAAATCTTTATTTTCAACACTTTGCCTTCTTGGACAGATTTGTGTGCACCTTTTTAAGTGGCTTAGTGAGTTGCAGTGAATGGTGAGACTTAACGGCACTCCCCCCCCCCCCCGCCCCACAATGGTGATGAGTGTGAAAGGAATGGCTTGGGCATTGTAGGAATACTTTATGGTGTTGGTGTGGGGTAGTGCCAACCTGACACATCATGTAGCAGCCAGGGTGTACAGCATCAAGTGAAGTAAATCTGGCCATGGTGAGGCCATCCCTGAAGGCTCCAGCCTCTAAGATTGGGAATTGAACAGCTGTGAAATGGTAGCTTTTATACCACTTTGGCAGCTGTCAACTATTCACAGCAATGCAGAGTCATTGCGAACCCAACACACTTACCTGACGTGATCCCCGAGTGCTGGGAACCTCGTAAAAAACATGGAAAAATCATTAGGACCTGGTAAAATGCTGCTTAAATACCTTTAAACAGCTTCTTAAGTATCTCAATTGCCTGACCCGCCACTTAGTGCTGGGTCTGCAAACCACAGGCAGAGCCGGCACTTGGGAAATTAACAAGGAAGCGGGTTCAGAGCAGACTTCCGCCCCGCTGTCAATCACTGCCATTTTGACAGCGGACCCGCCTCCGAACCCGCCCTCTGTGTGCCGGCAAAATTCAGCCCATACAGACTGGTGAGCGCTCTTTGTTTTTCCTCATTATGTCAAGGAAAATGAGATGCAAGTAATTACCTGATACCTCCCATTTGGCTGTAATTATTACTGACTACGCATCTAATGAATTGCTATTTTTTCTAATCATATTTGATAATGGTAACGCAATTTAACAGCTTTAACAACATCTTTTCAATCCATTATTATTTGCATGTACTATTATAGAACAGGCTCAAATTTTAGATAACTAAGCCGGTAACATTAAAAATATCAGTAAGATCCATAAAAGTAAAAGGGGCTGAAAACAGCACATCAAATATATACATGTAAAGATTATGGCCTAGAAATTGAGGTGACGCCGCGCCAGGGCTTTAGCGCCGGAAATTTAGCGCCGGCGCTAATTCCCTTGCGCGCGCCAAAAATTCAGTAGCGCCGCGCCCAGATGGCTGCCGGCGCTACTGGCGGGCGTGAGCGCCTCCCAATGGGCGCTGAGTGCCGAATTGCGGCGCTAATCCGGCGCTGCGGCACCCGATGCGGTGCGGCAGGCTGGGGAAGTGCAGGCCTCCTCCTTCAGTTAAGGAGGAGCTGCCTGCACCCGCCCGCTGTCCGTTCAAATATTGAAAAAATGAGCCCGGCACCTCGGACAAGTGCCGGGCTTGCAGGCCAGACGCATCTGTTCCGCGGGGGGGGGGTGGAGGAGTCCGGGGAGGGAGGTGCGGGCAGGCAGCCGACGGGAAAGCGGCCGGCCGCCGCGCGACCTTAATGCGCCGGCACTAACTCGGGGAAGACTCGGTTGCCAGAGTCTTAGTTGCGGCTGCCACGGGCGAGGCGGCCGCAACTGAATTTCGGCGCTGGGGCCCGTCGGCATGGCAACCGGGACGCTGCGCACACCGATGACGTCATCGGTGCCGGCGCAGCGCTACCGGCTTAACGCCGACGGAAGGGCCCCACTCAATTTCCCAACTGGCCATAACTCCGGCGCTAGGCCCTCTAGCGCCTCAAATGCGGCGCTAAGGCTACTCAATTTCTCGGCCTATATGTATTGCATATTCAAGTCTTTACCTCAGGTTTTCAATTTTTCTCCCCTGATGCAGCCTTAGACAGAAAAAAATGTTAAAATGTTCTCTGATGACTTGTCTTTGTCTTACATTGTTTTGTTCAGAACTTCAATAGAAGTTAATTCTTGGAATAAGAAAAGTCAGTTCAGCTCATCGTGCCTTTTCCTTCCTCAGACCATGTATAATTTGTCCTGTCTTGGGATTTATCCCATCCAATAACCTGAGAGAGGTGACCAACTATAGGTTAATCCAATTGTCTGCCCTCTCAGGTCGACATAAATGATCCCATGGCACAATTTTGAAGAAAAGCAGAAGAATTCTGCCCGGTGACCTGGCCAATATTTGTCCCTTGACCAAAATCACTAAATAACAAATTATCTGGTCATTTATCTCCTTGCTGTTTGTGGGACCTTGCTGTGCGCAATTGGCTGCCGTGTTTCCTATATTACAGCAGTGACTACGCTTCAAATGTAGTTCATTGGCTGTAAAGCACTTTGGGACATCCTGAGATTGTGAAATACATTATATAAGTGCAAGTTTTTCTTTTCCAATCATGTTTTTGACCTAATATTTATCAAACTCTTCTTTAAAGTTTTCAACATAGCAAGTATTCCTTTTCTCTGTTTCACGTATTTGTTACTCTATGGTGAAAAACATTTTCTTCTATTCTCTATCTCATTTGACATGTTAATTTCTGACTCATATTCGATAGTTCTATGAGAACACGGCCTAATAGATAAATATTCGTTGGGATGCATTTTCTTTTCTAAGTGCGAGGAATCTTAAATAATCACCCTCCCTATACCCCACCCCATCTTCGACCAACATTCATACATTATCACTGCTTTTAACAAGTAAACCTTTCAGTGATATAATGTTTTACTTTAAAATTGGAATGTGCTGCCTGCTGAGACCGGAACTAGGGGGTCAAAGGTTATCTGTCAGTGTTTAGTGCTCAGCCTCCGTTTTAGTGATTAGTCGCCATCTCACATTACTAGTTTGTCAAACATAGGCGTCTAATACTTGAAGTTAACCCCACAAGCATAACACAGACTGTTACATTGTTTTGCTTCAAAACTGTATTTTAACATTCATCAGAAGTAGGATTAATAAAGACGATGAACAAAACAATCTTTATTTTAAAGTGGATCTATAGTGTCATCAGGTCTTTTATTTTTCTGGCAAAAATGTACCGATCCTGGAAAATGTCAGCTCTTGTATAGGATAACATCTATTTATATAATTAGAAGTCTTGCATCCAGCACATGGACATTGCATCACACCTTTCAAAACCATCGCACCTCCAAATCGTCACAAATCTTTAGGGTAAAACATTCTGATGCGCTTGACCATCCTCAGGTGTTAGGTTCATAATTTACATATTTAAAGGTCCTCTTTTAAAATGTCTGTTTTGCCGTTTAAAAAAAGGACCCAGGAATTGGGCACAGGCTGTCCCACTACTAAATTTGAACGCCCCAAAAAAACAGGTGCAATGCATATCAATTTCTATCCCTGTAGATACAGCGTTGAACTCAGTGGGCAGATTTCACTTTATAAAGTAAAAAGCAAATTTATTTAAAAACTAAATTGCCATTGGAGCACACCCCTCCCCTTCCCAGCTTCCTGCAGTTGTCTCTTGGGGCCCTGATACTGCTTCCAGGCTGCAGTTATACTGCCATTGGAGAGTTGGTGAAGCCAAACCACTTTCACACCGACTTGACATTAGCATTCTCAATGCAATCAAAGAAAGATGGAAGATCAGAAGGGGAATAGGATAACTTAATCCTGAGCACTGTTAAGTTACAGGGCAGCTGGAGGACAGTGGAACATGGGTAGAAACTAGAACAAAGGAGGTTGAAATTAATACAAATGGAGCATCTTAAAGGAGGAGGGAGAGGTAGAGCGGTCTAGGGAGGGAATTCCAGCGCTTGGAGGCCTAGACAACTGAAGGCATGACCGTCAATGGTGGGGTGAAGGAAACTGGGGATGCACAAGAGGCCAGCATTGGAGGAACACAGAGTCCTCGGAGGGTTGTAGGGCTGGAGGAGTTTATTTCTGGTTGGAGTCGTGGGCAGTTCTCGGCAGTGGTGGGTAGACAGGGGTTATTTGTAGATTGTTGTAGACGGATGAGGAACACTGTGGGACAAGTCTTGGGGACTGAGAACCCCATGTGCACCATTGTCTCTCTCCCACTCAGGGTGACTTTTATTCCCATTTGGAGCTTGGGACCACAACTCCATTCCTGAATGTATCCTTTACATTGACAAAGGGTGCATTGAAGCCAAAACTAAAACCCCTCCCTCCAACAGCCGGGCAATCTGTGGCAGATTTTGCTATCATTCTCCGAAATCTCATGCTGTGGTTATCGGTGAGGGTTTATGATCCAGATGCCTGACAATCATGGTCAGATTTAGAATGCAGCGTCACTATGCTCCAACATTCAGGTTTTTTAAAAATGATTTGTTGCTTCAATTGTCAAATACAAGCATCCTTCATTTGTGGTCTCAGCCAGGGTCAGTGTTCGCTTTGCGGAGGCCCACTTCTAAGGTTAGGATTAGGGAGTGGATCCACTTGGGGTACGTTGCACGGCCCTAATGCTTCCCTTGACTTTGCTGGTGAGAGGGATGATCCATACTGACTAGGCATGAAGAAACAGAGTATATTGATCTGAGATCCCAGCCTGGACTGACCAATGCTGCCAGTGGCGGCTGGTTATGGGGGCTGAATCCACTCGAGGCCCCTGACTGGCTTGGGACCCCGTGCAATTGCAGGGCCATAACGCTGCCCCTGGTTCTTGGGCTGCGCTCTCTTTGTGCTCCTGTTATACCATGAGATAGCCAACAATGACTGTGGTATCAAGCAGAAGCTCTGCTGCACTTCTGTCAGTGCTGTGGTGAAAGTTAGAAGTCTTGCCTTTCCTTCGTGCAACTACCTGGCATCAAGAAGAAAACTCAAACTTTAAATCATTTGGTATACAGGACTATGGGTGGTGGGCTAGGGAAGATCAAAGTGACAGAGACAAATGGATATATCAGCCAGTGATTCCATAAGTTGAATGTAATTTGGAGATTCCAGTGAGGGGTTACAGATGTCCTAGACATGAGCCCCAAAAGAGTTGTGTGTACTGAGATCATTAGGGCTACCTTCAAACTGAGGGTCGTAAAATACCAATGACAAGTTGAATAGTGTTGTGGCCACCAATGCATATTATAGTGGAAAAGAAATTGGCAGAATGGTGATGTAAAGTCTGTAGGTTGTGCAGTAAATAACTTCAGAGACTTTAGAAGTACAAACAAAACAGGTCTTTACTATTCAGAGGTCTGGGCGATTTCTGCCCTAGTTAACGTATTCCAACCCTTATATACTGGTGTGGTCACTATCGGTATTACAGTATACATGAGCCAATAAATAGTGCCACCCTAAAGTAGTGCTCTTAAAGGCGAACGGTCACATTCTATAGTTCCCTTAAAGGTAAACGGTTACATACACAACACTCCTCCCTTCCTAGCTTATTACTTACAGAATCCCGTTAACATACAATCTTCAATTTTATATAAACAGTTTGCAGCTATACTCTCGATGGAGTCAACGTCATATAACAATTTACAGATATACTCTCGATGGAGTCAACGTCATATAACTTCATGTTTAACATAACATAATAACATATATAACTTCATGTCAAAACAGATCACAGATTCAGTCTCTGTGGAAAACAGTTCATAGATTCAGTCTCTGTGGTGTAGTCGGTTCACATTGCTGGAGTGACTCATTCAATAGTCCTTCCATGGGTTTAACAGTTTGAACTTCCGAACTGAATTGGCTCCGTTCGGAGGGACCACGTGTGTGATCTGGTAGAGGTAATCATGGTTCAGATGGGTCATCTTCTGTTTCCACTTTTCCTTTTCTGCTTCTTGGAGACTCTCTGGGCTCCACTGTCAGCTGCCAGCTGCATGCGCAGTTCCTCCTTCTCTTCCTCCTTTTTCCGTAGTAGAGCCACCTTCTCCCGATGTTCCGTAGACTTTCGGTGCTCCTCCATGATTTCTGTATGGTGGGAGTCGAAGTTACAAGTTGGGCAGGACAGGACATAGTAATATTCGGAGTCGTCCTGAGCTAGGCCAGCGAGAGGGTCTTCTATGTCCTCCCTACCCAGCTGGACGTCAGCCAGCTTTTGTTCCAAATCCAGACATCTTTCCTGAAGAGACTTCTTCACGTGTTCCGCTTCCTCTAACTTTTTCTGGGCTTTCAGCAAGTTGTTTACTAATGACCTCATTTGTGATTTTAATACTTCAACTTCCTTTGGAGATTGATTGATCGGACTATTCAATCCCTCTACCGGAGCAGTTGTTTCAGTGTTCTGTTGTTCAACCTTGACATGAGTCAGCGTACTTTTGGTATCTAAGGGTTGCTCTGCTGCCATCTTCTCAGTCTGTGTTGCAACCTCGGCTATTTCAATAACTTTTGAGAGCTCCAAACCCTTCTCCTCTGACGATTTAAGCTCATGTTCATGGCCCATTCTTACGGTCTCTGTGTTTCTTACAGTTCCCTTTTCTTCCACTGAAAAGATTTCCAGTTGCATCTGTTCTTCAAGTCGTTGGACCTCGGCCATTGCCGCTTCATATTTATTTTGTGTTTCCTTTAATAATTTAACGAGTTCTTGGACATCCTGTATTCCCTGTTCTGGTATGTCTTCCACCACTAATTTTTTTCCTATGGATTGAATCCCTAACGATGAGTCAGCCTTGGCCTGAAGCTCATCAAACATTTCCTGCAGACTTTGTAATTCTTGCTTATGGTCAACCTTTAGTCGTTCATATGCTTTCACTAACACGAGCTTTTCGGAAGTTGCCAAGTTAACCCCTTCCAGGATTGTAGTCCGAGCCTGTTCATACTGTTCTTTCAACTCGTTACACTCTGCTTGCAACAAGTCGTAGAGGTGAACTGGAATACCATCCTGACTTCCTGAAGATTCCTCTTCCTTTGGATCGTTCTGTGTATATTCTAGTTCCTGAACAGCCTCCGGGAGATGTGATTGGTACTTGGCCACGATGGCTCTATGGTCGCTCTCTGCTTGAGCGAGCTGTCTCTGTTGTCTTTCCAGGGACTCCCATTCGGTGTCCCCGAACTTTTTCACCTTTTCCATCTCTTGTAGGAGACGGGCACTCAACTGTTCTAATTGTCGTTGTACTTTGACATAACGTTGAGTTCTAGCCCGGTGTTCCTCCGTAATGCATATGTCTGTAGCTTGAACAGACTCAGAATTCTCTGTCTTTATGCACGCCATCGATTTCCCAACCTTAGTCCGTGAGTTCATGTTAATCTTGTTTTTCATACATAAGCTGGACTTATCGTCTTCCGGCTCGGAGTCTGAGCTGCTTGTCTGCACCGAGTCCTCACTCGTCATTGCTTGTCGGTAGTGCCATTCCATGTCTATTTTCTTGATCCACTCCCGTCCCAGAAGTGGTGGTCCTTCCTCAGGTAGTACGTACAGATACATTCGTGGGTGTTCTTTACCCCTATCTCTCACCTTGACTCGTATTTTTCCCAGGGGGTATACATGATACATAGATACATACATAGAAGATAGGAGCAGGAGTAGGCCATTCGGCCCTTCGTGCCTGCTCCGCCATTCGATGAGATCATGGCTGATCTTTTAATTCAGTATCCCGTCCCCGCCTTCTCTCCGTAACCCTTAACCCCTTTTGCCCGTAGAAATATATCTAATTCCCTCTTAAATATATTTAATGAGCTGGCGTACACTGCCCTCTGTGGCAATGAGTTCCACAGGTTCACCACTCTCTGAGTGAAGAAATTCCCCCTCATCTCTGTCCTAAATGGTTTAGCCCTTATCCTCAAATTATGTCCTCTAGTTCTGTTCTCACCCGCCAAGGGAAACATTCCTTCTGCATCCAGTCTGTCTAGACCTGTCAGAATTTTATACACTTCTATGAGGTCCCCTCTCAATCTTCTAAACTCCAGTGTGTACATCCCTAAACTACATAGTCTCTCCTCATAGGTCATTCCCGCCATTCCTGGTATCAGCCTGGTGAATCGCCGCTGCACCCCCTCCATGGCAAGAACATCCTTCCTCAGATGAGGCGACCAAAACTGTACACAGTACTCGAGGTGTGGTCTCACCAGTGCCCTGTACAGCTGCAGCAAGGTATCCCTGTTCCTGTATTCTAACCCTTTTGCTATGAAGGCCAGCATACCGTTTGCCTTCTTGACCGCCTGTTGCACCTGCATGCTCGCCTTCAGTGACTGGTGTACAAGAACACCCAGGTCTCTCTGTACTTCCCCCTCTCCCAATCTATTGCCATTTAAATAATAATTTGCCCTCCCGTTCCTGCACCCAAGGTGGATAACTTCGCACTTGTCCACATTATAGTGCATCTGCCATTTATCCGCCCAATCGCCCAGTCTGTCCAAATCGCTCTGGAGCTTCCTGGTCTCTTCCTCTGAGCCCACCCCCCCTCCTAGTTTAGTGTCGTCTGCAAATTTGGAAATGCTGCATCCGACTCCCTGATCCAGGTCATTAATGTAAATTGTGAACAGCTGGGGGCCCAGGACAGATCCCTGTGGTACCCCACTTGTTACTGCCTGCCATTCAGAAAATGAGCCGTTTATTCCAACTCTCTGTTTTCTATCTGACAGCCAGTTCCCTATCCACGCCAAAACTTTCCCCTTTATCCCATGAGCCTCAATTTTCCATGCTAATCTTTTATGTGGGACCTTATCGAAGGCCTTTTGGAAGTCCAGGTACACCACATCTACTGGCTCTCCCCCATCTATTCTACCAGTTACTCCCTCAAAAAATTCCAATAGATTAGTCAAGCACGATTTACCCTTTGTAAATCCATGTTGACTCTGTCCTATCCTGTCCCCATTTGCTAAGTGCTCCACTATTTCATCCTTAATGATGGACTCCAGCATTTTGCCCACAACTGATGTAAGGCTTACAGGTCTGTAATTACCTGCTTTTTCCCTACCCCCCTTTTTGAATAGTGGGGTAACGTTAGCTACCCTCCAATCCATCGGCACTGTTCCCGAGTCTAATGAATTCTGAAAAATCATCCTTAGTGCATCCGCTATCTCTAGGGCCACCTCCTTCAGTACCCTAGGATGCATGTTATCAGGCCCTGGGGATTTGTCCACCTTCAATCCCTTTAGCTTCCTTAACACCATATCCTTAGAGATATTGATTTGCGTCAGTTCCTCCTTTGCCAATGTCCCTATTTTTCCCGATATCCCAGGGAGGTTTTTTGTGTCTTCCTTCGTAAAGACTGACCCAAAGTATGCATTTAGTTGATCTGCCATTTCCTTATTTCCCATTATATATTCCCCCGTATCTGACTGCAATGGACCAACTTTGGTTTTCACCAGTCTTTTCCTTTTGATATACTTATAAAAGCTTTTGGAGTTAGTTTTTATATTTTCCGCCAGCTTGTTTTCGTAAGCTATTTTGCCCCTCTTGATTATGCCCTTTGCCCTCCTTTGCTCTATCTTAAACTGTTCCCAATCTTCCGCTCTGGCGCTTTTTTTGGCTATTTTATACGCCCTATCTTTGGATTTTATGCTGTCTCTAATTTCCCCTGTTATCCACGGTTGAGTCACCTTTTTAGATTTCCTTTTATGCCAGATTGGTATAAACAATTTTTGCAATTTTGTCATTCTATCTTTAAATGTTTGCCATTGTTTATCTACCTCCAGTCCTCCCAGGAACGTTGTCCAATCAGACCTACTCAGTTCCCGTCTCATGGCATCATAATTCCCCTTGTTTAAATTCAGGACCTTAGTCTCTGAGTCAATTTCTTCGCTCTCCATTTCGAGTGAGAAATCGATCATGTTATGATCGCTCTGACCCAAGGGTCCCCGTACAACAAGATTACTGATTAGTCCCTTCTCATTGCACAGTACCCAGTCCAATATAGCCTGTTCCCGAGTTGGTTCCTCGACATATTGATCCAGATAACCATCCCTCAAACACTCAAGGAATTCCTCCTCCTCATTATTTTTACTGATTAGGCTAGTCCAATCTATATGTAAGTTAAAGTCACCTATGATGACAGCTGTGCTCTTATTGCACGCTTCTCTAATTTCCCTCGTGATGCCCTCCCTAACCTCTATTTTACTATTTGGAGGCCTATATACCACTCCTATTAATGTTTTTCGCCCCTCGCTATTTCTTAGCTCCACCCATATAGATTCTGTATTAACTGAGTTAATATCCTTCCTTTCAATTGCATTTATCCCCTCTTTTACTAGCAATGCTACCCCTCCTCCCTTTCTTTTTTGTCGATCCTTCCTAAATACTGAATACCCCTGTATGTTAAGCTCCCAGCCCTGCTCACCCTGCAACCATGTTTCCGTAATCCCAATTAGGTCATAATTATTAACCTCTATTTCCACAGCTAATTCATCTACCTTGTTCCTGATGCTTCTCGCATTAAGGTATAAAACCCTCAGGCTTTTTTTATGCTCACATTTTTTATGAATTAGTTTGGCCCTTTGTATGTCTGTAATACGAATTTGGTATTTCTTAAGGGTATGTGAGAGAGTAGCCGGTGATAGTCCTTTTGGTTGATGACGGATACAGCTGATCCCGTGTCCAGCTCCATTCGTACTTGGACTCCCGCTATTTTTAGTGTGACCCAGATCGTCTGTAGATCAGTGACTTTACCCACATGGTGGATTCTCAGACTATCCAGCTCCTGGCTGTTTGGGTCTGAGTCTGAATTTTGTTCGTCTGAACTCTTTTCAGCCACCTGATGCACCTTGTTGTACTTTCCTTGTGGTGGTGGCTTCCTTTGCTTGTTGGTCTTCTTTCCGGACCTGCATACCTTCGCGATGTGACCCAGTTTGCCACATTTCCTGCACTCTTGGTCCTTAAACCAGCACTGATTCTGGTCGTGCGTTGTCTTTCCACAACGGTAGCATTTGGGAGTGCTTGCTGTAATTTGGTCCACCCCGAGTGCCGCCGCCTTTAGCTGCATTTCCGCCGTCCCTTTCGCTGCGGCTTCGTGCGATGAAGCTATGAGGACAGCCCTGTCCAGTGTGAGGTCGTTTTCTTCCAGAAGTCGCTTCTGCGTTCCTTCTTTGGCCAAGCCGCATACGAACTTGTCCCGCAGCGCCTCTGTTAAATTCCCTCCAAACTGGCAGTATTTCGCTAGCTTACGCAGTTCGACTAAGTATTCCGCATTGCTTTCATCTTGCCTCTGGGTTCTGGCGTAAAATTTAAATCGTTCAGCCAGCATCAACGGTGTGGGGTTCAAGTGATCCTTCAACACTGTTACGATCTCTTCGAAGGTCTGGTCCACTGGTTTAACTGGTGCTATTAGATGTTTCAAAAGCCCGTATGTTTTTGCTCCCATCGAATTTAACAAAGTTATTGCCTTGTTGTCATCCTCAATTTCGTTGGCTACGCAATATATTTCTATGCGTTCCACATACGTGGCCCAGTCTTCTATTTCTGCATTAAAGTCATTAATATTTCCTCGCTTAGGCATCTTCTTCTCTTTTTGAGAACAGTACAAGTATTACTTTACTTATTATTAATTTTCTTCTCTCTTCTTGAGAACACACCAGCCTTTCTGAAAAATCTTATTACTTTTCTGAAATTCTTAATAATTTCCAAGATGGCGGTTTCCCGCTTCTTCCTTCTTCTTCAGCGGTTTTCCCCGAAAAATGGCGGCTTTCCCGCGCTTCTCGCTCTCCCCGCCCACTTCAATGGCGGTTTTCCCGCGCTTGGCGGTCTTCACCCGGTCCCCCGACGCCGTCTGTCAGCCCGAGTGCGGCCCTTATCTATAATGCGATCGCTGGATCGCGAAGCGGCTGCCGGCCCTTATCTGTAGATCCGATCGCTCTCGCGGCTCTCGGCCCTTATCTGGAGATGCGATCGCTGGCTTGCAACGCCTCCCGCTCGGCTCTGGCTCCCCCGCTCGCGCGGCTCTCGGCTCTGACACTCCCGCGCCTACTCGCAGGCTCAGCGCTTCGTGGCAGCGGTTGCTGCACGGCTTCTCACATTGCCCGCGGTCCGGCTGTCACCCGACGCCGTTGGACCCGAATGCTTTGCCCTTCTCCTCCAAATACTTCTACCCCGTTTTTTTTTTTTATTTTTATTTGTTTTAACTACTCACAGTCTCTTCGGCCGCCTTGTTTTAGGCTGATTGGCTCGCTCAAGATGTGGTAGCAGGGTACTCTGTGCCTGTTGCTGCCGCAGCTTTGCTGTTAATCTTCCAGCTTCCAGTAAGTACTATACTTTTAGTAGACGGAGCCTCGTGTTTTCTTTTTGAAGCTCTCTGCTACTGGTTAGTCTTGCCGCAGGGTACGATCAGACTCGTCGCCACTGTAAAGTCTGTAGGTTGTGCAGTAAATAACTTCAGAGACTTTAGAAGTACAAACAAAACAGGTCTTTACTATTCAGAGGTCTGGGCGATTTCTGCCCTAGTTAACGTATTCCAACCCTTATATACTGGTGTGGTCACTATCGGTATTACAGTATACATGAGCCAATAAATAGTGCCACCCTAAAGTAGTGCTCTTAAAGGCGAACGGTCACATTCTATAGTTCCCTTAAAGGTAAACGGTTACATACACAACAGGTGACATCTCCTTTAAGACTGCCATTGCTGAGTGGGTGCGTATATCCTCCTCTATCATCCTTTATGAATTGGAACAATGGTTGGCTGACATTGAAACTTCTTTGACCCAGGGACTAAACAACATATGAGCATTGGTTCACATTGCTGTCAGTGATGCTATATTTATCATGGGATTTACTGTCCAGAAAAATCTACAGTTAGGCCTAGATGCTGCCAGTCATGTGAGAGTTTTGCTCACCTTATAGATACACACTTTGCTATTCTCAAAAATTTCAATGACGGTCACGGGGAGATGCTACTATCAGGGGCCTAAGTAAGAGCTACACAGGAACCATGTTGGATCCCAAGTAAGTAGGCCATTCCTGATGTTATACAGCTCTGGTCACATTTATTTTAGTGCTCCTGTGGAAGGTAGAGAGCCCTCTACAGTGAATGTTCAAGGCATTCCTCAGCCCAACCCTCCGTCATCATTAGGTGCCATTGATTGCTTCACTATTCCTTATGAAGAATCTGAAGCAGTTACTGCCTGATGAGTCATCTTCCATCAATCATACTGCTACCAGAAGAGGAGCAGCATGAATCATGATGTATGGCAAATCCTGCAGGGCCATCTGTCCTTTGTATCCAAATTCTCGATATACAATCTTGGCTTGTGAAGTTCCAAACTGGGAGCAAGAAATCATAAAATTACTTCACTAGAAAAGTCAAACTTTTGCCTATTGATCACTACATCCTATACTTTTAACACTTCGGCCTGTAAATGTCACAGGGTTCTTATGAAATGACACTTACACTATTTCTCTGGGGTTTCTGTAATCCTCCACCAACATTATGGTGGAAAATTAGGAGAACCCCTTTGGAATTTCAGAGCCATCAAGTTAAAGTTTCAGTTCATAGCACGTGTGGGGGCACCAATGGAAGCCACCTGTTGTGATGGGCACAAATAAGACATATTGGGAAAGGGAGCCCGAATTGTAAGATGGCATTCTTCACAATAGATTTTAAACAGGGGCCCGGTCTCCCTGTTCGGTGGTTCCAGTGGCTGTCTAGCAGGGAATTCTCCCAGCGCCCTGGCCAACACTCTTCTCCAAGTAGCACCACCAAACCAGATAACTTGGTCATTCAATACATTGGTGTGAGCAAAATGGCTGCTTTATTTACCTACATAAAACAGTAATTGCACTTCAATTGATTTTAAATGATTCATTTTATGTGAAGCATTTTGGGAAGTTTCAGAGAGTGTGATAAGGTATTGTATAAATATATAAGTTCTTTCTTTTTGTTTGCTTTCTTTCTACTTTTCTTCCTTATCTGATTTATTTCATACTTTCTACATGACAGTTTATCACATGTTATCTATCGTAATGTCTTCTATAAATGGTGTAGTCATTTTACTGCTGAATTTTGTACTGTGGCCTAATGCTCCCCAGCAACTGGTTTGTCATTTTGTTAAAATTAATTTTACTTTGACTTGTATGGCCATCAAACAGAAAGATAACATTCATCCTGTCAATGTGGGCTGCATTCTAACCTAAATACCATGTTTGAAACAATACTGTTCAAACTCAATCGGTAGATTTTCAACTTACCTCACGAGTGTAAACTTGCATTGTGGATCGGCCACCTATTGTAGGAACTGTGGGATTTCCATTTCCATTGATTTCAATGACAATCTATCTCTTATAATCAGTAATTTTGACATGCATGCTTCACGATGTTATGGCCCATTGCCTTAGACTTTAATTTGTTGCAGCTGAATTTTGTTCCAGTTAATGAAAGGCTAATGTTGTAGCTTGAAATATGCTGCTTTAATGAAACTAAAAACAACAAAAAATAATCGTCAATATACAGACTGACTCTCCCGTAGCGTAAATAGGTTATAGTGACCCAAAATATTATCTGCAATGTGCACATGGCATTATGATTAAGTGGGCAATTGGAGAAGACATTTGTTATGGTTTGAGCTTTTTCCAACATTGTTTTCACCTGGAAGTGTTTTCTCGCAGTTTCTGTAAGCAGACCATGGGGTGAACTTTCACCTTCATTGCTTGCGCAGTAAAGGCAGGTGGGCTTGAAGAAAGCAATTCCAGAGTGGAATGGCAAGACAGTTCAAGGCTCTGCCATGAAAGATGGAGCGGGAGAAAGGGAGGATGAAAAGGAGGCCAGAGTCAGAAGAGTGGAGGGCAAAGTGCTGGCATGTAGGGCTGGAGGAACTAGGAGAGGCTTTGACTTGTACCTCCATCTCTCAGAGCATTGCTGTACTCACTGGCTTGCAATGGAACCATCTGAAACAACAACTGTGTTCCACAGCCCAGACTGCTCATGAGCAACACCATGGGAGATTAGTTAATATATAAACAATATTCATCTATTTATTACAATTTTATATATTTTGTGCTCATTCTGGTTTTAGTATTTCTGGATACAGGCTAGAAGTGCATCATTCAGGCTAATTACTCTGAAGATAAATCCAGGGTGATGCTCTATCCCCATCATGTCCTCTATTACCTTCTACTAACAATATCATATACTTCTCACATTTCATAATCTTGTGATATATGGCCCTAGAATGAATGACAGAAATTGAAGAACGCTCACAAGAACGATGGCTAAACTATGTCCATCAATTTTTCTATTTGATTAATTGACCACTGTTTAAATATAGTGATGGATGAGCAGTATATAAATACACGCTACAGCTGGTGCACCTATATGTTGTTGGAATTTTATGACAAGGTGGATAGCTGTGATCCAAAAGTCTCCAAAAGTAGATCAGTCCTGACAAGACTTGGTTAGCAGTTGTCCTCCTCACATTGTTAAGTCGAGCAATTAATTAATGATCACTTACAAAGACTGGCTGACTGAAATTGAAAATGGTACTGATAGTGAAACCATGTTCAATGTCGCTGAGGAGGCACTGTTCTAGGAAACAAAACCGCAGTTTTTCATTTTGAGACGCGAAACAATAATGAACTTAAGTATGTTTACCAAAGTATTTATTCTTGCATGACAACATATGGACCCTAAAACAACATAACTAAAATATTTTTGATGTTTCCAATGTCAATCTTTTAATTCTTGGATTGCTGCAAAAAACATATTAAAATAATTGTTATTGTTGTCGGCATGTTCTAAATGTAACAGGTCATGTGCACTATGGAAAAGGATGAATTACGCCACTAGCAAATATTGTTAAGTCATATACAAGGTTTAATTGGCAATATATCCGCACAATGGATGCAAATTAATTTTTTAGTATATACAGAACTTGGGCATGGGATAAAATGGGCTGCTGATTCATTATCCTTCATGTTGCGCTATCATCAAAGACCAATTTCACCCCCTTTTAGTCATAAGATAAATTTTTTAATGCTGAATTTAGACAAACAAAAAGTATTTATGTTTAAACATAAACAAGGAATTAATAAACTGCAAAGCAATCTCAAATCAGTCAAATGATTTGTCAAATCCCTGTCGAGATTCAAGATTGTTTATCTGCCAAAAGTTCACAATTAGGGAACCCAGAAGTCAAAGAAATTTGTGGTGAGGTTCCTTAGCAGCAAATTAGTAAACAGTCATGACTGCTGTAAAAATTGTGCTAATGTCTTTGTCTTGAAATAGTTTAGCAATTTTGGCTTGGGAGGTGGGAGTCAGTTCAGTCGAGAGATGAGAGAAAACTCAAAAGGATGAACTCTTGCCCAAGTGTAAAAGAGAGCCAACCTTAGCCACTCTCACACAATTCTTAACATCATGTTTAGGAGCACAAATGGCAAGTGGCTGAGAGAAGGTTGCCTCTTGGTTATGAGAAGGTGCATGGTGCAAAGGGAAATCAATGGGATGAAAATAATATACAAGATGAGAAAGAACTATAAAAAAATAACTCAAAGTTTCAGTGAACTGTTATGTTGAAATGGCGAGAACTTACTTTTTTTAAGTACTCCACGTGTACAAGGGGGCAAGTCAGAGTCCATTATATTGAGATGCGGAAGTGGTACAGGATGAGCATGAAGTAAATAGGGAAAATGGAGAAGTTTGGAGGGTAAAGGTTAAAGAGAAGTGTTAGAAGGGAGTTTTGAAATGCAGGAATGGTGGAGAGTAGGCAGAGGGTGACTTTAGGGAGGGCATTCCAGAGAGATGGGGCAGAGCAACCACTAATGATGGAACAGGAAAAGCAGGGAACAAGGAGTAAGCTGGTGTGAGAGGGATGGAACGTGCCTGCAAGGACATATTGCTGGAAGTGATTGCAATTTAGCAAAGAAAGTGAGAATGGAAAGGAAAGAGGGGGAATGTGATTGTGGAACTTTAAGCGGGATACAGGCCAGAGCATATTGAGTGAGTTGCAATTTCTGGAGCACAGAGACTGGGGGAGAAATTGGGTACCTTTGCGCCTCCCATTAACGGGGTGCTTACCACTTACCTCCCGGGCACGGCAAGAATATAGCCTCCCGCTAAATTTGGCGGGAGGTTTGCGGCGGTGGTATGGCGTTGTGCCCCAATCTCCTTCGCCCGGAGATCATGACATCATCGCTGTGCGCATCGCCCCTTTGCGCCCCGGACCCGAACTTCGGTTCCGCCTCCTGCAGCATCGCCGGGCGATACTTAAAGGTGAGGCGGCGAGGTAGAGAAAAAAATAATGAAATGCTCATTTTCTGTTTTTTTTCCCTCCTTTCCCCAGCGCAAGCTCAGCCCGGCACTCTGCTGCAGTGCATTGGGCTGATCGGGCCGGGTCGTGGCTGCCGTCGGAGACCAGGTAAGTTTAAGGGAGGGAAGGAGCCTTCCAACGCGGCTGCACTGCACGGCTCATTGTACAGCGCTGCTCACCTACCACCCCGCCTGCTGCCTGCTGCACTCTAGGAAGGAATTGGAACCTTGATTTAGTGCTTCACTTCCTTCCTAGAGCGCAAAACCAAATTTTTTAAAAGTTGAGAAACATTAGTGCCATTAGTGCACATTTAAAAGTTAGCACCTGAAACGGGGCTATAACGAATTTCTCCCCTGGAAAGAAAGAAGGGGGAGAAATTGAGTATAGCCCCGTTTGGGACGCCAGCCTCGCCAGGGTGCTAAAAGTAGCGCCCCGGAAACATTCGCACCCCCGCACCGGAAATTGAGTGGTTGCGCCCCAAAGGGAAGCGCGGCGCTACTGGAGGCGCCCCGCATCCCTCTTGGGGCGCTGCGAGTGAATATCGTGACACGACGTGCCGCAGCGCCACACGCTGCGGCACGTCGTGCTGTGGTATTGCAGGCCTTTCTCCCCTTCTTAAAGGGGAGGGGCCTTGTGCAGCGCGATCTGGGGCCCAGCTGGGCCCCCGAGGATCGGGAGTGCAGGCAAAAGAGCCCGGCACTGAGGAGAAGTGCCGGGCTCTTGGAGCGCAGCCGGCAGTCCGCGGGGGGGGGGGGGGGGCGTTCAGGAGGCTGGGGACGGGAGCGCAGGCAGGTGCTGGCAGGTGGTCAACAACATAAATGGTCGCCCCGCATCTCGCCTTTAATTTGCGCCTCTGAATTTCTCCCCCGAAATGTTTGAGAATCTTCTTGCGTGCTTTAACTGCCTTCTGTTTAGAAGTACTGTTGATCATATGGACTGGCAAACACTGGATCAAAGTAGGTGTTAATTGGGAATAGTTGATCTTCTCTAATCACACTATTTATAACCATTGAAAAATAAGCTGCAGCTTCACATAGTGAACTCAGTGGGGGGAGAAATTCAGTTGGTTGCGCCACCCATTAGCGCCTTAAGAGGGCACTAAGTGGGTCGTAAGCCAACTCGCGCCCGGGCGTGGCACTGCCCACGCCTCCCGCTAAATTCTGCGGGACGTTAGTGGTGGCGCTAACCGTTAGCGCTGCGCCGCTGCCGATGACGTCATTGGTGTGTGCAGTGCCCCGCTGACGCCCCAGCCACGATATTCGGCAGTGCCCTCTGATTTACCGCCGGACGCTATGTCTGACAGGGTTAGGGTGGCGTACCTGCGGCCGGGGAGGCGCAAATTAAAGGCGAGGTGCGGGGCGGCCATTTTTGTTGTTGGCCGCCTGCCAGCAAATGCCTGCGCTCCCGCCCCCGGCCACCTGAACCCCCCACCCACGCGGAGTGCCGGCTGCGCACCAAGAGCCCGGCACTTCTCTTGGGTGCCAGGCTCTTTTGCCTGCACTCCCGACCCTCGGGGGCCCAGCTGGGCCCCAGATCGCGCTGCACAAGGCCCCTCCCCTTTAAAAAGGGGAGGAAGGCCTGCAATAACGCAGTGCGATGTGCCGCAGCATGTGCCGCTGCACCACGAAATTCACTTGCAGCGCCCCAAGAGGGATGCGGGGCGCTTCCAGTAGCGCCGCGCTTCCCTTTGGGGCACAACCACTCAATTTCCGGTGCAGGGGCGCGAATGTTTCCGGGGCGCTACTTTTAGCTCCCAGGCGAGGCTGGCGCCCCAAACGGGGCTATGATAAATTTCTCCGCCAGTGTGTTGCAAATATATTGGGGGTAATTTTCAACTTCCGTGGGGGTGGGAAACTGGCGGTAGCGGATTGACTGCTCGTTATACAACCCACCCAATTTTAATTTCTTTGAAGTCAGTCGAAAGGAGAATCAAGCGGGGTGTATAACGGCCAGATGAAACTTAGTGTCAGAATTCCACCCCCAGGCGAATTTTGAATCTGTGGCCTAAAAATTCGGTTGCTTTGCGCCAACGGGGTGCAAAGCAACTAGCGCCCGGGCACGGCACCGCCCACGAAATTCAGCGGGAGGTTAGCGGCGGCGCTAACCGGTAGCGCCCCGCGGCGCTGCACTGCCGCCAATGACGTCATCGCCGTGCACAGCACCCTACTCGCACCCCGGCCATGATCTTTGGGAGCGCCCCCTGACTTACCGCCAGATGCTATGTCCGACAGGGTCGGGGGGCCTACCTGCAGCCGGGGAGGCGCAATTTAAAGGCGAGGTGCGGGGCAGCCATTTTTGTTGCTGGCTGCCTGCCAGCACCTGCCTGTGCTCCTGTCCCCAGCCTCCTGAAACGACCCCCCCCCACCCACCGCGGAGTGCCGGCTGCGCTCCAAGAGTCCGGCACTTCTCTTGAGTGTCAGGTTCTTTTGCCGACACTCCCGATCCCCAGGGGCCCAGCACATAGCACCGCAATATTGACTCGCAGCGCCCCTAGAGTGATGCGGGGCGCTTCCAGCAGCGTCTCGCTTCCCTCTTGGGGTGCAACCACTCAATTTCCGGCGCGGGGGTGCTCATTTTTCCGGGATAGCGCCCCAGCGAAGTTAACACCCCAAATGGGGCAATATTCAATTTTTAGCCCAAAATGTTTATTCATGTCAAACTCTCTTGACGTTTTACGATTTGGAACAATAGCTGAGGAATGGAACATAAGGGCAAATTCAACAAAGTTACACTCCAGAGGTAGAGCTCGACGGGATGGCGGATCAGGGATTTGGGTACAAAGGTCAGACTGCCTGATTCGAAGTGTCACCACTTTTGCAATCCGGTTTTCCGAGAAGCCCTTTCTACTAGTGAGGCTCCATGCCAGGCGGGAAGCCTTCTGAACTTGCTCTATGCTTCAATTTTTGCTACTCAGTGCAGGTATCAGATGCTAGCAGGTCAGTTATAATATAGGACAAATGCAGAGTATTGCTCATAGTAACATAGAAACATAGAAACTAGGAGCAGGAGTAGGCCATTCGGCCCTTCGAGCCTGCTCCGCCATTCAACGAGATCATGGCTGATCATCCAAACCCTTAGCACCCGGTCCCTACACCGACAGCCATCCCACCCAAGCCCTATCCCCGTAACCCCACGTATTTAATCCCCCCTAACACTAAGGGCCAATTTTTATCATGGCCAATCAACCTAATCTTATCTTCAACCTAAAGATCATCTTATTTTAATCCTCCAATGATACATAATCCCATCTCCAGTCCAGCACCTCCTACTGATGTGAATGTGAGCAGTTTTGCTGAAAGGCGCTCCAGACATACATGCCAATTCTAAAAAAAAAACTAGTAAAAGTTGGCCAACTGCTTCAAATAAAGGTGACACAGCCTCTCAAAGGCTGACGACTCAAGCAAAGCCCTGAGTATAAGCCTATGACATAGACTCTGTAATTTAAGCTCGAGGCATAGTTGATATTCTTTCACTTGTATCCAAGCAAAAAAAAAGACTTAAGTACATAAAAGCCTTAAGGGGTAAATGCAGATGTTGAAGAAACAAAATTGGTGATGCGTATCTAGGGGACCGGGGGGGGGGCATTGTTCCAAACTGCTCATGGTTGCCATGTAAGTTCAGATGCCAATGTACCTGCTATATATTTCCAGCATTTTCTGTTTTTATCCATTCATTATTGTTTAAAACTGCCAAAAGCCTTCTTAACTATAATATCCATATTAGAACTATATTTTATTTACATGGGGAGGTGAGCAAGCCAGCAGAGAAAATATTTTACTTTCGCAGTTGCAAGCTTCTTCTTGATTTTATTTTTTCTCCTGAATTTCTTGTTTTCTTTTTAAGTTTTGCGTTGCGAGGTAAAAGCCGGATTTTCTGTGGCTCTAATCCAATAATTGTGGGTACTTACTCGCTGCTGACAATTTAGACAAGCCTTTAAAACTGATTGGAAAACTTGACACGGAAGCCAAATTCCAATTAATGTCACGCGATGTCAGCAGGACCACACAGCGAGCAACACTCTACAAACAAACATTGGAGCCCCTTTAGTTCTCACTCAGACTGCTAACACAGGCCCCCTG
This sequence comes from Somniosus microcephalus, assembly GCF_052327205.1. NCBI lineage: Eukaryota > Metazoa > Chordata > Chondrichthyes > Squaliformes > Somniosidae > Somniosus > Somniosus microcephalus. The sequence goes on along the minus strand of NC_140996.1, from coordinate 30,757,854 downwards.
CAGCTTCCATTTATGTTAGGAGTAGATAACAAAAATGCATGACCTTTGTAAGTGTTTTTGTAACAGGGAGAAAAAAATGCCAGAGAAATGAAGGCCCTGCGAAACACAGAGAGCCCTTTCATCCACACAGTAAAGCCCTGACTTTAACCCCCAGTTCTCGATGAGAATGGGGCGTACGAGGTGGGTTAAAATATCAGCCATGCTGCACACGGGCCCCGTATCATTTTAACAGGCATCTTGTGCCCCTTTTCCAGCCCCTAAAGCCATCATTTTAATACATTACTAAGATACTAGACTTAACATTTGATTCCTCCTTGACAAATATTTAAGGCCTAATTTTAACCACCCCCACCCACCCCAGGTGGGAATTGTGTGGACTTGGGGTTAAGATGGCGAGCCGGGGAGGGGTGTTTGCGCCATTTTCCCGGCGCGTTCAATCCCCCTTCCATTTTTCCTTGCCCCAATTAAGGCACAGGAAGGCCGCCTGCCTCAGAGGAACAGGGCCCTAATTTAAATGGTGTGGCGTACCGACCACAGAAAGGAAACAATCCGCTTTTCGGTCCGTAGACTATAAATCAGGCGTCATGCCTTTAAGAAGGATCACACCTTTAAGAAACTCGATCTGCAACATAGTTAAGCCCAGAGCGGGGGAGGAGCAGTCGAAGCTGTGGACTGATGAAAAGCAGTCAGAATTGGTGTAGGCTCTGACGCCATTTTGTGTTCAACATGCAGTCTCAAGAATTAAACCTTTTCTGTTGAACCTCTCCAAGTTCAGTATTTTTTGCTAGGAGTACGTAGACTCCTACATTGGTGACCCCGACGCTCAGGACGACTCCAAAATGTAACCATGGCTGACACAAACGCAGTTTCTGTGAAGCTGCCGGAGTTCTGGGAGAACCTGGCCACCGCCTGGTTCCTTCAAGCCGAATCGCAATTCCGACTCCGCGGCATCACCGCCGACGCAACGATGTATGACTACCTCCTCGCCTCCCTGGGCAGCTCCACAATCACGAAAGTCTGGACAACACTACAAAACCCTTCGGAGGAAGGTAAGTACGCACATCTCAAGGCCGCGCTCCTTAAAAAATTCACAGCCTCCCAATTTTTGCGCAACTGCCACCTCCTCGACCTCCCGGGCGTCGGTGACTCCACACCGTCAGACTTGCTCTCACACACGCTTGCTCTGACCGACGAGAAACCGCCCGGCTCCCTCTTCCACACGCTCTTTATCCGCCAACTACCTCCCAGCATCCGCCCGGCGATTGTGGCGTCCAGCCTCACGGACCTCAAGGCCCTGGCCGACGAAGCCGATAAGCTCCTGTCCGCCGGCTCTAACCACGCCGTCACCCCCGACCTGGCCTCCGCAGCATCGGCGCGCGCTCCACCCTCTATCGCGCGGCCACACAGCTCGGCCACGAGACCCCCCAGGCCCCCACGTCCCCCAAGCCCTCCGACCCAGGGCTACTGCTACTTCCATACCCGGTTCAGCGCACGGGCACGCCGCTGCAGCCATCCCTGCACGTTTCCAACCACCCCCACACTGGCCTACACGATGGCCGTGGGGCAAGCAGGCGCGCTGCTGTACGTTACGGACAGCGCCTCCGGACGCCGTTTCCTATGCGACACGGGCGCGCAGCGCAGCATCATCCCCGCGTCCGCCCTCGAGATCCAGCGAGGCAGCCGCGGCCCTGCGCTGGCTGCCGCCAATGGCACCGACATCCGGACGTACGGCACCCGCACCGTCACCATCGACCTCGCAGGCAGCCGCTACCACTGGGAGTTTATCACCGCCAAGGTACTCTCCCCGCTCCTCGGTGCGGATTTCCTGCGCGCCCACGGCCTGTTGGTCGACATGCCTTGGCGCCGCCTCATGGACATGAACACCATGTCACCTATCCCGGGCGCCATGGCCCCCCCCCAACCCGCCGAAATGGTGTGGCAGTGCCGCGCCCGCTCAACGGACAACTACTCAGCACTCCTGGCTGAGTTCCCAGCCCTCACCAACCCGACCTTCTCCGCGAAAGTTGCTAAGCACGAGGTAGAACACTTCATCCCCACCACAGGCCCACCGGTGTATGCCCACGCCCGCAGGCTGGACCCGGCCAAGCTGGAGATCGCGCGGGCCGAGTTCGCCACAATGGAACAGCTCGGCATCATCCGCCGTTCCAACAGCCCCTGGGCCTCCCCACTCCACATCATCACCAAACCCGACGGGGGATGGCGCCCCTGCGGGGACTACCGGCGCCTAAACGACGCCACCACGCCGGATCGGTACCCCATACCGCACATTCAAGACTTCTTGACTAGACTGGCCGGCCGCTCAGTCTTCTCCAAAGTCGACCTGGTGCGCGGTTACCATCAGGTGCCAGTCCACCCCACGGACGTTCCCAAGACGGCCATAATCACCCCTTTTGGGCTATTCGAGTTCCTCCGAATGCCCTTCGGCCTCAAAAACGCGGCCCAGGCCTTCCAGCGGCTCATGGACTCGGTCCTCCGGGACCTGAAGTTCCTCTTTGTCTACCTGGATGACATCCTGGTAGCTAGTTCCTCCAAGCAGGAACACATCGAGCACCTCCGCACCCTGTTCCAGCGGCTCAGTGAGCACGGGCTCATCATCAGCCCAGCCAAGTGCCAATTCGGCCTCAGCAGGATCAAATTCCTCGGCCACCACATCACGCAGGACGGAGCCATTCCCCTGCCCGCCAAGGTGCAAGCCGTCCAGCAGTTCCCCCAGCCTACCACCATCAAAGGCCTCCAGGAGTTCTTGAGGATGATCAACTTTTACAACCGCTTCATTCCTGGAGCGGCCTCCCTCATGCGGCCCCTATACTAAGCCCTCCGGGGTAAGAAAGACAGAATGGCGATCGAGTGGTCGGCGGACATGTTGACAACTTTCGACTCGACCAAAAAGGCGCTCGCCGACGCCACCATGCTCGCTCACCCACAGCCCAATGCCAGGGTGGCCCTCACCACGGACGCCTCCGACCATGCGGTCGGCACCGTGTACGAACAGTGGGTCGACGGGGCCTGGCAACCGCTGGCCTTTTTCAGCCGCCAACTGCGACCCCCGGAGGCCAAATACAGCGCCTTTGACCGCGAGCTCCTCGCACTGTACCTGGCAGTCCGCCATTTTAGATTTCTTCTGGAGGGCCGCCCCTTCACCGCGTTTGTCGACCACAAACCCCTGACATTCGCGATGGCGAAATCTGTGGACCCGTGGTCAGCCAGGCAACAATGCCAGCTCGCCGCGGTGTCCGAATTCACCACGGACATCCGGCACGTCTCCGGTCGAGACAACGTGGTGGCCGACTGCCTATCCCGCCCCGCCGTCCACGGCGCCCACCTGGCAGTGGACTATGCTCAACTGGCAGCGGAGCAACACACTGACCCCGATCTGCTCTCCGTGCCCACAACCCTCCCAGGGCTGCGACTGACCGACGTCGCCTGCAGCCCGTCCGCCGTCACAGTCAAATGCGACACCTCCTTGGCACAACCCCACCCCGTAGTCCCGGCGTCCTAGCGAAAACGGGTGTTCAACATCGTCCACGGCCTCTCACACCCCGGCACCCGCACGTCCATTAGACTGGTGGCCAACCGATTTGTCTGGCGCGGCCTGCGCAAAGATGTGCGCGTCTGGTCCAGATCCTGCATAGCTTGCCAGCGTGCCAAAATCCACCAGCACGTCAAAGCCCCACTCGAAGAGTTCACCGTGCCAGAAAGAAGGTTTGACCACGTCCACATCGACCTCGTCGGCCCCCTGCCACCATCACAAGGTCACACGCACCTGCTGACAATCGTGGACCGTACCACCCGCTGGTCGGAGACCATTCCACTGACGTCCACCACCACCGCCGACATCGCGAGGGCGTTCATCGGTACCTGGGTTGCTCGGTTCAGCGTCCCCTCCGACATGACGTCGGATAGAGGCCCGCAGTTCACCTCTGATCTGTGGGCCGCCATCGCCCGAAACCTCGGGGTGGCCGTTCACCGAACCACGGCTTACCACCCCCAAGCCAACGGACTGTGCGAGTGATTCCACAGGTCCATGAAGGCGTCCCTCCGCGCCAGCCTCGAGGATGAGGCTTGGATCGACCGCCTCCCGTGGGTGCTACTTGGCCTACGTTCCGCGGTCAAGGAAGACCTGCAAGCCTCGGCGGCGGAACTCGTGTACGGCCAGCCGCTGCGCGTACCCGGAGAGTTCCTGCCCACCACCACGACCCCCTGGCCGGCTGACCAGCAACGCCACGCTTTCGCCAACCGAGCACAACAGTTCGCTCCGGTACCCACCGGCCGGCACGGCGAACCAGCAACCCGCGTACCACCTAGCCTGCACATGGCCAAATTTGTTTTCGTGCGCCATGACGCCCACCGAGGACCTCTACGGCCCCCATACGACGGACCCTACAAGGTACTCCAGACGGGGAACAAGTTCTTCCTCCTCGAAGTGGGCAGCAGAACTGACAAGGTGTCGGTCGACCGGCTCAAGCTGGTGCACCTAGAGCCTGACGAACCCGTTCAAGTGGGCCAACCCCCACCGCGGGGCAGACCGCCTAAGAGCCCGACGCGTCCGACCGCCCCGCTCCCGACACCAACCGCCAAGAGCCGTTCCGGCCGTGCCATCAAGCCACCATGCTGGTTCGTACACTCCCTACTAGCAGATTCTGGGGGGAGCTGTGTGGCGTACCGACCACAGAAAGGACACAATCCGCTTTTCGGTCCGTAGACTATAAATCAGGCGTCATGCCTTTAAGAAGGATCACACCTTTAAGAAACTCGATCTGCAACATAGCTAAGCCCAGAGGAGGAGCAGTCGAAGCTGTGGACTGATGAAAAGCAGTCAGACTTGGTGTAGGCTCTGACGCCATTTTGTGTTCAACATGCAGTCTCAAGAATTAAACCTTTTCTGTTGAACCTCTCCAAGTTCAGTATTTTTTGCTAGGAGTACGTAGACTCCTACAATGGCAATGGCACGTCCCAATGATGTCAGCGGGACACACACACCATTTGAACCGCAGGCCTGCCTAAGGCCTATACAGGCTCCAGCCTGCTTCAAAGCTGGGCAGCAGCAAGGCTCCTAGCCAAGGGGGCCCAGGTCAGTGATTTTTAAATGCTTTGTTAAATGTTCCTGTGGGCCAGGAGGAGCACTCCTGCTCCATTTCCAACAAGCTAGGGACCTCAACCAATCTCCCCTGACATATGCAGCAATCATATTTCTTCATTAAGTTTTCATAAGAGAGAACTCACACGTATTGCCTTTATATATCAAATCTTATCTTCTAGGATGAATAAACAGGCTTTAGAATTATGCTGTTAAAAGATTAGCATACAAATACTTAATGTAATTTCAATGCAACTCCTTTGTTATTTTAACCGAGGTGTTAACTTGCAAAATAAATGGGCTAATGCTAAAGGTTACTGCATGCAAACATGTTAAGCACTAGATGCTGATCTTTGCACAGTGTAATTTCAAGGTCATACTCTTAATTATTCTTCTACTCCTTTCAAGTGAATCAGTGGAATGGTAAATTCTGCTATAAAGAAATCCTTCTCTGTAGTAGATGATGAGTACTGGATAATGCTGCCTTCAGTTCCTGTCCTTGGTGTTGTGGGTCCCACCAGTAGCTTGGCTCGTAACTGAGGAAACATTTTACAGTTACTACGGTAGACATGCTCTGCCGGCCTTGTACTTCGGACCAAAGAAGTCAGATTTCACTATACAATGGCTTCAGACTTTATTTCTAGGGTACTTAAGGAAGTGGCCCTAGAAATAGTAGATGCATTGCTGGTCATCTTGCAAAATTCTATAGACTCTGGAACAGTTCCCATGGATTGGAGGGTAGCTAATGTCACCCCACTATTTAAAAAAGGTGGTAGAGTGAAAACGGGGAGTTATAGACCGGTAAGCCTGACATCGGTAGTGGGGAAAATGCTAGATTCCATTATAAAAGATGTAATAGCAGAGCACTTGGAAAACAGTAACAGGATCGGACAAAGTCAACATGGATTTACTAAAGGTAAATTGTGCTTGACTAATCTACTGGAATATTTTGAGGATGTAACTGGTAGAATAGATAAGGGAGAACCAGTGGATGTGGTGTATTTGGACTTTCAGAAGGCTTTCGATAAGGTCCCGCATAAGAGATTAGCATGTAAAGTTAAAGCACATGGGATTGGGGGTAAGGTACTGACTTGGATAGAGAACTGGTTGGCAGACAGCAAGCAAAGAGTTGGAATAAATTGGTCTTTTTCTGAGTGGCAGGCAGTGACTAGTAGGGTTCTGCAGGGATCGGTCCAAGGACACCAGCTATTCACAATGGCCCAGAACTTCGGGTCTCCACGGGTGAGTATGCACGGGGTACTCACCCGTAAGCCCAATGGAAGTGCTGGTTTCCTACATGCACTGCGCATGCGCGGTAAACCGGCCCTTCCGTTCCCCTGAAAGAAGAGGTTCAGAAGTCGAATGCGTGCGCAGGAGAGGCTGCGCATGCGCACCGAACTTATGTATTTTTTGCAGGTTTTCCCGGGAGGGTAAGTCTCCAGAAGTTACACATATAAAAAGCAGTCGTAAGGCTTGCTTTTTATAAGGTAAGTGGTGAATTAATTAAAATTGAAACATTTTTTCCACAGTTTTATTATTTTTAAACACCTTAAAGAAAGGTAAGTTTATTTTTAGCACCGTTAGAAAATAAAATTATTTTTTCCAAAAATTTAAATTATTGTTTAAAATTATTATTTCATGTAATTTATAGTTTATTTAAAAAATTTGATTTTTTAAAAAATTTATTTGAAGATTTAGTGATGTTTTGGGGCTCGTAGTATTTATAAGTTTGACAGCACTTCCTGTCAAACTTATGAATGAAGCAGTCCCTGCTCCGATTGGCTCCCCATGGCCCACGTGATCCCAGGGGACGCATCGAACTAACTGCGCCCCTGGGATACGCAAGCACTGTGCGCCGGCAACTGGAGCAGGCCCAGGATCGGAATTCCACGCGGGCCCACAGCTCAATGGCCGGCGCGCTAGGTAAGTGCACGTCGGGGGCTTACATCCGCGGGAAGCCCCCGACCTGATTTTCTGGGCCAATATATATTAATGATCTAGACGAGGGAACTAGATGTAATTTGGGCCAGAACTTCGGGTCCCCACGGGTGAGTACGCACTGGGCACTCATGCGTAGGCCCAACGAAAGTGCCAGTTTCGTGCATGCACAGTGCATGCACGGGAAACGGAACTTCTGTTCCCTTAAAGGAAGGGGTTCACAGGTCGAACGCGTGCGCCGGGGAGGCAGCGGGTACGCCTGGAACTTCCATTTTTTTTGCAGGTTTCTCCAGGAGGGTAAGTCTCCAGGAGCTACGCTTTTAAAAAGCAGTCGCAAGGCCTGCTTTTAACAAGATAAGTGGTGAATTAAGTTAAATTAAAACATTTTTTCCACAGGTTTATTATTTTTAAATACTTTAAAGAAAGCTAAGTTTATTTTTAGCCCCATTAGAAACTGTAATTAATTTTTTCAAAAATTTAAATTATTGTTTACAATAGTTATTTTATGTAATTTATAGTTATTTTAAAAATGTGATTTAAAAAAAAATTAGTTAAAGTTTTAGTTATGTTTTGGGGCTGAATTATATTCATAGATTTGACAGGTCTTTCTGTCAAATCTATGAATACAGATTCGCTGCTACCATTGGCTCTCCATGGCCCACGTGATCCCAGGGGATGCTTCAAACTAACTGCGCCCCTGGGCTATGCAAGCACTGCTCGCCAGCAGTTGGAGGATGCCCAGGATCGGAATCCCACGTGGGCCCACAGCACAACGGCTGGTGCGCTAGGTAAGTGCAGGTCGGAGGCTTGCACCCGCGGGAAGCCTCCGACCCGAATTTCTGGGCCATTAATATCTCCAAGTTTGCGGATGACACAAAGCTGGATGGGCGTGTGTGCTGTGAGGAGGATGCAGAGAAACTCCAGTATGATTTGGACAGGTTGGGTGATTGGGCAGATGCATGGCAGATGCAGTATAATGTGGATAAATGCAAGGTTATCCACTTTGGTGGCAAAAACAGGAAGGCAGATTATTATCTGAATGGCAATAGATTGGGAGAAGGTGAAGTGCAATGAGACCTGGGTGTTCTTGTGCACCAATCGCTGAAGGTAAGCATGCAGGTGCAGCAGCGGTTAAGAAGGCAAATTATATGTTGGTTTTCATAGCGAGAGGGTTCCAGTACAGGAACAAGGATGTCTTTCTGCAGTTGTACAGGGCCTTGGTGAGACCACATCTTGAGTATTGTGTGCAGTTTTGGTCGCCTTATCTGAGGAAGGATGTTCTTGCCATGGAGGGAGTGCAGCGAAGATTGGCAGGAATGACGTATGAGGAGAGATTGGGTCGACTGGGCTTATATTCGCTGGTGTTTAGAAGAATGAGAAGGATCTCATTGAAACTTATAAAATTCTAACAGGACTAGACAGACTAGATGCAGGAAGGATGTTCCCGATGGCGGGGGAGTCCAGAACCAGGGGTCACAGTCTAAAGGTAAGGGGTAAGCCTCTTAGGACAGAGATGAGGAGGAATTTCTTCACCCAGAGAGTGGTGAATCTGTGGAATTCTCTACCTCAAAAGGCAGTTGAGGCCAATTCATTAAATATATTCAAGAAGGAGTTAGATATATTTCTTAAGGCTAAAGGGATATGGGGAGAAGGCAGGGACAGGGTACTGAATTTGGATGATCAGCCATGATCTCATTAAATGGCGGAGCAGGCTTGAGGGGCCGAATGGCCTACTCCTGCTCCTATCTTCTATGTTATTATAATATTTGAATTCTCAAATCAACCTCTGTCCAGCTCTGTACAATTAACTCTGAAGCTAATTATCCTTACAACATGGGCTAAGATCTCAGAGATCGCCCGCACCTTCTCTCAGTTGATGAATGGTTTATTGTAAGATGTATCCAATGAGGAGATAAGGAAAGAAAAGCAAGACTTCCATTTATATAGCACCTTATAGAACCTCTCAGAAACAAAGCACTTCAGATGCAATTACAGGTACACTATCCCTTATCCGAAAGCCTTGGGACCAGCTGAGTGTCGGTTTTCGGAATTTTTCGGATTTCAGAAGATATTATTATAAGACTGGAAAATTTGTATTTAATATAAATTTTAACAGTTCAGGCTACCTCTTGCGACTGTTCCGTGTCTCATTCCCCTTCCTGCTTCTCTGGAAAGCCGGATATCGGCCAAGGCAGAGGCCCGACCAGTTCGGGGGAGAGCAGCAGCGGAGGAGGTGAGCCCGGTATAAAAACCGGCGCCAAGGCAGAGGCCCGACCAGTTCGGGGGAGAGCAGCAGCGGAGGAGGTGAGCCCGGTATAAAAACCGGCGCCAAGGCAGAGGCCCGACCAGTTCGGGGGAGAGCAGCAGCGGAGGAGGTGAGCCCGGTATAAAAACCGGCACCAAGGCAGAGGCACACCAAATCAACAGCGGAGGAGAGAGGTAAAAAGTAATCAGTGTGTCACGTCACCAGGGAGCAGGTAAGTGATTGGTTGGTGAGTAGTTCTCTCTTTTCAATACAAGCTTGACTTCTGTGGTGTTAAATTTCTAGGGTCTCTGGTGTAGTGGGGACAGTTGGTAAATAAAGCGCCCTAGAGTATACCTGTAACTGGGGTATTGAATAAATTTTTTAATTAATTAAAGGAGTAAGTCATGGGAGGAGAGCTCAGACCCGTGTTCTGCTCCTCTTGCTCCATGTGGGAAATCAGGGACGCTGCCAGTGTCCCTGACGACCATGTGTGCGGGAAATGCATCCAGCTGCAGCTACTTGCAGACCGCATTGCGGCGCTCGAGCTGCAGGTGGATGAATTTTGGAGCATGCGCGATGCTGAGAGGCTCGTGGATAGCACGTTTAGCGAGTTGTTCACGCCTCGGGGCAGGGCAGCACAGGGGGTGACCATCAGGCGGAGCAACAAAGGCAGGCAGGTAGTGCAGGGAACCCCTGCGGGCATCCCCCTTTCAAACAAGTATACCGCTTTGGATACTGTTGAGGGGGATGACTCACCAGGGGAAGGCAGCAGCAGCCAACTTCCTGGCACTGGGGGTGCTCCTGCTGCCCAGGAAGGGGGGAAAAAGAGTGGGAGAGCAATAGTGGTAGGGGATTCTATAGTAAGGGGAACAGATAGGCGTTTCTGTGGCCGTAGACGTGAATCCAGGATGGTTTGTTGCCTCCCTGGTGCCAGGGTCAAGGATGTCACTGAGCGGCTGCAGGGCATTCTGGAGGGGGAGGGTGAACAGCCAATGGTCGTGGTCCACATTGGTACCAACGACATAGGTAAAAAGAGGGATGAGGTCCTGCATCAAGAATTTAGGGAGCTAGGTAACAGATTAAAGAGCAGGACCTCAAAGGTTGTAATCTCTGGATTACTCCCAGTGCCACGTGCTAGTAAGTATAGGAATGGGAGGATAGAGAAGATGAATGCGTGGCTAAAGAGTTGGTGTAGGGGGGAGGGTTTTACTTTCCTGGATCACTGGGCCTGCTTCTGGGAAAGGTGGGACTTGTACAAGTCGGACGGGTTGCACCTGAACCAGAGCGGGACAAATATCCTTGCGGGGAGGTTTGCTAGCACTGTTGGGGGGGGTTTAAACTAACTTGGCAGGGGGATGGGATACAGAGGGGAGCTGAAATAGGGGGGGATGTGCTGCCAATTATAGAGAAAAAAACAAGTCAGCTTGGTAGACAGGGCAAATATATAAGGGCAAGGCTGGATGGCATCTATTTTAATGCAAGGAGTCTTGCAAATAAGGTGGATGAACTGAAGGTGTTGATAAACACATGGGAGTATGATATTGTTGCTATCACGGAGACATGGTTGAGGGAAGGGCAAGACTGGCAGCTCAATATTCCGGGGTACAGAATCTTCAGGCGAGACAGAGGGGGAGGTATAAGAGGAGGGGGTGTCGCAATATTAATTAAGGAGTCAATTACTGCAGTAAGGAGGGATGATATATTAGCAGGGCCCTCTAATGAGGCCATATGGGTGGAGCTTAAAAACAAAAAGGGGGCAAGCACTTTGCTGGGAGTGTACTATAGGCCTCCAAACAGTCAGGGGGAGATAGAGGAACAGATATGTAGGCAAATCTCAGAGAAATGTGCAAATAATAGGGTAATAATAATGGGGGATTTCAACTTCCCCAATATTAACTGGGATAGTCAGAGTGTGAAAGGCTCAGAGGGTGTAGAATTCTTAAAGTGCATCCAGGAGAGCTTTTTGAGCCAGCATGTAGAAAGTCCTACAAGAGAGGGGGCGGTACTGGACCTAATTCTAGGGAATGTGGCCGGCCAAGTGGAAAAAGTGCTAGTAGGTGAGCACTTTGGTGATAGTGACCATAATATGGTAAGATTTAAGGTGGCCATGGAAAAGGACAGGGATGGGCCGGAAATAAAGGTTCTAAATTGGGGGAAGGCCGATTTTAATAGGATAAGGCAGGATCTGGCCAAAATGGACTGGGATCAGCTACTTGTAGGAAAATCCGCATCGGAGCAATGGGAGGCTTTCAGAAGGGAGATTGAGATCATACAATGGCAACATGTTCCCGTAAAGGTCAAGGGTGGTTCCAAAAACCACAGGGAACCTTGGATGTCAGGGGATATACGAGAATGGATTAGGAAAAAAAGGAGGGCTTTTGGCAGATACAAAAGGCTAAAGACGGAGGAAGCCCTAGAGGAGTACAAAAAGTGCAGGGGGATACTTAAAAAAGAAATTAGGAGATCAAGGAGGGGCCATGAAATAACACTGGCGAGCAAAATAAAGGAAAATCCGAAGATGTTTTATAAGTATATTAAGGGTAAGAGGATAACTAGGGAAAAAATAGGGCCCATTTGGGACAAAAGTGGCAATCTGTGTGTGGAGCCGGAAGATGTAGGAGGGGTTCTAAATGAATTTTTTGCATCTGTTTTCACTATGGAGAAGGACGATGTAGACATAGAAATAGGGCGGGGGGACTGTGATATGCTCGAACATATTAACATCGAGAGGGAGGAGGTATTGGCGGTTTTAGCTGGCCTAAAAATGGATAAATCCCCAGGCCCGGATGAAATGTATCCCAGGCTGCTGTGTGAGGCAAAGGAGGAGATTGCGGGGGCTCTAACACATATATTCAGGACCTCTCTGGCCACAGGGGATGTGCCAGAGGACTGGAGAACCGCTAATGTAGTACCATTATTCAAGAAGGGTAGTAGGGAAAAACCGGGGAACTACAGGCCAGTGAGCCTAACATCAGTGGTAGGAAAATTATTGGAAAAAATCCTGAGGGACAAAATTTGTCTCCACTTGGAGAGGCAAGGATTAATCAGGGATAGTCAACATGGCTTTGTCAAGGGAAGATCATGTCTGACTAATTTGATTGAATTTTTTGAGGGGGTGACTAGGTGTGTGGATGAGGGTAACGCAGTGGATGTGGTATACATGGATTTCAGTAAGGCCTTCGATAAAGTCCCGCACAGGAGACTGGTCAAGAAGGTAAGAGCCCATGGAATCCAGGGTGCCTTGGCACATTGGATACAAAACTGGCTTAGTGGCAGAAGGCAGAGGGTGATGGTCGAAGGTTGTTTTTGTGACTGGAAGCCTGTGGCCAGTGGGGTACCACAGGGATCGGTGCTGGGTCCCTTGCTGTTTGTGGTCTACATTAATGACTTGGATATGAATGTAAAGGGTATGATCAGTAAGTTCGCGGATGATACAAAAATTGGTAGGGTGGTAAATAGCGAGGAGGGTAGCCTCAGTCTGCAGGACGATATAGATGGGTTGGTCAGATGGGCGGAACAGTGGCAAATGGAATTTAACCCGGAAAAGTGCGAGGTGATGCACTTTGGGGGGACTAACAAGGCAAAGGAATACACAATGAATGGAAAGACCCTAGGCAAGACGGAGGGTCAGAGGGATCTGGGTGTGCAAGTACACAGATCCCTGAAGGCGGCGGAACAGGTGGATAAGGTGGTAAAAAAGGCATATGGGATACTTGCCTTCATTAGCCGAGGCATTGAATATAAGAGCAAGGAGGTTATGATGGAGCTGTATAAAACACTGGTTAGGCCACAGCTGGAATACTGTGTGCAGTTCTGGTCGCCACACTACAGGAAGGATGTGATCGCGTTAGAGAGGGTGCAGAGGAGGTTCACCAGGATGTTACCAGGGCTGGAGCGCTTCAGCTATGAAGAGAGACTGGGCAGATTGGGTTTGTTTTCCTTGGAGCTGAGGAGGCTGAGGGGGGACATGATTGAGGTGTACAAAATTATGAGGGGCATAGATAGGATGGATGCTGAGGAGCTTTTTCCCTTAGTAGAGGGGTCAATAACTAGGGGGCATAGATTCAAGGTAAAGGGCGGGAGGTTTAGAGGGGAGCTGAGAAAGAACTTTTTCACCCAGAGGGTGGTTGGAGTCTGGAACTCACTGCCTGAAAGGGTTGTGGAGGCAGAAACCCTCACAACATTTAAGAAGCATTTGGATGTGCACTTGAAATGCCATAGCATACAAGGCTACGGGCCAAATGCTGGAATATGGGATTAGATTAGACAGGGCTTGATGGCCGGCGCGGACACGATGGGCCGAAGGGCCTCTATCCGTGCTGTATTACTCTATGACTCTATGACTCTATGACTCCTACTAAGCTGGCCCGCAAATCAGGTCCGGGGTCGGGTGGGGGGGGAGAAAAGAATATCAGACGGACCGCGGTTCAGGTGGGGAGGGGTCGTCGGGGGGGGTCAGGCGGGGGTCAGGGGGAGAAAAGAATATCGGATGGGCCGCGGTTCGGGCCGGGTCGGGGAGAAAAGAATATCGGACGGGTTGGGGGGGAGAAAAGAATATCGGACGGGCCGCGGGTTGGGTCGGGTCGGTGGGGGGGAGAAAAGAATATCGGACGGGCCGCTGCAGCTATCGGACGGGCCGCTGTATTGTTGGGTTCACTCTCCCGGTACCTCCTTCACACTGCCCGGCTCGGCCTGCAATCTCCTACCCAGGAGGGAACTCTGTGACCCTCTGCCCTGCTCAGCGTAAGTCGTGCGCCACTCTGGTCATGTCGTGCGCACGACTTACGCTGAACGAAAAAACTTTCGGTTTTTAGAGGTTTTCGGTTTTCGGAAGTTCGGATAAAGGATAGTCTACCTGTAATTATTTTAAGTGCTGTGTCTTATTATGTAGGCAAGCATTGGAAACCATATTTCACACAGTAGAGTTACACCACCAGTAATAAGATGAATATCTGGTTAACCTGTGCTTTTCTTTGAATAATGCCACAGGTTCTTTAACTTGCAGTTGAAGCACTGGAACAGTCAAATGTGGCCTTGGTTTAACAGATCATCTGAAGGCCAGCACCTCTGGCAATGGACCACTCCCTCAGTACTTCACTGGAGTGAAAATTTACTTTATGTCCTCAATTTCTGGATTGGGCCTTCAACCCACAACCTCTGCCACAGAAGAAAATTAACATGTTTTATTCAAATATGAAGGGGATGATTTTCATCTTCAGATGTAAAGCAATCTAATTTGGTTTGCACTGCTTTAAGACCCACCTGAATAACAAGTGCTAATAACACGCAATTTTCCGGCCTTACCTCATTTGCATAACTTTTTGCCGGGCGGATGCCTCCAAACGGCAAAAAATCTACGAACTTACCTTCTGCCTGAGGATCCACGGAGACTCGCACTCCTGGGCCTCTATGTGTAGACATGCGTAGAGGCCCACATATCTCAGAGGCGCATGTGGTTCGCAAGCGCCCCTGGGATCATGTGGTCTGACCCAACGATGGACAGAAGGGAATCCCCATTCATGCTAATGGGGATTCCGTATACAGAGAACCCCCATAAGTATGAATGGGAATACCCAAAAAAATACCTCTACACTTTAATTTTTTTTTTAAATCACATATTTAAAATTAATTGAAATGGCATTTAATTAAATATTTAAAACAAATTTAATCTTTCGAAAAATAAATTTACATGTTTTAAGGGGGCTAAAAATAAACTTACCTTATTGTATCGGTTCTTAAATGTATAAATTATTGAAACAATTTTATTATTCTCTTTTTTAAAACTCTTACACTGGTAAAAGCAGGTTTTACCAGGCATAAGAATTTCACGGGCAAATAGCAAATTGCCCAACTCTCCGCCCGCGGATGTCCTTTTCCCGGGGATGCGGAGGATCGCAAGTTCCGGGTTTTCGCGCGTGCGCAGCGCATGCCCAAACCCGGAACTTGCGAGACTCTTACGGGCGCGTGCGCACTTCGTACTCACCCTGAGGGGCCGCAAATTATGACCCATTGTCTTTCATAAAACTCTGCTGTAAATATAAGTCAGAGTCAGATCATCATTCAGTTTGCTAAACATGCTCTGAATTTGTGTCAATTTGTGCAATATAATGTTACCAATGAACCAGGGGAACAGCAGGTAACCTGTTGTCTCAGCTGTCACATGACTTCATTTTTATTTATAACATGGTGAGTCTTAGTAATTACTGTTCAAGCCAATAATTCACGCTACAACTCATGGCAAGATTATCCAAGGTCATGCCAAGTTAATAGCAATGGTTTCTTATAATGCTAAATGAACATAGATTAAGATATCATACAACACACATATTTTAGTACTCTTTAATAACTAGAATTAGACACAATGGGGTAGAAATTCAACATTGCTGCATAAAACGGCTGCAATTATGACAAATTTAGCAACGGAAAGCCTACGCCCGATTTATACATGAGCCTGGCCTTTATTTAGGAGCCCCAGTGGCCGCCTGAAATGATGCCTGCTACCTCAGCGTTTCCTGGTCTACGAGTGGCCTAACCAAACATGTAAGTATTGGCCCAGTAATTCCTCTCCCAACGCGTGAGTACGGACGGGGTACTCACACGTGTGCCTGGAGGAATTGCCGGTTTTCAGCATGCACAGCGCATGCGGGGAAAACCGGCATTTCCTCTTCTCTGACCCAAGGGGTTAAGAGGCTGAACGCGTGCGCGCAGGAGTCTGCGCGTGCGACTTGGATTTCCTTTATTTTTAGAGAGTTGCGCATGTGTAAAGGCCTCCGGTTTTTACGCATTGAAAAACCACACGTAAGTACTTAGTTTTACAGGTAAGTGGTCTATTAATAGAATTTATAAAAAAAATTTCCACAGGTTTATTTTTTTTAAAGAATTTACAGTAAGGTAAGTTTAGTTTTAGCCCCGATTTTTTATATAATAATTTTTTTCAAATTTTAAAATGATTGTTTAAAATAGTTTTTTACAGTTATTTATGGTTCATTTAAGTAGTGCTGTAGGAACGGAGGTCCCTAGCTGAATAAAGTATTCGACTCGATGAATCAAATCAACAGGTTTTAATGAACAACGAAGTTAGCAGGGAAACTACAGGAGAAACGGTATACAGGTCTATACAGCTTGCTGGGCACTCGACGACTACTGGAAGATTCTGGAAGCTGACGTCATGACGTCATCACGTTCCTCGCACCACTGGTGGTCACGTGAGCAGCGTCATGACGTCATCACGTGGAGTGCAGGAAAACACCATACAGTACAGTTAACAGGCAGTTTAAAGGTGCAGTCCGCGGTTGCACTATACTGTAGTTAAAGGGATTATTACTAATTGTTCTGAGACCCTTGGTGGCTCCGCCACAGGCGCCCCCCCCAGAATCCACTTTAACAGACATTGTCAACCGAGTAGGAGGCTTAATGATCCTGGCCAAATGGCGGCGAAACTCAGGCAGCGGAAACGGGGCGTTACTCGAAGAACCAGTGCCGGATTGCGACAGAAGCGGCGTCTTGGGTGAGGCAGAAATGGTGGTCAGAGGTGTAGGCGCGTCGGAGGCCGAATCGGGCTGTTCGACGGTGGGTTGATGCACAGCTGGTCTGGTGGCTAACGGCGGTCGGCCACGGCGTGGCGGTCGGGCAGCCATGACAGGCTCAGTCCGATCCAGGTGGGCTGGTTTGAGCCGGTCGACAGAAACAGTATCAGACTTTCCACCGACTTCGACTGTGAAGAACTTTTCCCCTGATGAGATGACACGAAAAGGTCCGGTATACGGCGGCTTGAGTGGGTCTCTGTGACTGTCGTGCCGAATAAAGACATAGTCCGAACTCATGAGCTCTGTCGGAACGTGAGGCCTCTGCAAGTCGTGCTGTGAGGTTGGGATGAGCCGGAAATTCCTAGCCGCCTCCTGATGCAGCAGGAGCTGTTGAGCTGCAGACCATGGTTCGGTGTGTGGAGGGAGAAAGTCACCTGGCACTCTGAGTGTCTGGCCATAAACCAGCTCAGCCGATGAAGGCTGAAGATCCTTCTTTGGTGCTGTCCGGAGGCCTAGCATCACCCATGGGAGCCTATCCACCCAGTTGGGTCCTCGCAGGCTGGCACGGAGGGACGCTTTGAGGGACCGATGAAACCTTTCGCACAGGCCATTCGCCTGCGGATGGTATGCGGTGGTACGGTGCAGCTTGGTACCCAGGCCTTGTGCCACTGTGTTCCACAGCTCTGAGGTGAATTGCGGTCCGAGGAGATGTCCGATGGCACCCCGAAACGAGCTACCCACAACGAAAGAAATGCCCTGGCTACGTCAGCTGTGGTGGTGGCGGCCAAGGGAATCGCGTCTGGCCACCTGGTGGTCCGTTCTATGACTGTCAGGAGGTGTGTGAATCCACGTGAGCTGGGAAGGGGGCCTACTAAATCCACATGAACGTGGTCGAAACGGCGCTCAGGCACCAGGAAGTTTGCCAGCGGGGCTTTGATGTGACGGTGAACTTTGGACTTTTGGCAATCGACGCAATTGTTTGTCCAGTCCCGGACGTCCAAATGCATGCCTTTCCAAATGAATTTGCGGGACAGTAGCCGTTGAGAAGCCCGCATCCCCGGGTGAGATAACCCGTGGATTGCCTGGAATACCTTCTTGCGCCATTCGACCGGCACGATGGGCCGGGGCACTCCCATGGATGTGTCGCACAGGAGCGTGGTTCCTGCCTCTTGAAACGGCACGTCTGCAACCTGCCAACTGGAAGGCGTGGTCCTAAACGCTTGTACCTCTGGGTCTGCCAGTTGATCCCCTGCCAGTCCGACGAAATCGATGCCCAGGTGGACTGCCTGGACTGGAACTCGGGAAAGGCAATCTGCCACGAGATTATCCTTGCCTGACACGTGCCGCAAATCCGTCGTGAATTCGGATATAAACGTGAGGCGGCGCTGCTGCCGAGCTGACCAAGGTTCCGCCGTTTTGGCCATGGCGAAGGTGAGCGGCTTGTGGTCCATGAAGGCAGTGAATGGGTGGCCTTCTAGGAGGAAACGGAAATGCCTGATGGCCAAAAACAGGGCTAGCAGCTCTCTGTCAAAAGTGCTATACTTTCGCTTGTTCTTGCGCAGTTGGCGGCTGAAAAAGGCTAATGGCTGCCAACCCCCGTCGACCCATTGCTCTTGAACTGCTCCGATGGCATAGTCGGAGGCATCCGTAGTGAGGGCCACAGTCGCACCCGGAAGTGGGTGTGCCAGCATAGTTGCGTCCGCCAACGCCGCCTTGATATCGCGGAACACTTGATCCATTTGCAGTGTCCAAGTGAGGACATCCTTGCCCGACTTTCCCTTTAGTGCTTCGTACAGCGGTTGCATCAACCGGGCTGCTTTGGAAACGAAACGATGATAAAAACTTACCATCCCCAAGAACTCTTGCAGGGATTTGACCGTGCGAGGCTGCGGGAATGCGGTAACTGCCTCTACCTTGGTGGCTAGTGGGACGGCGCCTTCTGGGGTAATCCTGTGTCCCAGGAAATCAATGCAGGATACTCCGAACGTGCATTTGGCCGGATTGACAATAAGGCCGTGTTGGCTGAGTCGGGCGAAAAGTGTACGTAAATGGGCCATGTGAGCTGTCAAATCCTTACTGGCTATTAGGATGTCGTCCAAATAGACAAAAATGAAGGGTAGGTCCCGTAATACAGAGTCCATCAAACGCTGGAATGCTTGAGCTGCATTTTTCAGACCGAATGGCATGCGGAGGAACTCAAAAAGGGCGAACGGAGTGATGACCGCCGTTTTGGGGACATCTGGAGGGTGCACCAGAACTTGGTGACATCCACGAACGAGATCCACTTTAGAAAATATAGCGTTTCCAGCCAGATGAGCCAAAAAATCTTGGATGTGGGGAATAGGATACCTGTCCGGTGTCGTGGCGTCGTTTAAGCGTCTGTAATCCCCACAAGGACGCCATCCGCGGCCTGGTTTGGGTACTATGTGCAGTGGGGAAGACCAAGGGCTGTCCGAATGCAGGATGATCCCGAGGCGCTCCATGGTCTGGAACTCAGCCTTTGCGGCTGCCAGCTTGCCGGCTTCTAATCGCCGTGCCCGAGCGTAAACTGGTGCTCTGGTCGTGGAGATATGGTGCTCCACCCCGTGCCGTGTGCTTGTAGCTGAAAAAGTGGGCCTGGTGAGCTCCGGGAATTCACCGAGCTGGCGCGTAAAGCCGTCTTGCGACAGAACCGCGCAGGCCACCGACCAGGACACGGCGGTGCTGCGGTGGCAGGGCACTGCATGGAAA
Organism: Somniosus microcephalus; assembly: GCF_052327205.1. Taxonomy (NCBI): domain Eukaryota; kingdom Metazoa; phylum Chordata; class Chondrichthyes; order Squaliformes; family Somniosidae; genus Somniosus; species Somniosus microcephalus. The sequence goes on along the minus strand of NC_140996.1, from coordinate 30,738,317 downwards.
GTGGACGCATTAGTGAGTCGACAGTGTTGGACGTCGACCAGCAGACCGTTGGCGCAGAAAAAATCGGCCCTCAGGATGGCCTGTGAGACCTTGGCTGTAATAAAGTCGCAGACAAAACGTTGACCGGCGAAGGTTAAGTTTACCGTCCGTTTCCCGAACGTACGCATGGCAGCGCCATTTACTGCCACGAGGGAAGGCCCTTGGCTGCCGGATAGTAGATCCAGCTTTGAAGCCGGGAGGATGCTGCACTGTGAGCCAGTGTCGCACAGGAATCGTCGGCCCGTAACGGAATCCGTAACATAAATGAGTTTGCCCGCTGAGCCCGCCGCCATAGCTAACTTGCTGTGCTTTTTAGACCGTGTCATCCGTCCGGGAGGACGCGGGCTTGTTGGAGTTTTTTTTTGTTGTTTTCTTGAGGGAAACTGCAAGGAGGCCGACAGCATTGAGCTTTGGCGCCAAAACGGGCGTGGTACGCGCACCATCCTGCTGGGGGCGGGCTGGTTTTCTCTCGCGTGGGGGAAAAGCGCCTCGCGGCTGCACAACATTGCTGAGTAACAGTAAATATCTTGCCTGCCTCTGCAGCGAGTTCAGCACCGTCTGTGATGGCTGTGTTGGCCAATGCCGCCTGAACCGGTTCGGGTAGCTGGCAGAGGAAAAGCTCACGGAATAAAAAGCCTTGGGGTTCTGCGCCCAACAGCGTGAGCATTTGACTCATCAGCTCTGACGGTTTTGAGTCCCCGAGGCCGGGCAAGGAAATAAGCTTGCGTGCCCACTCCGACTTATTAAGATCAAATACCTGTAGCAAATGGGCTTTAAGCGCTTCGTACTTGCCCTCCTCCGGTGGGCTTCCAAGGATGCTGACAACCCGCGAGGCCGTGGCACTGTCGAGAGCAGCAACCACGTAATAATAACGGGTCGCATCCGCTGTGACTTCCCGGAGAGCGAACTGTGCTTCTGCCTGGAAAAACCATGCTGCTGGCTGCTGTTCCCAGAACTGCGGCAGTTTAAGGGCAACGGCGTTCGTGTTCATCCTCGACGAAAGTTGTCCGACGAGATCGGGGTCACCAATGTAGGAACGGAGGTCCCTAGCTGAATAAAGTATTCGACTCGATGAATCAAATCAACAGGTTTTAATGAACAACGAAGTTAGCAGGGAAACTACAGGAGAAACGGTATACAGGCCTATACAGCTTGCTGGGCACTCGACGACTACTGGAAGATTCTGGAAGCTGACGTCATGACGTCATCATGTTCCTCGCGCCACTGGTGGTCACGTGAGCAGCATCATGACGTCATCACGTGGAGTGCAGGAAAACACCATACAGTACAGTTAACAGGCAGTTTAAAGGTGCAGTCCGCGGTTGCACTATACTGTAGTTAAAGGGATTATTACTAATTGTTCTGAGACCCTTGGTGGCTCCGCCACAGTGCAATGTTTTTTTTAATTTTCTTTCAAGTTTAAGTAGTGTTTTGGGGCCAGGAGTTTTCATGAGTTTGACAGCTCTTACTCTAAAACTCATGAATGAACTTTTGCAACCTCCCATTGGTTGCCCTGTGCTCACGTGATCCCAGCCGGCTCATCGCACTAAGTACGCCGCTGGGTCACGCACGCACAGCGCGGCAGGACCTCAAGCGGGCCAGTGAGAGGAAATGCAATGCGGGCCAGGATTGAAATGTCAGCGCGCCGGGTAAGTGCACATCGGGGGCTTGCACGCGCGGCAAGCTCCTGATCCTAATTTCAGGGCCAATATTTTCATACTTAGCTTGACGTGGAGCCAGGTGGAGCACGAGTGCTCCTCCCAGATCTGCAGCACCACTGTGAGCTGTGACTGAGCCACGCGTGGCCCCCCCCCCTCCCATTCTCCTCCCCCTCCCATTCTCCTCCTCCCCCTTCTAGGGCTAGACTGAGCCTGAGCTTGCCGAGGAGTCACAGGCATCGGTATCTCACCCCAATTATTATAAAGCCAGTTTGGGTGCGCACCGGAAGCATACCATCAATTATGCGCCTGAAAATGGGCCGTAACAAGTTTAGCACCCCGCCCCACCCACCACCACCACCCCTCACCCCCCCCCCCCCCCAGTCAGTTCCTCTTACAAAAATGTAAAATTTTGTTTTTTCAATTGCTTACGTCAGTATTTTGCTTTTCCACTGTGGACTATAAAAAGGTTTTTTACAAGTAATTTACCAACTGACGTGATAACGCCCATTTTACGCTATCACCCAACGTCACAATTACTCTCCTAGATTCCAAATTCCATTTCACACACTGTCCCAAACGTATGCATAAGTTAATGGCCCGGATGTTGCGGTGGGTAATGACGGTGAATTGTCAGCGTTTGCCGTCATTATCCCTCTGAAACTGACTGCAACTTCAGGATTTAGCGCATGCGCCTCAAAAGGCGGAAATCCTGATGTTGCGATCAGTCATTCGCTGCTCCGACACAACTGCGCTGTGGACCCCCACCCCATGCACACCCACCCCGCAAGCTGGCAATCAGTGAAACCAGTGGAACTGATGACAACTTGAGCTTTTCCGCACTAATATCGCTGCTAAATATATAGCCCATTAAATGTTAAGCATTAATACAAAAAGAAAATACTGCAGATGCTGGAAATCTGAAATAAAAACAGAAGAAGAGCATGGGGCTTTCACACGGGGAGAAGGTAGAAACTGAAATATCATCAACAAACTTTAAACAAATATATTTTTTTAAATTGTAATTTCTATCATAATGGAGATTTTTTACATTGCACAAATATAAAATTAGCAGGTCAGGCAGCATCTGTAAAGAGAGAAACTGAGTTAACGTTTCAGGTCGATGACCTTTCGTCAGAACTGGAAAAAAGCAGGAAATGGAACAGATTTTTAAGCAAGTGTAGGGGCTGGGAAAGGGGGGAGGGGATGAAAGAACAAAGGGGAAGGTCTGTGATAGGATAGAAGGCAGGAGAAGTAAAGAGACATTAAGAGATATGCAAGGCAAGAGGAGATGGTAATGGGACAAGTTAAGAAACAAAGGATGGCTCCAGATGAAGTGTGAATTGCGCTGGCGGAATGAAAGACAGCTGCCATGTGGGAGAGAAGAAAAAAAGACAGACAAAAAGTGTGGATAAAAAATATATATATGAATGTTAAGCATTGTTGGAATAGGTATAACCGGGGTTTTAACCTCTAAACAACCATTCTGACCCTGAAAAGCTATTTTTTATATGTAAAAAGTCTCCATTATGATAGAAATTACAATTTAAAAAAATATATTTGTTAAAAGTTTGTTGATGATATTTCAGTTTCTATCTTCTCCCCGTGTGAAAGTCCCATGCTCTTCTTTAAATAATTCCATTGGATCTTTTATGTTCACCTGAACAGGCAGGTAGGATTTCGGTTTAATATCTCATGTGAACAATATCACCTCTAACAATGCTGCACTCTGTCAGTGCTACACTGAAGTGTCAGCCTAGATTATGTGTTCCTAGATTATGTGCTCAAGTCTGGAGTGGAGCTTGAACTCACAACCTTCTGACTTAGAGGCACAATTGCTACCACTGAACCAAGGCTGCCTCAAAATGTAAAGTATCATATAATGTTCACAATTAATTATTTTGTCCTGAATTGCAAAATATATGAATAACAATCAGTTCCGCGTTCATCTCTATAATGGGAAACGTTTGGTCATGAAGTCTAGAGGGGAGATGTTTTGTTCCTGGCACAAGCTTATTGTGCTTATTAGAAAATGATGCATCCCCAGCATGCAACTTTCTGTTTAATAATTTAATTGAATGGGTTGGCAGAGTGTACTCTCCTGATATATGCATCCAGTACATGCCAGGAGCATCAAAGCTGGAAGTACCCCCTCTAAATTATTTTTTGCCATTAGTTCTATGTATAAGAGGGAATTACCCCCACTTGTAGTAGCAATTAAAATATGTCAGATTGATGTAGATTATGGACAATTGGCCAAGAGTTTCCACTTGCAGATCTTGGAACGAGAGGAAGAGTCCTCCACCAGCATGTTCAGCATCATGATGGATACTTTGGCAACACTGCAGTCCACCTTGGGACATATGGCACGTCCGGGCAAATCTGCGGTGGAGGCTCCTGCGACTAAGACCCTGAGGGCAGTCTGTGTCCTTGTGGCATGAATGGCAACTATGTTTTTATTCTTAAGGCTAAAGGGATCAAGGGATATGGGGAGAAAGCAGTGACAGGGTACTGAATTTGGATGATCAGCCATGATCTCATTAAATGGCGGAACAGGCTCGAGGGGCCGAATGGCCTACTCCTGCTCCTATCTTCTATGTCTTATGTTTCTAACTGTGACATTAGAGTTGATGCAAACAGAGAAGTGTGGGTAGATGTAGATCGGTAGGTACGTTTGTGGTGAGAAGGGAAAGGATGAACACAGGACTATGTGTGCAATGGCCTGAAGTGGTAGTCAAGAGAAGCCCCTCCCAATTAGAGGAGCCAGCAATGGGTTAGCTTCCACATGCTCTTCAGGCTGCTGTTGCTCCTCTTGCATTGACCCTTGCTTCCCAGGGGGCCTTTCATCCCTTGGGGCCTCTATGAGGAGACCTCTTTGTGTAGCATACAGCACACCACCACAATCTTTGAGACCTTTGGACTCTACTGCAGTCTGTCCGCAGAAGCTCACCTTCATCCTGCCTTTGGTGTGCACTATATGGAACTGATTGCAGTGCTGCTCAGCTGTGATCCTGGGAAAGTGTTATCAATGATTGCTTTAGACCGTGGCATTAATCTCTGAGGATCACCAGATTGTATTTCTGTGGTAAAGAGTGCTGGAGCTGTGGAGTTCCTGAAAATAGAAGCAATATGGCAGCTGCCTTGGAAGCAAGCATTCACTCGCACAATGGTGTTCTCCTGGTCACAAGTAAGCTGCACATTGAAAGAGCGGCATCCTTACATGTTAACATTCATCTCGCCATTGATGAAGGGAGCATGTATGGCCACTTTGGTGCCATATATGACCCCTTGGATTGTCACCCAGTAAAATATAGAGGACAAAGCATTCATGACTTGCTAGTTGCATCTGTGCCTAGCTTATGTTGCAGATGTCACCAGCGACAGCCTGGAATGATCCCATGGCAACAATGGTGGCCTCAACACCCACTAGCAGAGTGCTACAAACAGTGGAGGTGGATTGTAGGCCCTTTTCCAGCATGTGGCATAACTCTATAGTATCCCTTGTAAAGTGAAGCCTCTGCAATGGGTGAGTGTCAAACGGTTGGCACAGCTTCAACAGCCTGGTCTCCTTGTGTTGCTCCTCCTCCTCTTCCAAGAAGCGAATTCTAGGATATAGAAACAATGAAGAAGGTGTAAAAAAGATTTACAAAGATGGTATCAGCTCTGAGAGGATACAACTATCAGGAAAGACTGAACAGGCTGAGGCTCTTTTCCCTCGAACAGAGGAGACTGAGAGGTGACCTGATTGAGGTGTTCGATAGGGTAGACGTAGGGAAAATGTTTCTATTTGTGGGGAGTCCAAAACTAAGGGCCATAAATATAAGATAGTCACTAATAAATCCAATAAGGAATTCAGGAGAAACTTCTTTACTCAGAGTGTGGTGAGAATGTGGAACTCGCTGCCACATGGAGCACAGGCCCGTGTAGAGCATAAACGGCTGCATCGGCCAGTTGGGCCAAATGACCTGTTGCTGTGCTGTAGGACCCTATTATGCATTTAAGGGGAAGCTAAATAAGCACATGAGGGAGAAAGGAATAGAAGGGTATGCTAATAGGCTGAGATGAAGTAATGTGGGAGGAGGCTCGTGTGGAGCATAAACACTGACATAGATGTGTTGGGCTGAATGGCCTGTTCCTGTGCTGTAAAATTCTATGTAACTCTATGTAAATGTGAGGGGAATCCATAATAGAAAATCCATTTTACCCTGTCTAAAATGGGGGTTCGGGTGGAAGGAGAGATTGTAGCCCCCACAACAAATGGAAAAAAAAGTACTTGTCAGGAGCAAAAGGTAAACACAAACATTTCTGAAACTGGTGGAGACATGCAGTTTCTGTAAAGCTTTAAATATCTTTCTTTGGCTCTTGAAATTTACTTCCACTTTTTCCCTGTGCCAAGAAACTGGGACCTGCCTTATCCAGGCAGAATAATCACTAGGCGAAAATGAGGCTTGTTAGAATCATAGAATAGTACAGCACAGAAGGAGGCCATTCGGCCCATCGAGTCTGCGCCGGCTCTTCCGAAGAGCAATCCAGTTAGTCCCACTCCCCCGCCCTTTCCCCATATCCCTGCAATTCTTTCGCCTTCAAATATTTATCGAATTCCCTTTTGAAGGCTACTATTGAACCTGCCTCCACCACCCTATCAGGCAGTGCGTTCCAAATCCTAACCACTCATGTTAAAAAGTTTTTCCTCATGTCACCTCTGGTTCTTTTGCTAATTACCTTAAAGCTGTGCCCTCTCATTATTGACCCTTCAGCCATTGGAAACAGTTTCTCTATTTACTCCGTCTAAATCCTTCATGATTTTAATCACCTCTATCAAATCTCCTCTTGGCCTTGTCTGCTCCAAGGAGAACAACCCCAGCTGCTCTGGTCTATCCACGTAACTCTTCTAAGCTGTAAAATAACCGTAAGCAAATGAGATTTCTTCAATTTCAATTTCAATTTTTATTTATCACATAACTAAATACAAGAAGTGTAATCTAGTCAGTGAAATGCTTTTTACTTGATGAGCGGAGAGCACCAAGCAGCAAGAACACTGAGCTGTCTGGTACGCACGGAGCCCGCAAGGACGGCAGCCATCTTCATCGGCGCCATCACAAAAAAACACATACCGACATATACACGCATACATACTTTAAATATAAATAAAGCAGACATAAAATAAATAAAAGACATAAAAAAAGACAGCACATAAAATGAACAAGCAATAATGTAAAAAAAGTAATTTCTACAGTAATTACATTGATATTTCTACCCAGGCTTCTAGAATAATCTCTGGCTACAGGGTGGCCGCCCTGGGAGAGCATCGTGAGGAACTCACAACTTATAATTAAATAAATATAATTAATTAATAAATTAATAAAATTAAATAAATAAAGTGCTCCCTCAGTCTCTTTCGATGCTTCCATCTTGGTCTCTCTCGATGTTTCTCCCCTCTCTCTCGATGTTTCTCCTCTCTCTCTCGATGTTTCCCCTCTCTCTCTCGATGTTTCCCCTCGATCTCTCTCGATGTTTCCCCTCAGTCTCTCTCGATGTTTCCCCTCAGTCTCTCTCGATGTTTCCCCTCAGTCTCTCTCGATGTTTCCCCTCGGTCTCTCTCGATGTTTCCCCTCTCTCTCTCGATGTTTCTCCTCTCTCTCTCGATGTTTCCTCTCTCTCTCTCGATGTTTCCCCTCGGTCTCTCTCGATGTTTCCCCTCAGTCTCTCTCGATGTTTCCCCTCCGAGTCTCTCGACGTTTCCCCTCAGTCTCTCTCGATGTTTCCCCTCAGTCTCTCTCGATGTTTCCCCTCAGTCTCTCTCGATGTTTCCCCTCAGTCTCTCTCGATGTTTCCCCTCAGTCTCTCTCGATGTTTCCCCTCAGTCTCTCTCGATGTTTCCCCTCAGTCTCTCTCGATGTTTCCCCTCAGTCTCTCTCGATGTTTCCCCTCAGTCTCTCTCGATGTTTCCCCTCAGTCTCTCTCGATGTTTCCCCTCAGTCTCTCTCGATGTTTCCCCTCAGTCTCTCTCGATGTTTCTCCTCTCTCTCTCGATGTTTCCCCTCTCTCTCTCGATGTTTCCCCTCAGTCTCTCTCGATGTTTCCCCTCGGTCTCTTCCGATGAGAACGTTCGCAAAGTTATATAATTTGAATACTTTCCAGCAAGTGTTCAGCTTTACTCAAACGTGTTACATGTGAATGATTATAAGAGTTGATTTTACAAACTTTGTGCTCCCAGCATGGTGCTTCGCACATCGAGAGCGTACACCAGGAATTCTGATGTGGAGGTCAGTGTGCCCTGTTGGATTGTTTGCCTATTACAATTAATGGATGGAAAATCCTGCGAGGCCTCTGCACCTAAACTCCTGATGTGAGCTTTGGGGTGCAAAATTTCACGCCAGGAGCACAAATTCATAAAATCTACCCTTTACCGTTGCCTTCTTCAACACTTAACGCTCTTGTGTTTCTACTTGGGATTCTCATATTACTGAAGGTCACTAAGTGTTATTTTAACTTCTTTAAGAACACTATTTCAGACATTCTGTTGCCAATTAAGCATGGCAGCATTAGCATATGAACAGCAAGTCCTTTAATGGCACAATCTCCTAGACCAATAAAGGCCATTCTTCTATGTGCTGAAGTGGTCTTTTGTCGAGCACAGCTTGTTATTATGACTCATTTTGACCATTTACAACTATTGCCAGAGGTCATTCAGAGGGTAGTTTGGGGTGAACTTTACCTTCACCCCAGGGTAGCCCCCATACTGTCAACCTCTGATATTATCAAGATGTGGAGAAATTTAACATCAGAGAAAATCACTGAAGAAAACAAATGTTATTGGTTCCAGGGGAATTTGAAAAAAAAGACACAAAACTGTTTTGAATTTTTTAAAGTTTATTAACAAAGGACTTCCAATTTTCTTTTGCCTTCTTTTGAACAGTGTGTCAGTGGAGATCAGAATACGAGATAAATGCAAAACAAAAAGGTAGGAAATACACAGCAGGAGTGTCAGCAGAGAAAAGATAAGCTAATGGCCCAGAAGTTCGGGTCGGGGGTTTCCCGCGGGTGCAAGCCTCCAACCTGCACTTACCTTGCGCGCTGGCCGTTGAGCTGTGGGCCCGTGTGGGATTCCGATCCTGGGCCTCCTCCAACTGCCAGCGCGCAGTGCTTGCGTATCCCAGGGGCGCAGTTAGTTCGATGCGTCCCCTGGGATCACGTGGGCCATGGAGAGCCAATGGTAGCAGGGAATGCTGAATTCATAAGTTTGACAGGAAGAGTTGTCAAACTTATAAATACTATAAGCCCCAAAACATCACTAAAGCTTCAAATAATTTTTTTTTTAAATCACATTTTTAAAATAACTATAAATTACATGAAATAACTATTTTAAACAAATAACTCCCGGAGAAAGCTGCAATAAAAAATGCAAGTTCAATGCGCATGCGCTGCCTCTCCGGCGCACACATTCGACCACTGAACCCCTTCTTTCAGGGGAACGGAAGTGCCGGTTTCCCGCGCATGTGCAGTGCATGCACGAAACCGGCACTTTTGTTGGGCCTACGCGTGAGTACCCCATGCGTACTCACGCGTTGGGACCAGAATTTCTGGGCCAATGTTTCAGGTTCCTTTGTTAGAACCACTTCTAGCAACTATGTTAACCTGCTGTTCCCCTTTTTCGATGCTGTCAGACCTGTTGTATTTTTCCAGCATTTTCTGTTTCAATTTAGAATTTCCAGTTTCGTAGGGTTTTTTTTGTTATTGTTACCTCTCCTGGAAGGAGTCCAATTCTGGCCTTTGTTTTTTTCTTCTTTTGTGGTCTCTCTCTGTTACATGGCTGTTCTGGTCAACAGAAGAGGCTGAAGGGTCTGTTCCCAGCACTTCACTGACATCATGTTGTAATACGAGGTGCATAAGGCCAACAAAGAGGGGTCATTTTGACCTGACTCGCTGGGCGGGAAGCCCACAGGATCAGGTGGAACATCGGTTTTACACCCCGCCCAATGTTACTCTGCATTTATTTCAATGGGGAGTAAAATCAGGCGGGTGTGAAACCAACATTGCACCCGATCCATCAGTTTCCCGATGGGCGGATTAGGTTAAAATTGCCCCCAGAATGACTGGTCCTCTTATTTTACCTGGCCTCTGCTTGATACCGACCCACAACAGCGTGGTTGTGATCAGAAATCTAAACTGATGTCCCAGCAATCCAAAATGCAGTATGTTGGAGTTCCTCTCATGAGTACACTTCTCATTTTCTGAATAGATAGTTATTTTTCTCCCCAGTTTCCTGATTGACATGTTGGCCAGACATTACTTCTGGAATGGGGACAAGTGGATATACACCAAAGGCCCTGGTTGACTTGTCTTCCAAGTTTTCCCTCAGCATTTCTCAGAATACCTGTGTTTAATCCCTCTGCTGATATCTCAATGAAAATTCATATTCTCCTCCAATTCCACAGTGGAACGCAGAGACGTAGCAAAGCACTGTTATATCTTACAGTTTAATCGTCACTAATTGTAAAATTAGAGATATTTCTAAGAGCAATCCTATTGTTTGTAGTAGCTATTACCTAGATTTGTTCCATCTGTAAAGGTGCCCCAAACTTCTCTCTTGTCTATCTTCCCACACAGGATACCTATTGGGGGCTAACCTCACCAATCTCCTTCCCATCCCACTCACCCCATCCACCACAGCCCCACTGGACTGTACCCAGGAGATAAACAATCACTGAACCTGTCCGCATTTCCCTCCAGAATGTTCATTCACCCTCAAACAAGGTCCCTGCCATCCATGACCTTATTGTAGATAATTGCATTGGCATCTGGATTTTTAATGAAACTTAGTTCATGGGTAGTGACACCTTGACCCTTACCAAAGCCCTCCCACCTGGCTACACTTTCCATTACCTGCCCAAACTATTGTGGAGGCGGTGCAGTCTTATCACTGTAGTCTCGCCCTTATTCATCTGCTACCTTCTCCTCTTTCAAGCACCTGAACTTATCCCACTCCTCTCACCTCTCCTTTAAAATCCTTATTGTCTACTGTACTCCCCAAGCTTCCCTCCAAGTTTCACCCCAAGATATCCTCCTTTTCTTCTGTCAGCCTCTGTACTGAGCGATTCATCATCTTTGGTGATTTCAACCTCCATCTTTTTTGGCTCGTCCTCTCTTTTCTGAATTTACTGCCTTCCTGTTATGCATTGTGTGTTCTATTGTGTGTTCTCCTCCCACCTGTGGTGGCGCTGTCACAGGAGATAAATGGTTGGGTATTCTCTCGGTTAAGTTTAGCTCTCTTTGTTCGGAACTTTCCAGAACTTCCTTTCCTTCCAATAAAGCACTTCATGTTTGAATCTCTGAGTTCTGAGTCCTAAATTGTGCCTAGGTAGAAAGGTACCGACACAACAAGTGGCAACGAGGAGCGGATGAATCTGCGTACGTTACGGGTGCAGTGAGTAAACAGAAAATTTAATTTGAAACGTGAGATGGCTACTATATTAGGAAACATCGGTGATTTTGATGAAAATGTGGAGCAATGGAGCGCATATACGGAATGTTTTGACTATTTTGTATTGGCGAATGCGGTGGCAAATGAAAAGGTCGTGCCTACCTTTTTGAGTGTAATCGGGCCGAAGACTTTCAATTTACTTCGCAGCCTCATGCAGCCAGATAAACCAGGAACTAAAACATATAAGCAACTAGTGGAAATTCTTGGAGCACATTTTTCACCAAAATCTCTGGTTATTGCTGAGAGATTTAGATTTCACAAACGGAATCAAGAGGAGGGGGAATCAGTGACAATGTTTATTGCTGCTTTAAAAAGGTTGTCGGAACACTGCCAGTTCAAGGAGGTACTGAATGACACCATTAGAGACAGACTTGTGTGTGGTCTGCAAAATGCAGCCACACTGAAGCGCCTTCTTACTGAGGACAACCTTACTCTTGAAAAGGCCATTGAAGTTAGTGTCTCCATGGAGCTGGCGGAAAAGGAGGCTCACCAGTTGAGTTCAACAGGGAGAGTTCACAAGGTGTCGTCTGAGCCTAAAGGTGCGCGGAACGGCACATGTTACCATTGTGGGAAAACGGGCCATCACGCTAATGACTGCTGGTGTACGGAGCTGGAATGCCGAAATTGTGGCAAAAAGGGTCACATTGAACGCGCCTGTAGAGGTAAAAAAAGAACAGACAGAGCTGGGAAGCATGGAAGCAAAATATCTGTATTTGGACAAGAGAGGAAAAAGAGTGTTCATTCAGTGCAGTATGATGGAACAAGCAAAACGGAAGGGAGCGACACCTCTGAGGAGGAAGAGGTGCACATACTGATGGTTGCAGGTGGTTCAAATGGCTACTGGGTGTCACCACTGGTGGAGGGACAATCAGTGCGGATGGAGGTGGACACAGGCGCGGCTGTGTCCCTTGTTTCAGACACTGTCTACAACAAAATGCTAAAGCATCTTACCCTTCAGCCAACAAACATTGTGCTAAAGACGTATACCGGCGAACCTGTGGCCATGAGAGGCGTCAGTTAAATTGAACGGACAGACTGCGAAACTGCCACTATATGTGGTAAAGGGAAATTACCCATCGCTACTGGGACGTGTGTGGCTAGAGAAAATCACGCTGGACTGGCCTGCAGTCCGCATGATGTCAAAAGGGGAGTCAGGTCTGACTGCAGTGTTAAACAAACATGCAGAACTCTTCAATGGGGAACTTGAGAGCATGAAAAAGATCAGCGTGAGACTGGACATTAAAGCTGACAGCAAGCCGAAGTTTCACAAAGCCCGACCTGTACCCTATGCAATTAGGCCAAAAGTTGAGGCTAACTTGGAGGCCTTAGTCGAGAATGGAGTCCTGGAGCCTGTGAGCGTGAGCAAATGGGCCACACCCATTGTTCCTGTCCTGAGAAAGGATGGATCTGTTCAAATCTGCGGGGATTTTAAAGTGACTATTAACCCGGTGCTGTCTGTGGAACAGTACCCTCTTCCCCTCATTGATGATCTTTTTACGGGCCTGGCCGGAGGGCAAAAGTTCAGCAAAATAGACTTATGCCAGGCTTATCTACAAATGCATGTCGATGACAAATCAAAGGAGCTGCTGACAATTGTGACACACAAGGGGCTATACAGGTACTGCCGCCTTCCGTTTGGAATTACGTCGGCTCCTGCTCTATTCCAAAGGGCAATGGATCAGATTTTGAGTGGACTGCCAGGAGTCCAGTGCTACCTGGACGACATCCTTGTCACTGGGACAAATGAGGAGGATCATCTTCTGAACTTGGATGCGACACTACAACGACTGAAAGAGTACAGACTCAGAGTTCGTTTAGACAAATGTGAATTCTTTCAGTCTTCAGTTGAGTACCTGTGGCATGTGATTGACACGACTGCCCTGCATAAGGCGCCACCAAAGGTCAAGGCGATCGTGGAGGCCCCAGCACCCCAGAATGTGAGACAGTTACGTTCATTTCTGGGGCTACTTAACTACTATGGGAAGTTTATTCCAGACTTAGCAACATTGCTGAAGCCGTTACATCAGTTGCTATGTCAAGGCAAAACATGGAAATGGACTGAACTGTGCAACAAAGCTTTCGCCCAAGCAAAGAAAGCATTGCTGAATTCGGAGGTCCTGACACACTTCGACCCAAAGCTACCCATGCAGCTAGCATGTGATGCATCGCCATATGGTGTGGGAGCAGTCATATCCCACATCATACCTTCGGGTGAAGAGAAACCTATCGACTTCGCATCATGCACTTTGAACAAGGCCGAGAGTAACTATGCGCAGATCGAGCGCGAGGCCTTGGGAATCGTTTTTGGAATTCGAAAATTTCATCAGTACCTGTTTGGGAGAAGGTTCACACTCCTGACGGACCACCGTCCATTGACTTCAAACTTCGGTCCCCACACCGGAATTCCGTCTCTCGCTGCAAGCAGGATGCAAAGGTGGGCTTTACTGTTGTCAGGACACACATACGACATCAAATATCGCAAATCAGACTTGCATGGCAACGCAGATGGTCTCTCGAGGCTACCCTTGCCTGTTACTCCCGCAGAGCCTCGTCAGATAGACATCTTCTACTTTAGACAAGTGGAGGGAGCACCTGTCACTGCAGTTCAGGTGCGAAGGTACACCCGCAACTGTAGTGTATGTAACCGTTCCACCTTTAAGAGAACTATTTTAAGGGTTGCACTACTTTATCTTGGCTGCTGTATACTGCAATACCGGTGGTGACCACACCGGTAGAAAAGTGCTGTGTAATGATTTATTGGGCAGTTCCGCCCTGACCTTCAACTAGTAAAGACCTGTTAAAGTTTACTCTTGTGGTCTGTGTAATAATTCTCATTATAACACACAGACTTAACAGTGGCGACGAGTACTATCTTACCCTGCGGCAGAGATACATCCAAGGCAGTTTAACGGGCATCGAGAGGAGGCATCCGCCCTCATCATTCTGCTGAGAAAGGACTCGGGTCTGCTGAGCAAAGGAAGAATTCTGAAACGAAGCCTTCCATCAGCAACAGGCAGTGATCATCCCTTCTATCACGGTGGTGGGTAAGCCGATCAGCGACAAGCAGCAAGTCGGCCACGTTGACTGTGAGTAGGGGAGAAAATAACACAAAAAAAATGGAGGATATAAGGGCGGAGAACTCGACCACGGCCGGGGAAAAGAGCCGGACAGAAGTCGGGGTCAGAGGCGCTGAGACTGGGGCAGCGTAAGGCACTGAAGCCGCGGTGAATGCAAACGCAGCCGGTGCGAAAGACGAGGCTGCAAGCGGGCTGGGAGACGCAACAGCGTCGAGAGAGAGCTCGACCGCAACCGGTGAAAAAGGCCGGGCAGCTACCGAGGCCGCGAGGCGCAGCGACCGGGTCAGCGTAAGGCGCGGGAGAAAATAAAACAAAAAAACCGCGGAGAACTCAGCCGCAGCCGGGGGGGAAAGGACCGGACTGCAGGAGGGGCTGGGAGGCACGATTTGAAAACCGCTGGGGGAGGGTGAACGCAGCAATATGTCAATCGCCATTACAGCCAGCGGGGGAGAAAGGCAAACGCGGGAAGCCGCCATTTTCGGAGGCGGGGGAAGAAGACAAGCGCGGGAAACCGCCATTTTGAAAAAAAAAAATAAAAGAAAAATTTCTTTTTGTTCTCAAGAAGGTTGCGAAGATGCCTAAGCGTGGTAACATCAACAATTTCGATCCCGATGTTGAAGATTGGGCCACGTATGTAGAACGCATAGAGATATATTGTAAGGCAAATAAAATATCAGATGAAGATAAAGCACTAACCTTACTAAACTCAATGGGTGCGAAGACATACGGGCTATTGAAGCATTTTCTATCACCAGCTAAACCGGCGGATCAGACTTTCGCTAAAATTGTGGCTGTCCTGAAAAATCATTTGAACCCCACACCGCTGATGTTAGCGGTACGATTTAAATTTTATGCGAGAACACAACTGAAAGAGGAAAGCAACGCGAAGTATTTAATTGAACTGCGCAAGCTAGCGAAATACTGCCAGTTTGGGGAAAGCCTGACAGAGGCACTGAGAGACAAATTCGTGTGTGGTTTGTCGAAAGAAGGAACACAAAAGCGGCTGCTTGAAGAGAATGATCTTACACTTGATAAGGCTGTCTCTATTGCAACATCGCACGAAGCCGCAGCGAGAGGCACTGCGGAAATGCAGCTGAAGGCAGCGGTACTCAGCGTAGATCAAATGGCTTTGGGTACAACGAAATGTTATCGTTGTGGGAAGACAACACACGATCAGAACCAATGCTGGTTTAAAAACCAGGAATGTAGAAAATGTGGCAAGCTTGGTCACATAGCTGAAGTATGCCGGTCAGGAAAGAAGACCAACAACAAAAAGTCACCGCAGGGAAAGTGCAGAAAGGTACATAAGGTGGCTGAGAAGAGTTCGGATGAACAGAATTCGGATTCAGACTCCAACAGCAAGGAACTGGGTAGTCTGAGAATTCACAATGTGAGTAAGGAAGCTGACTGACAAACTATCTGGGTCACACTGCAGATAGCAGGAGTCCAAATGAAGATGGAATTGGACACCAGATCGGCGTTGACGGTTATGAATAAGCAAGATTACAAAAGGTTATTCAAACATATTTGTAGGGGGTTTTTTCTTGCTCTCTTGTCCGTTCTGGCCCCCTGCCAGGCTTCGTGCAAGAATTACCCTTGAGTGGTTCGACCCACCCCCCCTACGGTTCTAGACCTTGGACTTAGATGCAGAGAACAGTAGTGCAGAGAAGAGGACTCAATAGACCAGGCTGAATAGCACGAAATGGATGCTTTTATTTTTGAACAGTTTGAAGCATTACAAAATACATGTCATAGGCACAGATTAAAGTAACTACAATCATGCACAAATTTATGAACTTGACTCTATGGAAATGGGGAACACACGGCACATCGTAAAAGGGGAAACACATTACGATTTCCCTTAACTCCCTCCCCTATACCTAAACTAAGTTTCGACCTGGGGAACCTGGGATCATGCTCACCACTCTCGAAATCGCGAGAAAGGGGGTTCGCAGCCTTTTTGGCACCGCTTTCCGTCGTCACGTGGATTTGGAAACTTCTGGCGCAGTCGATATTCTCTCTCTCTCGAAGCGGTGGGGTAGACACAGCCTCGATGAGCGCTCGTTAAGGTTGAGATCCACTAAGTCGATTTGGGTTCATGGAGCAGACCCAGATGCAGGCTATGCACATGGGAGAATCTTGTGGCCTAGATCGCCAGTCCTCCAGAGGGTTTCTTCTCCGTCGGCCTGGGTCGTCGATGATCTCCCGACCCCAGTACCCGGGCCACCCTCGTCGTCTTCTCGTCGTGGCCGAGCCTTGTTTGGCTGAACACCGACCACGTTGTCCTTTTACCGAAACCGTCCGTCTTTAAAAAGACGAAAACGTTTTCATCGATCTGCCGAAGTGGAAGAGGCGCCGATCCGGGCACCGTCCGCCCTTTGTTCGTTCCTCGTAGAAGAAAGTTCTTGAAAAAATGGAAGCCTGAAGTCGCCCAACAAGAAGCCGTGGCAGTGAAGAAGAAGTAACTTAGATGGACTTTCAATCCATAGTTATACTCTTTTGGGACAGTCTTATCTCCCGCCAATCATAGTCCTGTCTTTGTATTAACTTTGGCGGGCAGAAAATCTCTGCAGGGGCGCTTTGTCTTGTAACGGAGCCGGTGATAACTTAAACTGGCCTTCCTGGCCGACAATGTCTTTTAATGTCCTTTGCATTGTCACCGCGGCTCGGTTCGCATATTGATCGGTCCGGACATTTTCCTTGATGGCTGCTAAACGGTTTTTCCTTTGTACGATAAATGGGTATAAGTGTTTTTACATTGTCCGCCCATATCTTGATGGGCCCCATCCTGTACTTATAATCCATTGAATATGTATGCTGTTGCTCTGAGTTTCGGTTCCCAGATACTGGCTTTCGTGGGCTCACTGTCTTCAATCCACAAGCCTGTCTGGCTTGCAGTAACAGAAATAAAATGGTTCATAAACTGATCACGGGGCCTGGCGGCCATTTTTTTGTATGCCCTTTTATCAAAGGTTTTTCTGTGCAAGCTTACTTTGGTCAATAAACAGTCTTATTTTATCCAGTTTTCTTGCGTGATTTTTGCTGAAAATTGCGAATCTTACAGGCCCCCCTGTGATACTGATAGCTTGCTTAAAGTATCAATAATCCTTGATGAGCAAATTTTCCCTGATTCCCCACATCCAAACATTCCTGGCACTTAACTATCTATGCCCCTCCGGAGAAAATGAAAATGACCTCATGCACATTTGGAATCATAGACAGCAAATCTTAAACTATAACACCTTCACCTGTCAGATGGGCAGGGGTTGATACCCTTTTGCGCCATCTGCATGCATCTTTTATTAATCCAAAAAAACTTAAGAACAACTAATAGCATAACAATACTTATTTCCTTATAACCCAAAACAATCACAAAAATTTTTTTTTTAAATGGAGGGACATTTAATCTTATACTAGCAGCTTAGAGTGGGGTATCTGCTTCCCCCATTCGCACATAGCGTTCTCTCCATTCTCCTGTGTTCTCGTGCCTCTGGAGGCGTTTGCCTCTTTTGCAATGCACGAAGAGCAAAAATATCACAATCAAAACCTGACATACTACTAGGATATGGGATGCTATTCTAATCCAGGCGGGGACCTCTATGTTGGTGAACAAGTCCCACCATGGTGGGATGGTTATGTCCAATATGTCTTTTCCTATCTCTAAAGTCTTCTGCTCCAGTGGGTAGAAATGTTTCTGCGAAATTATAACGGCTTTTAAAATCTTGGTGAGGTGTTCGGGAAGAGGGGGAATGACATAACCAAAATGCACGACAAATCGTTGTAAGTCTGTGAAATTCTCTTTGATAGTGATGTGTACGGTGGAGGGCGCAGGAATGGGAACAATTCGTTGTTGTGCCACTTGAACCTCGGCCCTGGGTTTGAAACAGAAACTGCTATCACCGACCGAACACCACTCGTGTTGTCCATATCGGTACTGAGGCACTGCAGTGGTGACGCAGTATGTCCCACCCCCGATATATGCTACCTGTGGGGGCACATGGTCCTCTGCCATTGCCTCCATGGTGCAATTCACCGGCTTCGCGCTAGCGGTTCTGAACCCGCACTGTGGTTTCAAAAAGGCATTCAAGTGCTGGGGACACAGGATGATGTGTGCCCCCCGGCTCCGACATCCCGAGAGGTCAGTGCCTGTCATCGTACGCTCCCATCTGATGACGTAAGGCGGGACCACTGCGTAACGAATGTGTGCGCCCCCCCGAATGACTCCAATGTTCTCTACTCTGTATACCGGGGCGGGCTTTGCTGCGGGACCCAACACCGGCATTCTTACTACTATTCCCATAATAGTGTGATTCGAATGTCCGCAGTCCACTGGAACTGGGTATGCTTCTGCGGCTAGCCTGAGCTGGCACGGGCTTAATGCATTCTCAAAAGGGTGGAGCGCTTGCAAGTGCTTGTTGCTGATCCAGGACGGGACCAAACCTGTTTTAAATCCTCAAGATTACTGCGGCCCTCGCCCAGTAACCACGCCCCGTACAGCACACAGGCCTCGTTTTGCGCAGCTTGATCGGACGCATTCCGATCCTCCTTAATGAGTGCATTTACCGTTCTCGCGTGTTTCTCCAGCTCAGCAATTATGTCCTTAAAGTGTAGTGTCATGGCCTGGTCCTCATGCAACTCAGAACCCACGACCTTGTTTTCGTCTGTCAATATGTTCCTTAACTGGGCTTTTAAACCGTTGATCTGTGTCTGCAGCTCCACGTTATCTAGAGCGTTGACAACAGATGTCCCGGTATTAAAAGCAGTGAATATGTCATTTACAGTACCCCTTCTTTGCCTCCCGACTCGATCCAAAACTTCTGGCGGTGTGGTGTATAATTTGTCTCTGTCGATGTCGGCAAAGTCAAATTCGTAAAATTGTCTAAACATACGGGTTAACAGGACCTGGTATAATTGTTCCGTTTCTTTGGGACACCACTCCGGCAATCTTACCTCAGTGAGATTTAAAATCACTGAGGCCACCGCGTAGTGTACCCCTTGGTACAGCACCTGACCGGTGGGTACCAATACTAAACCGTTCCCGGGTCCCTTGGTGGTGGTTGGGCACCCTCCTTTCTGGGCTACTGCTACCGGAAGCGTGGGCAGGGGCTTGCGTGGGCGGGTGATGAGTTCAGTGGCGTTCACCGGAATAGGGGAGTATGGGGCTCCGCACGCTCGAGTGCTAACATCCCATCTCATCCCCTTCCCTTCATCCTGCCACTGCCTCTGGAAGAAGATGGACACGCCCTTGGGGCAGACGTGTCTCGAACCCCACATACAGACATATATTCCCTCATCCGGTTCCCACCATTTGTCCCAACACACGCGTAATTGTCCGTGAGTTCCCGTAATAGTCCGATGGGTATTATTACCCAGTCGCTCCCACTCGACCGTAGAGTTTCTCATGTCCTTTCCCAGCTTTCGTAGCCACCACCATCGCCTTGGTGGTACGTTCCCATTGCACACCAGACAAATCCTCTTTCCCACGGTGACGCTGACTCTGGGCGCTAGGATCCTCACTCGAGGGCACGTTAATGAAGTCTCTTGGTAGGCAAAACCGAAATTGCTGGAATATTCCGTAGAATTCGTTCCCAGCCAACCTGGCCATCTCCCTTGGTGGAAGTAGGTGGCGGTTTCCTCTACCTCTCGCTCCCCCGTCCCATCCGTTGCGATGGGGGCCGTGTCCCCGGAGCACCCGAAAATGATGACGTCCTTGGTGCGGCCTCGGTAGGCCCACCCGCACCCGATCGCCATGAACGCGACGACAATCCTTTCCATCGTATCCCAGGTTTCTGTAACCAACAAAATGATGTAGCCGGGCTCCCGATAGGTGCTGGCCTAAATTAATTGGACGCGCGGGTTCCTGGACCCCGCTCCCTAACAAACACACATACCGGGCAGACCTCAAAATTGTACTCTTAACACCATATACTTTACATTCCTTAAACTATGACCATAATTACCTATCTTAACTTATGTACAGCGCCGCCCTACGTGGGGCGGCTTTCCGAATCCCTGTGAGGTCTGTCGTGTGCCACACCCTGCGGTGGGGCTGCATTGATCTTTGGCTTTGATCCCCCGCAGCCTGTCGCTGCTGAACGGGGATCATGTCTTCCTGGGGCTGCTTTAAACCGTGGTTGGGGAGGATGGGGAGAATCTGGCCAAAATTTTCTGGGCTGGGGCGCTCGAGCCGACCTACGAGGGGCTGCTTTGGGTTGGGCTCCCGGGGCCAATGGACCTGGGGTCGTGACTGTTACCGTTACAGCCTGTGGTTCCTCCACAGCTGCCGGCTCCAGCTCCCCTCCCTCAGGCTCCGCCCCCCCGGGGTCGGGATCTGTGGCTTCCGACTCCACCTCACCTGTCCCTACAGGTAACGAGTCTCCACCCCCACTCCCTACCTCCCCCAAGCTTGAGTCGAGGGCGGGAATGCCGTCCTCTGACTCTTCCTCCTCCGTGATTGGGTCTAAAGCGAGGTTGAGCTGTTCGGGCTCTCCCCTGCCTAAATCCCATTCAAAAGATGAGACCTCCCACTCCAATGGGATGGCCTCTCCCTTCACGCAGGCTACTGCTCCAGCCTGTGTGGTCTGTGACTCTGTTACAGGCTGAGGATCTTTGTTCTCAGACCTGGTCCCCTTTGGTGGCCCTTGTGTACCCGGTTTAAACAGTTTACACTGGTTGATGTGAAACCATTTGGTACGTCGGGGCGTCTTCACTGCATAAACCATGGGGCTGGCCTTGTCTACAATGCTGTATGGCCCCATGTACAGTGGTTCAAAACTCCCTACCCTGGCGTAGTTTCGGACCATGACCTGGTCTCCGACTACCCACTCTTGTTGTTTCCGAGGTTCCAACAACAGTTTATTTCCCTGGTGCTGTCTTCCCATGTTCCCAGCCGCCTGCCCATAAATCTGTCTCAGGCGCTCCAAGAGGGTTTGGGTGAATTTGTCCCGTTTCACCTCTCGGAGCTGGCCCTCAGTGAGCACCGGGGCTAGCACATGGGTGGGTGTTCGCATGATCCTTCCAGTCATTAACTCGTGCGGGGAATACCCCGTGCTTTTGGACTGGCTGGCTCGGATCCCCATGAGGACTAAAGGCAGGACCTCCGCCCATTTCTGGGGCGAGCCCATTGTCTCCTTCCTCAGCTTTTCCTTGAGGGTCCGATTCATACGCTCAACAATCCCGGATGACTGGGGATTGTATGCTACGTGCCACTTTCCCTCAATGCCCAAGAGCATGAGGGCGTTCTGCATTACTTGACCGGTGAACTGACTCCCTTGTTCGGACTCTACAAAACGGGGGAGTCCCCACTGTGAGAACACTTCCCGAATCAAGATCTTAGCAGTACCCAGTGCCGTAGCTGTTCTGCACGGGAAGGCTTCTACCCATTTGGTGAACACATCTACCAGGACAAGGCAGTACTTATAGCCTCCCTGGGCGGCGGGCAGGGGCCCTATGTAGTCGACCTGAATCGACTGCCATGGTCCCTCTACCCTCCTGATGTGCCCCATGGGCACCTTCCTTTTGTGGGGGTCTGGGTTGTTAGCAGCACACACAAGACAGCTTGCGCAGAACTCGCGGACATCGTCCCGAAGTCCCGGCCACCATCCCGCCTGCTCCACCCGTTGCCAGGTGACCTCAGGTCCGGGGTGTCCCGCTCCTGGACCCTCGTGGGCCAATTGCAGGAATTCCCTTCGGTGCTGCTGCGGCACAACCCACTGCTCCTCTCGGAACAGCATACCTTCTTTGACTGTGAGGGCTGCCGTACTGTACGGACCTTCTACCTGTTTGCCCTCTGTGATGGCTTTTAGGACTGCTTTTAGGGCGGGATCCAGGGGTTGGACGGTCTTTAGGTCTGGGGGCGGTGTCACCCCTGTGTTCCCGGGAATTCCCTCCCTGCCTTGGATCGCCGCCACGGGTCCGGGTTCGTATGGGTCCCAGAGAATGCCGTTGCGGGCACCCTCCCTGGCTAGCGCATCCGCCTGCTGGTTGCCCTGACTGCGGGGTTCTGTAGTGGAGTGAGCCTTCACCTTATGGATGAACACCTCCTTTCTCCCCCACAGCTGCTAGGATCTTCTCCAGCAAGGGCTTAACTGTTAAAGGCCGCCCGTCCGCGGAGGTGTACCCGCGTCGGGACCAGATGGCGAGGTACTCTGTACACGAATTGCACGTGAACATGCTGTCTGAGCAAATCGTGTATGGGGTTGGGAAAATCTCGGGGTGGGTAACCACGTACGCCACCGCGGACAGTTCAGCCTGCTGCGCGCTCATAGTGCTGGGGAGCTTAATTGCCAGGGCAATGTTTGCCGCAGGGTCATAAACTCCACACCCTGTGAGTCGCTTGCCGTCAGCTACAGTGCTAGAACCGTCTACGTAGATCTCGCGGCCTGTGGGATGTATCCCGGCCCGTAAACCTATGTTAACTTCCCATACCCCTTCTACGGAACATTGATGGGCTGTCCCGGGATATGCCATATTGGCTGCGAGCCTTGGCGCGCAGAGGCCTTTAACTTTGAGATCCATCTGGGAAAGGAGGAGGGTCCAGCGCGCAATCCGAGCGCTGCTTACGGTCCCATCCTTAATCCTCCCGTCCAGAAGCATCTTCGTGGGGGTGTGATGGGTGAGGAGCGTAATGGGAGAGGTCCCTGTGAAGATCACTGATCTGTTCACAGCCCAATGCGTGGCCAGGAGATGCCGTTCGCAATTGGAGAAACTCCTCTCCACATCCGTGAGCACCCTGGAGGAATAAACTACTGGTCTTAGCTTGCCGTGCCGCTCTTGGAGCAGCACTGTGCTCAGGCTGTCCCCACTAGCGGCTACCTCCAGAAAGAACTCCTCTCCCCCATCTATGGCCCCTACGGCTGGCGCGGTCTGCAGATCTCTTTTCAACTTCTCGAATGCTGCCTGGCACCCCTCGTCCCAAGACCACTCGACTCCCTTGTGTAAGAGTCGAAGTCGCGGGGCCGCTGTGGCAGCATCGTCCTCGATGAAATCTCTGCAGTACCTGGTCAATCCCAAAAAGGACCTTACACCCGTTACTGTGTTGGGAATCGGCAGATCTTGTATAGATTCCCGTTTGGCCTTATCTATGGCTCTTTCCCCAGCGCGGATGGCCAGACCCAGGAATTTAACTTCCTGCTGGCCGATCTGGGCTTTCTTTGGGTTTACTTTGAAACCCTTCCTTTCTAACAGTTCCAACAATTCGGCTAACAGTGGGCCGTGCTGCTCCCTTGTATCTGTGAACAGGAGTAAGTCGTCCACATACTGCACTATCTGGTTGGGCTGGCTGAACTCTTTCAAACTCCCCGCCATGCACTGATGGAAAATGCTGGGGCTGTTGTGAAAACCCTGTGGTAAGCAGTTCCAAGTGTACTGTTGCCCTTTGAAAGTAAAGGCAAACTTGTACTGGTCCTCCCGCCGCAGCGGAATGGACCAAAAACCGTTCGAGATGTCCAGCACCGTGAATGTGGTCGCCGATGCTGGAATACTCCCTATTAAGTCTGCAACTGTTGCTACCGTGGGCGCGCAGGCTGGGATATTGCTATTGAGGACGCTATAGTCCACCGTGGCTCTCCACGAATTGTCCGGTTTCTTTACCGGCCATAATGGGGAGTTCACATGGGTGGCTATCGTCCTCAACACGCCCTGCTGTACCAATGAAGATATTGCTGTCTCCATGTCGGGTTCTGCCTCCTTGGGGAAATTATACTGCTTTTGGGGTCGGATCATGGGGTCCCCGTCTACGCTGACTTCGAACCCAGTGATTCTCCCGCAGTCGTGCTTGTGGGTGGCGAACGCGGTCAGATTTTCTGACACACGCGCCTGCAAGTCCGTTGGGACGTTTGTTATCATGAGCTCGAGATCGTAACCTCCTGACGGCTTCATAGTGCACAGGGCCCCCTTTTCTTCCTTCCCCGGGATTACGACTACCTTACCTAAACCGCCCTCGGCTCCCCAGAGACAGTGATTTCTCAGGTCCACGAGGATCCCGTGTTCCACCAAGAAATCAGCCCCGAGGATGCCTTTCCCCCCCCCCCTCTTTCCACTTCAATAGGATGCACGTCCATGTGGTGTGGAGCGCTCCCAACTGAATGGAGAGCGGGAGGGAGTGCGCACCAGCCTTTGCTCTACCTGTGAAACCCGCTACTAAATATGGAGCCTGGGCAGACAGAGGTGAGGCAAAAGGTTTGTCCGTGTGGATCACGGTACACGAAGCTCCCGTATCCAACAGGTAACTACCCCTTTGTTTCTCCACCTCCATCTCCACCACAGGTCTTCTCCAAGCGTCATAGCGGAGCGGACACAAGTAGATGGGCTGCGCGGGCGTCAGTCATTTAGGTGTTTCGGCTGGGGTCTCGGGGGCGATAGGGCTGTTAGCAACCGCTACCTTCCCCTGCCAGGTCATCAGAGACCGCATAGTCTCCAAGACTGACTCGATCGCAGCGGGGTCCACAACCGCACCACCCCCTTTATTCGGGGCAGAGGCTACGGTTGGGTTCTGGACTGGTGTTGGGGCAGCGGCCTGCACTTGTGGTTGTGCTGGTGTTGGGTAAACTCTCGGGCCGTTGGCGACTCGGGCTTGGGCTTGATCTTGGGCTGCGGCGAACGCTCTCTCCCTCTTATCCTTCCAAGGATTCCTACAGTCCTTGCGCCAATGACCCTCCTTCCCACACCCGTAACAACTGCTATTTGCTTGGGGATGGCGATTTCCCTCCTGACGCCATTCCTTTTTAGCAGAGGCTGCGGGTCTCACCTCATGCACCTTTCCTTTCACAACAGGCGTTTTCTTGCCCTTGTTGTTTCTATAACTGATCGTGAGCTGATCTAGTACTACTTCCTCCGTGGAGCGGGCGTTAGTGGGGTCAAACCATGCTTTGGCCTGTTCCTTCACTACTGGCAGGCAACCTGCTACCAGGCACCGAAGCCAGTGAGCCCTTTGTTCGCCATCCAGCCCGGCCCGGGCCGGCCCGCCCGGGCAGCTGCGCCGATACACTGGCCACAACCTGTCGGCGAAAACCCGTGGGGGTTCTCCCTCTAGCTGCACTGTCTTTTCTAAACGGAGGAACGGAGTTCCGTCCCCCTCTCCCATGATCTCCAGAATCTCATCCCGTAGCAACTCATAGTCCCTGTGCCCTCTCTTGCTCTCGTCAGGGAGACACTGGAGGAGCGAACTGTCCAGGGAGAACAGCAGCATTTTAGACTGTTCAACCCCGTCGCAGTCATTGACTGCTGCGGTCTGCTCCACGTCCCTGAAATGCACGGAGGGATCTCCTGACTCGGAGAGTTTTGGGATGTGACTTATCATCTCTCTTAGCTGTCGTGCGCTATGAGGCATTATGATCTGACTCTCAAGGGGTCCGTCATCGCCATTTTCTTCATTTGGACCGATCCTCCGGTGTCTCGTTGGACACATTGGCGCTGACCCCGACTCTACTGTCTGGGGTTGCTCTACCTCAGGGCTCTCTTCCTCTACCGTCTCCGTCTCCTGTCCCGGAGTCCAAGACTCCTCATAGGCAGGAGGCGCAGAAGGTTCGGGGGTTGGTACCCCAACTGCCTCTTGTGGAATCGGTCTTTTGGATTCCTTGGCTAGCAACAGCTGACTCGCTGGTGGATTTATGAGACACACCAACCCGTTTGCCTTCGCTAGGGCCTTTCTCAGGTCCTCTAGCTCCCGGCGGCAAGCGCTGTGGTCGGTGTTCTCAGATCTATCCTCCATGGCCATCTTATATGCTGCACTGGCTCCCAGGAGCTTTTCCTCTTGGGCATCTACTTGTTTGGCTAGACGGGAACACCTCTCTCTCATTCTACCTTCACTGGCCTTGGCCTCAATGACCTGACATTTTAAATATTCTACCCGGGTTTCGTGGCAGCGAATTACAGAGCGGCGTTCCTGGTTCAGCGCGTCAAGCGATTCAATCAGTTTTTGACCTCCCGCAACCTTTTCCTCTACGCCTTTAAGCAAGCCGTTGATCTGGACTGTCTGTGCTGCAACTACCTGGTCCAAAAGCTGGACTTGCTTCTTGTAGCACATCAGCCAGACCGCCTTTTCTACAGATTTCTTATGCTCTCTACCCGCTGTCCACTTGATGGCTGCGTCTAGCGGGCGCCTATCCCTTAGTAGATCAGATATCCATTGTTTTGTGAGGTTGACTTTTCCGAAAACATAATCTGCTATTCTTTCATCCATCACATTTCGTTTATTCAGATCTTGATCTAACACACTACTTTCCTGCTGCCAAGGTCCTGCCGCGGTCGCCATTTCTGTAGGGTTTTTTTTCCTGCTCTCTTGCCCATTCTGGCCCCCTGCCAGGCTTCGTGCAAGAATTACCCTTGAGTGGTTCGACCCACCCCCCCTACGGTTCTAGACCTTGGACTTAGATGCAGAGAACTGTAGTGCAGAGAAGAGGACTCAATAGACCAGGCTGAATAGCACGAAATGGATGCTTTTATTTTTGAACAGTTTGAAGCATTACAAAATACATGTCATAGGCACAGATTGAAGTAACTACAATCATGCACAAATTTATGAACTTGACTCTATGGAAATGGGGAACACACGGCACATTGTAAAAGGGGAAACACATTACGATTTCCCTTAACTCCCTCCCCTATACCTAAACTAAGTTTCGACCTGGGGAACCTGGGATCATGCTCACCACTCTCGAAATCGCGAGAAAGGGGGTTCGCAGCCTTTTTGGCACCGCTTTCCGTCGTCACGTGGATTTGGAAACTTCTGGCGCAGTTGATATTCTCTCTCTCTCGAAGCGGTGGGGTAGACACAGCCTCGATGAGCGCTCGTTAAGGTTGAGATCCACTAAGTCGATTTGGGTTCATGGAGCAGACCCAGATGCAGGCTATGCACATGGGAGAATCTTGTGGCCTAGATCGCCAGTCCTCCAGAGGGTTTCTTCTCCGTCGGCCTGGGTCGTCGATGATCTCCCGACCCCAGTATCCGGGCCACCCTCGTCGTCTTCTCGTCGTGGCCGAGCCTTGTTTGGCTGAACACCGACCACGTTGTCCTTTTACCGAAACCGTCCGTCTTTAAAAAGACGAAAACATTTTCATCGATCTGCCGAAGTGGAAGAGGCACCGATCCGGGCACCGTCCGCCCTTCGTTCGTTCCTCGTAGAAGAAAGTTCTTGAAAAAATGGAAGCCTGAAGTCGCCCAACAAGAAGCCGTGGCAGTGAAGAAGAAGTAACTTAGATGGACTTTCAATCCATAGTTATACTCTTTTGGGACAGTCTTATCTCCCGCCAAATCATAGTCCTGTCTTTGTATTAATTTTGGCGGGCAGAAAATCTCTGCAGGGGTGCTTTGTCTTGTAACGGAGCCGGTGATAACTTAAACTGGCCTTCCTGGCCGACAATGTCTTTTAATGTCCTTTGCATTGTCACCGCGGCTCGGTTCGCATATTGATCGGTCCGGACATTTTCCTTGATGGCTGCTAAACGGTTTTTCCTTTGTACGATAAATGGGTATAAGTGTTTTTACATTGTCCGCCCATATCTTGATGGGCCCCATCCTGTACTTATAATCCATTGAATATGTATGCTGTTGCTCTGAGTTTCGGTTCCCAGATACTGGCTTTCGTGGGCTCACTGTCTCCAATCCACAAGCCTGTCTGGCTTGCAGTAACAGAAATAAAATGGTTCATAAACTGATCACGGGGCCTGGCGGCCATTTTTTTGTATGCCCTTTTATCAAAGGTTTTTCTGTGCAAGCTTACTTTGGTCAATAAACAGTCTTATTTTATCCAGTTTTCTTGCGTGATTTTTGCTGAAAATTGCGAATCTTACATATTCCCCTACGGGATACGAAGATAGTATTGCAGACATACACGGGGCAAAGAGTATACCCCATCGGGAAGATAAAAGTCAAGGTGGTACACAAGGGCAAAGAACACCAAGGAATGGACCTATATGTACTACCTGAGGGAGGTCCACCACTTCTGGGACGGGAGTGGATCAGGAAAATAAATATGGACTGGCACTCCCTAAACGCAATAACGGTAGATTCCGAGAAAAAAGATGTCAAACCTGAACGATTGTCCAGAATATTGGATGAGGCTAAAGAGGTGTTCCAACAGGGACTGGGAACACTGAGAGGAATTAAGGCAAAAATCAAAATTGCAGAACATGCAACCCCAAAATTTTTCAAAGCCAGACCGGTACCTTATGCGATACGACCTGCTGTGGAAGCTGAGCTGGAAGGGCTAGAACATTCAGGAGTACTGTCTAAGGTGGACTGGAGTGAGTGGGCCACGCCCATTGTTCCCGTCATGAAGCGTTCATCGAGTAACAAGCCAGGGGAACCGGGGAAGGTCCGCATCTGTGGAGACTTCAAGATCACAGTTAATCCGGTGCTTCACACGGTGCAATATCCACTTCCGTGGATTGAGGATATCTTTGCTTCATTGTCTGGCGGGAAACGCTTCACCAAGATAGACCTGGCGCAAGCGTACTTACAGATGGAAGTTGAGGAAGAGTCGCGCCAGTATCTCACAAGCAACACGCACAGAGGCTTGTATCGATACAATAGACTGATTTTTGGAGTGGCTTCGGCTCCAGCAATTTGGCAGAGGGCCATGGAGCTTGTATTACAGGGAATTCCAAGCACTCAATGTTACTTGGACGATATCCTGATTACAGGAGATGAAGATGAGGAACACCTTGCTAATTTGAAACTGGTGCTCACCAGGTTGAAGGAATATGGCCCTCGAGTTAATCGCCAGAAATGTGAGTTCTTTCAGAAACGGATCTCGTTACTGTGGTCATATCATTGACCAGGAGGGGCTGCACAAGTCACCTGACAAGATCGAAGCTGTTGTGAAGGCTCCCGCTCTGGAAAATGTATCCCAGTTGAGGTCGTTCCTAGGGTTGATTAACTATTACCATAAGTTTCTGCCAAATCTATCCACGGTGCTGCACCCGCTGAATGCTCTTTTGCAGAAAGGAGTACCATGGAAGTGGAGCGAGGACTGTAAGAAGGCCTTTCGCAAAAGCAAGGCATTGATCACCTCAGAGGAAGTGTTGGCTCACTTCAACCCAACGCTATCTATTCGTTTAGCTTGTGATGCTTCTCCTTATGATATTGGAGCAGTACTCTCACACAAGTTGCCAAATGGCTCGGAAAGGCCAGTCGCATTTGCATCCAGATCATTAACCTCCGCTGAGTGCAACTATGCTCAGATAGATAGGGAGGCTCTCAGCCTGGTGTGGGGAGTAAAGAAGTTTAATCATTACCTGCAGGGCCAGAAGTTTACCCTGCTGACAGACCACCAGCCGTTGGTATCCATATTCAACCCTAAAAAGGGCGTTTCCATTATGACAGCGCAAAGGCTACAGAGGTGGTCCCTTTTTCTAGGGGCACACCAATATGACATCTAATACAAAGGATCAAAACAGCATGGGAATGCTGACGGTTTATCGCGCCTACCGTTGCCAACGGCAGAAGAGGCGCCTACAGTGGACCCAGTGGAGATGTCCCACTCAACCATAGTGGAATGTCTACCAGTAACAAATTCTACGATCGAAAAGGAAACAAGAAATGACCCGACTCTCTCACGAGTCTACGATTTAATGTTGAAGGGATGGCCAGCACATGGCGAACCACTGTTGCCAGCATTTTCACAAAGAAGAGAGCAGCTATCAGTGTGCCGAGGAACTTTGATGTGTGGATCCAGAGTGGTGATTCCACCCAAACTCCAGCATAAAGTGCTAAAGGAGCTTCACGAGGGGCATCTGGGTGGAGTGAAAATGAAGAACCTAGCCAGAGCGTTCGTGTGGTGGCCAGGTATCGATGGAGACATCGAAGAAATCACCAAGAGCTGTCTAGGATGCCAGAAGGCCCAAAACGCCCCACCACAAGCTCCTCTGCATCCATGGGAGTGGCCCTCATCTCCATGGCAAAGGGTACATATCGACTTTGCTGGTCCATTTATGGACTCAATGTTCTTAATCGCGGTGGATGCACACTCCAAGTGGCCGGAGGTAATAAAGATGTCCTCCGCCACCACGGAAAAAACCATCACAGTATTAAGGACCATATTTGCCAGGAATAGGCTGCCGGAACAGATCTGTTCTGATAATGGACCGCAATTTGTGTCCGAAGAATTCAGGAAGTTCTTAAAAAAACAATGGGGTTAAGCACTACACGTCCGCCCCATACCATCCCGCCACCAATGGATTAGCTGAAAGGTTTGTCCAGACCTTCAAGAAGGCCATAAAGGCCATGGGTAATGAAGACATAAATCTACAACATAAGGTAGATAACTTCTTGTTGGCGTACAGGAATGCAACACATGCGGTCACAAACCAAACTCCCGCCATGATGTTTTTCAATAGAAGACTAAGATGCCGGCTGGATTTGATCAAGCCAAACATCAGAAGGGACGTAGAGAACCGGCAATTTCAAGGCATGAATGAAAGGCCAACTAGAACCTTCCAGATAGGTCAACAAGTTTTGGCCCGGGACTACCGTACCGAGAAATGGCAGCCTGGAACTATTTGCACACGACTAGGACCGCTGATGTACACCGTGGACATTGGTGAAAGCATAATAAGGCGCCATGCTGACCAGATCATAGCGTCATCTGAAAAGGGACAACCTACACCACAACTCTATACGCCTAATGATGAAGCAGAGATACCCATAGCATCTACCTCCGATCCGGTGATACTGGAACCAGATGAACCCGACACTGACATTCAAGCCAAATCGACCTTGCCAAAAGAACCTACTACACCACCGAAAACTATTACACCACCGAGGCGTTATCCGGACCGAGTCAGGAAGCCTCCAGAGAGACTGAATCTGTGAACTGTTTTTACATGAAGTTGTGTATATATGTTATGATGTTATGTTTAATGGATATATATACTGTTAACCTAAAAAGGGAGGATTGTAGTGTATGTAACCGTTCCACCTTTAAGAGAACTATTTTAAGGGTTGCACTACTTTATGTTGGCTGCTGTATACTGCAATACCGGTGGTGACCACACCGGTATATAAGTGCTGTGTAATGATTTATTGGGCAGTTCCGCCCTGACCTTCAACTAGTAAAGACCTGTTAAAGTTTACTCTTGTGGTCTGTGTAATAATTCTCATTATAACACACAGACTTAACAGCAACGATCCAGTCCTGTCTGAGGTAATGGACGATGTCATTCGAGGGAGAGCGATAGGAGATTCTCCTAGTTTGAAACCTTTCGTTTCAAAAGAAAAATGAGCTCTCCGTCCAGGCAGGTTGTCTTCTTTGGGGACGCCGTGTCATCATTCCGCCACCTCTGAGGGAACCTATACTGCAACAACTTCATACAGGCCACAGTGGGATGGTTCGGATGAAGGAAATGGCAAGAAGCTACTTCTGTTGGCCAGGTCTCGATGGGAATATTGAGGAGAAAGCCAAAACATGTTCCCCATGTCAAAGAATGTTCCACAGCTGGCAACCCTACACCCCTGGGATTGGCCTGCAGAAGTGTGGCAGCGAGTACATGTGGACTTCGCCGGTCCTTTCGAAGGGAAGATGTTTATGGTGGTTGTGGACGTTCGTAGCAACTGGCCGGAGGTCGCTGTGATGAGGTCAACCACGGCAGAGAAAACAATTGAGAAACTTGGTGAGATGTTCAGTCGTTATGGCTCACCGGAACAACTCGTAAGTGAAAATGGTCCACAATTTGTATCACAGGAGTTTGCAACCTTCCTGCATGTGAATGGTGTCCAACACATCAGGTCTGCGCCCTATCATCCCTCTACTAACGGCCAGGCAGCAAGGTTCGTGCAAACTTTGAAGCACGCCTTGAAGGCATCGCAAGGTCAGGGCTCAATCCACCAACGTCTGAACAGCTGCCTGTTGTCCTACAGGAACGAGCCGCATGTCACAACCAAAACTTCCCCCGCTTCGCTCATGATGAAGAGGCAGTTGCGGACAAGTTTTGACTTACTCAAACCTCCAAGGGCAGAGCAGGTTGTCCATCGTCAACAACAAGCTCAAGTTGAAAAGAGAGAGAAAAGAGCCAAGGAGAGATGGTTTCATCCGGGTGAGCACGTCCTAGCTCGAAACTACAACACTGGACCGAAATGGGTTCCTGCTACGTTGATCGCGCAGACGGGCCCTGTGTCTTACACGGTTGAGACTGCTGAGGACGTCGTCTGGAGAAGACACACAGATCAACTGTTGCTAGGAGCAGAGACAGCCACAGAGGCTCCAACGGCTGGTTGGCCTGAACTGTTTCCGAATGATACTGCAAACCAGCATCCTTTGCCACAGTGCTCTTCTCCAACACAGGAAGTCAAAGAGACTGTTCCACCTGTGCAAACTCCTGACTTTCAACTGACACAGGCACCTTCTCCATCCAGGCCTGTGTCAATGCCTACTGCTGTGGAAGCCAGCGATGACCGCCGGTATCCTGTCAGAGAGCGGTGGCCTCCAAGACGCTTGGATCTGCAGGCTTAGTGACTTACCCACAAGACTGGGGCAGAAAACCCCAGGGTAAAGTCAGGGTTTGAGGCAGTCTACCTCTACCTTAGGTTAGTTGAGTGTATTGAAAGTAACTTACCTATTGAGGAATAATGTGGACCTTCCATTTAAGAGGGGAGGAAATGTTATATATTGTGTGTTCTATTGTGTGTTCTCCTCCCAACTGTGGTGGCGCTGTCACAGGAGATAAATGGTTGGGTATTCTCTCGGTTAAGTTTAGCTCTCTTTGTTCGGAACTTTCCAGAACTTCCTTTCCTTCCAATAAAGCACTTCATGTTTGAATCTCTGAGTTCTGAGTCCTAAATTGTGCCTAGGTAGAAAGGTACCGACACAACACTTCCATTCCTCCCTAAACCTCTCCCTCCAGCTAAACTCTCCCATGCATATTTACAACCATCCACTTGACCTTATCATCTCCCATGGCTTCTTTACTCCCATGATCTCAATCAGTGACAAGGCTATCTCCAACCACTTTCTGTATCCCTCACCACCTGCATCCCCTTACCCCTTCCAATCCCACTTCCTTCTGTGGAAGCCCCAGGAAAAACCTCCCTCAAGTCACTTACAGCTGAACTTTAAACTCCCAACTACCCAGCATTTGGCCTTCCATTTGCCATAATACTTTAATGCCGTTGTTCCCAGCAAAACCTTTATCCTCTCCCACCCCAGTTGTTTCCCCAGTACGGGAAAACCACCCAATACTCAAGGATGATCCTGGAGAGCCTGGATAACCCACAGTTTCTTTTCTGCGCTGCCAACTATCTCCTTAAACCCCTCTTTCCTACCCGCACCACCCTCACCTCCAGCTCCAGTGTGAGGAACTCAGGCATCCTTATCACTAAGATCGAGGCCCTCCATCCAGCTGCCTCTGCTTCTTCCCCCTCTTCTTCCTGCACCACAAACCAAACCTCCCACCAGACTTCCCACCCTAGCCCTGAAATTGCATCCTTCTCTTGTTTCTCTCCTATCTTCCTTTATCCACTCTTCGACCTCATCTTGTCCCTGAGAGCCACCTCCTGCTCATTTGACCCATTTCCCATTAAACTGCTGACTACCCAAATTCCCTTCCTGGCCCCCATGCTGGTTGACATTGTAAGTGGTTCCCCTTCCTCAAGCACCAGCCCCCTTCATTTCAAAACTCCTATCCTCAGAAATCACACCCCTCCCATCCTCAGAAATCACACCCTCGACCCCTCTGCCCTTAAACACTACAGCCCCATCTCCAACCTCCCTTTTCTCTTCAAAGTCGTTGAACTTGTTGTCGCCTCCCAAGTCCATGGCCACCGTTCCCATAACTCCATGTTGAATCGTCTCCAATCAGGTTTCCGTCCCTGCAACAGCACCTACACGGCCATAAACAAAGTCACAAATTACATCCTCTGTGACAGTGACTGTGGCACCACTCCTTATTTCTGAGGCATCCTCCAGGTCTACAACCATGCCCCAAACTCTTTTTCCCTTCAACTCTGGCCTCTTTTGCATCCACCCCCACACCACCCCCTCCCCCCACCCTACACGCCAACATTAGTGACTGTGTCTTCAACCGCCTGGGCTCCACGCTCTGGAATTCGCTCTCTAAATCTCTACAACTCGTCACCTCCCTCTCCTCCTTTAAGACTCTCTTTAAAACGCACCTCTTTGACCAAGCTTTTGGTTGCCCTATCTAATAGCTTCTTTTTTGGCTCAGTGGCCATTATCTTTGATTAAGCGGCTTGGCATGTTTTTCTACTTTAAACACACTGGCCTAGAAATTGAGTTTGCGCTGCGCCGGGGCTTAACGCCGGAAATTTAGCGCCGGTGCTAAGTCGCGCTGTGCGCGCCAAAAATTCAGTAGCGCCGCGCCCAAACGGCTGCTGGCGCTACTGAAGGCTGTTTGCGCCTGAAAACTGGCGCTATGCGCCGCATTGCGGCGCTATTCCGGCGCTGCGGCGCCCGATGCGGTGCGGCAGGCTCGGGAAGTGCAGGCCTCCTCCTTCAGTTAAGGAGGAGCTGCCTGCACCCGCCCGCTGGCCGGTTCAATCGCCACAAAAATGAGCCCGGCACCTCGGGGAAGTGCCGGGCTCGCAGCCGAGAAGCATCTGTTCCGCGGGGGGGGGGTGGGGGAGTCCGGGGAGGGAGGTGCGGGCAGGCGGCCGGCGGGGAAAGCGGCCGGCCGCCGCTCCACCTTTATGCGCCGGCGCAAAGTCGTGTAAGACTCTGTTGCCAGAGTCTTAGTTGCGGCTGCCACGGGCGAGGCGTCCGCAACTGAATTTCGGCGCTGGGGCCCGTCACCACGGCAACCGGGACGCTGCGCACACCGATGACGTCATCGGTGCCGGCGCAGCGCTACCGGTGTAACGCCGATGTTGGGCCCGAGTCAATTTCAAAACCGGCTGTAAGTCCAGCGCAATGCCCTCTAGCGCCGCAAAATGGGCGCTAAGCCCACTCAATTTCTAGGCCACTATCTAAATGCAAGTTGTCGTGGCTGATTATTCAGACTACCTAAGATGCAGCAGAACCGAATGTAAAGCCTGGGATATTGAATTTATAATAGCAAATGAGAATTAACACGTGTCAGCTTGCATTTGCTATAATAAAAGAGCTAACTTTATATAATCCTGTAGTGGTACACACAGAACTTTTTAATCCCCATTTTTCCTCTCTTTCTTCCATCCAATGATTTGCTTGATGACTCAGTCAATAAAACACGCCACTTAGAAGAAGGTTGGGGTCAATAATCTGCGGAGGCTGGGATCCCAATGCAGGTCTCAGTTTTTTCACATTACTTTAAGGCAATTAATAGCTGAAAACCCTTAATTTTAATTATGATACATGGCAGATTAAGTCAATGCTCTACTTGACTAATCTGGAAAACCCCTACAGTTTAAAACAATTACTTGCAAGTTATAAAGCCTATTCAGCTATCAATTACGGTCTAACAAAGTTAGATATTAATATTCACACTCCTCATTTAAATTTTTCATTTTTTTTTCAAGAAAGGAACAGTTCACCATTCTCAGCCCAAGCTGTATTATCTCCACTTGTACCTGTATCCCTTCCGTAATATTAAACATCTATGATTATACCAAACAACCCCTTCATCTAGTAATACAGTATAGGAACAGACTTTTTGCGATCTTTGCAGGGACACAGTTGTTCCCCAAATTGCTTCATTAGCTTCAATTAATTAAAGAATGGTTTCATTCAAAATATTCTGGTGATTTTCTCTCAATTTGTCTTTGAGCGTTTAAATTGAGATTTTCCTCATAATTACTTTAAAATAGCACACTTCCCCCTTTAAAGTGCTTGCTATTGCCTTAATTTCCCCATTGCTGCTATTTAGTGCTTCCTCAATTTAGCAGCTGTTTGTTCTAAAGTGATTATGGTGCTACAAACGAATAACAAAAAAGTCATTGTACCTTTAAAGATGCCAAAAGGTGACTTTCCTTCTTGATCTGTCTGCCAGGTGACACAGTAGAAGGCTTGTGTGACTAAAACTTTATCATTACTGTTTCCGCAGCCAATTTAAACTACAGTGTTAGAAGCTTAATACTTCCCCATCATTTGTTTGTCATAGTAAAGCTATCCACAACTAAAAAAAGTTGCATTCCAAAAAAATGTTGCTTGAGACATCTTAGTGCGCAATGCATTGTGTGGTGTGATGCATTTCGTTGAGTGTCAGCTGTGGCTCAGTTGGTAGCACCTTCGCCTCTGAGTCAGAAGGTTGTGGGTTCACAGTCCCACTCCAGAGACTTGAGCACAAAAATCTAGGCTGATACTCCAGTGCAGTGCAGAGGGAGCACTGCACTGTCAGAGGTGCCGTCTTTTGGATGAGATGTTAAACTGAGGCCCCGCCTGCTCTCTCAGGTGGATGTAAAAGATTCCATGGCACTATTTTGTAGAAGAGCAGGGAAGTTATCCCCGGCGTCCAATATTTATCGCTCAATCAACTTAACGGGCTAAAAATTGAGGGGCGCTAACTTCGCCGGGGCGCTGATGGAAAAATTAGCGTCCCCGCGCCGGAAATTGAGTGGTTGCGCCCCAAGAGGGAAGCGGGGTGCTGTGAGTCAATATTGCGGCGTTATGTGCTGCAGCACCACGCGCTGCGACATGTTGTGCCACGGTATTGCAGGTCTTCCTCCCCTTCTTAAAGGGGCGGGGCCTTGTGCAGCATGACCTGTGACGTAGCTGGGCCCCCGGGGATCGGGAGTGCAGACAAAAGAGCCCGGCACTCAAGAGAAGTGCTCGGCCCTTGGAGCGCAGCCAGCACTACGCGGGGGTGGGGCGTTTCAGGAGGTCTGAGACAGGAACGCAGGCAGGTGCTGGCAGGCGGCCAGCAACAAAATTGGCCGCCCCGCATCTCGCCTTTAAATTGCGCCACCCTGGCCGCAGGTACGCCCCCCCGACCCCGTCGGACATAGCGTCTGGCAGTAAGTCAGGGGGTGCTCCCGAAGATCATGGTCGAGGCGTCAGCGGGGCACTGCGCACACCAATGACATCATCGCCAGCGGCGCAGCACCGCAGGGTGCTACCGGTTAGTGCCACCACTAACCTCCCGCTGAATTTTGCAGGAGGCGTGGGCAGTGCTGCGCCCGGGCGCTAGTTGCATTGCGTCCTGTTAGCGCCCTCTGAAGGCGCTAATGGGCGGCGCAACCAACTGAATTTTTCCCCCAACAAAACAGATTATCTGGTCATTATCACATTGCTGTTTGTGGGAGCTTGCTGTGCGCAAAATGGCTGCCCCATTTCCTACATTGCAACAGTGACTACACTTCAAAAAGTACTTCATCAGCTGTAAAATGCTTTGGGACATCCGGTGGTTGTGAAAGGTGCTACATAAATGCAAGTCTTTCTTTTCTTTTGATACTGAACCATACAAACCAGAAGGGCCAAGGCTCAATTCGTGGCCAAATGTTGAGTTTCGTCTCCGCCCCTGCTGCCTATCTGCTGCTGAAACCTTCATCCATGCTTTTGTTACCTCCAGACTCAGCTATTCCAATGCTCTCCCGGCTGGCCTTCCATCTTCCACCCTCCGTAAACTTCAGCTCACCTTAATTCTGCTGCCTGTATCTTGAGTCGCACCTAGTCCCATTAGCCCAACACCTATGTGCTCACCAAGTCTCTCCAAATATTGGGCCTCGGGCCTCAACATTCAGCCGTGGGTGGACATGAACTCACTCGCGGCCAAATTTCTAGGCCATTATAACAAAGAATCATTTTATTTTACAAATGAATTAAGCACAATTGACCAGATTTTGCAACAAGAATAACGGTGAGGCTAAGAGCGCTCACCATTATAATGGAGAAAATCCGACAGCAACTTCTGGCACCCGCTCATGCGCAGTTAAACGTAAAAATCCGGAAGTTGCTGTCAGAGATACCCTGCTGCTCCACAGGGTGCACTGTTGCCGCCCTTGCCGATAGAGTCGGCAGTGAAATGAATTCAGCGGCGTGAGCTTGGAGTGCTTACCCATTAGTTCCACACTAAAAATGGCTGAACAAGTTAGTGCTGGTGCATTCAGGTGTAAATGAGTTTTTAACAGTGTAATAAATGATCATTACTGTTGAACAACCTCTCTGGCCCTGAATTTTAATTTTACAAGTGTGGAGTTTCATTCCCTCAGAAGAAAATTAAAATTAAAATAATTATTTTTTAACTTTTTCTGCCTGTCTCTTTTATCTCTCTCCCTTAATCCCATCTGTATTTTTCAGATTTTATTTTGCTTTCTGTACATCATTTAAATCTAATTTTGTTTCCTGCTTTATACTTCCTGGTTTAGACTCTGCGGCCGTGAATTTGCAAATGGATGCGGCTTGGGAGCGGATCAGTTGGTTTCCGGCTTCCAGTCCCGCCCCCAACTTCATCCGGCCCACGGACATGATTTTACGTCGATTGGCCTCGTTAAGCCTGCCCTGCGGGTTTGCCGGCCAATTAAGAGGAAGCCAGTTAGATGTCGTCATTTGATGACGTGTCAGCTGCTGGTTTTCTTAAAGGGACCACGCACAATTTTCCTTTGACAGCTCATTTCTCAGTGTTTGGCAGTATTGAGGTGCTGCAAACACTGATAATCACTGTACAAAGGTGAGCTCTTACACCCAGGCTCTCCAGTGACTCCCTCCATAGGCTAGAACAGATGGCAGCTGCAGGTGAGGTTACAGAAACAATCTGTCACTGGTGAGAGAGGTTCTCCCAATGAGGTGGTACTAGACAGCCAATCCTAAAATTGTTACCTACTGAAAAGTGTAAATGCATTCAAAATGATTTTCCCAACATTTCTTACCTCTGAAACTCACCAGTGCACCATTGGATCCTTCACAGCACTTCTGCAGCTGTCATTAATGCAGAAACATTACAGCAGACTCACAACACACCACACTTACCTGGCATGGTGTCAGGATGTCAGGCAACAAAATTGAAAAAGAGCCTGTTAACAAGTATCAAGTGCCTGTTAACAGCCAGGTAAGTGGCTATAATCCTCTTCCCACCGCTAAGTGTCGGGTCCATGTGCAAATCGGGGACCCAACACTTGGGAAGATTGATTGGAGGCGGGTTGACAGCAGGTTTCCTACCCGCAGTCAATCTTCACGATTTTGGCCACCAGTCTCATTGCCAGAGGCCGCTCACCGGTCACACCGTTCCACAGCAGAGTCTGGGAGGCTATCAGGAGTAGAGCTATGGCTGGAAGCGGCCCACGGAATTAATGTGGACCCCGGAGGTACAATCCTGCATCCAGGCTCCACAATAAGGCATGTAAAAAGGTTAAAACTTACCTTTCGGGTGGTGTAAAGGACGCCTCTTGTTTGTCCTTACCCAAAATGGCAGGCCGGACGGAAATGTGTGCAAGCTTCCTGCCCACTGTATTAGGGCTTTAGTAAACTGAGTAGTGCCTGAAAAATGCGGACTAATTTCTAGACCAATTTCTTTATCTATGCTAATACTTAAAGTATACTTAAAGAAATACTCCTATTTCTCATCTACATGCTGCCCCTCGACGACATCATCCGAAAACACAATGTCAGTGTACGCTGACGACACCCAGCTCTACCTCACTACTACTTCGCTCGACCCCTCCACTGTCTCTAAATTGTCAGACTGCTTGTCCGACATCAAGTACTGGATGAGCAGAAATTTCCTCCAATTAAATATTAGGAAGACCGAAGCCATTGGCCCAGAAATTCGGGTTGGGGGCTTCCCGCGGGTGCAAGCCCCCGACCTGCACTTACCTTGCGCGCCGGCCGTTGTGCTGTGGGCCCGCGTGCGATTCCGATCCTGGGCCTCCTCCAACTGCCGGTGCACAGTGCTTGCGTATCCCAGGGGCGCAGTTAGTTCGATGCGTCCCCTGGGATCACGTGGGCCATGGAGAGCCAATGGTAGCAGGGAATGCTTCATTCATAAGTTTGAAATCACATTTTTTAAATAAACTATAAATTACATGAAATAACTATTTTAAACAATAATTTAAATTTTTGAAAAAAGTAATTTTATTTTCTAACGGGGCTAAAAATAAACTTACCTTTCTTTAAAGTATTTAAAAATAATAAACCTGTGGAAAAAATGTTTTAATTTTAATTAATTCACTACTTACCTTGTAAAAAGCAGGCCTTGCGACTGCTTTTTACATGTCTAACTTCTGGAGACATACCCTCCCGGGAAAACCTGCAAAGAAAACATAAGTTCAATGCACACGCGCTGCCTCTCCTGCGCATGCGTTCAACCTCTGAACCCCTTCTTTCAGGGGAATGGAAGTGTCGGTTTCCCACGCATGCGCAGTGCATGCAGGAAACCAGCACTTCAATTGGGCTTACGGGTGAGTACCCCGTGCGTACTTACCCGTGGAGACCCGAATTTCTGGGCCATTGTCTTTAGTCCCTGCCACAAACTCCATTCCCTAGCCATCGACTTCATCCATCTCCCTAGCATCTGTCTGAGGCTGAACCAGGCTGGCCTCCCACTTTCTTCCCTATGTAAACTTGAGCTCATCCAAAACTCAGTTGCCTGTGTCCTAACTCGCACCAAGTCTGCTTCTAGCATGATGTTTTTTAAACTAGCGCAGAAGATCGTGGAGACTCCACTTGCGCTGAACGTAGTTTGCACTTAAATTTCAAGATCTTTTGCGCCGGTGTAAGATTCAAAATTTTCAGTAATTTAATCACGCAAGAAAACAGGGTTAATAAGACAGTTTTATTGACCAAAAGAAGCTTGTACAGAAAAACCTTTGATAAAAAAGGGCATACAAAATGGCCGCCGGACCTCGTGATCAGTTTCTGGGAGCATTTGATTTCTGTTACTGCAAGCCAGACAGGCTTGTGGATTGAGGACAGTAAGCCCGCGAAAGCCAGTATCGGGAAAACGAAACTCAGGGAACTGAGCATACATATTAATTGGATTCTAAGTACAGGACAGTTTCAGGTAACAGGATGGGGCCCATCAAGAAATGGGCGGACTTTTGAATGAACACTTAAACGGTTTTTCCTTTGTACAGTAAATGGGTTTAACAGCCATCAAGGGCAATCTCCAGACCGATCAATATACGAACCGAGTTACGGTGACAAAGTAAAAGACATTATCGGCCAGGAAGGCCAGTTAAGCTATCACCAACTCCCGTTGTAAGACAAAGCACCCCTGCAGAGATTTCTGCCCGCCAAAAATATTACAAAGACAGGACTATGATTTGGCGGGAGATAAGACAGTCCCAAAAAGGTATAACTGTGGATTGAAAAGTCCATCAGGCGCTTCGCTTCAGATTCACGCTTCGGGAACACGCTTCTTCTACCTCGGTAGCTTCGGAATTCGAGTAGGACGTTTCGGGACAGACTCTTTGGTTAAGGCAGCGTGGTCGGTGTTCGGCCAGGCAAGGCTCGGCCACGACGGGGAGACGACGAGGGTGGCCCGGGTACTGTTGTCAGGAGATCATCGACGACCCAGGCCGAAGGAGAAGACACCCTCAGGAAAACCGACGATCCAGGCCGGAGATAAAAGGACACTCCGGGCCCAGCCCTCCAGGGCCTCAACATACCATTCGACCAGGAACTTTCCATGTGCAGTTCTGCAACATCACATCGGTGACTGAGCCTTCCATGGGCATCCAGTTCTTAAAAGTCACGTCGGTAACGGATTCAGCCATGACGAGCGCTCATCGAGACTGTATCTGCTGCTCCATCGCCTGAGAGAAAAACAAACTGCGCCAGAAGTTTCCAAATCCACGTGACGACGGAAAGCTGTGCCAAAAGGCTGCGAACCCCCTTTTTGCGAATCCAAAAGTGGTGAGCATGATTCCGAGTTCCTCAAGTCGAAACTTAGTTTAGGTCTAGGGGAGGGGGTTAAGGGAAATCGTAATGTGTTTCCCCTTTTACGACGTGCCGTGTGTTCCCCATTTCCATAGAGTTAAGTTTATAGATATGTGCATGATTGTAGTTATTTTAATCTGTGCTTATGACATGTATTTTACAATGCTGCAAACTGTTTTATAATAAAAGCCTCCATTTCGTGTTATTCAACCTGGTCTATTGAGTTTTTCTCTGCACTACAGTTCCCTGCACCTAAGTCCAAGGTCTAGAACCGTAGGGAAGAGTGGGTCGAACCACTCAAGGGTAATTATTGCACGAAGCCTGGTAGGAGACCAGAACGAGCAAGAGAAACCCCCTACAGCGGTTATGTCGATTTTGGCGGAATTACACCAACAAAACCAGCATAACCGAGCGGAAACCCCAGGCCATTTTGTGTAAATAGTAGGTTTGGAATAAAACCCTGCTCTTTTAAAGACCCTCATTGTAAACTGAATGAAATCCTGCTGATTTTTCATATAGAGTGAATAACACTTATCAAGAAAAATATTTGCCAGTCAGTCACAGTTCTGAAGCTATAACATTAGTCTGTATGCATATTAATTCTCACTAAATGTGTTGTGTTTATGGGTTTTTTAATAGCATGATTAATCCAGAAAGAAGCACATAAACATAAATGTACATAAATTTATATTATGCATAACATAAATTAATTTTGGAGTATTGCTTTTACAGTACAACTTCTTTGAGATTCATTGATGTCTCTTTCTAATGATATGTCTTTTTAACAAGGTTGAGGCAATATAAGTGCATGATTTAAACTTTACTGTCAGTGTATTTAAATTCAGGAATTTAATCGCATAATGCAGTGATATCACTCCTTTATTTATATCATTTTTTTCGTTGTTTGGAGACACCCACATCTTCTCCTCTGTTGACAAAAAAAAAGTGTTAATAAATTAAAATGTCAAGTCGGTAATAAGCACTCCTTTAGATGTAATTGATGTCATAGTGCAGGTCTGCTTGTCATAGATTAAAGATTTTTAGTGGTAGGTAGTTAAAAGAATGTGCTAGGAATATCTCAGCTTTTAAAATGCAAAATGTTAAAGGATATTAATCTTTTAACAGCATTAAGATCATGCTTTCCTTTCCTTAACTACTTAATCAATTCATCTCTGCGCTGAAAAGAAGCAGCTTGAGTTTAATGGAGCAGCAGGATCTTGTAAGTCGGTGGCTATCCTTTTACCTTGACCAAACCCCAGAAATATAATCTTCTGCATTAATGTAACCACATGCACTTCAGGTAACTGATGCAATACTGATAAAAGAGTGATATCTCCAAGGATTTAGTTTTCGCCACATTTTGCAGCTGATAATATTATGCTAATTATTCAAAATATAAACACGCAGACTATTACTGTGCCACATTTACATTCCAGCAGAGGCCAAGTTCAAATTGTCATTAACATTTGTATTAAAACCTGTTGGAGTTTATATTTCACTGTGTGTTGAAAGATTTCAGTGGGCGAGGGTGGGACTGAAATAATAATTCTGTTTCTAGATTCATAATGAAATGTGATTTCATGGCAGCTGCACTTTAATATAACAGAATACTAATACAAGCAAGCTCCAATTGAGTAAGTGTTTGATCTCCGTCTGATCTTTCATTCTCCATTTATACAACACTGAATTTAGGTTATACCTATCAGGAAAGATTGAACAGGCTGGGGCTCTTTTCTCTGGAAAGGAGAAGACTCAGGGGCCGCAAATTCAATAGAGGAGGTGGGTTAGCGTCGGGTCGCCTGGTGGGCGGGTTCTGCTTCCGCTTCCGGTTTCAGCTGCTCCCGATTTCTGATTTCCGATTTTAGTTTAAGTGCCCTAATTAGTCCCGTCATGCATGCTGGCCAGTCCAATGAGTGGGAGCATATCTTATGAAGGAATAGCCATGATTCAGAGAAATACATGATACCATGAACAGATTTCTAATATTATTAATACATGATATACTGGGTTTAAAAATCTAAAGCCTCAGAGGCACAAGCTGTAAAACCTCAGACATAGGCTGTAAACAGAGAACAGGCTTCTGAGATAAAGATAAGTTGATAACAAAGTTGTAAACAAGCTTTGAAATGGGAATTCGTTAAATATACTAAAACAATGAAAGATTGAAGCAAACCATTGGTGCTTCTGAAAGGTTTAGAGATTGGAGGTAGCACAATG
The DNA here is from genome assembly GCF_052327205.1 of Somniosus microcephalus. NCBI lineage: Eukaryota > Metazoa > Chordata > Chondrichthyes > Squaliformes > Somniosidae > Somniosus > Somniosus microcephalus. The sequence goes on along the minus strand of NC_140996.1, from coordinate 30,694,102 downwards.
AGAAGACCCAGTTTAAAGTGTTAAGAAATAACACATTGAACAGAAACACAAGCATTAAAAGAACCATGTGCCTTTGAAACATGATATCAAGTAAAAGAAACACCTGCTGGTCAAATAGTTTTTATGTTAAACTTGGATGACAGGAAACACGATTAAATATGCAACCAATTGAGATAGTTAGAAATGCATGAAACATTCAGTTGCAGTGTCTTTAATTTATATACATAGTAAATATGATACCAACAAGGACACTTTGAAGATATAACTTCAATAGAGACACCAAGCAATTACATTGTGTTTGTATTAAACTTGGAGCAGCACAGAGTCACAACGTCTGCTAAAAACCAGTAAAGCCAATATTAAGAATTGAATGAAGAATCTTCGATAAGAATGGCATCAAACAGAAACCATTGCTGTCATTGTTTTTATGATGGTTTTTGGAACACCTAAAGGTAGAGAAATAATTATGCATGAAATAGTTGAATTGATAGTAAGATAGAAAGCATTCAAACAGAGGTATCAATAAAGACAATTAGCTGACATCAGCAGAGAACATCAAAGAAGAAACCACTGCCAAAATAGTATAAAAATAGACCTTTTCAACAGAAAGGCAGAACTCGCTGAATGAGCAAAGTGTTTCTCAACTCTTCAGAGGCATCTCTGTAAGTCTTTAACTTTGAGTCTTGGGTTGTCACCTAGTGTATCACAGCTCACTAGTGAGCACCAGCAGATAGTGGAGACAGTGACAGCCATGGAGAGTCCTCGTCAGAGGTCGCAGGGCGCTCCTAGCTCTGCTCAGCTGCATGTGGACCCTGTGCCTCTGGGGCCATCCAGAAAGAGAACTCCAGGAACAAGTGCAGGAGTCTCTGACAGGGTTTGCATCCAGGGTAACTGCAAGTGTGGAGAGAATGGAGGAGTCCATCTCTAACATGAGCACTGCATTGTGGAGGCAATGGTGCATGAACGTGCCTCCATGGAAAGGGTGGCAACCTCCATGGAGGACATAAGTCGCCAGACTCAGGAGAACATGGTGACTCTTCTAAATAGAGGGTCTGCTATGGAGGATAGATGGGCATCTATTGAGGAGAGATACCAGAGGTACATGGACGTCCCCATTATGAGGATTGTCAGTACAGAGATGGGTCCTCATGGCCCCACTGATGTGCAACAAGGTGCTCTCCAGCCACTTGCTAGCACTGAAGTGCGGGTGACCCATGAGAGGGATGTTGATGGCAGACAACAAGGACGTGTGGGCTCCTCTCCAAGCGCTTACACGACCATGCCACTGCGGAGCCCTCGGTCAGAGCACCAGATTCCTCATCCAGCTGAGATGGCCGTCTCAGCCCCTGCATAGCCACAGGAAGAGCAGACTGTGGAGGAACCCTCCCAGGCTCCCAAACCCAGAGGACGCCTGCCAAAGACGTCTAGGCAGGCGCAGCATCAAAGTGAGCAAGGTGCCTCTACATCTACTGAAGCCACAGGGGAAGCACTATGTAGAAGCATGTGTAAGAGGAAGTTAACACACAAATAGTCACAAGTGTAGTCACTTGGGTGTTTTGTTCTGTTGTAAAGTATTGATTGCCATCCTTTTGAGATGTGATTAAACAAAAGTGATGGCAAAGAGTTGAAGTTCTGGCCTATGTATTCTGGGAAATGGAAGTTGCACATTGAGGGCTCAGGGTGACTTGCATTTGTAATGATGGTGCTGAAAGTAATAGGAAAGCACCATTTATTGGAGAGATGATGTATGGCGTGTTAAGAAGGTCGTCCACACATTCATAGCAATATCCCAGCCACCTGTGGTTGAAGCGTAAGCTTACGCAAATCTGGCATGGATGAGTGCATCCCTTACCTGATGGCCAACAATGTGGTCGCATGCTGCTGGATTGGCCACATCTGGCCCCGCAAAGCGCTCCTCCTCCTCGTCCTCATCTTCGTCCTCCTACTCTTCTTCCTCCTCCTCCTCGGCCTCCTCCCCATCCTCTTCCTCCTCATCATCCTCCTCCTTATCCTCCTCTTCTTCCGAGGAGGCTGTGCGCTGAGCCACTTGTTCCTCAGGCAATGCCAAGCCATGCAGCTGTGTGATGTTGTGCCGGGTACAGCAGATGACGATGATTCTGGACACCCTGGTTGGTGCATACTGCAGGGCTCCACCAGATCTGTCGAGTTATCGGAATCGCATTTTGAGCAAGCTGATGGTTTGCTTTATGATGCTTCTGGTTGAAATGTGGATCAGATTGTACCGCTCCTCAGCTTCATTTGATGGCCTCCACATCAGTGTCATGAGCCACTTTTTCAGGGGATAGACCTTGTCGCCAAGTAGCCATCCGGAAAGTTGGGTTGGCGGATTGAAGAACTGAGGCACAGTAGACTGCCACAGGATGAAGGAGTCATGGCAACTGCCAGGGTACTTTGCGCAAACATGCATAATGTTCTTCCTGTGGTTACACACCAGCTGGACGTTAAGGGAGTTGAAGCCCTTGTGGTTCACAAATACAGCTGGGTTGTGATGGGGTGATGGGGTGCCCCAATGGCCACATGTGTGCAGTCTACAACGGCCTGCACCCTTGGCAAGCCTGCCATATTTGTAAAGCCAACCGCACGCGCGGTAACACTTGCTTCATCCGTGGAGAAGTGGATGTAATTGTGCGGTTTTACAAAGAGGGCATCGGTAGCCAGCATAATGCCGCTGATGTGTGCTGATGATCCCTGGAAGGAGCCCGAAGCAAAGAAGTTGAGTGCAGTGGTGACTTTGACAGCCACTGGTAAGGGATGTCCACCCATTCCTCTGGGCTCCAGGTGTTGCTGCAGCATTGTGCAGATGTCAGCGACTACCTCTCGCGAAAGTCTCAGCCTCCTTTGGCACTGCTGCTCAGTCATGTTGAGGAAGCTCATCCTCTGCCCGTAAACCCAGTGTTGGGGGTATCTCCTGCGGCGAGGTGCAGCCCTGCACTGATGCCCTCTGCCCTGCGCAGCATCAGGTGGCTGAGGAGAAGGTTGGTGCTCCTGTTGTTGCTGCTGCTGTTGTGCCTGATTCTGCTGCTGCCACAGCTGCTCTTCCTCCGAATCTGATGACCAGGATGAGAGGATATAAATGGTTCCCATTCCGCTGGTATATATCTCAGTCGAGGAATGCAGGTTTTTTGCGCTCAGACAAAGTAGCCAGAGCGTATTCCAAGGAGGTCACACAGCAGATGGATTTCAGCGTGAACACACACAAGATTAGTAGAGCTGCAAAAAGTGTCCCAAACCTCAAAGCACTAAGTTGTGGCATCTGAAACTATGAGAGATTGCAGGACAGTTTTAAGCTGATCGAGCAGCTGCCAACAATTCAAACCCGGCTCAATGCAGCTGCCGTGTTTTCTGAAGGCGGGCAGCACGCAGATAAAGCTGCAAAATCCAAACAGGTTGTCCAGGCAGTTAACAAGCTGTTAACTGCCTTAAGTGCCTCTCCCGTCGTTTGGTGTCGGGTCCAGTTGGGAGCCGCTGACCTGACACTTGCCAAAGTAGCGTGGAGGCGGGGTGGTGACAGGTTCGCAGCCCACCATCAATTTTTCCGATTTTCGCTACCAACCCGCCTCCAAACATGCCTCTAACGTCTATTAAATTCGTGGCCAGGGAGTCAGAGGTGACCTGATAGAGGTCTTCAAGATTATGAAAGGGTTTGATAGAGTAGACATAAAGAGGATTTTTCTACTTGCAGACAAGAACAGAACTAGGGGGCGTAAACATAAGATAGTCACTAATAAATCCAATAGGGAATTCAGGAGAAACTTTTTACTCAGAGAATGGTTTGAATGTGGAACTCGCTACCACAGGGAGTAGTTGAGGGAAATAGCATCGATGCATTTCAGGGGAAGCTAGATTAACACATGAGGGAGAAAGGAATAGAAGGATATGTTGATGGGGTGAGATGAAGAGGGGTGGGAGGAAGCTTGTGTGGAACATAAACACCAGCATGGACTTGTTGAGCCGAATGGCTTGTTTCTGTGCCATAAATACTTTGTAATACAGTATTTTGTAACTTTGAATTCTTACTAAAAGCCGTTTAACTTAACAAAAGTTTATCCTTTAATTATAATGTACTGTACCCAAATGTCCCAAAGTGACCCTATGAATCATTTTAGTTTGTATCTTTCACTGTTTCCAAAGTCATGCGTAACTCTAAACAGAATTGCTTGTTCTTGAAAAGAGATGCTTTTCTGTCCCTCTCAAGTATTTTGGTGTTTTATTTCCAATTGATCCAACCACATTGGCCCTGAAATTAGGATCGGGAGCTTGCCGCGCGTGCAAGCCCCCGATGTGCACTCACCCTGCGCGCCGACATCTGAAGCCCGGGCCTGCTTGCATTTCCTGTCACAGGCCCGGTTCAGCTGTCGGCGCGATGTGCTTACCTGATCCAGCGGCGTAGTTAGTGCGATGTGCCGGCTGGGATCAGGTGAGCACTGTGCAGCCAATCAGGGGAGGGGAAACTCATTCATGAGTTTGACAGTAAGAACTGTCAAACTCATGAAAAGTATGGGCTGCCAAAACACTACTTAAACTTTAAATAACATTTTAAAAAACATCCCGCTGATTATATTAACTATAAATAAGTTTTTAAAAATGTTTTAAACAATTAATCAACTTTTTGAAAAAAATAAATTTTTAAAAAATAGGGTCTAAAACTAAACTTACCATCCTGTAAAATCTTTAAAAATAATAAACCTGTGGAAAAAACATTTCTAAATTGTACTAAAAGCCCACTTACCTGTAAAACTAAGTACTTACGTCTGGTTTTTCCACGCATAAAAACCGGAGGCCTTTAGACTCGGGCAACTCTGGGGGGAAAAAAAAAAGGAATTTCACTGTGCACGCGCTGCCTGTGCAGTCGCACGTGTTCTGCCTCTTAACCCCTTGGGTCAGAGGACAGGAAATGCCGGTTTTCAGTGCATGTGCTGTGCATGCTGAAAACCGGCAATTCCTCCGGTCACACGCGTGAGTACCCCGTCCGTACTCACGCGTTTTGACAGGAATTACTGGGCCGTTGATGGAAAGAAAATCTCCTCTCTGATGACTGAACCTTCTAAATTAAATTAATCTGAACAGTCCCAATCAATTGCCAAGAAAGCACATTTGCAGCTAATGAAAGGTTTGTTATAATTTGTGCGCTAATCAGCAACAAGAGGTGGTAAAGATGTCTGGTGTGTCTAAAGTGAATATGTGGCACTGATGCAGTGAAGGGCATTCTTTTGAGCTTGGGTTTAAATAACAATGGGGTTGATTTTACTCTGGTCTGGAAAAAGAAGAGAAAAGCATCTTTTATGACAATTTTTAAGAAATGACAACTAAATCAGTTCCAGTACAGCTACAACACTGGCATCTATCCGACAATGTGGAAAATTGCCCAGGTATGTCCTGTCCACAAAAAGCAGGACAAATCCAATCTGGCCAATTACTGCTCCATCAATCTACTCTCAATCATCAGCAAAGTAATGGAAGGTGTCATCGACAGTGCAAACAAGCGGCACTTACCAATAACCTGCTCACTGATGCCCAGTTTGGGTTCCGCCAAAACCACTCAGCTCCCGAACTCATTACAGCCTTGGTCCAAACATGGACAAAGGAGCTGAATTCCAGAGGTGAGGTGAGAGTGACTTCCCTAGACATCAAGGCAACATTTGACTGAGTGTGACATCAAGGAGCCCTAGTAAAACAGAAGTCAATGGGAATCGGGAGGAAAATTCTCCACTGGCTGGAGCCATACCTAGCACAAAGGAAGATGGTTGTGGTGGTTGAAGGTCAATCATCACAACCCCAGGACATCACTGCAGGAGTTCCTCAGGGCAGTGTCCTAGGCCCAACCATCTTCAGTTGCTTCATCAATGACCTTCCCTCCAACATAAGGTCAGAAATGGGGATGTTTGCTGATGACTGCACACTATTTCGAAGAAGAGCAGGGGAGTTATTTATCCCTCAATCAACATCACCAAAACAGATTATCTGGTCATTAGCACATTGCTGTTTGTGGGAGCTTGCTGTGCACAAATAGGCTGCTGTGTTTCCTACATTATAACAGTGACTATTCTTCAAAAGTTGTCATTTGCTTTAGGACGTCCAGTGGTCATGAAAGGTGCTATATAAATGCAAGTCTTTCTTTTTTTTATTGACCTGGTAGTGACAGCAAAGCCTTTTTTGTGGCTATGGTAGGAATGAGAGCCATCAATGACTGCATTGGACCATTGAGGGATTCTGCAGGGCATGTTTGGGTGGAATCCTGAGATGTGGCTGAGGGATTAAATGGTTACTCTGCATCAGTGTTCAGTATGAAGATGATATTCTTACCAGTGCTGTTGCAAGGAAGTGATGCTAAAATTTAACGTGTAGAAGTGGATGCAGAAATAGTCCTCACTAGAAGGAGGCCTCTTAAAGCAGATCAGGTCGCAGGCCCTGATGACATTCATCCTAGGGTGCTAAAATAAATGGTGGCTGTATTTTTAAACCACTCAGGGTCTCAGATTATTCCCACAGATTGGAGAGAGGCCCATATGGTGCCTATATTTAAAAAAGGGCAATAAGTCGGAACCTAAAGGCCTATTAGTTTAACTTCATTTTTTAGGCAAGTTGCTAGAAGGTATTATTAGTTGCATGATCATCGAGAAAGAGCAGGGGTTATCAGGGAATCCCAGCATGGATTCTGGAAAAGGAGGTCCTGTCTCACCAACCTGATCGAATTTTTTGAGAAGGTTACAAATTTGGTGGATGATGGAAGTCTGCTGGACATAGCAGGGTGGAGTTCCACTTTGGCACAATCGCCGATTCCAACACAAATTGCACCCAAAGTTGCGCCCATTTTGAAAAGAGTTTCCACCCCACCCCCCCCCCCCGAGTTTCTGCTCAAACTCATTTGCATATCGCTGAATGCAAAATCTGTCATGAACAATTGGGCAGCGTTTTAAAAGGTAGAAATTTTCCTTCTTGTACTTAAAAGTGCAGTTTGATTAAAACAGCTGAAAATAGGTTTATCAAAAAAAAATGTGCATTTTTAATCACAGTGTCAATCCACTGAGTAACCTGATTTAAAATGACTGAAGTTCACCTTTAAAAAATATTTTCTGATGACATGAAGTTATAAACGGGAGTTAGGACCTTAAACAAATTAAATAGTCTGAGACGGATCCAGACCCATTGGTGGAATGGCTACCTTTTGTGGCAGATGTCTTTCAAAGTAGACAACTGCAACATGATGCATTTGGGCTGAGGTAATTCCCGGCACGTACCCAGGGTTGAGGTCGAGGGGGTCGTTCGGCCTGATTCTCTGCCTCTCTTCTGTGGTTATGTTCGTGCCTGGGTGTCCCTGAAGATGGAGCAGGCAGTGTCTGCCAGTACGCCTCAGGCCTTCCTCGATCGGTGGGCACCGCAGGGGTTGGAGTGCTTCATCATTTCCAGGAACAAAGTTTTGATTTGATTTGTTAAGTTTCATTTAAATTTGGTTTAATGTGGGATTTCTTGGTGGTGCCCCATTAAAAGGGGGCACTTGCTTACTGTCTTATTGGTGATGGTACCAGCCATCAATCACTGAATTTCAACACAAACGGTGTACCCAGGGTTACAGGTTTTCCCACTCAAATCTAATAAGTGGAGAAGGACCTGAGAGTTATAATCACAAAACATTTAGGGGGAAAAAGTGGGTTGCTTTGTGCCTCCCGTTAGTGCCCCCGGGGGTTGCTAACGGGGCGCAAAGGCCCTAGTGCCCAGTCGCGACGCCGCTAATGCCTCCCGCGAAACTCAGCGGAAGGTTAGCGGTGGCGGTAGCCGGTAGTGCCCTGCTGTGCTGAGCCACTGGCAATGATATCATCACCGTGCGCAGCACCCCGCTCGTGCCCCAGCTGCAAACTTGGGTTGTGCCCCCCTGACCTATTGCCGGACGATATGTCCAACAGGGTCAGCGGGGCATTTTTGCAGCTGCGGCGGCGCTACTTAAAGGGCAGGTGTCGGGCGGCCATTTTATTTTTGGCCGACTGCCGGCACCTGCCCCTGTAGGGGTCGCAAAATCCACTCAGCCTCCGAAGATCGGGAAATATTAATCCACATCGTGGACGAAGACTTGTGTGATTTAAATTGTCTCTGGGTTGGACAATGTTTTAAAACATACCCAGAACCGCAAAAGGCTGCGTTAAAAAGCTCGTAAGCTAGGCAGCACTTGGACACTGGAATCAAAGAACTTTGTGAAAATCGCAAACTTTAAGATTGTACAGTACACTCTTGAGTTTTGGACTGTTTAAATTGCCCAGGGCATAAAAATGGCTGAACAGACCTCATGGAAACAGAATTTTAAAAGGCAGCAGAAAAGGACAGACAGGCTGTTAGCATATGAAAAGCTCAGCACTGCCCTGTAGTAAGTTTGAATGGAGCCCGAGCTGTCAGTCAGCCTGTGGTATTGGGCGGGTCCAGTAACCTACAAGCTGCTTGTTTACACTGGGGAGTAGCCCGTTTGAATCAACCAATCATCGGACAGCAAGCACAATGGGTTGTTTACACACATCCATTCACTGAAATTGACTCCACTACGTGATGTCTCCATGTATGAATGGAGGAAGTTAAAAGCCCTTCTCTTGTGTATTCGGACTTTTCGGTGCGAAATTGCGCACGGACCTTCTCGGCGCAAAAACAGCAGGGACTCCCAGGGTATAAAGATTAAGCCCAGGAAGTCCTCTGGGGCTTTTGTCTCTTTTACTCTTTGGACTGCAGGTGAGCAAGGCTTCTGACCCACTAGCAAGACAATCTAGTGAGAAGTAAAGGGGTGGTAATTTAAGGGAAATGTTGCTAAGATTGTAAGATTAACATTGTAGCCATTTATCCCTTGTTTTTTGCCGTCTGCCTTCCCCTGTTAAGCAATTTTACCGTGATTACTTTGATCGTGTGGTGTAGTTTCTTTATTTTTAATAAAATTTGACTTTCTTGCATCCAGACCATTTGTCCGTTTTTAATATATGATTAATTATAAGTTCCTCCAGTCAGAACTGAAGGGGGGGGTTTAGCGATTCGAAACCGCTGATTGGAATTGGTCACAGTGCAGTGGCAAAGGCTGCCTGACCAGGTAAATTACCGTAAACCAGGTAAAGGATGCCCCCCTACACCCCCTTCCCCTATTTTCATCGGGGTGCCGGCCGCAATCTCTCAGCCTGGCACTCCTCTCGTGTGCCGGGCTGTTTACCTGGCACCCCACTCCACGGTGGTCCAGCAGGGCCCTGGTGCACCCAGCGCTCGGCCCTTCCCCTTTAATCAGGGGAGGGAGGCCTATAATGATGCGGCGCCACGTGCCGAAGCGCATGGTGCTGTTGCACGTAGTGCCGCGAAATTCAGTGGTAGCAACCCAAGAAGGAGGAGGAGCACTTCCAGTAGCGCCCCGCCTCCTGCTTCGGGTGCTACTACTGAATTTATGATGCAGGGGCGCTAACTTTTTCGGGGCGATTAGCGCTCCAAAGGGGGCGCCACCGAATTTCTCATATAGTCTATTAACAGTGTTGAGGAGCTGTTGTGAAAGCGTAGATGGTGTATAGCTAGGACAATTAAATATTAAACCAGCAGTACAATTCTTACCTGGTCCAGAGGCCTTGATTCAGTTGCATCTAGAATAAAGTGGCCAGTTTTGATTCCCTCATATGGTGGGAGACAGCAAGGCTTTGAAAAAAGCTTCAGAGCAGAACCACTCAATTGATAACTAGTCTAATGACCTCAGGAGGGGATAATGGAACTGAGGATTTTTGCACTGGTAAGCCATAGATTTCAAGGGAATATGTTCAAGTTCTTTAAAATAACAAAGGGATTCGATTCTGTTCAAGTGGACAGGTTATTTGAGCTAGAGAGGCAGAGAATGACTAGGGGGCATCACTACAAGTTCTGAAAGCATTAACACACTTTAGGTGCCAGGAAATACTTCTTTTCGTAGAGTCATCGACCTCTAGAATAGGTTGTCAGTATGTGCAATGAGTATGGATTCACAGCAGGCCTTCAGAAGGTTGCTGGATGAGTTGCTGCTATTGATATCAGTCACTGCAGTCTCCTGGAACACGTTGCCTTTGGAGATCAGAATGAACTTTTTCAGAGTTTCTTCCTAAAATAGCCTACGTTGTTTCCTCTGCTTTTTTGCCCCTCCCAGGAAATTACATGGCAGGGCTACATTCAAAATGCCTTTTGGTTGTATCATGTTGGGAGGGAACATGCTTAATAGATCAGTTGGTCTTTTCTTGTCCTTTTTCAGATGTTCGTGTGACTCCTGACATTGACGCAGATCCATCAGATATAGAAAGCAAAGCTTTTGTATCCCTTGCAATCCAAATCTTCCAGCTCCCTCGTAGCTCCATCAGTGCTGCTCTTTCAATTAACGAAACTCTTAGTAATAGGGCGTGTCTACAATCAACATGGAGAAATTCAAAACAGAGAGCGGGTAAAATGCAGTAAAAGACTTTGCTCACACGCATTTTACAACTTACGTTAATAAATTCATAAATCTTGCAGTCTTTCATTATTTAATCGTGCAGAAAATTAATCATTGGTTATCAAAAAAAATAAAAAGGAGACCTATACAGACAGCAAAGACTAAATAGGGACTGCACATAACGTTTCCGTAATTATAAAAATGGCCAAAGAAAATAATAATGTCCAATTCCACAGATCATTGGCAGAACTTAGCAATGAGCTGGTCACACACCTGTTTCTCTCCCTGCAGTGGCTGAACTACTGCTGATGACTGCTGCACATCATTCTCTTTCCTGATCTTTCACGGCTTCCCACCACTGCTCATTCAGATGCACGGTGAGGCCTCTGTCCATAATAATATTCTACAGCACACAAAATAACTTGCACAGCTCCTCTGTAACATATTATAAGGTCCCACTCGCTAACTGGTCCCAAGTATATAAACCGTTGTTTCAGCACTCCAAATTCTTGCTGATTGAAAGCTCTTGTATGTCCATCTGCCTCATTATATCTTTTCTTTGCTGTGGTAAGTGAGTTGTGCAGAGGCACCATCAGCCTTGATTACATTATGTATGTCCCAGGTGTTGTGTATTTTGAATGTTGTATTTGAATTGTCCCACATAGCTTACCGTAGTTGTGATGTGCAATGCACTATGGGAAATAGAGTGCATTAAGTGAGAGATCCTTCTGGAAGTAAAGATGGCTGTTAACTGAACTCTGTCTTCTGCGTACTCTTTTAATTGTTATACAAGCAAGGTTATTAACCTCTTGAGATATAACAAAAGTGGCGACGAGGACGTCTGAACTTACGTGGACTTGAGGAAGGGGAGGAAAAGCAGTGAGTAAATCGGGAAGGACATTTATTCAACTGTGAAACGATCTGTGAATTGAAGCACTAAATAACTGATAGTGATTTTAGTTGAGTTCAACATTGGAAGGATCCTTAGTGAATGATAATTAGGAGCCTGAGAGAAGGAAAATAGCTGGAATTATCGGTAACATTGGACCGTTTGATGAGAATGTCGAACAATGGAGCTCATACACAGAATGATTTGAATACTTCACACAAGCAAATTACATTGGAGGGAACAAAGTAGTACCTACATTGTTAAGTGTGATGGGACCAAAGACTTTCAATCTTTTGCGTACTTTAGTGCATCCAGATAAACCAGGGACTAAACAATATAGCAAAATTGTGGAGATACTAAAAGGGCATTTTTCACCCTAACCCCTAGTCATAGCTGAGAGGTTTATGTTCCAAAGGCGTAACCAGGAAGAAGGAGAAACAGGGACCATGTTTGTAGCTGCACTAAAAAGACTATCAGAGCACTGTGAGTTTAATGACGTGCTAAATGATACTATAAGAGACAGGCTAGTGTGTGGTAGGGGAACTGAAGCCATACGGAAGAGACTATTAATGGAGAGTAATCTGACTCTACAAAAGGCCATTGAAATCAGTATTTCCATGGAATTGGCAGCTAAGGAAGCTCAACAGTTGGGTGCAACAGAAAAAGTGCACAAAGTAAGAACAGAGAGCCAAGGGCCATGCTTCCGTTGTGGCAAAATGGGGCATCTTGCGTCTGCATGCTGGTGTGTGGACATGGATTGCCGCAGCTGTGGTAAAAAGGGACATATTCAGCGCGCATGCAGAAATAAAAAGGATACAGAGAAAACGTCAAAGACGGAAGGAAGAAAAAAAACATTCAGACAAAAGACAAAGAAGCATGTCCGCTCTGTAGAACAGGACAAAACAGAGGTAAGTGACACTTCAGAGGAGGAACTATCACTGAACGTGCTGACTGTAGCTGGGGGTTCACATGGCTACTGGGTCTCACCCTTGCTAGAGGGGCAGCCTGTGCGAATGCAGATCGATACCGGGGCAGCAGTATCTCTGATGCCAGAGACAGTCTACAAAAAGACATTAAAGCACCTTCCACTTCAGCCAGCTAACCTAGCGTTAAAGACATATACCGGTGAAAGAGTAACTGTGAGAGGTATCACTGAGGTCACAGTTCAGTTGAATGGACAAACTAGGAAGTTACCACTCTACGTAGTTAAAGGAGACTACCCCTCCCTGCTGGGACGTTCGTGGATGGAGAGAATAAAATTAGACTGGTCATCAGTCTATATGATGTCACACAATGATCCAGGCTTACCCGCCATCTTAAAGAAACATGCAGAAGTCTTTAATGGAGAACTGGGTAGCATGAAATATATTACTGTGAAGCTTCGTATTAAGCAGGATAGCAAACCCAAGTTCATGAAGGCATGACCAGTACCTTATGCCATCAGACCAAAAGTCGAGGCTGACTTAGAAGCCCTAGTTGAAAGCGGAGTACTAGAACTAGTCAGCGTGAGCGAATGGGCAATGCCCATCGCACCAGTGCTCATGAAAGGGGGTGGAGTTAGGATATGTGGAGATTTTAAAGTAACTGTTAACCCTGTATTGTCAGTGGAGCAATATCCGCTTCCCCATATTGATGATTTGTTTGTGGGACTTGCTGGGGGCCAGAAGTTTAGCACAATCGACCTCTGTCAAGCCTACCTGCAAATGCATGTGGATGGACAGACATGAGAAATGCTGACTATTGTGACGCACAAGGGCCTATTTAGGTATCGTCAACTTCCTTTCGGAATTACATCAGCTCCAGCGCTTTTCCAACATGCTATGGACCAGATCCTTAGTGGATTGCCTGGAGTCCAGTGCTACTTAGATGATATCTTAGTTACTGGGTGTGATGACCAAGACCATCTGCGTAACTTGGATGCAATGCTACAGAGATTGAAGGATTATGGACTCAGAGTTCGCAGGGATAAATGCGATTTTTTTTCAGGCATCAGTTGAGTACCTCGGTCATGTGATCGATGCCACAGGCCTTCACAAGGCACCGTCCAAGACCAAGGCAATTGTGGATGCCCCAGCACCTGAAAATATCAGCCAGCTGCGTTCTTTTCTAGGGTTACTGAGCTACTATGGATGGTTCATACCGAACCTAGCCTCGATGCTGAGGCTGCTGCATTGGTTGCTATGTAAAGACAAGAAGTGGGAATGGACTAACAAGTCCCAGGAGACATTCATGACAGCAAAGGACACGCTCCTGAAGTCAGAGGCTTTGACGCATTTTAACCCTTCATTACCAATACAGTTAGCTTGTGATGCATCTTCATATGGTGTGGGAGCGGTCGTTTCTCATATCATGCCAAACGGAGAAGAGAAGCCGATAGCATTCGCATCTAGGGCTTTGAACAGAGCTGAAACTAACTATGCCCAAATAGAACGAGAAGCACTGAGCATCGTTTTTGGCATTCGCAAGTTTCACCAATATTTGTACGGGAGACAGTTCACCTTACTAACAGATCACTGCCCCCTCACGACCGTGAGCAGAATGCAAAGGTGGGCGCTGCTGTTGTCTGCACACACCTTTGACATTAGATATCGCAAGTCTGACCTGCACGGCAGCGCCGGCGGTCTTTCCAGGTTGCTGCTGCCTGTCACTAAGCCGATGCCGCGTAGCATGGACATCTGCTATTTTAGGCAGGTGGAGAACGTGCCTGTTACTTCAACACAGGTCCGACGAAACACCAGAAACGGCCCAGTGTTGTCTGCAGTGCTGGACATTATCGTCAGGGGCAAGCTTGATAGCGATGATCCAAACCTGAAACCATATCTCTTAAGGAGAAATGAACTGTTGGTGCAGTCTGGATGTTTGCTGTGGGGGAGGAGAGTGGTTATTCCACCATCGCTACGGAAACCAGTGTTACAGCAACTACACTCCGGACACTGCAGAATGGTTCGTATGAAAGAAGTAGCGAGGAGCTACTTCTGGTGACCGGGTATGGATGGACAGATTGAGGACAAAGCTAAAACCTGTTCCACATGTCAGAAAGTTCGTAATGTGCCACAGCTTGCACCTCTTCACCCCTGGGACTTTCCGGAGGAAGCATGGCATCGCATTCATGTAGACTTTACAGGTCCATTCGAGGAGAGAATGTTCCTGGTGGCTGTTGATGCGCACAGTAAGTGGCCAGAGGTTGTTATAATGAGGTCCACCACCGCTGAGAAGACCATCGAGAAGTTAGGTGAGGTGTTCAGCCGATGTGGATCTCCGATGCAACTTGTCTCAGATAACGGTCCACAGTGGGTGTCACAAGAAATGGCTACATTCCTGCAGGTGAATGGTGTACAACATATCAGGGCTGCACCATACCACCCTGCGACCAATGGTCTAGCTGAGAGGTTTGTTCAGACCATGAAACACTCTCTAAAGGTATTGCAAGGCCAGGGAACGCTTCATCAGCGCCTGAATAGTTTCCTGTTGAGTTACAGGAACACACCACATGCGACCACAAAAGCATCACCTGCCACTCTACTGCTCAAAAGAGAGCTACGAACCAACTTCGACCTGCTGAAGCCGCCAAAGGTGAAAGACGTGGTACAGTATCAGCAGGACAAGCAGATCAAGTGACGTAAACAACGCTCCAAAGACAGAGTCTTCAGTCCAGGTGAACATGTGTTGGCACGGAACTACAGTGGTGGACCTAAGTGGGTTCCTGCTACTGTCATTGCACAGACTGGTCCAGTATCTTACACTGTACAGACACCCGAGGACATTGTCTGGAAGAGACACACCGATCAGCTTCTACGAAGCGCAGCAACACCCACTGAACCACCAACAGCAGTTTATCTGCCATTGGGTGACGCTGTGGGTCATCCGCCTTCTACACCGAGAGGCTCACCTTCTGAGGAAGCAGTCGCTTCAGCCCCTATCTCATCAGCAAGGGAGGCCTGTATACAGGCACCTCAGCCACCTACACCTGTGTTGACGTCACCAGTGAGAGACAATGAACTGGAGAGCCAGGTTGACTGCCGGTATCCTACCAGAGGGCGGCAGGCCCCTATACGTTTGAACTTATAGTTCAGAGACTTACCCTTTATCTGGGGCAGAATAATCTCCATGGGTATAACAGGTTATTGTGTTTTAAAAATTTTGTGGTTCTATTGGGACATCTAATGTAAGAGGGGAGGAGATGTTGTGTATTTTGAATGTTGTATTTGAATTGTCCCACATAGCTTACTGTAGTTGTGATGTGCAATGCACTATGAGAAATAGAGTGCATTAAGTGAGAGATTCTTCTGGAAGTAAAGATGGCTGTTAACTGAACTCTGTCTTCTGCGTACTCTTTTAATTGTTATACAAGCAAGGTTATTAACCTCTTGAGACATAACACCAGGGTCCAGTCAACCATCCTTCTTTCTGATTTCCTCAATATAAAAGCGTCACACGTACCTCCAGGAACTGTGCACTAGTGACCTAGCCTGTGCATTTGTATCGAATAGACACACTTCCTATTGAGCCATCCCATAGAGGTAATGGTGGGTATATGTCTATATGTAATGGTGGACAATGCCCTTTACCTTTGGGAAACCAGCAATTTTGGAAAACTGCTTCTCCCTCTGCTGTCCCTGTCAGTGACTATTGCATTAGTGGGGCTGTTGGTCACAATTGCAGTACAGCAAGGCAGCTTACACTTGAGATTCCTCAGTGGATGCTAGGAAATTCACCACGGCACGTTGAGGGCAGTGGAACTGTAGCCAGTAAGGTACTAGGAGGGGTAAATTCGATAAGGGCCGAAACCAGGCGCGGGGATTGCAATGTGCTATCTGCTCGCACCCATTGTAAGTAATGCAGGCAGCATGCAAAATTCATGCTGCCTGCAAATTAACATGATTGAAGTGCTGAGCCCTGCACTGAACCTGCTGCCGGTTGGGTCAGCATTCAGCAGGGGGCCCAATTTTGTGGGAAGTGTGATCTCTATTTAAAGGTAGCCTGTAGTGTGAAATGCAGTCTGCACTTCTTAAAAGGGAGGTGCTTTCTGAAAGAAGCACCTCATTGCTAGTGTAGCAAAGGAAAGGGGAAGGTACCTATGGCTCAACAGGACAGAGAAAGAGCACCTAGGTTCTCTGACATTTTGGGAAAATGCTGGAATCTATTATAAAGGATGCAATAACTGGGCACTTAGAAACTAATAGTAAGATTGGGCAGTCAACATGGATTTATGAAAGGGAAGTCCTGTTTGACAAACCTATTGGAGTTCTTTGAGGATGCAACTAGTGGAGTAGACAAAGGGGAACTTGTAGATGTGGTGTATTTGGATTTTCAGAAGGCCTTCGATAAGGTCCCACACAAGAGGTTGGTGAACAAAATTAGGGCACGTGGAATTGGGGGTAATATACTAGCATGGATTGAGAATTGGTTAACAGAGAGAAAACAAAGTGCAGGGATAAACGGGTCTTTTTCAGGCTGGCAGGCTGTGACTAGTGGGGTACCGCAAGGATCGGTGCTTGGGTCCCAGCTATTCATAATCTATATCAATGATTTGGATGAGGGGACTAAATGTAACATTTCTAAATTTGCTGATGACACAAAGCTAGGTGGCAGAGTCAGTTGTGAAGAGGATGTGAAGAGGCTTCAAGGGGATCTCGACAGGCTCAGTGAGTGGGTGAGAACATGGCAGATGGATTAAAATGTGGATAACTATGAAGTTATCCACTTTGGTAGAAAAAACAGAAAGGCAGAGTATTTCCTAAATGATGAAAGATTGGGGAATGCAGATGCTCAAAGGGAGCTGGGTGTCCTTGTACACGAATCACTGAAAGTGAATGCGCAGGTGGAAATGGTATGCTGGCCTTCATTACATGAGGATTTGAGTACAGGAGTAAAGAAGTCTTACTCCAATTATATAGGGCCTTGGTGAGACCACACCTGGAGTACTGTGTATAATTTTGGTCTCCTTACCTAAGGAAGTATATACTTGCCATAGAGGGAGTGCAACGAAGGTTCACGAGATTGATTCCTGGGATGGCGGGACTGTCGTATGCGAAGCGATTGAGCAAACTAGGACTGTATTCTGTTGAATTCAGAAGAATGAGAGGGGATCTCATTGAAGCATACAAAATTATTACAGGGCTTGATAGGGTGGATGGTGGGAGAATGTTTCCCTTAGCTGGGGAGTTTAGAACCAGAGGCCGCATCCTCAGGATAAAGGGTAGGCCATTCAGGACTGAGATGATACGAAATTTCTTTACAAAGAGGGTGGTGAGTCTTTGGAATTCTCTACCCCAGAGGGCTGTAGAGGCTCAGTCATTGGATATATTCAAAAGAGAAGTAGATAGATTTCTGACTAGTAAGGGCATCAAGGGATATGGCGATAAGGTCAGTGAATGGAATTGAGGCAGAAGATCAGCCATTAACTTATTGAATGGCAGAGCAGGCTCGAAGGGCCGAATAACCTACTCCTGCTCTTATTCTTATGTTCTTATGTTCTTATGACACAGCACTGGAGGCCTTAGTGCAGGGGGTTGAAAGGAGGAGATGTGCCCTTTACCCATAGGGGACCAGGAGGTCCTCCAGACAGACTGTAAGAAGGCAGAGGGAGCAGATTGCTGAAGCGGTTAGTTTCACCAGTCTTTCCCCCAGGACCTGCATCCAGTGCTGAAAGAAGTTTAATGACCTCACACGAGTGGTCATGGTCAGTGAATGCATCTTCAAATGCCATATCCCACCAACTGCACCACTAGCCTCACACACTGCCCAATGAACCACCACCCCATCACTCACCTACTAACAATCTCTATCAATCCCGACTCATACTTCACAATCATAGCTTCAGCTCACCCTCACCCGCTTACCATTGTTGCAAGCCTCACTCACATCTCACACCAACATTCATTGCTAACTATTCAACCAAGATAGGCACGTCACCCAAATACATTGTACTACACTCACTAACACACTTTCCTCTCTCTAATGTAGGATTCACAAAATTCCCACATCTCCCAAGTTATTAATAAGGGACCCTAAAGGACAAGTTATTAACAAGGGTACCCTAAAAGGAAATGGCTTTTGGACTTCATGACAAAACCTGCAAGATTAAAGGCAGGACCCTGCAAAAGGCATGTCACGTTCAAAGCTCAAAACTTGACATGCCCGGGCCTGTAGGAGACAGCTTTAATTTGTGATTTCAAACCAGACAGCTAAAGGAGACAGAACACGCATTCTTCCCTTTAAAACAAATCAACTCAGGAAGAGGTTTAATCATGCACAAAGTTAAAGCCACCAAGACTATGCATATATAATCGCCTACAGTTCAAACTAGCTACCAAGCCAGGAAGACACCGATTTACATTATGCATAAACAAACACCTAGACATTAAAAACCATTTAACAACAGGACAACCGCCCAAAAACCAGTTAAGGTGAACGGCTATAATCAACTTAAATGAGCCCGCCAAAATTAGACAAAGAACTAGCCCTGATTTGGCGCACAGATAACGAACTCAGAAATAGTATAATTGTAGGCCCACCGGTAACCAAGGGCAAGCAGACGAGCAAGCAGAGAAGGGCAGCAAGCGAGTGTTGGGGGACAATCAGGCACATGCTCATGTGCAGGGTTACTTGAAACGCAAAGAAGCAGACAGAACATCACAGCGAGGAGGCACGGTGGGGCAGGCTCAACCGAAGATGACTAGACCACAACCGCAGCCTTACACGAGGACCAACCACGAGCACCGCGGTAACAAAGGGCCAGGTAAACCATACCTTACGATCATTACCACTGCACAGGTAATGATCTAGGCCACCGCGACCGAGCTGACACCGAAGACCACCAGCCGAACCCCAACCACAACAAAACTCGATGACCAGACCACCACCAGAAGAACAAAACCCGAAGTTTTCCACTCTACAAGATAAAGGCCTAGAAATTCATTATAGCCACTTTTGGGGCGGTAAAGTCGGGCGGCCGCTAAAGTTTGCGCCCGGCACAAAGTCGAGGCCACTTCGCCGATATTCAGTTGCATCGCCCTAAGAGGTTGCTGCTGCGCTAAAACAGGCGATGCATAACTATCATTAGGCGCTAAGCCGGCAGCCCGGGGCGCTAACACTGGAAGTTGGGCGCAGGGCAGGTGCGGCGAGCTGCTGATTGCCGGCAGACACTCTGGCTCCGGTGAGCTCTTAAAGGGGGAGGGTGCATTTGTTTTTTTGACAGGCCGAGACTAGTGTATTTCTGTGTTTTTGGGGAGGGCTTCTCTCCATCACTTTGTTGTTCCTCCTCCTCCTCCTCCTCCTCCTCCTCCTCCTCCTCCTCCCAAAGAAGGAGTGTTGCAAAACGGCTGCCTTTTCTACTGCAGGAGTGCCCTTTAATTTGCGCTCCCCGCGGCCCGCCTCGGCTGTGTACCGTTCCACTTCACAGTCGTTCGGGCCGCCAGGCGCACAATGGGGCGGCGCGAGTGAAGTTCCGGTTCCGGGCGCACAAAGGGCGTTGCACGACGAAATGACGTCATGATCTGCGCGCGCAGATGAGCGCGCGCAATGACTTTGCGCCGGCGCTAAATGTCTACTGAAGTTGGGGCGAGGCGCAGATCGTGCTGCGCCCGGGCGCTAAGCGCCTAGCGCTCGAGATCTACTCCTCCTAAGGCGCTAACGGCTGGCGCAGCCAACTGAATTTCTAGGCCAAAGTACCCAACAAAGACTTTACTCCCTATCTCTAACGGAGAAAAGAAGGTACTCACCCAGACAAATCCACAACCGCACCCTTACCGCATCTGCGGACTCCACCCAACTGAAGAATCTTCGCAGATTCTAAGACTGGGACCACGTGGCGATGGCAGGTCCCAAAGGACACAAAGAGTGAACCCCAAAACGCAACCGGCTTAATTGACAGAATTCGAACTGTCAAGAAACCCCTATTGGTGAACATAATCCCTGGCTCTTGTAGTGCAATTTAGTTAGGTATTGGGGGTGGGACAAGGGTAGGGGGATTATTAATGTGATTTTCCCTCGTTGTGCCGTGTGTTCCCCATTCTTATTTAAGTGAACTTTTGTATGCCTGTAATCACTCCAGTAATTTAAGTGTGTAATTTTAAGTGTGACTCTAAATAAAATACAGTTTTCTTGCACCAAACCAGTTGTCTACTCCAATTCTGTATTGCCGCCTGTACCTAAGTCCAATGTCTAGAACCCAGGGGTGTGGGAGCGATTCGAACCGCTCAAAACCAGTCAGGGGCAAAGCTGACTGCACCCGCCACCCCCTACACTAACAGGCCAAGGTAGTGCATGACCAGCGCCAACAGCAGCTAATGGCGGCGGACAGGCAAGGCTGCATATCCTGACCCAGCTGGAGGAGATCGTGCTGGATATCATTGGAGGGGCTGTCACTGAGGCTGTGGTGATCAGCGAGGCTGAAAGCATTGATGATGACGGTATGCTCATACCTAATCCTTCTTCTCACACCCCACTTCCCCATCATCCCACAATTTCTTCTCACTTACAAGTTGTTGATGGTGTAAGTAGGCACATCTTGCTGTCTCCCCTCCCCTCACCACAACCCTACCCTTGTGTCTTTCTCCTTTCAGATACCCAAGAACTCCAACCAGCCCAGCCTGTGCAGGAAGTACATGAGGAGACTGACACTCGATCTGACACTCGCAGGCACCAGCTCAGAAAATGGCACTGCGCCAATTTTAGAGGGTAGTATAGAGGCGGGATCTGCATGTGGTGACTCACCGAGCACGAGTGGCCTGAAGCCAGGGCTGGGGGAAAGGGTAGCACAGGTGCCAGCTCCCCAGAGGGCGAGGTCACACACAAGTTCTACTGTGGAGGAGTCAGATGAGGACTTTGATGGGGTGGCCTTCAGAAGAAGGGCTTGCACACAGAAATGCTTGGTGCATTGGCAGGCCTGCCAGAGCCTGTTGTCACTTTCAAGGAGCATGGAGGACTTTGGCTCTAACCTTGCCCAGGACTTTGCACAGGGGTTGGAGTCCATGATTTCCAAGATGGAAGTGATGGGCAATTCCATTAGAGCACTTGTGGACCTAACCATGATGCAGGGTCTGATGGGCAATGTCTCAGCTTCCATTGCAGCACAAGCGGAAGCTCAGACATCTGCCATGCAAGATCAGACTGCTGCCATCGTGGCTGCCTTTGCAAGTGTGAAAGGGTCTCACAGCAGTCCAGCAGTCTGTCCTCCAACAAAGGCGCCGCCCCGGGCACTGACTCTGTGGAGCACAAACCTGCCGTCCTTTCTCAGGATGGCAGCATTCGTACTTCCACTCCACCAGTGCTCTTACTGTTGCCCATTAGCCAGCCAGCCCAGACTGATGCCGCCCATGCCGTGGTGGTGCAGTCTACAGCCGGGCCTTCTAGGCCCAGAGCTGCTTGAGGTCATCCTGCAAGGCCATCTGTAGTCATGCCCACAGAAAGTCAGCAGCCTTCCCCCAGCCATGCTGCAGCCACTGGGGTAGTACTTCATAGGAGCACTAGGACAAGCAAAGGCACACGACAGACATACACTAAGGGAATGCACAAGGGTAATTAGTTTGCGTTTGTATGCAATATGGCATGATTTACATGATAAATTTGGTTTGCAATGTTTATTTTGTGTTGGCTTTTATTTTTGCATTGTGTCGAAGAGGGCGATGTGATGATCAGTGACAGAGGGATGGTAAGGTGTGGGACTGTTGGTGAATGTGGAATTGGGGTTGAGGTTACTGGTATCACACTTGAATTAGTTCTTCACATACTGCCCGGGCAGAAAAGGGTTGTCAAGGTTGCAGCCTCCCTTCCTCTACCTCCTCTTCCGCCTCCTCCTCCTCGTCCTCCTCTTCCTCCCCCTCCTCCTCCTCCCTCTTCTAGCAGCTTGTCCTGCTCTGTGTGGCCTCTGCTGATTCTCCCAGTCATGCTCAACTCCAAGAGGAAGGCCTACTCGTGTACCCATGTCTGGGAGCAACTGGTTTGTGTAGAAGTCTTGAAGTTACCAAAAAGTACTTCAGCACCTGCCACACTGCTCCCTGTAGACTTTTGAAACTAGAAACAACTATGGAAAGCACAAAAAATTGTAGCAACAGCCAAAAGAAATCAACCAGCACCTAACCTGTAAGAAGTTGATGAGCCCTTTAAATGGCACTGGTGGCGGGTCCTGCTTAACGCGTGTTCAGCTGTGCGAGGTTAAGAGAGGTGGTCGGCTGGAACACGGAGCTCCAAAATGGCAGTACTGGCCTTGCAGGATGACCTCGAGCAGCTCTGGGTCTAGAAGGCCCGGCTTCAGACTGGACCATCTCGGCATGGGCGGCCGCAGTCTGGGCTGGCTGGCTGACAGGGAACAGAAAGGGCACTGAGGGAGTGGCAGGGCTGGGATCACAAATGCTATCACCCTGAGAGAGGACGGCAGGCTCATGCTCCACGGAGCCACTGCCACTCTCCCGGGGTGGCACCTCAGCAATCCTAGAAATCTGTTGGAGGACAGATTGCTGGACTGTTGTGACACCGTGAAAGTCCCTTTGAACACTGGTATCCACAGCCATGATGGCAGCAATCTGAGCTTGCATGACATCAGTCTGAGCTTCAAATGCAGCATTCAGGCTTTTGGTGGAAACTGCTTGTGTTGCAATGGAAGCTAAGGCATCAGCCATCAGATGCTGCATCATGGTTGGGTCCACAAGTGTGTTGATGGAGTTGTCCACCAGTTCCATGCTAGATAGAATGGGCTCCAAAATCTGCGCAAAGCCCTGTGCCAAGTTGCTGCCAGACTCCTCCATGTTCCTTCACATTGAGTGCAGCCTTTCAGGCAGACTTCCCAATGCAGCAATCAGTTCATTGTGTAAACCCATCAGCCTTCTTCTGTAGCCTGGTCCATTGAAGTCCTCATCTGAGTCCTCTGCAGCAGAACTCATGTGCGACCTCGTCCTCCGGGGAGCTGGCACCTACGCTATCCTTGCACTCTGCCATCTAAAGATGTAACTCATCCATTCCTTACACTCATTCTATCACTCTCACTCAACCTTCTCTTCTTTCCCTCCTTGCAGGACAAGAGAGCCCACAATAAGAGAGAGAGGGAGAGAACTGGAGATGGGCCTCCATCATTTGCCACCCTCACAACAGCAGAAGAGTCTGCGTTGGAAGTCTCTGGAGTGGCCGAGCAGCTGGTGGTGGGAGACGGAGAGGGGGGCTATCTCAGCAACCTGGTGACAATATTAAATATCATACAGTCACATGGCATACAGTAGTCACTCATATGGGGACTGATGTCAGCAGCCAGTGCAAGTTCATCATGTGCATAATGGTATCTGTACCCATTCCTGATATAACATTTCTAATTCACCTCTTTACTCTCCCACAGGTCCATCACGAGCAACCCCCCCTCCCCGCCCCCCTCCCCACCACTGTTCAGGTGGAAGAGCAAGACGACTCCTCAGAGGAGCCCCCAGCTTCTGAGGGTGCACCGTCACCAGACATGAGAGCACCCAGCACCAGCGCAGAGACACACACCTTGGTGGATCCAATGCGAGATAGTGTAATGTTGTCACCGGGTCTGTCACTAGTCACAATTGAGCAAGAGCAGATGGTGGAGAAAGGGACAGCAGTGGAGAGTCCTTGCCAGACAGACGTGGTTCCCGAGCTGCATGAATCCCGTGGCCATGCAGGGAAATTTGAACTGTAGTGGGAAAATGGCTCTTAAGTGTCTGACAACAAGCTTATAATTATTTCAATTAGGTCGCCTGCCTCTGCCAGTCAGGTCGCTGCCGCACCGGCAAACGCGCCCAAGGGAAAGGCACGTGGGGGCGGGACGACAGCGGGTTCCTGACCTGCTCCAACTTTTTCCAAATTTCCCACCGACCCGCCTCCGATCGCGCCCACACGGACCCCAGGAAATTCCGGCCACTAAACCTGTGTCCTCTGGTTACTGACCCGTCTGCCACTGGAAGCAGTTTCTCCGTATTTGCTCTATCAAAACCATTCAGAATTTTGAACACCTCTATCAAATTTCCTCTTAACCTTCTCTACTGTAAGGAAGACAACTCCAGCTTCTCCAGTCTCTCCACATAATTGAAGTCTTTCATCCCTGGTACCATTCTAGTAAATCTCTTCTGCACCCTCTCTAAGGCCTGACATTCTTCCTAAAGTGTGGTGTCCAGAATTGAACACAATACTCCAGCTGAGGCCGAACCAGTGATTTATAAAGGTTCAGCATAACTCCCTTGCTTTTGTACTCTGTGCCTCTATTAATAAAGCCAAGAATCCTGTGATGAAATATATGCCTTCATCAGCCCATGTGTTTTTACCTGCTTTGTATTGTGTGAACCGCCCCCTTTTGTTCCTATTGTGTGTATTGGCTACGCCCCTGTCTTTTGCCATATAAAGGTCTCAAGAGCTGTATGAGTCATTTCTACCAGACGAACCCGATGTGGGAAGACCTGCAATGCTGCAATGTTCTTAGTGATTAAAAGCCTTCAGTTGAATCCTTTAAACTCCTTGTCTTTGAGTTATTGATGGCATATCAATTTTAATCACTAAAACACCAAGATGGATCGACTCCTGAAACCAGAGCGCTTGGATCTGGACCCCCATGCCTCAGACCCAGCCACACAGTTCGGACACTGGTTCCAATGCTTCGAATTTTTCATTGCAAACTCATCCACCGCCATAGCAGCCGCAACCGCTACCGGAGACATGAAACTGGGAATCCTGCGAAACTGGGTGAGCCATCGGGTCTCCCCTCACATCCAAGATGCCACCAGCTACGGGGATGCCTGCACCATTCTGAAGGCCCACTACGTGCGGCCAATAAACGAGGTGTACGCCAGGCATCTTCTGACTACTCGCACGCAGCGGCATGGTGAGTCACTAGAGGACTTTATACTAAGCCTAAAAGTACTGGGCAGAGACTGTAACTGTAAGGCCGTGTCTGCCATCGTGTACACGGAGGAGCTGATTCGAGACTCCTTTATTGCGGGCCTCAGTTCAAATTACATTCGGCAGAAACTGTTTGAAAAGGAGGGACTGGACTTAAAACAGACTATAGATATAGCGCGATCGCTGGATATGGCCCAGAGGAACTCTGAATCCTGTTCCCCAGGCCACGCGGCCCACTCCACCTCGTGCGCGCCGTGGGGGCCGCCATCTTGGAAGCCATCTTCACCTCCCAGGTCTCAGGCCAGCCCAGCACCATTGGAGCCCCAGCCTCCACCCAGGAGCCCCACTACTGCCGCGATGCATCGGGGCCCGAAATGCTACTTCTGCAGCCAGGACAAACACTCCAGGCATCTGTGCCCAGCAAGGGGCACCACCTGTTTTAAATGCGGGAAGAAAGGACATTTCAGCAAAGTCTGCAGAGGGAACCCCGCCTCCAACTCCACCACCGCCGCGTGCGCGCTGTGGGGGCGGCCATCTTGGACGCGATCTTGTCCACCCTCATGGAGTCCACCATCTTGCCCCGACTACACGGACCTCCAGGACCCACTGGTGGCCTCGATCACAGTGGATCAATCCAGGCCACATCCGTTGTCTAAATCGATGATGGAGATAGAGGTAAACGGGAACAAGGTTAAATGCTTGATTGACTGCGGGAGCACCGAAAGCTTTATTCATCCTAGCCTGGTAAAACGACTTTCACTAACGATAGTCCCCACACAGGGCAAAATCGCCATGGCCAATAAGACTCATACCTCAAAAATTACAGGTTTCTGCGCGGTTATGTTGTCGGTAAAAGGCAATGATTACAGAGATTTTAAACTATTGATAATGCCAGATCTCTGTGTGAGCATGATCTTGGGTCTGGACTTCCAGTGCCACCACCAAAGTATCACGCTTACCTACAGTGGGTCCCAGTCGCCCCTCACAGTGTGCGGTCTGGCTACCCTGAAGGTCAAGCCGCCCTCTCTGTTCGCCAACCTCGCACCCAACTGTCGACCCATAGCGACCAAGAGTAGGCGGTACAGCTGGGAGGATAGACGGTTCATAGCGTCGGAAGTAGAAAGACTCAAGCGGGAGGGTATCATTGAATGCAGTACCAGCCCGTGGCGCGCCCAGGTAGTAGTAGTCAAGGGTAGCGAAAAGAAGCGGATGGTGATAGATTATAGCCAGACGGTTAATCTATACACCCAGCTAGACGCCTACCCTCTGCCCCGCATAGCGGATATGGTTAACCAAATCGCGCAATACCGGGTGTTTTCCACCATCGACCTAAAATCGGCATATCACCAGCTCCCCATTAGGCCAGAGGACCGTCCATACACCGCCTTCGAGGCGAACGGACGCCTCTACCACTTCCTCAGAGTCCCCTTTGGGGTAGCGAACGGGGTCTCGGTCTTCCAGCGGGAGATGGACCGCATGGTCGATGAGAACCAGTTAACAGCCACCTACCCATACCTAGACAACGTCACCATCTGCGGCCATGACCAGCAAGACCACGACTCGAACCTCGCGAGATTTCTGAAAACCGCCCTCAGACTCAATCTCACCTACAACGAGGATAAGTGTGTCTTTAGCACCACACGCCTCTGTATCCTGGGCTGCGTGGTGGAAAACGACAAAATCGGTCCGGACCCCGACCGATTGCGCCCCCTATGGGAGCTACCCCTACCAAACACTCCCAAGGCCCTGAAAAGGTGCCTGGGGTTCTTCTCCTATTATGCCCAATGGGTCCCCAATTATTCCGACAAGGCCCGTCCCCTCCTGAAATCAACGTCCTTCCCGCTCACGGCCGAGGCCCACGCCGCCTTCAACAGCATTAAACACGACATTGAGAAGGCCGCGCTGCGGGCAGTGGACGAAAACATCCCTTTCCAGGTCGAAAGCGATGCGTCCGACTTCGCTTTAGCAGCCACCCTCAACCAGGATGGGCGGCCCGTAGCCTTTTTCTCAAGAACCCTCCAAGGGCCCGAGATCAGGCACTCCTCAGTAGAGAAGGAGGCCCAGGCCATAGTGGAGGCAGTGCGGCACTGGAGGCACTACCTAGCCGGCAAACGCTTCACCCTGCTTACCGACCAGCGGTCGGTAGCCTTCATGTTTAACAACAAACAGAGGGGGAAGATCAAGAACGAAAAAATTCTCAGGTGGCGGATCGAACTCTCCACGTTTGAGTACGACATAATAGATAGGCCGGGGGCCCTCAACGAATCCCCCGACGCCCTATCACGAGGGATGTGTGCCAGCATCCAGGGGGACAGGCTACAGGGCCTCCACAATGGCCTCTGCCACCCGGGGGTCACCCGGCTATTCCACTTTATAAAATCCCGTAACCTGCCCTATTCCATCGAGGAGGTCCGGTCTATGACCAGGGACTGCCGCACCTGTGCGGAATGCAAGCCCCGTTTTTTCAGGCCCGACCGAGCCCACCTGATCAAAGCTACACGGCCATTCGAGCGCCTGAGCTTAGATTTCAAGGGACCACTCCCCTCACCGACCGCAATGTGTACTTTCTCAACATTGTGGATGAGTACTCCCGCTTCCCATTTGCCTACCCCTGCCCAGATATGACCAGTGCCATGGTCATAAAGTGCCTCGGCAACCTGTTTTGCACGTTCGGCATGCCTAACTACATCCACACCGACAGGGGGGCGTCGTTCATGAGCGATGAACTGCGCCAATACCTGCTGTCGAAGGGGATAGCCACGAGTCGGACCACTAGTTATAACCCCCGGGGTAATGGGCAAGTGAAGAGGGAGAATGCAACAGTGTGGAAGGCGGTCACCTTAGCACTAAGGTCTAAAGGCCTCCCCACCTCCCGCTGGCAAGAGGTCCTCCCAGACGTACTCCACTCGATAAGGTCGCTACTGTGTACTGCTACTAATGCCACTCCTCACGAGAAGATGTTTGTTTTTCCCCGCAAATCAACCTCAGGAGTGTCCCTACCCTCGTGGCTCTCCACCACAGGGACAGTCCTGTTACGGAAGCATGTGAGGGGCCACAAAACGGATCCCCTTGTGGAGGCAGTACACCTACTCCACACAAACCCACAGTACGCGTATGTCAAGCACGCTGATGGGCGTGAAGACACTGTGTCCATAAAGGACCTCGCCTCGGCAGGAAGCGATGACGACCCATCACCACCACCCCCAGAAGAACCTCCACCATCCCCAGAGGTATCCTCACCACCCCCAGAAGTACCTGCAACACCCCCAGCACATGGGTATGCCCAGGAGGGCACCACGGACTCCCGGTCGGAACCCAAGGTACTGTTGCGACATTCAGGAAGGACTATCACACCCCCGGACAGACTAAACCTGTAGAAGGGGTGAATGTGATGAAATATATGCCTTCATCAGCCCCTGTGTTTTTACCTGCTTTGTATTGTGTGAACCGCCCCCTTTTGTTCCTATTGTGTGTATTGGCTACGCCCCTGTCTTTTGCCATATAAAGGTCTCAAGAGCTGTATGAGTCATTTCTACCAGACGGACCCGATGTGGGAAGACCTGCAATGCTGCAATGTTCTTAGTGATTAAAAGCCTTCAGTTGAATCCTTTAAACTCCTTGGCCTAGAAATTCAGTTCGGACGCTATTGCGGCGCTAAAGTCGGGCGCTCGTCAAATTTAGCGGCCGCCGGAAAGTGCAGGCGAGCTCGCCGAAATTCAGTAGATTTGGCCAACTTTTTGGCCGAGCGCTGCAAAAGGCGTTGGAACCCTGTGTTCAGGCGCTAATCCGGCGATGCAGCCTGATAACGCCGATTCCGGGCGCAGCGCAGGTGCGATCATGTGGTGAGTGTCAGCAGACACCCTGACGCCGGCCAGCTCTTAAAGGGGGAAGGGTCAACTTTGACTGCAGCCACGCCCTGCATGCTGTAGCCCTGCAACTAGGCCTCAGGACTGGTTGTGTGCCATATCAACGCCTGGAGGTCATGGAGAGGGCCCGTGAAAGAGCCCAGCGGTTCTCTGAGCATGCGCTGGGTGTGCTCCTTCATGGGGTGCGCAAAAGAAGACGGGTCGTGTGCCCGGCTAGTGGCAGGAAGGCTCCCAGGAGCCAGATCAGGGAGGCGTGGACCAAAATTGCCCGGAGGGTCTCCTCCAACTCCGATGTTCCCAGGAGTGCGGACCAGTGCCGCAAGAAATACAATGACCTATGTCGGCTGGTCAAGGTGAGTACCCTTTCCAATGTCCCCCTCATCCTTGCATGTGCACCTCCCATTAGGGCCAAAGGGACATCCAAGGTCTAATGCCCAGCCCTGCTGCCGCTGCAATGGCACTTGCATGTTAATCAATAGCTCTTTCTGCACTTACCACACTGTGCAAGCTATTCCACCATGGGAGGCCTCACACACAGCTACAGGGCACCACACTGTGCAAGCTATTCCACCATGGGAGGCCTCACACACAGCAACAGGGCACCACACTGTGCAAGCTATTCCACCATGGGAGGCCTCACACACAGCAACAGGGCACCACACTGTGCAAGCTATTCCACCATGGGAGGCCTCACACACAGCAACAGGGCACCACACTGTGCAAGCTATTCCACCATGGGAGGCCTCACACACAGCAACAGGGCACCACACTGTGCAAGCTATTCCACCATGGGAGGCCTCACACACAGCTACAGGGCACCACACTGTGCAAGCTATTCCACCATGGGAGGCCTCACACACAGCAACGGGGCACCACACTGTACTTAGACGCCCTCCTTTCTCTTGCAGGCCAAGCTGGCGAGGAACGCCAGGAGCCTGCGTGTCACTGGTGGAGGCCCTCGCGATTACCAGGAGCTAACGGCTCTGGAAGAGAGGGTGGCCCGACTGCTGCGTCACCCGGTGATTGGGCCTGTGGCGCTCGGCGACGCCGACCCTATACTGGAACCCACTGGTAAGGACAGGACCGGGTGCACCTCTCTCCTTGCCCTCGCGCATCAGATCTACATCCTTCCCCACTGGCCGAAAAATGCGCATAATGCACCAGTGCGGCCTCCCTCGCTGTCGGCCTGTCCTCACTCTAAAGCTACACTTGTGCCTTCCTGCTTTCAGCTGGTGAGGAGGAGGTGCTCCCTGAAGCCCACACAGCCAGGCCCTCGGAGGAGGAGGACGTCGAGGAGCAGCAGGAAGGCGCCACCTTGGGGGAACCCTCCTCCGCTCCAGGAGATGGCAATGAAGGGGAGACGTCTGGCGTGCCGGAGAGCCTGGGGGAGGCGGGGGAGGGGAGCCCCGAACCTGGTCCCAGTGGCATGGACGCACGCGGCAAGGCTCCGGCGGCACACCAGCCTTCTGCCCAGAGGGGGGAGGCGGTGGAGGGGAGGGCAGAACCTGGTCCCAGTGGCGTGGCCGCACGCGGCAACGCTCCGGCGGCACGCCAGCCTTCTGGCCAGAGGGGGGAGGCGCCCTCCAGTCCGGACTCGGACGTCGCCCAGGAGGTGCGCCTCCTGGACGAGATGTCGGCGGCGTCGGATCGCCGGCACGTCGAAATCATGGAGGTGGTGGCACAGATGCCTCACGCCATCGAAAGCCTCGCTCAAAGTGTGGTGGCTTTCGGCCAATCCCAGGCCAGGGGCCTAGAGCTATTCGCAGCAGCGCACGCCAGGGGGGTGGAGCTCCTTGTGGCAGCGCATGAGAGGGGGGTCGAACAACTCGAGGCAGCGCAGCACGCCAGTCGCCAGCTGAGAGGTGCTGTGCAGACAATGGCACTGCAGATGCAGGGACATGCCGGCGCAGTTGGGGCACTGACTTCTGCCACCCTCGCACTGGCGCGGAGGCGTCGCCAGGCCAGCCGCCGCCCTGCTGCCGCACACCGGTCTGGCGACCAACAGTTTGGCGCGCTTGCTCCCCGGCCAGGCCGGCCGAGTGCACGTGTGTCTGGCGCCCAGCGCGCGCCTGGCATCACCCACCTTGTCCCCATTGGTGCAGGCGAGCCTGCGACTCCCCCAGCCAGGGTGCAAGGAGCTACTGCAGCCAGTGAAGAGGGCCACCCACAGCTGCAGCAGCCACCAGCCGGCCCCTCCCGGGCCCGCCCTCGTGTAGGCCGACCCCCAAGGGCATCTGGCGAGACGCCTTGTCGCCCTGAGGATCCTTCCCCCAGCCTCGCCACAGCCTCACGGCCCAGCTTGAGGCGCAGCAGCAGGACGGGCCGGGGCAAAAGACGGCTGTCGACAGACTCGCCCTCTCGCCACACCGAATAGAGTGTGTTGAGCGAGGGTTTGGGTGATGCGGGGGCTTCTGTTCTGGGGGGCATTATGTGGTTTGGTTTTATGGGGGTCTTTGTGTTGTGGGGGGGGCTTGTTTTTGTTAGGCCAGTGACGAAGGCCATTTGGATGGTGATGTTATGTTAGTCCTCCCCAGGTTTTGGGAGTGACAGAAGTTTGTTACTGTTTTTTGGGGGTCTTCTCTGTTTTGCTCTTCCATGTGGGAAGGGCCCTGAGTTTTTGAAATAAAGATGTTTATTTATTCACCATGTGCAGGTGTCATGTTTCAAGTGGTTGATGGGTTAACCGGCTGAGGGCTTGCGAAGCGGCTGCGTTCAGTGGGCCAGGCCATTCCCTGACAGGGGGCCTAGAAGTGTCGAGCAATAAGCCCCCGGCGGACGGCCCTTGGACCTTGTCGCTCCCTCCTGGCCTGGTGCTCCTCCTCCTCAGGGTCCTCCTGCTCATCCTCCTGAGGTGGTGGGGCAATGTCAGGTGGCAGTGCCTGAGTCCTGCGGATAGCCAGGTTGTGGAGCATGCAGCACACCACGATGAACTGGGAGACTCTATCCGGCGAATACTGAAGAGACCCGCCCGAACGATCCAGGCAACGGAACCGTTGCTTGAGGACGCCTATCGTTTGCTCTATTAGGTTCCTTGTGGCTTGATGGCTTTCGTTGTATGCCAGCTCCGCTGGGGTCCTGGGCGCGCGGAGCGGGGTCATGAGCCATCTGCACAAAGGGTAGCCCTTGTCCCCGATAAGCCATCCCCTTGGTGGAGGCTGTGCCTGGAACATGTCAGCCACAGTAGTCTGGCGCAGGATAAAGGCATCGTGGCTGCTTCCTGGGAAGCGGGCATTGACAGCTAGGATGCGCTGCCTGTGGTCACACACCAGCTGCACATTTAGGGAATGGTAGCCCTTCCGGTTGCGGTATTGCTCGGCATTGTGGATAGGTGCCCGCATAGCCACATGCGTGCAGTCAATGGCGCCCTGCACCATGGGGAAGGCCGCGATCCTGGCAAATCCGAATGCACGCTGCTCCTGCTTGTGTTGGGTCATGGGGAAGGAGATGAATTGGTGCCTCCTCGCGAAAAGTGCTTCGGTGACCTGTCGGATGCAGCGATGCGCGGCGAACTGGGAGATGTTCGCGATGTCCCCAGCAGCGGCTTGGAAGGAGCCGCTTGCATAAAAGCTGAGAGCCACCGTGACCTTCACTTCCACCGAGAGAGACGCCCTGGACATGAGCTGTGGCTGCAAATCTGCATGAAGCAGCTGGCAGATCTCTTCAACCACCTCCCTTCTGAAGCGTAGCAGTCATGGTGAGATATGAGACCTGCTCCCGGTATTGCCTGACTGGGTAAGGCCTACGTTGGCGACGCCTAATGGCCCCTCTGCGTCTAGGCATGCCTGGCCCTCTCTCAAAGCATCTGCGAGCCCTTCGCACAAAATGTAGGAACTGAGGGTTGGCCCCCCATGCAGCCCCCATTACAAAGTTCCAAACAGCAAAATCACAAGGATGCAAATGTCAAAGCACTGGCTAGAAGCCAAAAATACCTCTCCTATGGTGTCCGAAATCAGTAATCTCTGTGCCTTGCTCTCTGTGCAGAAATCCAAACCAGGCAAGTCATTGCAGCGAAATGGCTGGCTTTTATGGGTGAGTGGATGTGCCCTTTAATTAGCGCTCCCCGAATCCCACAGGGCCTCTGTTGAGTTCCATTTCACAGTTCTTAGCAGCGCCACGGCCACATCGGCCGGGCGCCACTGAATTTCCGGTTTGGGGCGCACAAACGGCGTTGCACGACGGAATGACGTCATAAGATGCGCGCGCAGCTGAGCGGGCGCTAACACTTTGCGCCGGCGCTAAAGCCCAGCTGAATTTCGGCGTAGGCGCAGATCCGGCGGTGCCCGGGCGCTAAGTGGATAGCGCCGGAAATCTGGCGCTAACGGCTGGCGCAAACAGCTGAATTTCTAGGCTTGTCTTTGAGTTATTGATGGCATATCAAATCCCATATGCTTTTTTTAACAGACTTCTCAAATTGTCCTGCCACCTTCAAAGATTTGTGTCCATACTCCCCCAGGTCTCTCTGTTCCTGCACCCCCTTTAAAATTGTACCATTTAGTTTATATTACCTCTCCTCGTTTTTCCTACCAAAATGTTGGATTTTTTTCAGTGCAGTATTTCTTACATATTGTGGGTATTATGCGAGATTCTGCATTCACATTTCCTGTACCTTCTACTCCGAACTCTGCATTAATTAAACTCACTGACACTGGGTCTGACCTGAAGTTAAATACTCAGCTTTTGAAACACACCCACAGCTAAAAAAATGCTGCACAGGTTCCTCATTAATTATCTTTAGCAAGTCTTTAACTAGTTGAATTAGACTTTTGCTGTAGCTTTATTTAGTGTTTTTATTCTTTCGCTCCATTGGTCAAAACATCTGACGAAAGGTCATCAACCTGAAACGCTAGCGCTGTTTCTCTCTCCACAGATGCTGCCCGACCTGCTGAGTGTTTCCAGCATTTTCTGTTTATATTTCAGATTTCCAGCATTCGCAGTATTTTGGCTTTGAATTACCTTTATGGGAGTTGACTAACACTGTTTCAACTTGAACGATGGCATAACCCAAGGATGTAACAATCCTCTCGTGACCTGGACTAGATACTCATGTTTTTTGCATATGTATTTGATCAAGCTCTATGAAAGTGAACTGACTGAACTGACTTGGTGAGATGATACTTGGTATGAATTATATTATTATTATTTTGCATCAGAAGAGCATACAGAGCAACAGTTATTTTCATCAGTACAATTTGCCATGCAATAATATAAAAGCAATGATCTGCTACACTACCCCACTTCAGTGGGTCATCTTGCTTGACTTAAAAGTACATGTACCGGCTTTGACCTATTTTCACAAAAATGGCTATAAATTAAAGAAATTACATTCGGACAGTAAATCACTTCTCTTTTTTGTGGCTGTTACTTCCCATCCACCATTCACCTCCACTTTCTTCCTGCTTTTACCGTCCCAATGATTGTCCTACTTTCTTCCTCTCTTCCAAGAATTGTTCTCTCATTTTTTTTCTTTTGTTTTGCCTAGCTTATTATGAGTGCATCCACATTCCTAATACATGCTCTGAATGGGCAAGGTTTCCCAACAGGAGCACAATTTTATAAAATGACTGCTCACCAATAATTTAACTTGTAAAGTAAAGAAAGAACTTGCGTCTCTAATGCATCGTGTCATATCCTGAGGAAATCAGTAAGTAATTCACATTCAATACTTTACTAAATATAGTCAATGTTGTTATGTAGCCAAAGGTAGCAGCTCATCTGTGCATGGCAAGGATCCACAAACAGAAAATAAGATAAATAATCAGTTAATTTATTTTTTGGTGGTGTTGGTTGAGGGAGAGATGTTAGCTGAGACATCAGAAGAGGCAGACAGCACCTCGGGCGTAACTTTCTCAAGTTCGGCAGGCTTCGGTTTGGGTGGGTTCCAAATCCTCCTCCACTGTCAGGTGGGAAAAATTAGCGATTTTCCCCTAATTAGCCAGTTAATTTCAGAGGTGTGGGTTCCCCTGGGCCAATTAGCCTTTTGGGACTGAAACTCACCTCTGCTGACTGTAGTGTATGTACCTTTAAGGGGAGAACTACTTTTTACAGCTTCTGTATACTGTAGTACCGGCAGAGACCACACCTGTATATAAACCCTGAGTAGGGATCTGTATGTTTAGTTTTAGAGTAACCCTCATCCAGTAAATACCTGTTGATTGTTCCTGCAGTCTCGTGTCTAGTTATTGAAGGACACACTACATCAAAAATACACGGATTTAACAGTGGCGATGAGGCAGATTCGAACCTACCTGCAACTCTGCATTACCTCCCAGGGATTCGCTCCTGGAGAACAGTGGAAGAAAGTTGAGGCCAGAAGCACGGGCGTCGACCATGAGCAACCGCCCAGTCATCCAGCAGAGATTGAGATTGAGTATCGCAGGGGAGGCTGTTGAGAGCTGGGCTTGGTTCTCCAGTCACGGTGGTCCAGCGAAATGGGCTGGCAACAGGTACGGCGCAGACCCTTCCCGGACAGCGGCGGCTAGAGCCGACCGACGGCACAGAAAAGGCTGAGCAGTGTCGACGGGAGAAGAGAGAGGGTAGAGCGCACAGGGTGCAGCTGGTGTTCAGGACCGAGCGGCATCAACGGGAGAAGAGAGAGGGTAGAGCGCACAGGGCGCAGCCGGTGTTCAGGACCGAATGTCGTCGATGGGAGAAGAGAGAGGGTAGAGCTCACAGGGTGCAGCCAGTGTTCAGGACCGAGCGGTGTCGACGGGAGAAGAGAGAGAGGCGCAAAAGAAAATGCACAGAGCGCAGCCGGTGTTCAAGGGACGAGCAGCATCAGCGGGGAAGAAAGGGAAATGCACAGAGCACAGCAGGTGTTCAAGGGCCGAGCAGCCGCAGCGGAGAAGAAGGGAGAGCGCGGGAAATGCCATTTTGAGCCGCAGCGGAGAAGAATGGAGAGCGCGGGAAAACGCCATTTTGAGCCGCAGCGGAGAAGAAGGGAGAGCGCGGGAAAACGCCATTTTGAGCCAGTCTAACCACACCCAGGGATGCCGAAGAGTGACAGTATCACAGCGTTCGACAATGAAGTCGAAGATTGGACAACATATGTCGAACGCATAGAAGTGTACTGCAAGGTGAATGAAGTGCCAAATGAGAGGAAAGCACTGGTATTGTTGAATTCCATGGGTGCAAAAACGTATGGCTTACTGCGAAACCTAGTAACCCCAGAGAAGCCAGTGGACAAGGATTTTGGAAACATAGTGTCAACCCTACAGAACCACATAAACCCCACAGCGCTGCTGATAGCAGAAAGGTTTAAGTTTCACAAAAGGAACCAGCATAAAGATGAAAGTAATGCTGAGTATTTAACGGAACTGCGTAAGCTATCGAAACACTGCCAGTTTGGAGCTGGATTGGCAGATACATTAAGGGACAAGTTTGTGTGTGGGCTTCAAAGTGAAGGAACCCAGAAATGGCTTTTATCTGAAAAGGACCTTACGCTGGAAAAGGCTTTCAGCATGGCAGTATCACATGACGCAGCCACACGGGGCACTGCAGAGATACAACGGAGACCGCAAGAATATGGCACAAATGAAATGTCTTACAGAACAGTGAAGTGTTATCGCTGCGGCAGAACAACACACGACCATAATGATTGCTGGTTTAAGGACAAGTGTGCAGACAGTGTGGACATGTAGACATGTAGGACACATAGCATGAGTCTGCAGGTCGGGAAAGAAAACCAGCAGCAAGAAATCTCCACAGGAGAAGTACAAGAAGGTACATAAGGTGACGGAGAGTAGTTCAGACGAACAGAAAAGTAATACAGACTCCGGAAGCAAGGAGCTGGGTTGTCTGAAACTACATATGGTGATCCAAACGGACGATCATCAAACTATCTGGGTCATGCTCAAGATAGCTGGAGTCCAAGTGAAAATGGAATTGGACACAGGATCAGCCCTAACAGTCATAAACCGAAGGGACTACAAGTGGCTATTCTCACATATACCCTTGAGAGATACAGAGATTGTCTTGAAGATGTACACGGGGCAAAAAGTCTACCCCAAAGGAAAAATAATGGTGACCGTTGTAAGGAAACACCAAAAATGGACCTATATGTATTGCCAGATGGAGGACCACCACTACTAGGATGTGAATGGATCCGGAAGATACAGCTAGATTGGCATTCCATACAAGCACTGACTGTAGATGCCAAAAAGGATGACGACGCCACACCTGGACGACTGTCAAAAATGCTAACTGACGCACAAGAAGTGTTCCAGGAGGGACTCGGAACACTAAAAGGCATAACAGCGACGATCAAAATAGAGGAAAATGCAAGCCCAAAGGTTTTTAATGCCAGACCGGTGCCTTATGCGATCCGCCCAGCCGTCGAAGCAGAGCTGGAAGGTTTGGAACATTCAGGAGTACTGTCCAAAGTGGACTGGAGCGAGTGGGCCACACCCATCGTTCCTATGCCTGGGGAACCAAAGAAAGTTCACATCTGTGGGGACTTTAAGGTGACAGTGAACCCAGTCCTTCACACGGTACAATATCCGCTTCCGCGGGTTGAAGATATTTTCGCCTCGCTATCTGGAGGAAAACGCTTCACTAAGATTGATCTGGCCCAGGCGTACCTGCAAATGGAGGTAGAAGAAGCCTCGAAACAGTACCTCACGATCAACACTCATAAAGGTCTCTACCAATACAACCGGCTGGTGTTCGGGGTTGCATCAGCTCCGGCTATTTGGCAAAGGGCAATGGATCAAGTCCTGCAAGGGATTCCAGGGACCCAGTGTTATTTGGACGACATCCTGGTCACGGGTGAAAATGACAGTGATCAACTTGCCAACCTGGAGCAGGTGCTCACTAGATTGAAGGAATATGGGCTCCGAGCAAATCGTCACAAATGCGAGTTTTTCCAGAAACAGATCTCGTAGTGTGGCCATGTTATTGATGAAGAGGGGTTACATATGTCCCCTGAAAAGATTAAGGCAGTAGTCAAGGCTCCAGCACCGGAAAATGTGTCACAACTGAGGTCGTTCCTCTGGCTGGTGAGCTACTACCATAATTTCTTGCCGAATTTGTCTACAGAACTACACCCACTGAACACCCTACTGCAAACGGGGGTACCATGGAAGTGTAATGACGAATGTAAATGAGCTTTCCAGAAGTGCAAAGAATTGATCACATCAAAAGAGGTTTTGGCTCATTTCAACCCAGCACTACCCATTCGGTTGGTGTGTGATGCATCACCCTATGGCATTGGAGCGGTGCTGTCGCACAAGTTCCCGGACGGCTCGGAGAGGCCGGTAGCCTTTGCATCTTGGTCACTAACCTCAGCCGAGCGTAACTACGCCCAGATTGACAGGGAGGCCCTCAGCCTAGTGTGGGGAGTGAAAAAGTTCAACCACTATCTGCACGGGCAGAAGTTCACCTTGCTGACGGACCACCAACCACTTGTCTCCATCTTTAAACCAAAGAAGGGCGTGCCGGTGATGACTGCGCAACGGCTACAAAGATGGTCGCTTTTTCTAGGGGTGAACCAATATGAAATCGAGTATAAGGGCACGAAACAGCATGGAAACGCTGATGGGCTATCACGCCTGCCACTGCCTACTGCGGAGGAAGCACCAGCAGTGGACCCTGTCGGAATATTTCATTCGACTATAATTGAACGCTTGCCAGTAACTAACGCTAATATAGAGAAGGAGACCCAAAATGACCCGACACTCTCTCGGGTATATGACTTGACGGTGAAGGGATGGCCAACACATGGCAACTCATTGTTGTCAGCATTCTCATCCAGAAGAGAACAGCTGTCAGTATACCAGGGGACCTTGATGTGTGGATCCCGAGTGGTAATTCCTCCCAAGTTAAGGGAGAGAGTGCTCAATGAGCTTCACGAAGGCCATCTGGTGTAATGATCAATAACATGTCATTCTATAGTGGACACTAGGTGGAGCCGTAGAGCTGTGTAGAGCTGTATATAAGACTACACTACCCAGCTGTATATATATTAAGACTGCATTACCCATGAGGCACTAGGTTACCCACAAGGCAGCAGTCAAGATGGAAGCCTCTACAGATACAGTACCTAGTCCACATGTGCTCAATAAAAGTGTCTAGCAAAAGCTAGCTGTGTTCATAATAAGAATGTCTATTTATTAATGAACATAACATCTGGGAGGGTTGAAAATGAAAAGCCTTGCTAGGGCTTATGTGTGGTGGCCGGGGATCGATCAGCAAATCGAGGACCTGACAAAGAGCTGCTCAGGATGCCAGAAGGTCCAAAATGCACCACCACATGCCCCTCTACATCCATGGGAGTGGCCCTCATCTCCATGGCAACGGGTGCAGATTGACTTTGCTGGTTCATTCATGGACTCAATGTTTCTAATAGCCGTGGATGCGCAATCGAAATGGCCTGAGGAGATCAAAATATCGTCCACCACCACGGAGAAAACTATTGCAGTCCTACGAACCAACCCATTTCGGTCCAGTGTTGTAGTTTCGAGCTAGGACGTGCTCTCCCGGATGAAACCATCTCTCCTTGGCTCGTTTCTCTCTCTTTTCAACTTGAGCTTGTTGTTGATAATGGACAACCTGTTCTGCCCTTGGAGGTTTGAGTAAGTCAAAACTTGTCCGCAACTGCATCTTCATCATGAGCGAAGTGGGGGAAGTTTTGGTTGTGGCATGCGGCTCGTTCCTGTAGGACAACAGGAAGCTGTTCAGACGGTGGATTGAGCCCTGACCTTGCGATGCCTTCAAGGCGTGCTTCAAAGTTTGCACAAACCTTTCTGCCTGGCCGTTAGTAGAGGGATGATAGGGCGCAGACCTGATGTGTTGGACACCATTCACATGCAGGAAGGTTGCAAACTCCTGTGATACAAATTGTGGACCGTTGTCACTTGCGAGTTGTTCCGGTGAGCCATAACGGCTGAACATCTCACCAAGTTTCTCAATTGTTTTCTCTGCCGTGGTAGACCTCATCACAGCGACCTCCGGCCACTTGCTACGAGCGTCGACAACCACCATAAACATCTTCTCTTCGAAAGGATCGGCGAAGTCCACATGTACTCGCTGCCACACTTCTGCAGGCCAATCCCAGGGGTGTAGGGTTGCCAGCTGTGGAACATTCCGGACCCTTTGACAAGGGGAACATGCTTTGGCTTTCTCCTCAATATTCCCATCGAGACCTGGCCACCAGAAATAGCTTCTTGCCATTTCCTTCATCCGAACCATCCCACTGTGGCCTGTATGAAGTTGTTGCAGTATAGGTTCCCTCAGAGGTGGCGGAATGATGACACGGCGTCCCCAAAGAAGACAACCTGCCTGGACAGAGAGCTCATTTCTTTTTGAAACGTAAGGTTTCAAACTAGGAGAATCTCCTAAAGCTCTCCCTCGAATGACATCGTCCATTACCTCAGACAGGACTGGATCGTTGTGGGTGTACCTTCGCACCTGAACTGCAGTGACAGGTGCTCCCTCCACTTGTCTAAAGTAGAAGATGTCTATCTGACGAGGCTCTGGGGGAGTAACAGGCAAGGGTAGCCTCGAGACACCGTCTGCGTTGCCGTGCAAGTCTGATTTGCGATATTTGATGTCGTATGTGTGTCCTGACAACAGTAAAGCCCACCTTTGCATCCTGCTTGCAGCGAGAGACGGAATTCCGGTGTGGGGCCCGAAGATTGAAGTCAATGGACGGTGGTCCGTCAGGAGTGTGAACCTTCTCCCAAACAGGTACTGATGAAATTTTCGAATTCCAAAAACGATTCCCAAGGCATCGCGCTCGATCTGCGCATAGTTACTCTCGGCCTTGTTCAAGGTGCATGATGCGAAAGCAATAGGTTTCTCTTCACCCGAAGGCATGATGTGGGATATGACTGCTCCCACACCATATGGTGATGCATCACATGCTAGCTGCATGGGTAGCTTTGGGTCGAAGTGTGTCAGGACCTCTGATTTCAGCAATGCTTTCTTTGCTTGGGTGAAAGCTTCATTGCACAGTTCAGTCCATTT
This sequence comes from Somniosus microcephalus, assembly GCF_052327205.1. Classification (NCBI taxonomy): domain Eukaryota; kingdom Metazoa; phylum Chordata; class Chondrichthyes; order Squaliformes; family Somniosidae; genus Somniosus; species Somniosus microcephalus. Next base: position 30,653,124 of record NC_140996.1, on the reverse strand, counting down.
CCATGTTTTGCCTTGACATAGCAACTGATGTAACGGCTTCAGCAATGTTGCTAAGTCTGGAATAAACTTACCATAGTAGTTAAGTAGCCCCGGAAATGAACGTAACTGGCTCACATTCTGGGGTGCTGGGGCCTCCATGATTGCCTTGACCTTGGACGGCGCCTTATGCAGGCCATTAGCATCAATCACATGCCCCAGGTACTCAACTGAAGACTGAAAGAATTCACATTTGTCTTTATGAACTCTGAGTCCGTACTCTTTCAGTCGTTGTAATGTCGCATCCAAGTTCAGAAGATGATCATCCTCATTTGTCCCAGTGACAAGGATGTCATCCAGATGGCACTGGACTCCTGGCAGTCCACTCAAAATCTGATCCATTGCCCTTTGGAATAGAGCAGGGGCCGACGTAATTCCAAACGGAAGGCGGCAGTACCTGTATAGCCCCTTGTGTGTCACAATTGTCAGCGGCTCCTTTGATTTGTCATCGACATGCATTTGTAGATAAGCCTGGCATAAGTCTGTAATGATCAATAACATGTCATTCTATAGTGGACACTAGGTGGAGCTGTAGAGCTGTGTAGAGCTGTATATAAGACTGCACTACCCAGCTGTATATACATTAAGACTACATTACCCATGAGGCACTAGGCTACCCACAAGGCAGCAGTCAAGATGGAAGCCTCGACAGATGCAGTACCTAGTCCACATGTGCTCAATAAAGTAACTAGCAAAAGCTAGCTGTGTTCATAATAAGAATGTCTATTTGTTAATGAACATAAGGGTGGTGAAGATCTGCTGAAAATTGTGAAAAGCGACATGGAGAATTTGAAGCCACCAGAGCGTTTGAAAGTCACAGGAAACATCGACTACAATTGGCAGACTCTTAAACAACAATTCGAACTCTACATTGCAGCCATCGGATTCGGTACGAAGCCAGACGCAAGGAAGATAGCGTTGCTGCTTACGGTTGCAGGCCCACAGGTGATAGAGGTATTTAATACATTTGTATTTAATCCAGTGGAGAACAGAGAAAAATTAGATGTGCTAAAAAAATTTGATGCACATTGCTCTCCCAAAAAGAATGAGACCTATGAAAGATACATCTTCTGTTCTCGGACACACCAGCAAAATGAGACTTTTGATAGCTTTATAACTGATCTGAAACTGAAAGCACAGACATGTAATTTCTCTGAGCTCAAAGCATCCATGATTCGTGACCAGATTGTGTTTGGTATTCATGATAAAAAAGTCAGGGAACGTCTGTTGAGAGAAACCGAACTAAATTTGGAAAATGTGGTGAAAATATGCCAAGCCAGCGAGCTAGCTCGAAAGCACGCGAAGACTTTCAGTGAAATCAATAATGATGCGATTATAATGAGTGATAATGCTGCTGTCGGTGCTGTGTCCTATAAGGGGAAGAAACATGGGCAGAACAGAAATGAAAAGCAATTGGAGGATGAAATTTTTAATTGTAAACGCTGTGGTTACAAACACCAGTTAAGACAATGCCCAGCATTTGGAAAAATGTGCACAAAGTGTAATGGAAAGAATCACTTTGCCAAAAAATGCTTTTCAAAAGTACAAACTAAGAAAGGGCAACGAGTTAATGTAATTGAGGACACTGATTTAAGTGAGACATTTTTTGTAGGAATGGTGTCATGTGACAATATCAAAAAGGATACAGAAACTGTGCAGCACTCAGAAATGGACAATGCTGAACATAAAGTTAATGCAGTAAAAGAGGACAAATGGATGATCCCACTGCAGGTAAATGGAGCATTAGTTACCTTGAAACTAGACACTGGGGCAAAAGCAAACTTAATCAGTATGAGTGACATTAACAATATGAAAGAAATGCCCAAAATACAGAAAAAGTCAGTACTACTGAAGGACTATAATGGACAGAAAATAGATAGCTTAGGTGTATGCAGACTTAAAGTGACAGTCAAAGACAAAGTGCATCATCTCATGTTTTCTGTTGTGGCTGAAATGCTTGATTCACTACTAGGTGACAAAGCTTGTGAGGACTTAGAACTGGTCAAAAGAGTCTACCGTATAAACTGTGCCATAAGCAGACCAGATGACTCGGTGGATTCTGTAGTGAATAATTTCCAGGATGTGTTCAAAGGATTTGGAGTTCTACCATTCACTTACAAGATCCAGCTAAAGGAGGATGCTCAGCCAGTGGTACATGCTCCACGAAGAGTTCCAGCACCCCTGCGTGACTGGCTCAAGAATGAACTGGACAGAATGACCACACTAGGAGTCATCAGGAAAGTCGAAGAGCCAACAGACTGGGTTAACTCCATGGTATGTGTAAAGAAAAAGAACAATGATCTAAGAATATGCATGGATCCAAAGGACTTAAATGCAAACATAAAACGTGAACACTACCAGATTCCCAAGCGAGAAGAAATCACCAGTGAAATGTCAGGTGCCAGATACTTTACAAAGCTCGATGCCTCACAAGGATTTTGGCAACTAAAACTGGATGAAGAGAGCACCAAATACTGTACCTTCAACACACCATTTGGCAGGTATTGTTTCCTCAGAATGCCTTTCGGGATAATATCTGCATCTGAAATCTTTCATAGAGCGATGGAACACATAATTGAAGGTCTGGAAGGAGTTCGGGTCTATGTTGATAACATCATCATCTGGGGCTCCACACTGAAAGAACACAATGAGAGACTGACTAAAGTGCTACAGAGCATACGCCGGAATGGACTGAAGCTCAACAAAGCCAAGTGTCAGTTTGGCATCCAGGAAGTCACTTTCCTAGGAGATAATCTATCTGGTAAAGGAATAGAGCCAGATATGGAAAAAGTAAACGCCATACTCAAAATGCCCCGACCCACTGACAAAAAAGGAGTGCTACGCATCATGGGGATGGTAAACTTCATTGGAAAGTTCATTCCTAACTTATCAGCCAAGACAGCCTGTCTGCGAGACCTGCTACATAAAACAAATGAGTTTGCATGGACAGAAAGACATGAACAAGAGTGGGTAAACCTCAAAACAGTGCTGACAACCACACCTGTACTCACCTTCTTTGACCCAACCAAAAGAATCAAAGTGTCAACGGATGCATCAAAAGATGGCCTAGGTGCGGTCTTGCTACAAGCAGAGGGTGAAGATTGGAAGCCTGTTGCCTATGCCTCCAGGTCTATGACTGATACTGAGTGTCGATATGCCCAGATTGAAAAGGAATGTCTAGGCTTGGTAGTTGGACTAGAAAAGTTTCATGGCTACATATATGGACTCCCCACCTTCACAGTTGAGACAGACCACAGCCCTCTGGATGCCATAATTAAAAAAAACCTGAATGAGATTTCTCCAAGGATTCAACGACTCATGATGAAGCTGCAAAGATATGACTTTGAACTGATCTACACACCAGGCAAATACATAGTGTTAGCAGATGCACTATCCCGAGCACCCACAATGAGTCATGTGAGCTCTACTGAAGAAGACGTGGATGGTCATGTGAGTATGGTCACTGCTGCGCTGCCCGTGTCAGACACAAAATCAAAGCAAATAGCAGAAGAAACAGTAAAAGATACAGTATTACAAACAGTAATAGAGAACATTCATCATGGTTGGCCAAAAGGTTCCTGTCCAAAATATTTTCACATAAGGTCAGAATTGAGTGTCGCAAGTGGACTATTACTAAAACAGAACAGAATAGTCATTCCACAGGCTCTACGTCAAGACATGCTCAAAAGGATTCATGAGGGACACCTCGGAATTGAAAAATGCAAAAGGAGAGCAAGAGACACTGTTTATTGGCCTGGCATAAATAAGGACATTGAGAACATGATAGGCAAATGTGAGACATGTCAGAAACATCAAAACAAACAAGCAAAGGAACCAATGATAGTAGCTGACATACCAACAGCAGCATGGCAAAAGGTTGGTATGGACCTTTTTCATTTAAATGGTAAAGACTATCTAATAGTGATTGACTACTATTCTAACTATCCTGAGATGGTGCTGCTCTCAAGCACCACAGCAAGCAGTGTCATAATGCATGTGAAATCCATTTTCGCCAGACATGGAGTTCCCAGGATTGCCGTTAGCGACAATGGTCCATGCTTCAACTGTAAGGCGTGGCAACAGTTTGCAGCACATTATGACTTTCAGCACATCACATCCAGTCCTTTGTATGCTCAGTCAAATGGTAAGGCAGAGAAAGGTGTTCAAGTTCTCAAGCAGCTACTGAAGAAAGCGACAGAAAGCAAGTCTGATCCTTATCTCGCCCTGCTGAGCTACCGAGCCTCACCTTTAGACTGTGGTTCTTCACCTGCTGAACTACTAATGGGTCGCAAGTTGCACACCATGCTACCCTGCTGTGCAAAAGAACAGCAAAGTGAGGAACTGAGACACAGACTTCAACTGTTAAAGCTGAAACAGAAATCATACTATGACAAGTCATCCAAAACGCTAAAACCATTGACAAGGGATGATGTTGTCAGGATTGAGGATCCAGATGCATGGAACAGGAAAGCTACAGTTCTTGAGGAAGTAGGACCAAGGTCATACACTGTTAGAACTGAGGAAGGACAGATTCTCAGGAGGAACCGCCGTTCCCTCCTAAAAACACAAGAGACTATTCAAGACCAGATTGATGACAATGCCGCAACTGCATCTTGTCATTCACCGCCAGAACAATCTCATGAAGACGCATCAGACTTACCCGTGTTGAGAAGATCCACACGTGAAGTAAAAGAGCCTGATAGACTTAATCTTTGAGTACAATGTAAAGCTTTGAAAATGTGTTGACTGTTTTGAAAATGTTTATGTTTATAGAGCACTAACAAAAGTGTTACTGATATTATCTTAATTGTTTTCTTGAAAGTTGATTGATATTGATTTTGTTAAACCTCAAAGAAAGGGGGATGTAATGATCAATAACATGTCATTCTATAGTGGACACTAGGTGGAGCCGTAGAGCTGTGTAGAGCTGTATATAAGACTACACTACCCAGCTGTATATACATTAAGACTACATTACCCATGAGGCACTAGGCTACCCACAAGGCAGCAGTCAAGATGGAAGCCTCTACAGATACAGTACCTAGTCCACATGTGCTCAATAAAGTAACTAGCAAAAGCTAGCTGTGTTCATAATAAGAATGTCTATTTATTAATGAACATAAGAAAGTCTATTTTGCTAAACTTTTGCCCTCCGGCCAGGCCCGTAAAAAGATCATCAATGAGGGGAAGAGGGTACTGTTCCGCAGACAGCACCGGGTTAATAGTCACTTTAAAATCCCCGCAGATTCAAACAGATCCATCCTTTTTCAGGACAGGAACAATGGGTGTGGCCCATTTGCTCACACTCACAGGCTCCAGGACTCCATTCTCGACTAAGGCCTCCAAGTTAGCCTCAACTTTTGGCCTAATTGCATAGGGTACAGGTCGGGCTTTGTGAAACTTCGGCTTGCTGTCAGGTTTAATGTCCAGTCTCACGCTGATCTTTTTCATGCTCCCAAGTTCCCCATTGAAGAGTTCAGCATGTTTGTTTAACACTGCAGTCAGACCTGACTCCCCTTTTGACATCATGCGGACTGCAGGCCAGTCCAGCGTGATTTTCTCTAGCCACGCACGTCCCAGCAGCGATGGGTAATTTCCCTTTACCACATATAGTGGCAGTTTTGCAGTCTGTCCGTTCAATTTAACTGTCACCTCAATGACGCCTCTCATGGCCACAGGTTCGCCGGTATACGTCTTTAACACAATGTTTGTTGGCTGAAGGGTAAGATGCTTTAGCATTTTGTTGTAGACAGTGTCTGAAACAAGGGACACAGCCGCGCCTGTGTCCACCTCCATCCGCACTGATTGTCCCTCCACCAGTGGTGACACCCAGTAGCCATTTGAATCACCTGCAACCGTCAGTATGTGCACCTCTTCCTCCTCAGAGGTGTCGCTCCCCTCTGTTTTGCTTGTTCCATCATACTGCACTGAATGAACACTCTTTTTCCTCTCTTGTCCAAATACAGACATTTTGCTTCCATGCTTCCCAGCTCTGTCTGTTCTTTTTTTACCTCTACAGGCGTGTTCAATGTGACCCATTTTGCCACAATTTCAGCATTCCAGCTCCGTACACCAGCAGTCATTAGCATGATGGCCCGTTTTCCCACAACGGTAACATGTGCCGTTCCGCGCACCTTTAGGCTCAGACGACACCTTGTGAACTCTCCCTGTTGAACTCAACTGGTGAGCCTCCTTTTCCGCCATCTCCATGGAGACACTAACTTCAATGGCCTTTTCAAGAGTAAGGTTGTCCTCAGTAAGAAGGCGCTTCTGTGTGGCTGCATTTTGCAGACCACCCACAAGTCTGTCTCTAATGGTGTCATTCAGCACCTCCTTGAACTGGCAGTGTTCCGACAACCTTTTTAAAGCAGCAATAACCATCGTCACTGATTCCCCCTCCTCTTGATTCCGTTTGTGAAATCTAAATCTCTCAGCAATAACCAGAGGTTTTGGTGAAAAATGTGCTCCAAGTCCACTAGTTGCTTATATGTTTTAGTTCCTGGCTTATCTGGCTGCACAAGGCTGCGAAGTAAATTGAAAGTCTTCGGCCCGATTACACTCAAAAAGGTAGGCACGACCTTTTCATTTGCCACCGCATTCGCCAATACAAAATAGTCAAAACGTTCCGTATATGCGCTCCATTGCTCCACATTTTCATCAAAATCACCGATGTTTCCTAATATAGTAGCCATCTCACGTTTCAAATTAAATTTTCTGTTTACTCACTGCACCCGTAACGTACGCAGATTCATCTGCTCCTCGTTGCCACTTGTTGTGTCGGTACCTTTCTACCTAGACACAATTTAGGACTCAGAACTCAGAGATTCAAACATGAAGTGCTTTATTGGAAGGAAACAAAGAGAGCTAAACTTAACAGAGAACACCCAACCATTTATCTCCTGTGACATCGCCACCACAGGTTGGAGGAGAACACACAATAGAACACACAATACATAACAGTTGAGATCTCGTCTGGATTTGCTCAGACCAAATGTACGAAGAGATGTTGAGAATAAGCAATTCCAGCGCATCAATGAGAAGCCGACAAGGAGCTTCAATGTAGGGCAACCAGTCTTGGCCCGCGACTACCTAACAGTGAAATGGCAACCAGGAACGATATGCACACGGCAGGGGCCACTAATGTACACAGTGGATGTTGGGGAGAACATTGTGAGACGCCATGTTGACCAGATCCTAGAGTCACAGTAACGAGTCAACCCCATGTCTCGCGCACCTGGTGATGAACCCGACATACAGGTATCATCTACCCCAGAAACAGTAGCATCGGAAGCTGATGAACCAACTGACGACAAAGGGCCTCCGCACCAAGAACAAGACATTCAGGAAAGGCGCTATCCAGAAAGGATCAGGAAGCCGCCCCAAAGACTGAATTTATAAATGGACTATTTTCAGTTAATGTGCATGTTAAAAGTGTTAATTGTTAAATGAATGTTATGGTACTGTCAATCTAAAAGGGGAGGAATTGTAGTGTATGTACCTTTAAGGGGAGAACTACCTTTTACAGCTCCTGTATACTATAGTACCAGCAGTGACCACACCTGTATATAAACCCTGAGTAGGGATCTGTACGTTTAGTTTTAGAGTAACCCTCATCCAGTAAATACCTGTTGATTGTTCCTGCAGTCTCGTGTCTAGTTATTGAAGGACACACAACATAAAAAATACACGGATCTAACACTGACGTCAATTATCCAGTTTCATTTAAGGGCTGCTTGCTGCCTTGGCTCATTCCACTGGTTTTTGGTCAATGGTGCACCACCTCCAAACTTTTATCTCCTTGAAGAATGGCCAGCTCCAAGGCAAGGGCCTCCCCGACGTTCTCGGATGAGGCGCTGGGTATGCTGGTTGAGGGGGCGAGAGCCACCAGGGAGGTGCTCTTCTCCTCATCTGGGAGGAAGAGGCCTCCCAAAGAAACCAAGGCTGTGTGGGTACAGCTGGCAAGGGATATAACCTCCAGAACTCTGTGCAGATTGGGTGACTGTTTCTGTTTATTGATGAAATGCCATTCCTGTGTGAACGCCATCCCAGTGTGAATGTATCAAAATTAGGTGATGGCAAGCTTATGGCGTGATGGCATCTGTTATTTCACCTTAGGCAGCTCCACATTGCGGGCTCCGCGACACTTGTATGGTCAGGTTGGTGGTTAGAGTGAAAGGAGGCCAGAGAGTCAAGTCCATTGTCTATCATATGTTAAGAAGGAGCCAAGCACATGAGCCACAATGGGCAACCTATGCAAATCTGGCCAGGATGAGTGCATCCCTTGAATCTCAGGCAGCCATGTGCTCGCGTGCTGCCGCTGCTGCTGGTAGATGCGCGCCGCTTGGCCCTCCTCCTCATCTGAGGAGGCTATGTACTGAGCCATTTGCTCATCAGGAAGCTGCAAGCCACGACACTGTGCCATGTTGTGCAGTGCACAGCAGACCACGACCATTCTGGAGACCCTGGCTGCTGAATACTGCAAGGCTCCACCTGATCTGTCAAGGCATCGGAATCACATCTTCAGCAAGCCAATGGTTTGCTCGATGATGGACCTGGTCGAAATGTGGCTGGTGTTGTAGCACTCCTCAGCCTCATTAGCTGGCCTCCTGATTGGTGTCATTTGCCACTTCTTCAGGGGGTATCCCTTGTCACCAAGGAGCTAGCTGTTAAGTTGGTTTGGTGAATTCAAGAGCGGAGGAACACTAGAGTTCTGCAGGATGAAAGAGTCATGGCAACTACCACAGAACTTGGCGCAAACATGCAAAATCTCCTTCTTGTGGTTACACACCAGCTGTACGTTGAGGGAGTGGAAGCCCTTGCGGTTGACAAAGATAGCTGGGTTTTGATGGGGTGCCCTAAGGGTCACATGTGTGCAGTCTATGATGCCCTGCATCATTGGCAAACCTGCCATATTTGCAAAGCCAACTGAACGCGCAGTTACATTTGCTTGACTCCTTGAGAAGTGGATGTAATTGTGCGCCTTTGCGAAAAGAGCGTTGGTAACATGAGTGATGCAACTGTGGGCGGCAGACTGGGAGATGCTGCTGATGTCTGCTGATGATCCCTGGAAGGAGCCTGAGGCAAAAAAGTTAAGTGCGGTGGTGACTTTGACAGCCACTGGTAAGCAGTGTCCACCCACTCCTCTGGGCTCCAGGTGTTGGTGCAACAGTGCGCAGATGTCTTCGACAACCTGTCGCGAAAGTCTCAGCCTCCTTTGACACTGCTGGTCAGTCATGTTAAGGTAGCTCATCCTCTGTCTTTAAACCCTGTGTTGGAGGTATCTCCTGCAGCGACGTGCTTCCATGTGCTGGCGCCTTCTGCCCTTGCACCATCAGGTAGGTAAGCAGGAGGTTGGCGCTCCTGCTGTGTTGCTGCTGAGCTGCCTGGTTCTGCTGCCGTCGTGGCTGCTCCTCATCCGAATCTGAGGTCCATGGTGAAAGGAAATAAATGGTTCCCATCCTGCTGCTAGATACCTCCGTTGGGGAAGTGCTCAGTCCAAGCGGGGAGAGGGTTTTCCAAGGAGGTCCCACAGTTGAGAGATAGAAGCTGAGGCACCTCCGACTTCGGTAGGCCTGCTAAAAGTGCTGAAAGACCTGTGTAACAAAAGTTCTGCCACCTGCTCCCTGATGAAAGCTCCGTTTTAATGGTGGAGCTGCAGCTGTGAGGAGGCCACCCACTTGTCAACCTGCCAGGATTAGCTGGCGTGGTTTAGGAGGATTGTGGAACACACTGAAAATGTGGTAAAATAACAAAGGCCTGTCAAAATAGGATTATAGAGGCCCTTAACGACTATTTAAGGGGCTTAACTACCTCTCCCGACTGATGGAGGCAGGACCGAATCGCACCCATCAAACCCGCCTCTGGCAAAATTGCGCGGAGGTGGGTTGGAGGCGGGTTCCGAACCCACCCTCACTTTTTGCATTTTTGCCAACTGTCCAGCCTCCAAACCCGCCTTCTCGGGGCTGGGAAAATCGCCCCCCTCATCTGAAATATGCCACTTCATTTACTGCAGCACTCCCTCGATGCTGTACTGAAGTGTCAGCCTAGATTACGTGTTTAAGTCCATTTTTTTACCTTTGTTTGCCTCCATATTTCCCTTCGAGAATAGTAACAAATATTTTGCATGGTCATTATGTCACCTTCTGTCATTCTATCAGCCCATGTTATCAGAGCTCTGATCTCTTCTGTCTCTCACATCATTTGACTCCCTCTTATGTCCATCTCAGTTGCAATACTTTTTATACTCATTCCTCTCCAATCTGCTACACTGACAATCTTGCACATTTTTTCTTTCCATGACACAGAGATATTTCCCACATTGTTTCATGTTGGCCTCTATTTTCTGATATAGAAAAAGAAAGACTTGCATTTCTATAGCGCCTTTCATGACCACCGGATGTCCCACAGCGCTTTACAGCCAATTAAGTACTTTTGAAGTGTAGTCACTGTTATAATGTAGGATACTGAAACACCCAGTATCTCCTTCACCAATTCATAAATAAGCAAGCTACAACACCCAGAGCTCCTGTGTGCTTTTGCACATGTGCAGACCACTTCAGTGTGAAATTTGGTTCAAGCTACCTTGGGTAATAATACTATCCATATTGTTGGCGATGCAGTTGATCCAAGTCAGTGGATGCCCAGATAATTGAACCCCTCTGAAAGTGGTAATGTTACACTACTGCCCTCTGGCAACTTATAACTAGCAATGAGGGTATAAAAGTCTCAGGATGAAGAGAATGTCATCTGCGTTTAGTTGCCTACGGATTGACGAGGCATGCCACTGGAAATTTCTTCTGCAAGAGAATGGACACATTTAATAAATGAAGAATCCCAAACAAAATCTGGCAGTAATATAAAGCAACTAGACCCATGGCACTCAATTGACAGTTTTCTCTAAATAAAAGAACTCAGTTGCTGCACAAACAGCTGGGTCTCCTGCCAGGTTGGCCGAGTTATTGAGCTTTTGTTATCAGAAGATGCGTTCTTAGTAATCGGACCTACTTTGTTGGGTGATCCACTTTGGAGTAACTAATTTGGATCTACTGACCAAGATCTTCGCCCGTTCTTTGAAAACTGATGTTGGGAATGATAATGATCATTACTAGCTTCCTTACTTATCAGGGTAATCAGAGAAATCAAACCACCAAACTTCACCTTCCTCAGTAAATGGAGGGAGCTGGAACAGGGAAAAATAGGAGTTGAATTTCCCTTGGACGGGTTACATACTAACGAGTTAAAATTCTGATGAAACGATCTAAACTCAGGCCTGGATATTCACCTCGACTGCTGTGTACAACGGGCGGATGATCCGATACCGCCCGTCTTGCCAACTGCCCGAGACGCATTTCTAGGCCCCAGTGTTAAACTCAAGAGGGTAACATTATTCAGTGACCTTTGTAACTCAATGGAAAGGATAATCAGGAGTGGTGTATAATAGGCAGCCGATCCACTATTGCCCGTTTTACACCCTCACTGAAGTTGAAAGTTCCACTTAATGTGTGAAAAAGATCAAAAATTCAAAATAGGATTATTTGTAGGCAGTGACAGAATGTTATTAGCATCATTGTCCCAAGCTATGATCAGTTTAACTCCTTAAAGTTTCTACATTACCGGACATAATTATAACGTTTTATATATACAGTAAACCCTTGTTTAAACGGCACTTTATCATCTGGAATACTTTAATAACCGGCAAAATAGATATATCTCAATACAAAACAACACCTCAATAACCGGTAATCTTGCCGAATCCATCCAGCACTCGCTTTGCCGAGTCCAAGTCTCCCGCGGTGGCCGAGTTGGTCAGTGGTGATGGTGAGTGGAAAAGCAGCACCGTGGTAGGTATAACTCTCTGTTATCCAGAATTTGTCATCAACCGGCACCATCCTGGTCCCATAGATACCGGATAAGAAAGAGTTTGCTGTAATAATATGTATAAACTTCTTGAATACTCCAACCAACAAGAATGAGTCAGTCTGTGTGTAGTTGCCAATTTGCACCACTAGAGGATTCCCTTGCCTCCAGATATTTTGAAATGTCTGAATATCCTACCATTCAGTGACGATTTCAGCTGATCAAAGTATAGTCCACTGTTTCCAGTTTCAAAGTTACATACTTTCCTGAAGTACAAAGAAAGTGTGTTACTTTGAATGACAGACCAAACTAGATGAAATTAGACTGTTTCAGGTGAATTTGTAAATACCCTGAATTTGTACAAACTATCACTTTGGATCAGCCTGCCTTTTAACACGCAAGTCAACAAGTACGTTTTGTCTCCCCCTCCCCTCATTGTGGATGTCCTCCCATTAGCTTCATGGTGGCATGATGGACAACCAGCTGTCATCAGTAGTTGGACTGACTGTAACAAGTATAGGTATGACAATTGTTTTTCTTAAAGGCACAGATCCCTGATTGTCAGGTGATAAATATTAATTTCCTTGATGTAATAGGTGTGCCAGTATTACGGGAGTGGGTGATCGCTGGATAATCAGTAGGGATAGCTAACCCGTCATGCTTCAGTTGATAGTGTACATCTATTTATTGGAGCAGTGTCTAATCCTTCATGGTCAAATGGGAGGGTCTGAATCACTGCTGGTTAAATGGGGAGAGTTCCGGTTGCTGGTTGGTCCATTGAGTGATGTCCAATTAGTGACAGTCTGTTGCTAGTTTTGCTCAATAAGAGTGTTTAATGCATCAATATTTTATAATGGTTTATACTGCTTTGACTTGAATAGTGGGTCACGCTAAATATGGCAGAGAATTTTAGAACATGGTAGTTAAAGCAAATTGAATTGGCTAAATTCCCACCCAGATTCCTTTTCAGCATTTGGAAATTTTGCAAAGTGAAGCAGAGAGGCACCATACATTAAAAAACAATAGAATGAAAGTAGATTTCACTTCCAAATTCCATCGAATAAGTTAACAGCCCACAGAAGAAAGAGAGTTTGCATTAACCATTCTACATTTAAGAAATACAATTCCTCTGTACCTAATTTAAATGAGATCTTTGGTTTGGATTATCAGAGTCTCGTTCACTTGGCAATATTGCATTTGGAGCTGGCATTTTCATGCCTCAGTTATATGAAGACTGGCTGCAATATTTATGGAGATCTACCACTGGATACAGGCAATAGAGCAGTTTTTTTTTTAACAACACTTTTTAGCCATAAGCGTACACACGTGTCCAAAAAGGCAAATAATCTTACTTCTTTTTTAACTTGATAACAGTAGAAAAACAGTAGCGTGTTGCTGGAAGGAAATATAGCTGGCACGGGCAGGGGTAAATCGCAGTTCGAGCCATTGTGATACAATGTGGAGCCTGCTGGAAAGTTATACTACCACATGCCACTGGGGTTAAACAAGAGTGAGGTGGGCCTGCTTGATAACAGTCACAGTTTGGTATTCATCATTCAAGTGGGTTATGTCAAAGGTCAGAATGCAGCCAATTTCAGAGCCAACCTAACCGCATCCAGATGGCCTGTCTACTTAATTACCAGTGCCATTTGTTTTGTACCAAATGTTTTTAACTTTTGTTGTATTGTAGTATGTAGGCATTACTGGGGGCTATTTTTAGGTTGTTGGTCATTTTTATGCTTACTTAGCACAATCAGGAAAAAGCCAATTTCCCTTAAAAGTACACCTACAAACTCACCCAATGAGTAGCCAAGCTGCACAGGTCAGGAAGGTCCCAGGTGTAACCTCCAGTCTGTGCTGATTTAGTTGGCCCCTGTTGACGTTGGCTTCAGCAGCCCTCAGGTTTGGGAAGGGAAAATTGACTAGCATTCCCATTCAAGCTGCTGCCCAGTTAACTCTGCTGGAAGCATGTGTGGATATCAGGAGAAGACAGGATCAAATCTGCCTGCAGTTGAATATCCTGCTACCATCACTATAAGTAATGGTCACTTGAATGAGGTACCAATGGGTGCCTGGTGCCTGTGGAACCACACCTAGATATGGATACCTTCAGAAGAGAGTAGGTGAAAAATTGCCGGAGAAAGTTGGTGGAAAAGAAAAGTGCACATTGTTAATCAGAGAATCATAGAATGATACAGCGCAGAAGGAGGACATTTGGGCCATCGTGCCTGTGCCGGCTTTTTGGTCGAGCTATCCAATTAGTCCCACTCCCCTGCTCTTTCCCCATAACCCTGTCATTCTTTTTCGCTGTTAGATTTTCAAATGTGGATTAAATGCAACATTAGATGGTTTCCGCCAGTAAACTAAGAATTCCGATCGAGCCAATCCAATGATCGCAGATCCAATCAACTTTCAAAAAAAGGCTACGGTTACATGTGTAACATTTACTCGCCAGGAGGACACTGCTATGGTCCTGACACAATACATGGCAAAACAGCATGTGTGGCTGGAATGCACCAGTCAGAGAAGAATGAAGAGGAAAGAATTATGTGTCAAAGTGAAGGGAGGAGGAAAGGCAGAATTCTGCATTTCTACTCGAGAAATATCTACAGACCTGAAAAAAAATTGCCTGCATGTGTCATTGGTGGCAATGCGGAGGCAATTTTGGCTTAACAAGGAGAATGACTGATCTGGATCAATAAATTGCACCTGATTTAGAGGGGTTCATCACTGACTCCCAACTGTTCTGCCTATGGGTTTTGTTCAGGTGTCAGGAGGTGAATGAGTTGGCATTAATCAAAGCACCATGTCCCTCTTTATTCAACAGATGCTTGATGCGCTCACTACTCTGCACTACTTCATACATTACTTTGAAGACTGGCAGATTCTTCGGTTATTCCAGGAATCCTGGTAGATAGCAGCACCGACGACAACAGTTGTACACTGGATGGTGGAGTCCTGATTACTGGAGAAGATACCCAAATGGAAATACGAACACTAGTCAACCTGATGACACACGTCAACTGTGAATGCTTCTCTTCCTTCAACAAGCAGGTGTTTTGCAATGCTGAGGAAATCATTCCCCCGGTGAATGCTAAATTCATGCGATTCATTCATTATGAACGGGTTATGTGTTGCTTAATTCGTTGAGCTGGATGACTGACTGTGACATTGGCTTCATGGAAACCATTCACACCTACAAAAATCACAACTATCCCAAACTGAAAACTAGAATGAGAAAAGACCAACAAAATTGCAGGGCTTTTAAACAGGTGGTTTCTGGAATGCAAATTCATTGAAGATGTTATTGCAGGTGCAAAGCAGGCATTCTAATGTCTTTTGTTAAAGGTGAATTTGACCCCAAGCTAATGTTACATATTTTGTCACTCGGGGTGCAATGGTTTCTTATCTATGCAGTGAACTCTGGGAAGGGTAACATGTTTGCACGAATGTATCATTAGATTTTCTACAGAAACTTGCTTGTAAAAAATGAATAATCTGATTTGTTTACATACCGTATAATGGCAGGACTGCAGAAGGATAGTGTCACTTCTGCCCGGATGTATCCTCCTTTA
Source organism: Somniosus microcephalus (assembly GCF_052327205.1). Lineage (NCBI taxonomy): Eukaryota > Metazoa > Chordata > Chondrichthyes > Squaliformes > Somniosidae > Somniosus > Somniosus microcephalus. The sequence continues at coordinate 30,637,657 of NC_140996.1, read as the reverse complement.
TAGGTTTGGGTTTAACAATGTTAAAGGGCGAAACTTTGATATAGTTGAATTTCTGTAGGGGCTCTCCCGCTCGTCCACCATCGCTTTAGGGGAAGGTCGGCTGAAACCCCGGCGAAACAACATAAACACCATATATGCCATTTCTATAGGGCCTCAACGGATCATTTGCCGAAGTTACGGGGGACGATTGACAGAACTCCTGCGGAAACTAAACCCCATAGCGTTTAAGCAGATTTCACTAAAACGAAGAGAAACTAATAAAATGAGAACAGCCTGATTTTAATAAATGACTCAGTCTTTGTACCAAATACAGTAAGTCGGCATCTCTGCCTTGCTTTCACCCCATCAATCTGTGCTGGATAGTTAGTGATGCAACGTAATGGCCTAAATAATCCATACTTGATACTATGATAGAAATTTGTACAAGTAAAAGAATGCACAGAAAGCATTGTCATTGGTATGGTTGAGGTTCCTGGTAAAACATCAACCACCTTCAAATAGTAAATGCTTGCTTGTATAACTTCACACACAGCATTTATAATGAAAAAAAAATGTTGGCTCCTTGAGATCGAACCGCACTGTGACCCAGTCCAACTCTCTCGGCCACAGAACCACCTGGCTGCAATAATTAGCTTTGATGTTACAATCTCATCAGTCCAGCAGTGAGAATGTGCACGCATTAAACCACCAGCTGGAGTGCACCACATGTGTTGTACAAATAGGGGCAAGTTATTGGACCATATGATTTTATTTTTGTGAGACAAGGGATTTATTAAAGTAAAACAACAGGTAAAACAAGACACTACAGGCATGCTCCATGTGCCTACAGCAGCAGAACAGGCTTACTTTATTTCATCAACTAAAGCATATAAAGGTGAAATTACTGTCAACAGTGTTATTGCATGGATGTTTAATGATCTCCTATGAAATTCATTTCTCTAATATTTCAACAGAGATGGACTTTAAACGCATTAATGCCTCCATTGAAATAGCAAAGAGAGGATTATGGTATGAGTGCATTAAATGGCTGTACGATAACATCACTGACAGTCATCACTGCTCTAGATATCTTATAATTCTACATTACAACCAAGCAAATGACACAAAGGCTGTGCTCAGCATTCAAGAACAGTGTCCACCGATGGTAGAGAAAGTTCAGATGAGACATTGTGCAAGCTTTGAATCAACAAAAACAACTAAAGTCAGACTGGGGCTTGATTCTTTTTATTCGTACCTGGGCGTTGCTGGCAAGACCAGCATTTATTGTCCATCCCTAAATGTCCTTGAGAAGATGGTGGTGAGCTGCCTTCTTGACCGTTGCAGTCCATGTGGTGAAGGTACTCCCACAGTGCTGTTAGGGAGGGAGTCCCAGGATTTTGACCCAGCAACGATGAAGGAACGGAGATATATTTCCAAGTCAGGATGGTGCGTGATTGGGAGGGTAACTTGGAGGTGGTGGTGTTCCCATGTGCTTGCTGCCCTTGCCCTTCTAGGTGTTAGAGGTCGCGGGTTTGGGAGGTGCTGTTGAAGAAGCCTTGGCAAGTTGCTGCAGTGAATCTTGCAGATGATACATCTTATAGATTTCACATAACGGAAATTCGGTCCTCCGACTGAATTGTTTGTCATCAAATGCAAAATATTTGTGAGCAGGTGGGATTCTTAACTTTCCTCTCAGTACTTCAATGCGGCCCACTATTTTAGCAAATGGTTTTGAACCATACACAACAATTACCACAGTTTTGTACCTTAACCTGCAGGAAATGATCCTGCCAATGCTTATAAAAAGCACACGCTGAGCAGATGCTTTCGAGGCAGAATTCAAAAACTGACCAGAAAGATGTGTTTCATTGATTGAGCAAGAGGTACTGAGCAGGGGTGAAACAATATTCAGCTGTAGAGCAATGCCACTCTCCAAACCACGACCAAACAAGAAGTCCTGGAGAATCAGTTGGGTCAATGCCATAGTCCATGGAAAGTGGCAGGAGGTATGGAATAGGTTTCATGACAGCAAGAAGAAATTAATCAAAATCTTGCTTTTAACTGACAGATATACAAGTCTACAGGTGGTTGGTCACAGGAGATCGGTGTCCACAGAACCTGAAGAAGCTGTTGTCGAGTTGACTGGAAAATCTGTAAGTAGGGTGCTAAAGCCAAACTAAATTCATCTGCCAGTGAATGCAGCAAGGAGTAGATTTTTAACTTACCACTCAGGTGTAAAACTGGCATTGAAGATTGCTTGCCCAATATAGAAACTGCCAGAGTTCAATGGGAGTGAAAATCGGATGTTTCTATAACTGGTGGCCGATCCACAATGCCAGTTTTATGCCCGGGCAGCAAGTGGAAAATCTAGCCCCAAATGACTTTCTCGTCTTATGCTTTCCAATGCAGTTTTCTGGAAAGGAAATAGATTCTGCAATAAGAAGTGGCCTTCTTTATTGATGATATTAGCCCAGCATTTCCTTGGAGGTGCTCTTGCACTGCGTCCAGAACCTCACCAGATGTGTACTGGAAAGCTTGCTTACAACACTGCATACTGCACATGTACAGTAACCAAACATTTTCTCATTTTTCTTCTCTCCAGAGAATAAATTTGACCAGTACAGAGACAGAGACACCCAAATCTCCACAGCCTAGTGAGTAGCCAGCAGATGAGCATTCACAGAGCTTTAAGGAGGTAGAGCGGCTGCCAGTTGAAGGTACCGTAGGAAGACTAATGAGGAGTTGGAGATGTCTATACCCAAGCCCAAAATAGATTGAGTATCTTTCTGGGGTCTAGATCACTTGGGGAAAAGGAGGTGGGAGCAGTGGGAATTCCAGTGGGTCGCGTCTTCCTGAAAGCCCTGCCTCCATCTTAATTTCAGATCTTCGGCGCTCACCCCCGCTCCAGCAGGAATTCATATGTTTGGATCTTTATGCTGGAGACCTGATTAAGCTGAGGGGAGTGTAATACCAGCACTATATGCACAATATTACAGCCTTCATGCACACTAATACTGGTTGAACAGAATAGAGACATCCATGTCAAAGACTTCCCCGTTTGAGCAAAATACCAACATCCCAGTGTGTTCCCATAGTCAACATCCTGGTCCTGAATTTCCTTGGGATCTGGTGTGCAGTTCTGGTGAAAAAGGGGAAGGACAACATAAGTGGGGGTGGGAAATTATATGGGACCCAGAAACATCAGGGCCTAGAAATTCATTAAGGCGCTGCCAGCTTTGCGCCCAGTTAACGCCTAAAGGGTGATTTTGCTCCAAAAATGAGTTTGCGCAGATATTCAGCGCAGCGGTATTGACGGCGGTAGCCGTTAGCGCTGCGCCGGCACTGATGACGTCATCGGTGTGCGCAGTGCCCCGGTTCTGCCCCGAAACCGCGCCGATCCCCATATTTAGTTGCGGCCGCCTCCTCCGAAGCGGCCGCAAACAGCGACCAGAAAACGTGGCCGTCCTGCTGCCTTAGTGGGGCGCTTTAAAGCGGAAGGTGCGGCCGGCCGCTTTTGCGGCGGCCGCCTGCCCGCACCTCCTTCCCCGGCCTCCTCCACCTCCCCCCCCGCAGCATTGCCGGCTGCTTTCCGCGAGCCCGGCACTTCTCCGTGGTGCCGGGCTCATTTGCCGGCACTATCCAGCGGCGATCTCCCCGTTGCAGGCAGCTCCCCCTTAAGAGAAGGAGGAGGCCTGCAGTACCGCAGCCTGCCGCTGCACAGCGCCTGGCGCAGCTGCGCCAAGAGCGCTGATATTCAGTGTCAGCGCACCAAGCGGAGGCGGGCACACCCTGGTATAGCGCCCGCTTCCGAATTGGGGCGCTAACAATGAATATCTGACGATCGCTATAGGCTTCCCGCCCAGCGCTAACTTTTGGGCGCTAGCCAGCTGGCGGGGCCATAGTGAATTTCTAGGCCCAGGTCTCCAGCATTGTCTCCACTGGTTTTCCCACTGCTCCTGCTTTCTTTGCCCCAAGTTATCTAAATGCCAGAAAGATATCAGCATCTAGGTCAATGGAAGGGATAAGCATAACATATAGGTGTGTTCCCAGTCTAGGTCTTGGCCTGAAGAACCTCAGAAGATTATAGCTTGGCACAATGAAATCAGCCCGCTTGTAAAGGGAGCTGATTTCCAGAGTTTTTGGCCTCTTTAGCCGGACCTCCCAGTAACTCTTCCGAACAGCTGTCAAGTGACGCATTTAGTGCCCCCTTCCTGTGGGCACCCAAGATGTGCCTGTACTGGCACCTGGCTTATTATACTTCTCTGACCCTGCCCTTACCCTGAATACCCTGGCAGGGTCTGGCACTAAGTCTACCAGTGTGGCACAAATCCTACTCCAGCGTAGTCAGACATCAGGAGTGCAATTGAGGAATTTCCGCACGCCTGTTCAGGGTCAACATTTGACTTAAGTGGAAATCTTGTTGACTCAGAGATGAGTTCACAATAGCTGTGGTAGCTATTATGTCTGATATCTAAGATGACCGGAGGTTAGGGCCATCAAATTGACAGGGTGCAAAGTATATTGTTTACATAGGAGAAGATCGTGAAATACATAAAGTAGCCTCATCAATGCAAATGGCATGATAAATTTATCCATATAATCATCTTCACTTCTGTCTTGCCTATTAAATGTATTTCTGATTAGACGGGCTCGATGGGCCGAATGGCCTCCTTCTGTGCTGCAACCATTCTATGATTGTATGATTATAAAATGCTGTGAAGACACATGAAGGCTCATGAAGGCAGTGTGGTGCAATATATTGGCGCACCATTCGGAAGTTCCCACTTACAACCCACTACACGTTGGGGTCCTAATGTTGTGCTGGGCACTTCTCTAAATGAAGGCGGGAAAACTGGAGTAAGAATCAGCCATGGATTATTCTCACTCTTGACAGATGCTCGTTCCAAAGTGGTCAAGAAAGAAAAAAAAGCGCTACAAAGAAATGACCTCATGTGCCTTGGAATCAATATTATGTTGAATTTTTTTTTTAAATGCAAATTCCACGTTTAATGCAGCGCATATAATTTTTCAAGACTACTCAGAAATCATTTGTATTGCCAGATGGGATGAATAACTGGTAGCAACTGCAGCTGAGAAACACCAATGACTTGCTAAGAAGTTGCATCCTGTCTGACTCTGTGAACGTCCTTGATTACTTCCTAGTTTAGGACACCAGCACTATCTCATTTTTCATTATTACCTAAAATTACATAATTCAGCAAATACATGCTTGATAGACCAAATGAGCAGTTTTCCCCAAACTAATCATTGCTTTGTTATTTTTGTCATTGTGAAACTGCTTTGCAATTATGAGATGAATAGACTTTACCAGATTTTTTGCAATGATTCCATGGAATCAATTGTTTCACTTACACTGCAAGCTGTGACAAAGGCTTTGACAGTAGATTCATCTGTGATGCATAAAAATCAGTGTGTCATATACATATATATTGTTGTATACATACATATACATATATGTATTAGATATATTAAGAATTTTACATCTGCATGTCCTTCCTGTCACTTTTTTCATAATAATTTCTTATGTCAGAAATACATTTAATGTGCTGCCCTGAAATTCCTGCAGGTCCAATCCGCCCCGGCCCCAAGCTGGATGCCCTGTTGCAAATGCATGGCTGAGGTGAGCGCATCAGGGGTGCTGACCTCGAACTACCAGTCAGAATTTGAGAATGGCACTATGCTGCTCCAACAGCAGAGAGGAGGCCAGCAAGACCCGGCCAAAAATTGTTCTCTTTAAATCTTTTGCTCCGAATGGAGCAAGCAGATCTCTTTTGGGAAATAATCAATTCCCTTTAGGACTGATTACCTTTCCCTAATAAAGCTTTAGGGTCTCTTAAGGCTCTCAGCAGAACTCACACCAGCTCTTATCTGCCTGTGTTCCTCTGAGGCCTATGGAGGATCTAACGGTTGGAATTTCTTGGATAGCCAGGGATTTTCCCCAGACTCTTGACATGGGTGGAGCGGCGGGGGCGGGGGCGGGGGCGGGGGAGTGGAGAGGGGGGCAAGTAGGTGAACATTCTGGCTACGCTACTCCCACTGAAATGTAAAGGGTCAGTGTAACTCGGGCGGAGACCTGGCATGATTGTGTTGCACCCCAAACTCCTGGCTCGACCAGGTGGAGATCGGGCTTTCTGCTCTCTGTAGCCCCAGGAATTTCAGGCTCAGTCAATGTAAACTTGTCGTACTGCAATTATACCCTTGTTAGTGGAGGCACTGCAGTTTAGATACAGGAATTTATATTCGAAAAAGAAAAGTAAGCATGGAATACACAACTTCAGAATAGGAATGGAATTATATCTGCATGCCCTTATCTAATTGTCCCTCATCCTCTATCCCTACTTCACCTGAAGGTTTGGACTCCAACAGCAATAACAACTTGCATTTATATAGTGTCTTTAATGTAGTAACATGCCCCAAGGCGCTTCACAGGAGCGTTAGCCAAAAGAATTTGAAACCGAGCTATCCAGTAGATATTAGGGCAGGTGACCAAAAGCTTGGTCAAAGAGGTAGGTTTTAGGGAGCGTCTTAAAGGAGGAAAGAGAGGTAAAGAGGCAGAAAGGTTTAGGGAGGGAATTCCAGAGCTTAAGGCCGAGACAGCTGAAGGCACGGCCACCAATGGTGGAGTGATTAAAATCGGGGATGCGCATGAGGCCAGAATTGGAGGAGCACAAATATCTCAGAGGTTTGTAGGGCTGGAGGTGGTTACAGAGATAGGGAGGGGCGAGGCCATGGAGGGATTTGAAAACAAGGATGAGAGTTTTAAAACTGAGACGTTGCTTAACCGGGAGCCAATGTAGGCCAGCGAGTACAGGGATGATGAGTCAACGGGATTGGTGTGAGTTAGGATAAGATCAGCGGCACTTTGGATGAGCTTAAGTTTATGGAGGATGAAAGATGGGAGGCCAGCCAGGAGTGCGTTGGAATAGAGAAGTCTATTGGTAACACAGGCATGGATGGGCAATGTGCAATGTCACAGCAGATCAACTACTAACAGGTTGAAAGTCTTGCATATAGCACACATATTCTGTAACCCTTTCTCTGTCACACTTTGTTGATAACATCCCGATTGTCACACTGCAGCATATTCTCCGACTGGCCATGAATAACACCATGGGAGATCTGATAGTCTATATCCATCCGTACTTCTAGACTGTGATCAGAGTTATCACCTGTTTGAGATTAAAGTACCTTGTTAATCAAGAGTCACTTTTGTTGTGACTCCCATTCATTGAAAACTGCTAATTTGCTGTTGTCCAGTTACTTCTCCATGGAGAAAGAACCCTGTAACATCCCAGTGTTAAAATGGCTTCAAGTAGTAGCTACAGTAGACCGCTTATGAAAAGGATACAGATCTCCTTTTTCTTAATGTAGACACTCACTGACTGAACTTGTTCCTGATGTTAGCTAAGTGTAAGTCAGATCCAAATCAAAATGACTGGTCCTCTAGTATGTGCAATAGATTGATACAATATTCTAATATTTCCAACAATAGGTAGGAAATTTTAAATCTTTCTGTGGGAGAAATAAAAGGAAAGTATATTGCTTTGAAAACAGGAAAAGACATACTTTCTGCCACCTAAAAAAGGGGATATTCCTTTATAAGCTAAATACTGTGCATAATACTATTTCCCATCTTCATAGTAAGTGGAAGAAAAAAAAACCCTATCTCTTTAAGGTTTACAAAAGTTGTGGTGTGTCAGCTGCTATGCTAAAACTCAGATGAAAGAATGCACTCAGAGTTTGAGTGCCCTAAAGTACTAATCAATGGCACACCAACTCATGTTGGTTCCTTCCCTGAAACTATCATTTCTTCCCTTAGGCTGTTCCAACTGCTCTTTCCCTCCCTAAGGCTGCCCTGAACACTTTTTTTCCTTTGATCTTCACCCAAAAAATATATGGCAAAAGTACTCCGAACTTACTTGATAACCTACCTCCTTCAAAAAATGGGGAAGGAACCTAAAGCAACTTGATTAAAACAAAATATGCTGTCTACCTTAAAACGCATTGGGTGGAATTTTCCAAGGCCTCAAGCCACCAGTGGGGCATTTCACACAGCAGGTGGCTTATTGGAAAATGGCAGACGCACTGTAGAGATTAACTTATCTCTGATCTTTCGAATAATCAGGATCGACTGCAACCAATATGGTGGGTATATTGTGTTTAATCGGAGTTTAAGGTGGAATATAACACACTAGTTATACAGCAAAAACATACGACCGTGATAAGTAGCGAGTACCGGTCCCAATCGGACAGACGGCTGGCGTGCGCAAATAGCTCTCCTTCTCGTCTCACGTGTCTCTCTCTCGCTTCTTGAACTGCCTAAGAGTGTTAGACCAGATTCAGCATGGATCCACTCTCAGGAACTCTCCACTCCACTGTCTGTGCTGAAGGCTTTTCAGGTCTTTCATTTATACTCTTTTTAGGGGTGGACCTGGGGTAGAATATCATGGCCTTACGGTATGCTGAGGACTGTTTTCCCTTTATCTCATTCGGCCCTGTCCTCCTGAGTTAGAGTCAGCATCTCTGAGGCATACCAAGCTCGACCTTCAGATTGTTTGTAGCTGCTTGTTATCAGTTACTTATGCTGTTCATGCAGCTAGCGGTGCAAACTAACTATTTCAATCCATTATCAGACTATTGTTCCATGGAATGAATCATTAAATTCCCAAAGATACCCTCTATTCTATTCTCACACACTGGTAAACTTACGCATCTTAGCAAGCAGTTTTGTTCAACAGAGTCAAAATCCTAACTTAGCATTATAATATGGTTATTAGCGGTAATGGAAGAAACATAGGCATTGGGCCTTGGTTGGCCAAATTAAATATATAGTCAGCAGCCTTCCTAGCACACAAACAGTAGACAGCTAGCCTGGGAAGCAAGGTCATATGTGACTGCCACTGTGTGGAATGTTATAACATCCACAGGGAACCAAAAACATAGGCAAATTTTAAGCATCTATCCAGCTACTCTAATACTAGTCGGAAGACAAAAAGAAAATACTGCAGATGCTGGAAATGTGAAATAAAAACAGAAAATGCTGGAGACACTCAGCAGGTCAGGCAGCATCTGTGAAGAGAGAAACAGAGTTAACGTTTTAGGTCGATGACCTTTAGTCAGAAGTCACTTTATCTCAAGCTCTAATACAATCATCTAAACACAGTATTATCCACGTCACAATTTCATTCGCGTAACCATATACATTTTAGGTACCCCTGATTTCTAGCAGTGTTGCCCACGACTTTTCATCCATAGACATTAATGGGTGGACACTTGGCAGCAGTGTACCCACAATTTTCGGATAAGCGACCCATTGTGTGTGAGGTCCCAAACCTGCCTTCTGATCAGGTGTGAGAATACTGATCAGCAGCTAACATCCCCCGCCCCCTTCACCCCCATCATACTGAAGATGACCATCCCAACCGAGGATTGCTACTCCATCCCAATAAAAAGGCAAATAGCAGGAGAGCTTAGTACAATGGTTAGCAGCTACACTCCAAATATTGACTTACTTACAGACCCTACCCTGCAGTGCTCTTCCTCGCAACCTACGTGCAAGACAAAGCAGTTATGGACAGAGACCCAAATTCTGCCATTCACGTCCAGTGAAGTAGGTTCCCAGTTGACAAAGGATGCCCAGGGCAATTCTGAGTAACCTTGGAATGATACAATAATCAGGGCCTGCTGGATATATGGTAAGCTATGCATCCCATGGAGAAGGGATTCATCTTCTATTTGAACCCAAATACAATATATTCCAGAATAAATTACAATCTTCTGAAGCAACCACACCTGCCACAGGTGAGAGAGGGCCTATAGAATTTCACACCAGCCTCCAACTCATCTTCAGTAGGCCTGACCCTGAGGGGCCTAGGCGTTCTTATCTGCCTTACATACACAACTCATCTAAGGCATAATCCTAAATACATGGGCCTTAAGCCCCCCCCAACCCCCTTCCATCAACAGGCATTTGGGAAAGCAACAACACAATTTTCAGTGGGTAATCCAGGAAGCTCCTTGCATACACCCTGTGACACATAAGTCACATCATTTAGAAGGGATATTATGTGAAAAAATGAGTACCTGTGGCATCTGGTGTTACTAGAGCTGATATCATTTGAGGCTATACAGTATTTGCTATTAATAATCCTGGCACGTCTGTATTTCTAAACTAATACCTACATGTACAATGCCATTTCACATAGACTTCCTTTAAAGGTAGCTAATGTTATGTCATGGTTTTTGTATAAAACTTTAGTCTGTATTTTTAATGAATTTTTCTTAATTGTTTTGGGGGAAAAAAACCACCAAAGGTTTAACTTGTAAATCATTTGCTGGGAACAGCTATACTTACTGGTAGTTACCATCTTTATATCATTAGCCTCTGTATTCTAATGAGCGCAGCCAATGATGAGCAAACCCTGTGAGGAACTTTACTAAATTAATCTTATCAAGCAGCCTTTCCTTGTTCTCCAGATGATAACTATTATACTGCATCCATAGAAAAGTTTCTCCATATGACATGCCTGAGGGAAGGTACTAATCTTGTCTTTCTGAAAGCACATTGCTTTCCTTTCCCAGAGGCTACAAAACACCACAAAGAGTATTCTCAGTGGCCTTTGTTTTCTTTTTTTTCCCCCTTCTCCACACTTGGTTCTCATTTGGACTAAGCACAGGCAGGTCAGAGCACGAACTGTAAGACTTAACTCCTGAATTTCTGAATTAAGGGGAATTCAAGCTGATTACGTTGACTTTGCTTAAATTCTTTTTGTTATTCTCCATCTTTTATCTAAATGGCAAAGAAAAGGACAAAAAAGGGGGGGGAAAACAAGTGGCTTTGAATAGATAATCTACTGCTGAAAATCACCCATTTTCTAAAGTACTTAACCCATGACGTGATACAGAATTGGGCAGGAGGGACTGGTACTGAGGAAGGCTTCTTATAAATGCAGCTAATGAAGGTCAAAGGTTGCACTCAGCTTGCTGGTGGTCCTGAGATTATGAATAGAAGAGGAAAAAAAACAGTACAAATACCAGGTTAAAGGTACAAAGAAACAGTCATGTGGCTGTAAAGATGGTATTGTTCTCTTTTGTGGTTGAATTCGAGCTGTTTCCGATAATAGACAGCGAGAACTTGGTCCGCTGAAACATGGAAAATCCTGCATAAAGGTCATTGTTGTTCGAATATAAAACACTTGCTAACTGCAAGTTGCCTAGGTCTGTGTCGTTTCAACTGGAATATTTTTTGTGCACATTGTCAGGATATTTTAACATTCACTTTTTCATCGTGTGTGGCAGATAAAATGCACTTTTTTCCTTGATAATTTGGTTAGTGCACTTGATACGTTGATGTTAGATTTTGGTGCAGCACTTATGGAGCTGTAGTAAAGTTCGAAAACAATTACAAACCAAAACAAAGAATCATTAAACTCACTTGTTTTTCAATAAGTCGGAGATAACGGCAACTGATGTCTCTCAAAGTTGGCCCTAGTTACTTGCTTGAAAATTTGTACCGAGTTGAGAAGGGACAAGCCCATAATCCCTGTTGCATGCCTATTGCATGCTCCATGTTCAGCAGGGTTAACGGCATCTGTACATTACAATCAGTCTCAACAGAATATCAGCATTACTGCTAGTATCGTGTTCAGACCTGGCGGGGGGCAATTCTGACTTTTAGATGCGTGATATTTGCTCGCCCACATTTTAAGCCAATCTCATAGAGTTATACATCACAGAAAGAGGCCCTTCGGCCCATCGTGTCTGCGCCGGCCATCAAGCCCTGTCTCTTCTAATCCCATTTTCCAGCACTTGGTCCGTAGCCTTGTATGCTGTGGTGTTTCAAGTGCTCATCTAAATGCTTCTTGAATGTTGTGAGGGTTCCTGCCTCTACCACCCTTTCAGGCAGTGAGTTCCAGATTCCAACCACCCTCTGGGTGAAAAAGTTTTTCCTCAAATCCCCTCACCTTGAAACTATGCCCCCTGGTTATTGACCCCTCTACTAAGGGGGAAAGTTCCTTTCTATCTACCCTATCTATGCCCCTCATAATTTTTATTTGCATTGAAGCAAAAGTACACCGATCCGTGCCCCCAGAAGGGATCGTGCTTGAAGGGAGCATAGGGCGGAGATAGGATTACTACCCTGTAGCTTAATTCTTCCACCTATGCTCTTTGATTGTGGTTCCTCACTGGAAGCACAGGATTGATGAATTTACCATCGCGTGTCCAAGCAGTGCTCATAACATCTTAAACTGCTTGCTGATTCAAAGTCATGAAGTCACCTGGAAAAGGTATGTGCTCACTGTAGCATTGCAAATATTGCACAGAAACACTGTGTTTTTAACATTTTAATTCTTAGCAGAATAGAATTTCCATGAAGGGGGTTGGGGATTTCTCCCAATCGTCCACCGTAATTTTGGCAGATGATCAGCAGAAAATCCGGGCTGAATGTTAACCCCCCAAAACAGATGGGTTGTGGTCGGGTGAGATCTTAACATTGTTAAAACCTCAAACCCAACCCAAGCCCGCCTCCAACCCACCCACTTCCGGGTGGGACAAGGAGTGGGCAGCCAACCTGCTCCCAGAAGATGGCTTGGCCAATTAAATATTTTAATGAGGCTGGCAGCCTCTGATTTAACCAGCTTTGCAGATTTAGCCCTTTGCCTGCCGAGTTTTCCAGGCCTCGGGAAACCCGGCAGCTGAAGGGAGACGAGGACAGCTTTGGGGAGAAAGTAAATGCTTCGCCCTGGCCCCCCAAGCTCCCGCCCCCACATCAACCCCCCCCCACATACCCCCCTCCGAGCTCAGGGATTGGACCCCCCTTCAGGGTCGCACCCCCACCGAGGACGCACCACCCCGCCCCCCCCCCCCGTTGTCTGGTATCAGATAGCCCCCCCTCCGCACTCCCACTAGCAGCAGCAGGTGACTTAACCTGCAGCTGTGGCCTCTTCCGGAGTGCCCCCCACCTGGGCTGGAAGCCAAGTCTGTCAATCAGCCTGACTTCCGGGTGGGGAACCTGTCACCGCAAATCTACGCACGCTGTAGAGTCAAAACTCCACAGCTGGCGGGGAAACCCTTTCAGGTTTCCCAAACTAAACTCTAAGCCCCGCCTATGGAGCCCGCCCCTGTCAAGATTCAGCCCTCTGAGTTACGACATTAACACCGTGTACACTATTTCTCTAGGATTGCGGTGGCTCTTCCACCAAGGTTATGGCAGAAACCAACGGCAATGACATTTTTATTGAGAAACCAAGGTGAAGGCGATTCAGAAAAGCACCAAGGCTGAAAAGAATAAATTAGGCGTGGTAAATCAAGAAATAGCAAGCAGGTGATGCGAAGGTCAGGTTTTAAAAGGTTATGAATTGTAGACGGAAGGAAAGATTGAGACAGGTAAGGCGTTCCATAGCTTTGAGGTCCTGTGAAAAAATGAGTTAGAGTGGGAGGCAGTGATTTTTTTAACACCCTAAGGATGTAAATAAGAGGAAGACATATTTTCAACATAGGATGAACAATCTAGGAAGAGCACTGACCATAGTAATATCAATAAATATAGAGAAACAAGACAGACAGCAACTTTGTTTACACATAGCACATAGATTCTGATATGTATAATAATTTGAAAGTACCAGAGTGATTCTGTGCTCCCAGCGCAGAAGCTATGTTCTCAGGGGCGATAAGGATACGACTCTATAGCTTCAATTCAGCAGCCCGGCTTCTTGTGAGTCCAGCTTCACACTGAGGGCTCGATTTTGCTAGGCCCGAGGAGGCGGGTTTGAAAGCGTGTGGGGTGTTAAAATCGCAAAAAATGGCAGGTGGCTCCGATCCCACCTCCAGCCCGCCTCCGAGCAATTTTCCCAAAATCGGGGTTTCAGACCCCGTTTCCATCCCACCTCCAAGAGGCGGGATACGCCCTTAAGGCCCTTAACAACCAGTTAAGTGCCTCTACATTCCAATTTTGAGAGGCCTTTCTGAATTTAGCACTTTTCCCCTGTGCTGCACGTCTCCTCTGGAACACGCCAGTGAATCCTGGCAGCCTCACAAGTGGACTGCTTACTAACAGCTGCAGCTCCACCATTAAAAAGAAGTTTTCAGCAATCATCATTTGCAGGTGACAGGACTTTTTTGTCTCAGGTCTGGGGGAACTTTTAGCAGGCATACCCATTGTTGTGGAAATTTGGAGCCTGACACCCATCTCCAGTGTGACCTCCTGGGAAACCCCTCTCCCCACCTTGACTGAGGGCTTCCTCAACTGAGGTATATAGCAGAAGCATGGGAATCATTTATTTCCTTTCCTCCTGGACAGTGGGGAAGGGGGCTGTCACTGGTCCTGTGGGAGAGTAAAGGAAAGAGTTAGACATGTGAGATAAACGTTGCATGCACATTGAATTGTGCAGATGATCATAAGTCAATCTGTTAGAGCATCAGAATCAATATCAGTCACTCATGCAATGTCAATGAGAGAGATGAAAAACTATTCTGCAACCAGCTTGCTCTGATGCGCCCGTTTGTCCGTTCCCCACTTGTGCATCCTCCTCCACTCCCATGATCTCCAGGGCCGCCTCCTCCGCAGTGGTGGGCTGGGCTATTGAGGATGGCCCTCCTCCTGTCCTCATCCTCTCTCTCTTATTGTGGGCTCTCTTTTCCTGCAATGAGGGACACAAGTGGAGTTTGAGTGAGAATGAAGGAGTGAGTGTAGAGAATCCATAGCATAAATGCTTAGAAGGACACAAAGATGGAGTGAGATGCCAAGACCAAGGGCCCTCCCTGTGTGTTGTAAGTTGTTGTCATAGCATCACAGTGATAGGGAGTGTGAGGGCTGCATAGTCAAATAGCTAAGTGAATGTGAACATACAGAAAGAGTGAATGGGTAAGGGTGCAGGGATGTAAGGGTGAAGTGGGATATGGAGGAGGAGATTGACAAAGCAGAGTGCTGGTGATGAGAGGCGATGGGGATCAGATTGAGGGTCATGGGGATGGAATACTCACTTTTCCTGTGCAGAGAAGGTCATGAAACCTCTTTCGGCACTGCAGCCAGGTTTTGCTGCGCATTGAAATGGCATTCACCTCCTGTGCCACTTGCAGCCACACAGCTTTGGTCTGTTGTGGAAGCTTTTTCCTCCCTGAGGAAGGAAAGAGCATTTCCTTGTTTGCTCTTGCTCCCTTGTAGGGGGGTGGTGTGTGCAGTCGGCTCTGCCCCTGGCTGTTTTGAGCAGTTCGAATCGTTCCCACACCCCTGGGTTCTAGACACCGGACTTAGGTACAGGCGGCTAAACAGAATTGGAGTAGACAACTGGTTTGGTGCAAGAAAACCGTATTTTATTAAAGGCACAATAAAATTACAACACTGAAAATTACTGGAATAGTTACAGGCATGTAAACGTACACTTAATCAAGAATGGGGAACACACGGCTCATCGAGGGAAAAATCACAGTAATAATCCCCCTACACTTGTCCCACCCCAATATCTAACTAAATTGTGCTGTGAGGGGCCAAGGATTATGCTCACCAATCAGGGTTTCTGGACAGGTCGAATCCTGTCGATTAAGCTGTCTGTGGTTTTGGGGTTCGCTGTTTGTGTCCTTTGGGGCCTGCTGTCGTCACGTGGTCCCAGGGCGCGGTGGTGGAGTCGTCTGAGTAAAGTACCCTCTTTTCTCTGTTAGAGATAGGGAGTAAAGTCTTTGTTGGGTACTTTACCTTGTAGAGTGGAAAACTTCAGCTTTTGTTCTTCTGGTGGTGGCCTGGTCGTCGAAGTTTTATTGCGGTTGGGGTTCGGTTGGTGGTCTTCGGTGTTAGCTCGGTCGCGGTGGCCTAGGTCTCTACCTGTGCAGTGGTAATGATCTGAAGGTATGGTTTAACCGGCCCTTTGTTACCGCGGTGCTCGTGGTCATTCTGCTTCATTGAGTTTCCAGTATCCCTGGACCAAAGCGCGTGCCTGCTCGTCCCACAACGCTTCTCCACACTGCCCTTCTCTGCTTGTCGGCCTTGCCGTTCGCCTCGCCTCGCTTGCCCGCTTGCTGCCCCGTGTGTCCTTTGTCTTTTCGGTTACTGCTGGGCCTACAATTATACTATTTCGGAGGTTCGTTATCTGCGTGCCAAATCAGGGTTAGCTCTTTGTCTAATTTTGGCGGGCTCATTAAAGTGATTATAGTCGTTCACCTTAACTGCTTTTTGGGGCGGTTGTCTCGTTGCTATATGATCTTTAAAGTCTCGGTGTTTGTTATTCATAATGTTTAATTGGCATCTTCCTGGCTTGGTGGCTACTTCGAACTGTAACCGATTATTTATGCAAAAGGTTTGATGGGTTCAAGATTAAGTCTTTCCTGAGTTGATCTGTTTCACAAAGGAGAATGCGTATTCTGCATTATCTAGTTGTCTGGCTTCAGAAATAACAAGTCTCTCACAGAAATAACAACGGAAAATGCTGGAAAAACTCAGCAGGCCAGGCAACATCCATGGAGAGAAATTAAGAGTCGACGTTTCGGGTGAACCCTTTTTCAAAACTGGAAAGGAAATAAAATAGATCGAAGGCAGGGCTGTGATAGAACAAAAGAGAAGTTGTCGTCGTACGTGTCTTCATACTGTTCCCTTTGGGGAACTGTATGAAGTGGTGGAAGGATTTCTGGCTGCGATTAACGCTCCTTCTGTGACCATAACCATCTTCGTACCAACCATTAGGGTGGTTAGTCCTATGGCGGGAGGGTTTTACGGGCTCCCACAACCTATATGAGGGGGGGGCCACCCACACCCATGGACGCAAGTATCCCGCTGGATGTCAACCCAGAATTTAGAGCCGGAACTCCGACTCCACTTGCCGGGACTGTCTGGAGCGGGGTTCGAAACTCTACGCCTCCGTTCAGTCCGTAAGGGTGACCCCGAGCTTCCGGTTGCCTGTCATTTTAATTCACCGCCCCATTCCCACTCGGTCCTCACCGTCCTTGGCCTCTTGCATTGTTCCACAGAAGCTCAACGTAAACTCGAGGAACAGCACCTCATCTTCCGATTAGGCACTTTGCAGCCTTCCGGACTCAATATTGAGTTCAACAATTTCAGATCATAACCTCGGCCCCTATTACATTTTTACTTTTTTTTTTTTCCACCCCTTTGTTTTGGGTCTTCCTTCCCCCACCCCCCCCTTTCCTTTTTTTTTCTCTCTCCCACATGGCAGCTGTCACTCATCCTGCCAGTACACTTCACACCTAATCTGAGCCGTCTTGTGTCTCCACTGTCCTATTACCATCTCGTCTGGTTTTGAATACCTCTTAATGTCTCTTCACTTCTCTTTTGTTCTATCGCAGCCCTGCCTTCGATCTATTTTATTTCCTTTCCAGTTTTGAAAAAGGGTTCACCTTTAACGTCGACTCTTAATTTCTCTCCATGGATGTTGCCTGGCCTGCTGAGTTTTTCCAGCATTTTCTGTTGTTATTTCGGATTTCCAGCATCTGCAGTATTTTGCTATCGTACAAGTCTCTCACAGACCCAGGCATGTCATCTGACCTGCCGTTTTTGCAGGGCCCTGCTTTCCAATCTTGCAGGCTTCTGCCACGAGGTCCAGAAGCCATTTTCTTTAGGGTACCCTTGTTAATACCTTTGTCCTTCAGGGTCCCTTTAACTAACTTTGGGGAATGTGGGAATTTTGAGAACCCTACACCCTCTACCAGAGCTCGGAGGGTGGCCTCATCGAATCTGGATGCACACTTTGGTCTGGTGCTGGACATAGTAGCAGTAGGAATCCCTCAGAAGTATGTTGATAAAGTTGTAAGGCTGAAAAAGAACCAAGGCTGCTTGCAGGCCTTAAATCCAGCTGCATAGATGATGTCATCAGAGGCGAGTTTCAGTATCAAAAGACTCATTGGGCCAGGGGTTCCCACACGCTGGAAATCGAGTGCCCAATTAGGGCAAAATCGCACTTTTGTCCCGCCTCACATCGGAGGCGGGGTCCTGACACGCCGACCACCTGATCCACCCCCAGCCTGCCCCCAATGACAAAATCCAGCCCTGAGAGTCCAAAATTGAAGATTTACAAGTGAAAATATACTTCCCCTGTGATGTTTATCTCAGCCTTAAAGAAAAAGTATTGATTTTACTCACTTCTGCCGCCAGTCTTCTTGTCTCACTCCGTACCAGTAAGTCCGTGTGAAAATCACCAACAGCCCAAATATAACCCCTCAGAATCTGAGACAAAATCTCAAAAAGTACTAAAATAACAGTCACATGATAGTAGATAGTTGTTTGGTCATTAATTGGCATCTTCTGTGATTGAAGTCAGTGGGCAATAAGATAGAGATATTACTGATTTAACTCTCAGAAACTGAACAAAATATTTACCATGTTTGTGCCTTGCAGAGTGAGCCTTAGGTAGACCAATGCATCTATCATCATCATCTTTGTTATTGCTGCTGTCAGTGTCATGGGCCAATAGCTTTTTGATACCTTAAAGGCTCTATCTTTCAAAAGGTTGAGGGTACATTTTGTACACAAGTTTTAATGGCCTTTCAGATGAGTTTAACTTCAGAGTTCAGCCTGACCCCAACTGCCTCTGGGAGGGAGTGGGACAGATAGGTCACATTTTAGCTTGTTAACACCCTGAAGATACATCCTTCGACAGCATAAAACTGGTATGTACTGTAGGTTTGTGTTGATGGTTTCACAGTAGAGTTCAATTGGCAGCTGCTCCTGACCTATTGAACCCCGCTTGCCTTTTGCAGGAGATCGCACAGGTGAATGACAAGTGTATTACTGTGATTATAACTGAATTGAGCTTAAGGGAATAATGAACCAAACGTTGACTGTAGTTTTATTATCCCTCGGGTTACAAAAGTGACATTGTGTCTGTAATAATATTCAGAGCCTGCAACCAGCACCAGATAGCCTTTGTTTACTGTTACAGCCTTCATTAGCAGCCACTTTTTAGAATGCTTTTATCCTTCATGAATTTTTATAATTATTTCTCAGGATCATTTTTCATTACCTAATTAAAAATGTCAATGATGTTTGAACGAGCTAGAACTGAAGAGCAGCAGCGGAGAAATAAAATTGTAGCAATACTGAGTGCTCTAATGTTTAGTTGAAAGAAAGGAGAAAGAAAGACTTGCATTTTTGAGACCTCAGGATGTCCCAAAGCGCTTTACAGCCAATGAAGTACTTTAGAAGTGTAGTCACTGTTGTAATATGGGAAACGCAGCAGCCAATCTACGCACAGCAAGCTCTCACAAAGAGCAATGTGATAATGATCAAATAATCTGTTTTAGTGATGTTGATTGAGGGGTAATATTGGCCAGGACACTGGGGATAACTCCCCTGCTCTTCTTCGAAATAGTGCCATGGGATCTTTCACAATCCACCTGAGAGAGCAGGTGGGGCCTTGGTTTAACGTCTCATCTGAAAATACCAATGAATTTGGCTGAAGATACTTGCAACTCACTTCAAAATGGCCTTCCAATGACATACTTGTTCTGGTGAGAAGCTGACACACCAGGCCAGTGTACCTGCCAACCTACAAAACTCATTGATGACTTCATGAAAGCTGATTAGGCCCCCAAAATGCTGATAACTCAAGAAAACAGCATTCAATGGAAAAAATGCACTGAATAAAGGCCTACGGTCAAGTCCACTGCTTCAAGGTGAATCAGGTAGTTCAATTATTTTCTGTTACATTGGCTTGGAAGATTTCTATTAGTGTTTTGGAATTATATACTACACTTTAGCTGGAGCTAACTGTGGCATCATCACTGTGGAGTAACACTATCACATGCTTCTCAGGCAGGTGTAATAAAGGCAATATTTTATTGGTCTTGCAACAAAGTTAAAAGGGAATTAGAGTCTGGTACCTACTTTAGCGATCTTATCAACAAACAAACTCTCTTTGTTACTCATTGGGTTGAATTTTGTCAATGGAGACGTGCTGGGGGCAGGACTTCTGGTTTCCGGGTTTCAGTCCCACCCACAGCGACGTCTGACCAACCCACGTTATTTTCCCTTGATTGGCCTTACGGGCTTACCAGCCAATTAAGGGAAAGCCAGTGATAGAGGACGGCAGCCTATGATGCTTCAACGGTCAAAAAAATTTTGACAGATGAATTGTCAGCGTTTGACAGCTTTGAGAAGCTGTCAAACACTGACAATCTTTGTTCTAAGGTGAGCCCTTGCACAAAGGCTAACCAAGACCTCGCTCCTCAGCAGAAAGTAGATGGCTGCAGCATCTGAGAATGCAGCAGCCATTCTGTCATCTCTGCCATTGAGATGAGGCACCTCCGGGATCCCCAAGTGTTGAAGCCTGCAGGAAGAAGCAAAGGTAAGGACATTTTTTCCAACACTTTACACTCACCTCTCATACTTACCTGTCCACACTTGCACCCATCACTCACCTCTACAGCTGACATTTCGACCCCTCTCACCCTGCAGACCCACTGCTCGCCTCGCTGCCCCTGGTGAGATTCGCAGCCCGTCAGGAAGCCCGCAATTCCAGGTGTAAAGTGGGGAAAAGCCTCAAAACTGCCTGTTAACTACCTGTTAACAGGCAGTTAATTGGCTCTAATCCCCTTCCCACCTCAAGGAGATGCGTCCCTGCACGACTCGGGGACCCGCTTCCCGGGAAGATGGCACGGAGGCAGGTTGGGAGTGGGGTCGGCACCCGCTCCCAGTTTCTGCCATTTTCCCGGCAGTCCCACCTCCAAACTCGCCTCCTCAGGGCTGGTAAAATCCAGCCCATTGTATTTGATTTGTATATCAGTGGTAAATGTTCAGGTGAGAGATGGTGTTAAGTTTGTGCTAATTGCGATACTTGTAGATAAAGTTTCATGAGAATGGATAAACTGAAAGGCGACTGTTTATGACATTTGAAATGCTATTGGTTCATCGATGGTGAAAAAAGAACCTGTTCTCCTCCATGGCACTCGAGGGGAGTGAACAGCCCAGCCCCAGGAACGGTGATGGCTGGATTAAGGCTTCACAACTCCCAGATGTGGCACTGAGCTGGCAATCTCACTCAAAGGACGGCTGTTGTAGGATCTAAAAATTGTTACACCGACTCAACAAGAGGCTGGGGCTGAGGCACATTATTAGGCCAGTGTAGAGAGAGCTGTATTCTGTATCGAGCCCAATGCTGCACCTGACTTATCTAAACAGGAGGTTAGAATCATAATTTGAAAATCTCCAAGTAAAGCACTTCCTCCCCCCCTTTTCACTGAGTCCAATGACCAATTCAGGGTGAAGGGACATGTTACACATCATTATCATGATCACCCCAATTTCTCTGTGATTCCAGTTCACCTTAAAAAGATACATTAAATTCTTGACTAACATTTGCAAATGTATTTTTACAATATGTTTATCAATATTGCAATATGCTCCGAAGTCTGGTCTGAGTCCATGCCTGTCTTTTCTCGTTCCAGACGCGGACAGACCTGCTGTGTGTTTTCAGCATTATTCTAATTGAACAGTACAGACTGCACTACTGCCACGGGCCTGCTGATGGTGTATTAGGAGTCAATAATGCCACCAATACCACCTTCAGAGACTATGTGGCACTGCAGCCACAATATCCAAGTTTGGTGATCCTTGTTTCATTCAGAAACCCAGGTGAAAGACCAGGGCCCAAAGTGCCAGGCACCACCAAGGTTTTACAGAGTAGGGGAGAAGACATGATAAAACAAGAACAGGTGACACCAGGCTTTAGTTTTAAAAACCTGTAGATTTTAGAAGGAAGGAAAAATTAAATTACATCAAGAGTTTTGAGAACCTTTAGGAGATAGATTACCTTTACACACTTGATTTCAATCACTTTATGCATCCAGAATGTTTGTAAAGTGTTTGTGCATGGGGGTGGGGTGGATTGCAACATTTAAGATTGTCAGTCTTGGCTCAGTTGGTAGTCAGAAGGTTATAGGATCAAGCCCCACTCCATAGACTTAAGTTAAGTTACGAGGAGAGATTACACAAATTAGGGTTGTATTCCCTAGAATTTAGAAGGTTAAGGGGTGATCTGATCGAAGTTTTCAGGCTATTGATGGGAACAGAGAGAAACTCTTTCTGCTAGTTTGGGATCTTAGGACTAGGGGCATAGTCTAAAAATTAGAGCCAGACCTTTTCGGAGTGAAATTAGGAAACACTTCTACACACAAAGGGTGGTAGAAGTTTGGAACTCTCCTCTGCAAACGGCAATTGATGCAAGATCAATTGTTCATTTTAAATCGGAGATTGATAGCTTTTTGTTAACCAAAGTTATTAAGGGATATGGGCCAAAGACGGGTATATGGAGTTAGATCGCAGATCAACCGTGATCTCATTGAATGGCAGAACTGGCTCAAGGAGCTAAATGGCCTCCTCCTGTTCCTATGTTAAGCTCTGGCATGTCAGTGCAGCACTGTAGGAGTGATGCACTGGAAGAGGTGCTGTAGTTTTGATTGAGATGTTAAATCAAGGCTCTGTTTGCCCTCTCAGGTGGATGTAAAAAATCCCATGAGCACATTTTGAAGAAGAGCAGGGAGTTCTCCCAGTGTCCTGTTCAACATTAACACCACCTAAACAGATAATCTGGTCATTTATTTTATTGTGTGTAGGCCCAAATTGGCTGCTGTGATTCTCCACATTATAACAGTGTTATAAGTATTTCATTGGCTGTGATTTGCTTTGGGGTGTCCTGCGGTTGTGGAAGGTGTTATATAAATGAAAGTGCTTTCTTTAAAACTGAAAGCCAGCATATAACCTTCAAAAAGAAGTAGTTACAATGGAAGTGCAGTGGGATGTGAGCTTGTCGTTACTTAAGCTGCAACTCGCTCAATATTCTATCAATTTTATTATATGGAAAAAAACATTTTTTTGAAGTGGTGGAATTCAAAATTTTTGGCAAGAAAAATAAGCTCTGATGGTGCAAAATATATAGTCTGGGCATCCTAAGGGAAGTTCCCATGAAATTCAGATTGTTGATACTTCTTTGTGTGTTTCCCAGCATTTTGAAGTTTGGTTGTGCTTTCCCTTTTTCGCATAAATTTCTGGTTTTTTTTGGGCCTGTCACTGAAATTCAGTAAAATGCTGCACCTTCCGTGCACCTGTGCTTGTGGAGCCCTGTGTTTTTGGCCCATGGGTAATGCCATGTAACTTGAACTAGTGACAATACTAATTACTGTGTCCATGGTGAAACAAACATGTGAAAATAAAATGTGCTGCACGGTATTAAGAGAAAATTGCCATTGAACAAACGAATGCTCTGTAACCATTAAGTTAATCTCAATTTGGAATCAAGTAGCCCAGTATTATTAATATTTTACTCAGAGAGCCATATTCACTAATCTTTCACATTCAAAATAAAATCATCATTTTGATTTCCAGTGCTGAAGCTCGTCAGTTGTTATCTTCGTTTACTTTGGCTCATGTTACAATCCCATAATACTCCATGTATGGCCTCACTGGAGCGAGGCAGCCTCCTTAGGCATTTTTCCTGCAATCTTATTTGCAAATCTGAAAATTCACTCATGCCATTTCAAAACAGACAAATGTACATTGCTGATATTGACCGGAATATCAAATCTTGGCCCAATCTACAATAGGCAATCACTACCATCTAACACACCATTCTGCACAATTTAACTAAACCCACACTTTACACAGCAAAAAACAAAGGCCACAATTTTCTGTACCTGGGTGGGTCGGGTACGAGCGCTCTCCGTAGTGGGTCGCAACCCCGTTCTTCATTCCATGCCGCTCCTGAGATCGACTTTCCGTTAATGGGGCCTATTAAGGTCACCCTGTGTGTTACCCAGCCCAATTAAATGGTGCGGGTCTGATGACGTCAGCAATGATGCATTTTCAGCCAGGATAGTTAAAGGCCACATTGCATTTGAACGTTCATCTTGGATAGTGCAGGCAGTACACTGCACAATTGGACTGCTGCAAAGAGTGCCAAACATGAGTACACTGAGACAGAGGGCTGCACCCAGGTTCACAGATGACTCCCTCCATATGCTTATGGAGGGAGTGAGAGCACGCAGGGAGGTCATCTTCCCTTCTAATGGGCGGAAGAGACCTCCCCAGGAGACAAAAGGAGCCTGGCTCCAAATATATCTGAGGAGGTGAACAGCAGGGATGTTGTGAGGAGGACCTGGGTGCAGTGCCGGAAACGTTTCAATAATCTCATTAGTTCAGGAAAGGTGAGTACAAAGCCACACACAACTTTATCCTACTGCGCCTCTCATCACATCCCCATCACTCTGCCTTCCCAACCCTGCTGCTGCACATCCTTGCTCACACCAACATACCTTGCACGCCCACCCATCCCTCTCTATCTACATTATCACATCCCCATCTCACTAGCCACCCCTCACACTCACCCTCATCCTAATGCATCATACCAGCTAACAACACACAAGGAGGCCACTTGTCATTGGTACCCCACTCCATCATGGTCACCCTCTACAGATGTAACCCATCCATTCCTTACACTCATTCCATCACTCTCACTCAACCTTCTCTTCTTTCTCTCTTGGCAGGGAAAGAGAGCCCACAATAAGAGGGAGAGGGAGAGAACCTGAGGTGGCACACCATCATTTGCCACCCTATCATCAGCAGAGGAGGCTACCTTGAAAGTCTCTGGAGTCACAGAGCAGCTGGAGGTGGGAGAGAGAAATGGGGACATCTCAGCAACCTGGTGACAGAATTACATCTCATACAGTGACATGGCTTACAGCAGTCACTCATATGGGGACTGATGTCAGCAGCCAGTGAATGCTCATCATGTGCATAATGGTATCGTTACCCATTCTTGATACGACATTTCTAAATCACCTCTTTACTCTCCCACAGATCCATCAAGATTCCCACCACACCAGTGTCCAGGAGGAAGAACAAGATGACTCCTCAGAGGGGCCTCCAGCCTCTGAGGGAGCAGCGTTACCAGACATAAGTGCACCCAGCACCAGCGCAGATATGCATACCTCGGTGGGTGCCACGCGAGATAGAGTGGTGTTGTCACCTGGTGTCTCACAACTCACAAGTGAGCAAGAGCAGGTGGTGGAGACAGGGACAACAGTGGAGACTCCTCGCCGGAGGGCACAGGATGCTCCCAGCACTGCTCAGCTGCATGCAGACGCTGAGCTTCGGGGGCCATCTAGAAAGAGGGCAATCCTGGAGGTACAGGAGGCTCTGACAGTTTTTGCGACCGTGATGTCTGCAAATGTATAGAGAATGGAGGAGTCAATCTCCAACATGAGCAGCACCATGTCGCAGGCGATGGCGACTGTAGGCTCTTCCATGGATAGGATGGCCACCTGCATGGAGCAGCTAATGCGCCACTCACAGGAGCACATGGTCTCTATGGAGAATAGATGGCAGAGCCTAATAGACATCCTCTCTGGGAGGGATATCAAATTGGAAGTGGGCCCTCATTGCCCCACTGCTGTGCAGCAAGGTGCTCTCCAGCTCCTGAGAGGGATGATGGTGAGAGGGGACATGCAAGTGGATGCTCCTTTCAAAGTGCTCACACTTCTCCCCCGTTGCCCCCCCGCCCCCGCCATCAATCAGAGCCCCAGATGCCTCCTGGGATCGCGATGGCCGAGTCTGCCCCTGCACAGTCGCAGGAGGAGGAGACTTTGGCAGGCCATCAGAGGCTCCAAAAACCAGAGGACGTTCGGCAAAAGACTGTCTCTACCTCTGCTGAAACCACAGGGGTAGCACTTCATAGAAGCATGCACAAGAGAAAGATGAAACACATGTAGATTCACAAGGATAGCCACTTGGGTGTTTTATTAAATATTTGTGTAAAGTTTCCGTTACGGTGATGTCACAGATAAAAAAAAATATTTTGCGATCATGGACAAATTGGCTTAATGAGTTGGAGTGAATGGAGAGAAATAATGTTACCTCCAACAATGGTGGTCAGTGTGAAAGGAATAGCTTGGCCATTGTAGGGATCCTTTATAGTGTTACTGTGGGGCGGTGCCAACCTGACGCAGCATGTGGCAGCCATGTGGGTGTAATGCGTAAAATTAAGTAAAAATGGCCATGATGAGGCCATCCCTGGTCTCCCAGGCAGCAATGTGCTCGGATGCTGGTGGGATCTGGACCGCAGGTTCCTCCTGCTCCTCCTCCTCATCTTCCAGTGGATGGTCCTCCTCCTCCTCCTCTGCAGAGGTGTGCACTCAGTGCCTTGCTCCTCATGCGCTGCTAATCCTCGCTGCTGCGCTATTGGGCACAGCAGACCACAACAATGCTGGAGACTCTGGTTGGTGCATAGTGAAGGGCTCCTCCAGATCTGTCAAGGCATCTGAAATGCATTTTCAGCATGCCTACCGTCTGCTCTATGATACATCTGGTGGAAATGTGGCTTTCATTATATCTCTCCTGGGCTTCCTCAAGGGTGTCATGAGCCACGTCTTCAGTGGATTGCCCTTGTCTCCAAGCAGCCAGCCGGAATGTCTGTTTGGTGGTGCGAAGAGCTGAGGGAGGGTGGACTGGCGCAGGATGAAAGAGTCATGGCAGCTGACAGTGAATTTGGTGCACACATGTATGATGATCTTCGTTTGGTTGCAGACCAGCTGCACATTGAGGGAGTGGAAGCCCTTGCGGTTCACAAACACTCCTGGGTATTGTGGGGGTGCCCTGATGGCCACATGTGTGCAGTCGATGACGCCCTGCACCCGTGGGAAGCCAGCCAGAGCAGCAAAGCTGAACACCCGCTCAGTAGCAAGGGCTTCATCAGTGGCAAAGTTGATATAATTGGCTGATTGTCAAAGAGGGCATCGGTGACCTGTGTGATGCATCTGTGGGCGGCCGACTGCGTGATGCCTCAAATGTCTGCTGCACATCCCTGGAAGGAGCTTGAGGTGTAGAAGTTGAGGGCAGTGGTGACTTTGACAGCCACTGGTAAGGCTTGTCACCGGGTCCTCTAGGCTGCAGGTCTTCCTGCAGCAAGGTGCAAATGTCTGCAATGACCTAGTGGGATAGCCTGAGCCGCCTTTGGCACTGCTGCTCAGTCATGTTGAGGAAGCTTATCCTCTGGCTGTATACCCTGTGTTGGGGGTATTGCCTCCAGCGTAGTGCAGCCCTGCAATGATGCCTTCTGTCCTGTGCAGCATCAGGTGGTTGAGGAGAAGGTTGGTGATGTTGTTGTTTGTGCTGCTGGTGTGCCTGGTGCTGCTGGTTTTGGGGCTCATTGTGGTCAGATTCTGAGGATGAAGGTAAGACAGTATTAACAGCACCCATGCTGATGGAATGTGTTGTGTATGTGCCTTTAAGAGAAGAACTGATTCTATACTGCAGTACCGGCAGTGACCACCCCTGTATATAAAGCCATAGCAGGCTTCTGTACTTCAGTCTTAAGTTACCCTCTGTTCAGCTACAAGCACGAGCAGAGGGAGCAGCCAGACTTTGGAGAGTGGATTAAAGTGGTGGTCCCCTGACCAGGAAGAGGAGGAGAACGTTGGACCACCACCACCAACTCCACCATCATTACATCAACTGAGGTGCCTGGAGAGAGAGGACAGAGGAGGAGAAGGAGAAAGGAGGCCTACATCAACATCAACCAGGGGAGAGGCCTTTCTATCACTGCCTCCCCAATTTGGCCTCCACTTCAGGAGAGGGAGAGAGGGGAGAGAAACCAACTGCTTGAAAGGAGGGAAGAAAACTTCATCCGGAACATCTACAGGTGGGTGTTATTTGGGGCACTCTCCCAAGACTTTGTATTTTAGGTGGGGGGAGAAAAGAAGAAGCAAGGCCGGATCATCAAGGGGTGTAGTGTGTGTGTGTGTGTGCTCTTGTTAAAAGCTAGGCCACACACACCACTAATTAGCATCCCTTCTATTGCCTGCCCTGGAAGAGCTTGGAGCTGCCCAAGGTGAAGTCCTTAATTTAATTTAATTTAATTTAATTACATCGTTAAGACCTGTTGCAGGACTAAGCCTGGGCTTCTCCAGCTTTTCCAGGTGAAGACGTCTTCTCCCCCTGCCAGAAGACCACCATCACCAAAGACTTTTTCCATCGGAGAGTGCAACCCTGCCTACACCCACCCACCATCCTGAGTGGCAACACTGCCCTTTGCGGCCTCCCTCCTTCCCACCCCCCCACCTCTCTCTCTCTCTTTGTCTCTCTCTGCCTGTCTTTCTAAGGCACCTTAGTTTCATCTATTTTATTAATTGCCAATTGAGCAGAGGGGCGAGGGCTCCTCTCCCAATTTAAATCAATAAGGAGAGAGGTGTGTCCTCATTTTAATCAGCTCCCTCTGCTCAATAGAGGACAACAAAAAAATATATATATATATACACCGAGGCCATTAACACCTTCAGGCCTGTGACTTGGGGTGAGTGTAGCCCTTAAAAAAAGCACCCCAGAATGGCGACTGCATCTTCGCCGGTGGCGGGGCCAGCCGGGACCTATGCGAGAGTGGTAGCCACAGCCACAGCTGCTCCCGCTGTTCCTGCTGCCCCGTCACCTTTTCGATTAATAACGAAAAAGCTTGGGGTGAAGAGCTACACTCACCCCACTATGACCATCGAGGCCTGCGTCAAGGCCATGGCTGGGGTTGTCGGCCCCTCAGCCATCGTCGCGGCCTCGAAAATGTATGGGAAGGCTGTGTTCTTCCTGGGGTCGGAGCGGGCGGTGTCCCTGGCTGTCGCCAAGGGGCTCACCGTGGGCGGGACCTTCCTGCCGGTGGATCCTCTCGAGGCCACCGCGCAGAGGATCATTATTTCCAACGTCCCGCCCTATGTTCCTGGTGAGCTCCTCCTTCCCCATTTGCGACAACTTGGGGAGGTGAGGTCGGGGATCACGCCCATCCCGCTTGGCTTCCGGGAGGCCAGCCTTCGCCACGTCTTCTCCTTCCGGCGCCAGCTGTTTATCCAGCTGGCGCGGGAGGAGGACACTGAAGGGGCGTTCGTCGTCCTCCACGAGGGGACCGCCTACCGCGCCTTTTGGACGTCGGACGGTGTGAGGTGCCATGCCTGCAGGGAGGTGGGGCACATCAGGAGGAACTGCCCTGCCTCCAAGGCCGCCGGATCATCTCGTGCGGCCGAGGCTGGCGCCGCCGCCGCCGCCCTTCCCCCCGGATCTGCCCGCGCGTCAAGTACGTCTGATGCGCGGTTGACGTCGGGGGCCGATGCCACCAAGGCCTCCGGCGGGGGGGAGGGAGCGTGTCCGGCCGGAAAGAAGGCGCGGGGAAAAAAGAAGCACCTTGGGGCAGGCCCCCCCGTGGATGGTGAGCCCTTGCCCCTTGAGCCCCTTACACCCGCGCTCCTCGCGGAGTTGATCAGGGCAGATGTGAGCGGGAGGGGTCCCGTGCCCGAGCCTGTGGCCGCAACCGCCGCAGCGGTAATGCCAATACCTGCGGCCGGGCTCGGGCCCGAGGAACCCGACAAACCTGCTCCGCCGGAGGGAGTCGAGGAGGAGGCCTTTGCAGACATGGAGGTCTCCCTCGCTCCCTCCGTGCTAAAAAGAAGGCGCGACCCCCTGGATGAGGAGGAGGACCGGGAGGAGGAAGGTCCCTCCGAGCAGGGGGAGTCGTCGCCCGCCGCGGGTACTGCGCCCCCCCGCCCCCCCAGCGCTGTCGTCATCACCAGCGATCGGCAGGGGTCGCCTGTCCCTCGGGAGGCTGAGGCAGATGTGTCTGTCCAGCACGTGCCTCCCGGGGATGGGGATGAGACCCTGCCCGTGGGGGGGGTTGCGGAACAACCCGCGGCAGTAATTGAAGTTGACCTTTTATCGGTGTCGTTACCCCTCGCCGGGTCGGGCAGCCTGGGGGCTGGGTCGGGCGAGCTCGAGGATAATGAGCTCGCCCAATGCGACCCGGACGTCTCCCAGGGGATGCTCGTCCTGGTAGAGCTTTTAATTCAAAACCCCCCGTCCGCTGGGTCGGAGGTTGGTGGCGGGGAGGAGGATGGCCCCCTGGCTGCGTCTCTGGTGCCGGACGTACTGGAGGAGCTGGAAATTGTTCTCTCCCCGGTTTCTCCGGTCGTTCCGGCGTCTGAGGCGGAGGGGAGCTCTGAACCGCCGCCGTCTTCTGGCCCGGCACCCCTAGAGGAGCCCAGGGAGAAATCCTCTGCCGCCGATCCTGGGGGTGGGATCCGGGCGGAGGCGGGGCTGGCTGGCGCGGCCGAGTCGTTCGCTTCGCACTGCGCGGCGGACGGGTCGGCCACTGGTGACGACCCCCTGGAGGAGGATGGGGACTCGGTGATGGGCACGGAGGACGATTCGGACTCCAGCGCCGACGTGGCGATGGATGACCTCGTGCCCCTTGCCGAGTCTCCCCTCATTTCCGTAAGGGAACTCCGGGATTTTATGGCCACGTGCCTGGGTCAGCGCAATAAGGTCCGGCTGGCCCTCGACAGGTGGTCGGAGCTGGCGCTGCTCATCGATTCCGTCCGCGCCGCCGTTAAGATCTTGGGCGCGGACGAGGGTGTGAACCCGCTCGAGCTGCGTCGGCTCACAACGTTTCTCACTGGGCTGCTGAGGAAGTGGCGGCGGACCAGCGGCTGCGCTTCCTCGCCCCGTTAGGTGTAGGTAGAGGTTGCACTATGCTTCTGACATGAAGATAACCATAGCCAGCCTCAACATCAACGGCAGCAGGGAGGCGCGCCGCAGATTCAATAACTTCTCGGTCCTTCGGGACGGGAAGTATGCGGTGTGCTTCCTGCAAGAAACCCACACCGTTCCGGGAGACGAAGCCACGTGGCTCCTGGAGTGGCAAGGAGGGGTCAGCATGAGTCACCTCTCCAACAATTCCAGCGGGGTGGCTATCTTGCTGGCCCCGCATTTTCAGCCGGAGATCTTGGGGGTCAAGGAGCACGTGCCGGGCCGCTTGCTCCATGTCACTGTTCGCCTGGGGGGCGTGCCGCTCCATCTAGTGAACGTGTACGCCCCTCAGACTAGTGCGCAGCAAGTGCGCTTCTTCGAAGAAGTGTCTGCTCTCTTGGGCTCCATCGACGTGGGCGAGTGCGTCATCCTCGGGGGGGATTTTAACTGCACCCTCGAGGCGAGGGACCGTTCGGGTCCCCCGCGAAGCCCGGCGGCGATGGAAAAGTTGAGGGACCTGGTTGGGTCCTTCGACTTGGTGGACGTCTGGCGAAATCTCCACCCAGACTCCAGCGCCTTCACTAGCGTGAGGTCTGGGGGAGGAAGGTCCAGAATCGACCGCCTCTACATTTCCCGGGCGTACGTCTCCTGCGTTCCGGTAGCTTCCATGCGGCCGGTGCCGTGCACGGACCACCACCTGGTGTGGGCGGAGCTCGCTCCGCTGCGCGCACGGGGTGGGTCCGTGTACTGGCATTTTAACAACCTGCTGCTGGAGGACGCACGGTTCCGGGATTCGTTTCGTCGATTCTGGGCCGACTGGAGAAGGAAGCAGGGGGGCTTCCCCTCCTTGAGGCTATGGTGGGATGTGGGCAAGGCTCACATCCGTCTCTTCTGTCAGGAGTACGCGAAGGGGTCGACCAAGAGGCGGGAGGCCCGGGTCGGGCGGTTGGAGAAGGAGGTGCTCGACCTGGAGTCCCGTCTCGGTCAGGTCGTCGAGGACCCGGCCCTGCGGAAGGTGTACGAAGAGAAGAAGGGCGCGCTGAAGGACCTGCAGCTCGTCGGGTCCCGAGGCGCGTACGTGAGGTCGCGGATCCAGCTCCTGCGGGACCTGGACCGCGGCTCCCCCTTCTTCTACTCGCTGGAAAAAAGACGGGGGGTCCGTAAGCAGCTCTTGGGGCTGCTGGCCGACGACGGATCTCTGGTCTCGGATCCGGAGGGAATCAGCGCGGAGACCCGCGCCTATTATGGGGCTCTGTTCTCTCCGGGTCCGTCCAGCGAGGATGCGCGCAGAGTTTTGTGGGAGGACCTGACGAAGGTTGGCCCGGAGGGCGCCGAAAAATTGGACGCTCCGCTAAGTCTGGCGGAGCTGACCGGCGCCCTCCGCCAGCTCTCTAGGGGAAAGTCCCCGGGGCTGGACGGGCTGACCGTGGAGTTCCACAGGGCGTTCTGGGACGTCTTGGGGGGCGACTACGCGCGGGTCCTGGGGGAAAGTTTGGCGACCGGGGAGATGCCCCTCTCTTGGCGCAGGGCGGTCATTGTCCTGCTGCCTAAGAAGGGCGATCTCCGCCTCCTTAAGAACTGGCGCCCGGTCTCCCTCCTCAGCACGGACTATAAAATCTTTGCCAGGGCCATGTCTGCTCGCCTTGGCACCGTGCTGGCCCACATGATCCACCCCGACCAGTCCTACACGGTCCCGGGCCGGACCATCCACGATAACATCCATCTGGTCCGGGACCTGGTCCACCACTCCCAGAGGGCTGGTCTGTCGGTCGCCTTCCTTTCCCTGGATCAGGAGAAGGCGTTCGACAGGGTGGATCACGAGTATCTCTTCGGGACTCTGCGCGCATTCGGGTTCGGGACGCATTTCGTCGCCCGGATCCGACTTCTGTACGCCGCCGCGGAGTGTCTGATTAAAGTTAACGGGTCCTTGACGGCGCCCCTTCGCTTCGGGAGGGGGGTGCGTCAGGGATGCCCCATGTCCGGTCAGTTATATGCCATTTGCGTGGAGCCTTTCCTGCGCCTCTTGCGGAAGAGGTTGACGGGACTGGCTCTGCAAGGGCCGGGCGTGGAGGTGGTCCTCTCGGCTTACGCTGATGACGTGCTCCTCACGGTCACGGATCCCGCTGACTTGCGGAGGATGCGGGAATGCCAGCAGATTTACTCGGACGCATCCTCCGCCAAGATCAACTGGGAGAAATGTTCCGGACTCCTGGTGGGTCAGTGGCGGGTGGACTCCCTGCCGGAGGAGTTCAGGCCTTTCGCCTGGAGCACCACGCACCTCCTCTATTTGGGAGTCTACCTTAGCCCTGCCGAGGACGCTTGGCCGGCGAACTGGCAAGAGCTGGAGGCCAAAGTCACCGCTCGCCTAGGACGCTGGACAGGACTGCTCCGAGTGTTGTCCTACAGGGGTCGAGCACTGGTCATAAACCAGCTGGTGGCCGCCATGTTGTGGTACCGGTTGGTCACTTTGATCCCTCCCCCTGCGTTTGTCGCCAAGATTCAGAAGAAGCTCATCGACTTCTTCTGGGACAAAAGGAAGCACTGGGTCTCTGCCGCGGTTCTGTGTCTCCCGCTTAGGGAGGGCGGTCAGGCGCTGGTGTGCCTTCGCACCCAGGCTGCGACTTTCCGTCTTCAGACGCTGCAGAGATACCTGTACGTCGAGAATCCTCCGAGATGGTGTGCGCTGGCGACGTTTTTCTTCCGCCAGCTGCATGGCCTCAATTACGACACGCAGCTCCTGTTTGCGAAAGTGGGCAGCAGGCGTGCCGGCCTGCGGGAGCTGCCTGTCTTCTACCAGGAACTACTATGGGTTTGGAACTACGTCGCTTCCAGACGGAGCTCTCCCCCGTCAGGAGCGGCGGCTCTCCTTCGGGAGCCGCTGCTCAGGAATCCGCACCTCCACGAACACGGGTTCGGGCGGCTGGCGGAGGGTAGGGCTGTGGCTGGCAAGGTGACCAGAGTCGGGGACCTGCTCGATGGCGGAGGAGCGGGCTGGATGGCGCCGGAGGAGCTGGCGCGGCGCCTGTCCTGGGCCAACGTCCGGCTCGCGGTCGAAACCATCGAATCGGTAAAAGCGGCACTGGGCCCCGACTCCACTAGGTGTATCGAGGCAGCTCAAGCACGTGGGGCGATCCCGTCCGAGCTTACCCCCGTTCGGACGGAATTCCTCATCGGCGCCCGGCCCCGAAACTCCCCTCGGGAACCGGCGCCTCACAACTTGAGCCGTCTCGAGGAAATACCCTCCGTGCCTTTTCATTCCGCGCGGAGGGGTTTCCTGTACGGGCTGCTCCTGCACACTCTCCACTTTGCCATCTTCGTCTACCGTCCGGACACGCCTTGGCGTGGCGTTTTGCCGACCGGCGGTAGCGGAGGTCCCCAATGGAGGGCTCTCTATGCGGGAGTCCTCCCTTGTTCCATCGGGGACTTGGCCTGGAGGGTGTTGCACGGAGCGGTCCCGTGCAATAAGGTTTTAAGTAGGTTCACGGGCTCCCAGGCCGCCTGCATTTTTTGCGGCCTGGAGGAGTCCGTGTTTCACGTTTATATGGATTGTGAGAGGTTGCAGCCCCTCTTTCACTACTTGAAGGGGCTGCTCCTCGATTTTTGGTTGCACTTCAGTCCCACGCTCTTGATCTACGGTCACCCGGTGCGGAGGGGAGCGGACAGGTTGGAGGACCTCCTTGTGGGCCTGCTCCTGGGCCTGGCTAAAAGAGCCATCAATTGGTCCAGGCAGCGGGCGGTCGAGGGGGTCGTCCAGCCGGATTGCCTGCATCTCTTCCGCGGCCATGTTCGCACCCGGGTGGCCCTGGAGATGGAGCACGCGGTGTCCGCCGGTGCGCTTGAGTATTTCCGCGACCGGTGGGCGCCGCGGGGACTGGAGTGCATCATCAACACGGAAAACCAAATTTTAATTTGATTTGTTAAGCTTTAGTTGAACTTTTGTTTATTTACAGTCGAATTGGTTTTTTTTTTGGGTCCAAATAAAAGAGTACCCTCTGTTCAGGGCCTGGCTAAAAGAGCCATCAATTGGTCCAGGCAGCGGGCGGTCGAGGGGGTCGTCCAGCCGGATTGCCTGCATCTCTTCCGCGGCCATGTTCGCGCCCGGGTGGCCCTGGAGATGGAGCACGCGGTGTCCGCCGGTGCGCTTGAGTATTTCCGCGACCGATGGGCGCCGCGGGGACTGGAGTGCATCATCAACACAGAAAACCAAATTTTAATTTGATTTGTTAAGCTTTAGTTGAACTTTTGTTTATTTACAGTTGAATTGGGGTTTTTTTTGGGTCCAAATAAAAGAGTACCCTCTGTTCAGTTTGCACAGCATTGCTGGCTGTGCAGCTGCAAGCACGAGCAGAGGGAGCAACCAGACTTTGGAGAGTGGATTAAAGTGGTGGTCCCCTGACCAGGAAGAGGAGGAGAACGTTGGACCACCACCACCACCACCAACTCCACCATCATTACATCAACTGAGGTGCCTGGAGAGAGAGGACAGAGGAGGAGAAGGAGAAAGGAGGCCTACATCAACATCAACCAGGGGAGAGGCCTTTTCTATCACTGCCTCCCCAAATTGGCCTCCACTTCAGGAGAGGGAGAGAGGGGAGAGAAACCAACTGCTTGAAAGGAGGGAAGAAAACTTCATCCGGAACATCTACAGGTGGGTGTTATTTGGGGCACTCTCCCAAGATTTTGTATTTTAGGTGGGGGGAGAAAAGAAGAAGCAAGGCCGGATCATCAAGGGGTGTAGTGTGTGTGTGTGTGTGTGCTCTTGTTAAAAGCTAGGCCACACACACCACTAATTAGCATCCCTTCTATTGCCTGCCCTGGGAGAGCTTGGAGCTGCCCAAGGTGAAGTCCTTAATTTAATTTAATTACATCGTTAAGACCTGTTGCAGGACTAAGCCTGGGCTTCTCCAGCTTTTCCAGGTGAAGACGTCTTCTCCCCCTGCCAGAAGACCACCATCACCAAAGACTTTTTCCATCGGAGAGTGCAACCCTGCCTACACCCACCCACCATCCTGAGTGGCAACACTGCCCTTTGCGGCCTCCCTCCTTCCCACCCCCCCCACCTCTCTCTCTCTCTTTGTCTCTCTCTGCCTGTCTTTCTAAGGCACCTTAGTTTCATCTATTTTATTAATTGCCAATTGAGCAGAGGGGCGAGGGCTCCTCTCCCAATTTAAATCAATAAGGAGAGAGGTGTGTCCTCATTTTAATCAGCTCCCTCTGCTCAATAGAGGACAAAAAAATATATATATACACCGAGGCCATTAACACCTTCAGGCCTGTGACTTGGGGTGAGTGTAGCCCTTAAAGAAAGCACCCCAGAATGGCGACTGCATCTTTGCCGGTGGCGGGGCCAGCCGGGACCTATGCGAGAGTGGTAGCCACAGCCACAGCTGCTCCCGCTGTTCCTGCTGCCCCGTCACCTTTTCGATTAATAACAAAAAAGCTTGGGGTGAAGAGCTACACTCACCCCACTATGACCATCGAGGCCTGCGTCAAGGCCATGGCTGGGGTTGTCGGCCCCTCAGCCATCGTCGCGGCCTCGAAAATGTATGGGAAGGCTGTGTTCTTCCTGGGGTCGGAGCGGGCGGTGTCCCTGGCTGTCGCCAAGGGGCTCACCGTGGGTGGGACCTTCCTGCCGGTGGATCCTCTCGAGGCCACCGCGCAGAGGATCATTATTTCCAACGTCCCGCCCTATGTTCCTGGTGAGCTCCTCCTTCCCCATTTGCGACAACTTGGGGAGGTGAGGTCGGGGATCACGCCCATCCCGCTCGGCTTCCGGGAGGCCAGCCTTCGCCACGTCTTCTCCTTCCGGCGCCAGCTGTTTATCCAGCTGGCGCGGGAGGAGGACACTGAAGGGGCGTTCGTCGTCCTCCACGAGGGGACCGTCTACCGCGCCTTTTGGACGTCGGACGGTGTGAGGTGCCATGCCTGCAGGGAGGTGGGGCACATCAGGAGGAACTGCCCTGCCTCCAAGGCCGCCGGATCATCTCGTGCGGCCGAGGCTGGCGCCGCCGCCGCCGCCCTTCCCCCCGGATCTGCCCGCGCGTCAAGTACGTCTGATGCGCGGTTGACGTCGGGGGCCGATGCCACCAAGGCCTCCGGCGGGGGGGAGGGAGCGTGTCCGGCCGGAAAGAAGGCGCGGGGAAAAAAGAATCACCTTAGGGCAGGTCCCCCCGTGGATGGTGAGCCCTTGCCCCTTGAGCCCCTTACACCCGCGCTCCTCGCGGAGTTGATCAGGGCAGATGTGAGCGGGAGGGGCCCCGTGCCCGAGCCTGTGGCCGCAACCGCCGCAGCGGTAATGCCAATACCTGCGGCCGGGCTCGGGCCCGAGGAACCCGACAAACCTGCTCCGCCGGAGGGAGTCGAGGAGGAGGCCTTTGCAGACATGGAGGTCTCCCTCGCTCCCTCCGTGCTAAAAAGAAGGCGCGACCCCCTGGATGAGGAGGAGGACCGGGAGGAGGAAGGTCCCTCCGAGCAGGGGGAGTCGTCGCCCGCCGCGGG
Organism: Somniosus microcephalus; assembly: GCF_052327205.1. Classification (NCBI taxonomy): domain Eukaryota; kingdom Metazoa; phylum Chordata; class Chondrichthyes; order Squaliformes; family Somniosidae; genus Somniosus; species Somniosus microcephalus. The sequence continues at coordinate 30,600,669 of NC_140996.1, read as the reverse complement.
TACTGCGCCCCCCCCGCCCCCCCAGCGCTGTCGTCATCACCAGCGATCGGCAGGGGTCGCCTGTCCCTCGGGAGGCTGAGGCAGATGTGTCTGTCCAGCACGTGCCTCCCGGGGATGGGGATGAGACCCTGCCCGTGGGGGGGGTTGCGGAACAACCCGCGGCAGTAATTGAAGTTGACCTTTTATCGGTGTCGTTACCCCTCGCCGGGTCGGGCAGCCTGGGGGCTGGGTCGGGCGAGCTCGAGGATAATGAGCTCGCCCAATGCGACCCGGACGTCTCCCAGGGGATGCTCGTCCTGGTAGAGCTTTTAATTCAAAACCCCCCGTCCGCTGGGTCGGAGGTTGGTGGCGGGGAGGAGGATGGCCCCCTGGCTGCGTCTCTGGTGCCGGACGTACAGGAGGAGCTGGAAATTGTTCTCTCCCCGGTTTCTCCGGTCGTTCCGGCGTCTGAGGCAGAGGGGAGCTCTGAACCGCCGCCGTCTTCTGGCCCGGCACCCCTAGAGAAGCCCAGGGAGAAATCCTCTGCCGCCGATCCTGGGGGTGGGATCCGGGCGGAGGCGGGGCTGGCTGGCGCGGCCGAGTCGTTCGCTTCGCACTGCGCGGCGGACGGGTCGGCCGCTGGTGACGACCCCCTGGAGGAGGATGGGGACTCGGTGATGGGCACGGAGGACGATTCGGACTCCAGCGCCGACGTGGCGATGGATGACCTCGTGCCCCTTGCTGAGTCTCCCCTCATTTCCGTAAGGGAACTCCGGGATTTTATGGCCACGTGCCTGGGTCAGCGCAATAAGGTCCGGCTGGCCCTCGACAGGTGGTCGGAGCTGGCGCTGCTCATCGATTCCGTCCACGCCGCCGTTAAGATCTTGGGCGCGGACGAGGGTGTGAACCCGCTCGAGCTGCGTCGGCTCACAACGTTTCTCACTGGGCTGCTGAGGAAGTGGCGGCGGACCAGCGGCTGTGCTTCCTCGCCCCGTTAGGTGTAGGTAGAGGTTGCACTATGCTTCTGACATGAAGATAACCATAGCCAGCCTCAACATCAACGGCAGCAGGGAGGCGCGCCGCAGATTCAATAACTTCTCGGTCCTTCGGGACGGGAAGTATGCGGTGTGCTTCCTGCAAGAAACCCACACCGTTCCGGGAGACGAAGCCACGTGGCTCCTGGAGTGGCAAGGAGGGGTCAGCATGAGTCACCTCTCCAACAATTCCAGCGGGGTGGCTATCTTGCTGGCCCCGCATTTTCAGCCGGAGATCTTGGGGGTCAAGGAGCACGTGCCGGGCCGCTTGCTCCATGTCACTGTTCGCCTGGGGGGCGTGCCGCTCCATCTAGTGAACGTGTACGCCCCTCAGACCAGTGCGCAGCAAGTGAGCTTCTTCGAAGAAGTGTCCGCTCTCTTGGGCTCCATCGACGTGGGCGAGTGCGTCATCCTCAGGGGGGATTTTAACTGCACCCTCGAGGCGAGGGACCGTTCGGGTCCCCCGCGAAGCCCGGCGGCGATGGAGAAGTTGAGGGACCTGGTTGGGTCCTTCGACTTGGTGGACGTCTGGTGAAATCTCCACCCCGACTCCAGCGCCTTCACTAGCGTGAGGTCTGGGGGAGGAAGGTCCAGAATCGACCGCCTCTACATTTCCCGGGCGTTCGTCTCCTGCGTTCCGGCAGCTTCCATGCGGCCGGTGCCGTGCACGGACCACCACCTGGTGTGGGCGGAGCTCGCTCCGCTGCACGCGCGGGGGGGGTCCGTGTACTGGCATTTTAACAACCTGCTGCTGGAGGACGCACGGTTCCGGGATTCGTTTCGTCAATTCTGGGCCGACTGGAGAAGGAAGCAGGGGGGCTTCCCCTCCTTGAGGCTATGGTGGGATGTGGGCAAGGCTCACATCCGTCTCTTCTGTCAGGAGTACGCGAAGGGGTCGACCAAGAGGCGGGAGGCCCGGGTCGGGCGGTTGGAGAAGGAGGTGCTCGACCTGGAGTCCCGTCTCGGTCAGGTCGTCGAGGACCCGGCCCTGCGGAATGTGTACGAAGAGAAGAAGGGCGCGCTGAAGGACCTGCAGCTCGTCGGGTCCCGAGGCGCGTACGTGAGGTCGCGGATCCAGCTCCTGCGGGACCTGGACCGCGGCTCCCCCTTCTTCTACTCGCTGGAAAAAAGACGGGGGGTTCGTAAGCAGCTCTTGGGGCTGCTGGCCGATGACGGATCTCTGGTCTCGGATCCGGAGGGAATCCGCGCGAAGACCCGCGCCTATTACGGGGCTCTGTTCTCTCCGGATCCGTCCAGCGAGGAAGCGCGCAGAGTTTTGTGGGAGGACCTGACGAGGGTTGGCCCGGAGGGCGCCGAAAAATTGGACGCTCCGCTAAGTCTGGCGAAGCTGACCGGCGCCCTCCGCCAGCTCTCTAGGGGAAAGTCCCCGGGGCTGGACGGGCTGACCGTGGAGTTCCACAGGGCGTTCTGGGACGTCTTGGGGGGCGACTACGCGCGGGTCCTGGGGGAAAGTTTGGCGACCGGGGAGATGCCCCTCTCTTGGCGCAGGGCGGTCATTGTCCTGCTGCCTAAGAAGGGCGATCTCCGCCTCCTTAAGAACTGGCGCCCGGTCTCCCTCCTCAGCACGGACTATAAAATCTTTGCCAGGGCCATGTCTGCTCGCCTTGGCACCGTGCTGGCCCACATGATCCACCCCGACCAGTCCTACACGGTCCCGGGCCGGACCATCCACGATAACATCCATCTGGTCCGGGACCTGGTCCACCACTCCCAGAGGGCTGGTCTGTCGGTCGCCTTCCTTTCCCTGGATCAGGAGAAGGCGTTCGACAGGGTGGATCACGAGTATCTCTTCGGGACTCTGCGCGCATTCGGGTTCGGGACGCATTTCGTCGCCCGGATCCGACTTCTGTACGCCGCCGCGGAGTGTCTGATTAAAGTTAACGGGTCCTTGACGGCGCCCCTTCGCTTCGGGAGGGGGTGCGTCAGGGATGCCCCATGTCCGGTCAGTTATATGCCATTTGCGTGGAGCCTTTCCTGCGCCTCTTGCGGAAGAGGTTGACGGGACTGGCTCTGCAAGGGCCGGGCGTGGAGGTGGTCCTCTCGGCTTACGCCGATGATGTGCTCCTCACGGTCACGGATCCCGCTGACTTGCGGAGGATGCGGGAATGCCAGCAGATTTACTCGGACGCATCCTCCGCCAAGATCAACTGGGAGAAATGTTCCGGACTCCTGGTGGGTCAGTGGCGGGTGGACTCCCTGCCGGAGGAGTTCAGGCCTTTCGCCTGGAGCACCACGCACCTCCTCTATTTGGGAGTCTACCTTAGCCCTGCCGAGGACGCTTGGCCGGCGAACTGGCAAGAGCTGGAGGCCAAAGTCACCGCTCGCCTAGGACGCTGGACAGGACTGCTCCGAGTGTTGTCCTACAGGGGTCGAGCGCTGGTCATAAACCAGCTGGTGGCCGCCATGTTGTGGTACCGGTTGGTCACTTTGATCCCTCCCCCTGCGTTTGTCGCCAAGATTCAGAAGAAGCTCATCGACTTCTTCTGGGACAAAAGGAAGCACTGGGTCTCTGCCGCGGTTATGTGTCTCCCGCTTAGGGAGGGCGGTCAGGCGCTGGTGTGCCTTCGCACCCAGGCTGCGACTTTCCGTCTTCAGACGCTGCAGAGATACCTGTACATCGAGAATCCTCCGAGATGGTGTGCGCTGGCGACGTTTTTCTTCCACCAGCTGCATGGCCTCAATTACGACACGCAGCTCCTGTTTGCGAAAGTGGGCAGCAGGCGTGCCGGCCTGCGGGAGCTGCCTGTCTTCTACCAGGAACTACTATGGGTTTGGAACTACGTCGCTTCCAGGCGGAGCTCTCCCCCGTCAGGAGCGGCGGCTCTCCTTTGGGAGCCGCTGCTCAGGAATCCGCACCTCCACGAACACGGGTTCGGGCGGCTGGCGGAGGGTAGGGCTGTGGCTGGCAAGGTGACCAGAGTCGGGGACCTGCTCGATGGCGGAGGAGCGGGCTGGATGGCGCCGGAGGAGCTGGCGCGGCGCCTGTCCTGGGCCAACGTCCAGCTCGCGGTCGAAACCATCGAATCGGTAAAAGCGGCACTGGGCCCCGACTCCACTAGGTGTATCGAGGCGGCTCAAGCACGTGGGGCGATCCCGTCCGAGCTTACCCCCGTTCGGACGGAATTCCTCATCGGCGCCCGGCCCCGAAACTCCCCTCGGGAACCGGCGCCTCACAACTTGAGCCGTCTCGAGGAAATACCCTCCGTGCCTTTTCATTCCGCACGGAGGGGTTTCCTGTACGGGCTGCTCCTGCACACTCTCCACTTTGCCATCTTCGTCTACCGTCCGGACACGCCTTGGCGTGGCGTTTTGCCGACCGGCGGTAGCGGAGGTCCCCAATGGAGGGCTCTCTATGCGGGAGTCCTCCCTTGTTCCATCGGGGACTTGGCCTGGAGGGTGTTGCATGGAGCGGTCCCGTGCAATAAGGTTTTAAGTAGGTTCACGGACTCCCAGGCCGCCTGCATTTTTTGCGGCCTGGAGGAGTCCGTGTTTCACGTTTATATGGATTGTGAGAGGTTGCAGCCCCTCTTTCACTACTTGAAGGGGCTGCTCCTCGATTTTTGGTTGCACTTCAGTCCCACGCTCTTGATCTACGGTCACCCGGTGCGGAGGGGAGCGGACAGGTTGGAGGACCTCCTTGTGGGCCTGCTCCTGGGCCTGGCTAAAAGAGCCATCAATTGGTCCAGGCAGCGGGCGGTCGAGGGGGTCGTCCCGCCGGATTGCCTGCATCTCTTCCGCGGCCATGTTCGCGCCCGGGTGGCCCTGGAGATGGAGCATGCGGTGTCCGCCGGTGCGCTTGAGTATTTCCGCGACCGGTGGGCGCCGCAGGGACTGGAGTGCATCATCAACCCGGATAACCAAATTTTAATTTGATTTGTTAAGCTTTAGTTGAACTTTTGTTTATTTACAGTCGAATTGGGTTTTTTTGGGTCCAAATAAAAGAGTACCCTCTGTTCCAGCATTTCTGGCTGTGCAGCTGCCCCAGTCAGCAGGAGGAGAAGGAGCAGCCAAACCAGGAGAGTGGAAAGTGGTGGTCTCCTGACCAGGAAGAGGAGGATATCGATAGACCACCACCACCTCCACCTCCACCATCATCACAGCAACTGAGGTGCCTGGAGAGAGAGGACAGAGGAGGAGAAGGAGAAGGGAGGCCAGCAACAACACCAAACAGGGGAGAGGCCTTTCCATTACTGCCTCCCCAAATTGGCCTCCACTTCAGGAGAGGGAGAGAGGGGAGAGAAACAACCAACAACCACCAACTGTTTGGAAGGAGGGAAGAACAACATCATCTTTCAGGTGGGTGTTATTTGGTGCACTCTCCCAAAGACTTTGTATTTTAGGTGGGGGGAGAAAAGAAGAAACAAGACCGGATCATCAAGGGATGTCTGTGTGTGTGTGTGGCTCTTGTTAAAAACTAGGCCACACACACCACTAATAAGCACCCCTTTAATTGCCTGACCTGGGACAGCTGGAGCTGCCTAGGTGAAGTCCAATTACATCGTTAAGATCTGGTGTGGGACTGAGCCTGGGGCATCTCCAGCTTTCCCAGGTGAAGACATCTTCTCCCCCTGCCAGAAGACCACCTTCAAAGACTTTAAATTCCCATCGGAGAGTGCACCCCTGCCAACACCCACCCACCCACCATCCTGAGTGGCAACCCTGCCCTTGCGGCCTCCCTCCTTCCCACCCCCCCCCTCTCTTTGTCTCTCTCTGCCTATTTCTCTAAGGCACCTCAATTTCATCTCTTTTTATTAATTGCCTATTGAGCAGAGGGGAGAAGGCCCCTCTCCCAATTTCAATCAATAAGGGGAGAGGTGTGTCTTCATTTTAAACAGCTCCCTCTGCTCAATAGAGGACCAAAAAATACCTGAGGCCATTAACACCTTCAGGCCTGTGACTTGGGGTGAGTGTAGCCCTTATAAAAACACCCCATAATGGCGACTGCATCTTCGCCGGTGGCGGGGCCAGCCAGAACTTATGCGGGAGTAGCAGCCACAGCCACAGCTGCTCCCGCTGCTTCTGCTGCCCCGTCACCTTTTAAACTTATGACAAAAAAGCTTGGATGAAGAGCTACACTCACCCCACTATGACCATTGAGGCCTGCGTTAAAGCCATGGCTGGGGTTGTCGGGCCCTCAGCCATCGTCGCGGCCTCAAAAATGTACGGGAAGGCTGTGTTCTTCCTGGGGTCGGAGCGGGCGGTGTCCCTGGCCATCGCCAAGGGACTCACCATGGGCGGGACCTTCCTGCCGGTGGATCCTCTCGAGGCCACCGCGCAGAGGATCGTCATTTCTAATGTCCCGCCCTATGTTCCTGGTGAGCTCCTCCTCCCCCATTTATGCCAACTTGGGGAGGTGAGGTCAGGGATTACGCCCATCCCGCTCGGCTTCCGGGAGGCCAGCCTTTGCCACGTCTTCTCCTTCCGGCGCTAGCTGTTTATCCAGCTGGCGCGGGAGGAGGACACCGATGGGGCGTTCGTCGTCCACCACGAAGGGACCGCCTATCGCATTCTGGATGTCGGACGGTGTGCGGTGCCACGCCTGCAAGGAGGTGGGGCACATCCGAAAAAACTGCCCCACCTCCAAGGCCGCCGGATCATCTCGTGCGGCCGAGGCTGGCGCCGCCGCCGCTCCTCCCCCCGGATCTGCCCACGCGTCGGGAACGTCTGATGCGCGGTCGATGTCGGGGGCCGATGCCACCAAGGCCTCCGGTGGGGGGGAGGGAGCGCGTCCGGCCGGAAAGAAGGCGCGGCGGAAAAATAAACACCTTAGGGCGGGTCCCCCCGTGGATGGCCAGCCCTTGCCCCTTGCGCCCCTTACACCCGCGCTCCTCGTGGAGTAAATCGGGGCAGACGCGAGTGGGAGGTGCCTCGTGCCCGAGCCTGTGGCCACAACCACCGCAGCGGTAACGCCAATACCTGCGGCCGGGCTCGGGCCCGAGGAACCCGACAAACCTGCTCCGCCGGAGGGAGCAGAGGAGGAGGCCTCTGCAGACATGGAGGTCTCCCTCGCTCCCTCTGTGCTAAAAAGAAGGCGCGACCCCCTGGAAGAGGAGGAGGACCGGGAGGAGGAAGGTCCCTCCGAGCAGGGGGAGTCGTCGCCCGCCGCAGGTACTGCGCCCCCCCCCCCCCCGCTGTCATCATCACCAGTGATCGGCAGGGGTCGCCTGTCCCTCGAGAGGCTGAGGCAGATGTGTCTGTCCGGCACGTGACTCCCGGGGATGGGGACGAGACCCTGCCCGTGGGGGGGGTCGCGGAACAACCCGCGGCTATTGACATTTTATCGGTGCCGTTACCCCTCGCCGGGTCGGGCGGCCTGGGGTCTGGGTCGGGCGAGCTCGAGGAAAATGAGCTCGCCCAATGCGACCCGGACATCTCCCAGGGGCTGCTCGTCCCAGTGGAAGTTTTAATTGAAAACACCCCATCCGCTGGGTCGGAGGCTGATGGCGGGGAGGAGGATGGCCCCCTGGCTGTGTCTCTGGTGTCGGACGTACTGGAGGAGCTGGGAACTCCCCGGGGTCTCTGGTCGTTCTGGCATCTGAGGCCGGGGGGGACTCCGAACCGCCGCCGTCTTCTGGCCCGGCGCCCCTAGAGGAGCCCAGGGAGGAATCCTCTGTCGCCGATCATGGGGCTGTGATCCGGGCAGAGGCGGGGCCAGCTGGTGCGGCCGAGCCATTCGCTGCGCACTGCACGACGGACGGGTCGGCCGCTGGTGATGACCCCCTGGAGGAGGATGGGGACTCGGTGATGGGCACGGAGGACGATTTGGACTCCACCGTCCACGAGGTGCTGGATGACCTCGTGCCCCTCGCCGAGTCTCTCCTCATTCCCGCAAGGGAACTCCGGGACTTTATGGCCACGTGCCGGGGTCGGCAAAATAAGATCCGGCTGGCCCTCGACAGGTGGTCGGAGCTGGCGCTGCTCATCGAGTCCGTCCGCGCCGCCGTTAAAATCATGGGCGCGGACGAGGGCGTGGACCCGCTCGAGCTGCGTCAGCTCAGAACGTTTCTCACTGGGCTGCTGAGGAAGTGGCGGCTGACCAGCGGCTGCACTCCCTCCCCCCGTTAGGTGTAGGTAGAGGTTGCACTATGCTTCTGACATGAAGATAACCATAGCCAGCCTCAACATCAACGGCAGCAGTGGCCACACCGCAGATTCAACAACTTCTCGGTCCTTCGGGACGGGAAGTATGTGGTGTGTTTCCTGCAAGAAACCCACACCGTTCCGGGAGACGAAGCCACATGGCTCCTGGAGTGGCAAGGAGGGGTCAGCATGAGTCACCTCTCCAACAATTCTAGCGGGGTGGCTATCTTGCTGGCCCCGCATTTTCAGCCGGAGATCTTGGGGGTCAAGGAGCATGTGCCGGGCAGCTTGCTCCAAGTCACTGTTCACCTGGGGGGCGTGCCGCTCCATCTAGTGAACGTGTACGCCCCTCAGACCGGTGCGCAGCAAGTGCGCTTCTTCGAAGAAGTGTCCGCTCTTTTGGGCTCCGTCGACGCGGGTGAGTGCGTCATCCTCGGGGGGGTTTTTAACTGCACCCTCGAGGCGAGGGACCGTTCGGGTCCCCCGCGAAGCCCGGCGGTGATGGAGAAGTTGAGGGACCTGGTCAGGTCCTTCGACTTGGTGGACGTCTGGCGAAATCTCCACCCCGACTCCAGCGCCTTCACTAGCGTGAGGTCTGGGGGAAGAAGGTCCAGAATCGACCGCCTCTACATTTCCCGGGCGTACGTCTCCTGCGTTCCGGCGGCTTCCATGCGGCCGGTGCCGTGCACGGACCACCACCTGGTGTGGGCGGAGCTCACTCCGCTGCGCGCGTGGGGGGGGTCCGTGTACTGGCATTTTAACAACCTGCTGCTGGAGGACGCGCGGTTCCGGGATTCATTTCGTCGGTTCTGGGCCGACTGGAGAAGGAAGCGGTGGGGCTTCCCCTCCTTGAGGCTATGGTGGGACGTGGGCAAGGCTCACATCCGTCTCTTCTGTCAGGAGTACGCGAAGGGGTCGACCAAGAGGCGGGAGGCCCGGGTCGGGCAGTTGGAGAAGGAGGTGCTCGACCTGGAGTCCCGTCTCGGTCAGGTCGTCGAGGACCCGGCCCTGCGGAAGGTGTACGAAGAGAAGAAGGGCGCGCTGAAGGACCTGCAGCTCGCCGGGTCCCGAGGCGCGTACGTGAGGTCGCGGATCCAGCTGCTGCGGGACCTGGACCGCGGCTCCCCCTTCTTCTACTCGCTGGTAAAAAGACGGGGGATCCGTAAGCAGCTCTTGGGGCTGCTGGCCGACGACGGATCACTGGTCTCGGATCCGGAGGGAATCAGCGCGGAGACCCACGCCTATTACGGGGCTCTGTTCTCTCCGGATCTGTCCAGCGAGGATGTGCGCAGAGTTTTGTGGGAGGACCTGCCGAAGGTCAGCCCGGAGTGCGCCGAAAAATTGGATGCTCCGCTAAGCCTGGCGGAGCTGACCAGCGCCCTCTGCCAGCTCTCTAGGGGAAAGTCCCCGGGGCTGGATGGGCTGACCGTGGAGTTCCACAGGGCGTTCTGGGACGTCTTGGGGGGCGACTACGCGTGGGTCCTGGGGGAAAGTTTGGCGACCGGGGAGATGCCCCTCTCTTGGCGCAGGGCGGTCATTGTCCTGCTGCCTAAGAAGGGCGATTTCCGCCTCCTTAAGACCTGGCGCCTGGTCTCCCTCCTCAGCACGGACTATAAAATCTTTGCCAGGGCCATGTCTGCTCGCCTTGGCACCGTGCTGGCCCACATGATCCACCCCGACCAGTCCTACACGGTCCCGGGCCGGACCATCCACGATAACATCCATCTGGTCCGGGACCTGGTCCACCACTCCCAGAGGGCTGGTCTGTCGGTCGCCTTCCTTTCCCTGGATCAGGAGAAGGCGTTCGACAGGGTGGATCACGAGTATCTCTTCGGGACTCTGCGCGCATTCGGGTTCGGGACGCATTTCGTCGCCCGGATCCGACTTCTGTACGCCGCCGCGGAGCGTCTGATTAAAGTTAACGGGTCCTTGACAGCGCCCCTTCGCTTCGGGAGGGGGGTGCGTCAGGGATGCCCCATGTCCGGTCAGTTATACGCTGTTTGCGTGGAGCCATTCCTGCGCCTCTTGCGGAAGAGGTTGATGGGACTGGCTCTGCAAGGGCCGGGCGTGGAGGTGGTCCTCTCGGCATACGCCGATGACGTGCTCCTCACGGTCACGGATCCCGCTGACTTATGGAGGATGCGGGAATGCCAGCAGATTTACTCGGACGCATCCTCCGTCAAGATCAACTGGGAGAAATGTTCCGGACTCCTGGTGGGTCAGTGGCGGGTGGACTCCCTGCCAGAGGAGTTCAGGCCTTTCGCCTGGTGCACCACACACCTCCTCTATTTGGGAGTCTACCTTAGCCCTGCCGAGGATGCCCGGCCGGCGAACTGGCAAGAGCTGGAGGCCAAAGTCACCGCTCGCCTAGGACGCTGGACAGGACTGCTCCTAGTGTTGTCCTACAGGGGTCGAGCGCTGGTCATAAACCAGCTGGTGGCCGCCATGTTGTGGTACCGGTTGGTCACTTTGATCCCTCCCCCTACGTTTGTCGCCAAGATGCAGAAGAAGCTCATTGACTTCTTCTGGGACAAAAGGAAGCACTGGGTCTCTGCCGCGGTTATGTGTCTCCCGCTTAGGGAGGGCGGTCAGGCGCTGGTGTGCCTTCGCACCCAGGCTGCGACTTTCCGTCTTCAGACGCTGCAGAGATACCTGTACGCCGAGAATCCTCCGAGATGATGTGCACTGGCGACGTTTTTCTTCCGCCAGCTGCACGGCCTCAATTACGACACGCAGCTGCTGTTTGCGAAAGTGGGCGGCAGGTGTGCCGGCCTGCGGGAGCTGCCTGTCTTCTACCAGGAACTACTATGGGTTTGGAACTACGTCGCTTCCAGGCGGAGCTCTCCCCAGTCAGGAGCGACGGCTCTCCTTCGGGAGCCGCTGCTCAGGAATCCGCACCTCCACGAACGCGGGTTCGGGCGGCTGGCAGAGGGCAGGGCTGTGCCTGGCAAGGTGACCAGAGTCGGGGACCTGCTCGATGGCGGAGGAGCAGGCTGGATGGCGCCGGAGGAGCTGGCGCGGCGCCAGTCCTGGGCCAACGTCCGACTCGCGGTCGAAGCCATCGAATCGGTGAAAACGGCACTGGGCCCCGACTCCACTAGGTGTATCGAGGCGGCTCAAGCACGTGGGGCAATCCCGTCCGAGCTTACCCCCGTTCGGACGGAATTCCTCATCGGCGCCCGGCCCCGAAACTCCCCTCGGGAACCGGCGCCTCACAACTTGAGCCGTCTCGAGGAAATACCCTCCGTGCCTTTTCATTCCGCACGGAGGGGTTTCCTGTACAGGCTTCTCCTGCACACTCTCCACTTTGCCATCTTCGTCTACCGTCCGGACACGCCTTGGCGTGGCGTCTTGCTGACTGGCGGTGGCGGAGGCCCCCAATGGAGGGCTCTCTACGCGGGAGTCCTCCCTTGTTCCATCGGGGACTTGGCCTGGAGGGTGTTGCACGGAGCGGTCCTGTGCAATAAGGTTTTAAGTGGGTTCACGGACTCCCAGGCCGTCTGCATTTATTGCGGCCTGGAGGAGTCTGTGTTTCAAGTTTATATGGAGTGTGAGAGGTTGCAGCCCCTCTTTCACTACTTGAAGGGGCTGCTCCTCGATTTTTGGTTGCACTTCAGTCCCACGCTCTTGATCTACGGTCACCCGGTGCGGAGGGGAGCGGACAGGTTGGAGGACCTCCTTGTGGGCCTGCTCCTGTGCCTGGCTAAAAGAGCCATCAATTGGTCCAGGCAGCGGGCGGTCGAGGGGGTCGTCCAGCCGGATTGCCTGCCTCTTTTCCGCGGCCATGTTCGCGCCCGGGTGGCCTTGGAGTTGGAGCACGCGGTGTCCGCCGGCGCGCTTGAGTATTTCCGCGACCGGTGGGCGCCGCGGGGACTGGAGTGCATTATCAACCCGGAAAACCACATTTTAATTTGATTTGTTAAGTTTTAGTTGAACTTTTGTTTATTTACAGTCCAATTGGGTTTTTTTTGGGTCCAAACAAAAAGAGTACCCTCTGTTCAATAAATACCTGTTTTATTGTTCTCCTGCAGTCCGTGTATTATTAAGGCGCGGACACTACAGAAGAGATGGCAGGTCATGTAGAGATGAGGGAAGCAATCTGTCAATGGTGTGATAGATTCCATCAATGAGGTGACACTGGATACCAACATTGCTGGAAACACTTGCAACCTTTTGAAAGCTAAATCTGTCCAGACAGTGCACTCAGCAACAACAACAAGGAAGTTGGCTGTGGTTGTTGGAGGTCATTCATCTCAATCACATGACATCACTGCAGGAGTTCCTCAGGGCAGTGTCCTTGGCCCAACCATCTTCAGCTGTTTCATCAATGACCTTCCCTCCATCATAAGGTCAGAAGTGGGGATGTTCGCTGATGATTGCACACTGTTCAGCACCATTTGAGACTCGTCAGATACTGACGCAGTCCGTGTCCATATGCAGCAAGACCTGGACAACATTCAGACTTGGACTGACAAGTGGCAAGTAACATTCGCACCACACAAGTGCCAGGCAATGACCACCTCCAACAAGCGAGACTCTAACCATCTCCCCTTGACATTCAATGGCATTACCATCGCTAAATCCCCCACTATCAACATCCTGGGGGTTACCATTGATCAAAAACTGAACTGGACCAGCCATATAAATACTGTGGCTACAAGAGCAGGCCAGAGGCTGGGAATTCTGCGGCGAGTGTCTCACCTCCTGACTCCCCAAAGCCTTTCCACCATCTACAAGGCACAAGTCAGGAGTGTGATGGAATACTCTCCACTTGCCTGGATGAGTGCAGCTCCAACAACACTCAAGAAGCTCGACACCATTCAGGATAAAGCAGCCCGCTTGATTGGCACTCCATCCACCACCTTCAACATTCACTCCCTCCACCACCGGCGCATTGTGGCTGCAGTGTGTATCATCTACAAGATGCACTGCAGCAACTCGCCAAAGCTCCTTCAACAGCACCTTCCAAACCCGCGACCTCTACCACTTAGAAGGACAAGGGCAGCAGACGCATGGGAACATCACCACCTATAAGTTCCCCTCCAAGCCACACACCATCCTGTCTTGGACCTGTATCGCCGTTCCTTCACTGTCGCTGGGCCAAAATCCTGGAACTCCCTTCCTAACAGCATTGTGGGTGTACCTACACCATATGGACTGCAGCGGTTCAAGAAGGCGGCTCACCACCATCTTCTCAAGGGCAATTAGGGATGGGCACTAAATGCAGGCCTAGCCAGTGACGCCCACATCCCATCAATGAATTTAAAAAAACATCTGCCTTATCACAGAAACACACACAGAAACCCCACAGTGCAGATAGAGGCCATTTAGGCCGATCGAGCCTGCACCGACACATATCCCACCCGATCCCCATAACCCCTACACCAACACATATCCCACCCTATCCCCGTAACTCCACGTATTTAATCCCCGTAACACTAAGGGTCAATTTATCATAGCCAATCAACCTAACCTGCACATCTTTGGACTGTGGGAGGAAACCGGAGCACCCGGAGAAAACCCACGCAAACACGGGGAGAATGTGCAAACTCCACACAGACAGTCACCCGAGGCCGGATTCGAACCCGGGTCCCTGGCGCTGTGAGGCAACAGTGCTAACCACTATGCCACCGTGCTGCCCTTATGAACTGATCAGCTGTGATATTGTGCTTTCCATGCTGTGCACAAATGAGTTCCATCAATGGCCACTCACCTTCCGCCTCAGGTTCACAGGCGTGGTTCCTGAGCTGCGTGATTCCCGTGCTCATCCAGGGAAATTTGAAAGTTAGGGTGAAAAAGGCACTTTAAAGTCTGACAAGTACCTCATAATGATTTAAACTAGCTCGTCCACCTCTACCGTTCAGGTCGCTGCCGTGCCAGTAAACGCACCTGAGGGAAAGGCGCACAGGAGCGGGATAATGGCGTTTTCCCGACTCACTTCAAGATATTTCAAATTTCCCACCTGACCCGCCTCCAATCACACCCACACAGACCTCAGAAAATTCCAGCCAAAGAGTCCCATCTAAAGGGAGGCGAGGACTGTTGCTCGGAAGAGCGAAGTGCTTTACCAGCACTACTGTTGGGCCAGGAGGAGCAGGAGTGCTTCCCCACAGCCCATCAAGCAAATCTGTTAACCTCCCCAGCGATCAGACCCCGCCCCCACACCCCCACCCCCGCCGCCATCAGCAACCCCAACACGATCACCGAACCCCCTGCGATCACCGAGCTCCCGTGCGGTCAGACCCCTGCCCGCGATCACCGACCCTCCCGCGATTACCAACCCACCCTCCCCGATCACTGATCCACCCCTTCGGTCAGACCACCCTCCACTGCGATCACCGACCCTCCCGTGATCACCGAAACCCCCCCCTCCCCAATCACCGATCCTCCCCCTTCGGTCAGACCCCCCCCCACCACCGTGATATCCGACCCTCCCGCGATCACCGAACACACCCTCTCAATCACCGATCCCTCCCCCCTCCGATCAGACCTCCCCCCCCCCCCACTGTGATCACCGACCCTCCCGCGATCACCGAACCCCCCCCCAATCACCGATCACCCCCTTCGGTCAGACCCCCCCCCACTGCGATGACCAACCCTCCCACGATTACCAACCCCCTCCCCTCCCCGCCCAATCACCAATCCCCCCCTTCGGTCAGACCACCCCTCACTGCGATCACCGACCCTCCCACGATTACCAACACCACCCCCAATCACCGATCCCCCCCTTCGGTCAGACCACCCCCCACCGCGATAACCGACCCTCATGATCTCTACCCCGAGCAGCACGAAGTCACCTGTTCCTGGGATGTGGCTCTTCTGCACTGTTCCCTGCCCGACAGGCTGGCCTCTGGGTGGAGAACCTGTTAAAAAAAAAACGCATGCCATGGAGTTAATCTCCGCGACATTCGAGGAAACCCAGACTTGCGGGTTCAAACTCTTCCCCACCCCTCCCCGCCCACCCAATTGGAAATCCCACCCTGGTAAATATTGGGGCCATTGTGTCCAAAAGACTAATACAACATTGGGTTGTATTAGTTAACGGGAGAATTAATAGAGTGTTGAAAATTATGAAAGGTTTTGATCAAGTAACTAAGGAGGAACTGTTTCCACTGGCAGTAGGGTCAGTAACCAGAGGACACAGATTTAAGATGATTGGCCAAAGAACCAGAGGGGAGATGAGGAGTAATTTGTTTATCCAGCGAGTTGCCATGATCTGGAATGCACTGCCTGAAAGGGCGGTGGAAGCAGATTCAATAGTAACTTTTAAAAGGGGATTGGATATAGGCTTGAAAAGGAACAGAATCCAGGGCTGTGGGGAACAACAGCAACAACAATTTGCATTTATATGGTGCCTTTAGCGTAGAAAGAGCAGGGGAGTGGGACTGATTGGGTAGCTCTTTCAAAGAGCCAGCACAGGCACGATGGGCTGAATGGCCTCCTTCTGTACTATACGATTCTAATATTGCTAATTATCCCATAAACTCTACTGTTACATTTTACATCAAATAAAAATTTACAAAACTGGAACATTTTGAAAACTAGATAAAGGACGGTCTTCAGTATAACAGCAACATTAAGATTTGTACTAAGAATAAAAAATTCCACAGTCTATGTATTTATTTATTATAAATATATTTAGTGGAAATGCAGTCAGTCATAGTGAAGTTATGATCTTTTCAAGTTCAGATTGAAATTCTGTAGGGGGTGGCATGTGCCCAGTCAGCTCTGCCCCTGACTGTCTCTGAGCGGTTCGAATCGCACCCACACCCCTGGGTTCTAGACACCGGACTTAGGTACAGGCGGCGATACAGAAAATCGAGTAGACAAGTGGTTTGGTGCAAGAAAACCAAAATTTTATTAAAACAGAATAAAACACAATCTTATGAGAATTACTGGTATGAATTACGGGCATGAACAATTACACTTATATGGGAATGGGGAACACACGGCACATCGAGGGAAAACAACTACATTAATAATCCCTTTATCCTTATCCCACCCCCTATACCTAACTAGATTAAGCTATGAGGGGCCAGGAATTCATGCTCACCAATCCAAAACCTGTTGCTTTAATTGGGTTGGTTTTGAGGTCCGCTCTTGCTGTCCTTTGGGGTATCCCCTTGCCACGTGGTCTCAGGGCGCGGTGCTGAAGTTGTTTGTGCAAGGGCACCCTCCTTTTCCTCAGCTAATGTCATCGTCGAATAGCGTCTTCGTCTTCTTCTTCTTCCTCGGGCGGTTTTAGTTGCTGACGGTATTGCTGCAGATGGGGGTCAGTTTGCGGTCTTTACCGTTTAAATGATTTTGCTACCCATTCTTCAAACGCCAGCATATTCTTAAAAAACGGGGTTTTACTGTCTGTGCATGTAACACCAACTTATTCACCAAACACCAGCTTATAACTAGGCATTTGTCCCCAAATGCGTCTTTCCGCTGCCCTTCTCTGCCTTTACCGGTTTACCTTCTTCTTCGTCTTGTCTTGTCTCGTCTGCCCGTTTGTGGCCTGTGTGTC
Organism: Somniosus microcephalus; assembly: GCF_052327205.1. Taxonomy (NCBI): domain Eukaryota; kingdom Metazoa; phylum Chordata; class Chondrichthyes; order Squaliformes; family Somniosidae; genus Somniosus; species Somniosus microcephalus. Next base: position 30,584,043 of record NC_140996.1, on the reverse strand, counting down.
CTGTGTGGTTTTGAACTCGCGTCTCGTTCTCCTCCTGCGTTTGGCCCCATTATAATGGGCGTCCTTGGTTGTTGAGCGGTGCGGGGAGCGAGCAGAGAGCCTGCCACGAGGCCAGGGCACGAGAACAAGCGGCAGCAGGCCAAGGCCACACGATAAGAGGCCAGAACAAGAGTCAAGAGCACGATTGCCACTGATGGGCCTACAATTATACCCGTTCTTCAACTCCCTATCTGCGCGCCAAATCAGGTCCGTCCTTTGTCTAACTTTTGGCGGGCTCGTTTATATGATTACAGCCATTTATTTTAACGACTTGTGGAGTGGTTGTCTCCGGGTCTAATGGCCCCGATGTCCTGGTTATTTGCCATGGATGAAACTTAATTGTCCCCATCCTGACTTGATGGCTACTGTGAGCTGTTACCGATTAAATATGCAGAAACCTAATGGCCACGATTTTAGGCCCATTCTAGCTTGATCTGTTTCAAGTCGAATGAATGCATATTCTGTGTTTACTTTGGCTGTCTGTCTCCACAGAGTCTTTTTCACAGATTCCTACATTTTAAGTTTTGTCTCCGGGCCTGCCTGTCTGCAGAGCCCTGCTTTAAAAATCCTGTCGGTTTTAGTCACGAGGTTACAGAAGCCATTTTGGGTACCCTGTTTTTAATAACTTGTCCAAACAAGGTCCCTTGATCCATAATTTGGGGAGTGCGGGAATTTTGAGAACCCTGCACTTACAATTATTGCAACACTATTATTTTTAACTGGAAGTTTCCATTGAGCATACCATCAAAACAATCAAATCAAATCAAAATCAAATCAACTTTTATTGTCATTGTTAGTGCACAAGTGCAGTACAACGAAGTGTAGGCTTGCGGCTCCCGAGAGTGTACATTTAGATTAAGACATTTAAACATTCAACATACATTTGGCTTGTAATACATTAACATAAACATAACCATAATAAAGTGCATTGGCAGATGTGCAGGTTTTAGAGTTTATTTGTGGAGTTCAGTAGGATGACAGCCCTGGGAAAGAAACTGTTAATATTTTCAATACTGTGGTGCTTTAAAATGTACCGATTAGGTAATAAAATTGGTGCTGCCTTTAATTCCACATAACCCAGCAATGCAACTCCAAACACTATTGCTTGAGGACATCATGCATCTGAGAGACTTGAACCAGAGGAGCCCTAGGGGACAGCATAAGAGAAGATCAGTTTAGATTGGCTGCTTGCAGTGCCCGTGGAAAGCATAGCATCAGTGTATACACACAGGCTGGCAAACAGTGGACGACCTAACTCCTCTGCCCTCAACCTCCTTCCCCCAAGGGCAGCGTGAATTGTGAGGGTGGGGTGATAAAGCTGGCCATCTAGTGCAAAACATAGACTGTTGGCAACTACGAACCAGAAATGTCTCAAATGCAATCTTCCAGTCAGTGTTGAGCTGTAGTAGAGGTGCGACTATTAACCGGAAGGAACACCATGGATTAGAGATAGGACAGGGTTCCTGTTCCTGATTGTTATCCAGTGACCCTTGCTGGAAGTGTGCTTTTGTGGACACAATGGGGTATGAATTATTTTGATTTATATGTGCGATAACGCCGTAAATCTGCTTGCCAAGAATCTTTTAAAACCGGTTTATGATTTTTCTATAAATACCAAATAGAGAAAATCTTCATGAACATATCTGCAACATTGTTACAAATAAGGGGTGATTCAGTCTCATATTCTAGGAGTGCACTTCACTGAATCAGGCAAGCAAGCCCAGGTGCCCAATTTGAGAGGTGCCAAATTCAGTGAGCTGCTAATGTAGGGTTCTCAAATTTCCCACATTCCCCAAAGTTATGGATAAAGGGACCCTGTATGGACAAGTTATTAAAAAGGGTGCTCAAAATGGCTTCTGAAACCTCGTGACCAAAACCAACAGGATTTTAAAAGCAAGGCCCTGCAAAAGGCAGGCCCTGAAATGAAACCTAACATGCATGGATCTGTGAAAGACTTTGTAAAGCCAGACAGCTAGGTAAACACAGAATATGCATTCTTCACCTTGGAACAGATCAAGTCAGGATGGGCCTAATCTTGAGGCCATCAACTTTTTGCATACATAATCAGTAACAGATCAACGTGACCACCGAGCCAGGAAAACCCGATTAAGTTTCATAAATAACAAACAGCCAGGATATCGAAGCCATTAAACAAAGAGACAACCACCCCAGAAGTCATTAAAGTAAATGACTGTAATCATTTTAGACGAGCCCGCCAAAAGTTAGACAAAGAACTGACCTGATTTGGCGCGCAGATAAGGGGTGAAGAACCGGGTATAATTGTAGGCCCAGCGGTAGCCAAGGTCTCTTCGCTCTCGCCTCCTGCCTCTCGCTCTTGCTTCGTGCCTCATTGCAGGTTCTCTTCTCCCTCCCCGCGTCGCTTGACACCAAGGAAGCCCATTACTACACCGGGGCCAAACACGAGAGGAGAACGAGACCCGAATCGAAAACGCACAGGACATACGGGGCCACGAACGAACAAGACAAGATGAGACGAGACGAGACGAGAAAAACGGTAAAACCGGTAAAGGCAGAGAAGGGCAGTGGAAAGACGCATTGGGGGACAAACGGCCTAGTTATAAGCTGGCGTTTGATGAATAAGTTGGCGTTTGAAGCATGGATCGTCAAGTCAATTAAGAATAAGCTGGCGTTTGAAGCTTGGGTAGAAAAATCAGAGTAACGGTAAAAACTGCCAACCGAGCCCCAATCGCAGCAAAACCGTTGGCGACCGAACCACCCGAAGAAGAAGACCCATTGCGACAAAGTACTCAACGAAGATGTTAACGGAGGAAAAGGAGGGTGCTTCACACAAACAACTCCACCGCCGCACCCTGTGACCACGTGACAATGACGAGCCCCAAAGGACAACAAGAGTGAACCCCAAAACCCACAACCAGTTAAATCAACAAGGTTTCGAATTGGTGAGCATGAATTCCTGGCCCCTCGTAGCTTAATCTAGTTAGGTATTGGGAGTGGGATAAGGATAAGGGGATTTTTAATGTATTTGTTTCCCTCGATGTGCCGTGTGTTCCCCATTCCCAAATAAGTGTAATTTTATATGCCTGTAATTATTTCAGTAATTCTCGGTAAGATTGTGTTTTATTGTGCCTTTAATAAAAATTGCGGTTTTCTTGCACCAAGCCACTTGTCTACTCGATTTTCTGTATCGCCGCCTGTACCTAAGTCCAGTGTCTAGAACCCAGGGGTGTGGGAGCGATTCGAACCGCTCAGAGACAGTCAGGGGCAGAGCTGACTGGGCACACGCCACCCCCTACATAATGTAGCAAACTTTTTAGAGACGTCACACAGAACATTTCATTAGGCCTTTTAATTTTAGCTAATCTTAAGTAAATTAGTCCCACACCAAAATGAGTGACCATTTTCACCTCTTCACCCATTCAGCACTGCTCATCAATTTAAACAGGAACTGCTAGGATTTCCTGATCTAGTCTTTTATCAGTTTGAAGTTCTTGCTTTTTTCATTTTTCCCAAAGCTGTACCTTCGTTATTTTGGTGCACTACTTGTTGCTGGTGTTGGTAGCTGCAGTTTTGCATTGCAAGATTCCTTGTGCAGCTATGCTTTCCCACAGCGCTGTTCTGATAGTTGTTGCATTATTCGCAGAAACCCCAGTGTTCTCCATAGGAATTCCACTGGGCATTCCAATGATAGTGCTGGACTTGGAGAAGGAAAAGGAGCTGTTCGTGCAGAGGGAGAAAAGGCAGGTATAGTTGAACCTCAGACCCACTCAGCTGTGCCCAAGGAACTGAATCTTCAGAAATAGCCACAACTACTTGGAGAATTGCTTTTTGCTGTCTATGCTTAATGAGGGAAGCCGTCACAAAGTTATACCATCTCCTCTCCTCTCGAATTGCATGATGAATCATGGAGGCACAACAAACCCGACTCCATTTTTGCTGTGATTGCTGAATTGGCCCTATAGTAACCAAAGGAGTCTTACCCCATGGTGAGGCTTAAATCGAGCTTGTCTTATTGTGTGCCCCCAAGGGTGAAAGCCCATCAATACTCACTGAATACACTAAATTACAAAAATACAAGACTAATGGATCAGGATCATATTGTCTTGGTATGTGGATGTTTCACTGCATTTCATTCTGTTATGTCAGGCCATTTGAAGTCCATGTGAATTTAAGCAGATCCAATTGGGCCAAACCTAGATCCTTCGAAATAAATCAGATTTAGCCCATCGCAGACCAGCTTGAATTAGCATTGCAGAAGCACTGCTCATTCTTACTATTATTGCATGTAACAGGACTGCACTGTATATTTGATCCAAATGTATTTATATTCAATAACGGCTAGTTTCCTAAAGCCTTGTTCACTCTGTCATGATATCATCTGTCTGCTACATCCTCTGTCTCCAGCTACTTCCAGTACAGAACACAGGCCCAGCTGCTTGTAATAAACAGTGAGGAACAGATTCGCCATTCAACAAAGACAAGGATGTTTAGAACCGCTGGTTCCTACTTCCTTTTCCTCTGATAGCTCACAGTAAATATAATTTTAATTAGAAACTAACGTTCAGAAATGCTCTTCATTTCCCACAAAACCAAGTGAATCATAAGGAACTTATTTATATGTTTATACGAGTAAAGGAAGAATTTAAGGACTCAGGAAATGTCAACTTCCATTTGTTGAAATTATGTGCCGCAGAAGGCATTTTCTAAAATTATACCGAGCAGGCTGATTACACTTCCATTTCTGGATGTCTCACACAGCTAAATTGTTCTGAGAATTACTGGCATTAAATATAGCCGTGCAGTTTGCCACGTAGCAGGGACATTGCTAATTTACTTTAATCAGCTGCGGAGAGATTAGCAGTTCTCCCACCTGTAGCTGCTTATTGTCCTCGAGGCTGGTTTGTGGGCTGCATGAATGAGAGTCGGAGTTACAATGTCAGAGATCATTATTTTTGGCTTCTTTTCACGTTAAACTTCTGTTCTTTTGCCACTTGCTTCTTCAGATGCTTGGGTTAAAATCAATGAGAAAGCAGACTCACGCTCAACACTTGTTTCATTGTGCCAAAATAGTTCTATCTTGTGTTTGTAGGTGAATTACAATTGTGAAAGGATATTTGCACTGTTGACTTGCATACACTGGGAACTGGATTGAGACTTTATTAACAGCTTGTCAGAGAGGAGAAACCTTTATCTATCTGAGATGGATTTAGACCCAGACCCTAGAGGTGAAAGGACATGTTCGAACATACTGTGTTACCCAGTTCCCTTAAGTAACCTGATGCTGCATTTATGCCTCAGTTACCAGCCTGAGACCATTAACTGTATCATTCCCTCCTAATACTGCCTGGCTAGAGCTATAGTTCTTTTGCCCAAAACTGAGCCCTGCACTGGTGTGTTTATATACACACATATACGTAGAGTTCCTCTCCCAGTAGTTAAAATGTAACTGTTTAGAAAGTGCAGTTGGGAGTGTAAACACCCTTAAGTTACCTGCAGGGAAGTTTAAACAGTGCCCAAAGGATCACCTGAGTGCTGTTTGACACTGCACTGAATTTACACTCCATGAGGCGTCATACCCAGGGCTATCTTGGCTACTATCTACAAGGGGTCTCAGACCATTTCTCTCCAGAGTTAAGTCAGGTCCGCACTCTAGATTTATGCCGCACCTTTAGCAGAAACCCAGCTGAACATTTGGGGATTCTGTTTCTAAATCAGCACAATTAAGTGCTGATAATAACGGGCTATTCCACTACAGAGAACCTCACAGCCAAGCCCAGTCCTGCCTTCACCTGTCATTCCATACATGTGCACTTTCCAGCAGGAGTCATTGCATAGCAATTAGTTGAATCTTTCTCGCCCAGGGACACTGAGCCCAATGGTAGCCGCCTTACCAGCCACCCCAGCTGAGATCTGCTGACTCAGCATAGTCCAGGAATTGAATCTGGGACCTTCTGCTCTGTGTGGCTCAGTTCCATCTTGCTGCTGCCAACTGAGCAAAAAGATTTTGCACAAAATTTGAACAAAATATTTTCAATTTTGTTCGGAGTGGCCACTTACTGTTCTGGTGCTCTTTATATCCAACCTTTCAAATGCAAACAGAAGGATAATCACCAAAGTGCTACTACCGCTGTCTTTTGCTTTGTCTTTTACTTTATTTGTAACATCTTTCATATGCTCCTGATGATGTCAGACTCACCAGGATCGATGATAGCCAGCGTGCACACTCTGTCAGCTGTGACTCAGTGGGTAGCACATTCGCCTTTGAGTCAGAAGATTGTGGGTTCAAGTCCCACTCCAGGAACTTGAGCACATAAAGCTAGGCTGACACTCCAGTGCAGTGCTGAGGGAGTGCTGCACTGTCGGAGGTGCCGTCTTTCGGATGAGACATTAAACCGAGGCCTGTCTACTCTCTCAGGTGGATGTAAAAGATCCCATGGCACTATTTCGAAGAAGAGCAGGTGAGTTATCCCTAGTGTCCTGGCCAATATTTATCCCTCAATCAACATAACAAAAACAGTTTATCTGGTCAATATCACATTGCTGTTTGTGGGAGCTTGCTGTGTGCAAATTGGCTGCCACGTTTCCCACATTACAACAGTGACTACACTTAAAAAGTACTTCTGTGGCTGTAAAGCGCTTTGAAATGTCCGGTGGTCGTGAAAGGAGCTATATAAATGCAAGTCTTTCTTTTTGTTGTATTTACTGCAAGCTGTACCTAGCTCAATAGTGTTGCCACTGTAATGATGAGCACCAGTCTTGGCTAACACAGCATAGTATTCAATCTCTCAGATCCTCAATGGTGGACTGCTGTTGGCAAGAATTACTAGCTTGGCCTTGCCATGAAAGCTGGTAAACAAAAAAGGTGACTCAACCGTGGCTAACAAGTGAAATTAGGGATAGCATAAGATCCAAGGAGAGGACATATAAATTGGCCAGATAAAGCAGTAAACCTGAGGATTGGGAGCAGTTTAGGATTCAACAAAGGAGGTCAAAGGGATTAATTAAGAAGGGGAAAATAGAGTATGAGAGTAAGCTTTCAGGGAACATAAAAACTGACTGTAAAAGCTTTTATAGATATGTGAAGAGAAAAAGATTGGTGAAGTCAAGCATAGGTGCCTTGCAGTCAGAATCATGGGAATATATAATGGGGAACAAAGAAATGGTTGACCAATTAAATACATATTTTGGTTCTGTCTTCACAAAGGAGGACACAAATAACCTCCCAGAGATGTCGGGGAATATAGGGTCTGATGAAAGGGAGGAACTGAAAGAAATCAGTATTTGTAGGGAAATGGTGCTCGGGAAATTTAAGGGAATTGAAAGCCGATAAATCCCCAGGGCCTGATAATCTACATCCTAGAGTACTTAAGGAAGTGGCCCTAGAAATAGTAGATGCATTGCTGATCATCTTCCAACATTCGATGGAATCTGGAACAGTACCCATGGATTGGAGGGTAGCTAATATTACCCCACTATTCAAAAAAGGTGGTAGAGTGAAAACGGGGAATTACAGACCGGTAAGCCAGACATCGGTAGTGGGGAAAATGCTCGAGTCCATTATAAAAGATGTAATAGCAGAGCACTTGGAAAACAGTGACAGGATCGGACAAAGTCAACATGGTTTTACAAAAGGTAAATCGTGCTTGACTAATCTACTGGAATTTTTTGAGGATGTAACTGGAAAAATAGGTAAGGAAGAACCAGTAGATGTCATGTATTTGGACTTTCAAAAGGCTTTCGATAAGGTCCCGCATAAGAAATTAGCGTGTAAAGTTAAGGCACATGGGATTGGGGGCAAGGTATTGACTTGGATAGAGAACTGGTTGGCAGACAGAAAGCAAAGAGTTGGAATAAACGGGTCTTTTTCCGAGTGGCAGGCAGTGACTAGTGGGGTACCGCAGAGATCGGTCCTTGGACCCCAGCTATTCACAATATATATTCATGATCTAGAGGAGGGAACTAGATGTAATTGCAGATGACACAAAGCTGGGTGGGTATGTGTGCTGTGAGGAGGATGCCGAGAAACTCCAGTATGATTTGGACAGGTTGGGTGATTGGGCAGAAGCATGGCAGATGCAATATAACGTGGATAAATGCGAGGTTATCCACTTTGGTGTCAAAAACAGGAAGGCAGATTATTATCTGAATGGCAATAGATTGGGAGAAGGGAAAGTGCAACAAGGCCTGGGTGTTCTTGTGCACCAGTCGCTGAAGGTAAGCATGCAGGTGCAGCAGGCGGTTAAGAAGGCAAATGGTATGTTGGCATTCGTAGCGAGAGGGTTTGAGTACAGGAACAAGGATGTCTTGCTGCAGTTGTACAGGGCCTTGGTGAGACCACATCTTGAGTATTGTGTGCAGTTTTGGTCGCCTTATCTGAGGAAGGATGTTCTTGCCATGGAGGGAGTGCAGCGAAGATTCACCAGGCTGATACCTGGGATGGCAGGAATGACGTATGAGGAGAGATTGGGTCGATTGGGCTTATACTCACTGGAGTTTAGAAGAATGATAGGGGATCTCATTGAAACTTATAAAATTCTGACAGAACTGGACAGACTAGATGCAGGAAGGATGTTTCCGATGGTCAGGGAGTCCAGAACCAGGGGTCACAGTCTAAGGATAAGGGGTAAGCCATTTAGGACAGAAATGAGGAGGAATTTCTTCACCCAGAGAGTGGTGAACCTGTGGAATTCTCTACCACAGAAGGCAGTAGAGGCCAATTCATTAAATATATTCAAGAAGGAGTTAGATATATTTCTTAAGGCTAAAGGGATCAAGGGATATGGGGAGAAAGCAGGGACAGGGTACTGAATTTGGATGATCAGCCATGATCTCATTGAATGGCGGAGCAGGCTCGAGGGGCCGAATGGCCTACTCCTGCTCCTATCTTCTATGTTTCTATGTTTCTATGAATCATTTTCAAAGTCTGTTTGTAGCCCAGCACATATTGGCCACTTTTCATAACTAGCTTGAGCCTGAAGTTGATGGACACCAAAAAGATGTTTTGGTTTTCTTAGCTGCCGCCATCTTGTCTGCTGCTTTCTTGCCTGAGCCCCACTGGGAATGTGACTCCAAGATGCTCTCTTTAATATGTTGCATACTGATTTCCTGAGATATCTCTTGCAGCACCTTCGGACTGTGCCCTAAAATGAAATGATTGCAGCTACTAGTCTGAGGCCAAAAGCTGCAGTATTGGTTCCAGCCAGCATATGAAGCAGATCGGGGAAAATAGGTTTATGTGGATTATCATTTAGTTATCTTAAACTCATGTCCTGCTAGACTGGGTCCATGCCAGCACTGTCACTTGGTCAGAACTTGAAGGCCATTATTGTTTCAGCAGGGAGTTTTCAGGCTGGTTCCCTTTCTGGAATGCCAAAGAACGTCATGTGGAAAAAGCTGTGGGAGAAAGGAATAGAAGGCTATGTCGATAGGGTGAGATTAAGTAAATAGAGTGGGAGCAGGCTCATGTGGATCATAAACACTGGCATAGATCAGTTGGGCTGATTGGCCTGTTTCTGTGCTGTAAATTCTATGTAATTCTGTGTAATCTGTCCTGTAAAACTGCGGGCTACGGGGATAGAGTGGGGGAAATGGAACTGGGGCTGACCGGATTGCTCTACAGAGAGCTGGCACGGACTTGATGGGCCGAATGGCCTACTTCTGTGCTGTTATGACTCTACTATGACTCTGTAACTGCTATGTTGGTAATGCCAGCAAGCTCGTGCTATGTCACGTGCAGCACAAAGACTTTATTAAATTATTCAAAATGAAAACTGTCACAATAAGCGGTAATGAACTTGTAGGTGAATTTCTGCTATAAATTCATTTTCTTCCCAGTTTTTCTTTATCAGTTTAAACTAACATCTTGGCCTAGCAGCGCTCGTTTTTCAGGCAAAAATGTCCCAGTATGGCACGCAGCATGCGCACGGGTCTGCCTCGCATGCCATATTGGTTAGGGTGCCTTTTTTTCCCAGGGTGCCCACCTGAAACAGGAGTTAGGCCCATTTTCTATGCAAATTGGTGGGGTGGGGGGGCTAACACCTATTCACCTATTTCAGGCCTCTTTCCCAAATTGGATCGTGACTGACCACGGCATGCCCTGTGCATGCTGCTGTCAGATTTCTCAGTTGAACAGCAGCCAGACCAATGGCCTTTAAAGGGTCCACCACCAAAAAGTAAAAAATCTGTTCCTTACCTGAATGTGGAGCCGGAAGGAACACCTGGATCCACATTTATACTGCGGACTGCTCCTGGCCAAAGATCTCCTCTCCCCCCCCACCCCCGCCTCCCGGACTCATGGTTGGTTCGGTCTGGAAACCAGGATTGTGATTACATAGATAACCACCTTTCATCGCTTTCCTTGCAATCCATGAAAGTGAACTGTATGAGTTTTGTAAAGATGGGCAATGAATAAAGAAAGTGTCCATATCATTAACAACACAGTCACTGTGTACCCATCAACACTATTACTTCCTCCCACTTATTTTCCCATAATCGTCCGCTCAGTTTCTTTTGGCTTTTTTGTTTTAATGCCGCAAGTTCTTTCCCAGGCCTCCATTTCCTGTGTGAGGAGGTGACCAAATCTTGGTGCTGCCTCCTGCCACAAATCCATGTAATGTGAACTGCTGTCACATCACTCTATTTTTTTTAAGTTCCCTTGAAACAATGATGTCCATTGGAACCATTTGCTGAAAACATGTGTTATTATCTCCTTAATTTCCTCCTCCTCCTTCCTCCCTGAGGGAGCGAAGCATCTGTCTGAATGGGCTCCTACAGCTCCTGTACCTTTCATGTGCTTCTCTCACAACGCCCTCTCTCATTCTTTTCAGCAGGGCACTTGACTGAGGATTTCCAGGTTAAACTCATTCTTATCTTAAAAAAAAATCCAAGTGTGTCGCCTCAGAAGTAGGGAGTTGGAAAATATACATTCTCAAGATGTTCGGCCAACGTGAAGAATGGTGGGTGAGAGCAGTAAAATTTCCATTCAGTGTGTCGTTAATTTGATCAGACATTCAGAAAAACAGCAATTGAATATTTGCTATTTACCCGTACTATCAGGTCAATGAAAGAAAGTAGCCATGGTGTGGAGATGCCGGAGTTGGACTGGGGTGGACAAATGTAAGAAGTCGCACAACACCAGGTTATAGTCCAACAGCTTTATTTGAAGTCACAAGCTTTCGGAGCGCTGCTCCTTCGTCAGGTGAAGTGGATGAAGGAGCAGCGCTCCGAAAGCTTGTGACTTCAAATAAAGCTGTTGGACTATAACCTGGTGTTGTGCGACTTCTTACAATGAAAGAAAGAAGCGGGGTCAAAAAGGAAGTAAATACAATATTAGAAAATATAATTTTCTGACATTCCCCAATTAGGGTATGACTGATTAAATATTGCTTCATGAAAAGTGGATGCGAACATTCTTGTGTGATTATCTGCATTTCAGTGAATCAATTGGTTTCAGGCACATTTCACTGCATTCAGACTCAGCTCTTGTATTATCTGTTGTCTTGCTTTCAGTAAACAGCCCAACATGATGCTGTCATCGCAGACTATTGGCGCTGAATGTCGCATAGTTGTGCTTTCATTTCGTATTGCTCCACATGTTGTCATAATGTCATTGGAAATAGCCCTGGGGTCCTCTGAGTGAAAGAAGTGGGCCTTAGGCTAGCAAAGGGCATTTAACATTGTTGGATGTTGAAGGCCCTCGGACCTCTTTGAAGTCTGGTAATTGTCTATCCAGGAACGTATGCTGCCCTATGTAAACTGCAAAGTTCCTGAGGCATTCAAACATCCTGAGGGTGCTTTTCATCTGCCTACTGCCCTGTGTTTCAGCTTGAATGCGGCAGTAGCAGGTCCAAAAAATAAGTAGAATACCTATTTCACCCCTGAGGCCCACCCGATGCAAATTGCGATTTAGGCAGTCAGCCCTCCCACCCATAACAGGAAAGAGTTTCATAAATATAGGCAAGTGAGGGTCCTGTGCCAGTTATAGGACCCAGACACCATTTTGGTTGCCACCCACGTTGCTATTGACAGTTCTTCAACCAGACCACAATTCATGGGTGGAATAAGTCACGAGATGGCCATTTTCAGCGATATTTAAAGGGATCTTCAGCTGCTTTCTGGTAAAATACTAGAAACTTTAAGGAGACAGTTAGATAGTGGTTTTTGGCCTCTTGGACCATTTCAAAGTGCTTGTAGAATGTTCAATGTTCCCAACTATTAAGGGGCTTCTGACAATGCACTTCTTTCATTTTAGCAAACTCACTCTGGCTGGAGGAAGCTCAGGAGCGATGAGCACACAGAACTACAGCTGTAAGAAGAGCAGATAAAAGGAGGAGTGCTCCCAAAGTTCATCGGTCGAAGATAACATAAGGAGGCTGTGCTTCTTGCCCCAAGTGATCTATGCCGGCCTTTATGCAGTGTATTAAAACAATTCAACTGAATTTAGTAGCCTAGTCATGGTGGTGTGAACATATGAACATAAGAAATAGGAGCAGGAGTCGGCCATACGGCCCCTCGAGCCTGCTCCGCCTTACGGCCCCTCGAGCCTACTCCACCATACGGCCCCTCGAGCCTGCTCCGCCATACGACCCCTCGAGCCTGCTCCGCCATACGGCCCCTCGAGCCTACTCCACCATACGGCCCCTCAAGCCTGCTCCGCCATATGACCCCTCGAGCCTGCTCCGCCATACGGCCCCTCGAGCCTGCTCCACCATACAGCCCCTCGAGCCTGCTCCACCATACGGCCCCTCGAGCCTGCTCCACCATTCAATAAGATCATGGCTGATCTTCGACCTCAACTCCACTTTCATGTCCGATCCCCATATCCCTTGATTCCCCTAGAGTCCAAAAATCTATCTATCTCAGCCTTGAATGTGTTCAAAGACTCAGCATTCACAGTCCTTTAGGGTAGAGAATTCCAAAGATTCACAACCCTCTGAGTGAAGAAATTCCTCCTCATCTCAGTCTTAAATGGCCAGCCCCTTATCCTGAGACTATGCTCCCTAGTTCTAGACTCTCCAGCCAGGGGAAACAACCTCTCAGCATCTACCCTGTCAATCCCCCTCAGAATCTTATATGTTTCAATGAGATCACCTCTCATTCTTCTAAATTCCAGAGAGTTTAGGCCCAATCTACTCAATCTCTCCTCATAGGACAACCCTCTCATCCCAGGGATCAATCTAGTGAACCTTTGTTGCACCGCCTCTAAGGCAAGCTAGTCCTTTCTCAGATAAGGAGACTAAAACTGTGCACAGTACTCCAGGTGTGGTCTCACCAAAGCCCTGTACAATTGGAGTAAGACTTCCTTCCTCTTGTACTCCAACACCCTTGCAATAAAGGCCAACATGCCATTTGTCTTCCTAATTGCTTGCTGTGCCTGCATGCTAACGCTCTGTGTTTCCTGTATGAGGACACCCAAATCTCACTGAACACCGACATTTACTAGTTTCTCACCATTTAAAAAATATTCTGTTTTTCCATTTTTTTTGTTTTTCTATTCTTCCAACCAAAAGTGTAGTAGGAAGCAGGATCATATCTATGTCTCCAAAGACAAGACATTCAAATCTGAATATCAGTTAGCAGTTTCCTCATAAAGAGGCGGGGGGTGGGGGGGAATCAGAATGTGAGTCACCCTGGGCTCCTCTTATGCCTCTTTCCGTAAACTCCACAGCAGCACTGGTGGAGGCTATAGAACTGAGATTGCACTGCCCTCAGGGAGCTTCATCCACCTGCAGTGCATATTGGGAAATCGAGGACAGCATGCCAATGATTTCCTGACAGATGTAACTTGGAAAATGTCAACCCACTTGTTCACTCTTTTGGCTGAAATATTATGCATGGGCCAATGCAAGTTCATAGAGGGGTAAAACAAGAAATTCGTGATAAATAACAGGAAAAGAAACGACATCCTATCTATCCTCTGTCCATTCTTTTTCACATAACTCTTGCACAATGTTTCATTTTTTGCAGAGTGAAGTTCGACCAGCTTCCCAATGTTATTTAACACCCCCCCACCCCAGATATGTTATTATCTTAAAACAGTCCTACCTGTGTTATTCTTTATAATACATGCAGCTTTAATTACTACTTACCATTTTAAAGTCTTATAAGATAGGCTCAGCGATAAGCCTGTTTCAAATGAAAAGCTGTCTCCTACGGCTGAATCGCATTACTTCAACTGAAGTGCTGCCGTATCATGTTACTTGATCTGCAATAATAGTAGACTTTATTCCTTTACATGTTCTAGAGAGATAATGGTAAACTCTGCATATTTTACACAGTGAAAAAGCAAAACATTGTAACAGACATTTCTCATTTATTACATTTTATGTAGATATATATTTCCTTTGCCAACCTTGTTTGAACCTGAAATCCACCTGAATCAACTATTACCAAGGTAGTTTATTGCAGCTAGCACTGCCTAGGTGTGTAGCTGCATTAAAGCTAGCTTTCCGCATTCCTTGGCTCAGTTTGTGAATCATGATCACTGTTAGAAGCAATTTGATTTCAATGTAATGAGTCTCAGGATTAATATATTCTGCTGCTATTTTGTAGTGGATGATCTCACTTCTTCCAGCACAGATTTTCGCACAGGGGAATCTGTTGGGATGCGGTACGGAATGTCGATAATTTTCAGCTGTTTGTTTTTGGCATCTGAGAAGACCATAAGAAGATTGCAATCCTTGACCAAGGCTGCAAAAATACAATGCTGGAGAGGTGATGGCTCGATTCCTTTAGCTCATTGAGTTCCCAGTCTCAGTGGTAAAGAAAGAAAGGTCTTGCGTTCATATAGTACCTTCTCACATTCTCAGGACATCCAAAAGAACTTCACATCCAATGAATTACCTTTCCAGTGTTATGTCAGCAAATACAGTTATGGCCCAAGACCGCACAAAATGGAGGAGAAGCATCCGGGAAGGCGCTGAACACCTCGAGTCTCTTCGCCAGGAGCAAGAGCAAGCCAAGCGCAAGCAGCGCAAGGAGTGCACGTCAACCCAAGCACCCCACCCACCCGCCCCTTCAACCACCGTCTGCCCCACCTGTGACAGAGACTGTAGGTCCCGCATTGGACTCACCAGCCACCTGAGAACTCATGTTTAATGTGGAAGCAAGTCATCCTCTGTCAGCAAATACAGCAGTCAGTTTGCACACTACAACGTCCCGCAAACAGCAAATGAGATGAATGACCAGTTAGTCTGTTTTTAGTGGTGCTAGCTGAGAGAAGGACACAGAGAGAACTCTCTGCTTTTCTTTGAATAATGCCTAGAATCTTTTACATCCATCCAAACAGACAGATAGGGCCTTGTTTTAATGTCCCTTCCAAAAGAAAGCAATTCCAACACTGCAGTGCTCCCTCAATGCTGCGCTGAGGTCTTAGTCTAAGTAATGTGCTTAAATTCTGGAGTAGGGCTTAAACCCAAACCTTCTGGCTCAGAGGCAAGAGTGCTATTAATTGAGTCAACTGAGTACTGAGAGGAAAGAGAGAAAGGAAAAATTCAGATGGGAGTGTCATCGGCATTGTTGAGCACCTTCAGATGGACAGTGAAAGTGGCAGCGCTGGGATTAGATTAACTTGTTGCCCTCGTGAAGGCTCAAACACGGAAATTAAGTGGAACCCAGAAAACACCAGGGAGGAAACTAAAGGCATGTAACCTTCACTGGAGTGTAAATATTCTCAGCAAAGAAAAAAATGTCCTTGCCACTTTCAACTGGCCATCAGTCGACAGAACACAGAAGTAGAATCTACCTCACTAAGGACAGGAGCTAACTTTATCAAATGGGTGGTGTGTTTAAAAATAAAACAAATCTAAAACCTTGCAATGGGGATGTCAAGCAACCAATAGTTGGTTTAACGATTACGGTAAGTACTACAGTTGTGAGATTAGAAAAACTCACACTCTGGCCGGAATTTTCCGGGGTGGTAGCGGGCACAATCGGTGGTGGGTCGGATGGGAAAGTTGTTATTTTTGACAGCGGGTCAGGAACCCGCTGTCATCCCACCCCGCACGCCCTACCCCCAGGTGCGTCTGTCATCGCGGAGCCGACCCGACCGGCAGCGGCGGGCAACCCAATTGACAAGATTAACAGCTAGTTGGTCAGGCCCTTAACAGGCATTTTTAACTTACTTTTTTAATTTAACTGCATGGCCACGGGAACCACGCTGCACGGGAACCACGTCTGTCAACCTGAGGCGGGAGATCCGTGGCCATTGCTCCAGCTGATTACTTGGCAGCATCAAATGTACAGTAAAAGCTTCCACCTGACAAATGATCACTTTCCTCAGGCAGAAGCTGTTGTTCAGTCCATTTCCAGCACAGATTCTGCAGGCTGCAAGGCTTTCCAGCAAAGTCTCCATCCAGCGTCTCCTCATTGGAAGAACTCACTCACCATTGACAGAATGCTTCTATCATCTGTACTTCACCTGCCATCTATTCCATCAACATGGGTGCCATTTATACTGTCTCACCTTGGTCCTCAGAATCAGACCACAATCAGCCCCAACACCAGCAGCACCAGGCACACCAGCAGCACCAAAAACAACACCAAGTTCTCCGCAATCACATGATGCTGCACAGGACAGAGGGAATCAGCACCCGACCACATTGCTGCGCGGGAGGCCAGGGATGGCCTAACTATGGCCAGGTTTACTTCACTTGTGGCTGCCACATGACGTGCCAGATTGGCACCACCCCACACCAACACCATAAAGCATCCCTACAATGATCAAGCCATTCCTTTCACACTCATCCCCATTGCAGGGGGTACTGTTATGTCTCACCGTTTACTGCAACTCACTAAGCTGCTTCCAAAGGTGCACACAAATTGGCAAGTGTTGAAAATAAAGATTTTTATGTTTGACACCGTGTTAACAGAAACTTTACATAAATATTGGATAAAACACCCATGTGGCTACACTTGTGTGTTGTTAGTTGGTATGATTGCACTAGGATGGGGGTGAGTGTGAGGGGTGGCTAGTGAGATGGGGGTGTGGTAATGTAGATAGAGAGAGAGGGATGGGTGGAGGTGCAAGATAAGTTGGTGTGAGTAAGGATGTGCAGGGGTAGGGTAGGTAAGGCAGAGTGATGGGGATGTGATGAGAGGCACAGCAGGATGAAGGAGAGTGTGGCTTTGTGCTAACGTTTTCTGATCTAATGAGATCATTGAAACATTTGCAGCACTGTAACCAGGTCCTCCTGAACACATCCCTGCTTGTGACCTCCTCTGCAATTGGCAACCAGGCAGTTTTGGTCTCCTGGGGAGGTCTCTTCCGTCCATCAGAAGGGAAGAGAACCTCCCTGCATGCTCTGACTCCCTCCATAAGCATATGGAGGGAGTCATCGGAGAACCTGGGTGCAGCCCTCTGCCTCTGTGTAGTCATTGTCAGTGTTTGCAGCACTCCAATGCTGGTAAACAGTGACAGGATTGAACAAAGTCAACATGGATTTACAAAAGGTAAATCATGCTTGACTAATCTACTGGAATTTTTTGAGGATGGAACTGGTAGAATAGATAAGGGAGAACCAGTGGATGTGGTGTGTTTGGACTTTCAGAAGGCTTTCGATAAGGTCCCGCATAAGAGACTAGTGTGCAAAGTTAAAGCACATGGGATTGGGGGTAAGGTACTGACTTGGATAGAGAACTGGTTGGCAGACAGGGAGCAAAGAGTTGGAATAAACGGGTCTTTTTCCGAGTGGAAGGCAGTGACTAGTGGGGTACCGCAGGGATCGGTGCTAGGACCCCAGTTATTCACAATATATATTAATGATCTCGATGAGGGAACTAGATGTAATATCTCCAAGTTTGCAGATGACACAAAGCTGTGTGGGCGAGTGTGCTGTGAGGAGGATGCAGAGAAACTCCAGTATGATTTGGACAGGCTGTGTTAAATCTGGATATCTTTATGTAGTGTGTCCTTCAAATAATCGACAGAGGCTGCAGAGAACAATCAACAGGTGTTTACTGGATGAGGGTTGCTCTAAAGCTAAAGCAGTACAGATCCCTACTCAGGGTTATATACAGGTGTGGTCACTGCCGGTACTACAGTATACAGGAGCTGTAAAAAGTAGTTCTCCCCTTAAAGGTACATACACTACAATTCCTCCCCTTTTAGATTAACAGTACCATAACATTCATTTAACAATTAACACTTTTAACATGCAACATTAACTGAAAATAGTCCATTTATAAATTCAGTTTTTGGGGCGGCTTCCTGATCCTTTCTGGATAGCGCCTTTCCTGAGTGTCTTGCTCTTGGTGCGGAGGCGATTCTGGCCCCCTGACGTCGGTTGGTTCATCAGCTTCCGATACTACTGTTTCTGGGGTAGATGCTACCTGTATGTCGGGTTCATTACCAGGTACGCGAGACATGGGGTTGACTCGTTCCTGTGATGCTAGGATCTGGTTGACATGGCGTCTCACAATGTTCTCCCCAACATCCACTGTGTACATTAGTGGCCCCTGCGTGTGCATATCGTTCCTGGTTGCCATTTCTCTGTTCGGTAGTCGCGGGCCAAGACTGGTTGCCCTACATTGAAGCTCCTTGTCGGCTTCTCATTGATGTGCTGGAATTGCTTATTCTCAACATTTCTTCGTACATTTGGTCTGAGCAAATCCAGACGAGATCTCAACCTTCGGTTAAAGAACATCATGGCCGGGGTCTGGTTGGTAACTGCATGTGTCGCATTTCTGTAGGCTAACAGGAAATTGTCCACCTTATGATGCAGTGGAATGTTGTCATCGCACATGGCCCTTACTGCCTTTTTAAAGGTTTGTACGAACCTCTCAGCCAATCCATTTGTGGCTGGATGATACGGGGTGGATGTGTAATGCCTTACCCCATTCCTTTTCATAAATTTCCGAAACTCTTCGGACACAAACTGTGGTCCGTTATCAGAGCAAATCTGCTCTGGCAAGCCGTTCCTGGCAAATATGTCTGTAGGACTGCAATCGTTTTCTCCGTGGTGGTGGAGGACATTTTGATCACCTCAGGCCATTTCGAGTGCGCATCCACGGCTATTAAAAGCATTGAGTCCATGAATGGAGCAGCAAAATCAATATGCACCCGTTGCCATGGAGAGGAGGGCCACTCCCATGGGTGTAGAGGGGCATGTGGTGGTGCATTTTGGACCTTCTGGCATCCTGAGTAGCTCTTTGTCAGGTCCTCGATTTGCTGATCGATCCCCGGCCACCACACATAAGCCCTAGCAAGGCTTTTCATTTTCACCCCTCCCAGATGGCCTTCGTGAAGCTCATTGAGCACTCTCTCCCTTAACTTGGGTGGAATTACCACTCGGGATCCACACATTAAGGTCCCCTGGCATAATGGCAGCTGTTCTCTTCTGGGTGAGAATGCTGGCAACAGTGATTCGCCATGTGTTGGCCATCCCTTCACCGTCAAGTCATATACCCAAGACAGTGTCGGGTCATTTTGGGTCTCCTTCTCTATATCCGCGTTAGTTACTGGCAAGCGTTCAATTATAGTCGAATAAAATATTTCGACTGGGTCCACTGCTGGTGCTTCCTCTGCAGTAGGCAGTGGCAGGCGTGATAGCCCATCAGCGTTTCCATGCTGTTTCGTGCCCTTATACTCTATTTCATAATGGTTCGCCCCTAGAAAAAGGGACCATCTTTGTAGCCGTTGCGCAGTCATCACCGGAACGCCCTTCTTTGGATTAAAGATGGAGACAAGTGGTTGGTGGTCAGTCAGCAAGGTGAACGTCTGCCCGTGCAGATAGTGGTTGAACTTTTTTACTCCCCACACTAGGCTGAGGGCCTCCCTGTCAATCTGGGCGTAGTAACGCTCGGCTGAGGTTAGTGACTGAGATGCAAAGGCTACTGGCCTCTCCAACCCGTCCGGGAATTTGTGCGACAGCACCGCTCCAATACCATAGGGTGATGCATCACACACCAACTGAATTGGTAGTGCTGGGTTGAAATGAGCCAACAACTCTTTTGATCTGATCAATTCTTTGCACTTCTGGAAAGCTCATTTACATTCGTCATTCCACTTCCATGGTACCCCCGTTTGCAGTAGGGTGTTCAGTGGGTGTAGTACTGTAGACAAATTCGGCAAGAACTTACGGAAGTAGTTCACCAGCCCGAGGAACGACCTCAGTTGTGACACATTTTCTGGTGCTGGAGCCTTGACTACTGCCTCAATCTTTTCAGGGGACTTATGTAACCCCTCTTCATCAATAACGTGGCCACAATACGAGATCTGCTTCTGGAAAAACTCGCATTTGTGGCGATTAGCTCGGAGCCCATATTCCTTCAATCTAGTGAGCACCTGCTCCAGGTTGGCGAGGCGATCACTGTCATTTTCGCCCGTGACCAGGATGTCGTCCAAATAACACTGGGTCCCTGGAATCCCTTGCAGGACTTGTTCCATTGCCCTTTGCCAAATAGCTGGAGCTGATGCTACCCCGAACACCAGCCGGTTGTATTGGTAGAGACCTTTATGAGTGTTGATCGTGAGGTACTGTTTCGAGGCTTCTTCTACCTCCATTTGCAGGTACGCCTGGGCCAGATCAATCTTAGTGAAGCATTTTCCTCCAGATAGCGAGGCAAAAATATCTTCAATCCGCGGAAGCGGATATTGTACCGTGTGAAGGACTGGGTTCACTGTCACCTTAAGGTCTCCACAGATGCGAATCTTCTTTGGTTCCCCAGGCGTATTACTCAATGACCTCTTCATTACAGGAACGATGGGTGTAGCCCACTTGCTCCAGTCCACTTTGGACAGTACTCCAGAACGTTCCAAACCTTCCAGCTCTGCTTCGACGGCTGGGCGGATCGCAAAATGCACCGGTCTGGCCTTAAAAAACTTTGGGCTTGCATTTTCCTCTATTTTGATTGTCGCTGTTATGCCTTTTAGTGTTCCGAGTCCCTCCTGGAACACTTCTTGTGTGTCAGTTAGCATTTTTGACAGTCGTCCAGGTGTGACGTCGTCATCCTTTTTGGCATCTACCGTCATTGCTTGTATGGCATGCCAATCTAACTGTATCTTCCGGATCCATTCACGTCCTAGTAGTGGTGGTCCTCCATCTGGCAATACATATAGGTCCATTTTTGGTGTTCCTTGCCGTTGTATATCACGTTCACCCTTATTTTTCCTTTGGGGTAGACTTTTTGCCCCGTGTACGTCTTCAAGACAATCTCTGTATCTCTCAAGGGTATATGTGAGAATAGCCGCTTGTAGTCCCTTCGGTTTATGACTGTTAGGGCTGATCCTGTGTCCAATTCCATTTTCACTTGGATTCCGTCTATCTTGAGCGTGACCCAGACAGTTTGGTGATCCTCCATTTTGATTACATTATGTAGTTTCAGTCAACCCAGCTCCTTGCTTCCAGAGTCTGTATCACTTTTCTGTTCGTCTGAACTACTCTCCGTCACCTTATGTATCTTTTTGTACTTCTCCTGTGGAGATTTCTTGCTGCTGGTTTTCTTCCCTGAACTGCAGACTCTTGCTATGTGTCCTACTTCTCCACACTGTCTGCACACTTGGTCCTTAAACCAACAATCCTTATGGTCATGTGTTGTTCTGCCGCAGCGATAACACTTCCCTGTTCCATATGACATTTCATTTGTGCCATATTCTTGCGGTCTCTGTTGTATCTCTGCAGCGTCCCGTGCGGCTGCTTCGTGTGATACTGCCATGCTGAAAGCCTTGTCCAGTGTAAGATCCTTTTCTGATAGAAGCTGTTTCTGGGTTCCTTCACTTTGAAGCCCACACACAAACTTGTCCCTTAAAGTATCTGCTAGTCCCGTTCCAAACGGGCAGTGTTTCGATAGCTTGCGCAGTTCCATTAAATACTCAGCATTACTTTCATCTTTATGCTGGTTGCTTTTGTGGAACTTAAATCTTTCTGTTATCAGCAGCGGTGTGGGGTTTAAGTGGTCCTGTAGGATTGCCACTATGCTTTCAAAATCCTTTTCCACTGGCTTCTCTGGGGTTACTAGGTTTCACAGTAAGCCGTACGTTTTTGCACCCATGGAATTCAACAATACCAGTGCTTTCCTGGCAACTGGCACTTCATTCGCCTTGCAGTACACTTCTATGCGTTCTATATATGTCGCCCAATCTTCGACTTCATTGTCGAACGCTGTGACACTGCCACCCTTCGGCATCCCTGGGTGTGGTTAGACTGGCTAAAAATGGCGTCTCCCGCGCTTTCCTTTCTTCCCGCGCTCTCCCTTCTTCTCCACTGGCTCAAAATGGCGTCTCCCGCGCTCTCCCTTCTTCTCCACTGCGGCTCAAAAATGGCGTCTTCCCGCGCTCTCCCTTCTTTTCTTCCCCCACGGACGCTGCTCAGCCCTTGAACACCGGCCGCGCTCTGCGCATTTTCCTGCGCGCCTCTCTCGTTGATGCCGCTCGGTCCTCAACCCCGGCTGCGCCCTGTGCGCTTTACCCTCTCTCGTTGACGCCGCTCGGTCTTCAACCCTGGCTGCGCCCTGTGCGCTTTACCTTCTCTCTTACCCGTCGACGCTGCTCGGCCTTTTTCTGTGCTGTCGCTCGGCTCCCGCTGCCGCTGTCTGGGAAGGGTTTGCGCCATACCTGCTGCCGGCCCGCTGCGCTGGATCGTCGCGGCTGGAGAACCAAGCCCAGCTCTCTACAGCCTCCTCTGCGATGCTCAAGTTCTCCCTGGATGGTCGACGCCCACACTGGTGGAATCGGCCTTCTTCTTCAGAGTTGCAGGTAGGTTCGAAACGACTCGTCGCCAATGTTAAATCTGGATATCTTTAGGTAGTGTGTCCTTCAAATAATCGACAGAGGCTGCAGAGAACAATCAACAGGTGTTTACTGGATGAGGGTTGCTCTAAAACTAAAGCAGTACAGATCCCTACTCAGGGTTATTTACAAGTGTGGTCACTGCCGGTACTACAGTATACAGGAGCTGTAAAAAGTAGTTCTCCCCTTAAAGGTACATACACTACAGGTTGGGCGATTGGGCAGATGCATGGCAGATGCAGTATAATGTGGATAAATGCGAGGTTATCCACTTTGGTGGCAAAAACAGGAAGGCAGATTATTATCTGAATGGTAATAGATTGCGAAAAAGGGAAGTGCAACGAGGCCTGGGTGTCCTTGTGCACCAGTCGCTGAAGGTAAGCATGCAGGTGCAGCAGGCGGTTAAGAAGGCAAATGGTATGCTGGCCTTCATAGCGAGAGGATTCGAGTACAGGAGCAAGGATGTCTTGCTGCAGTTGTACAGGGCCTTGGTGAGACCACACCTTGAGTATTGTGTGCAGTTTTGGTCGCCTTATCTGAGGAAGGATGTTCTTGCCATGGAGGGAGTGCAGCAAAGATTTACCAGACTGATACCTGGGATGTCAGGAATGACGTATGAAGAGAGATTGGGTCAATTAGGATTATATTCGCTAGAGTTTAGAAGAATGAGAGGGGATCTCATTGAAACTTATAAAATTCGAACAGGACTAGACAGACTAGATGCAGGAAGGCTGTTCCCGATGGCGGGGGTGTCCAGAACCAGGTGTTACAGTCTAAGGATAAGGGGTAAGCCATTTAGGACAGAGATGAGGAGGAATTTCTTCACCCAGAGAGTGGTGAACCTGTGGAATTCTCTACCACAGAAGACAGTTGAGGCCAATTCATTAAATATATTCAAGAAGGAGTTAGATATATTTCTTAAGGCTAAGGGGATCAAGGGATATGGGGAGAAAGCAGGGACAGGGTACTGAATTTGGATGATCAGCCATGATCGCATTGAATGGCGGAGCAGGCTCGAGGGGCCGAATGGCCTACTCCTGCTCCTATCTTCTATGTTTCTATGTAGTGCACTGACAGCACTATGTTAGATTAAACTTCAAATCTAATGTGGCCATGGTCCCTTTAAAGATCCCGGCTAAAAACGCATCATGAATGATGTCACCAGACCTGCTCCATTTAATTGGGCCGGGTGGCACGCTGGGCGGGCTTAATAGGCCCTATTAAGGGAAAGTCATTTTCAGCAGCGGGATGGAGCCAGCAGTGGGGTCGCGACCCACCATGGCCACAGCCCACACCAGACCCGCCGAGGCAGGCAAAATTCCGGCCTATTACACAGGCTTGTCCCATTCTCTGGTCATTTTTCTCCCTTCATTAGAAACAGTGAAGGGGGATGGAATAAATCTGAGCCATGGCAATAATGCCTACCATTAAAAGACACAAAATCAAGGAGTGGGTACTGGGATATGCAGTGGATTTGCTCTCTGTACTTTCACTTTTGGAACTTGGATTCAAATCCAGCTCAGTCTGATGGAATAGATGGTCTCCTGTGTCCGCTCACTGTAAGGAACAAATCGGAACACTCTCAATCTAATGAGTGCAAGTCTATAAAACTGCCTGTAACTTGGCACTAATTGGCAATCTCATTCCTTAGAGGTCATATGATAGCTGGTATGGGGAATGGAAAAAATCACACTGGAGCAGTATTCGCACACATATAATGAGTGTAAAGCACCTTGATGGGGCAAACTGGAGGGAAGTTGCCATTTGTATACTGGAAAAAGTATTACATTTCTTGCTTTGATCAGCACAAAGTTATTAAACCTCTCACTTACTGCCAGCATTGAAAAATTAAACTTTTTTTTTCTTCTGTCCCTTTCTGTTAACCGTGTTGAATTGTTTTGCTCAATATTGTGTGCAATGACACAAACTAGAGAGAAAGCGGGATCGCATTGCTTCCTCCACTGCTCCAGGCTCAAATTGGCTGAAGATTAACTGCCAGACAGAGATAAAGTCAAAAGTTTGACCTCTGACCCCTCCTTCAAATCTCTGTGCTGAGGACTGTCTCACAAAGCTGCTAACCAAAGCTACCACCGCGAATAAGAAACATTCCCCTTTGGTGTGGGAGCCATAGCAGCTCTATTGTTTAGCTAAGTCTCCTGCTGGGCACCTCTACATGGAACCCACTCTAACATTAGACTGACAATATCTCAAAAATATGTTGATGTGCTCCATTGTTTCAAACTGATCTGGTATACAGGAATGCACAATTCTGAGATGGTTGATATTCCAACTAATTTGTCCTTACAATAAATCAAATATCTTGCGCCTCTCTACAGTTAAACCTTTGTGAACTGATTCTAACGCCATATAAAAAACCCATAAAAAATAAGCCAAAATTCTTTCCAGGCTGAATAAGTAAAATCTCAAATTATCACAGGGATCTTCTGGCTGCCAAACTCCGTAAGAAGGTAAGGACATAAGCCATTGCATTCTTGATGACTAGTAATTCATAGATAGTGAAAGCAGAAAGGCTGGCGAAGAGAAAATTGATGAAGTCCTGCTCTTAGGTTATTAAAATGTGGATTAATGCTTTGGCAGCACAGGGACAGTGGTAGGATCAGAGACGGGAGCCGTTGCATAGCTGAAATAAAGTAGTTTTGACAATAGATCGGTTATGGTGACACATACTGTGAGGTCCCAAGTTAGTGGCCCACTAACCGTCATGCAGTGTGAAGTATGAGTTGTGCAGCTGTTATTTTCAAGGGTAAAGAGTGTGCTGGTGCCAAGGGTGCCCAAGGAAGTAAAGGGAGAAGGGCCAGTGTGTTATCATGCCTGCCCCTGTCAGGTCATTGAACTTCTTGTTGCACTGGGCTGCAGTTCTGGGAGTGAGAGAGTTGGCATCCAGTGACATGGCATGAGACAATTTTTGTTGCTTCCTTCTATGGACACCCAGAAGTGTTTCTCTCCTTTGTTCAGTTGAGGAACATTTGAAGGTTGGTCTCACTAAATTGTGAGATCTTCTTTAGTTCCTCTTATAATGCCTTTTCCCCTTCTTCAGCTGCCACTGCCGTACTCTGTATGAAGACAGTGGAGGTGGGACAAAATCCATTCAAGCTGCTGACAGTCAACTCAGTGAGCCAAACACTTAACAAATTATTCTCTGCTCCCCCGACCTGCTGCTGGAATCTTCATCTACAATTGGCTTTTTTAAAGGCTGCAGTCTGATTTCCAAGCAACCCAGTGTATTACTCCTGTTTTACAAGGGATTTGCACTGGAGAATGGCCAATGGATACTTAAATGAGCTGATCCCCCAAGTTCTGGCAACTGAGCTCTACAGAGCCTCGTAGGGTGCAAATCCCGACTCACTGGTGCAAATGAGGCACAACTCGCCGCATGGGAAAGCGACATGACCATTGAAACCAGATTAATAGAAAAATTATTCATTGACCCCTTAGTGACAATTGTCACTAAGAAAAAAGAAGAAAAGAAAAGAGAAGACTGAGGGGTGACCTAATTGAGTTCCTTAAAATTCTGAAGGGGTTCGATAGGGTAGAGTGGAGAAGACGTTTCCACTTGTGGGGGAGTCCCTAAACAAGGGGCCATAAATGTAAGGTAGTTACTAATAAATCCAATAAGGAAATCAGGAGAGACTTCTTTACCCAGAGAGTGGTTGGAATGTGGAACTTGCTACCACATGGAGTAGTTGAGATGAGTAGAATAGATGCATTTAAGAGGAAGCTGGATAAGTAGATGAGGGAGAAAAGAATAGAAAGATATGCTGATAGGGTGAGATGAGGTAGGGTGAGAGGAGGCTCGTGTGGAGCATAAACACCTACACAAACCAGTTGGGTTGAATGCCCTGCTTCTGTGCTCTAAATTATATGTAATTGTCAGACAATGCTGTGGTAATAGAGATAGTGAGAAAATAGTTTTATGCATAAGGGGTAATTTCGTACGGTTCCACTAATGATCTAGAGCCTTGCTAGTGATAAGCATGGGTCAGACAATCGAGGCTATAGTATTCTAGTCCTATCTCTGACGCACAAGTGCGCTTAACGAATCTCAATGCCAGCAGCAAAGCTTTCACTCTTGTATTTCTTTTCAATGAATAACAGAATTGAGCCAATCAGGATCATTTGCAACCTATGGGCACTTCAAAGATTTTCCCACACACTTTTTCCCCTATGGACACATGCCAGAGGCAGACCGCAATTCCCCAAGACACAATCCTTGTGAGTGCCGCTCCCCACTGGGAGTGCTGGATTGTGGAATCACCCTTCGATATTTCTCTTTTATGTTGCTGAAACTTTCTCACAGTATAAACAGGGCAATTTAAACAAGCTGCAAGCAAAGTTTTCAAATTCAGCTTTCCGTATAAATGAAGCACAAGGCTGTTCGTGCATCGACAAAGGACATTGGTCAACGGGTTTCTGACATCAAGCTAAATACATTGATGTCTTGCATTCATTAACCGTTCCTGCTGAGATTAGTGATTTGTGTTATAGAAAGATTTCAGTGATATCTGTCATGTAAGAAAAAATACTTTGTGTATTCAGGAGGACTCTGTGCTGCTATGGATTGCATCTGTAAGCCAATTTCCTGGTAATTTAAAATCTGTTTCCTCAACGCAATATTCTACCCACATATAATCCATGTACGACAGATACATGAGCTTTCAACTAAATGTAACACACACTAAATGAGATCTGGCTGCTACACCAATATATTTTGGGCATGAAATCCCATGGGCCTGTTACCCCAGTGTAAATGTTGGAATCCATCTACACTGAGCGGATACCCATGCCACTAGGGGTGCATCTTGGGTGCCTGCCATGGTGGGGAAGGACAGGAACCCTGGTGTAGGCCGGCCGCACTGGGGTGGAGGATGTTGGCGGCTCCCCGGAAACAATCGTCACTTGGTTGAAAAATTAACTTATATATTTTACTGTCTTTGCGGGTCCAGGTAGACTACGCCCAGGCTGATTGACAGGCCGGCATGCTAGCTTTCTCTCAGCACACCAGCCTGCCAATGTTCTGCCAGGCGGGGGTCATGGAAACTCCCTACCTGGGAATCTCCACACTTTGGCTCCACTCCCTCTTGCATGGGCTGAGGCTCGGTCCTAAACAAGCTGCTGGAAACTCGTGGGAAAGGCTCGGGTCCCAACCTAATTTGTTACCCCTTCCATTGGAATCCCATAAACTTTTGGCTTCTTTGAGTTGAACAGTAAACCTTAGAGGTCGGTGTACTGTTTGGCCCAGTGGGTTGGACACCACCCCTTCACCTGCAAGACCTGAATTAAAATCCATCCCAGCCTTAAAGAGATAAACCTTTCCCCTCTTTTTGGCTGTAAGCGTCCTACGTGAAATAAGTTTAAGTAGTCTCCACCCAGCTTTTGGTGAGTAATGATACATAGCATAAAACTGCTCAGAAGGCAGCATTAAATGGCAGTCTTATTAAGAAACAAGACAAAGATGAATGTTGTACAAAAATGGAGGAAATTGAGGTAAAAATGAGGTTAAGACATTTTTAGAGCAGAGTGGAGGGAGCTTTTTGTGTGCTTCTTGGCATTACTCTATCTAACCCGGATGTATTTGGTGCTGACATTAGATGCCCCAATGTGTCTATTCCCATCAACACCATCCTTTACCTCGCTCAGCTTGAAAAGCTTCAAAGTAATCCATTGTTTGTGAAATGCATTGAGACATTTCTGAGAGATGTGATGAAGTACATCTTTCTTTTATTCTTTAAAATAAATAAAACTGGAAACCTGTCGGACATGGACTAAACCCACACCAATGTAATAGAACTTGCCCTTCCCACTGTGCTCAAAAAGATGAATCAAAGGGAGACACTAGTAATACAGTTGCAACATAAAACTGTGACTTATGCGCACACAAACTCAAAACTCTACTGTTACAGTGTACTAACACAATACTAATAAACTACACATTATTTTGGTTTATTTATTGTACTGTGTGTGCCTTTTTTGGTGATAGGTCACTATCTGCTTTTACGAGCCAATCAATTCCCTTCACTATAATGCCATTTTAGGTAAAAAAAAAAGACACAAGTCTATGCTTCCATGGCTCATGTTGTTCTTGGCAGTAAATTTTCAGAGAAAGTTTCTGTCAGCATTATTGAACTTAGACACCTGTTACTTCTGTGCTGTTTATTTTCAGTAAAAATGTTACAAATTTCTGTTTTCTGTACTCTGCCCCTCTAACTGCACAAGAATCTTTATGAAAGGAAGCTCTCAATGGAAAAAGTAATAGTTCCCAGATTGAGCACGGAAGAATTTAAGGAAGAAAGTTATTTAATTGGCCCTTGTTCTGTCTTTCCAGAAATCAGGAAATCTCAAATATCTTATCCTGTTCTACATAGATTGCTTTATTTTGGACAGTTTGCTGGCACGGACTGAACTGTATAAACATTAGCAGGAAATGGTCTTTGCTTCTTAAAATAAAAAAAAAATGAAGACTGGCTGAATAAAATCCTATTGTCTCCTCATTTGACTGGTGCTTATTGGAAACAGTTGTTCAAATTTTTGTTTTCTATTTTGCTGTTTTGGATTCTCAACAGATCTCACAAAAAATTAGCATTTTTCTTTCCAAAAAAGCATAAGGTTGTAGTTTCTTGTAAAAACAGAACACTGAACAAAACCACAGAAAATTCAAAACCCACCATTTTTATTTCAAAGTGTCAGCAGAAAAAAAACCTTCAATTTGGCAATTAGTGAAATGAAACTAATTCATTTCACTTGGAAACAGTGGGAAAACCTACATAAGCATCATTAGCAGGCTCTTCAATTTCTTCCAGACCCAGTTATTATTTATGCATATGTATTTAATACTAAAATAATAAACAGTAACAATGATAGCATTTAGCAACTGCAATGGTACTTCATTTATTCAAAATCTTTTTCTCTTTTTTTCTTACTATCTCTGTTTTGCCTTATATATCCAACATCCCCCCTCTCCTTCCCCAGAGTTGGGAGGTGCCATTACTTCAGCTTTCCATGGCCCACTCCCTCAGGATTGTTACAAGAGAAACACTTCCCAAATATTGAGATTGTGAAGCTTGAGTTTCCTTTTCAGATAGTACATCAGTCTCCAGACCAATAAGCTGACTTACTGTTTTATTCAAAGTATGGAAGTGCCATTTCATGTCACTATACAATCATTAACAGAGCTTCTAAGAATCATAGGGGAACAATTCGGTTGGTTGCACCACCCGTTAGCGCCTAAAGAGGTCGAGAAGTGGGACGCTAACCAACTAGCGCCCGGGCGTAGCGAACCCTGCGCCTCTTCCCAAATTGAGCGCACATTTAGCGCTGGCGCTAAACTGTAGCACCCGCTCACCGGCACATGCAGATCGTGATGTCATTCCAGAGTGCAACGCCCTTGGGGCGCCCCGGTCTGGAAATTCAGTGGCGCCCCCTGCCTTACCACCTGGCGCTAGCAACGACTGGTTGAGGGGAGCGTTATGCTGTCTGAAAGGGACTAGGGGAGCGCTATTTAAAGGGGAACACCTCCTGCCTTTTTTTGAAGGTGACATTTTTGCACCACACATTGTGAGAGAGAGAGACAGACTTCTGGAGAGATTCCACGCTGTGTGAAGAAGTTTTGCAGGTTGGTTTTGATTTGCCCTTCCTTGTATCGAATTAGAAGAGACTGTGGGGTCTGCACTCTGAGATCTTTCCCTGGTTCTCTCCATTGTTCTTTCCAGCAGATTAGATGTACAGGTCTCTCCAGGCTGAGATTCAGGCCGAGATTCAAGGCTGCAATGAGCAGGACGTGGATGGAGAACAAGGTAAGATCAACCCTCCCCTTTAAGAAAAAAACAGAAAATGCAGGAGAAACTCAACAGGTCAAGCAGCATCTGTGAAGAGAGAAACAGATTTAACGTTTCAGGTCAATGACCATTCGTCAGAACACCCCTTTAAGAATTGAATGGTGCCAGTGTGTCTGTGTTCCATTGCTGACTGAAATCACATGAGCTTCGCCAGTACTGTGAGGTAGCGCCTCGCTCCACTGGGTTAGCGCCTTAAGACTGCCGTGCAGCGCCTGATTTAGCGCCACAATCACCCTCAAGGGCGCAGGTACCCAATTTCGCAGGAGGTGGCGATAATTTGCGCCTGGCGCTAAACTTTGCGCACCGCCAATACTAGCGCCCCAAACGGGGCAATACCGAATTTCGCCCCCAATAGATTCACAGAGTCATAGTCATAGAGTCATACGGCACAGAAGGAGGCCATTCGGCCCATCGAGTCTGTGCCAGTTCTCTGTAGAGCAATCCAGTCAGTTCCATTCTCCCGCACTATCCCCGTAGCCCTGCAAGTTTATTTTGCTCAAGTGCCTATCCAGTCTCCCCTTGGAACCAGTCTCTGCTTCCACCACTTCCATCTGCAGCAAATTCCAGGTCCTCACCACTCGCACCGTAAAAAGCTTTTCCTCACATCCCCCCTGTATCTCATGCCCAAAACCTTAAATCTGTACCATCAACTAGTGGGAACAGCCTTTCCCCGTCTAGCCTATCCAAACCCGTCATATTTTTGTACACCTCTATCAAATAACCTCCCAACCTCCTTTGCTCTAATGAAAACAAATCCAGCTTCTCCAACCTGTCCTTGTAGCTAAGATCCCCCATCCCCAGAACCATTCTGGTAAATCTCCTCTGCACCCTCTTAAGAACATAAGAACATAAGAAATAGGAGCAATAGTAGGCCATTTGGCCCTTTGAGCCTGCTCCGCCATTCAATAAGGTCATGGCTGATCTTCTACCTCATCTCCACTTTCCTGCACTATCCCCATATCCCTTGATTCCCTTTATTCAGAAATCTATCGATCTCTGTCTTGAATATACTCAACGACTGAGCCTTCACAGCCCTCTAGTGTAGAGAATTCCAAAGATTTACCACCCTCTGAGTGAAGAAATTTCTCCTCATCTCAGCCCTAAATGGCCGCTCCCTTATTCTGAGACTGTGACCCCTGGTTCTAGACTCCCCAGTCAGGGGAAACATCCTCTCTGTATCTACCCTGTCAAGCCCTGTAAGAATTTTGTATGTTTCAATGAGATCACCTCTCATTCTTCTAAACTCTAGAGAATATAGGCCTAGTCTACTCAATCTCTCCTCATAGGACAATCCCCCCATCCCAGGAACCAGTCTGGGGAACCTTTGTTGCACTTCCTCTATGGCAAGTATATCCTTCCTTAGGTAAGAAGACCAAAATTGTACCCAATAATCCAGGTGTGGTCTCACCAGGGCCCTATATAATTGCAGTAGTGCCCATGGTTCATTTATACAATAATACATTGGAGTTTCCTTGGAGCATCAGGCTGGAAATGGCCTTGAATATTTCATGTAAAATATAGAGGCCATTCCCACTCCAACATGAATGAGCAAAAATGCATTTTATAATGACACAGATATATAGATACCACTCTCCACACGTCAAACTGTGTTACAGGTGAAAAACAACCTTACAATGCTGGGCACTTCTGAACTGCACTTGTAACCTCCAGCCTGAAGCTGACAAGCATATTTCAATCTGCAAAGTTCCATGACAAAATATCAATTAAACTCTGAATGACCTGAACCTTTGTTTACTCAACAACAATTGGATTTTGTTTCCATAAACGGACATAGCTTCATCTTAGCTGGATGGGATATGGTACAGGAAATGATATAACACACCTGTCCTTATAAAACAAATTTACCTCGCCATAAGCAATTCCAAGGGAGATCCACTAATAATATATATTAACCGATTATCGAGCACGCCCGTCTTGCCCATTGCACCCCATTTCTTGTCAAGAAGATTGGAGAGAGACTTAAGGAGAGACTTACACAAAGAGAGAGAGTGTGAGACCCAAGAGTTATATTCAATTTGTGTGATGGAATACTCTCCACTTGCCTGGATAAGTGCAGCTCCAACAACACTCAAGAAGCTCAACACCATCCAGGACAAAGCAGCCCGTTTGATTGGCACCCCATCCACCACCTTAAACATTCACTCCCTTCACCACCGGCGTACCGTGGCTGCAGTGTGTACCATCTACAAGATGCACTGCAGCAACTCGCCAAGGCTTCTTCAGCAGCACCTCCCAAACCCGCGACCTCTTCCACCTAGAAAAACAACCTTACAATGCTGGGCACTTCTGAACTGCACTTGTAACCTACAGCCTGAAGCTGACAAGCATATTGAAATCTGCAAAGTTCCATGACAAAATATCAATTAAACTCTGAATGACCCGAACCTTTGTTTACTCAACAACAATTGGATTTTGTTTCCATAAACGGACATAGCTTCATCAAGGGCAGCAGGCGCGTGGGAACACCACCACCTCCAAGTTCCCCTCCAAGTCACACACCATCCTGACTTGGAAATATATCCCTGATCCTTCATCGTCGCTGGGTCAAAATCTTGGAACTCCCTACCTAACAGCACTGTGGGAGCACCTTCACCACACGGACTGCAGCGGTTCAAGGAGGCAGCTCACCACCAGCTTCTCAAGGGCAACTAGGGATGGGCAATAAATGCTGGCTTTGCCAGCGACGCCCAGATCCCATAAGCAAATAAAAAATAAAATTTCAGTCAGTAACATGTTTTAAGGGCCCGTGTTCCTCTTTTTTCACATGCCTAACATTGAAGTAGGTTTCCAGTTGGTTACGATAACAGCTGGCCGGCCATATAGACGGCAAGCACTCAGCTCACTGGCACTATTCAGTTTTAGAGGTTGGAATGGGCTGCCGGTAAGCAGAACCTAAGCTCACTATTTGAGCAGCTGTTACAGTAGACGAGTTACGAAAGTAACTATAGGTTTTTATTGGCTAAATAACAGAGCCCACCCTCGTGGGTGATCGGATACAACAAGGAGGAATGCCAGCCAGTCGACTACCTTTATACCTGGGCAGGTAGGTGGAGTCATGGGCGGAGTCAGCAGTGGTCAGCCCAGGTATAGCAGCGTGACAAGAGGTGACCTCGTATAGTGATACAACAGTGTGAACAGTGATAACCATAGAGTAACGATATAACAGTGATAACTATAGTGTAACGATAGTGAACGATAAAAGTGGTTTACCACATTCATCCCTTGTTTAGATTTGAGTCCGGTGGGGTGAAGTGTACTACCAGTTCTGGTATGTCAGTCTGTCCGGAGGCCTCGTAAGCCTTTCTGATCGTCGCAGCGGCGGTGTTGCATTATCCGGTGTTAATGCTGGTGTCTGCGTGGTCGGCGAAGGCTCGTGGGGTTCCGGCATGCCGTCTACCTGGTCTGGAATTGGGGGGGTGGTGGGGGGGGGTGAAGGTGGTGTCTCCGGAGTGCCCGAGGGTGCGAGGTCTCGTAAGGAGACTGTGTCCTCCCGCCCGTCTGGGTATGCCACATAGGCGTACTGGGGGTTGGCATGCAGGAGGTCCACCCTCTCGACCAGGGGGTCCATTTTATGGGCCCTCACGTGCTTTCGCAGCAAGACGGGCCCCGGAGAGGTCAGCCAGGTTGGTAGCGTGGTTCCCGTAGTCGACTTCCTGGGGAAAGCAAACATTCGTTCATGGGGGGTGGCGTTGATGGCAGTGCAAAGTAGTGACCGGATGGAATGCAGCGCTGCCGGGAGGTATCGCGGTCGGGGTCGGTCCCAAGTCCCAGGGTCGCGAGTTACAGTACCTTGAGTATGCCTCGAGGTCCTGATGGGCCACCTCTAGAGAGAGAGCGAGGGCTGCAGCTTTGTCCAGGTCGAGGTCCCTTGCTTCCAGTAGTCTTTGCCGTGAGTAGTCGGACCGCAGGCCTTTCACGAAGGCATCGCGGACATTGTCTTCAGTATTTTCTGCCGCCGTTACCGCTTTAAAGTTACAGTCTCTGCCGAGTGCTTGTAGCACCCGTAAAAATTCCTCCACGGGCTCTCCTGGCTGTTGCGGGCGGGATCTTAGGAGGTGTCTGGCATACATGGAATTTACCGGGGTTTGGTACTGTCTTTTCAGCCGGTTGATGGCGTCCTCGTATGTGTTAAGGTCCCGGATGAGTGCGAATACTTTAGGGCTCACTTGGGCGTTCAGAACTCTTAGCATGGATTTCTGAGGCACGCCGGATTCTCCCAGGCAGGCTTCGAAGCAGCTCAGCCAGTGTTCGAAGTCGAGGGCTGAGTTTGCTGCCTGTGGGTTTAGGTCCAGGTACGGTGGTCTGAGGGCTCGCAGCCAGGCCGGCTGCTGTGGCTGTTGTAGCTGGGCGTCTGGCTGGTCACTTGGCTGGTCGTTTGGCTGGTCGTTTGACTGCTCAAGTGTCGACATTTTAAAATTTAGCCAATAAAATTGATATACCTATCAATTCATCCAATGAAAAGCGACGAGTTAAGAAAGTAACTATAGGTTTTTATTGGCTAAATAACAGAGCCCACCCTCGTGGGTGATCGGATACAACAAGGAGGAATGCCAGCCAGTTGACTACCTTTATACCTGGGCAGGTAGGTGGAGTCATGGGCGGAGTCAGCAGTGGTCAGCCCAGGTATAGCAGTGTGACAAGAGGCGACCTCGTATAGTGATACAACAGTGTGAACAGTGATAACCATAGAGTAACGATATAACAGTGATAACTATAGTGTAACGATAGTGAACGATAAAAGTGGTTTACCACAGAAACTTAGAATGCTATTAGCTAGGTTGGCAGAGGCAGCACACTAGCACTTTCAAATCATATTGTTGATTAAAATTAAAATTAAAATGTTATGGTATAACACTGTCATTATATAACAGCATATCCTCTAACTTACTGTGAGCAACTCTATGGGGCTTCTGCTATATATATACAGTCTATATATAATGGGTTATTCAGCGGAGGTTTTGTCCATAATGCATCTTGTGCCACATTTCCTCCTCATGCTATGGGCATCATACTTCAGGTATCAGATTTTGACCGTCACATGGGTATACAAATTTCTCGCAGTTGATTGGCTCAAATTTTTATATTCCTAAATCAGCAAAAAAAATCACAACTCATCAGGTACAGAGCATTCCAATCAATACACAGCAATCGGGAATGAAAATTAACAGGCAGCAATTTCAAAAACTTCCTGTCAAAAAATCAGCAATCCGCAACAGGTGTCAATAACAAGGAGCAGAAGCAATGCCAACTAAATTGCTTTAAATGTTGTTTGAAAATTCTTCCTGCCTCCTTCTTGTATTTTTCACTGAACACAGCATTTGCTCTGAAAATCAGGCTTGTAGCACAGTAACAATTAAAGATTACAAAATTGACAGGAACTTGATTCCACTTACCTGAAGAATTGTATCTTCTGTGCTTGAAATGTCAGCGGCATTGTTTTCAGTTGGTGGTCCCTACTTCACTGAGAAGCCCAGAATTTGACTTAGTTCCTCCCAGAGCCATCACTGCAATGGAAGAGACAGCCACAACAGCCAAGCACCTGTGCCGACAATTCCCAGCATACTGCGGTGTGGCCGTGTGCACCACAGAGAAAACTCCCAACATGCTTCAGTATGCTTGTCTGCAGACAATCTGTGGTACAACTTGACGTGTGAGGATTCTAGCTATAATTATTGGTTTGCCTTTCCTAAAGACGTGCAAACAAGTTGAAGCTTGAACTTTAGAACTTTTTTGGGTTTCGTAGGTAAACTATTTTCAGGGGCTTATTTTTACAGACAGAGAGACAGATGCATAGGCAGATACAGAGTGAGAGACGGAGATAGAAGACACAGAAATGGGAAGATTAAAATACAGAATATTTTGAAACATGTTATCACAACTACCTTTTTTATTTGTTTATACTGAAATTTGAAAGCAATTATTCTTCATATGAACAAATTTATTTAAGTAATCATGGTACCTGTAGACGGTGAGTAAAATGCTATTCATTTTCCAGAAACGAATATTTAAAAAATAATTACATGGTTCGCTATCACTTGGGAGATCGCTTACAAACCTCTTTTAAAAATTTTCTTTGGAAATGTGTTCCTCTCCCCATGTCCATATCCCCGCACCTCTCCCCAACCATTTCAACAGCAGAACCTCTGAATCACCATGACCAGTATCGCAGGATATCAGCTAGACTGTATGTATGTGTGCACAATGTGCATGCTAACATGTGTTTGTCACATTTCAGGCATAACACTTAAGGTGTCAATAAGTTCACGAATCCTTTTGGCCAGCGACAAGCTTTCTCTGCTAAGCTGAACACTGCTGGAAGTATGGTATGTACGACAATAGACATAAAACAATTACACAGTTTTGATGAAACAGTTTAGGTTACTATATTCAAGCAATTGCTTACAGTCTATTTTACGTGTGACAAATTAAATTTTGAACAATTTCAAAGTGGAATCATATTTTGTTACATGTTCCATGCAATATGATAGCAGCTGATTTTCTTTCATTTGTTTATACTTGTTTGCATTTGTTTAAAATTAATTATTTATATTAATAGGTAACAACTTCTGAAAGTATTGTACTATTACTCAATAGCAAAATACTGCAGATACTGGATATCCGAAATAACAACAGAAAATGCTGGGAACACTCAGCAGGTCAGGCAGCATCTGTGGGGAGAGAAATACAGTTAACGTTTCAGGTTGATGACACCCTTCATCAGAACTGGAAAAAAATTGGAGAAGTAACTAATTTTTAAGCAAGTGTGGGGCAGGGAAAGGGAGCAGGGCAGGACAGAACAAAAGGAAGGTTTGTGATAGGATGGAAGGCAGGAGAGATTAAAAGACAAAAGGGATGATGGTGCAAGGCAAAAGGAGTTGGTAATGGGACAAGTTAAGAAACAAAAGATGACTCGAGATGAGGTGTAAATGGCGATGGCAGAATCATCAACAGCTGCCATGTGAAAGAAAAAATAAAACATAGGGGTCGAGGTTATAGTTTGAAACCACTCCCCACCCTGAGCATCACTCCCTACCCTGAGCATCACTCCCGACCCTGAGCATCACTCCCCACCCAGAGCATCACTCCCCACCCAGAGCACCACTCCCCACGCTGAGCACCACTCCCCACCCTGAGTGCCACTCCCCACCCTGAGCACCACTCCCCACCCTGAGCATCACTCCCCACCCTGAGCACCACTCCCCACCCTGAGCATCACTCCCCACCCTGAGCATCACTCCCCACCCTGAGCATCACTCCCCACCCTGAGCACCACTCCCCACCCCGAGCATCACTCCCCACCCCGAGCACCACTCCCCACCCTGAGCATCACTCCCCACCCTGAGCATCACTCCCCACCCTGAGCATCACTCCCCAGCCTGAGCACCACTCCCCACCCTGAGCGTCACTCCCCACCCTGAGCATCACTACCCATCCTGAGCACCACTCCCCACCCTGAGCATCACTCCCCACCCTGAGCATCACTCCCCACCCTGAGCATCACTCCCCACCCTGAGCACCACTCCCCACCCTGAGCATCGGTCCCCACCCTGAGCACTACTCCCCACCCTGAGCATCACTCCCCACCCTGAGCACCACTCCCCACCCTGAGCACCACTCCCCACCCTGAGCACCACTCCCCACCCTGAGCACCACTCCCCACCCTGAGCACCACTCCCCGCCCTGAGCATCACTCCCCGCCCTGAGCATCACTCCCCGCCCTGAGCATCACTCCCCGCTCTGAGCATCACTCCCCGCCCTGAGCATCACTCCCCACCCTGAGCATCACTCCCCACCCTGAGCATCACTCCCCACCCTGAGCATCACTCCCCACCCTGAGCATCACTCCCCACCCTGAGGACCACTCCCCACCCTGAGCATCACTCCCCACCCTGAGCATCACTCCCCACCCTGAGCATCACTCCCCACCCTGAGCACCACTCCCCACCCTGAGAATCACTCCCCACCCTGAGGACAACTCCCCACCCTGAGCACCACTCCCCACCCTGAGCATCACTCCCCACCCTGAGCATCACTCCCCACCCTGAGCACCACTCCCCACCCTGAGCACCACTCCCCACCCTGAGCACCACTCCCCACCCTGAGGACCACTCCCCACCCTGAGCACCACTCCCCACCCTGAGCACCACTCCCCACCCTGAGCATCACTCTCCACCCTGAGCACCACTCCCCACCCTGAGAATCACTCCCCACCCTGAGCACCACTCCCCACCCTGAGCACCACTCCCCACCCTGAGCATCACTCCCCACCCTGAGCACCAGTCCCCACCCTGAGCACCAGTCCCCACCCTGAGCATCACTCCCCAACCTGAGCATCAATCCCCACCCTGAGCACCTCTCCCCACCCTGAGCACCACTCCCCACCCTGAGCATTACTCCCCACCCTGAGCATCACTCCCCACCCTGAGCATCACTCCCCACCCTGAGCATCACTCCCCACCCTGAGCACCACTCCCCACCCTGATAATCACTCCCCACCCTGAGCACCACTCCCCACCCTCAGCACCACTCCACACCCTGAGCACCACTCCCCACCCTGAGCACCACTCCCCACCCTGAGAACCACTCCCCACCCTGAGCACCACTCCCCACCCTGAGCATCACTCCCCACCCTGAGCACCACTCCCCACCCTGAGCACCACTCCCCACACTGAGCACCACTCCCCACCCTGAGCATCACTCCCCACCCTGAGCACCACTCCCCACCCTGAGCACCACTCCCCACCCTGAGCACCACTCCCCACCCTGAGAATCACTCCCCACCCTGAGAATAACTCCCCACCCTGAGCACCACTCCCCACCCTGAGAACCACTCCCCACCCTGAGCACCACTCCCCACCCTGAGCATCACTCCCCACCCTGAGCACCACTCCCCACCCTGAGCATCACTCCCCACCCTGAGCACCACTCCCCACCCTGAGCATCACTCCCCACCCTGAGCACCACTCCCCACCCCGAGCACCACTCCCCACCCCGAGCATCACTCCCCACCCTGAGCACCACTCCCCACCCTGAGCGTCACTCCCCACCCTGAGCACCACTACCCACCCTGAGCACCACTCCCCACCCTGAGCATCACTCCCCACCCTGAGCATCACTCCCCACCCTGAGCATCGGTCCCCACCCTGAGCACCGCTCCCCACCCTGAGCACCACTCCCCACCCTGAGCACCACTCCCCACCCTGAGCACCACTCCCCACCCTGAGCACCACTCCCCACCCTGAGCACCACTCCCCACCCTGAGCACCACTCCCCGCCCTGAGCATCACTCCCCGCCCTGAGCATCACTCCCCGCCCTGAGCATCCCTCCCCGCCCTGAGCATCACTCCCCGCCCTGAGCATCACTCCCCACCCTGAGCATCACTCCCCACCCTGAGCATCACTCCCCATCCTGAGCATCACTCCCCAACCTGAGAATCACTCCCCACCCTGAGGACCACTCCCCACCCTGAGCATCACTCCCCACCCTGAGCATCACTCCCCACCCTGAGCATCACTCCCCACCCTGAGCACCACTCCCCACCCTGAGAATCACTCCCCACCCTGAGGACCACTCCCCACCCTGAGCACCACTCCCCACCCTGAGCATCACTCCCCACCCTGAGCATCACTCCCCACCCTGCGCATCACTCCCCACCCTGAGCACCACTCCCCACCCTGAGCACCACTCCCCACCCTGAGCACCACTCCCCACCCTGAGCACCACTCCCCACCCTGAGCACCACTCCCCACCCTGAGCACCACTCCCCACCCTGAGCATCACTCTCCACCCTGAGCACCACTCCCCACCCTGAGAATCACTCCCCACCCTGAGCACCACTCCCCACCCTGAGCACCACTCCCCACCCTGAGCATCACTCCCCACCCTGAGCATCACTCCCCACCCTGAGCACCAGTCCCCACCCTGAGCATCACTCCCCACCCTGAGCATCACTCCCCACCCTGAGCACCACTCCCCACCCTGAGCACCACTCCCAACCCTGAGCATTACTCCCCACCCTGAGCATCACTCCCCACCCTGAGCACCACTCCCCACCCTGAGCACCACTCCCCACCCTGAGGATCACTCCCCACCCTGAGCACCACTCCCCACCCTCAGCACCACTCCACACCCTGAGCACCACTCCCCACCCTGAGCACCACGCCCCACCCTGAGAACCACTCCCCACCCTGAGCATCACTCCCCACCCTGAGCACCACTCCCCACCCTGAGCACCACTCACCACACTGAGCACCACTCCCCACCCTGAGCATCACTCCCCACCCTGAGCATCACTCCCCACCCTGAGAATCACTCCCCATCCTGAGGACCACTCCCCACCCTGAGCACCACTCCCCACCCTGAGCATCACTCCCCACCCTGAGCATCACTCCCCACCCTGAGCATCACTCCCCACCCTGAGCACCACTCCCCACCCTGAGAATCACTCCCCACCCTGAGGACCACTCCCCACCCTGAGCACCACTCCCCACCCTGAGCATCACTCCCCACCCTGAGCATCACTCCCCACCCTGAGCATCACTCCCCACCCTGAGCACCACTCCCCACCCTGAGCACCACTCCCCACCCTGAGCACCACTCCCCACCCTGAGCACCACTCCCCACCCTGAGCACCACTCCCCACCCTGAGCATCACTCTCCACCCTGAGCACCACTCCCCACCCTGAGAATCACTCCCCACCCTGAGCACCACTCCCCACCCTGAGCACCACTCCCCACCCTGAGCATCACTCCCCACCCTGAGCATCACTCCCCACCCTGAGCACCAGTCCCCACCCTGAGCATCACTCCCCACCCTGAGCATCACTCCCCACCCTGAGCACCACTCCCCACCCTGAGCACCACTCCCCACCCTGAGCATTACTCCCCACCCTGGGCATCACTCCCCACCCTGAGCATCACTCCCCACCCTGAGCATCACTCCCCACCCTGAGCACCACTCCCCACCCTGAGCACCACTCCCCACCCTGAGCACCACTCCCCACCCTGAGCACCACTCCCCACCCTGAGAATCACTCCCCACCCTGAGAATCACTCCCCACCCTGAGCACCACTCCCCACTCTGAGAACCACTCCCCACCCTGAGCACCACTCCCCACCCTGAGCATCACTCCCCACCCTGAGCACCACTCCCCACCCTGAGCATCACTCCCCACCCTGAGCACCACTCCCCACCCTGAGCATCACTCCCCACCCTGAGCACCACTCCCCACCCCGAGCACCACTCCCCACCCTGAGCATCACTCCCCACCCTGAGCACCACTCCCCACCCTGAGCGTCACTCCCCACCCTGAGCACCACTACCCACCCTGAGCACCACTCCCCACCCTGAGCATCACTCCCCACCCTGAGCATCACTCCCCACCCTGAGCATCACTCCCCACCCTGAGCATCGGTCCCCACCCTGAGCACCGCTCCCCACCCTGAGCACCACTCCCCACCCTGAGCACCACTCCCCACCCTGAGCACCACTCCCCACCCTGAGCACCGCTCCCCACCCTGAGCACCACTCCCCGCCCTGAGCATCACTCCCCGCCCTGAGCATCACTCCCCGCCCTGAGCATCCCTCCCCGCCCTGAGCATCACTCCCCGCCCTGAGCATCACTCCCCGCCCTGAGCATCACTCCCCACCCTGAGCATCACTCCCCAACCTGAGAATCACTCCCCACCCTGAGGACCACTCCCCACCCTGAGCATCACTCCCCACCCTGAGCATCACTCCCCAACCTGAGCATCACTCCCCACCCTGAGCACCACTCCCCACCCTGAGAATCACTCCCCACCCTGAGGACCACTCCCCACCCTGAGCACCACTCCCCACCCTGAGCATCACTCCCCACCCTGAGCATCACTCCCCACCCTGAGCATCGCTCCCCACCCTGAGCACCACTCCCCACCCTGAGCACCACTCCCCACCCTGAGCACCACTCCCCACCCTGAGCACCACTCCCCACCCTGAGCACCACTCCCCACCCTGAGCACCACTCCCCACCCTGAGCACCACTCCCCACCCTGAGCATCACTCTCCACCCTGAGCACCACTCCCCACCCTGAGAATCACTCCCCACCCTGAGCACCACTCCCCACCCTGAGCACCACTCCCCACCCTGAGCATCACTCCCCACCCTGAGCATCACTCCCCACCCTGAGCACCAGTCCCCACCCTGAGCATCACTCCCCACCCTGAGCATCACTCCCCACCCTGAGCACCACTCCCCACCCTGAGCACCACTCCCCACCCTGAGCATTACTCCCCACCCTGGGCATCACTCCCCACCCTGAGCATCACTCCCCACCCTGAGCATCACTCCCCACCCTGAGCACCACTCCCCACCCTGAGCACCACTCCCCACCCTGAGGATCACTCCCCACCCTGAGCACCACTCCCCACCCTCAGCACCACTCCACACCCTGAGCACCACTCCCCACCCTGAGCACCACTCCCCACCCTGAGAACCACTCCCCACCCTGAGCATCACTCCCCACCCTGAGCACCACTCCCCACCCTGAGCACCACTCACCACACTGAGCACCACTCCCCACCCTGAGCCTCACTCCCCACCCTGAGCACCACTCCCCACCCTGAGAATCACTCCCCACCCTGAGGACCACTCCCCACCCTGAGCACCACTCCCCACCCTGAGCATCACTCCCCACCCTGAGCATCACTCCCCACCCTGAGCATCACTCCCCACCCTGAGCACCACTCCCCACCCTGAGGACCACTCCCCACCCTGAGCACCACTCCCCACCCTGAGCATCACTCCCCACCCTG
This sequence comes from Somniosus microcephalus, assembly GCF_052327205.1. Classification (NCBI taxonomy): domain Eukaryota; kingdom Metazoa; phylum Chordata; class Chondrichthyes; order Squaliformes; family Somniosidae; genus Somniosus; species Somniosus microcephalus. The sequence continues at coordinate 30,540,634 of NC_140996.1, read as the reverse complement.
AGCATCACTCCCCACCCTGAGCATCACTCCCCACCCTGAGCACCACTCCCCACCCTGAGCACCACTCCCCACCCTGAGCACCACTCCCCACCCTGAGCACCACTCCCCACCCTGAGCACCACTCCCCACCCTGAGCATCACTCTCCACCCTGAGCACCACTCCCCACCCTGAGAATCACTCCCCACCCTGAGCACCACTCCCCACCCTGAGCACCACTCCCCACCCTGAGCATCACTCCCCACCCTTAGCATCACTCCCCACCCTGAGCACCAGTCCCCACTCTGAGCATCACTCCCCACCCTGAGCATCACTCCCCACCCTGAGCACCACTCCCCACCCTGAGCACCACTTCCCACCCTGAGCATTACTCCCCACCCTGGGCATCACTCCCCACCCTGAGCATCACTCCCCACCCTGAGCATCACTCCCCACCCTGAGCACCACTCCCCACCCTGAGCACCACTCCCCACCCTGAGGATCACTCCCCACCCTGAGCACCACTCCCCACCCTCAGCACCACTCCACACCCTGAGCACCACTCCCCACCCTGAGCACCACTCCCCACCCTGAGAACCACTCCCCACCCTGAGCACCACTCCCCACCCTGAGCATCACTCCCCACCCTGAGCACCACTCCCCACCCTGAGCACCACTCACCACACTGAGCACCACTCCCCACCCTGAGCATCACTCCCCACCCTGAGCACCACTCCCCACCCTGAGCACCACTCCCCACCCTGAGAATCACTCCCCACCCTGAGAATCACTCCCCACCCTGAGCACCACTCCCCACCCTGAGAACCACTCCCCACCCTGAGAACCACTCCCCACCCTGAGCACCACTCCCCAACCTGAGCATCACTCCCCACCCTGAGCACCACTCCCCACACTGAGCACCACTCCCCACCCTGAGCACCACTCCCCACCCTGAGCATCACTCCCCACACTGAGCACCACTCCGCACCCTGAGCATCACTCCTCACCCTGAGCACCACTCCCCACCCTGAGAATCACTCGCCACCCTGAGCATCACTCCCCACCCTGAGCATCACTCCCCACCCTGAGCATCACTCCCCACCCTGAGCACCACCCCCCACCCTGAGCACCACTCCCCACCCTGAGCATCACTCCCCACCCTGAGCATCACTCCCCACCCTGAGCATCACTCCCCACCCTGAGCATCACTCCCCACCCTGAGAATCACTCCCCACCCTGAGCATCACTCCCCACCCTGAGCATCACTCCCCACCCTGAGAATCACTCCCCACCCTGAGAATCACTCCCCACCCTGAGCATCACTCCCCACCCTGAGCACCACTCCCCACCCTGAGCACCACTCCCCACCCTGAGCACCACTCCCCACCCTGAGCATCACTCCCCACCCTGAGCATCACTCCGCACCCTGAGCATCACTCCCCACCCTGAGCATCACTCCCCACCCTGAGAATCACTCCCCACCCTGAGCACCACTCCCCACCCTGAGCATCACTCCGCACCCTGAGCATCACTCCCCACCCTGCGAATCACTCCCCACCCTGAGAATCACTCCCCACCCTGAGCACCACTCCCCACCCTGAGAATCACTCCCCACCCTGAGCATCACTCCCCACCCTGAGAATCACTCCCCACCCTGAGCATCACTCCCCACCCTGAGCACCGCTCCGCACCCTGAGCACCACTCCCCACCCTGAGAATCACTCCCCACCCTGAGCATCACTCCCCACCCTGAGCACCGCTCCGCACCCTGAGCACCACTCCCCACCCTGAGCATCACTCCCCACACTGACCATCACACCCCACTGTGAGCACCAATCATGCAATCACTCTGTTTTCATTTTCTAGGAATCAATCAAAAAATATTTGAACAAACCCTTTCAGTGGAGAGCTGCACCGCTCTCCCATTTTCACATCCAGCAACTGCCATTCTCTGCAATGAAAACTAAGGGCCATATATATAAGATAGTCACTAATAAATCCAATAGAGAATTCAGGAGAAACTCCTTTACCCAGAGAGTGGTTAGATTGTGGAACTCGCTGCCAGAGGGAGTGGTTGAGGCGAATAGCATAGATACAATAAAGGGAAAGCTAGATAAGTACATGAGGGAGAAAGGAATAGAAGGATATGCTGATAGGGTTAGATGAAGTATGGTGGGTGGAGGCTTGTGCGGAGCATAAACACGCTACCACATGGAGTAGTTGAGGCAAATAGCATAGATGTATTTAAGGGGAAACTAGATATGTACATGAGGGAGAAAGGAATAGAAGGATATGCTGATAGTATTAGATGAAAAGGGGTGGGAGGAGGCTCATGTGGAGCATAAACACAGGCATGGGCCAGTTGGCTGAATGGCCTGTTTCTGTGCTGTAAGTTCTGTGTAAATCTATGTATTTAACCTCTGACTCATTGGGAACAGTGCTATTGGAGGTCTGCTAGTATACATCCACATTGATGATATAACACTGAAGGCCAATAGGACATATTGGCGACAGATGCTGATGTTTTCTTTTACTTCTTTAAATAAAAAGTTCTTTATCATATACAGTACTTATACATCATCCCTCCATGGAGCATTTTGCAGCGCTCTGCCTCAGCTTAAGTAAGATGCAGCTGGCAATGATTCATCTAGCATAACAACACTACATCGGCCTACCTCCATCCTTTACAAAAACACCAAAATTAAACGTACCAAGAGGAATGGGGACAGGATTGAGAATATTACTGAGATGTGGCACTACAGCTAGTGCAGTAATATCCAAAAAATGCAGAGTTAACTTATTTTTGTGCAAGATGTGTAGAATTTATCCTTAAATCAGCTCAAAGCACAACTTATTTTATGGGTCATTCTTGAGAGGTTCATAAAAGGTCATGTGCTGTTATTTTGTTCTCTGAGGTTTTGTTCAAATGTGAGAAAAGTTTAAACACTTATTCATGATTTCAGCAGCTCAGATATAAAGTTCTGCTTAGATTTGTACCCAGCGGATAAATAGGTAACATGAGTCCTTTCTGAAAAATATTTGGACAGGCTACTCTACTTAACAGCAAGTCAGAGGAGAGCGTGTTTCACTTACAAGAAAGTTTGATCCTGCTGGGAATTATTTCCCCATCCAGTTCTGTTAAAGGAGCTGAATGCCTCTTATTTTTTAATATATTTTAAATTATCTCTTTTCTGGGTACCTTTCTTTTAATATATATTCTTTTCAATTTTTAATGTTTTTTAAACAATTTTCTTTCCTTCCCCTCCAGTCCTGAAGCACACAACACACGAGGTGCTGGCTTACTAGGCTGGGGCGATCTCAGTGTGGATCGACACACACAGTGACCGCTGTTCAGATATTGGTCGGCCTGCAGCTCCCCCTTTCCAGTCATTACTTTAATTGGATGGAAAATCAAGGTATGCCAGCCTCGAACCTTCATTCTTCTTCACTCTACTCCCAGCCCCACCTGTCCGATTGCCCATGCCTTTCCCCTGCTTGTTACTTTGCTGTTCCTCTGTCCTTCTCTCCACCCGCCCTCCACATCATCACCCCACCACCGCCACACCCCCCCCCCACCCCATGGTTTTGCCATTCTTGCACCCTAACCTAACCTTGGCCCCCGCCATTACTCGCTTCTTCCTGCCATCTTTTGCCACTCCTGGCACCCCTCCGAGCGCCCTTGCTCTACCCCAAATCCCCACTGCTGACCCACTTAAACCAAGTATTAATTCACCCAAATACTTACTACACATATTCCCTGTGGCTTCAAATACTCACTTCACCTCCCTACCCCTTCATCAGTCAATATTCTTTACCAACTACCCACTACTCCTCCAAATCCTTATTACTTTTATCATGAACTACTTACTAATCCCCATTACTTCTCACTTCCAAGCTTCTAAAATACTCCCTCACCACATCCCAGTTCCTCACAAACCAAATACCATATCCCCTCGCTTACCATCAGCAGCAACACAATTAATGTACCCACTTCCCTATAAAATACCACACCCTCCAATTTCCATTGAGCAGTGCCATATATATATATATACATATAATAAGATTGTACGGCACTATTTGTAGAAAGGCAGTGCTTGCTCCTGTTGCCCACCAACATTCCTTCATCAACCAACAGCACCAAAACTAGACTTAGTGGTTATTCATCTCAGTGCTATTTGTAGCAACTTGCTTCACACAAAATGGCTGCTGCATTTGCAACCCAATACTCAGTGCATTGCAACAGTAAATCATTGTAGGTGAAGCACGTAGAAACATTTCTGACAGATATGCTGTCAAATTCTCTTCTTTAAATCAATTTGACAGATTGTTGAGTTGATTTTCAATCAGTGATTCTTTCACCAATATATCAAAGGTATCGGCCCCAATTCAACCCAACTCGCTTGGCAGGAATGGGGCGAGTCAACGGTTAAAATCACAAACATTGGATTACTGCCCAGTTCCCGCCAGAAACCCGCCGATCACCATCTTAACTCCGGAGCTAACCTGGATCAGGAATGTACCCGCTAGAAACAGACAGGTGCCTCATGAATTAATTCAAATAGGGGTCCGATGGCATCATTTGGACCTCAACACGATTTTAATTGGGCAGGTCAGAAGTCCTGCACAGCAGCAAAACTGCTGAGTAAAACTTGGCTGCATTAGCTTCACAAACTGTCTGACGCGACTGCGAGCTGTATTTAAAGGATCACTCACCTGCAAGCACTTAGGCCATCAGGCTCTGCGCGCCATTGTGAGCAGTGCATTTTCAAGCAAGTTCTGAGCTTACAGTTTGCTTCTTTCTGATTTTTATCTCCTTTTCATTGCGTGCGCACTGCTTATCATGGGAGCTCTTTTTGCTTCCCTCCTTTGGATGGATGAACATTTGGAGGAAGAGGAGCAGCAGCCTCAAGAACCAGGACAAACAGCAGCTGGGCCTGTTAGAAGACAGCAGGTGCAGGAGGTTGCTTGTAGCAGGCCTTACTCAGTACACAAGGCCAAGAGTCGCTTCCTTGGATATTTCTGAAGATCAGCGCGGGAGGAGAATGCGCTTCACCAGGTAGGCTGTTTCTGACCTATGCAGCCTGTTGCAGCAGGACCTGTGGCCTGCTGGACGAGGGGACCACACTTTGCCAGTGGCTGTCAAAGTCACAACCCCCCTTAAATTTTTTGGCACAAGCTCCTTCCAGGCTGCTACAGGGGACATCACCCGTTTTATCCCAGTCTGCGGTGCCCAGCTGCATCAAGCAGGTCACCAATGCTCTCCAAGCAAGAGAAAACCAGTACATTACCTTTGCGATGGATGGCAACAGCTAGAATGAGAGAGCTCTGGGATTTGGCAGGCTTCCCTCATGTCCAAGGCATAATAACATGAACTCACGTAGCTATCAGGGCACTGGAAGGCGAGCCAGCAGCTTATGCCAACAAGAAGAACTTCCACTCCACCAATATATAACTGGTGTGTGATCAGCACAGAAGGTTAAGGCAAGTCTGTGCCAGTCCCTTGGAGCTGCTACACATCTTTCATTCTGGCACCCAGGACCCAACCACCTCATTCACCCGTGCCACTAGGGAAGCAGTTCAAGGCAGAATAAGATTAGGAGCTAGAACACACAAAACATGCACTGCACCAAGGAAAAGAACCGGGTCAAAGACCACTAACCACATACACTGATCAAATTTAGGAAAATAAATGTTGGTGCATTTTATTTCAACTGTGTCCAGAGAGTTTCCTTCAGATGGTGTAGAACAAGTTTTAACAGATCAAAAGGCTGGCCTGCATGGTAGTTGAGTTATTGCAGAGGTCAATCTTGTTGAAGGTGTATTGGATCAATGCATCCTCCAGCACGACCTTGCTAACAAAGCTTACAATATTGCACCTGAATTGTTCTGTTCCAGCCCCTTCCGATTGAGCCACATGATTGTCCTACATATCTTTCCACTATAAAGCAAAATACAGTCAAAAGTAAATTAAAAGAACCTAAATTTCAAGCAAAATTGCCAATCCTGATACCTTCTGAATTTTTAGATTACTAAATTTAAGCTTATTTTGGCAATTTCTTTCTTTCCATCAAGCTTTTAAGCCCTGCTTTCATTTAATTCAAGAATCTTTCCAGTTTCCTCTTGATTTCTACTTTTCTGACCCTCTTGCTGATTGTTTAACATAAGAGAACATAAGAAACAGGAGCAGGAATAGGTCACTTGGCCCCTCGAGCCTGCTCCGCCATTCAATAAGATCCTGGCTGATCTTGGGCTCAAAGCCACTTCCCTGCCTGCTCCCCATAACCCTTCACTCCCTTATCTTGCAAAAAACTGTCTATCTCCACCTTAAATGTATTTAATGACCCAGCCTCCACAGCTTTCTGCGGCAGAGAATTCCACCGATTTATGACCCTCTGAGAGAAGAAATTCCTCCTCTCTTTTCTTTGTATAAAAAGAACAAATTCATCTGCTACTTCTTTTACCTCGTGAGATTATAGTTTCAAAATGACTGTGATGTTAGCATACGAATTGAGACATTAAAAGAAACAGGTTAAAGCCTTTTTTAAAGTAGAGGACAAAGGAACAATACAGAGAGTAGGAATAAATGAGTCATTTTTGAGTTGGCAGGCTGTAACTAGTGGGGTGCCGCAAGGATCAGTGCTTGGGACTCAGCCATTCACAATCTATATCAATGATTTGGATGAGGGGACCAAATGTAATATATCCAAGTTTGCTGATGACACAAAGCTAGGTGGGAATGTAAGTTGTGAGGAGGATGCAAAGAGGCTTCAAGGGGATTTAGACAGGCTAAGTGAGTGGGCAAGAACATGGCAAGTGGAATATAATGTGGAGAAATGTGAAGTTATCCACTTTGGTAGGAAAAACCGAAAAGCAGAGTAATTTTTAAATGGTGAGAGATTGGGAAATGTTGGTGTTCAGAGGGACCTGGGTGTCCTTGTACATGAATCACTGAAAGTTAACATGCAGGTACAGCAAGCAATTAGGAAAGCAAATGGTATGTTGGCCTTTATTACAAGAAGATTTGAGTATAAGAGTGAAGGGGGGAAAAATTCATTTGCGACTGTTTTGGGTCGCTGACATTGGCTGGGTGCTAAATTTAGTGCCTGGAGTACTGCGTACAGTTTTGGTCTCCATATTTAAGGAAGGATATATTTGCATTGGAGGCAGTGCACTGAAGGTTCACTAGGTTGATTCCTGGGATGAAGGGGTTGACGTATGACGAAACGTTGAGCAGGTTGGGTCTATACTCATTGGAGTTTAGAAGAATGAGAGGTGACCTTATTGAAACATATAGGGGGAAAAATTCAGTATCACCCCTTTTGGGGCGCCATTATCGGCCGTGCGCAAAGTTTAGCGCCTGGCGCTAATTATTGCCTCCGACGGCAAACTTGGCTTTTATCGCCCCTGGAGGTGATTGGAGCGCTAAATCGCGCATCACACCTGTCTTAAGGCGCAAAGGCCGAGGAGCAAGGCGCTACCTCAGAGCGCTGGTGAAGCAAGGAAGGGCAAATCAAAATGAACCTGCAAAGTGCTGCTCAGTACCCAAAACTCCTCACACAGCGTTGAATCTCTCTAGAAGTCTCTCTCTCTCTCAGAATGCGTGGTGCAAAAATGTCACCAACAAGAAAAGGCAGGAAGCGGTCACCTTTAAATAGCGCTCCCCGAGTCCTTTTCTGACTGCAAAACACTCCCCTCAACCTGTCGTTGCTAGCGGCAGGCGGTAAGGCAGGGGGCACCACTCAATATCTGGTCCGGGCCGCTACCAGGGTGTTGCGTACTCGACTGACGTCACAATCTGCCGGCGCAGGAGATCGTGGCGGTAGTGTTCAGCGTCGCCGCAAAAGGTTTAGTTAATTTCACGAGCGATGCAAACATTGCCGCGCCCGGGCACTAGTTGCTTTGCACCCCATTAGTGCCCTCTTAAGGCGCTAACAGGAGGCGCAAACAACTGAATTTTTCCCCCATAAGATTCTGAGGAGGATTGACAGAGTGGATGCTGAGAGGATGTTTCCCCTCGTGAGGGGTTCTAGAACTAGGGGGCATAGTTGCAGAATAAGGGGTCACCCATTTAAGGCGGAGATGAGGAGGAATTTCTACTCTCAGGGGGTTGTGAATCTTTGGAAATCTCTACGCCAGAGAGCTGTGGAAGCTGAGTCGTAGGGCTGGATTTTGTTAGCCCTGAGGAGGTGGGTATGGAGGCGGGGCTGCCAGTAAAGTAGCAGAAAGTGGGGGCGGATGGCAAACCCACCCCCATCCCGGCTCTGTGCCCTTTTGTCAGGAGGCGGGAAGATGTGCTGATTCGGGTCCCACCTCCTGGAGGCGGGAAAGGAATTAAATCCTTTTAACTGCCTGTTAACAGTTAGTTAACAGGCAGAAAAAAGGATTAGTACCATTTTGCCTTCTCAGGTGAAGGCTTCCCGACCTCGGAGAACCCCGCCGGGTTGGAGGAGACGTGAAGGAGGTCTGTGGGGGTCGGAGGCACCTGAAAGTAAGATGTAGAGGTGAGTGATGGGTGCAAGTGTGGAGTGATAAGTATGGCGGGTGAGTGTTAAGTGTTAAAAAATGTTCACTTACCTTGATTTCTGCCTACAGCCTTCATCCACCCTGGATCGGGAGACCCGACATCTTCCTTGTCAATTTCACAGACTGGCTGTTGGATCCTCCGACCCAACAGCCATCTGAAATCTACAAATTGAAAGGTTTGATGAGTCCTGAACACAAGGTCTCATCAAACTACAGAGAATGTCAATGTTTGACAGCTTCACAGAGCTGTCAAACGCTGACATTTCTTTTTTCAAGAAGTCTTGACAGATAGCACGACAGACGTTGATGCGCTTTGTCAGTGATTTCCTCCCTAATTGGCCTGCTGAGGTCAATCAGAGGAAAATCCCTCCGGTTGGCCAGAAGATGATGCAGGCGGGACATTGACCCGACAAGCAGCAGTCCCGCCTCCAACTCGTCTCCATTGAGAAAATCCAGCCCATTGAATATATTCAAAGCAGAGATTGACAGACATTTGAATTACAAGAGAGTCAAGGGGGATGGGGAGAAAGCGGGAAAGTGGTATTGAGGCCAAGGTTAGATCAGCCATGATCTTATTGAATTCCTGAGCAGGCTCAAGGGGCCGATTGGCCTGCTCCTGCTCCTGTTTCTTATGTTCTTAGGTCGCAACAAGTAAGTTGGCTGAATTGTTTTCTCTGCCGGCCACCTCCCCTTTAGTTAGCGCCCAGCGAGCCTCCTGCCGCTCTGTTCCTGCCTGCTGAATCAGACGCTGACATCACCTGCTGCAGATTCAGAGGGTGCAGGCCAATTTTGCAGGCGGGGAGAAAACAGGGAGCTGCGCACAATCGCCTGCACCCCGGTTACTGCCGCCGCTAAACTCACTCTAAATTTAGCGGGAGTCGTTAGAGGTGCCTGGCCCGGGCGAAAAGTCGTTTGTGTCCCATTAGCGCCCCCGGGGGCGCTAACGAGAGGCGCAAATGCACCAAATTTCTAGCCCATTACGTCTTACTACAATTATATAGGGCCCTGGTGAGACCACATCTGGATATTGTGTACAGTTTTGGCCTCCTTACCTAAGGAAGGAAATACTTGCCATAGAAAGAGTGCAACGAAGGTTCACCAGACTGGTTCCTGGGATGGGAGGATTGTCCTATGAGGAGAGATTGAGTAGACTAGGCCTATATTCTCTAGAGTTTAGAAGAATGAGAGGTGATCTCATTGAAACATACAAAATTCATACAGGGCTTGACAGGGTATATGTAGGGAGGATGTTTCCCCTGGCTGCGGAGTCTAGAACCAGGGGGTCACAGTCTCAGAATAAGGGGTCGGCCATTTAGGACTGAGATGAGGAGAAATTTCTTCACTCAGAGGGTGGTAAATCTTTGGAGAGGGTGGTAAATCTTTGGAATTCTCTACCCCAGAGGGCTGTGGAGGCTCAGTTGTTGAGTATATTCAAGACAGAGATCGATAGATTTTTGGATATTAAGGGAATCAAGGGATATGCACATTGGATACAAAACTGGCTTAGTGGCAGAAGGCAGAGGGTGATGGTCGAAGGTTGTTTTTGTGACTGGAAGCCTGTGGCCAGTGGGGTACCACAGGGATCGGTGCTGGGTCCCTTGCTGTTTGTGGTCTACATTAATGACTTGGATATGAATGTAAAGGGTATGATCAGTAAGTTCGCGGATGATACAAAAATTGGTAGGGTGGTAAATAGCGAGGAGGGTAGCCTCAGTCTGCAGGACGATATAGATGGGTTGGTCAGATGGGCGGAACAGTGGCAAATGGAATTTAACCCGGAAAAGTGCGAGGTGATGCACTTTGGGGGGACTAACAAGGCAAGGGAATACACAATGAATGGAAAGACCCTAGGCAAGACGGAGGGTCAGAGGGATCTGGGTGTGCAAGTACACAGGTCCATGAAGGCGGCGGAACAGGTGGATAAGGTGGTAAAAAAGGCATATGGGATACTTGCTTTCATTAGCCGAGGCATTGAATATAAGAGCAAGGAGGTTATGATGGAGCTGTATAAAACACTGGTTAGGCCACAGCTGGAATACTGTGTGCAGTTCTGGTCGCCACACTACAGGAAGGATGTGATCGCGTTAGAGAGGGTGCAGAGGAGGTTCACCAGGATGTTACCAGGGCTGGAGCGCTTCAGCTATGAAGAGAGACTGGGCAGATTGGGTTTGTTTTCCTTGGAGCAGAGGAGGCTGAGGGGGGACATGATTGAGGTGTACAAAATTATGAGGGGCATAGATAGGATGGATGCTGAGGAGCTTTTTCCCTTAGTAGAGGGGTCAATAACTAGGGGGCATAGATTCAAGGTAAAGGGCGGGAGGTTTAGAGGGGATTTGAGAAAGAACTTTTTCACCCAGAGGGTGGTTGGAGTCTGGAACTCAATGCCTGAAAGGGTTGTGGAGGCAGGAACCCTCACAACATTTAAGATGCATTTGGATGAGCACTTGAAATGCCATAGCATACAAGGCTACGGGCCAAATGCTGGAATATGGGATTAGATTAGACAGGGCTTGATGGCCGGCACAGACACGATGGGCCGAAGGGCCTCTATCCGTGCTGTATTACTCTATGACTCTATGACTCTAGTGCAGGAAAGTGGAGATGAGGTAGAAGATCAGCCATGATCATATTGAATGGCAGAGCAGGCTCAAGGGGCCAAATGGCCTACTACTGCTCCTATTTCTTATGTTCTTACATTAACACCACAAACAATCATTTCTATGATGACATTATTTGGCTACTCCATCACGATAGACTGGTAGTGAGTAAACAGCAACAACAACTTGCATTTATATAGTGCTTTTGACACAGTAAAATGTCTTAAGGCTCTTCATAGGAAATTGATGAACTTTTTCTCAGATGGAAATATATGAGCAATGGAAATGTCTGGGAGGTGGAAAGCTAGACCTAAGCACACACATGCCCAGTGCGAACAGCATGAAGCATTATTTTTGAAAAAAATTGACTGTTTTGCACTGGAGATCCTCAGCATGATGCCAGGTTCGGAGATCTGACAGGGAATGTACAATTTTCAGTGCCAGGACCTCACAGTATCTGATGATAGTGAGTGTGCATAACACTGAGATTAAAGAGGTTGCAGCTGAGACAGAAACCAATATTTGGACATCTCAGGCAAGATTTCTTAAACTATTTTTTAGTTGGGGCTGGTTAAGTTATGATGGAGGATTTACGGGGCCTATAACATGGGAGTATATGTTGTAATGTGAGATATTGAATGTGTAGATAAATGGATGTACACAGCACACTTGACAGTCAAGGTCCAGTTTCAACCCCCACACACATACGGGATTAGTGTAAGATAACAACATTTATATAGTGCTTTTAACATAGTAAAACATCCCAAGCCATTTCACAGGAGCATAATCAGATAAAAATTGACACCAAGCCAAAGAAGGAGATATTAGGACAGATGACTAAAAGCTTGGTCAAAGAGATAGGTTTTAAGAGAGAGATGGCAAGGCATAGGGAGCAAATTCCAGAGCTTAGGGCTTAGATGGCAGAAGGCACGGCTGCCAATGGTGGGATGCAGGAAGTTGGGAATGCACAAGAGGCCAGAGTTGAAGGAACGCAGAACTCTCGGAGGGTTGTAGGGCTGAAGGCTATTACAGAGATAGGGAGGGGCGAAGACATGGAGGGATTTGAACACGAGGATGAGAATTTTAGGTCAACGAGCACAGGGGTGATGGGTGAACAGGAACTGGTGTGAGTTAGGGCAGCAGAGTTTTCAATGAGTTCAAGTTTATGGAGGGTGGGAGATGGGAGCTTGGTTCAGGATCAAACAGAATGATGAGGTTGCAAACAGTCAGGGCTGAATTTTGCCGGCGGTCAGAGGGTGGGTTCGGGGGCAGGTCTGCTGTCAAAATGGCAGTGGTTGACAGCGGGGTGGAAGTCTGCTCTGAACCCGCCTCCTTGTTAATTTCCCAAGTGCCGGCTCTGCCTGCGGTTTGCAGACCTGGCACTAAGCGAAGGGTCAGGCAATTGAGATACTTAAGAAGCTGCTTAAAGGTATTTAAGCAGCATTTTATCAGGTCCTAATAATTTTTCCATGTTTTTTACGAGGTTCTCGGTGCTTGGGGATCATGTCAGGTAAGTGTGTCAGGTTCTCAATGACTCTCCATTCCTATGAATGGTTGTCAGCTGCAAAAGTGATATAACAGCTACCATTTCACAGCTGTTTAATTTCCAATCTTAGAGGCTGGAGCCTTCAGGATTTGGAATACACTTTTCAGCTTTATGGAGGTTTGAAGTGTTTGGAGTAAACTCTCTGTCCAGTGTCACTTCCTTGGAGCAACCTCTCTCACCATTGACAGATCGTTTCTGTCATCTCAACCTCATCTGCCATCTATACCATCAGCATTGGTGCCCTTGAAAAAGTCTCACCTTGGTCCTCAGAATCCCACCAAGATCAGCCCCAATACTAGCAGCACCAACAACAGCATCAACCTTCCCTGCAATCACCTGATGCTGCACAGGATGCAGGGCATCAGCACCCAAGCACATTGCTGCCTGGGAGACCAGGGATGGCCAGATTTACTTCACTTGACGCTGTACACCCTGGTTGCCACATGATGTGCCAGGTTGGTACCATCCCACAGCAACACCATAAAGCATCCCTACAATGACCAAGACATTCCTTTCACACTCATCACCATTGGGGGGGGGGTTACCGTTATGTCTCACCATTCATTGCAACTCACTATGTCATTTCCAAAGGTGCACACAGATCTGTCCAAGAAGGCAATGCTTGACAGCACATTAACAGAACTTTACATGAATATTGGCAATAACACCCAACTGCCTACCCTTGTGTGTTGTTGGTTGGTATGATTGGATAAGAATGAGGGTGAGTGTGAGGGGTGGCTAGTGAGATGGAGAAGTGATAATGTAGATAGAGAGGGATGGGTGGAGGTGTAAAGTAAGTTGGTGTGAGTAAGGATGTGCAGGAGTAGAGTAGGGAAGGCAGAGTGATGGGGATGTGATGAGTGGCACAGCAGGATGAGGCTGAGTGTGACTTTACATTAATGTTTTGTGATCTACTGAGATTATTGAAATTTGCTCCACTGCAGCCTGGTTCTCCTGATGACATTCCTGCTTGTGTCCCCCTGTGCAATGTGCAACCAGGCTGCGTTGGTCTTCTGGGGAAAGCTCTTCCACCCATTGGAAGGGAAGAGAACATCCCTGCGTGCTGTGACTCCCTTCATAAGCAACTGGAGGGAGTAATGGGAGAGCCTGCGTGCAGCCGTGCATCTTTCTGAAATGTTTGTCAGTGTTTGCAGCACCTCAATGCTGCAGAACACTGACAGCACAGCTGTCAAAATGATTGTGGACATGGTCCCTTTAAGGAAACCGGCTGATGACACGTCATCAAATGACGTCATCAGACCTGCTTCCTATTAATTGGCTGGAATCTTGTTGGAGGCCGGGATCGAGATAGATGCAGGGTCCGCACACGCCATGGACGTCGCCCGCCTTGGACCCGCCGAGTTTGGAAAAATCCAGCCCTCGGGTTCAGCCTGAGACAGTGGTCAGGGAGGGGAATAGAATCGATGACTAAGGAACGGAGTTTGTTGCGGGGGTTGAAGACAATTGCTTATAGTGGCTTATTTTTGGCTGTCGAGGAATTAGCTGCGCTAGTTGAGAAGTTAACAAAAAAATCTTAAACTTACAATTTTCTCTACTTTCTATTTGGTTGCTACATTGTACAGGAAAAGTAAATCACGTTAGGGAAAGACCAACTTGAACACAAAATGATGCAAATTCTGCTAAATTCATGTGCTCACAAATAAATGCAGAATTGCTCAACTCAACTAAATTTGGGCTGAGAATGTATTTCATCCTTATTGACCAGTGCATTATTTTTTTATTGCTCCTCAGCTCCACAAAGCGTTTTCACTACGCCCAATACAGAGAGTTGTAGTGCACCCTTGCAGTTAAGCTGCTAGCATGGATCAGGGCCCTCACCTCTAATTATTAATTTTCAAAGCAATAGGTTTAGTGCAAAATGATGAAGAACCAATCTTCTGAGGAATTCTATTAACACTTTATAGGCATGATTCAAGTATCCACATGAATAACACCAGATATTCTCGGGCATATAAACAGAATATTTACTAATTATGCCTATGAACTTTTAGAGTAGCTTTTGACAGCCTGGACCATTATAATTTGTAAAACCCAATACTAAAACAGAGTAAATTTCTTACCTGGTTTCTTTGGCCCTATTCTATGGGGGAAAAATTCGGTATCACCCATTTTGGGGCGCTAATATCGGCCGGGCGCAATGTTTAGCGGCCGGCGCTAATTATTGCCTCTGACGGCAAAATTCACCTCTATCGCCCCTGGAGGTGATTTGAGCGCTAAATCAGGTGCTACACACCTTTCTTACGGCGCAAATGTCAGGGAGTGAGGCGCTACCTCAGAACGCTACTGAAGCTCAGGCGACGTCAGTTACCCCGGAAGCCAGACAGGCTGGTGCCATCCAGTTCTTAAAGGGGAGGGGCCATCTTACTGGCCAGCCACACCCTGCTCATTGCAGCTGTGGTATCTTGAGCGGGCCATAGATGGAGACAGACACAGGTTAACTTCATAACATGGTTTAATCAACTCTTGCACATAAAAGCTTCTGCCATGAGGCAGCCAAAACAAAGAGTACAACAGTACAGATCAGATTTAACTCAGGAGAGCAATTGCCACAGCACCACCTGGTGGATCAGGTTACACATAACCTCCCAGGTTACTACACTCCTCCCCCCTTAAGATTGCCGTATGCAATTCTTAAACAATAACCCTTACTAGGTACTACGTTTTAACTAACCAGTATGCTCTAACCACAGTTAACCCCTGACTAATTTAACAGGTTTGTATAAGTCTTTCTGGTTGCTTGCGAATCCTTTGTGAACGTCTTAATTCCGCTTGTGGTGGATTATCAGATTCATTCGCACTTGAGATTGGAGTAGTCTCTGATGTTGGTTTTACTCTGTCCCGCTGTGGCCTGGCACCTTATAAGCCGTGCTGGGTCCTGGAACAGCCTCCTCTACTGCCCTTTGTTCCACCTGAGGCAGTTCCCCCTGCTGCCGGCTGAAAAGCTGATCCACATGCCGACGAACCCCTCGACCATCCCTTAGTAACACGGAGTATGACACAGGTCCTGTAATGTCCTGGATTAGTCCTGGTATCCATTTAGGCCCATAACCGAAGTTCCGGGTGTACACAGAGTCCCCTATGGCGAAATGGCGAGCTTTAGTATGTTTGTCATGGTACGCTTTTTTGTTTGTTTGTTTTGTCTCAACCTTGCTTTTGAGATCTGGGTGTATCAGGTCTAACGTGCACCGCAACTTTCTTTAAGTGCCCTATTTTTCCACAATTGTGGCACTTTGCCTTTGCAAACCTGCAGTCCTTTGCATAATGGCTCGTCCCGCCACATCGGTAGCAATCCCCAACCCCGACTGGTGGACTTTTCGCGCCAGCTTCCATCTTGAAAACAGCTCCTCCCACTGGCTTACTCCATTTCTCCTTGCTCATACTGTTTAAGTCCTTAATGTCCTTGTTAGCCATCTCCATGGCTTGTGCTTTTTTAAGTGTCATCTCAAACGTTAATCCTTCTTCTGACAGCAACCTTTGCTGTATACTGTCGTCATTAACTCCGCATACTAGTCTGTCCCTTAACATGACTGTGAGCGTATTTCCAAAATTACAGTCCTGTGCGAGCTTCCGAAGCTCCTCCACATACTCAGTAACGCTTTCTTCCGGCCTCCTAATCCTCGAATTGAATTTCCATCTCTGTGCTATTTCACTAGGTTTCGGATTGAAATGATTCTTTAGTAGACTCACCAACTCGTCAAAAGATTTTTCTCCTGGCCGCTCCGGGCTCAGCAGATTCCTCATCCGTGTATAGGTTTGCGCTCCCACACAACTCAGTAAAATGGCCCTTTTCTTTTCAGCACTGTCCACCTCGTTTGCCATAAAGAAATGGCTCAGTATTTCAATATACTCCTCCCAAGACTGCGACTTGCTGTCAAAAGGTGCCACGGAGCCTACCGTTCCTGCCATCCTTGGAGTCCGGTCACTTCAGCCAAAAAATCAAACTCCGTTTCGACTCCCGCGGCCTAGCCTCGTGCTTTTCTGACTAGTTTGCTAACCAACCCGAGCACCTCTTCCGAATACTCCAAAACTTTTCCGTCCTTTATTCTCGTCGCCATATGTGGTATCTTGAGCGGGCCATAGATGGAGACAGACACAGGTTAACTTCATAACATGGTTTAATCAACTCTTGCACATAAAAGCTTCTGCCATGAGGCAGCCAAAACAAAGAGTACAACAGTACAGATCAGACTTAACTCAGGAGAGCAATTGCCACAGCACCACCTGGTGGATCAGGTTACACATAACCTCCCAGGTTACTACAGCAGCCTTGAATCTCGGCCTGGCGAGACCTCAAAAGCAATTGTGTTGGAAGCACTAATGGATAGGCCCAGGGAAAGAGCTCGGCGCTTAGGAACCTCAAAAGTGGTGCTGAGGGCCAAAACCCCTTTGGACAGCGTTAAAACCAAAAATTTTGCTGACAAAAATAGGCAGGAAGTGCCCGCCTTTAAATAGTGCTCCACCAGCCCCTTCCTGACTTGAAAACGTTCCCCTCTACCTATCGTTCCTAGCGGCAGGCGCTAAGGCAGGGGACGCGACTCAATATCCGGTCCGGGGTGCTACCGGGGTGTTGCATGCTTGACTGACGTCACGATCTGCGGGCGCAGGAGATCGTGGCGGTAGTGTTTAGCGCCGCCGCAAAACGGTTGGTCAAATTTGCGAGCGGCGCTAAAATCGCCGCGCTTGGGCGCTAAGTTTCTAGTGCCCCGTTAGTGACTCCCGGCGGCGCTAAAGGGAGGCGCTAACCAACCAAATTTTTCCCCCGATATCTTGCAAGCACTCTATGTAGAAACACAGTAGAATTCTTTGGAACAATGAAGTCTCACGGATCCAGTAAGTTTGTGACAATACCAAACGAACATAGGAACATAAGAAATAGGAGCAGGAGTAGGCCAATCAGCCCCTCGAGCCTGCTCCACCATTCAATAAGATCATGGCTGAAAACCATCTCTGCTAATATTCTGCAGCTCAAGATATTTCATGGGTATATTTCATACCCATGTAAATGTTCAGACCAACTCCCTAATATCACAGTGTCCTCCCATTCATGTTTTTATCCTGCACAAGTCAAAGTTAACAGAACTAGCATATTTTGATGCACACCACCTGTCATCCACACCTATAAAAATATTTTCACGGTTGATCATTAATGAAGAATGAAGACACAACCAAAAAGGTAGTCATTCCTTGTGAGGAGCGGCAGCACGGTATTGTTTACTGAATAACAATCTCAGGCCTTTGCTACGAGAACTTAATAACTAAGGCATGAACTCACACACACACATTCGCCATGACGCGGTGAGTCAGAGGATATGCTGTTTTCAACAGGGATGTTATGCCATGTAATGCATCGTGCATCATTATTATTAGGGCCACAGATTTAATATGATTGAATAAGTCAATCCTATTTTTATTACATGACAATCCCTGGACTTTTACCAATATTTTGGATTCCATGATTGTCCTTTTTACATGAAAACATGTAAATTCACGGCATTATTAGTACTACTGCATTTAATGTACTTGTGTTTCATATTTATCTCTTACCTTTTTTAAAGCCAGCACGAGAAAATAGTAGGCAACCTGCAGCAGTTTAGAGGTAGGAGTATGTGGGGGGAAAATTCGGTGTTGCTCCTTTTGGGGCGCGAACGTCGCCAGGGTGCTAATTTTAGCAGCCCGAAAGAATTAGCACCCCTCTGCCTGAAATTCAGTAGTAGCGCCCCAAACTGGAGGCGGGGCTCTGCTGGACGAGCTGCACCTCCTTCTTAGGGCACTACAACTGGACATCGCGGCGCTACGTGCAACAGCGCCACACGCGTCGGCACGTAGCGCCGCGTCACTGCAGGCCTCCCTCCGCTGATTAAAGGGGAGGGGCCTAGCGCTGCATGCACCAGGGCCCTGCTGGACCACCAGGGAGCGGGGTGCTGTGAAAACATCCCGGCACTCAAGAGTAGTGCCGGGCTGAGCGATCGCGGCCGGCACCCCGAAGAAAAAAAGGGAAGGGGGCAGATGCTGACAGTCAACTCCAAAAAAAATGGGTGCCCGCCACTTGCCCTTTAGGTAGTGCCGCCGCGGCTGCAAAAACGCCACCATGACCCTGTCGGACACATCGTCCGGTGATAGGTCAGGGGGCGCAACCCAAGTTTGTGGCCGGGACGCAAGCGGGGCATTGCGCATGCCGATTATGCCATCGCCGGTGGCGCAGCACCGCGGTGTGCTACCGGCTACCGCCACCGCTAATCTCCCATTGAATTTCGCAGGAGGTGTTAGCGGCGCCCCGCCTGGGCGCTAGGGGATTTGCGCCACATTAGCATCTCCCCGGGGCGCTAACGAGAGGCGTAAATCAACCCAATTTTTCCCCCTGTGAGTCAGTTGCAGTGAGGAAGGGTGTTAATTCTGGGTTTTAGCAGCAGTTAGAGGACTTGCTGTATGACGGTGGAGTGCCATGATCTGGGAGCATTGAGTTAAGGTAGCAGGACCTGTCAGTACTAGGTGCCGAAGTTCCAGGATATGGAGAGGGCGCTGTGGTCCAAGACATTGGGAGAGGGGTAGGTGTCCAGTCGTGCTGGGGAGAGATCCCACGTGGCCCTGAATTTCCTCATAGGTTCTGCTGGACTTCTGCCGGAACTCCAGTGGGAGTTCATTGAAAACCACCAGAAAATGGCAGAGACCCATTTCCCCATTGTGTTAAGAAGGTCAAAAAGGCTCTGTTCAGGCAGGTATGTCAATTTATCAGGCACTATTTTAACCCTGCCCACCCAGCGGGAACGGGGCGGGCGGGTGATTAAAATAGTGACCGGGCGCTACCGGCTGCTTTTTCGCTCACCGCCATTTTAACTGCTGGGTTCTCCACAGTATTCGGGGGTTGGGGGGGCAGCAGCGCCCGATGCAGGCTGGTGGGGGCCTCAACAATATTTAAATCTCAGGGTCCTGTGACACAATTAAGACCCCGATGCATCTTCTATCGTGCAAGTCATTCACAAGTGCCAAACCCGCCAGTCAAACATTGCAGCGAGTAGGAGCTGGCTTCCTTGTGGACCAGTAGGAGCAGGAGTGCTTCTCTCCCCTAACCAAGATCCGAACCCTCTTCCTGCCACCCCCTTTTCCCCCCCGCCCCGCTGCACCACCTTCCCTCGGGTCCCCAGCAGCAGCTTCCTCTGCTCGTAATCCCACTTCTGTCCACCAGCCAGGTAGTGATTCCCACAAAGTTCCGGCTGGAGTCCGACTGCCTACATGGAGAAGAGGCATCTATATAATATACAGATGTTCACAGAAGCTCATTAATGAGAAATTATGAAGCAAATCAACCTTTTGTGAATGAAAAAGTTATGCATGGATAAACAAATAATATCTGGTAAGAGTGACAGTAAGAGTGTACATCTGGGTTTCTTTACAGCCTGTAAAGTTTGGATTTTGCAAAGCTTATGATCCCAGTCTGAATCCTGCTGACTGACATGTAAGTCTCCCTAGAATAGGGAGCTACACTGCCTATTATATTGCTCGAGTAATGAGATATACCTTCACCTCTGCAATGCATGGAATAAAATTCAGATCCCACTATCTGCATGGATCAAGCCACAAATGCTGCCAGGGAAAAAAAAATAATCCCTCAATGAGACCACCAAAAATCAGATGCTCTTCACTACACTGTGAAGAAAGAAAGAAAGAAAGAAAGAAATTGATTGGCTGCCGCATTTCCTACATTATAACAGTGACTACACTTCAAAAGTACTTCATTGGCTGTATAGCGCTTTGGAATGTCCTGAGATTGTGAATGGCGCTATCCAAATCCAAGTCATTCTTTCTTTCTTTAGACTGCCAGAGATCAGTCAACTCTCAATAGACCACCGACTTTTTTTAAAATTATCGACATTCGATCAAAGTGATTCATTTGCACTGCCATTTTTTTTATCGTACGAAAGAACAAGCCATCCTTTCTCAAACGGTCCATATTGGGGAAACGTCATGTATTCCCAACTCATATAAAATGGCTCAATTCAGGTTCCTTCAGTTTTTAAGTTCAGCTTAGTTCACGACCCTACTAACAGAAAATAGAATTGACCTCTTTTTTAAAACAAACCTCTGCTGTGCTAACTAAGCAGTGCTGAACTGATTAGCTCTTCGCTGAATTTCCTAAAAGTAATTAACCATCAATCCCGGGATAGAGAATTCACTGTGCTTTAATTTAAAAACTTCCCGTGTCAGCACTTAACCCTGCAAATACCTCTTCACCACTATCAGACCCATCAGCGGGCTCTCCCAGCACCTTTGACATTTGCCAGACTCAGTTTGCAGCAGTTGGACTCGATGCCTGTACATTTACACTCATCCTGCATGCCAATATCCACTCCTCTCCCATTGGGAGGAAGTTTTGCTGTGCTCTCTTGTTTTTTTTTCAATTTGCAAGGACATCCTGTTTAGAAACTAATCACAAGAACATTGGGCTCGTTGCCAAGCGCCACAATCAGCAAGAGCTCAGAGACAAAAAGCCAGTGTCTAAATGTATGTGAAAGTAAAACAGAAATGATTCCACAACGGGGGATTGTGATTCAGCTGTATGTAGTGATATAAGGTAACTTTTCCTTGAATTTAATTGTAAACTTAAAGGAATTTCTAAGCATCCCGGAGTTTGCTGGCATCAAACGGGCCATTATGCCTCTCAGTAGAGGGCGGATGTTTGCAGTAGCTGGCAGCTGTTGCCCAAGCCGTACCTAACAGCTGATAGACTGGCAGAATATATTGAAACAGTGCAGGCTGGAGCCTGGGAAAGGTCCCAGTGCTGAATGCACACAGTGGCGCAGGGTAATTGGCTTACCACGAGCAAGATTACAGTGCTAGCACTGATGATGACCCATGTGACCTGCTTTTCAAAAGTCATTATGAATTCGAAAAGGTAATTCTTTTCACAGAAATCTGCAGAATTTCTCAATGGCCCATGTTTATAGCTCGAGTTTTCAATGGCGAACAGTGTGTCAGGAATAGCGTTTGCCAACTGTCAGCAAAACTTTGTTGTTGTCAAAAGACTTTTTTTTTTAACGGAAAAGTAAAGCTATAAAAGCCTGACCAAGAATTAACATTAAAATGTTCCATTTTTTTTTAAGTGTTTGGTTAGTTGATGTTCCTGTCTGAATGATTGCTAAATACTGTATGTCCCTTACACTTCAAAAGTACTTCACTGTCTGTGAAGTGCTTCGGGACCTCCTGAGGTCATGAAAGGCGCTATATAAATGCAAGTTCTTTCTTTACCAACGAACAAGTATTTAACCCTTTGAGTTGCATTTTGCATCATTCCAAAAAAAGACAGCAAGGATACACAATAGGGATTAAAAAAACAAAACTATTGCACAAGTTCTGTTTCTTAATTCCCTGAGGAACTTTTTTTCATTATAATATTTTTGAGACAGAGGGGGGGGGGGGTTTGGGCAGCCCACCAGCAGAGTGAGCCAGCCGGCCAGCCGGCTACCCATTTCAACAGGAATGAGACTGGTGAGCTCTGGAGGCCAAATGGGCATCCCAAGGCAGCTAACTGGTTTTTTGCCACAAGAATGTCTCAGGGACACTCGTGGCAGCTGCCCGGTTGATGGTCTAAGGTGCGGTAGTCGAGACCGAGGAGTTAGATGGAGTTACATCGAGTCTACAGCACTCGGCTCAAATGTCTATGCTGGCGTTTATGTTCCACACGGGCCTCCTCCCACCCCTCTTCATCTAACCCTATCAGTACAACCTTCTATTCCTTTCTCCGTCACATGTTTATCTAGCTTCCCCTTAAATGCATCTATGCTATTTGCCACAACTTTTCTTTGTGGTAGCGAGTTCCACATTCTAACTACTCTTTGGGTAAAGAAGTTTCTCCTGAATTCCTGAATTGGATTTGTTAGTGACTATCTCATATTTACGACCCCGGGCAGGCAGTTTAGTTTGTGGAGCCCGAAGGAGCACTGGCCCGGAGGAGCACTGGCCCGGAGGAGCACTGGCCCGGAGGAGCACTGGCCCCACAAAAACAAACACAGGCTTACTGGGCAGATTCTCTTTGGCTGGACTACCAGTTGACACTGGATGGAGCCTGCGTGGCGTGCACTTTGACCAGTTCTCTCCTAAATTGGCAATTGGGGTGCGTCATAGGACGTGGATTTGCATTTTAAATGGACCTATCGCCTGACTCAGAAGGGTGCGTCGACCGCCCAGCGGTAGGCCCGGGGTAGACAGAGGGGGGAATGGATGTACAACAGTGGGAATGGAACGGTAAGGGGGAAACATTGGGTATCGCCCATTTTGGGGCGTTAATATCGGCCGGGTGCAAAGTTTAGTGGCCGGCACTAATTATCACCTCCGACTGCAAAATTTGCCTCTATCGCCCCTGGAGGTGATTGGAGCACTAAATCAGGCGCTACATACCTCTCTTAAGGTGCTAACATCAAGGAGCGAGGCGTTACCTCAGAACGCTACCGAAGCTCAGGCGATGCCAATTACCATGGAAGCCAGACAGACTGGTACCATCCAGTTCTTAAAGGGGCGGGGCCATCTTGTTGGCCAGCCACACCCTGCTCATTGCAACCTTAAATCTTGGCCTGGAGAGACCTCTAAAGCAATTGTGTTGGAAGCACTAATGGATAGGCCCAGGGAAAGAGCTCGGCACTTAGGAACCTCAAAAGTGGTGCTGAGGGCCAAAACTCCTTAGGACAGCGTTAAAACCAAACATTTTGCCGACAAGTAAAGGCAGGAAGCGCCCGCCTTTAAATAGTGCTCTCCCAGCCCCTTCCTGACTTGAAAACCTTCCCCTCTACCTGTTGTTCCTAGCGGCAGGCACTAAGGCAGGGGACGCGACTCAATATCCGGTCTGGGGTGTTGCACGCTTGACTGAGGTCACAATCTGCAGGCGCAGGAGATTGTGGCGGTAGTGTTTAGCACCGCCACAAAATGACTGGTCAATTTCACAAGCGGCACTAAAATCATTGCGCTCGGGAGCTAATTCCCTAGCTGCCCGTTAGCGCCCCCGGAGGTGCTAACAGGAGGCGCTAACCAACCGAATTTTTCCCCCGAAGTGTTTCCCCACGTTTTCCTGGATGCTACCGCCCTATTTCAGGGAATAAGTGCAAATGACCATAAATTTTAGAATACAATTCATATCCCCCTGCCCTTAAACAAAAAATCCAGAAGTGTAGTGTGTACATTATATATAGGTACTAAAATACAGGAAACTTTTGATTTACCGGCACCTAAATAACCGGAAATCTCGGTTAACCGGCAAAATTCAGGAGTAGGTTCAGGTAAGTTTTACTTCATATTGTACTTGCCTTCCTCGATCTGTTGCTGTGCAAGGGTGTGGCTGCAGCTGTTGCTAAGCTACAGAGACGCTTGGAACTTGTGGCCATTGTTCTGCACCTGTTGCTAAGCAACAGGGTTTGTTGCTTTATACGGAGCTCTCAACTCTCCGTATCTTTTAACTACAGCTCTCGGTTATCCGGAATTTTTAGTGAATCGGCACCACGTCGGTCCCGTCGGTGCCAGATAAAAAAAAGTTTCCTGTATATCTAAATTATTCGTATTTTTCCTAAAATTCATGGCTCAACGTGAAGGAGGTGCTTAATATGCATGGAGGAAATAGTATACCTGAAAATTCATGGTATTTCTTGATAAACTTGCTTTGGAGAAGTAACAATTGCTAACATTTCAGTGGGGCCATATCAGATACATGCACACTGGCAGCTGTAGTCCACGCTGATAACTGTCGCTACCATAACACAAGCCAGAAATTGAATAAAAGCACACCATAATGGTCTAGAAATTGATGGAGGTGTTATTTGGAGATTAACAGCGAGTCACTACATGCTTCCGAGAGAATTAAGACTTACTCATTAACCCCAATAATGCTGGTTTCTGTTGCAGGTGTGCATCACACACTAGAATATCAAGACTGAGTAGTTTAACTGTCGCAAGGAAGCCCAGGGGAGAGTCAGTCAGGGGTTTACACACATCGCCGTGGAGACTTGGCGCTGGCAGAACTGATACAGGAAGTAAGGGGCAGGAGGGCAGTACTTGTATGGGACTAAAGTGTACCCTTCCAGATGTGCCAAATACCTTGGCCTAGAAATTCATTAAGGCGCTGCCAGCTTTGCACCCAGTTAACGCCTAAAGGGCGATTTTGCGCCAAAAATGAGTTTGCGCAGATATTCAGCGCAGCAGTATTGGCGGCGGTAGCCGTTAGCGCTGCGCCGGCACCGATGACGTCATCGGTGTGCGCAGTGCCCCGGTTCCGCCCCGAAACCGCGCCGATCCCCATATTTAGTTGCGGCCGCCTCCTCCGAAGCGGCCGCAAACAGCGACCAGAAAACGGGGCCATCCTGCTGCCTTAGTGGGGCGCTTTAAAGCGGAAGGTGCGGCCGGCCGCTTTTGCGGCGGCCGCCTGCCCGCACCTCCTTCCCCGGCCTCCTCCACCCCCCCCCCCCGCGGCATTGCCGGCTGCTTTCCGCGAGCCCGGCACTTCTCCGTGGTGCCGGGCTCATTTGCCGGCACTATCCAGCGGCGATCTCCCCGTTGCAGGCAGCTCCCCCTTAAGAGAAGGAGGAGGCCTGCAGTACCGCAGCCTGCCGCTGCGCAGCGCCTGGCGCAACGGCGCCAAGAGCGCTGATATTCAGTGTCAGCGCACCAAGCGGAGGCGGGCACACCCTGGTATAGCGCCCGCTTCTGAATTGGGGCGCTAACAATGAATATCTGATGATCGCTATAGGCTTCCCGCCCAGCGCTAACTTTTGGGCGCTAGCCAGCTGGCGGGGCCATAGTGAATTTCTAGGCCCTTGGGTTTAAGAAGAAATATAGGGGGGAAAATTCAGTTGTTTGCGCCTCCTGTTAGCACCTTAAGAGGGCGCTAATGGGGCGCAAAGCAACTAGCGCTCGGGCGCGGCAATGTTTGCACCGCTCGCGAAATTAACTAGACATTTTGCGGCGGCGCTAAACAGTACCGCCACGATCTCCTGCGCCGGCAGATTGTGACGTCAGTCGAGTGCGCAACGTCCCAGTAGCGCCCCGGACCAGATATTGAGTGGCGCCCCCTGCCTTACCGCCTGCCGCTAGCGACGACAGGTTGAGGGGAGTATTTTGCAGTCAGAAAGGGACTGGGGGAGCGCTATTTAAAGGCGACCGCTTCCCGCCTTTTTTTGTTGGCGACATTTTTGCACCATGCACTCGGAGAGAGAGAGAGAGACTTCTGGAGAGATTCAATGCTGTGTGAAGGAGTTTTGGGTACTGAGCAGCACTTTGCAGGTTCATTTTGATTTGCCCTTCCTTGCTTCGCCAGCGCTCTGAGTTAGCACCTCACTCCTCTGCCCTTGCGCCTTAAGACAGGTGCGAAGCGCCTGATTTAGCGCTCCAATCACCTCCAGGTAAAAGCCAAGTTTGCTGTCGAAGGCGATAATTAGCGCCAGGCGCTAAACTTTGCGTACGGCCGATAATGGTGCCCCAAATGGGGCGACACTGAATTTTTCCCCCATAGGGTTTACGGACCCCAGTGAACCGGAAGAGATGTGGAAAGATGGTTGACATCCTAAAAATAGCTACTGTCATTTGAAAGTACAGTTTGGAATTCCAAGTACTCGCCTAAAGTAGACATGCTACAAAGTGTATCTTGATAGCCCGTAAATCATTTTGTGCTGAGTCACAATGACCTTTAATAGTAGCTTATCCTCTGCAGTGCTAACGTGAGAGAAACAGGGCATTGAATATTTACCGTGCATGGTTTTATTGCAGAATGGAATAAATACGTCAGCTATATAGCTCAAAAATCTTATAAGGGCCGGAGCATTGGCGACAATATATCAGTATCTTTGTAACTTAAACTTGCAAAATCTCAAGACAACTGATCTGCTCTTGGACAAGATGGCAAGGAAGCAGACCCAAACTGGAAGGTGTCTCAGGCAGTACAAGCCCTTGAATCCATTTGAGGAGGTCACACTGAGCATTATACCGTGCAAAGGTTTTAAGACAGTAAGAGAAGGTGAATCTGGATGTCGCCACTCCTAAACTCAGGGCCACTCCTACCAACTTAGTGCTCTGCCTTTTCTCTCTGTGCAGCTTCTAGGGCATAAACTCAACCTTAAGAATATCATATACAGTACACTCGCCAAAAAACTGCTTGGAGGTCCCGAGACATTTTCCTCTTCTGTTTGTTATAGGCCTGTGGAAGAAGACTGTCCACACCCAGTGTTGCTGAGAAACCCTGAATCCCACACCATTCTTACCTCCTTTACCAAGCACCAGCACAGCTACACGTACCCTAGAGAATACAGATAGCAACCTTAAGGAGATGAACACTGAGAGGTTACAGTGCACGGGTAAGGAGCAAGTAATGGTTGCAGCTGAAGAGCAGCCGCCTGTTGCCCGGTGGGCTAGCACGGTTTCTGCCCCTACTGCAGCCCCTAGGGATTCTGGGCTAGCATGGTTTCTGCCCCTACTGCAGCCCCTAGGGATTCTGGGCTAGCACGGTTTCTGCCCCTACTGCAGCCCCTAGGGATTCTGGGCTAGTACGGTTTCTGCCCCTACTGCAGCCCCTAAGGATTCTGGGCTAGCACTGTTTCCACCCCTACTGCAGCCCCTAGGGATTCTGGGCTAGCACGGTTTCCGCCCCTACTGCAGCCCCTAGGGATTCTGGGCTAGTATGGTTTCCGCCCCTACTGCAGCCCCTAGGGATTCTGGGCTAGCACCGATTCCACCCCTACTGCAGCCCCAAGGTGATTCTGGGCTAGCACGGATTCCGCCCCTACTGCAACCCCTAGGGATTCTGGGCTAGCATGGCTTCGGCCCCTACTGCAGTCCCTAGGGATTCTGGGCTAGCATGGTTTCCGTCCCTACTGCAGCTCCTAGGGATTCTGGGCTAGCACGGTTTCCGCCCCTACTGCAGCCCCTAGGGATTCTGGGCTAGCACGGTTTGTGCCTCTACTGTAGACCCTAGGGATTCTGGGCTAGCACGGTTTCCGCCCCTACTGCAGACCCTAGGGATTCTGGGCTAGCACGGTTTCCGCCCCTACTGCAGCCCCTAGGGATTCTGGGCTAGTACCATTTGTGCCCCTTACTGCAGCCCCTAGGGATTCTGGGCTAGTATGGTTTCCGCCCCTACTGCAGCCCCTAGGGATTCTGACCTCACAGAACTAGTTAATAAAAGGAGATTGAAAATAAAAAACCTGGAAATGTTGTTAATCTGGAATTAAAATAAAATACTGGAAAAATACAACCATGCCATCGTGCCTAAGGGCGTAGATGGCCAAATATGTGCCATCAGAAAGCTAGCAATCCAGTGGGATTAGACAACCCTGTTATTGCTACTGTTCTTGGTTAGTGGGAAAGGACATAAAGTTGCTGGCTTTCCCGATCAGTCACTTCTTTGATGCATGCATGTGCAGCAAATTGGCTGATATTGCTGATGTCATCTGGACTCGCATGGCAGAGACAAGAGGCTTAAAAATTGAGGTTTGTGGTAAGCTTAACGGCCACTGGCAGTGCCATACCCAGGTGCGTGGTTGTCTGCGGGTACTGCTGAAGTCACTAACACAGCTTTCTGTCTCCTTGCTAAGTCTCAGCCTGCAGAAGCAGTGTTTTTCAATCATTGCCAAGTAGCTGTATTTAACTTGGAATCCAATAGGTGGCATAGAGCAGATCTGAATGTCTTTTTTTGCCATCTGTCGTCTCTGGTAGCCCTTTGCTGCTCCTGCTCAGACTCCTCAACTAAATCAAGTGCCTAGGGGGCACTGAAAGCAAACCCTATTATAAACCCTATTATATCATCAGAAACTCAGTGAAGCATAAGTTCCTACAGGCGTGAACTGGGCTTAGCAGTAACGCCTGATTCACATGAGCAGTAAGCGTGCATGGCGCATGTTCTGCAAGGCGGCTGTAATTTGCTATACTACCCCCTTAATGAACAATTATGGCAGCAGCGACTCTCAAGTCAAGGCTAACACACAGCAAAAGGACCATAGTACGCTGCACGTTTAATGCCGCCTCAGTGATTTTAGAACCGGCAGAAATCAAGCGATAAGTGGGTATTGTATCGCATGTTCCAAATTGTTGGCCATTGCCGCATATTTAGATCTGGATGAATGCTAGACAATGCCATCAATTTAACATCTTTTAGCATCGGTGTAAAAAGACTTTTAGGCTATTTACCATTGCAAAAAAGTTGTAGTGCCAGGAATTGCATTCAATCTAATTTAATATTCAGAAAATAATGCATCAGTGGAAGATAGATCACACAAAGCCACTTTTTTGGTGGTGTGAGGAAAGGGTCTGAGTGGAGATAAAGTGCAGGAACTTGACGTATAATCGTTTTTGATGTGCTGAATTTTACAAGCTTGTGGCGATGTTGGCATCACCTTGGATCAGCAAACATAACATAGATTAATTTAAGAAAGACAGGGGGATGGATTTTCCCCAACACTGCCACTTGGCTTTGCATAGCAGCAGGGTGGTTGGGGGCAGGAGTGGGGCTGGGGTACCTGTTCCTTTAGTTAAATGTGTTGAATATTACCACCCATATTTGGGCAGAGGTATTCAAATCAGAAGTTAATAATGAGAAAACATCATCTGAAGAATCTCCCACCTTGACTGGAGTGACATGTTAAGAAACTGATCCTTCCACAGATTGTGGGATTTAACTGGAGCTCAGCATCCATAGCTCCTGCTGGGCCTATTGGAACTGATTTGGGCAGAATTCCCTGGGAAGCCCGGAAATGCCGCCAGAAATACCCCCAAAACTGTGGGAATTATGTGACTGGGTGGGAAGAAGAAGCACTCACCCCTCCTGGATTGGAAATGCAGGGGCAAAATCAGAGGGGCAGAAACCGATCAGAATTGGGTTCTGCCCCAAATTGCAATGTCCCCCCATTGCCCCACCGACCACAACACCACTATTTCTATTTAATTTTAAAATGTATTTTAGACAATTGAAACGTCAGGTACTGAGAGAAAAAATGGTCGATGAGAATGTTTTCAGAATGCATTTTGAGTGATTTGTGGAGAAATGATAATACAGCACTGCCCAGTGATCAAAGCCTGTAATTGCACAGTGACAGGAACCAGTTGACATAAGACAATTGAATGGGAAATGTAACACAGGAACTTGCAGTGGGAAAAGGCGACACCAAATTTTGATGAAAAAATGTAACAACAGGAAGCAAGGTTGTGGACAGGAAAAGCGTGCAGACGTAAAATATTTAGTAAGATATTGATATATGCTATTAACTCAGTAGAGTACTACTTCCAAGAAAATACATTGGCGCATTAGAATTGCTCACTCAGTTGAGCAAACACTGGGGATAATGCACTTCTAAGGTTTAAGGCAATTTGGTTATGATCCTTGGGATACAGCAGGGCTTGGGGAGTCAGAACCAATGTTCTCTTTAAGCCGCAGTGCTCTGGAGGTCCCTCACAGCTGGTGAACCAGCTTTTAAATGGAAAAAGACGCACATGTGTGGTATTTTGAACGGGCCGCGTAGCCCATTAAAGGGGCCGCTTGGCCCTCAAAAAATTACAGGGAGCATTAGTCAGAACGTGCCCTGCCTATGTGTTTTGGCAATCATATGCGGTTGTGTCACTGGCCAATTCCTGAACTTCTACTTCCTTCACAATTTCTCTGCAAGTCTCCTTTTTAGCAGGATGGGAGCCATGCTTCAGAGAAAAAGAGAATTCTGTCTCTACACCGCATAGCAGTCGGGCAACAAAAAGATCAAAATCCCCATGGAGACCACCTCCTTATTGTTCCTGCATGTGGTCAGTGTGGCCATTTTGATCTTCTGTTGCCAGACTGCTGTGCGGTGGAGTGCAGAGAGAGAAGTTTCTTTTTATCCTCCTCTGAAGCATGACTCGCTGCAGGGCAGACCATGAAATACTGGAAATATCACAGCAATAAACTGGCACTTAGAAACTTAATTTGATTAAACGTATTTAACTGTAAATTAAATTAAATTTTCACGGCCAGACGTGGTGGAACTCAAGAAGCGAATCTTTCAAACATGGGGTAGATTTTAAATTTGTGCGAGCGTGTAAAGCAACCGATAGCGAGACGGGAGCCCGTTCTACATCTCTTTCCATTTTTATTTCCATTGGAAATTCGGAGAGATGTAATATAGGCCGCCGACTCACTATCACCCACTTTACAAAGTCAAAATCTACCCCGTTGTGTGATCACTCTAAATGTTCCATTTTAAAAGAGCATTCTCTCCCAGATCAACATTCTTAAAGAAAAGAACCCTGTTATAATTTTCTTTAATTATTCTTTGATGGGAATGGAACAAAGCCGCATGTCAATGGTACTAATTAATAAAATTAGAAAATATATTTTCCATGTATGTCCTTTTTCATGATTAATTATGAATCCTTATTTAATGACTGAAAATGCTATTCAATTTTGCAATGGTCTGCACAAATTGAAAGAACATTCACTATTGTAGAAGGAGCAAAGATTCCCAAACCTCCCCAAAGAAAACATTATCTACTTGGACTGCAGTTTGGGATAGTTTTAGTGGGGTGCTCAGGGCCATGTGGGTCTGTCTGGGTCTGGGGAATCTGTCTCGCAATCTTTTCCTGTATGTTAGAGCAGCAACAATCCGCTGTAAACATGATGGATGATCCCAAGAATGTTGGAGGGGATGTGGTCAGGAAACCATGTTTCTACAACATGATGTGGGAATGCCCCTGACCCGGCCTATTCTGGGGACAATTGATTATGCAGCTCTCTTTGTAATCTTAGCCAATTGTCTTTCAGATAATCTTGCGTCCACATGCGCAGCTGAAAATAGATTCTGTGTGTATTGCTGTAACTCTGGCTGTCTCCCTTTGTGACCGAATAACATTTCCATGTTTTCCTTCATTATGCCTGACAACATTTCTAACTGCACTTAGTTCTCTGTTCTCAACGGCTCTGAGGGATAGCAGCACTTCTGCGAAATAGATCACAGATGCATTTATTTCTACATTAGTTCCAATAGCCATTTAAGTTTTCAGAAATGCATTCTAATTTCTGCAAAATACATCAAAAATGAATTTATGTCTATATTAGTTACAACAGCCTTCTTTTTAGATTTGCATTTTAACTGTCCTCCTTTCTCTGATTTTGTTTTCTCTACATTTTTTCTCCTCCAGTTTTCTCCTCCCCCTCTCCTTTCCCAATTGACTATCTCACTGGGATGTGCTTCCCTAGGACTTGAGGGCAGTCACCCACTGGTGCATTGAGAGCGAGTGCTGTTGAGTTACCTGACTGTGGAAGGCATCACAGACGAGCTTGTTTTCTGTCCTCACTTAGTGTACTCACCCATGCCCTTCCAGTCGGGATCGATGTATCGAGATTAGGAGTGGGAAGCCTGGCTGATTTTTCGCTTCCTCAATTCAGGAGCACTGCTAACAATTTCACAACCCTTAACACTGCTCCGGCCTGGATCAGCTAGCTCAGTACAGACCGAGGATTCATTTAACTCTATGTGACAACACGGTCAATAAAAAAATCACTATTTTCTGACAGAAGAGATGTATGTAATTAATGTGGAAACCTTTAATTTCTGCATGAACTGTAACTTTATTTACTTGTACCCGTCTAAAAAATTAACAGAAAAAACATATTAAGTGACAAAGGTTGATGATTTATTTGCATCTTTTGCTGTCTTCTTTGATAAAGACAATTATTCTGTAATAGTTGAACATGGTAAGTCAAGGTAAGTGTCTATTAAGCAAACTTATGCTATACCTATCATAATGGCTACCTAAAGATGCAGTATGCCAATAAGAATCATATACCAGATCTCTGCCCTCCAATTGTTGTGTTTCTTTCAAAAAAAAAGTTACGATTTCACCCTCTATATTTCTCTCTGTCCCCAAATTTCTCGGATTAAGCTGTGTCTTGTTACCTCCTTTAATGTTGTTTCTGCAACTTTCTCAGACCATTTTGGATTGCTTCCTTTTAACTTTTCGATCCTCCATAATTCTTCTTCTTAATCTACAGATGTTTCCTGCTCCAACTAGTAGGGCTTGGACCCCACTTCCAGAGTTTGGAGGACATAATCTAGACTGAGAGGTGGATGCAGGCCCATTGTCAAAAATACTACTGGGAAAAGGGAACACATACTTCTCCTAGGTTTGGATGTAGGAATTGTTCCCGGATAGATAGAACAGTCAGTGCCCCAACTTCACAAGTGAAAACAAGCCTTGCTATGAATCATATACCAGCCTGTTCCCCCTTTGAACCATAATGAATCAAGCATTTGGCACAAGATTAGAAGATAGCTTGAGAGGCTGTCTCCATTCAAATAGTGCATGGCAATTTTTTTTCTTCCAGGAACAGGCAGAAGAGTTGTGTGTTACTTGTATTATATGTATAGGTAAATTAGTACATTACAATATGATTTGCATCATTACATCATATATTCAAAAACAAATGAAAGAAGTTTTGTTGCACATT
Source organism: Somniosus microcephalus (assembly GCF_052327205.1). NCBI lineage: Eukaryota > Metazoa > Chordata > Chondrichthyes > Squaliformes > Somniosidae > Somniosus > Somniosus microcephalus. The sequence goes on along the minus strand of NC_140996.1, from coordinate 30,507,536 downwards.
TTATCAATAAGATAATACCCACATCACAATGTTTGCATTCAGAGGATTGTAGAAAACCACATTGGGTCATCATTTCCTGTCAAGATAACGCTGAGGCTGACAGCGCGCTGTTATTTATGCGCAAATGGTACAGCGACTTCAGGCGAGTAGCAGCTATCCGGCTAAACTCAAATATTCAAAAGTTGCTGTCCGAGTTCCGCCGCTCCGCCATTAGCTTCGCAAAAACTGCGTCTCGCTGTCTGGCTCACCATTGAAATGCATGTGTGAAGCTGTTGTATTTACATGGTAGATACAAACTAAACTCGCCAGAAAAAGTTAAGTCTTGTCCATTTCAGTCTAAGTATTTTTTTAATGATGTGGTAAGTGTTAATTACTGCCAGGCAATCTCTCTGGCACTGAAAATTAACTATTACAAGTGTGGAGTCTCATTCCTTCAGGTTTTAATTGTTGTTGGAGATTTTAAAAATGTAAAATGTATAAGTTTTACTTTTCCTTTAAGTCTCTTTTTTTCTCCCTCTTAATCCAATCTATCTTTCCCTCTCTGTATTTCTCTTCCTGTACCTGATTTGACATTGAATTCACCCACTCTAATTTACGCTTCCTCCTCAGTCCTTGCGCTGGTAATTTCACAATCTTTCAATCCGATTGGTTAAAGAGATACACAGTTTCTTGCCCTGGTCACTCAGGTCCCAGATGCCCTGTTTCCCTCAATGCGCCGTTATCAGCTCGCACTTTCAGCAGCTGGCCACGCAATGGCCCAGTAATTCCTGTCGGGGGCTTGCCGCGCGTGCAAGCCCCCGATGTGCGCTCACCCTGCGCGCCGACATCTGAAATCTGGCCCGCAGTGGCTTTCCTGTCAGTGGCCCGGTTCTGATCCCGGCACGCTGTGCTAACCTGACCCAGCGGCGTAGTTAGTGCGATGTGCCAGCTGGGATCAGGTGAGCACTGTTCAGCCAATCAGGGGAGGGGAAACTTCATTCATAAGTTTGATAGTAAAGACTGTCAAACTCATGAAAAGTACTGCACCCCAAAACACTACTTAAACTTTAAATAAAATTTTAAAAAGCATCCCAATAATTAAATTAACTATGAATAACTTTAAAAAACTATTTTAAACAATTAATCAAATTTTTGAAAAAAATAAATTTTTAAAAAATCGGGGCTAAAACTAAACTTACCTTACTGTAAATTCTTTAAAAATAACAAACCTGTGGGGAAAAAAAATTCTAAATTGTACTAAAAGCCCACTTACCTGTAAAACTAAGTACTTACGTCTGGTTTTTCCACGCGTAAAAAACAGAGGCCTTTACACTCGGGCAACTCTGAAATAAAAAAGGAATTTCACTGCGCACGCGCTGCCTGTGCAGTCGCACGCGCTGTGCCTCTGAACCCCTTCGTTCAGAGGACTGGAAATGCCGGTTTCCCCCGCATGCGCTGTGCATGCTGAACACGGGCATTTCCTCCGGCCAGACGCGTGAGTACCCCGACCGTACTCACGCGTTCAGAGAGGAATTACTGGGCCAATATATTAAAAACCCTAAACGTGCAAGGGCAAGTCTAACTATTGGCAGACGCTGTTAGATGCCCCACCACAGCAAATTATGGCCTATTGATAATGTGATAAGTTAAGAGAACACATTCTTAATAAAAAGCTAAGATAAAAATGTGAAAAGTAGATTGTAAACATTCGCAAAGCAACAGCTGTAAGGTCTGCTTCAGAACAAACTTGCTGTACTGACCAAGACAAAGGCTTTGCAGTTGGGTTATTGGACATCCTGTTCTAGCAATGGGGCCCACCCAAAGGCACTCCAATATTTTCATACCTGCACTTTAAAATAATAAAATCAAGAAAATGATAAACTCAAGTAACACACCACTTAGCCTTGATGTTCCAGGTACTGATGGAAATAACTTTCCACCAACCATCATAATAGCAAGAAATCAATAATAGTTTATGTGCATTGGTGGCACACAAATAGAGAGACATCTGGCTTGCTTTGTGTACATGATAGCATTTTCTAAAGGGACACATTTTAATATTGAATGAAGTTCATTTATTTACATGTTAATCTGAAATTGTTTCATTTGTATTACTTCACGTACTGAATTTGATTCAACACTTATCGCTATCAGGTTGATTCTAGAGAATAGTTAGAAGGACTCCAGACCCTGCAACAAAAAAGCCAGTCACCTTTAGGGCCTTTTTCACCTTGATGCCTGCCACCCCTACACACTTCCCACCCCCCGCACTTCCCCAACCCTGATCTGAGGTAGGCCCAAGCGCAAGCCCCATGGCTGGCTTGTTCGAGGGTCCCTGCATCTGGCTTCGCTTCCCAGGGTAATGACAGGAAAGTGAGGCGAATAGGCCAGAAACTCCCCTTCCCTCCTCATTTCCATGGCAGCATTTGGCCTGTGCCTATACAGGTGCAGAGTCTGCTCTACCCCTAGGGAAAAGCTTCAGAAACCCTAGGACAATACAAAGCAGGTAGAGACATGGTGTGACAGGTCTCTGCTCCGTTTTATTCTGACCTCTGCACCCGGGCAATAGGCTGTCCTCAGATGCTGCCTCCAAGAAAACCGGCCGCAAATATTTTTAATCCTATTTAATTTTATTTGTCATCTTTTCCTTTCCTTTTACGATGATCCAGCTTCTCAGCTTCTGCATGCAGACAAATCCCTAATCATGAGCCAGTCACATTTGTGATCCATGCATAAAATGGCTTGGCATTTATCAAGTATTTATCAAGATTCAATTGTATCTGTTGAGACAGAAAAATGCCTTAAAGTGTGTTTAAAATGTCACTAGGCCTACAAAATTGCTATTTATTTTAATGAACTACTGCTCTTGAAGCAGTTTGCATTAGCTTTGTACAAAATATACAAGGTATGAAGATATAAATACAAGTTGTTGTTGTAGTAATTAAAGATTTCCGACTTCAACAGTTACCTTCTTGCCACTTCAGAACTGAAATGGAAACTCAGGGCTTTGAATTACATTTTTGCACACACAGCTGGCTTGAATGCATCTACAATATAAGAAACAAAACATAATGGCCCGGATTTTGCAATCAGCAGCGAAGTGATGGCGCTCGCCGCTGACCTCGAAGAAAGTTGCCCACAGAGATCTAACGATCTCTATGGTGTCGATTTCACCTCTCCCGCCGTTAGTTTGATTCTGGCGCCAAGTCTAGGGCATCTGCTGTGTCCAGCAACAGTGATGTCATCAAGCTGGCTCAGCAGCCAATCACATTGAAGAATTCTCACAGACAGCAAACCAGGAAGTAAAACGCATTGATTATCCTTCACTTTTTAATCATTTTACAGAGAGTGAAATAAAGATTGGGACATACACATGGGGTTAAGGTAAAATCTGAAATATAAACAAACTTAATTTTTTAAAATTATATTAAAAACCAAGGGAGTGAAATTCAGTATCTTCCCGTTTGCGACACTAACTTTTGAAAGCTTTTTCAAAATTCGGTGTTTGCGCCCCAGGAAGAAAGTGGAGCGCTAAATCAAGTGCTCTGCTTTCTTCCTGGATTGCTAAAGGATGCAGGCGGGGTAGCGCTGCATGATATCCCATGCAGCATCGCCACAATCTGAGGCTCCTTCCCTCCCTTAAAGGGAAGGGCCATCACTGCAGACTCTGCATTGGGACCAGTTAGCTGGCCCCCGACGGCAGTCGCGATCCGGTCCGATCAACCCCATGCACTCCAGCAGAGCGCCGGGCTGATCGATCGCGGCCCAGGAGCAATCAAAAAAAAATCAGTTGTTAAAATTTTTCTCCGATCCGCGCCAACATTCCCTTTTATTTGCACCTCCAAAGCCCCCGGCCTCCCGAACAACGCCTCCTGCAGCTGTCGGTGTTTTTGCCCAGCGATGCTGCAGGGTTTGGAACCGAAGTTCGGGTCCGGAGCGCTACCGGGGCGATGTGCACGGCAATGATGTCACGGTCTCCGGGCTCAGGAGATTGTGGCGCAAAGTGTTACCGCCATCGTAAACCTCTCGGCCAATTTAGCGGGAGTCGTTCAATCCACCGTGCCCGATCGGTAAGTGTTAGCGCCCTGTTATCACCCCCTACCCCCACCCCGAGGCGATAACAGGAGACACTAAGGTACCGAATTTCTCCCCTGATGGATTTTTTTTATCATAATGGAAAAATTTGACATTTCGCAAATATTAGATTCGTTTTTCAGGGCCAGAACTGTTGTTCAGCTGTAGTAATGGCTCAGTACACTGTCAAAAATCCAGTTACAACTCATTGAACAACCAGGGGCCACAGCTTCAGGATAAAGGGTAGGCCATTCAGGACTGAGATGAGAAGACATTTCTTCACACAGAGGGTGGTGAATCTTTGGAATTCTCTACCCCAGGGGGCTGTGGAGGCTCAGTCATTGGGTATACTCAAAACAGAAGTCGATCGATTTCTGACCAGTAAGGGCATCAAGGGATATGGCGATAGGGCCGGTGAATGGAGTTGAGGCAGAAGATCAGCCATGATCTCATTGAATGGCGGAGCAGTCTCGAAGGGCCGAATGGCCTACTCCTGCTCCTATTTATTATGTTCTTATGTTCTTAACTTTTTCAGGGGTTTTAAACAGCGATATTACAGTGTAAAAGGTTCTCGTCAGTTCAGTGATTTCAATTGATTGCCGGCTGCCGGGAGTTCAACAGCGCAGCCTGTGGAGGAGCAGGGAATCACTGATTCTGGATTTCCGCACTGAACTGGGCACATGCGGGCGGCAGTAGTTGCCGTCAGTTTCACAGTTTTAATGACGGCGAACACTGACAGTTTCGCTGTCATTACAACTGCAAATTCCGGGGCCATTTTCTGTGATGGGTCTGATTGGTGCTCTGCTGAACCTACTGTGATTGCATCAAGTCAAAGAACAGGAGAAATGAAATAAAAATGAAATATCCTGCGTGGACAGAACAGGTCCATGCACATGTGAAAAGAGAAAAGATGGGTTAATGTTTTGGGTGTGGTCCCTTCGTCAGAACAGAGAATGATGGGCACATTATAGGATTTAGGAACCCAATCGATTCTAATGGCCAACTCATTTTTTTTTCATGCTGTTGCAAAGATTTTTGTTAAGCAAGGCTATTAAGGGTTACAGAATCAATGTAGGTAGAAGGAGTTAAGATACAGATCAGCCGTGCTCTAACTGAATGGTGGAACAGACTCGAGGGGCTGAATAGCTCATTCCTTTTCTTATGTTGCTTGTATGAGACTTCTTAAGTAAGCCTGCAGTGAAAATTCATCCACATAACTAATGGTCTCCAAAACAGCAGAATCATCTTTGTACTGGGACTAACCCAATGGACCTATGTATAAATCTCACCCAACATGGACCAGCAGTCGGTAATGCAGATACTTGGGCCATGGACTCATCTAAGGCTGATAAGTTAATTGTAAGAATTGGCACAAAAGGAAGGCTTAAGATCAGAATTTAACTTATGAGATTTTTCAGACACATAGGCAGAACTAAGACTTTAATATACAAACTTATTTCTGTAGTGAATGGTGAATAGAGCGGACCAGATAACGATATTATAAAGTTACGTTGTAAATAAATGACAAGCTGGAAATAACTTTGTATAGGACATGGTTTAGATTAGATTCTAATGGTAGTCAAGGAGCTGAACTGGCCACAGAAGAAAGTCAGATGCTTGAACTGTCTCAAGCTGGAGAGCTGGAATACCCAAGTGTGACAGTCAGGATTCATACTCCAACAGGGTGAAGTCAGGTTCCGAAAACTGGGAACAGGAGCCAGGGAGTGGCATAGAGACCGAACACGTTGACAAGAATGGTGTGGAACAAAATGGACATGGGGCTGGACAATTAAGAGTGTCAGGTGCGACCCAGTGGGCAGCCCTCTTGCCTCTGGGTCAAAAAATTGTGGGTTCAAATCCATGAGACTTGAACACAAAATCTAAGTTGGAACTCCAGTGTATTGCAATTGGCCCCCTCCCTTTCTTCTCCCCATCTCATACTTACATTCAGGCTGCTGCTGGGGAGGCAAACAGCCCAATATTCATACTCATACAAAAGGCAAGCTCCCTGTGCAGGTACAACTTGACTGCTGCTGTGCTGATATATTTTGTGCGCCTCATTTTGGAATGGTCCATGACTGTCTGTCTATTGAAAATCGTGCTCCAGGCCCCTAAAACCTCAAGAAGGTACCTATTAAGTGAGTGTGTGTGTTGCCCCCCATCCTACACAACGTTTCCCAAGCCTGGGCGAAGGTCCTTCTCCCCCACCCCCCCCCTCACTTTCCCCCATTGAGAATCTTTACCAGGCACATCAGAAGATGACCTTTCCGAGCATATTCTAATGGTGCTTGCTGTTCGTGACCTTCCCAATCAATTAACCTCAAATAGACCTTGCTGACCCCACCTTCCCCCTCCCCCGAGAGACTTATCCCCCCTGGCACCCTCCCCTTCCCCCTCACCATTGTGTCAGCTGTGGCTCACTGGGTAGAACTCTCGCCTTTAGAGTCAAAAGGTTGTGGGTTCATGTCCCACTCGAGCACAAAAATCTGTGGTGACGCTCCAGTGCAGTACTGAGGCAGTGCTGCACTGACAGAGTTGCCGTCTTTCAGATAAGACGTTAAACCGAAGCCCCGTCTCCCCTCTCAGGTGAACGTAAAAAATCCCGTAGCACCATTTTGTAAAAGAGCAAGGGAGTTCTCCCTGGTGTCCTGGGCAATATTTATCCCTCAATCAAACATCAAAAACAGATACAATAGCAAAATACTGCGGATGCTGGAAATCTGAAATACCAACAGAAAAAGGTGGAAAAACTCAGCAGGCCAGGCAGCATCCGTGGAGAGAGAAACAGGGTTAACGTTTCAGGTCGAAGACCCTTCATCAGAACAGATGATCTGGTCATTACCTCATTGCTGTTTGTGGGTTCTTGCTGCGCGCAAATTGTCTGCTGTGTTTCTGCCATTACATCTGTGACGGTACTTCATTGGTTGTAAAGCACTTTGTGATGAAAGGTGCCATATAAATGCAAGTCTTTCTTTTTATTAATAGTAGCCACATTTTCTGACTATTATACTGGTGCTGAGGAAACTTGTCCGCTACAGCATGTGTCAGAAAATGATGAGCAATACGCCTGCAATTTTCTGAAATGCGCAAGTGGCAGGCAAGGTTCTTCACAACAACAACAACTTGCATTGATATACTGCCTTTAACGTAGCTTTGTCGAAGAGGTAGGTTTTAAACAGCATCTTGAAGGAGGAGCGAGAGGTGGAGAAGTTGAGGGTGGGAATTCCAGAGCTCAGGGCCTAGACAGCTGAAGGCACAGCCACCAATGGTGGAGCAAAGGAAACCCAGGATGCACGAGAGGTCAGTGTCTGCTCACAAAATTACCCCCAGTGTCTTTGCACACCATGACTAAGATATACTGATCAAAGATTCTCTCTGGGAGGCACCAGCATGTTTTAATTTATGGGGTTATGTGTAAGAATGAGTGTCTTTAGTACAATTGATCACGAGCTCTCTCTCACTAGTTGAAAACAGATGATTTTTTTCCCATAGCCAAAATAATGTACCTCAAAAAAACACCAAAACTGCTCTGGAGACAGTATACTCATCAATTTATGTAAAGACTCATTGGCCTAGAAATTGGGCTGCATAGCACCCATTTTCCAGGTGCTGTGTGGTCTCTCAAGTCCCCAAAATGAAGGGCAGGAAACGCTCGCATACTTCTGACCAGAAGTGCGCCGGGCGTCATATTGGGTAAGGACAAACAAGAGGCGTCCTTTACCCATGCCTGAATCAGACGTTAGATCCTTTGCAATATGCAAATAAGGAGACTAACGCCTAATTGAGTTTCCCACTGCAAGATTGGTTTGCCCTGAGGCAGCCAGCGACACCAGCGGTTGCATTCAGGGAAACCAACCCTGTAGAAAACCTGCAACAAAAAAGGCAAGTTACTTACCTCTGAAAGTGGAGCTGGGAGACAATCTCCCTTTCCCACCATGGCCCAGAAATGCCCGATCGCCCTCCCCACCAGTCCCAACTTAGGCCACAATCCCGCAGTCCGCTGCCAGCTGAGGCTATTCCCTCCCCCCTCCGCCCCGCCCCCACCACCGCGGCCACCAATCACTACTCCGCCCAGGTCTGCGATTCACCCAAGGCCCACAATCCCTCCAAGGCCTGCGATCCCCCCGCCCAACCCCAGAGGCCAACACCTACCAATGGGCCGCTGCGGTATTAGCAGTGGCCCAAACTTCCACCACTTATCTTCCTGGCCTCCTCCCGCAGCGCCGTTCCTATGCGAATAAAATCTGAGGCCCAGTATCTGGGGCTCCTCGGACCCTACCATTCAAGCGCAGGATTAAGTATCACACGCATGGGAGGGTGGGGGGAGAGCGCCCAAAAATGAACGTCATTATTTCTAGACCACTATTTCCTCAAACATTTCAGAAAGAAACCCTTCTACAAAAGGGCCTTCAAGTCACTTAGATATAAATGTAATGTTATATTTTTCGTTTTCAGAGGAAGCACGTTTCTTCCTGCAACTGTCATTGGTAAAGCTCATTCACAAACCTTGCTAGCAATTCAAATGTTGTTACCACCAATAGCTCTGGATTTGTGCAAAAATCTGTTTAGACAGAGTTAACAAAAAGTGCTTGTGTGTGCGTGCGTGTGCGTACGTCTCTGTGTGCATGCATGTGTGTGGAATAAGACAACTTGAAATAGAAATGATTGTAGCTTTTGAGTAAGCCCAAGTCTGGAGGCTGAAAGCAATTTAACTTCCTGCAATCTGCCATTAATCCTTTCATTCTGTTGAAAAGCCAGCGTATAACAGGCCTTTTCAATACTTACTTCTTCCAGCGGAAGGATGTGTGTATGAGGACAGGAGATTCTTCAGCTGCCTTCATTAGCTGTTTCCTATGGAAGGGCAAGGTCAGTCTCAGGGTTCAACAGGCAAGACACTAGCACAGATTGACCTGATGTTTCTACACACTCCGATCATGGGGCAATGTGATGGGTGAGACTAATAGTCTTGGCATGTGATGTTTCACCAAGAACATTAAACCGACCCTTTCTTTTTCTGGATTTATTGAGGGTGTACATGTCTATGTAGGGCACTATATCTCATGTTTGAACAGTGTCACAGTTCTGGGCACACCTTTTTTAGACCTTCTGTAACATCATGTGTAATGAAAGACAGGAAAAGAAATTCAACTTGCGCCGAAAATGGACGCAAAGTGGGCACAGATGTTGATATGTGCAGCAAATGACGTCGGCAAGAATCAGGAGCCAAACTGGTGCTTGTGCCTCATTTAAGTATGATTGGCGATGTGCCAGCACTACGCCTGCTGTTTATTGGCAGCTTGCCAATTGGGGGTGGAGGGGGCTGAAACTTTGGGCGTCAGTAACACTATTTAAAGGCAGCCTGCACCTCGAAAGGGGCGGCGCACTTTGGCTGTCTTGAATCATAAGCCTCAGTCATTGCTCTAAAGTGGCGATGGCGGCTAAGAGAAGTTCTATAAGGGTGCCTCGATTTTCAGATATTGCTCTGGAGGTCCTTGTGGAGGAGGTGACCAGGAGGAGGGAGCTGCTCTTTCCAGCAGATGCGTGTAGGACACTAAGGCAAATAGCTTGGCAGCAGTGGTCAGAGGTACCAGGGCAGCTTAATGCAAGGAGTATTGTGCCCAGTTCCTGGTTTCAATGCCACAAAAATCTCAATGATCTGACCAGAGTTTCGAAGGTAAGACTCCTACTCACATCTCTCCTACTCTCTGCTTAGCGCTCCCCCGCTTCTCTTCATTCTCCTCCAATTACAGCAGCACACTTCACTGAATCTCCTGCTGCTACTACTTACACACTTTGCAACTGCTACTGTCCCCACAATTACTTCCCTCACTTCCCCACATCTGTGGCATCTTTCACACACCATCCACGTTATTCTAGCCTGACATGCACATCTTTACAACCTTTTCAGCAGGCCACACATTAACACACTCCCTTTTTTCTTGTAGAACAAGCTGGCACACAATATCAGGGACAGAACAGGAGAAGGCTCTGTCTCTATAAGTCCTGTGCTCATTGGAAGAGGCTGCACTGGAACTCGTGGGCAGAGCGTACGTCAGGAGTGTCACAACTGGTGAGGCTGGAGGATATGCTCCGCAGGGTATTTGACCATCTTACCAACCTTTCCTCTCTCCATTACGCACTCTACAGGACAAAATGGTGCTACTTTGAGCTGTCATTCATCATTCCCTGCTAACCCTTGTGACTAACTGCTAACCCTTGTTCCTCTCTTCTCTTTCCAGTCCATCGCAGATAATGGGCCCAACTGCAGCAAAGGAAGAGGAGGACAGTCCTTTTGAAGGCATACTGTGTTTTGCAGGCACCAAGTCAGAAACTGGATGGTCACATAGTTTAGAGGGTTTAGAGATTCACTAAGTGAAAGTGTGCAGGAGCAAGGGCAAGGGTTAGGATGGTCCAGGAACCAGTTTGCTGGACGGCGAGCCCACATCCAAACCCTACTGCAGAGAGCAGTGATGTTGACTTCAAAGGTCCAGCTTATAGAAGAAGACTGATGACTGCGCACCCCCAACTGCACATCTCAGTGCATTGGACTACCAGCCAGTGAGCCTGCACACCATGCCGGACAGTATGAAGGAGTCCATGTCCAACTTGTGTGGGTTCATCAAGAAGGTCATGGAAGCAATGCAGTCAACCATAGAGACTGTGGACTTCTCTATACACACTACAGCAGGGCCTTCAATTATGGAGCACTGGTGGCAGCTCCAACTGATTCAGTGGAAGCTCAGGTTGCTGACTTTGCGCGTCTGGGTTCCAATATCTCTTCCAACTTACAAGGCATGAAAAAAAGCATTGATAAGGGCTTCCAAACCATTACATTACTCCTGCATTCTGTTCTCTTGCAGAGCATTAGAAATGTTGAGGTGTAGACCCATGCCAGTGGCAGAGGCGCCTTGGGAAAGGAAGAAAGACTTGCATTTATATAGCACCTTTCACAACTTCAAGACGTCCCAATGCACTTTACAGCCAATGAAATACTTTTGAAGTGTAATCACGGTTGTAATGTAGGAAGCATGGCAACCAATTTGCAAGCAGCAAGATCCTACAAACAGCAATGTGATCATCTGTTTTGGTGGTATTGTTAAGGGATAAATATTGGCCAGGACACCGGGGAGAACTCCCCTGCTCTTCTTTGAAATCGTGCCAAGGGATATTTTACATCCTTCTGAGAGAGCAGACAGAGCTTCCGTTTAACGTCTTATCCAAAAGACAGCACCTCCAACAGTGCAACACTCCCTCAGTACTGCACTGGAGTGTCAGCCTAGATTTTGTGCTTAAAATGGGGTAGGACTTGAACCCATGTCTTCTTTGATTCAGAGCCAGAGTGTTACCAACTGAGCCACAGCTGACACCATTGGAAAGACACAGGCTGTCCTCCCTCATTAACAACAAATCTGCTCCCCACCAGCCGCACAACCAGAGCCTTTGTTGGTGCCAGACAGCCAGCAGGCCAGACTGCTCAGCTGCCAGTGAGATGCTGTGGCCTGTAGCTGAGTCCTCTAAAGCCAGAGATCCTCAAGGCCACCCACCACAACCATCTGAAGCATCCCTAGTTCATGAGCTGCAGCCACTGGGGTAGCACTTTGTAGGAGAACCAGAATAGGTGCTTAAGAAAGGCACTAGGGGTTTGTACAAGGATGTCCATCTTGTTTGTTCCCAACTGAAAAATGAACGGTTTGCAACAGCAATACCATGCTGACATTTAACTTGAGGGCATTCATCTGGAGGGTGTAAGGAATGTTTCTGCTGGTAGGAGGGATTATTGGTGAGGGGGTGAGGAAGAAGGGATGATTCAGACAAAGCGCTCCTTGATGATTGACCCTTAGTGTTAGGGGGATTAAATACGTGGGGTTACGGGGATAGGGTGGGATATGTGTTGGTGTAGGGGTTATGGGGATCGGGTGGGATATGTGTGGGTGCAGGCTCGATGGGCCGAAATGGCCTCTATCTGCACTGTGGGGTTTCTGTGATTCTGTGATTTCTGTGATTTGCTGCCAAAAAACTCTGGCAGCTCGCAGGACTGGTGGCTCTTGTTCTTCCTCAGCATCCATGGCATCCTGCTGATCTTCTTGTTCCTGCACCTCCACCTCTTTCTCTCCAGGTGGCTCTAAGGGCAGCCCTCTCTACAACAATAACAACTTGTATTTATATAGCACCTTTCGCATAGTAAATTGTCCCAAGGCGCTTCACAGGAGCGTTATCAAACAAGATTTGATACCGAGCCACATAAGGAAATATTAGGGCAGATGACCAAAAGCTTGGTCAAATTGGTACGTTTTAAGGAGCGTCTTAAAGGAAGAAAGAGAGGTAGAGAGGTGGAGAGATTTAGGGAGGAAATTCCAGATATTGTGGCTTTGGCAGCTGAATGGCACGGCCACCAATAGTGGAGCGATTAAAATCAGGGATGCTCAAGAGGCCAGAATTGAAGGAGCACAGATATCTTCGAGGGTTGTATGGCTGGAAGAGGTTACAGAGAAATGGAGGGGCGAGGCCATGGAGAGATTTGAAAACAAGGATAAAAAATTTTAAATGGAGGCGTTGCTTAACCAGGAGACAATGCATTTCAGCGAGCACAGGGGGGATGGGTGAACGGGACTTGGTGTGAGTTAGAATACAACAGCAGAGTTTTGGATGACCTCAAGTTTACAGAGGGTGGAAGATGGGAGGTATTATGTCCGTGTATAATTGAGACACGGACAGCAGGAGTTGATTTAAACAAGTCTTTACTGAATGGAGTCAATCGGGAAACTGAAACTACAGAGGCTTGCTAGCGCCTTTTATACAGGGGTGGTCACTGCCGGTACTGCAGTCTGAGACCAGTTATTCCCTTAAAGGTACATACACAACAATTCCTCCCCTTTTAGATAAACAGTACATAACATTCATTTAACAACTAAATGATAACTAATTACAATCACAATTACGGTTGCTGGATACATTGGTTGAGGTTAAGCAATTATAAGTTCAGTCTTTGAGGAGGCTTCCTGATTCTGTCTGGATAACGCCTCTTTGGAGTATCAGGTTCTTCTGGCAAGGTTGAGTCTGGATCCATGTCGTTGTTTGGTTCATCTGCTTCCAATATCACCGATTCTGCGGTAGCTGCAATTGGTACGTCGATTTCATTGCCAGGTGTATCAGATCGTGGTGTGGAGTTGACGTTTTCCAGTGACTCTAGAATCTGGTCAGCATGGCATCTTACAATGCTCTCTCCAACGTCCACGGTATACATGAGAGGTCCTTGCCGTGTACAAATCGTTCCTGGCTGCCATTTCTCAGTGCAGTAGTCCCGGGCCAAAACAGGTTGACCTATCTTAAAACTCCTGGTCGGCCTTTCATTCATATTCTGAAACTGCCTGTTCTCCACATCTCTTCGGACGTTTGGCTTAACCAAATCCAAGCTGCATCGTAGTCTTCGATTGAAGAACATCATGGCTGGAGTTTGGTTGGGAACCGCATGTGTCGCATTCCGGTAGGCAAACAAGAAGTTGTCCACCTTGTGTTGTAGGGGTATATCTTCAATACACATTGCCTTGATAGCCTTCTTGAATGTTTGAACAAACCTCTCGGCCAATCCATTAGTGGCTGGATGATATGGGGCAGATGTGTAATGCTTAACACCATTGTTCTTTAAGAACCTCTGGAACTCTTCAGACACAAACAGTGGTCCATTGTCAGAGCAAGTCTGTTCAGGCAGCCCATTCCTGGCGAATATGGTTCGTAAAACTGTGATAGTTTTTTCTGTGGTGGTTGAGGACATTTTTATTACCTCTGGCCACTTTGAATGTGCATCCACCGCAATTAAAAACATCGAGTCCATGAAGGGACCAGCAAAATCAATGTGCACCCTTTGCCATGGAGATGAGGGCCACTCCCATGGATGTAGAGGAGCTTGTGGTGGGGCGTTTTGGACCTTCTGGCATCCTGTACAGCTCTTGTTCATCTCTTCGATTTCTCTATTGATTCCCGGCCACCACACAAACGCTCTGGCTAAGTTCTTCATTTTTACCCCGCCCAGATGACCCTCATGAAGCTCATTGAGCATTCTGTCCTGCAATTTGGGTGGAATTACTACTCTGGATCCACACATCAAGGTTCCTCTGCACACTGACAGCTGTTCTCTTCTCGGCGAGAATGCTGGCAGCAGTTGTTCGCCATGTGCTGGCCATCCCTTCACCGTTAAATCATAGACCCGTGATAGTGTCGGGTCATTCCGTGTTTCCTTTTCTATGTTTGCATTCGTCACAGGGAGACATTCGACTATGGTCGAGTGGAATATCTCCATTGGATCCACTGCAAGGTCTTCTTCCACCGTCGGCAACGGTCGGCGCGACAATCCATCAGCATTCCCATGCTGTTTAGTTCCTTTGTACTCGATGTCATATTGGTGTGCCCCTAGGAAAAGGGACCACCTCTGCAGCCGTTGTGCTGTCATTCTCGGTACGCCCTTCTGAGGGATGAAAATGGAGACAAGAGGTTGATGATCAGTTAGTGGAGTAAATTTTTGACCGTGCAGGTAGTGATTGAACTTCTTCACCCCCCACACTAGGCTGAGGGCCTCTCTGTCAATCTGGGCGTAGTTACGCTCGGCAGAAGTTAACGAGCGTGACGCAAAAGCTATCGGCCTCTCTGAACCATCAAGGAATTTATGTGACAGTACCGCCCCAATGCCGTAGGGAGACGTATCACACGCCAGTCTGATCGGCAGTGCTGGGTTGTAGTGAGCCAATACTTCTCTTGAAGTGATTAAGTCCTTACTCTTCTGAAAGGCCCGCTTACAGTCATTGCTCCATTTCCATGCTACTCCCGTTTGTAGTACGGCATTCAGTGGGTGCAGAATTGTGGACAAATTCGGTAAAAACTTATGGTAGTAATTCACCAATCCGAGGAATGACCTCAGTTGCGACACATTTTCAGGCGCTGGGGCCTTAACAACCGCTTCAATTTTGTCAGGGGACTTATGTAACCCCTCTTCATCAATCACGTGGCCACAATACGATATCTGTTTCTTAAAAAACTCGCACTTGGGGCGGTTGGCTCGTAGCCCATGTTCCCGTAGTCTAGTGAGCACCTGTTCTAGGTTGTTAAAGTGTTCACTGTCATCTTCACCTGTCACAAGGATGTCGTCCAAGTAACACTGAGTCCCCGGAATCCCTAGCAGGACTTGTTCCATCGCTCTTTGTCATATCGCCGGAGCCGATGCTACTCCGAATACCAATCGATGATACTGGTAAAGACCTTTGTGAGTGTTTATCGTGAGATACTTCCTAGAGGATGCTTCAACCTCCATCTGCAAATATGCTTGTGCTAGGTCAATTTTTGTAAAACGCTTCCCTCCAGATAGTGAGGCGAAGATGTCTTCTATCCTTGGAAGAGGATATTGTACTGTGTGAAGGACTGGGTTCACCGTCACCTTGAAGTCCCCACAGATGCGAACCTTCCTTGGCTCCTCAGACTTATTGCTTAATGTTTTCTTCATGACAGGAACGATGGGTGTCGCCCACTCGCTCCAGTCGACCTTAGACAACATGCCTGCCTTCTCCAGATTCTCCAGCTCTGCCTCGACGGCTGGGCGAATTGCATATGGTACCGGTCTTGCTTTGAAAAACTTGGGAATTGCATTCTCTTCTATTTTTATCGAGGCGGTTACGCCTTTAAGAGTGCCCAGTTCTTGTTGAAATACCTCTTTGGCGTTAGCTAAGATTGTTGACAATCGTCCAGGAGTGACGTCTTCATTTTTTTTACCATCCACCGTCATTGCATGAATGGAGTGCCAATCTAAGCTTATCTTCCTGATCCATTCACGTCCCAATAACGGTGGTCCACCATTTTGCAGTATGTAGAGATACAATTTCCGTATTTTCTTGCCGTTTTATTCAACAGGCACCCTTATTTTTCCTCTGGGGTATACTTTTTGCCCCGTATATGTCGTCAAGACGATGGATGTCTCTCTCAAGGGTACGTGTGAGAATAGCCGCTCGTAGTCTCGTCGATTCATGACAGTTAGCGCTGATCCTGTATCCAATTCCATTTTAACATGGGACCCTGCTATCGTGAGGGTGTCCCAAATGGTTCGGTGATCCTCTTTTGTGATTACATTGTGAAGTTTGAGACAGCTTAGTCTCTTGTTCCCGGATTCACTATCGCTCATCTGGTCTTCGGAACTACTGTCCGTCATCTTTTGTACTTTCTTCTACGGTTCCTTAGAAGCCTTTTTGTTGTCGCTGGTCTTCTTCCCAGACCTGCAAACTCGTGCAATGTGTCCCATCTTTCCGCATTGCCTGCATATTTTGTCCTTGGACCAGCAGTCCTTCTGGTCATGGTTAGTTCTGCCGCAGCGATAACATTTTGCAAATCCCCATGTCATTTCATGGGTGCCGTATTCCTGTGGCTTTTGTTGTATTTCCGCAGCTCCCCTGGCTGCTGCTTCGTACGATACGGCCACGCTGAAAGCCTTATCTAGCGTCAGCTCTTTCTCTGAGAGTAACTTCTTCTGTGTTCCTTCACTCAGGAGCCCACAGACAAATTTGTCCCGTAGGGTATCTGCCAGTCCTGCTCCGAACTGGCAGTGCTTTGATAGCTTGCGTAGTTCCGTAAGGTACTCAGCATTGCTCTCATCTTTATGCTGAGTTCTC
The DNA here is from genome assembly GCF_052327205.1 of Somniosus microcephalus. Taxonomy (NCBI): domain Eukaryota; kingdom Metazoa; phylum Chordata; class Chondrichthyes; order Squaliformes; family Somniosidae; genus Somniosus; species Somniosus microcephalus. The sequence continues at coordinate 30,490,836 of NC_140996.1, read as the reverse complement.
CTGTGGAATTTAAATCTTTCTGCTATCAGCAGCAGTGCAGGGTTTAGGTGTTCCTGTAGGACAGCAACAATTTTGTTAAAACTCTTCGCCTTTGGTTTGGCTGGAGTAATCAGGTCCCGCAATAGGCCGTACGTTCTAGCGCCCATTAAGTTTAGCAATACCGATGCCCTTTTCTCATCGGCTATTTCGTTTGCCTCACAATATACCTCGACTCTTTCCACATACGTGGTCCAGTCCTCTATTGTATTATCAAAGGCAGTGATACAGCCAGTCTTCGGCATCTTGAAAATCTAAAATGGCACCTCCCGCGCTTTGCCTTCTTCCCTGATTTAACAAAATGGCACCTCCCGTGCTTTGCCTTCTTCCCCGCTGATTACAATGGCGCCTCCTGCGCTTTGCCTTCTTCCCCGCTGTTGCTAGCGCTGCTTTCCGCGGTTTCCGTTGCAATCGTTTCCTGTGCGTTTAATATTTCTTTTTTTTTTATTTTCCCGTCGTGGAACAACCCTGTGGGACTCTTGCCTCCCTCTTCTTGGGTCCATACGCTGCCCGGCTTCATAGCACCGCCCGCGCCCTTTGTGCTCCACCCTCTCTCTCTCTCTCCTCTCCCCGACAACGCTGCTCGGCCCCGTTGCAAGCCACCCGCTCGAGTTCGAAGGATCGGTGTACTACCTGCCACCAGCCCGATTAGCTGAAGCACCATCGACAGGAACCAGGCCCCGCTTTCGACAGCTTCTCCAGCAATCTTCAACTCCGCTAACTCAGGGCCGGATGCCCACGGTCGATGTCCGTTTCTACTGCTTCTTTCTTCCTTCTGGCCTCGACCTCTGCTCACTTCGCTTCAGGAATGGATCCCAGGAGGTGGTGCAGACTGTAGGTAAGTTCGTATCTGCTCGTCGCCAATATTATGTCCGTGTATAATTGAGACACGGACAGCAGGAGTTGATTTAAACAAGTCTTTACTGAATGGAGTCAATCGGGAAACTGAAACTACAGAGGCTTGCTGGCGCCTTTTATACAGGGGTGGTCACTGCCGGTACTGCAGTCTGAGACCAGTTATTCCCTTAAAGGTACATACACAACAGAAGGTCGGTCAGGGGTGTGTTGGAATAGTCAAGTCTAGAGGTAACAAAGGCTTGGGCACAGGTTAAAGTTATGAAGCATGCAGCAAATGACAACAAATCTGAAGACTCTCTCGGGGCTATATTGCAGGAAACCTTCAGACCTATCCAGTGGAACCTCTGTTTCAGGATGCTGATGGTTTGCTCAATCGGAGCACTGGTAGAAGCATGACTCTGATTGTATCGTTCCTCTAAATCTGTGGTCAGGTGTCATGAGGCACGTGCTCAGGGGATACCCCTTGTCCACAAGCAGCCAGACTAACACCTGATGGTCTGGGTGGAAGAGAGGGAGGATTGAGGATTAGAGCAGGATAAAGGCATAATGACAACTGCCAGGAAGCTGGGCACAGACTTACATGATGCGCTGCCTGTCGTCACACACCTGTTCATGTATACTCCGGGTTCTTGATTTGGAGCACAGAATGGTGCAATCAATTATGCCTTGTAGCTGGGGGAAGCCTGCTATCCTGGTGACTCCCAAAGCTCTGTCTTCCTGCTGCCTCCACGGGGAAAGTGATGAATTGTTTTCACTTCGCAAAGACCGCATCGTCCCCTGCATGGCCAGCAATGCACTGCAAACAGTCTGGCATTGCTAACGTCAACTGTGGCAGCCTGGAATGATCCTGAGGTGTAGTAATGCAGGGCCACAGTCAACTTTAGAGCCACAGACAATGAAGTGGCCTGGTGCTGGGCTGCAATTGGAGCTGCGGCAGGTGATCCATAGCCTGGTGAAGTGGAGCTGGCAGGCACACTGCTCCTCAGTTAACTGGAGGTGAGATGGCCTGTTCCTGTACACTCACATGGTGTAAGATCTCCCGCGCCCTCTTCTCCCAGCAGCTGTAGGCCTCTGCACTCTGACTCGCTGCTCCTCCTCCTCCTCCTCATCCTCCTGCCCCGATACTAGACCGAGCAGCACGCCCATGTTAGCAGAGTAACTTTGTGCACGAGTCCCTGGGAAGTGATTGTCCTGCATCCCATAAAATAACTCTCCACAACTTGTTAACCCAGCTAGAGCAGCCGGCACAGCCAGATCTAAGCCTAAACATCCACAAGCAGTCTAAAGCAGTTAACCAGAGACTCACCTGAATGCAGCTGAGCATCCCATTAAATAACACTGTTGCAATCTTCTTCCCAACTATTGCTGCCTAGGATTTATGTGTGTTTTGTGTGTTGGGGGGGGGGGGGGGGGGGGAGGGGTTTATAATATAGAAACAGGAGTAGGCCATTTAGCTCCTCGAGCCTGTTCTGTCATTCAATGAGATCATAGCTGATCTGTGACCTTTGGTTAACAAAAATCGATCAATCTCAGATTTAAAATTAACAATTGATCTAGCATCAATTGCCGTTTGTGGAAGAGAATTCCAAACTTCTACCACCCTTTGTGTGTAGAAGTGTTTCCTTACTTCACTCCTGAAAGATCTGGCTATAATTTTTAGACTACAGTTCCTAGGCTCCCCAGCCAATGGAAATAGTTTCTCTCAATCTACCTATCAGTTCCCCTCAATATCTTGAAAATTTCGATCAAATCACCCCTTAACTTTCTAAATTCCAGGGAATACAACCCTAGTTTGTGTAAGCTCGCCTTGTAATTTAACCCTTGGAGTCTGGGTATCATCCTGGTAAATCTACGCTGAACTCCCTCCAAGGCCAATATATCCTTCCTAAGGTGTGGTGCCCAGAACTGCTCACAGTACTCCAGGTGTGGTCTAACCAGGGCTTTGTAGAATGAATGAATACAACACTCGCAAAGTTCAGTTTGGCAGAATGGTCCTTAACCAGTCACAGGACTGTAATTTACATATATTCCTGAGGCTCCCGCTGCTTTCAGGCAGGCACCCTGGATGACTAAAAGTCACCCGAGTCAACATAGCGACTGTAAGATTCGCAAAATTGAACATTGGTCTATTGGCAGAAGAGGCCTTAATTTTAAAGACTGTTTTAAAGGGGCAGAAAAATTTGGCCGCCAGACCCCATGGCCAGCTTTTGGGACACTTTAAAATGGTTCGTGCAGTCCCCAGACAGCTTTTTGTGGATTCAGCCCACAGTAGGTTCTGGAAGACAGTTTCAGGGAAAACGAAACCAGACAGAACCACATACATATGGATTGGATGCAGATCCAGTCAGATCTGCCTGTAGATAAAGGCCATCTAAATGTTTGCCCAGACAAAGGAAAACAGTTTCATATTCATAGGGGGAACATCAAGAACCATTTAAGACATCAGAAGGACATTAAAAACAATACAGGGTCATTCCAGACCAGAGATGGCCGTTACCGGCCATCCCAAAGTAGTTTAAAACATAATAACTACCCCGCTGTGCTACAAGCCCGCCAAAAGTTAAACAAAGACTAACCTTGATTTGGCGGGAGATAAAGGCCTCTTTTGAGAAGTATAACTGGAGTCCCGGGGTAGCCATCGGTAGCTTTGAGCTTTTGCAGCTTTTCCAGCCTGGAGCCTGGAGCTGGTAACTTTTGAGCTAGCTTGCTCTTTCGAGAGCCGTGGAGGAACGTCGATCCGGAGACCAGCCAAAAAGGTGATTCGAGTCTGCGTCCCGCCCCGGGGTAACCATCGGGAGATCATCGACAAACCCTGGGCCGTTGACGAGATGAAGGACAGCAGCCCTTCAGAAGAAACCTATCTGAAAATGGTAAACCAGCTGGGCTCTGCGAAGAAACCTATTTGACCATGATCAAATAGGTGGTCTCCGTCCACGCCGCCGTCCAGGCCCGCCAGCATCCAGCCTGTCCGTGACCTTCACCTCGAGGAAGAAGAGAGAGTGTCACAGCCCGCAGCACTGACCACGTGGAGACAGGTTGCCTGAAAGGATCAAAACGCAGACCTTTTTCAAAACTCTATACTTTCCAACTGGATTGGTGAGCATGTTTCTGGCCCCTCACAATCTGATCTAGATAGGCTTAGGGGGTGGGCATTTAAGGGGTAATTTTAACAATGAGTTGTTGTCCCTCGATGTTCCGTGTGTTTCCCCATTTCGTGATGACTTTTGTAAAGTATAATATGCCTGTACATATCTTAGCCAGTACTGTATTATGATTTGTTTTTCCCTCCCATGTACCTTATTGGCTTGCAGTTTGATTTGTTCCTTTATGCAATAAAGTTTCATTTTGTTTTCATTAAACCCGGTCTATAGAGTTTTCTCTGCCTCAAAGTCCAGTGTATAGAATCTAAGGGGGAGTGGGTCGAACCACTCATGGTTTTACTGTGCAAGAGAGAGAGGCCTCTAGAGAGAGAAACCTCTGCGATCTCTAAGAACCCCTTACAGAAAATGGCAACCACGGCAGGACACTGGCAGCAGGATTGCAATGTATTAGACCCAGGTTTGAATGGACGAAATGTTATGGATGAGAGGATAGCGGATTATGTCTTTGGAAAGGTAAATCTCACTAAACAGTGGATTTCCGATCTCTTACGGGATGGGCGTCCGGTAGACGCAGCCATCAGGTGGACAGAGAGCAAAGAACATAAGAAGTCAGTCGAGAAGGCAATGTGGCTGATGTGCTACAAAAGACAGGTCCAGATTTTGGACAGGGTCATTGCAGCGCAGGCAGCCAGGATCAAAACCCAAGATACAGAGATGGAGGAAAAGGCCATGGGTGGGGAAAAACTCATCACAGCACTTCACGCGCTGAATCAGGAACGCCAAGTTGTAGCCAGCCAACATCAGGCTAGAATAGTGTACCTGGAATGCCAGGTTACTGAGGCAAAGATTCATGAAATGAGAATACGGGAGAAAAACGCCCACCTCGCACAACAGCTAAGAGCACAGGAGGAGAGAGTAGTAGAGGTTAAGGCAGCTTACAAGCTGGCCCTCGAGCATGGGTTTGAGAGCGCAGACCATGGCCCCTGCCAAAAGACCATAGAAGACCTAAGAACGGCCTTGGTTAAGGCAAAAGGCATGGTATGCCTCGTAAGCCCAAAACCAAGTCACTTAGACTTTTTGAAGGAATCCAAAAAACCGATTCCATGCGAAGTAGTTGTGGCACCAGCCACTGAGCCCTCAGCACCGCTGAGCTACAGTGAGGTTTGGCCCAAAGTGGGGGTGGTGGAAGAAAAGGAAGCCGAGGTTGTCAGGGCGAGGCTGGTTCTGGACCCAAGTGCAGAGACGAGGCTTGAGGCAGGTATAAAGTTCAAACAAAGTACTTTACTTAATAAACACAAAGATACAATTACACTTTAGAAGCTCTGACAAGCAACCACTTGGCACAAAGGCTTGTCAAGACTGAGCACAGAGAAGGGGAAAAACAGAACTAATATACTACAAATCACAGGTGAAACTCATAAGCCCAATAACAGTCAATTAGGGATTTAACACAGGGGTAACCACTCATGAAGGTGCCACCTAGGGGTTACTAGGAGAACTAACCGGCACCCTCACAGGACCCCCTCCCCTAGGAACGGCTCCTGACGTTCCTCCTGGACGAGCAGGGTGACGACGGCGAAAATCCCTTATGAGTTCCGGATCCAAAATGTCCCGGGCCGGAACCCAGGAACGCTCCTCAGGACCGAAACCCTCCCAGTCAACCAGGTATTGGATGCTCCTCCTGACCCGGCGACAATCAAGGAGACGACGGACCGTGAAGACTTGCTGGCCGTCGATCATACGGGGCGGGGGTGGAGGTCTAGCCGCAGGAACCAAGGGACTAGTAAGTACCGGCTTGAGGTGAGAGACATGAAATGTGGGATGTATCCTCATCGATCGAGGAAGGAGGAGCCGGTAGGCCACCGGGTTTACTTGCTCCAAAATCCTAAAAGGTCCTATGAACCGGGGAGCCAACTTGCGGGACTCTACATGGAGCGGAAGATTCTTGGTAGACAGCCAGACCTTCTGTCCGGTCCGGAACCGAGGAGCTGGGCGACGGTGACGGTCGGCCTGTACCTTCTGCCGAGATGAGGCAAGCTGCAAGGCGGATCGGACCCTCCTCCAGGTACGACGGTAGCGTTGGATTAACCCCTGGGCAGCCGGCACTCCTACCTCCTTCTCCTGTTCCGGGAAGAGTGGCGGTTGGAAGCCATATTGGCACTCAAAAGGCGAAAGACCAGTGGAGGAGCTCTGAAGGGTATTATGTGCATACTCTGCCCAGACCAGGTACTTGCTCCAGGAGGAAGGATTGGAGGTCACAAAGCTTCGTAGCACCCTCTCCAGATCCTGATTAGTTCTCTCAGTCTGGCCGTTAGATTGAGGGTGGAACCCTGAAGAGAGACTGACGGAAGCCCCCAGGAGGGAACAAAAGGACTTCCAAAACCTAGATGAAAACTGAGGACCACGGTCAGAGACAACATCCAGGGGCAAGCCATGGAGGCGGAAGACATGTTGGACAACCAGCTGGGCGGTCTCCCTGGCCGAGGGAAGCTTGACAAGAGGAACGAAGTGAGCAGCCTTTGAAAAGCGATCAACTACAACTAGGATGGTGGTGAATCCTTCAGATGGAGGTAGCCCGGTGATGAAATCCAGGGCGATATGAGACCAGGGACGGCTGGGAATCGGCAAGGGATGCAGGAGACCAAGCGGAGGTTGTTGGGATGTCTTGTTCTGGGCACAGACGGGATAAGCGGAGACAAAGGTCCGGGTGTCGGCTTCCATAGCGGGCCACCAGAACCTCCTTTTAAGAAACTCGAGAGTCCGACGGATCCCAGGATGACCCGTCAATCGAGAAGAATGGCCCCATTGAAGGACCTGGGTGCGCACTCGACTGGGAACATAAAGTTTATTAGGAGGGCCTCCTCCGGGATCGGCCTCCTGACGTTGGGCTCTTCGCACCACAGTCTCAATCTCCCACACGACGGGAGCCACGATGCAGGAACTAGGGACGATAGGTTCCGGAATCCGGTCCTTTTCCGAGGGGTCAAACTGGCGAGAAAGGGCATCCGGTTTGAGGTTCTTAGACCCTGGGCGGTACGACAGGAGAAAGTTGAACCGGTTAAAGAAGAGTGCCCACCTGGCCTGCCGGGGGTTGAGGCGCTTAGCGTCCTGAATATATATCAGGTTCTTATGGTCGGTCCAGACGACAAAAGGATGTTCCGCTCCCTCCAACCAGTGTCTCCACTCCTCCAAGGCCAACTTAACTGCCAAAAGCTCCCTGTTGCCGACATCATAGTTACACTCAGCTGGCTTCAGGCGACGGGAGAAGAAGGCACAGGGATGAAGTTTTTGGTCCTTGGGGGAGCGCTGGGACAGGACAGCCCCAACTCCAATATCCGAGGCATCCACCTCTACGATGAAGGGCAAGGCGGGATCGGGATGTATCAGAATGGGGGCAGAGGTGAAGCATTGTTTGAGCTCCTGGAATGCCCGTTCTGCTTCAGAACACCAGCTAAACCGTACAGGCGAGCCCTTGGTCAATGCGGAGAGGGGCGCGGCAAGGGAGCTGAAGTTACGGATGAAGCGTCTGTAAAAGTTGGCGAATCCCAGGAACCGCTGAATCTGCTTAACCGACGTGGGACTCGGCCAGTTCAGGACGGCTTGAACCTTACTCGGATCCATCTGGACGCTTCCACCAGAGATAACGTAGCCCAGAAAGGTGACCTTAGTGACGTGAAATTCACACTTCTCGGGTTTGACGAAGAGACGGCTCTCCAAGAGCCTCTGCAACACCCGCCTGACGTGTTGGACATGCTGCTGGGGGGACTTCGAGAAGATGAGAATGTCATCCAAATAAACAAACACGAACTGATTCAGCAGGTCCCGGAGCACGTCATTGACCAGAGCCTGGAAGACAGCAGGAGCATTAGTGAGACCAAAGGGCATGACAAGGTATTCCCAGTGACCGCTCGGGGTGATAAAGGCAGTTTTCCATTCATCCCCCTCCCTAATGCGGACCAGGTTATATGCATTGCGGAGGTCAAGTTTGGAGAAGATGGTAGCTCCCTGTAGCTGCTCAAACGCTGAGAACATCAAAGGGAGAGGATAGCGGTTCTTAATTGTAATTTTGTTGAGCCCCCGATAGTCTATACAAGGTCTGAGACCGCCATCCTTCTTCTTTACAAAAAAGAAACCTGCACTCGCTGGGGAGGTGGAAGGATGAATGAAACCTGTGGCGAGGGCTTCTTTGATATATTCCTCCATCGAAACATTCTCAGGACCAGAGAGAGAGTAGAGCCGACCCCGAGGAGGGCTAGTGCCAGGCAGGAGATCAATCGCACAGTCGTAGGGCCGGTGTGGGGGGAGTGTAGAGGACCGCCCCTTACTAAATACCGCATGGAGGTCCGAATACTCAGGAGGCACCCGAGCAAGATCCAGCTGATCGGCTGACTCGGGAGAGGAAGGACGAGGCAGACTAGGGAAGACCTTGAGACAGTTAGTTGAACATGAAGGGCCCCACTCCAGCACCATCCCAGTAGTCCAGTCAATATGAGGGTTGTGGAGAAAGAGCCACGGGTGTCCAAGAACGAGAGGAAGCTCAGGGGAATCTATCAGGTGAAACTGCAGCAACGCTTGATGTCTCGCCCCCACTTGGACATGTAACACTCCAGTGATATGATGAATATGCCCAGAACCAAGGGGCCTGCCATCGAGGGCCATGACTTGTAAAGGCTTATCCAGGCAGGAGAAAGGAATTTTCAGTCTGTGCACCAGGGTACGGTCAATAAAACAACCCGTGGCCCCGGAGTCAATGAACGCCTGCAGATTGAACTGCTTTCCCTCCCAAGAGAGACGAGCAGGAATCAGGGTTTGGAAGACAGAGGGGTAGAAGAAGGGGTTTGATCAATCCGTATCTTCCCAATCCTCCTGGCTTGTTCCTGGAGCTCTGGGCATGTGGCTCTGAAATGACCAGACAGGCCACAGTAAAGACAACACCCCTCTCTCAATCTCCTCTGTCTCTCAACCTGGGAGAGCCGAGTTCTGCCGAGTTGCATAGGTGTCTCCTCCGTGCTAACAGGTGGACTCGGGGGTACTTGGAAACTCCAGGTCAGATCCGGAACACCAGATGATTTCACCCTTGTGGAAGTAGTGAATCTCCTCTCTCTAGCATGCTCCCGGAGGCGGTTGTCCACTCTGACAGCAAGGGAGATGAGCGTGTCAAGGTCCTCCGGGATCTCTCTGGACGCTAGTTCATCCTTGATAGTTCTGGAAAGGCCGTAAAAAAACATGGAAAGAAGGGCCTCGGTGTTCCAGCGACTCTCCGCAGCGAGTGTGCGGAACTCAATGGCAAAGTCGGCTACGCTGCAGCCGCCCTGGCAGAGATTCAAAAGTCTCTTAGCAGCCTCCCGTCCACTCACAGGGTGGTCAAAGACCTTGCCCATCTCAGCGGTGAAATCGACAACATCAAAGCAGACCGAAGATTGCTGCTCCCAGATAGCGGTAGCCCAGGCGAGAGCTTTTCCTGAAAGTAGTGAAATAATGAATGCTACCTTAGAGCGAGATGAATGGAACATGGAAGGTTGAAGTTCAAAAACCAGGAAGCACTGGGTCAGGAAGCCACGACACTTGCCTGGATCACCATCATAGCGCTCCGGCGCCGGTAGGCGAGGCTCTCGGTAAGTCTGGCGATCGGCGACCGGTGTGGTAGCACCCAAAGGAACTGACCGAAGAGGAACGTCCCGAGCAGAAGCCACAGCAGCTAGGTGTTGAATGGTCTGAGTCCACGTATCTACCTTGTCCGAAATGCCTTGGAGAAGTTGCTCAAGGCGGCCGAGGAAAGCACCCTGAAGGGAGCGAATAGAACAAAGTTCCTCCATCACTGCTGGGTCCATACTGGCTCAGTCTTGCTGTCAGGGCGAGGCTGGTTCTGGACCCAAGTGCAGAGACGAGACTTGAGGCAGGTATAAAGTTCAAACAAAGTACTTTACTTAATAAACACAAAGATACAATTACACTTTAGAAGCTCTGACAAGCAACCACTTGGCACAAAGGCTTGTCAAGACTGAGCACAGAGAAGGGGAAAAACAGAACTAATATACTACAAATCACAGGTGAAACTAATAAGCCCAATAACAGTCAATTAGGGATTTAACACAGGGGAACCACTCATGGCGCGGCGCATGTCGTGGGACGACGTCCGGCTCGCGGTCGATGCCATCGGGGCGGTAAAAGCGATGCTGCCCCCCGGCGCCACAAGGTGCGTCGAGGCGGTTCGGGCACGTGGGGAGATCCCGTCCGAGCTTACTCCCGTTCGGATGGAATTCCTTATCGGCGCCTTGCCCCGAGACTCCCCTCGGGGATCGGCGCCTCACAACTTGAGCCGTCTCGAGGAAATACCCTCCGTGCTTTTTCATTCTGCGCGGAGGGGTTTCCTGTACGGGCTGCTCTTGCACACCTTCCACTTTGCCATCTTCGCCTGCCGTCCGGACACGCCGTGGCGTGCCGTTTTACCTCCGGACGGAGGCGGAGGTCCCCAATGGGGGGCTCTCTATGCGGGAGTCCTCCCTTGTTCTATCAGGGATTTGGCCTGGAGGGTGTTGCACAGAGCAGTTCCATGCAATAGATTTTTAAGTAGGTTTACGGACTCCCAGACCGCCTGTTTGTTTTGCGGTCTGGAGGAGTCCGTCTTTCACGTTTACACGGGGTGTGAGAGGTTGCAGCCCCTCTTCCATTTTTTGAGGGGGCTGCTCCTCAAATTTTGGTTGCACTTCAGTCCCACGCTCCTGATCTACGGTCACCCCGTGCGGAGGGGAGCGGGCGGGTCGGAGGACCTCCTCGTGGGCCTGCTCCTGGGCCTGGCCAAGAAAGCCATTAATTGGTCCTGGCAGCGGGCGAGCGAGGGGGTCGTCCGACCGGATTGCCTCCCCCTCTTCCGTGGCCATGTTCGCGCCCGGGTGGCCCTAGAGATGGAGCACGCGGTGTCCGCCGGCACGCTCGAGCTTTTTCGTGACCGGTGGGCGCCGCGGGGACTGGAGTGCATAATTAATCGGGACAACCAAATTTTAATTTGATTGGTGGAGGGCTATTTAAAAGGGTTATTGGGTTTTTGTCACCTTATTTGTGAATTTGTTTTTTGGTCGAATTAAAAGAGAGGGGAACCACTCATGAAGGTGCCACCTAGGGGTTACTAGGAGAACTAACCGGCACCCTCACAGAGGTGGAACAGGAGGAGGAACAACCCCTGGTAGTACAGCTGGAGCCAGCACCAATGTGTCCCACTCGGCACCAGAGGTATGGTCCCACCGACGCCAATGGCGTGGACGGACCCCACATGAACCAGATCGTGCTGCCCCACGGTGCCCAACAACTCAGGGCGATGGTGAGCCACCTCCCAAAACTCAACAAGAAGGGAGATCCCTCAGTCCATTTCAGGGAGGTAGAGGAGACAGCCGCCATCAATGATTGTGATGATCTTGAGCAGGCGAAGGTGTTACTATTCTCCCTGTATAGTGTAATGTATACACCTTTAAGGGGGGAACTATGTTTTACAGCTCATGTATACTGCAGTACCGGCAGTGACCACACCTGTATATAGCACTGAGTAGTAATCTGTACAGATCAGTTGCAGTGTGAGCTACGTTGAGTAAACACCTGTTGTACCATTCTCCGCAGTCTGTGTCTTATTATACACGGACGCAACATTGGCGACGAGGCAGGTTCGAACCTACCTGCAACTCTGCATCACCTCCCGGGGATTCGTTCCTGGAGATCAGTGGATTGGAGGTCAAGGCCAGAGACTCGGGCGTCGACCACGGGCAACCGCCCAGTCATCCAGCAGAGACTCGAGAATTGCGGGGGAGGCTGTCGAGAGCCAGGCTTGGCTTTCCAGTCGAGGTGGTCCAGTGAAACGGGCTGGCAACAGGTAGTGCACAGACCCTTCCTGGACAGAGGCGGGCTAGAGCCCGACCGAGCGGCACAGCAAAGGGCCGAGCAGCGTCGACGGGGGAGGGAGAGAGAGGGCAGAGCGCACAGGGCGCAGCCGGTGTTCAGGGCCGAGCAGCGTTGGAAAGAGGGAGAGAGAGACGCACAGAAACCTGCGAGGCGCCGCCATTGCCACGAGGACTGCCGAGAGCGGCGTTGGCAGCAGCGCAGGAGAAGCGCGCGAAACCTACAGGGCGCCGCCATTGCCACGAGAACCGCCAGGAGCGGCGTTGGCAGCAGCGGGGGAGGAAGGAAAGTGCGGGAGACGCCATTTTAAGCCATTGGGAGATGCCATTTTAAACCACACCCAAAATGCCGAAGAGTGGCAGTATCACCGCATTTGACAATGAAGTCGAAGATTGGACTACATATGTCGAATGAATAGAGGTGTACTGCAAGGCAAATGAGGTGTCAGATGACAAGAAAGTGTCGGTATTGTTAAATTTAATGGGTGCAAAGACGTATGGTTTATTACGAAATCTAGTAACCCCAACGAAGCCAATGGAAAAGAGTTTTGAAGACATAATAACGATACTAAAGGAACATTTAAACCCCACACCGCTGCTGATAGCAAAAAGATTCAAGTTTCACAAACGGAACCAGCATAAGGATGAAAGCAATGCTGATTATTTAACAGAACTGCGCAAACTATCGAAACACTGCCAGTTTGGAGCGGGACTGGCAGATACCTTAAGGGACAAGTTTGTATGTGGGCTTCAAAGTGAAGGAACCCAGAAACGGCTTTTATCTGAAAAGGACCTTACGCTGGAAAAGACTTTCAGCATTGCGGTATCATATGAAGCAGCAGCACAGGGCGCTGCAGAGATACAACAGAGACCGCAAGAATATGGCACAAACGAAATGTCATATGGAACAGAGAAGTACTATCGCTGCGGCAGAACAACACACGACCAGAATGATTGCTGGTTCAAAGACAAAGTGTGCAGACAATGTGGAAAAGTAGGACACATAGCACGAGTCTGCAGGTCGGGAAAGAAAACCAGCAATAAGAAACCTACCAAAGGAAAGTACAAGAAGGTACATAAGGTGACGGAGAATAGTTCAGACGAACAAAAGAGTGATAACAATTCCGAAAGCAGGGAACTGAGTTGTCTGAAACTACATAATGTGATCACAACGGAGGATCACCGAACCATTTGGGTCACGCTCAAGTTCGCAGGAGTCCAGGTAAAGATGGAATTGGACACAGGATCAGCCCTAACAGTCATAAACCGACGGGACTACGAGCGGCTATTCTCACACATACCCTTGAGAGACACAAAAATTATTTTGAAGACGTACACGGGGCAAAAAGTCTACCCCAAAGGAAAAATAAGGGTGACCGTTATATATAACGGTAAGGAAACACCAAAACTAGACCTGTATGTATTGCAAGATGGAGGACCACCATTACTGGGACGTGAATGGATCCAGAAAATACAACTGGATTGGCATTCCATACAGGCACTGACTGTGGCTGACAAAAAGGATGACGATGTCACTCCTGGGCGACTGTCAAAGATCCTAACTGACTCGAAAGAAGTGTTCCAGCAAGGACTCGGAACACTAAAAGGCATGACAGCGACGATTAAAATTGAAGAAAACGCAAGCCCAAAATTTTTTAAGGCCAGACCAGTACCTTATGCGATCCACCCAGCCGTCGAAGCAGAGCTGGAGAGTCTGGAACGTTCAGGTGTACTGTCCAAGGTGGACTGGAGCGAGTGGGCTACACCCATCGTCCCTGTGATGAAAAAGTCGTTGAGCAGCACGCCTGGGGAACCAAGGAAGGTTCGCATCTGTGGGGACTTTAAGGTAACAGTTGTAGTGTATGTACCTTTAAGAGAGAACTACTTTTACAGCTCCTGTATACTGTAGTACCGGCAGTGACCACACCTGTATATAAGCCCTGAGCAGGGATCTGTACTGTTAGTTTTTAGACTACCCTCATCCAGTAAACACCTGTTGATTGTTAATCTGCAGTCCCCGTCTATTTATTGAAGAACACCATACCTTAATATTCACGGATTTAACAGTGGCGACGAGGTCGATTCGAACGTACCTGCAACTCTGCATTTCCTCCCAGGGATTTGCTCCTGGAGGACAGTGGAATAAAGTCGAGGCCAGAAGCACGGGCGCCGACCACGAGCGACCGCCCAGTCATCCGGCAGAGAGTGAGCATTGCAGGGGAGGCTGTTGAGAGCTGGGCTCGGTTCTCCAGCCACGACGATCCAGCAACAGGCTGGCAACAGGTACGGCACAGACCTTTCCCGGAGAGCGGCGGCTGGAGCCGACCGACAGCACAGAAAAGGCCGAACAGCGTCGACGGGGTAAGAGAGAGGGTAAAGCGCACAGGGTGCAGCCGGGGGTTGAAGACTGAGCGGCGTCGACGGAAAACAAAAAGAGAGAGAGGGTAAAGCACAGCCGGGGTTCAGGACCGAGCGGCGGCAACGAGAGAGGCGCACAGGAAAACGCGCAGAGCACAGCCAGGGCTCAAGGGCTGAGCAGCCTCCGCGGGGGAAGAAAGGAAGCGTGGGAGACGCCATTTGAGCCACGGAGAAGAAGGGAAGTGCGGGAGACGCCATTTTGAGCCAGCGGAGAAGAAGGGAGAGCGCGGGAGACGCAATTTTAGCCAGTCCAAACACACCCAGGGATGCCGAAGAGTGGCAGTGTCACAGCGTTCGACAATGAAGTCGAAGATTGGGCAACATATGTGGAATGCATTGAAGTGTACTGCAAGGCGAATGAAGTGCCAGATGCCAGGAAAGCACTGGTTTTGTTGAATTCCATGGGTGCAAAAACGTATGGCTTACTGCGAAATCTAGTAACCCCAGAGAAGCCAGTGGACAAGGATTTTGAAAGCATAGTGGCAATCCAACAGGACCACTTAAACCCCACACCGCTGCTGATAGCAGAAAGATTTAAGTTTCACAAAAGGAACCAGCATAAAGACGAAAGTAATGCTGAGTATTTAACGGAACTGTGCAAGCTATCGAAACACTGCCAGTTTGGAGTGGGACTACCAGATATGTTAAGGGACAAGTTTGTGTGTGGGCTTCAAAGTGAAGGAACCCAGAAACGGCTTCTATCAGAAAAGGATCTTACGCTGGACAAGGCTTTCAGCATGGCAGTATCACACGAAGCAGCCACACGGGGCGCTGCAGAGATACAACGGAGACCGCAAGAATATGGCACCAATGAAATGTCATATGGAGCAGGGAAGTGTTATCGCTGCGGCAGAACAACACACGACCAGAAGGATTGTTGGTTCAAGGACCAAGTGTGCAGACAGTGTGGAAAAGCAGGACACATAGCAAGAGTCTGCAGGTCAGGAAAGAAAACCAGCAGCAAGAAATCTCCACAGGAGAAGTACAAAAAGGTACAGAAGGTGACGGAGAGTAGTTCAGCCGAACAGAAAAGTGATACAAACTCCGGAAGCAAGGAGCTGGGTTGTCTGAAACTACATAATGTAATCAAAATGGAGGATCACCAAACTATCTGGGTCACGCTCAAGATAGACGGAGTCCAAGTGAAAATGGAATTGGACACAGGATCAGCCCTAACAGTCATAAACCGAAGGGACTACAAGCGGCTATTCTCACATATACCCTTGAGAGATACAGAGATTGTCTTGAAGACGTACACGGGGCAAAAACTCTACCCAAAAGGAAAAATAAGGGTGAACGTGATATACAACAGCAAGGAAACACCAAAAATGGACCTATATATATTGCCAGATGGAGGACCACCACTACTAGGACATGAATGGATCCGGAAGATACAGTTAGATTGGCATTCCATACAGGCACTAATGGTGGAGGCCAAAAAGGATGATGACGTCACACCTGGACGACTGTCAAAAATGCTAACTGACGCACAAGAAGTGTTCCAGGAGGGACTCGGAACACTAAAAGGCATAACAGCGACGATCAAAATAGAGGAAAATGCAAGCCCAAAGTTTTTTAAGGCCAGACCGGTGCCTTATGCGATCCGCCCAGCCGTCGAAGCAGAGCTGGAAGGTTTGGAATGTTCAGGAGTACTGTCTAAAGTGGACTGGAGTGAACGGGCTACACCCATCGTTCCTGTAATGAAGAGGTCGTTGAGTAATACGCCTGGGGAACCAAAGAAGGTTCGCATCTGTGGGGACTTTAAGGTGACAGTGAACCCAGTCCTTCACACGGTACAATATCCGCTTCCGCGGATTGAAGATATTTTCGCCTCGCTATCTGGAGGAAAACGCTTCACTAAGATTGATCTGGCCCAGGCGTACCTGCAAATGGAGGTAGAAGAAGCCTCGAAACAATACCTCATGATCAACACTCAAAAAGGTCACTACCAATACAACCGGCTGGTGTTCGGGGTAGCATCAGCTCCGGCTATTTGGCAAAGGGCAATGGATCAAGTCCTTTTACTAGGGGCGAACCAATATGAAATAGAGTATAAGGGCACGAAACAGCATGGAAACGCTGATGGGCTACCACGCCTACCACTGCCTACTGCGGAGGAAGTACCAGCAGTGGACCCTGTCGAAATATTTTATTCAAATATAATTGCACGCTTGCCAGTAACTAACGCAGATATAGAGAAGGAGATGCGAAATGATCCGACACTGTCTCGGGTATATGATTTGACGGTGAAGGGATGGCCAACACATGGCGACTCAATGTTGCCAGCATTCTCATCCAGAAGAGAACAGATGTCAGTATGCCAGGGGACATTGATGTGTGGATCCCGAGTGGTATTCCACCCAAGTTAACAGAGAGAGTGCTCAATGAGCTTCACAAAGGCCATCTGGGAGGGGTGAAAATGAAAAGCCTTGCTAGGGCTTATGTGTGGTGGCCGGGAATCGATCAACAAATCGCGGGCCTAAAAAAGAGCTGCTCAGGATGCCAGAAGGTCTAAAATGCACCACCACATGCCCCTCTACACCCATGGGAGTGGCCCTCCTCTCCATGGCAACGGGTGCATATTGATTTTGCTGGTCCATTCATGGACTCAATGTTCTCAATAGCCGTGGATGCACACTCGAAATGGCCTGAGGTGATCAAAATGTCCTCCACCACTACGGAGAAAATGATTGCAGTCCTACGGACCATATTTGCCAGGAACGGCTTGCCAGAGCAGATTTGCTCTGATAACGGACCACAGTTTGTGTCCGAAGAGTTTCGGAAATTTATGAGAAGGAATGGGGTAAGGCATAGTGGCAAGCACTGTTGCCTCACAGCGCCAGGGACCCGGGTTCAAATCCGGCCTCGGGTGACTGTCTGTGTGGAGTATGCAAATTCTCCCCGTGTTTGCGTGGGTTTCCTCCGGGTGCTCCGGTTTCCTCCCACAGTCCAAAGATGTGCGGGTTAGGTTGAATGGCCATGATAAAAAAAAAAAAAATTGTCCCTTAGTGTTAGGGGGGATTAAATATGTGGGGTTACGGGGTTACGGGGATAGTGCTTGGGTGAGATGGCTGTCGGTGTAGGGTCCGGGTGCTAGGGTTTGGATGATCAGCCATGATCTCGTTGAATGGCGGAGCAGGCTCGAAGGGCTGAATGGCCTACTCCTGCTCCTAGTTTCTATGTTTCTATGTTTCTAGTACACATCCGCCCCGTATCATCCAGCCACAAATGGATTGGCTGAGAGATTCGTGCAAACCTTTAAAAAGGCAGTATGGGCCATGTGCGATGACGACATTCCACTGCAGCATAAGGTGGACAATTTCCTGTTAGCCTACAGAAATGCGACACATGCAGTTACCAACCAGACCCCAGCCATGATGTTCTTTAACTGAAGGTTGAGATCTCGTCCGGATTTGCTCAGACCAAATGTACGAAGAAATGTTGAGAATAAGCAATTCCAGCACATCAATGAGAAGCCAACAAAGAGCTTCAATGTAGGACAACCAGTGTTGGCCCGCGACTACCGAACAGAGAAATGGCTACCAGGGATGATATGCACACAGCAGGGGCCACTAATGTACACAGTGGATGTTGGGGAGAACATTGTGAGGTGCCATGTTGAGCAGATCCTAGCGTCACAGGAATGAGTCAACCCCATGTCTCGCGTACCTGGTGATGAACCCGACATACCGGTAGCATCTACCCAGAAACAGTAGCATCGGAAGCTGATGAACCAACCGACGACAGGGGGCCAGAATCGCCTCCGCACCAAGAACAAGACACTCCGGAAAGGCGCTATCCAGAAAGGATCAGGAAGCCTCCCCAAAGACTGAATCTATAAATGGACTATTTCAGTTAATGTGCATCTTAAAAGTGTTAATTGTTATTTGAATGTTATGGTACTGTTAATCTAAAAGGGGAGGAATTGTAATGTATGTACCTTTAAGAGAGAACTACTTTTACAGCTCCTGTATACTGTAGTACCGGCAGTGACCACACCTGTATATTAACCCTGAGCAGGGATCTGTACTGTTAGTTTTTAGACTACCCTCATCCAGTAAACACCTGTTGATTGTTAATCTGCAGTCCCCGTCTATTTATTGAAGAACACCACACCTTAAGATTCACGGATTTAACAACAGTGAACCCGGTCCTTCACACCGTACAATATCCACTTCCGCGGATTGAAGATATTTTCGCCTCGCTATCTGGAGGGAAATGCTTCACTAAGATTGATCTGGCCCAGGCGTATCTGCAAATGGAGGTAGAAGAAGCATCAAAAAAATACCTCACAATCAACACCCATAAAGGTCTCTACCAATACAACCGGCTGGTATTCGGGGTAGCATCAGCTCTGGCTATTTGGCAGAGGGCAATCAAACAAGTCCTGCAAGGGATCCCAGGGACCCAGTGTTATTTGGAAGACATCCTGGTCACGGGCGAAAATGACAGTGATCACCTTGCCAACCTGGAGCAGGTGCTCACTAGATTGCAGGAATATGGGCTCCGAGCTAACCGCCCCAAATGCGAGTTTTTAGAAAACAGATCTTGTATTGTGGCCACGTTATCGATAAAGAGGGGTTACATAAGTCCCCAGAGAAGATTGAGGCAGTAGTCAAGGCTCCAGCACCGCAAAATGTGTCACAACTGAGGTTGTTCCTCGGGCTGGCAAACTACTACCATATGTTCTTGCCAAATTTGTCTACAATACTACATCCACTGAACACCCTACTGCAAACTGGGGTGCCATGGAAGTGGAGTGACGAATGTAGACGAGCTTTCTAGAAGAGCAAAACACTAATCACATCGAAAGAGGTATTGGCCCATTACAACCCGGCATTACCAATTCAGTTGGCATGTGATGCGTCACCCTACGGCATTGGAGCGGTGCTGTCGCACAAATTCTCGGATGGTTCAGAGAGGCCAATAGCTTTTGCGTCACGATCACTAACCTCAGCCGAGCGTAACGACGCCCAGATTGACAGGGAGGCCCTCAGCCTAGTGTGCAGAGTGAAAAAGTTCAATCACTATCTGCACGGGCAGAAATTCACCTTGCTGACTGATCACCAGCCTCTTGTCTCCATTTTTAACCCGAAGAAGGGCGTTCCGGTGATGACTGCGCAACGACTACAAAGATGGTCACTTTTTCTAGGGGCGCACCACTATGAGATTGAATATAAGGGCACGAAACAGCATGGAAATGCTGATGGGCTATCACGCCTGCCACTGCCTACTGTGGAGGAAGCACCAGCAGTGGATCCTGTCGAAATATTCCATTCGACTATAGTTGAATACCTACCGGTAACTAACGCTTGTATCGAAAAGGAAACCCGAAATGACCCGACACTGTCTCGGGTATATAATTTGACGGTGAAGGGATGGCCAGCACATGGCGACTCACTGTTGCCAGCATTCTCGACAAGGACAGAACAGCTGTCAGTGTGCCGGGGGACCTTGATGTGTGGATCCCGAGTGGTAATTCCACCCAAGTTAAGGGATAGAGTGCTCAATGAGCTTCATGAGGGTCATCTGGGAGGGGTAAAAATGAAAAGCCTAGCCAGGGCTTATGTGTGGTGGCTGGGAATCGATAAACAAACCGAGGACCTGACCAAGAGCTGCTCAGGAAGCCAAAAAGTCCAAAATGCACCACCACAGGCCCCTCTACACCCATGGGAGTGGCCCTCATCTCCATGGCAATGGGTGCATATTGATTTTGCTGGTCCATCATGGACTCAATGTTTTTAATAGCCGTGGATGCGCACTCGAAATGGCCTGAGGTCATCAAAATGTCCTCCACCACCACGGAGAAAACTATTGCAGTCCTATGGACCATTTTTGCCAGGAATGGCTTGCCAGAACAGATTTGCTCCGACAACGGACCACAGTTTGTGTCCGAAGAGTTCCGGAGGTTCTTGAAAAAGAATGGGGTAAGGCATTACACATCCGCCCCGTATCATCCAGCCACAAATGGATTGGCTGAGAGGTTCGTACAAACCTTTAAGAAGGCAATAAAGGCTATGTACAATGACAACATTCTGCTGCAGCACAAGGTGGACAATTTCCTTTTAGCCTACTGGAATGCGACACGTGCAGTCACCAACTAGGCCCCAGCCATGATGTTCTTTAACCGAAGGTTAAGATCTCGCCTGGGTTTGCTCAGACCAAACGTATGAAGAGATGTTGAGAGTAAGCAATTCCAGCACATCCATGAGAAGCCAACAAGGAGCTTCAATGTAGAGCAACCAGTCTTGGCCCGCGACTACCGAACAGAAAAATGGCAGCCAGGAATGATATGCACATGGCAGGGCCCACTAATGTACACAGTGGACGTTGGGGAGAGCATCGTGAGACACCATGCTGACCAGATCCTAGAGTCACAGGAACAAGTCAACCCCATGCCTTGCCCATACGTACCTGGTGATGAACCCGACGTACAGGTCGCATCTACCCCAGAAACAGTAGCATCGGAAGCTGATGAACCAACCGACAACAGGGGGCCAGAATCGCCTCCGCACCAAGAGCAAGACACTCGGGAAAGGTGCTATCCAGAAAGGATCAGGAAGCCTCCCCAAAGACTGAATATATAAATAGACTATTTTCAGCTAATGTTGCATGTTAAAAGTGTTAATTGTAATTAGTTTGATATTTAATTGTTAAATGAGTGTTATGGTACTGTTAATCTAAAAGTGGAGGAATTGTAATGTATATACCTTTAAGGGGGGAACTATCTTTTACAGCTCATGTATACTGCAGTACCGGCAGGGACCACACCTGTATATAGCACTGAGTAGTAATCTGTACAGATCAGTTGCAGTGTGAGCCACGTTGAGTAAACACCTGTTGTACCGTTCTCCGCAGTCTGTGTCTTATTTTATACGGTTGCAACAGATAGCACAATCCTTCAGTGCCTCTCAGCAGGGAGCAAGAGGGGACAGAAAGGGTATGTGGAACTCAGGGATGAGGTCCTGGAAGTTCTGGGAGTGGACGAAGGTAATCCGTTCCTCCGTGTGGAAGGGACTGTGCAGCTAACTGGAGAGCCCCCACGTGTTTTCGCAGAAAGGCTGTGGCCAGTATATCGGCGCAGCTGTCCGGGCATGCCTGAACGGGCTGCAATGAACGGTGTTCAGCGGGTTCATTGGCTCCGTTGTCTGGTTGCCAACAGCCTGCCGCAGATAAAGGCCCAAGCCAAATCTTGGTTTCACCCCCAAGGTCCCGGTGTCACGGAGGAGACGGTGCTCCGACAGCTCACCATTGCATACAAGAATTGTAGGAGTCAGGAGACACCTCCCTCTAAGGGAAAAGTGCATGAGGCAAGACCTGCAGCCCCAAGTAAAAAGGAGTGGCATCAGGAAGGGAATCGCCCTACCCAAGCCAAGCTCAATTGCTACAGGTGTGGGAAGGATGGACATTGGCGCAAGGACTGTAAAAATCCGTGGAAGGATAATAAGGGAAAATCTCCTGCAGCCCAAGCCCAAGCCCAGACCGCTACCCCAGCACGAGTCCAGGTTCAAGCCACAGCCCTTGCCCTAGAAAGAGGAACCGGTGCAGCTATGGATCCCGCTGCGATAGAATCAATTTTAGAGAAAATGCAGTCTCTTATAATCTCACAGGGGAAGATAGCAGCCACCACCGGTGTGATGGTTCCCTCGGCCCCCTTTGACAACCCACGGAATTGACTAGAGCCAGCGCAGCCTGTCGACCTGTGTCCTCTAGAAAGACATGGACAGGAAGAGACCTCCTGTAAAATGGAGGAATAACTGCGGAGCCAAGTTGCGGAGGCTAAGTTAGTTGAGCAGGCTTTAAGGGAGGAGAACGCTAGGTTAACAGTGAGGGCTGGCAGTTTAGAGGGTCAGCTAAGGGCTTGTAAATGGTTTCACATCAATCAGTGCAAACTGTTTAAGTCGGGTGCAAAACAGCCAACAACTGAAGCCAGGTCTGAGGGTAAAAATCCTCAGCCTGAGGCGTGCAATAAGTCACAGACCACACAGGCTGGAACCGCAGCCTGCTTGAGGGGAGGAGCTGTCCCGCCCACCTGGGAGGTTTCCCCATTGGCCTGGGACTCGGACGGGGAAGAGCCCAAAGACCAGGGCCCTCCCCCTGATCTGAACGCCATCGGGGGGGGCGCCTGAAAAGCTGGGCCCCGCCCCTGACACGATTCTGGAGGAGGTGGAGTCGGAGGACGGAGGTCCCGCCCTCGACTCAAGCTTGGGGGAGGTAGAACTTGGGGGCGGAGATTCTCCACCTGTAGGGACAGGTAGGGAGAAGTCGTCTGCCACAGACCCAAATCCCAAAGGGGCGGAGCCTGAGGGGAGGGAGCCAAAGCCGGCAGTCACAGTGGAGCCACGGGCTGTGAGGGCTAAAATCCCAACCACAGGTCCACTCGCTAAGGGAGCCTCGTCCAAGACACCCCTTCGCAGGTCGTCTCAGACGCCTCAGCCAAGGAAATCCTGGCCAGATTTCCCCAACATCAGCAGACACCGACTTGGGAAACCCCTGGAAAAACGCAGTCCCCAATTGGCAGAAAAAGGCTGCGGGGGACCCAAGCTACAGGTCAGTGCAGCCCCGCCACAGGGAGTGGCGAGCTGCAGTCCAAACAGGGATTAGGCAAGCCGCCCGGGGACGGGCGGTGCTGTACATAAGTTTAGTTTCGTTAAGTTTAAGTTTAAGGTGTGTAATTTTAAGGCGATAGTATGTATAAGTAGTAGTTTGGAATCTGCCCAGCATCTGTGTTTGTTTGGGATCGGGGTCAAAAGACCCGATCATGCTTTCACCTAGGCCAGAATCTCTTGGGAGCCTGGCTGTATCGTTTAATCTGTTGCAGGAACAAAAGGTACCATGGAAAAGATTCTCATCACGCTCGCGGTGATCGGGTGTTGCTGGGCCTATCGGGGCTACACCTAGGACTCCATAGTGTATGGATGTTCCGGGGACACAGCCCCCATTGCGACGGATGGGTCGGGCGCACGTGACGTTGAGGAAACAGCCACCTACTTCCACGAAGGGAGGTGGCCAGGATGGCTGGGGTCGAACTCTACGGAATACTCCAGCCAGTCGGGATTCGCATACAGAGAGACTTCTCTAATGTGTCCCAGGGTGAGGATCATCGCACCCAGAGTCAGCGTTACCGTCGGGAAGAAGATTTGTTTGGTCTGCACGGGACGTGTTCCTTTGGACCGATGGTGGTGGCTGCGGAAGCTGAGTAAGACCATGAAGAACTCCACGGTCGAGTGGGAGAGACTGGGTAACAATACCCATTGGACTATTACGGGGACTCATGGGGGGTTGAGTGTCTGTTGGGACAAATGGTGGGAACCAGATGAGGGAATTTACATCTGTATGTGGGGTTCAGAACGCGTCTGCCCCACAGGCGTCTCCATCTTTTTCCAAAGACAGTGGCAGGATGCTGGGAAAGGAATGAGGTGGGACGTCAGCACACAGTCATGTGGAGTCCCATACTCTCAGATCCCGGTGAATGCCACTGAGCTCATCACCCGCCCCCGCAAGCCCCTGCCCACGATTCCGGTAGCCAAAGCCCGCAAGGAAGGGTGCCCCACCACTACCAAGGGACCTGGGAACGGATTGGTATTAGTGCCCACAAGTCAGGTGCTGTACCAAGGGGTGCACTACGCGGTGGCATCGGTGATTTTAAACCTCACCGAGGTGCAATTGCCAGAGTGGTGCCCCAAGGAAACGGAGCAAATGTACCAGGTCCTGTTAACAAACATGTTCAGACAGTTTTATGAGTTCGACTTTGCCGATGGCGACAGCCGGACTGTACACCACACCACATAAGGTCTTGGACAGGGTAGGGAGACAAAGAAGGGGTACAGTAAATGATATTTTTACAGCCTTTAACACAGGGACTTCCGTCATCAACACTCTGGATGACATGGAGCTGCAGACTCAGATCAATGATTTAAAAGGGCGGTTAAGAAAGATACTGATGGACGAGAATAAGGTAGTGGGTTCTGAGTTTCATGAGGACCAGGCCATGACACTATACTTAAAAGAAATTATAGCGGAGCTGGAGAAACACGCTAAAACGGTAAATGCTCTCATCAGGGAGGATCGGAATGCGTCAGATCAGGCTGCGCAGAATGAAGCATGCATGCTATACGGGGCGTGGTTACTGGGCGAGGGCCGCAGTAATCTGGAGGATTTAAAACAAGGTTTGGTCCCCTCCTGGATTAGCAATAAGCACCTCGCAGCCCTCCACCCTTTTAAGAACGCATTAAGTCCGTGCCAACTCAGACTAGCTTCAGGGGCCTACCCAGTCCCAGTGGACTGTGGGAGGTCTAATCATACCATTATGGGTATAGTGGTAAGAATGCCGATAATGGGAAAAACAGCTAAACCTGCCCCGGTATACAGGGTGGAGAACATTGGAGTCATTCAAGGGGGTGCACACATTCGCTACACAGCGGTCCCACTGTACATCATTCGATGGGAGCATGCAATGATGGGTACCGACCTCTCGGGGTGCCGGAGCCGGGGAGCACACATCATCCTGTGTCCCCAGCACTTGAATGCCTATTCGAAACCACAGTGCGGGTTCAGAACTGCTGGTGCGAAGCCTATAAATTGCACCATGGAAGCAATGGCACAAGGCCATGTGCCCCCACAGGTGGCATATATAGGAGGTGGGACATAATGTGTCACCACTGCAGTGTCCCACTACCAACATGGACAGCACGGCTGGTGTCCGGTCAGTGACAGCAGTTTCTGCTTCAAACCCAGGGCAGAAGTTCAAGTGGCCCAAGAGCGAATTGTCCCCATTCCTGAGCCTTCCACTGTTCACATCACTGTTAAAGAAAATTTCACCGATCTATAACGATTCGTTGCACATTTTGGGTATATCATTCCCCCTCTCCCTGAACACCTCACCAAGATACTAAAAGCCATTGCCGTTTCACAGAAACATTTTTACATGTTGGAGCAGAAGACGTTAGAAATAGGGGCAGACATATTGGATATAGTGACCCCACAGTGGTGGGACCTGTTTACTAATATAGAAGTCCCTTCTTGGATTAGGATAGCCTCCCACATCCTTGTAGTGTGTCAGGTTTTTATTGTGATATATTTACTGTTTTTACATTGTAAGAGGGACAAGCGTGTCCAGAAGTATGAGAACAGAGGAGAATGGACAGAGCATTATGTGCAGGTAGAAGAGGAGACACCCATTTAGATTTTTGCTGCTATGTATAAAGTTAAAGTTTCCCTCCCTCCTCTATTTTTGATAGTATTCATGTATGATTTAGTGTGTATGTGTCTTTCTTTATGGTATTTTTATTGATATGTGTTGCTATTAATAAAAGAGAATATGTATGAACCAGGTGGTATAGGGGTATTAGGCCCCCCTCCATGCCTGGAAATGTGTGTGTCAGATATTAATTCCAATGTATTGCCACCTATAGATGCTTAATGTACACTGCGGGTTTTCTAAAATGGGAAATGCATGTGTCGTGGGGTCGTAGATAGGTAAATACAGGGGATGGTTTGATTGTGGAGAGTCAGAAAATTTTGCTCACCCAGAATTATGATACTTCAAGCAAGTTATAGTATCATCAGGGGGGACTGTAAGATTCACAAAATTGAACATTGTCCTATAAGGGTCTATTGGCAGAAGAGGCCTTAATTTTAAAGACTGTTTTAAAAGAAGCCCAGAAAAAGGGGCACACAAAATGGCCGCCAGACCCTGTGACCAGCTTTTGGGACACTTTAAAATGGTTCCTGCAGTCCCCAGACAGCTTTTTGTGGATTCAGCCCACAGTAGGCTCTGGAAGGCAGTTTCAGGGAAAATGAAACCAGACAGAACCACATACCTATGGATTGGATGCAGATCCAGTCAGATCGGCCTGTAGATAAAGGCCATCTAAATGTTTGCCCAGACAAAGGAAAACAGTTTCATATTCATAGGGGGAACAGCAAGAACCATTTAAGACACCAGAAGGACATTAAAAACAATACAGGGTCATTCCAGACCAGAGATGGCCGTTACCGGCCATCCCAAAATAGTTTAAAACATAATAACTACCCCGCTGTGCTACAAGCCCACCAAAAGTTAAACAAAGACTAACCTTGATTTGGCGGGAGATAAAGGCCTCTTTTGAGAAGTATAACTGGAGTCCCGGGGTAGCCATCGGTAGCTTTGAGCTTTTGCAGCTTTTCCAGCCTGGAGCCTGTAGCTGGTAGCTTTTGAGCTAGCTTGCTCTTTCGAGAGC
Source organism: Somniosus microcephalus (assembly GCF_052327205.1). Lineage (NCBI taxonomy): Eukaryota > Metazoa > Chordata > Chondrichthyes > Squaliformes > Somniosidae > Somniosus > Somniosus microcephalus. The sequence goes on along the minus strand of NC_140996.1, from coordinate 30,464,316 downwards.
CGTGGAGGAACGTCGATCCGGAGACCAGCCAAAAAGGTGATTCGAGTCTGCGTCCCGCCCCGGGGTAACCATCGGGAGATCATCGACAAACCCTGGGCCGTTGACGAGACGAAGGACAGCAGCCCTTCAGAAGAAACCTATCTGAAAATGGTAAACCAGCTGGGCTCTGCGAAGAAACCTATTTGACCATGATCAAATAGATGGTCTCTGTCTATGCCGCCGTCCAGGCCCGCCAGCATCCAGCCTGTCCGTGACCTTCACCTCGAGGAAGAAGAGAGAGAGTCGCAGCCCGCAGCGCTGACCACGTGGAGACAGGACGCCTGAAAGGATCAAAACGCAGACCTTTTTCAAAACTCTATACTTTCCAACTGGATTGGTGAGCATGTTTCTGGACCCTCACAATCTGATCTAGATAGGCTTAGGGGGTGGGCATTTAAGGGGTAATTTTAACAATGAGTTGTTGTCCCTCGATGTTTCGTGTGTTTCCCCATTTCGTGATGACTTTTGTAAAGTATAATATGCCTGTATATATCTTAGCCAGTACTGTATTATGATTTGTTTTTCCCTCCCATGTACCTTATTGGCTTGCAGTTTGATTTGTTCCTTTATGCAATAAAGTTTCATTTCGTTTTCATTAAACCTGGTCTATAGAGTTTTCTCTGCATTGTAGTTCCTGCCTCAAAGTCCAGTGTCTAGAATCTAAGGTGGAGTGGGTCGAACCACTCAAGGTTTTACTGTGCAAGAGAGAAAGGCCCCTAGAGAGAGAAACCTCTGCGATCTCTAAGAACCCCTTACAGACCGGCGTAACTCTGGCATAGTTCGGGCACGGCAGATCACCGCATGAAATTGGGGGCCTTACAGCAATTTTATCCCAGAAAAACTGGCAGCCATGAATTGTATTTCTACCTCAAAGACCCTTAATTGGGCCAAATAGTTTGGTGTGATGCTTCATCCTGTATCAAATCCCATGAATTTCTTCATTCCCCACATGTAACATGATCTACTGTTTGAGAACAATTTTGTTTAAAAATTCCCGAAGGCAGTGAAAATGCCAATTTCTGAGAGATGGTAAATTAATTAACGCAACAAATGACTTGGCCCTACACATGATCCTATTCTTGATCACGTTTTTAAATTGTTTAGATTTTACCACAATACTGTAATCTACAATTGACTGCTCCAGTTCTAATTATAAGCACAGTGTGATTGATGATACAGATCAGAAATGAACATATCGAGATCATGGCGAAAGGTATATTACAGCTTCATGCTCACTTATACTGCCTGTAATAATAATAAATAACTTCCGGAGGAAGTTATGTGCACATCACTTCCTGTGAACTGTGAACTGTGAACTCTGTGCATACATCACTCCTGTGCATACGTCACTTCCTGTGTTTGGACTAGTATAAATACTGAACTGCTCAGTATAGTAAAAGGGCTTCTCCTAGAGGCATGGTGAAGTCCGCTCTTGTACATAGTATAATTATAAGTTGTTTAAAGCTTACTTTAAAGTTCCTTGATGTGTGAGACTTTTTATTACATCACTGCCTATATAGCATTTAATACGGCACCACATTAGAGAGCAATGCCAAAGATAATAGCCCATGGAATCCAGGGGAATGTGGCTATACGGATCAAGAGATAGTTGGCGGGCAGAAAGGAACAGATAGGAGTAAAGGGAAGATTCTTAGAATGACCTCAATTAGGATGCAGTTGGAGTATTGTGTACAGTTTGAGTGCTCCATTATAGGAAGAATAGAAAAGCAATGGAAAATGTCCAGTGTGGATTCATTCAGATGTTACCAGAGAGGAGGGGTTAGTGTTACAAAGATTCAGGATGTTCGGCCTTTCTTTCAATAGAGCTGAAAACATTCAGGAATGACCTGATGGAGGTCTTCAAGGGTTATGATAAAATAAACAGTGAGTGTTTAATTTCCACCGATTAGCAAGACAGTAACGAGAGGGAGCCAGATTTAAGTTTATCACAAAAAGAATTAAAGGACAACAGAAAATGCTGGAAAAACTCAGCAGGCCAGGCAACATCCGTGGAGAGAGAAATAGAGTCAATGTTTCAGGTCTGTGACCCTTCGTCAAGCAGTCTTGACGAAGGGTTTCGACCTGAAACGTTGACTCTATTTCTCTCTCCATGGATGTTGCCTGGCCTGCTGAGTTTTTCCAGCATTTTCTGTTGTTATTTCGGATTTCCAGCATCCGCAGTATTTTGCTATCAAATTAAAGGACAGGTTAGAAGAAAGTTATTTTACACAGGTACAAAAGCAAAATACTGCGGATGCTGGAAATCTGAAATAAAAATAGAAAATGCTGGAAATACTCAGCAGGTCAGGCAGCATCTGTGGAGAGAGAAACAGAGTTAACGTTTCAGGTCGATGACCTTTTGTCAGAACATTCTGTGCTAAACTTTACATTTCTGTAAAATTAGGAGTATTATTTTAGTGTTAGTGTGACACAAGAAGCTGTCCTGCACCAGCGAATCACCAACGTTCTGATGAAGCGTCATCGACCTGAAATGTTAACTCTGTTACTCTCTCCACAGGTGCTGCCTGACCTGCTGAGTATTTCCAGCATTTCCTGTTTTTATTTCATTTACACAGGTACTGGTTAGAATCTTCAAATCATTTCAACAAACCAACCAGAGTCCATGAATTCTTTTAAAAGGGAATTAGCTAGTTGCTTGTTAAAGAGAGTGTGGGGAGTGAGCAGGAGAGTGGGATGAAGCTAGGTGACTCATGTAGAAAAAACACACCAGCACAGGCTTGATGGGCAGAATGGCCTGCTTCTATGCTATGACATCCTGTGATTCGTTGGTGCAGGACAGCTTCTTGTGTCACACCAACACTAGAATAATACTCCCAATTTTGCAGAAATGTGAAGTTTAGCACAGGATGCATTGTTCCTCGTTTTTTCTGCTGCCTTTTGTTTTGTATCATCTAAAAATTCAGAAACTTTGCTCACAATACCATTTATACAAATCATTTATATATACTAATACCTGGGGCATCCAGCTTGTGACCTCTTTCCAACTCGTAAACTTCCCTTTGATGTCTCGCCTCTGTCCCTTGTTTCCAAATCAATTATCCATCAAACATCACCTGCATCTTCTTAGTTTAGTCACTGATCACCAATGTGGAGCCTTTTCAAAAGCTTTCTGAAAACCCAAGCAGATATCAACTGAATTATCCTTATGTACAAAGTCAGATATATCTTCCAGTAACACCGACAGGTTAGTTAAGTATAACAGATCCAAAATTCCATGGTGCTACTCTGCCAGCATAAGGGAGCGCCAACTGGGAACTTCTGCTCCTGACGCCACCAAAGTATCTGAGGGCAGAGGTTCCCTCATTAACATAATGGCCCAGAAATTTGGGTCGGGGGCTTCCCGCGGTTGCAAGCCTCCAACCTGCACTTACCTAGTGCACCGGTCGTTGAGCTGTAGGCCTGCATGGGATTCTGATCCTGGGCCTCCTCCAACTGCCGATGCGCAGTGCTTACATATCCCAGGGGCGCAGTTAGTTCGATGCATCCCCTGGGATCATGTGGGCCATGGAGAGCCAATGGTAGCAGGGAATGCTTCATTCATAAGTTTAACAGGAAGAGCTGTCCAACCTATAAATACTATAAGCCACAAAACATCACTAAAACTTCAAATAAATTTAAAAAAAAACCATCACATTTTTAAAATAACTATAAATTACATAAAATAACTATTTTAAACAATAATTTAAATTTTTGAAAAAATTAATTACATTTTCTAATGGGGCTAAAAATAAACTTACCTTTCTTTAAAGTATTTAAAAATAATAAACCTGTGGAAAAAATGTTTTAATTTTAATTAATTCACCACCTACCTTGTTAAAAGCAAATGTAAGAAGTCACACAACACCAGGTTATAGTCCAACAGCTTTATTTGAAATCACAAGCTTTCGGAGCGCTGCTCCTTCGTCAGGTGCTCCGAAAGCTTGTGATTTCAAATAAAGCTGTTGGACTATAACCTGGTGTTGTGTGACTTCTTACATTTGTCCACCCCAGTCCAACTCCGGCATCTCCACACCATTGTTAAAAGCAGGCCTTGCGTCTGCTTTTTAAAAGTGTAACTGCTGGAGACTTACCCTCCCGGAAAAAGCTGGAAAAAAAATGTAAGTTCGATGCGCACGCGCTGCCTCTCCGGCGCACGCATTCCACCTCTGAACCCCTTCTTTCAGGGGAACGAAAGTGCCGGTTTCCCGTGCATGCACAGTGCATGCACGAAACCGGCATTTTCGTTGGGCCTACGCGTGAGTACCCCGTGCGTACTCACGCATTGGGACCCGAATTTCTGGGCCAATATTATCAGCAAATTCCGGCACCAAAATGAGTGCATGTTGGGCCCCTGCTAGAACAGGGTGGCAGTGAAAGTGGCGGAAGCCAGCCACTTGCGGGCTAGCTGATACCACTGCACAATCAGGTGTTTAATGCATGTCAGCTGGCCTCTCTTATAAGGAGACCCAGTTTCAATAAAGAGCTGTCTTTAGGAGCCCAGGCCAGAACACAGGCTTGGATCCCCAGGTGGTCCTCAGACATATCTCTCGCAAGGCCAGTATGCCTCATTCCTCCCAGTGTGCCGGATGGCCAGTGTAATCCAGACCAGGGCCGTTGAACTTCCCCAGCCTTGGAATTCTTTTCCCCAGCTATATCACTTCCAACATCATGGAGTTCTACCCCAAATAGGCCCTCCCAGAAACTTCCAGCACAGGTTGAGATCTGGCCTATCCAGATCCTAGCCTAGTTCCCACACGTTCCTTTGCACTCCCAGAGAGTCCTGCAGAAATTTAGGGAAAACTTCTCCTTCCTCAATCCATGTTGAGTAAGCTTTATCAAGTATGTTTTTCCAAGTCTTCCTTTGCTAGATCATTCAAAATCACTTCCATGATTTTCCCTATAATCATGTTAACCTTAAAGGGGGTGAATTTCTCTGAAGATTCTCTCGTTCATTCACTGTAACTTTGGTGGAAGAAGTGTAAGCACCCTTTATGCCATTTTTCTAGGATTTCCATCGCTCATCAAGTCATGGCAGACCAGCGGGAGAATACCTGCAGAAATTTAACTCCACAGTCTATAGTTTCTAGACATCTCTTTTGGTCATAAATACCAGAATTATTTTATCCACTTTCCAGTCCTCAGAAATCTCTCTCAAATGTAGCAATTTTATGAATGTGTCAGTTAACTTTTATCAATTATAGTCCCAATCCCCTGTAAGGGTCATTGGTAGCTGGTAGCAGACTTTTTGTCTATTTTGAGAGGATATACCATTGTCCATGTTGTTCCTGGACATGTGATTTTTGACATATGCACCTTCAACTCAGCACAAATACTTCTTAAAACACAGAAACCTTGTTTCAATCCATTTTATTTCATTTAATATGTCATTTATCCTTTTGACCTTTTTTGCCATCCATTTGCAAATATTTTTATGTTTCCGTAGTATTAATCATTGACCCATTTGTTGTTTAAAAACCGCCTCGGTCAAAGCTAAATCAGTTGGAGACAGTACACTGGTCTTGTGATTTCATTGTCCTTTTAGTCCTGGTTTGTTTTGATTCAGGATTATTTCCTTCCTGCTGTTTATTGCTTCTTCTGCCACATGAATCATGGATACTGCATTCATGCTGGAGAACGCAAAACCATTTCTGTCTCCTTGTTCGTATGTTATGCTTTAATTGGGGTCATTTAGTCCACAGAGACAGAGACCAGAACAGAGGGCCCGGCCCCTCCTTATACTTTGCTCATGACACCTCCAGTTTTACTCGTTACCAGTTCTTACTTATCTGGGAATAATTTGGCATCCAGTGCAAACTTAGCTGAAATCTTTGGCCCCGCGTTTTCTTCTGTAACAGTAATAAAACTGTTTCATTTCCACAAAAAACTTTTCTTTCCATTTGGTGGAACTTGGCAGGGAACGTAATACATTCTGGGTTAGGCTTGTTATTCCACTTAAGAACACTGTGACGAAAACTTTTTACTGCCTCACCACATTTGCAAAGCACAGCATGGCGGTTGATGCATTTTTCATCTATAAAAGCATAATAAATCCACATCTGAAGACATCATATGGAGGGGAAGAGGGTAAACACAAGTAGCAGATTTCTATGTTCGAAATACAACATGTCTCCCATATATTTTAGAAAATGCTGTAATTGCTTTGCTGCTCTGGCTAACTAAAGCATTTCCTGAGGGACAACTTTCCTATATTAGATGATTTCCTCAATTTGGTAGCTCAGTAGTAAAAATATGGCATTTCAGAGGGCTTTGGCACGTTGGTAACCTGCTGTAATCCCTAAATGGAACGTGTGTCATTTTCTATCGTTTATGCAAACAGGAATGCAAATGCTTTAGGCCTTCTGGACAGATTCCATGAAGGGACCCATCCCTCAGCCATCTGCAAGATCTGATCAAGGGCACAAGTTGGCAGGAGAGGTTAGGAGGCGCACTGCCAGTAATTGCATGATAGCTAATTTATCGAACACAGACTGTTTTCTTTCAAGATGTTATTTTTTAATTAGTTATGTATTTGCCTGGGGGAGTTGGTGAACACATATCTCTTCCTCCTTAAAGTCATCCTGTCTGCACTCTTTTCAAGGTGATCTGTTGGTGCTGATTCAAGTGCCATCGACTAGTTTCACTTTATCCCAGTAATTTCAATGGGAGAAGTGAGCATATGACTAATATTGCATCGACCTTGGCCATATGCCTCGGTTTTTCCTTGTTTTTTTTTTATGCTCACTCCTGAAGCCATACTGATGTATATGGGCATATACAAAGATAGAGATGCTGGCCAGAATTAAAAATCTGTGTTTTGCTGGTGGGTTTACCATTGTACCTAGTTTAGGCCACATCTATTATCTTCAGTAAAATAAATTATATTTATGATAAATTTCAATAGTATCCTTTTCAATGTGCAACTGGACCTAATATTAAAAACACCAAAAAGTTGAAAAGAGGACAGGTTTTCTTGCAACATGGGCCGTGCAAACATTCTTACAAGGTGCAAGGATCACAGTCTTTAGTACAGCACACCATATACTGGGAATCATAGACTCACTGATCGATCTGCTTTGGCGTCGCACACAGTAAGTCCGGAAACATGGGCCCGTAATTTCCGATAGGATGGTTTCACTCTTACCTCTTTCTGTTGTCTTCAAGTTGCTGCTTCTCTGTCTTTCCTCTTCTGCTTCTGTTTCTCTCTTTCTCTTTTCTTCTGATTCCCTCCCCCTAACCTGTCTTTTTGCTTCTCTTTCTGCTCTCTTCTACTTCTCTTTCTGTCTTGTTCTTCTTGCACTGGACACTGCATTTAGGATGGGGTTGCTGCAGAAATGTGGCCATCAGTAGCTTCCTTTCTATCCAATCAATAACTTACATTCCCCCCCACCACTTCCCAGCACTCCTATGAGGTCCCCTATCCATTCACCTTCCTACTATCTCCCCTTCTTCTACCATCCCCTCACTTCTATCGCTACCTCGACCTCTTCCCCCTTGAGCTATCTGCTCCTGTGGTAATTCTTTAATGCAGGGTGGATCTCTCCTCCAAACAGGGCTATGCTTCACTACAGTACCACCTACAGTGGGATCTCCGATGCCTGATGACTGAATGGGGTCATTCTACAACCCCGCAACCATTCTTCACACCAAGCAAAAGCATAGCTTTGAGATCACATGGCAGCCCTTTAAGAGCTGCTGGTGCTAGAAATGATTCCCTCCCCCAACCTCTAAGAACTCCCAGCACATCATATGCTAGGCACTGGGAGTGCCACATGAACACCTAAATTAGTTGACCTCATGTTATGGTACAAGGCAGGCCACTTGGTCCAGGTGCATGCACAAAGCCCAATGTGCAGCGGCCATTGCACCGCTGCCTCAGCACTGCATTATTGGCCCCTGTTCGTGTTGCTGCTGTGTTAATTCAACCAGGCACACTGAATTAATGTCTACCGCCACATCACTCGGTCTTGCAAATGAAAAAGTTGAATAAGTTTATAGGACATTCATATTTGAATTGGTGTATCATAGCATCAAGTTTCAAAGCTGCTGAAGTGGCTTTGGTGACTAAAACATATATTTAATAAATAGTTCCTTCCTTTTATATCGTGTCCTTTATTCATTTCTTTCTGACAAGCTCATGTGATCTTTTAAAGCTACAGCTTCAAAATGTGTTTACAGTACTTAAGATAATTAAAAGACAGTTTTTCATCAAAGTGATCGCAGGAAGCTTCTTCTGCCACTATGCTACTATTGTGGTTTTAAAGATCACAATGATTGAAATGAGCACATAACTAATAGTTTATACATGTTTAAGTTTGGACTCGTAGTCATATATTTAGAAGTTAAATCTGTTGTTGGTTGCTTTTTAATTAGTTTAATGAATCCCCATCAAAGCAGTTCCAGGAAGTGCATGGCAACCATATGCTACATTTGGTCTAGGAATGAATAGAGCAGATCCAACATTTATTTCTTAGATATATTTAATAACAGTGGAATTAAAGCCCAGAAAATGCACAGTTCAGTAATCTCGTCAATTAAGTCAGGATCATACCCACTGGTGACCTCCAGTGCTGCCCTGCCAGAGTTTGCAGGATCAGAGGCAAATCATCTCACTCGAATGGGCCCGATAGGTGCTCGCACCATTAGAGGCATCTTTAAAAATGAGAGCTGGGGATTTTAGCTCCCAGTGGGTTTCCAGCGGGAAACTACTGGGCCTCAATATTAACCCCCCCCAACCCCCGACAATTGGCGGGAAAGAGTCCAGAGGCGGGGTTAAAAAGTTAAGTATGGGAACATGACCCTGAGCCGTGCATGCACACGCGCCGCCACCTTTTTTACGGCGGCAGATATTGGGGCATCTGAGTGTCCTGCCTTGGAGCAGCATATTTAAATCAGGCTCCCACTGTGCAATTGGAAACCCGATTTAAAATTGACTGTTGCTGCATGGGTTTAAAACCTGCTCAGAAGAACAAGTTTAAACTTAAGATGGCGAGATCCAGGTGAATAACAATGAGTAAGTCAACTAACTACCCACCAAGTTTCCGCTGGGCGGATAGGGTTAAAATCGACCCCAAAGAAAAATAACTTGCCTCCTCTTTCGGAGTCCAGACCATGATCCTGGCCTGTACCCCCAGCTGGGACCCACGCACACCCTTTACCAACTGGTGTGTTTCTTCCCAATTGGTGTACCAATCCTGCCCTGATCTGCTCCTAAAATGAGGATGCAGGAAATCCCAATGTAGAGAGTTCCCACCCCTGACCCTTACCCTGCCCCCTCCTATAACATTGGCCTTATAAGGGATGGATGTGTGTTCCGTTCTTTACAAGGCCCTGCAGGAATCTCAATACCAGGCCAGGACTCAGTGTCTCCGGGTACCGGCCTATTTTCCAGCCCTTCCACTACACTCCTGCTGGTAGTGGAACGATGCCATCTCATTGCTAGAACAAAGTAAGGATCATAGAACTAATTATCCAATGGGTGATAAAACTGGGCAGTGCTGTCCACGCTGCTGAATTCTGCAGAACCAAATAAATGAAATCATTTAAAATAGGATCCCTGTGGATTTTTTTAAGTAGGCAGGGAGCACTGTTTCATTGGGCGTGGCGGGGGGAGAGGAATCTGAAGTACAGTAGCCCTTAGAGTTGACATATTAAAGAAAGGCACAACCATTTTTTGGTGAAGGTTGCCAATAGCTAAGCATGATGGATGGAAGCAGTCTAAGAGCTGTCACTGTCACTGTCACTGTCACTGAAGAGAGCCTGGTAATCAATGCTGGAAAAGATGGCGATGTGGAAAGTGATCATTTTGGAGGCTGAGGGCCGCCCTCCTGATAGAGCAAGCGTGCAGCAGGGATGGCAGGAGGTAGCAAAGAGAACGGATACCCATAGGCTGTGGGAGCAAATGACAAAAAAGCTCTCCGGACTGAGGAAGCGTGCCAAGGTAGACTTGCATTAAGGATGTCCACTGAAAAGCAAGGAAGGAATGCAGGTACTGTGCATGCATTAAGCACTCACTCCACAACATGGTGCCACATCAACAATGCAGGCTGAAAAGCACTGACTGCAACCCTCACATCTTACACACCCTCACCACCATCTCACTGAAACGACAGCTCCAATTTGATGTCAGACAAAGTCTATGGCTTCCTTCTATTCATATAACTGTTGCTTGTTTACTCATGTACTCACTGTGGCTTCTCAAACTACTTGCATGCTATCCACTGATCCTTTCACACCAGGTGGAATGTAGGCTGGGCATAGGACAGTGCTACATGTTACATTCTAATGCTAAAAGCATTTGTTTGCCTTATTTTTGGAGGAGAAGGCCACCCACAACCTTGTTTAGCGAACCCAGACTAGTGGTAGACCACCTTAACCTGTGTAGCCTCATTCCCAATATGAGGAGCAGGTCTTCAAATATTATTAGGGTGGGGGCCATTGAGGGAGTGAAGAAGGGAGTGCTTGATGATTTCTTGTCAGACCAGCAGGATAGGTTTGTTACACTCAAACAAAGATTAACAGGTAGGCACATCTGACAATAACCTATCGGGCACCAGATTTGCCTTGCTACTTATTATGAGTCCAGCCATTGGCTACACAACATAAGCAAACACATGTTCCCTTTCTCTTTGTGTAAAGGTTTCCTATGATGATGATGCTGCCATTAGCGAGGAGCAAGAAGCATGCCCATCACTTGAGAATCTATCCAGTACACCAATCCCAGCACTGGCACCAAATAATCGTAATTTGGAAGAATCAGACAATGGGAGGAAAGAGTAAGGCATGGAGCACCAGTGAGGAGGAGCGAGTTCAGGTGGTAGCAGATGAGCAGCAACTAGAGGAAGGGAAGGCTAGGAGCCCATGGATTTGTACCATCCAGGTGTTGGACAGCAAGCTACACTGATATAATCAGGTGAAGCTGTTCAAGTATTCCTTTGAGAATCCTCAGATAATGCAACTGTGCTGTGTTGACATCCATGTAGGCAGATGAAAAGGTTTTGGAACCTGCAGAGCACCATGGGGCGAGTGGCAGCTCCAGGGTGAATTGTGGAGGAACCGCCAAGTTCAGAGGGCCCAGGTCTTGCTCGCCAACATCGTTGGTCTGCAGCAAAATGAGAGCTTAGGCTCAAGTTCAGAGAAGCCTCTTATTTCTGGTCTACAGGGGCTAGGCATTATCTTGAGAGGACTTTGATAATATGCTATAGTGGCAGCCAAGAATCTGTCCTTGTACAGATCCCTGGTCAGCCGGGCAAGAGGCCGCCAACAGCTGAGGCATGGCAGAGAGACTTGACTAATGAGGAATTGGCCACTCAGGGAGATGTCCTATTTACAACTTCCAACAAGCTCCCTCAGAGGACTGCAGAAGAGGCAGGTAGGGAAATAAAGTAACACAGACACCAAAGCATTGGCAGTAGTGGCAGAACCATCTCATGACCCAGTAGAAAAGGGCATTTGATACAAATCAGTCATGATGTTGAGACACCCTGTCGGAATTCTAATCCATATCTCCCAGCCATGCTGTCCTGTGAATTTAACCCCTTGAGAGTTACAGTTTACTCAATAATAACATTTTTAAATATATTACATTGTCACCCCATGATGGCACAGTCAGAAATTCTAAAAATATGACAAGCTGTGCGTTTTAAAGTTTGGGGCTGGCCTTGCAAGTGAGTAATGCCAGAGTGAGGCTGCAGCAAGTAAACTTTGTTTAAAGAATGTGTTTAGAGAGAGAGTGCAAGTGACATTTTTCATATGTATTGCGGAAGGTAGAGAAATGTATATTTCACTGTGTTATACAGTTTCTTGCGGATTCATACGTCTCGTAAATAAAATCAACTGTTGATTCAGAGTCCAGGCCATGATCCTGTCTGGTCTCGGTCTGGTCAGAGTGCATGCTCAGTCCCTCTGTGAAGAAAGGAGAATCACATGGTGGCATGTAATACATTCTAGTAGCCAATGCACAGAATAATGGGTTCTCTGTTTTGATTCCTGAGTCTGGCTATCATTTACCTAGATATTGGGCAGAAAATGGTACACAGCCGATCATAGGAGACACAAGATCTACTTATAGGAGTGACCAGTGGCAGTAAACCCAAGAAAATACCTAGTGTACAAATGTCAAAACTCAATAGGCGCATTGGGGTATATTTGAGTATTCCAGGTCAATGCCTTCACGTGATGGGATTACATGATGGAAAGTTGTGTAGGCTGTCAATTGGAGACACTCCAGCTCCATGTCAGAATTCCCAATACGCAGGCGCATCAAATCCTAAAACATTACCTCCGAGCAGCAACACAGTCAGTTGCAGAATAAAGTTCCAACTACTCTGCTTCTGTAGTAGGGTGAATTGCCCAATCCCACACTATCAATGGGAAGGAAGTGGGATCAAAGAATTCATCCAATTGCAACTTAACTCCAAACTCAGGAGAGCAGCATCTACTCCTCAGTGTGAGCTTCCTGATTTGCTTCATGGTTCAACCTATCACTTCTCTGACATACTACATCGCACAAGTAAAAGAACACTTCTCTCACCCAATTGGCAAGCTGTAAACAGCCATTTTTACCACGCTGCCATTTTAAATGGGGGGGGGGTGGGGAGGGGAGGGTGGAATTGCATCCATTTTCTCGGGTGATCTAACGATTGTAAAGCCTCAGCAAACATTTGAGCTTGTGTGAAGTCTAGATAAATGCAACTAATTGTCCCTGGTGAGGAAGCCCGCAATGGACTTCAAAAACAAGCTGAGCAGCCCCAGCGCTGTACTTAAATAACACTGAGTGCAGATTCTTTCCAGAGCAGTATCTCCTCCAGCTGCAATATGTTTTACTATGGCGTAAATCTGGAGGTCAGAATTTGGCAGTATTTATAAATCAACTTCTTGTTTAATAATATTATTTTCCCCCATATTTATTATACACACAGACAAGAAGTACTGTATATACAAACTGTACGTACAATGTAAGAGTGCCTGAGATTTCTAAAAAAAAACACAACTTGCATAAAAAACAGAAATATTGCCTTCTAGTAAATATAAAGACATTACATTTTTTTTTTAAATAACGAGTGCATGTTACATCGGAATTTACACTGGTCAACATATTAGGATTAAATATATCAACTGGTCTCCTCACATGCTAAATACAGTTAAACAAAGTCTATTCATTATCCCAATAACTCTAAGAACAACAAATTCTTGCAGTCATTTCTAATTCCAGCGTGCCAGATTACATAATGGAGCCAGCCTATAGTTATAATTTCTGGATTTAATGTCCACAATTTTCTACAGAGGACTACTTTCTACAAACAGTTAACACAATAGCAACTTATCGGTTGCACAAACTACAAAGGCACTTATAGTCAGAGGAGCAAGAGGCATGAATAATGACTAGGATATATATATATATATGTTAATGACTTAGATGAAGGGACCAAATGCAATGTATCCAAGTTTGCTGACGATACAAAGCTAGGTGGGAAAGTAAGCTGTGAGGAGAACACAAAGAGCCTGCAAAGGGATATAGACAGGCTAAGTGAGTGGGCAATAAGGTGGCAGATGCAGTCTAATGTGGGGAAATGTGAGGTTATTCACTTTGGTAGGAAGAATAGAAAAACAGAATATTTTTTTTAAATGCTGAGAAACTATTAAATAAAAACTGAAAATGCTGGAAATACTCAGCAGGTCAGGCAGCATCTGTGGAGAAAGAAACAGAGTTAACGTTTCAGGTCGATGACCCTTCGTCAGAACTGGAAAAAGATAGAGATGTAACAAATTTTAAGCAAGTACAGGGGCAGGGAAAGGGGGGAGGGGAGGAAAGAACTAAAGGGAAGGTCTGTGACAGGGTGGACCACCTTTCCTCCCCTCCCCCCTTTCTCTGCCGCTGCACTTGCTTAAAACCTGTTACATCTCTAACTTTTTCCCTTGGCTGGAGAGTCTAGAACTAGGAGGCATAGTCTCAGGATAGGGGGTCAGCCATTTAAGACTGAGATGAGGAGGAATTTCTTCACACAGAGGGTTGTGAATCTTTGGAATTCTCTACCCAAAAAGGCTGTGGATGCTGAGTCGTTGAGTATATTCAAGGCTGAAATAGATGGATTTTTGGACTCTAGAGGAATCAAGGGATATGGAGATCGGGTGGGAAAGTGGAGTTGCGGTCGATGATCAGCCATGATCTTATTGAATGGCGCAGCAGGCTCGAGAGGCCGTATGGCCCACTCCTGCTCCTATTTCTTATGTCCTTATGTTCTTAGAAGGCAAGCCTCTCTATATTAAGAGCCTACCTTCTTGTTTTTTACTTCCTTTTATTCCTTTGCTCATTACTTCCTTCATAGGAGCATAGGAACAGGTATAGAGCAGTCAGCCCCTCGTGCCTGTTCCACTGTTCAATTACATCATAATTAAACAGTATCTGAACTCCATTTACCCACCTTGGTTCCATTTCCCTTGATAGCCTTACCTGACAAAAATCTATCAATCTCGGATATTAATTTTCAATTAGCCTCAATGGCTTTTTGGGGGAGAAAGTTCCAGATCTCCAGAGTTCCTTCGCTTCCACTCACAAGGTCCCCATTATGCGGAGGCCTGCTCTGGTCTACCATCTAGTACGTGCTTTCCAATAAGATTACATTTAATGTAGTGAGTGAACGTACACAATATTTTAAATCACAATCAATGAGGACAGTTATATCATCAGAAAACATTGGAATCTTTATTAATTACAATTTCCATAGAACTTGTGAAATGGAGTCGCAATTGGTTGCTCCAGAGATCACATAAAAAACATATGCAGTCTAGACCTTTATGATAGATATTCCAAATGTGTGCTCTGGCACAGAGCTTTGCATTCCATGAGAACAAATTGATACCAATGTTTTTCTATGACTTTTTGTCACTTTTTTTCTACCAATTTATCACCCTCACTTCTCATCTGAGGTGTGACCCCCTTGCTAGGCTACAACTCTACAGATCCTGGTCATACTCTGCTACCTCCTTATTCATGTGTAATTCTGGACATTGAGAATTGGCAGACTATTCAACATCTGGAGCATCACAGTCAAGTCCAATCCCTAACACTTACCAGGAGGGGTTGCTGGATAGGTTCCAGGAGCAGGGACCCTGGATAATATCCCCCTGCCTAACCCATCGGTACTGAGAGCAATTACCATACTCTAACTAACAACCCAGCTGAGATCAGCTAACTTAACACAGACCAGTGATAAAACCAGGGATCTTCTGGTCTATATGGCTCATTTACTCAGTGGATAAACGCGCTGTGCATTGGGGAGGGTGCTAGGACACTTTCTAAGTAAGCTTACTTCAAAAACTGAAATGTAATCAAACTAATGTTCTTGCCTGTTCCAGGTGAACAAAGGTGAGCGGAAAAATTTGGTATCGCCCATTTGGGGTGTTAATATCGGCTGGGCACAAGGTTTAGCGGCCGGCGCTAATTATCGCCTCCGATTGCAAAATTCGCCTCTATCGCCCCTGGAGGTAACTTGAGCGCTAAATCAGGTGCTACACACCTCTCATAACGTGCAAACATCAGGGAGTGAGGCGCTATCTCAGAACGCTACCGAAGCTCAGGCGATGTCAGTTACCATGGAAGCCAGACAGACTGGCGCCATCCAGTTATTAAAGGGGAGGGGCCATCTTGCTGGCCAGCCACACCCTGCTCATTGCAGCCTTGAATCTCAGCCTGGAGAGACTTTACAAGCAGTTGTGTTGGAAGCACTAATGGATAGGCCCAGGGAAAGAGCTCGACGTTTAGGAACCTCAAAAGTGGCGTTAACACCAAAATGTTTGCCGATAAGAAAAGGCAGGAAGTGCCCGCCTATAAATAGCGCTCCCCCAGCCCCTTCCCGACTTGAAAACGTTCCCCTCTACCTGTCGTTCCTAGCAGCAGGCGCTAAGGCAGGGGACGTGACTCAATATCCGGTCCAGGGCGCTACCGGGGCATTGCGCGCTTGACTGACGTCACAATCTATGGGCGCAGGAGATCATGGTGGCAGTATTTAGTGCCGCCGCAAAACGACTGGTCAATTTCGCGAGTGGCGCTAAAATCGCCGCGCTCTGGCGCTAAGTTCCTAACGCCCCTTTAGCGCCCCCCGGAGGCGCTAACTGGAGGTGCTAACCAACCGAATTTTTCTCCCAATGAGTTTACTGGTGAGATGTTTCTCAAGAATTTGGTTAGACAAATTATTTTGATACTTTTCATGATCGAACATAGGAATTACAATACACAGGTGCATTGTAGGTGTAAACCTTGACCCATGGGTTAGCTTGATCAACAAAATAAAAATAGTTTGAGATATTGGAAGTAGCTCACGTCATACATGGGGCCCAAGATTCTGGTGGGGTGGGAGTTTAGAAGTCGGTGGACTGTCAGTGGGAGAAGCGGAGGGTGGAATTCGGAGTGGAACCAGGATCTGCTGTGATTTTGCCTTGTGCATCCTACAGCCCAAACTCCAGTCTGGGGGATAAATAAACTTCTTCCACTCTCCCCCCTTAAGTCTGCTGCAAGCTTTAGGGGTAACGCGAGGTCATCCAAAACTCTGCTGCCCACGTCCTAACTCGCACCAAGTCCCGTTCATCCATCGCCCCTGACCTACATTGGCTCCCAGTTAAGCAATGCCACAATTTTAAAATTCTCATCCTTGTTTTCAAATCCCTCCATGGCTTCGCCCCTCCCTATCTCTGTAATTTCCTCCAGCCCCACAACCCTCCGAGATATCTGCGTTCCTTTAATACTGGCCTCTTGATTTTAATCGCTCCATCATTGGTGGCTATGCCTTCAGCTGCCAACGCCCTAAGCTCTGGAATTTCCTCCCTAAACCTCTCCACCTTTCTACCTCTCTTTCCTCCGTTAAGATGATCCTTAAAACCTACCTCTTTGTCCAAATTTTTGGTCATCTGCCTTTATATCTTAAATAATAACAGAAAATGCTGGAAACACTCAGCAGGCCAGGCAGCATCCATGGAGAGAGAAACAGAGTTAACGTTTCAGGTCTGTGATCCTTGGTCTGACGAGGACGAAGGGTCACAGATCTGAAACATTAACTCTGTTTCTCTCTCCACAGATGCTGCCTGGCCTGCTGAGTGTTTCCAGCATTTTCTGTTGTTATTACAGATTTCCAGCATCCACAGTATTTTGCTATTGCCCTAATATCTTCTAGTGTGGCTCGGTGTCAAATTTTGTTTTAAAACACTCCTTTGAAGCACCTTGGGACGTTTTACTACTTTAAAAGTGCTATATAAATGCAATTTGTTGTTGTATATCTGCGGGGGTTCCCCAGTTATCCTTGGACTTCTAAACAGTATGCCACTGATGAGCCCAGTATGAACTATGCCAGTTAAGAACTGAGGTAGGTCTGGCACTGGACCTTGAAATGGCACCAAGACCACCAAAGAGAAAGGTAATCAATCCCAAAGAGGATCAGTTACCTTTAAAAAGATGACCTTTTGCTCCCTTGGGAGCAGAGGACAATTTCCTACCTGGGACTCAGGGCCCCCAATTGGAGCAGCTGGGTGCCGTGCTAAGTTCGACTGGCACAGTGAGTCTGATGTGCCCACACAGGTGTGGGTTACCCGTCCCGATTATGGAAATGATCCAGTCCCCGTGATTTGAGTCAAAATCTATGCCTTGTGCTTCAGGGAGTTCTGCTCCACCCCACTTCCACTGGGATAGCAGGGACCCCGGAAATAAGGGGGCCACAAAGTTCCTGAACACGCCAGTGTGTATTTTATTGCAGACGCTGGAACCCTGAAACAGAAGCAGAAAATGTTGGAACCACTCAGTAGGTCGGTCAGCATTTGTGGAAAGCACAGATGCGCTGACATTTCAGGCGTGGACTCCTCATCAGATGAAGGGTCTATACCTGAAACTTTAACCAAGCCATTATGTCCACAGATGCTGGCTGGCCGACTGAATATTGATGCGGCGGTTACATTAATTGCTCAGCGTTGCCATTGGTAGGAACGGGACCCATGGAATTACAGTCTATACTGGAGACTAAACATCCACCCCACCAGCTATTTGAGGCTTTTAAATGGTTTACTGCACTACGCTTACCTGCACTTAAGTCAGCTGAACATCCCGCTGTCCCCGGGCATCTTAAACAGATAAGCAGTAAATTGTTTAAAAGTCCCCATGCACTGGTTTAGCTACATACCTCATTCTCCCTCGTGGCTTTTGGAAAATCCCAAGACTGCAGTGGATGTTTAAATAGATCAATAAAAGTACAAAGGAGGTCAGAGCTAATGAAGAAATGAATTTTAAATATAATTTCAATGCAAACTACACAAAGAGACAATGCACGCACTTTTTAGTAAAATCAACATATAAATGCAAATACTATGCCATAGATATAAATCAATCCTTCAGAATTCAGAAATGGTGGTATTAGTGAATCTGACTGTATGAATTTGCTGCTTTGTCGGATGTTCTACTGCCTCTTGCTCTCCGGAGATAAATTAATATCCTTGGCCGCTACTTGACTTGTTAAGTGGCTGTTTGGCCACTTGAGAAGCATGAAAAAAAGCATTGTTGCAGACAAGTCCTGATTAGCCTGGTTTCCATCAAGATAGCTAAGGAAATCCTATAGAATGAACTCATCCAGCAGAAAACTGGAGTTTTAAGAAGTGGCTTAAAGGAGTAGAGAGAGGTAGAGAAGCGGAGAGGTTTAGGACGGGAATTCTAGAGCTTAGGGCTTAGGCCGGCAATGGTGAAGTGATAAAAATTGGGGCTGTGCAAGAGGCCAGAACTGGAGGAGAGTAGAGATCTTGAAGGATAGTAGGGCTGGAGGCGGTTACAGAGTTAGGGAGAGGCGAGGCCATGGAATGTTTTAAAAACAAGGATGAAAATTTTAAAACTAAGGCAATGCAGGCCAGTGAGCACAGGGGTGATGGGTGAACGGGACTTGGTGCGAGCTAGAATAAATAAATACGGGCAGCAAAGTTATGGATTGTTGAAAGTTAAAACTCCCCACAAAATGCATAACAAGTCATCCCAAGCATGAGTGCATGCAGCTAATCACCATTTAACCATACACTTTACTGTACGCTTCCCCTCTTTAGTTAGTGCTAGCTGCTCCTTACTCGTTCTTTATTTTTGCAGCATTTCAAAAGATCTACATGTATGTATTGATTTCTATGTGGGTTCAATGACGACACATTGATGAAAGAGAATGTCTTTTAATCTAAAGTTTGTTCATCTAAGTTAACAGCATTACAGGAGACACCATGTTAGAGATCCATCTAAAACTAAACTAAAACTAAACTGTCTCTCTCACATGCCCTCTGCTGGTAAGGCATAAATAATCAAACAGGCAAATATGCTGGTAAGGCATAATAATCAAACAGGCAAATATGCTGGTAAGGCATAATAATCAAACAGGCAAATACCATCACTATTTGCTGATATCATTACAATGTGTAGCCTTATTTTTAGCTCACTCTCTTTATGCCTCTTCTTAAACTGGTGTACTTTTTATGTCATTTTTTATGGTTTCCATTATCTATTTTAAGGAAATAGACATGTTTCTTGCTTGAATTACACTATCTGAGTCACAATTAAATCAAGTGATCTATTGTTACCTCTTTAGTTTCCCCATAGAACAACAATCACTGAACTGCAAAAATAAATTAATTGTATGTTAAGCACTTTGGGATATTTCTAAGGGATACAATAAGGTGTCCAATAAATATCAGGTCTTTCTATCGTAATATATGGTTATATATTGCTTTGACTAAAATGGTGGGAAAATTAATTTGTAAATTATGATATTTCCATATGCAATATTCTCATCACAAAATAAGCTTAGAATATGAAAACATTTTTTAAAGTTCTGTTATTATTTTCTTTGTTATTGACATTCTGATGTGACAATTTAGCATTATGTTTTGAGTGTAAATGGCAAATGAATTTCAATATAGATAAGTGTGAGGTGGTGCATTTTGGTTGGAGGAATATGGAGACCACCTGTTGGATCCATGGTTCAGTGGATATGCTATTATTAAATAATCACACGGATGCTGTACATTAACAATAAACAGGTCTTTACTGGAGGAGGGTAGTCTCTAGACTGGGGGTACAGAGGCACATGCACAGCTTATATACCGGTGTGGTCACTGGTGGTATTACAGTATACAGGAGCTGTAAAAGTAGTTCTGACTTAAAGGCACATACACTACAATTCCTCCCCTTTTAGATTAGTAGTACCCCTAATATTCAAATAACAATTAACATTTCAACATATACATTAAACAACAAAAGTCCATTTGTAGATTCAGTCTTTGGGGCGGCTTCCTGACCCTTTCGGGATAGCACCTCTCCGGAGGTTCTTGTTCTTGGTGCAGAGGCGATTCTGACCCCTTTTCATCGGGTTCCACTGCTACTGGGTCTGAAGTAGATGCTACCGGTATGTCAGGTTCATCCCCAGGTACTCGAGACATGGGGTTGACGAGTTCCTCTGACGCTAAGATCTGATCAACGTGGCGTCTCACAATGTTCTCCCCGACATCCACTGTGTACATTAATGGCCCCTGCCTTGTACATATCGTTCCGGGTTGCCATTTCTCTGTTCTATAGTCACGGGCCAAGACTGGTTGCCCTACATTGAAGCTCCTTGTCGGCTTCTCATTGATGTGCTGGAATTGTTGTCCTCAACATTTCTTCGCACATTTGGTCTGAGCAAGTCCAGACGAGATCTCAACCTTCGGTTAAAGAACATCTGGTTGGTAACTGCATGTGTTGCGTTTCGGTAGGCTAATAAGAAATTGTCCATCTTATGCTGTAGTGGAATTTCATCGTCGCACATGGCCTTTATCGCCTTCTTAAAGGTTTGTACGAACCTCTCAGCCAATCCATTTGTGGCTGGATGATACGGGGCGGATGTATAATGCCTTACCCCATTCCTTCTCATAAATTTTTGGAACCCGTCGGACACAAACTGTGGTCCATTATCAGAGCAAATCTGCTCTGGCAAACCGTTTCTGGCAAATATGGTCTGTAGGACTGCAATCGTTTTCTCTGTAGTGGTTGAAGACATTTTTATCACCTCAGGCCACTTTGAATGAGCATCCACTGCTTTAAGAACATTGAGTCCATGAATGGACCAGCGAAATCAATATGCACCCATTGCCATGGAGAGGAGGGCCACTCCCATGGGTGTAGAGGGGCATGTGGTGGTGCATTTTGGACCTTCTGGCATCCTAAGCAGCTCTTAGTTAGGTCTTCGATTTGTTGATCGATTCCCGGTAACCACACATAAGCCCTAGCAAGGCTTTTCATTTTCACTCCCCCCAGATGACCTTCATGTAGCTCATTTAGCACTCTCTCCCTTAACTTGGGTGGAATCACCACTCTGGGTCCACACATCACTGTCCCCTGGCATACTGACAGCTGTTCTCTTCTGGATGAGAATGCTGGCAACAGTGAGTGCCATGTGTTGGCCATCCCCTCACCGTCAATTCATATACCCGCGGCAGCGTCGGATCATTGCAGGTCTCCTTCTCTATATCCGCGTTTGTTACTGGCAATCGTTCAATTATTGACGAATAAAATATCTCGATAGGGTCCACTGCTGGTGCTTCCTCCACAGTAGGCAGTGGCAGGTGCGATAGCCCATCAGCGTTCCCATGCTGTTTCGTGCCTTTATATTCTATTTCATATTGATTCGCCCTAGAAACAGGGACCATCTTTGTAACAGCTGTGCAGTCATCACTGGAACGCCCTTCTTAGGATTAAAGATGGCGACAAGTGGTTGGTGGTCAGTCAGCAAGGTGAACTTCTGCCCATGCAGATAGTGGTTGAATTTTTTCACTCCCCATACTAGGCTGAGGGCCTCCCTGTCAATCTGGGCGTAGTTGCGCTCGGCTGAGGTTAGTGACCGAGACGCAAAGGCTACTGGCCTCTCCAACCCGTCTGGGAATTTGTGCGACAGCACCGCTCCAATACCATAGGGTGATGCATCACATGCCAAACGAATTGGTAGTGCTGGGTTGAAATGGGCCAACATCTCTTTTGATGAGATCAATTCTTTACACTTCTGGAAAGCTCATCTACGTTCGTCATCCCACTTCCATGGTACCCCTGTTTGCAGTAGGGTGTTCAGCGGGTGTAATACCGTAGACAAATTTGGTAAGAACTTGTGGTAGTAGTTTACCAGCCCGAGGAACGACCTCAGTTGTGACACATTTTCCGGTGCTGGAGCCTTGACTACTGCCTCAATCTTGTCAGGGGACTTATGTAACCCCTCTTCATCGATGACATGGCCACAATACGAGATCTGTTTCTGGAAAAACTCGCACTTGTGGCGATTAGCTCGTAGCCCATACTCCTTTAATCTGGTGAGCACCTTCTCCAAGTTGGCGAGGTGATCACCGTCATTTTCGCCCGTGACCAAGATGTCGTCCAAATAACACTGGGTCCCTGGAATCCCTTGCAGGACCTGATCCATCGCCCTTTGCCAGATAGCCAGAGCCGAGGCTACTCCAAACACCAGCCGGTTGTATTGATAGAGACCTTTATGAGTGTTGATCGTAAGGTAATGTTTCGAAGCTTCTTCTACCTCCATTTGCAAGTACGCCTGGGCTAGATCAATTTTGGTGAAGCGTTTACCTCCAGATAGCGAGGCAAAAATATCTTCAATTCGTGGAAGCGGATATTGCACCGTGTGAAGGACTGGGTTCACTGTCACCTTAAAATTCCCACAGATGCGGTCCTTCTTTGGTTCCCCAGGCGTATTACTCAATGACCACTTCATTACAGGAATGATGGGTGTAGCCCACTCGCTCCAGTCCACTTTGGACAGTACTCCTGAACGTTCCAACCCTTCCAGCTCTGCTTCAACAGCTGGTCTGATCGCATAAGGCACTGGTCTGGCCTTCAGAAACTTTGGGCTTGCATTTTCCTCTATTTTAATCATTGCTGTTAGTCCTTTTAGTGTTCCTAGTCCCTCCTGGAACACTACTTTTGCGTCAGTTAGCATTTTTGACAGTCGTCCAGGTGTGACGTCGTCATCCTTTTTGGCCTCAACCTTCAGTGCCTGTATGGAATGCCAATCTACTTGTATCTTCTGGATCCATTCACGTCCTAGCAGTGGTGGTCCTCCATTTGGCAATACATATATATCCATTTTAGGTATTTCCTGGCCTTTATATGTCACTTTCACCCTTATTTTTCCTTTGGGGTAGACTTTTTTACCCCGTATACGTCTTCAAGGCAATCTCTGTAGCTTTCAAGGGTGTGTGTGAAAATAGCCGCTTGTAGTCTCTTTGATTTATGACTGTTAGAGCTGACCCTGTGTCCAATTCCATTTTCACTTGGACTCCATCTATCTTGAGTGTAACCCAGGCAGTCTGGTGATCCTCCATTTCTGTTACCTTACATAGTTTCAGACAACCCAGCCCCTTGCTTCCGGAGTCTGTGTCATTTTTCTGTTCGTCTGAACCACTGTCCATCACCTGGTATACCTTTTTGTACTTCTCCTGTGGAGATTTCTTACTGTTGGTTTTCTTCCCAGACCTGCAGACTCTTGCTATGTGTCCTGCTTTCCCACACTGTCTGCACACTTGGTCCTTGAACCAACAATCTTTCTGGTCATGTGTTGTTCTGCCGCAGCGATAGCACTTCCCTGTTCCATAGAACATTTCATTGGTGCCATATTCTTGCGGTCTCCGTTGTATCTCTGCAGCGCCCCTTGCGGCTGCTTCGTGTGATACTGCCATACTGAAAGCTTTGTCCAGCATAAGGTCCTTTTCTGATAGAAGCCGTTTCTGGGTTCCTTCACTTTGTAGCCCACACACAAACTTGTCCCTTAACGTATCTGCTAGTCCCGCTCCAAACTGGCAGTGTTTCGATAGCTTGCGCAGTTCCATTAGGTATTCAGCATTGCTTTCGTCTTTGTGTTGGTTCCTTTTATGGAACTTAAATCGTTCTGCTATCAGCAGCGGTGTGGGGTTTAAGTGGTCCTGTAGGATTTCTACTACATTTTCAAAATTCTTGTTTACCGGCTTCTCTGGGGTTATTAGATTTCGCAGTAACCCATAAGTTTTTGCACCCATGGAATTTAACAGAACCAGTGCTTTATTAGCATCTGGCACTTCATTCGCCCTGCAGTACACCTCAATACGTTCCACATATGTTGCCCAATCTTCGACTTCATTGTCGAACGTAGAGATACTGCCACTCTTCGGCATCCTTGGGTGTGAGTTAACTGTCACAAATGGCGCCTCCCGTGCTTCCCCTTCTTCTCCGTGGCTCAATGGCGTCTCCCCTTTCTTCACCCCGCGGACCCTGTTCAGCCCGTGAGCCCTGGCTGTGCTCTGCGCGTTCTTCTTTCTATATTTTTCGATGCCGCTCAGTCTAGAACCCGGCTGTTTCTTTACCCTCTCTCTCTCCGGTTTGTTTTCTTTTTCTCGATGCCGCTCGGTGTTCAACCCCCGGCTGCGCCCTGCGCTCTTCACCCTCTGTCTTACCCGTCGACGCTGCTCGGCTTTCTCTCCGCCGTCGGTCGGCTCCAGCCGCCGCTGCTCGGGAAGGGTCTGCGCTGGACCTGTCGTCGGTCTCTTACTGCTCATCGTGGCTGGGGAACCAAGCCCGGCTCTCCACAGCCTCCCCTGCGAAGTTCAATCACTGCCTGACTGCTGGGCGGTTGCTCATGGCCGACGCCCGTGTTCCTGGCCTCGACTATTTTTTTATTTTTTTATGTTGCAGGTAGATTCGAATCGACACTCGTCGCCACTGTTGGATCCGTGGTTCAGTGGATATGCTATTATTAAATAATCACACGGATGCTGTACATTAACAATAAACAGGTCTTTACTGGAGGAGGGTAGTCTCTAGACTGGGGGTACAGAGGCACGCGCACAGCTTATATACCGGTGTGGTCACTGCCGGTACTACAGTACACAGGAGCTGTAAAAGTAGTTCTGACTTAAAGGCACATACACTACACCACCTACTCCTTGGAAAATAAGAGTCTAAATGGGGTAGAGGTGCAAAGGAATCTAGGTGTACAGATTCACAGATCACTAAAAGTAGCAATGCAGATCAACAAAGCCATAAAAAGTGCAAATAAAGCACTGGGATTCATTTCTAGCGGCATAGAATTCAAAAACAGCAAAGTTATATTAAACATATGTAGAAACTTGGTTAGGCCACACTTAGAGCACCGTACACAGTTCTAGACACCATATTACAAAAAAGATATCGAAGCACTGGAGAAGGTGCAAAAACAATTTACAAGGATTATACCAGAACTGAGAGGGCACAACTATCAGGAAAGACTGAACAGGCTGGGGCTCTTTACTCTAGAAAAGAAAAGACTGAGAGGTGACCTGATAGAGGTCTTTAAAATTATGAAGGTATTCGATAGGCTAGATGTAAAGAAGATATTTCCACTTGTGGGGGTGTCCAAAACTAGGGGCCATAGATATAAGATAATCGCTAATAAATCCAATAAGTAATTCAGGGAAACTTCTTTATTCAGAGAGTAGTGAGAATGTGGTTGAGATGAATAGCAGAGATGCGTGTAAGGGAAAGCTAGATAAGTACACGAGGGAGCAAGGAATGGCAGGATATGTTGACAGGGTGAGGTGAAGTATATTGAGTGGGAGGAGGCTCGTGTGTACCATAAACACTGGCATAGACCGGTTGGGCCGAATGTCCTGTTTCTGTGCTGTATATTCTATACAATGTAATTCTATGTAATATAATATATGTAATCTCAGGAGCCTGGGATAACAGCAGGCTTCAGAGGATTGTGTTATGTAGGGGTCAAGTGGATCCATTTTTCAATTGGACATTGTTTGACTATTTTAATGGAAACTACAGATCATACTGAGGTAAATTTAATATACCTCTATGTGCATATTTATATAAGATACAAAGAGTATAAAGACAAAAGAAAACTGTTGAAGTATTTATTCCAAACTTAGCTTCAGATGGTAAGTTTACATAAGACCATCTAATGTCATTGAGAAAGAAGTGTACATTTAAACATCTACTTCACTAACATCAGTAGACAGCCCAATATTTAGTAACAATTTTCAGCATGCACCAAAGAACTAACCAGGGAGGAAGGTTTTTCTCTGCACTTCAAGCTTAGCACACAGAGGAAATATTTCCTTCAGAAAAAATACAAGTCGATCTTCTGCTGCATTGCTCAGAGTGGCTCCATGGATATGCCGCTGTGTAACAATAGGAACATTATACAAGATGTGTTATTGTGTACCAGAAGCTGGTTCACTGAACACTTACCCAGCTGTAGGGGGTGGTGTGGGTGTGGCGCGTGCGCCCAATCAGTTATGCCTCTGACTGTTTGTGAGCGGTTCGAATCGCTCCCACGCCCCTGGGTTCTAGACACCAGACTTCGGTACAGGCGGTGATACAGAAAAGACTCGAGTAGACAGGTGGTTGGATGTAAGCAAAACCAAGATTTTATTAAACAGAAAATAACACAGTCTTACGAGAAGTTACTAGTGTAAAATTACAGGCAAATACAAATAACTATACTTACACAGGGAATGGGGAACACACGGCACATCAAGGGAAAACAATTATCTTAACAATCCCCTTATCCTTATCCCACTCCCTATACCTAACTAGATTAAGCTATGAGGGGCCAGAATTCATGCTCACCAATCAAAGATCTGCTGAATTCAAAACAGGGGTGGGGTTTGGGGTTCGCTCTTTGTGCTCTCTGGAGCCTGCCGTCATCACGTGGTCTCGGGGTGCTGCAAGGGCGTCGTCCAGGTACAAGTACCCCAAAGTTAACATCTCTGCTTGTGTACTTTACCTTGCAGGGATGATGGTTCCTCTTCCTCGGTCGGCAGTTGGAGTTTGCATGAAGATAGTCACAGGTCGGCTGGATTGAAGGCCCAATTATTCGAAGCTTTTCTTCAATCGCCTTCCTATCCGTCTTCCCAATTCGTCTCGCCTCCTCACCTCCTCGCGTCCCGCCTCGCCTGGCCTGGTTTGTCCGTGTCCGCCCGGTGCAATGCCGAGCGTTCCTGATGGGATGAGAAAGGCACGGGCAGTGGCCAGGCGGTAAGCGCGGGACGGGGGAAGAGCAGCAGCCACGAGGGCAAGGGGCCAGAGCAGAAGCCACAAGCAAGGGCAGAGAGCAGAGAGAGAGGAGAAGAGAGAGATTGCTACCCGGGGCCTTCAGTTATACTCCTTCGGATGGCCCTTATCTGCGCTCCAAATCAGGTTAGTTCTTTGTCCCAATCTTGGCGGGCTAGTTTAAATAATGGTAGCAATCTAAACTAACTGTTTTTAGATGGCCGGTAATCGCATCTACTGGCCTGATTATCGAGTTGTTTTGTTATTAATACATCTTAATGGGCCTGTCCAGCCTCGATGGCTTCCTTAAGCTGTTCCCAATTATTTATGCAAACTGCTTGATGGCCTTAAGTATAGGCCTAACTGGGTTTTGATCTGTCTCCGATCTGGCCTAATACATATTCAAAGTCCTGTCTGCTTTTCAAAACACAAAAGTCTCTCTTCACAGAAACTGCAGCTTTGGTTTCGATTTCTCCACAAGCTGCTTGTGCCGCAGAGTCCAAGCTTTTAAAATCTTACAGGCTTTCGGCCACGAGGTGCAGACGCCATCTTGGGTACCCTTTTTTTTTAAATGTCCACGCAGGGTCCCTTTTATTAATAATAACCTTTGGGGAAATGTAGAAATTTTGCGAATCTTACAAGCACATTATAAGCAATCATAGTTCAAAGCAAATGGAAGGCATCACATTTGCCTTATTGGTGGGTGGGAGGTTCTGTGCATATGGATGCATAATCTATCATAAGCCAATCATCAAAAGAGATTGAAGATGCATATTTCTTAAGTAAATTAGTTGAATGCAGAGTAATGAGTTTATGAATGATTTGGCAGCTGTGAAGAATGGTGAGCAATGAATTTATAAATGCATCAGGTAACAATGAAGAATGGTGTAAAGTGTGAGAAGCAGCAGAGCAGGGGTGAGAGATGGAACAGGACAAGGCGAAGGCCTATCAGATGACAATTGCTGGTAAGATGAGAGAGGTGCCAGAGCTGACGTGCAAGAAAGGAGATTGGAACCATGAATTAGTGCATCAGGCAGCAATAAATGCAAATGAGCAGTGAATTTAGAGATTTCACTGGTAACAAAAAACAAAGGAAGCAAGTGGAAGAGACAAACTTTCAACTGGCAGCAAAAAATAGGAAGAAACAAAAGTACATTTCAGGATCAGGAGCTATAGCAGGGAACCTCAGAAGATGAGAGAAATTGGAGCCAAGGTGGGGCAAGCAGGTTGAAGCAAATGGAAACTTACTTTTGTGTTGACAGGTCAAGAAGCTTCCTAGGTCGGAGGAGAAATTGGAGGCCAAGCTGAAGAGAGTGGTTGAAGGAGCGGAGAGAAGCAAAAGTAAATGTGGACTTGAACAAAATGGATGGAGCCGAGTGACTCACACCACAGCTCCACCAGTGGTAGGAGGCTTGTAGCTGCACCGTGATAGGTAACTGTTTACATAGCAATTTCCATTAGAAGTGTTTACATTGAAATTTCAATCATAGATATTTAAAACGCATTTTGTAATGTAAATATTGACATAAACATGTTACCTTATTGACCATGGCAATGAGAAGCAAGCTTTGAAAACAGGAATTGCATGTCATGTGCCAAGACTGCTCTATTAATGCAAAACAACGTCCCTTGGCTTTGTACAAGATTCAAGACCAAGTGTAGTCTTCAGGTGAAGTAGGGTTCATGGGGAGTGGGGGGACACTAATTGGACCAGAGCACACCCATATAACTCATCCATTTTGAAGTCATAAATTCTGTCCTTACTTTTGTATAAAATGTTGATTTGATAAGATAATTTATAATTAAATAGTAAAACTAACTGAAATTTTGAAAGCTGAGAAATAGAGTTGGTTAGAGCTTAGGAGTTTCTTTGCAGTGTGTGTTGAGGAGCTAGGAAATGCAGAGCTAGGGCTTTACAGCAGGAGGGTATAATTATAGCATGATGAGTGCATAAGCAGTTTCCAATATAAATGTGCACATAGGAAGTTATCATGGAAAAAGTTGACAACAGAAGGTTAAGGTTTTGTAGACAGGAGGTGTGCCCAGGCAGAAGGGCCTGGAGTTTCTGTTAGGCTGCGTGACTTCTTTCGGCGCAATTCGCCAGAAATCGGCGAAACCAGCGCAAAAGATTACGGAAATTTAAACGCAATTTATGTTCAGCGCAATTTATGTTCAGCGCAAATGTGAATTCTGCGATCTTTTGCGCTACTTTTAAAAACTTCGATTTTTTTAAAATTTGTTTTAATGGGATGTGGCATTGCTGGCAAGGCCAGCATTTATTGCCCATCCCTAATTGCCCTTGAGAAGGTGGTGGTGAGCTGCCTTCTTGAACTGCTGCAGTCCGTGTGGTGAAGGTACTCCCACAGTGCTGTTAGGGAGGGAATTGCAGGATTTTGACCCAGCAACGATGAATGAATGGTGATATACTTTAAAGTCAGGATGGTGTGTGACTTGGAGGGGAACTTGGAGGTGGCGGTGTTCCCATGTGTCTGCTGCTCTTGTCTTTCTAGGTGGTAGAGGTCGCAGGTTTGGAAAGTGCTGTCGAAGAAGCCTTGGCGAGTTGCTGCAGTGCATCTTGTAGATGGTACACACTGCAGACACGGTACGCCGGTGGTGGAGGGAGTGGATGTTTAAGGTGGTGGATGGGGTGCCAATCAAGCGGGCTGCTTTGTCCTGGATGGTGTCGAGCTAAAAGCTGGCCCCGCCCATAAAAGTGGCCATGCCCCCAGATCGAATTAATCACTATTGCAAGTTTCCGCTAATTGCGCTCGTTTGCAGGTCTTTGAGGAGGCGCTTAAAATGAAGCTTTTTTTTTAGGCGCAAGAACACTTATAGGCACATTTTAAAAGCTTTTGAATATCATTGATGACTGTACACCAATGTAACTATATAGTTCTGTATAGTTTTTTTTAAAGCAAATTTCAATTATTTAAAATCGGATTAATCACAGGTGGTGGACTAGTCACTCTGATTAAAAAAGGTTGTTTTTGGTGATAAACCCATTTTCAGCTGTATTAATAAAACTGCACCAAGTTACCACTCTTACTTGCATCAAGGAATATTTTTAAAAGCAAAAAAAAACATTTTTAAAATTACGTTCTAAAGCTCTGCCCGCTGGTTCATGGCAGATTTTGCATTCGGCGATATGCAAATGAGTTTAAGCCGAAAATTGATGGGGGAAAAAACACTTTTCAAAACTAGAGCAATTTTGGGCACAATTTGTGCCCGGATCACCGATTGCGCCAAAGTGGAAACTTTACCCCAAGATTTCCGATTGTCAAAAAATGTTGGCCCTGAAATTCGGCCATTTTGCGCCGGCTATGGAATTTCAACCCCGACATTGTTTATGAAACATTTATTGAGCATTTCTAAACAGCATAAGATAGAAACTATTGGTGGGGGGCACGGGGAGGGGGGGGCGGGCACTGTGCTTTGAAAGTATCTGAAGTCCTTAATTTGCTCGTGTTGGTGACAGAATCACTAAAGTCTGACAAATAAATCTATGTGCAAATCAAGTTATTTACAAGTAGGGTAGCACTCCTGCTATCTCAGAATGGCCACCATTTTGAATATGTGAATTATAACTGTGTTTGCGTCCTCTGGCTTCACCCCCCCCCCTTTCCCAATCAGCTTGGTTCTAAAATGTACATTGCATTGTAGCTCAGGTGTTAACTTGACTCCGATGATATCACTCTTGCTTCTGATCAGAGGTTTGTGGATTTAAGGCCTTGAGCACATCTTAGTTGATGTTCAAATAATACTGAAGGGCTGCTGGATTCCTGGATGAGATGTTAAAATGAGACCCTATATCTGCCTTTTTTTGTGGTTCAGGTAAACGTTAACGATTACATCACTGCTGCCCTGTAGACCATGAGCTTAGTGCCGGGTTTGAGGTCTTGGTCTTCAAACACTCTCTTCCTCAGGTGACCGAAGGCTGCACTGGCACACTGAAGGCAGTGCTGCTGTATGCCTCAGAGACATAGACCATGTACAGCAGGCACCTCAAAGCACTGGAGAGGTACCACCAATGCTGCCTCCGCAAGATCCTGCAAATCCATTGGCAGGATAGGCGCACCAACGTCAGTGTTCTTGCTCAGGCCAACATCCCCAGCATCGAAGCTTTGACCATGCTCAATCAGCTCCGATGGACGGGTCACATTGTCCGCATGCCCGATACGAGACTCCCAAAACAAGCGCTCTACTCGGAGCTCCGGCACGGCAAGAGAGCCCCAGGTGGGCAGAGGAAACGCTTCAAGGACACCCTCAAAGCCTCCTTGAAAAAGTGTAACATCCCGACCGACACCTGGGAATCCCTGGCCCAAGACCGCACAAAGTGGAGAAGCACCGAACACCTCGAGTCTCTTCGCCGGGAGCAAATGGAAGCCAAGCGCAGGCAGCGGAAGGAACGCTTGTCAACCCAAGCACCCTACCCACCCACCCTTTCAACCACAGTCTGCCCCACCTGTGACAGAGACTGTAGGTCCCGCATTGGACTAATCAGTCACCTGCGAACTCATTTTTAATGTGGAAACAAGTCATCCTCGGTTCCCGAGGGACTGCCTAAGAAGAAGGGAAATGATTACATCGTTTTCTTGGCATCCTGGACAACATTTCCCCTCAATCAACACAACCAAAAACAGATTAACTGGCTGTTAATTTCATTGCTGGTTGTAGCATCTTGCCATGTGCAAAATGGCTGCCATGCTTGCCTAGGCCATCCTTTGGGACTTCTCTGGGAAATGTGATGATAGTTTATGAATGCATATATTTATTTCTTTCAGAGCAATTTATTAACAAGCCATGTAAATGTCCTACTGGTTAAGACGAAGATATTAGTTTCTTACCAGCTGCAGAGGATATTATATTTCTGCATAAGGAGACACTCTCATGTTTTAGTGGAACTTATTTTTGTACACATATATAAAACGGTTGAATTCAGGAGAAGATATGTTTAAAGCTGAATGACCACATCCGCCCACAGAGTTGCATTCCTAGGTAAAACAAGTTACTTTAACTTGTCCACTGTTTATGGATGAATCTTCATAGACTAAACTTTAGGAAGCTTCAGAGTTCCTGAAAGCCCCCCAGAATACACAAACAGTAGTTTCAGTGTAAACAGAATGAGGTAGGTACGGCAGATAGGTTCAGTACGTAAGCAACAGACTTTGTTTTTAACACACGCAATTTAAGGAAACAGGTAAGCCATAATCAAAATGACTGTCTTTGTGAGTCCTCATAGCCACTCAATGTTGACTGATATGTTGCACAATTAGAATTTAAAAACATGATTGGTGGAAGATCCTGGCTGAGATTATTTTGCTGTACTGCTCCTAACAGACGCTGCAAGTACATACAGTATCAAGAAAAGCAGTATCACCAGCCCATGATTTTTTTAGCTATTAATTTAAATGATAAGAAAATCACATGTTGAGGGTACAGATTTTCCCGGTATGCATTTCTGGTGCATGCCATACCTGGTCAAAAGCTGCCTTGATGTTGACTGCAGTGACTCTCACCTTTCCCCTGACATTTGGCTCTTGCATCCATGTCTGGATCAGGTCTGTGATGATGTCTGGAGTTGAGTGGATCTGAGTGTCAGTGAGCAAGTTATTAGTGAATTGGCACTATTGACAATGCCTTCCTTCACTTTCCTGATGACTGAGCGTAGGCTGATAGGGTGGTAATTGGTCGGGTTTGATTCATCCTGTTTTTTGTGGCTAGAACATACCTGTGCAATTTAGCATATTATTGGGTAGTTGCCAGTGCCATAGCTGCACTAGAACAACTTTGCTGGGGAGGCACAGCTTCTTCAGCAATATAACTGGTATGTTGTCAACACCTATAATGGGGGGGAAAATTCAGTTGCTTTGCACCTCCCATTAGCGCCCTAAGAGGGCGCTAATGGGAGTTGCAAAGCAACTAGCGCCTGGGCGCAGCGATGTTTGCACCGCTCGCGAAATTAACCAGACATTTTGCAGCAGTGCTAAACACTACCGCCACGATCTCCTACGCCCACAGATCATGACGTCAGTCGAGCATGCAACACCCCGGTAGTACCCCAGACTGGATATTGAGTGGCACCCCCTGCCTGACCGCCTGCTGCTAGCAACGACAGGTTCAGGGGAACGTTTTGCAGTCGGGAAGGGACTGGGGGAGCGCTATTTAAAGGCGATCACTTCCTGATGTTTTTTGTCGGCCACATTTTTGCACCACGCATTCTGAGAGAGAGAGAGACTTCTGGAGAGATTCAACACTGTGTTGAGGAGTTTTGGGTGCTGAGCAGCACTTTGCAGGTTCATTTTGATTTTTCCTTCCTTGCATTGATTTAGAAGAGACTATGGGGGCTGCACTCTGAGCTCTTTCCCTGGGCCTCTCCATTGTTCTTTCCAGCAGATTTGATGTATAGGTCGCTCCAGGCCGAGATTCAAGGCTGCAATGAGCAGGATATGGATGGAGAGCAAGATCGACCCTCCCCTTTAAGAACTGGCTGGCGCCAGTGGGTCTGTGTTCCATTGCTGACTGACATCACATGAGCTTCGCCAGCGCTCTGAGTTAACGCCTCGCATTTCGGCATTAGCACCTTAAGAGAGGTGTGTAGCGCCTGATTTAGTGCTCCAATCACCTCCAGGGGCGATAGAAGCCAAGTTTGCAGTCGGAGACGATAATTAGTGCCAGGTGCTAAACTTTGTGCCTGGCCGATAATTGCACCCCAAACGGGGCGATACCGAATTTCTCCCCCATAGTCTTTACTGTTTCCAGTGCACTCAGGTGCTTCTTACTGTAATGCAGAATGAATTGGATTGGCTATACACAGGCACCTATAATGGTGGAGACCTCTGGAATAGGCCCACTAGGATTATCCACTTGCCATTACACCATACCCCTTAATCTTCTCCAATACTCCCCCATGTCGAACTTTGTGAAAAGTTTTCTTAAAGTCCATGCACGCTACATCCACTGCATTTCCCCCATCTGCTATCTGTTACCTCCTCAAAGAATTCTACAAGTTTTGCCAAGCACAATCATTCCCTTTGAAATCTATACTGGCTACATATATCTCTTTATCTAGGTATGTGGTAATCACATTATTAATGGAAGACTCTACAACTTCCCCCACCTCAGATGTTAATCTATCTGGCCTGTAATTACCAAAATTAGCTATTTCTTCCTTTTCAAAACTGGATACAGTTCTCACCACTTACACCGTCTATGCTTATCATGGGCAGTCACCTATATCGGACAACTAGCACTAACCATTTGCTAGTACCACGGGAGTCAATTATAAAGGTGCCACTTAAAACTTAAAACGGTCTCTTTTGTCTTGAAAAGGGAAGGCTGAGGGGTGACCTAATAGAGGTCTTTAAAATAATGAAAAATTTTGATAAAGTGGATACAGAGAATGTTTCCACTTGTGGCGAAGAACATAACTGGAGGCCATCAAATTAAGATAATCACCAAAAAATCCAATAGGGAATTCAGAAGGAACTTCTTTACTCAGAGAGTGGTGAGGATGTGGAACTCGCTACCACAGGGACTGGTTGAAGTGAATAGTATAGATGTATTTAAGGGGAGGCTGGACAAACATATGAGGGTGAAGGGAATTGAGGGTTATGCTGATAGATTTAGATGAGGAAAGACAGGAGGAGGCTCGAGTGGAGCATAAACGCAGGCATGGACTGGTTGGGCCGAATGGCCTGTTTCTGTGCCATATATCCTATGTAATCCCATGTAATCCTATGTGTTAAGCACATCAACTATTTCGGGTAGTTCAAAAAGTTCTTTGGTGCTCGTTAATCCCCTTTATTTACCGAGTTACACACCACTTCACAATCTATCTGTGCAATGTTCATTTTTTATACACTGGGGATTTCTGTGACAAACTGGTTCGAGTTAACTGGACTTGCATGATTGCAGAAACAAAGGTATCAGGGATAAAATATCTAAAAGAATCACTAGAACCTCACACGTTACAAAAGCCAGACCGTAACTGTAGACAGTAGCACATATCCTGACGTTACTTGATCTGGCCATAGTAAGATGCATGAAAATACATTAGTGTTTTAAGTATGTTTGGTTTAAACTGTACATGTTCTGCTGTTGGGCTGAAACATGAGGCACTGGTCATCAGTTTTTATATAATGAATTGGAGATTGGCTTTACCGGCCACCGCTTATTGTGGGTATATCAAGTTAACACCGCGCCTGCTAAGCACAGTACTGGAATGTTCGTCTCTCCACTAAGATTGCCAAATTTGAATGTCAGCCTGAACTGACATTCTTACTGAGGTTTTGCTGTGAGAATCACAGAAAGAAGGGGGGTGAAATTCAACTTCACCGGGACTCAAAATGGGCGCTAAAAACAACAACAACAACATGCATTTATGTAGCACCTTTAAAATAGTAAAATGTCCCAAGACACTTCACAGGAGTATTATCAAACAAAATTGGACGCCAAGCCACACAGCAGATAGCCACTTAGCAGAGGTACCTGCTACACATACCGGCTGATTTTCTGTTTCATTGACTTTTATGGATAGGAAAGTTGGGCGGGGGTGTATGACCCAGGTTCGATCCGCTACCCCACTTTCTGTGCTCCCACTGAAGTTGAGTCTCACCCCTAAAGAGACTAAGGCAATGACATTTACACAATTAGTGCTATTGATACAATGTGAGGTAATGCCCCATTTCCCAAACAGTCATCATATTCTTTGGTGAGCACAAATACAAACAACAACAGGTTAGAACATAGGAAATGTATAATGAGCCATTTTTTTTTTTACCAATGCACGTAATTTTGTTTTGTTTACTTTTTAGGAATCTGCTCACGAGAATTCTAACGTAGAACTTTGCATTTTTCTTCCTTTAGTGCTACTAATCTCAACCATAACCCTGAGATTATTCAGTGGAATTCTAGTGAGCAAATGTTTAAAGTATTCATCCGGAATTCCTCCCTGTGCTATTCTAGAGGAAGTGTTAATCTGTTTCAAATGAAAATAGGGAAGAGCGAAATGTCAGAAGAGCATGTTAAATATTCATGCTAGTGCCCCAAGTGTAATCTGAAGGCTCATGTTTTCTCTACATCTTTATCTTACGTGACAGTAAAAAGGTATTTTTGCAATATCACGATGATAGACCAAGGTTATAATAGGCTTCACTGATTGGAAAAGGAGGCTATATTGAGAAATAATGCATTTTTAACAACAGCCAGGGTGCTCCAGAAGTAAACCATCGTGTGAAGTATCTTGAGATGTTTCAACATCATCGGAAGGCACTATGTAAATACTTCTTTAATTTTGTTTCACAGAGCTGGATTGCCCCACTATACATTATAAAGATTAATTTAAGGTAAATATTGATACATAAAGTTGCACAGCTCATTCAGGTTTAACCACTGATCCATACCTCAAGCTATCTGTCAGTAAGCTAATAAATTCTGTAAAAGCTGCACGTTATCACTAACAACTCCTTCCTAAATACCATCTGTTCTGTACCAGAGACCAGCTTGCATGCCAGCATTCTTTGGATTGTAATCCAATGAAAATAACGTTGCATTTGGTCATTACCTATGCCCTCTGTCATATTTATTTTCAGCCCTCACATGAATGGGAATAGCTGATAGTGTTCACAATAAGCTTCCTTTAAGTACAATTGAGATAGCATGTTACACATATAGCATCATTATGTTTACACAAGGGAAAATAAACTAAAATAACACTCCTTTTATATTCAGGAAGCAAAAAAAGAAATCAAACAAGCAAACATACAACAAGGGAGAGTAAAGGCCATCAGGCCTATCCAGACAGTAGAATGCAACTCGTAACCAGGCCCCAGTCAGACCCACTCCCATTTAGAACAGCTCTCAGCGTAAGTGATTTCAACTAGCAACCTTTACAACCAAACAGGGAACAGCAGCCTACTGGATAAACACCTTGGAAGATGTGACTTTTGATCCCACGATGGCAAGTTGTGAAATTGAATTCAATAAATTTGGTAATTTGTGGGCTAGCACCAGAAAACGACAGTGAAAGTTGCCAGATTATCATAAAAATGCAACTGGATCACTAATGTCCTGCAGGGAAAGGAACCTGTCACTTCTACCCAGTCTGGTATATTTGTGATTCCGGTCTGACACTGTGTGGTTGTCACTCAATACCCTTAACTGTGTGAGCTGTGGCTAAGTTGGTAGCGCTCTCGCCTCCGAGTCATAGGGGGGAATTTTCCCAGCCCTGGGGAGGTGGGTATGGAGGTGGGACTGCCTGGAAAATGGCAGAAACTGGGAGCGGGTACCGAACCCGCTCCTAACCCGCCCCTGTGCCATCTTCCCGGGAGGCGGGTCCCGGGGTTTTCTCTCCTCAGGCACTGTCCTGCAAATCTGCCATCATCACTCCTCTCCCCAAAAAACAACCATTGACCCCTCTGTCCTTGCAAATTACCGCCCCATCTCCAACTTCCCTTTCCTCTCCAAAGTCCTTGAACGTGTTGTCACCTCCCAAATCCATGCCCATCTTTACCGGAACTCCATGCTTGAGTCCCTCCAATCAGGTATCCGCCCCGCCACAATACCGAAACGGCTCTCATCAAAGACACAAATGACATCCTATGTGACTGTAACAAAAGTAAACTATCCCTCCTCATCCTTCTCGACCATTCTGCAGCCTTTGACACGGTTGACCACTCCATCCTCCTCCAACGCCCCTCAATCCGTGACCTCTTCCACCTAGAAGGACAAGGGCAGCAGGCACATGGGAACACCACCACCACCAAGTTCCCCTCCAAGTCACACACCATTCTGATTTAGAAGTATATCGCCGATCCTTCACCGTCACTGGGTCAAAATCCTGGCACTCCCTACCTAACAGCACCATGGGAGTACCTTCACCACACGGACTGCAGCGGTTCGAGAAGACATCTCACCACCACCTTCTCAAGGGCATTTAGGGATGGGCAATAAATGCTGGCCTTGCCAGCGACACCCACATCCCACAAACAAATGAAAAAAAATTCTCATCTATATGCTGCTCCTCGACGACACCATCCTAAAACACAGCGTTGGTTTCCACACGTGCACTGACGACTCCCAGCTCTACCTCACCACCACTTCTCTCGACCCCTCCACTGTCTCTAAATTGCCAGGCTGCTTGTCCGACATCCAGTACTGGATGAGCAGAAATTTTCTCTAATTAAATATTGGGAAGACCGAAGCCATTGTTTTCGGTCCCTGCCACAAACTCCGTTCCCTAGCCATCGACTCCATCCCACTCCCTAACATCTGTCAGAGGTTGAACCACACTGTTTGCAACCTTGGTGTCATATTTGACCCAGAAATGAGCTTCCGACCACATATCCGCGGCATAACAAAGACCGCCTATTTCCACCTCCATAACATTGCCCATCTCTGCCCCTGCCTCAGGCCATCTGCTGCTGAAACCCTCATCCATGCCTTTGTTACCTCTAGACTTGACTATTCCGATGCACTTCTGGCTGGCCTCCCACGTTCTACCCTACTTAAACTTGAGGTCATCCAAAATTCAGCTGCCCGTTCACCCATCACCCCCATGCTCACTAACCTACATTGGCTCCCAGTTAAGCAATGCCTCGATTTTAAAATTCTCATCCTTGTTTTCAAATCCTTCCAAGGCCTCGCCCCTCCCTATCTCTGTAATCTCCTCTAGCCTCACAACGTCCGAGATATCTGTGCTCCTCTAATTCTGGCCTCTTGAGCATCCCTAATTTTAATCGCTGTACCATTGGTGGCCGTGCCTTCAGCTGCCTAGGCACTAAGCTCTGGAATTCCCTCCCTCAACCTTCCCCTTCTCTACCTCTCTTTCCTCCTTTTAGATGCTCCTTAAAACCTACTTCATCTGTCCTAATTTCCCCTTCTGTGGCTCGGTGTGAAACACTCCTGAGATGCACCTTGGGGCGTTTTACTACGTTAAAGGCACTATATAAATATTAGTTGTTGTTGTAATCATATTTCACATCCCTCATAAAGCTTTTCAACAGCTCCCCTACAACCAATGTCAAGCTCACAGGCCTATAATTACCAGGGACCAATTTCTTCCCTTTCTTAAATAATGACACCACATGAGCCTGCCTCCAATCCCTGGGGGCTAGCCCAGACCTCATAAAGCTATTGAATATGTAAGCCAGTGACGCACATGCAGCCTCCCCCCATTTCCCTTGCGATTTCCCTTTTGATGTCCGTATGCGTTTTTCTTGGTTCGCAAGGCTGCTGATGTCAGCGCACGCAGGTCCGTGTGAGGAGGCAGCGGGTTTTGTTAAGCAATTTTTCAACTTTCTTCCTTCATTCAACCATTCACCCTATTATCTGGTTCCTTAACCCTATCTCCTAGAAAACACAAAACTACCCTGCTCAACAACTTCGCATTGCCCATTAGCCTACCATCATGTCTCACAATGAAACCTCCAACTAGTAGGTCTCTTTTACTTACCTTACTTACCCTTAGCCTTACTCTCATTTGTTTGGAGGCTGCCGCTATTATAACTGTCCATCTTGGCCTTTGGGGGTTTATGAATGGTTAAACACTAAACACATTTCCAGTTTCACTCACTGCTTGGAATTTTTCATTTTGAAATGCCTGTTTAAATAAGCATTCTATCTTCCAATAATTTATGCTGCAGCAGTCAAGAGGAATGCAGCTGTAGATCACTAGATAATAAAATGTGTCATCAAAGGTGTGCTGGATTTCAAAGATCCAGGGTTTGCCTTTTAGTATATATAACAGATGTAGCTGAAGTCATAAAGCTGTTTCACATTAATTAAAGCGGTATCACCATGGCCAAGGGAAGCTTTATTGGCTCACATCCGTAAGCAAGCTGCTCCAGAAACTTATCTGTTGCGCCACTGCACTGACAGTCAGGTAGATTTGCACTGCAGAGAGTATGGTACTTATTCATAGAGCCATAGAATGATATGGCACAGAAGGAGACCATTTGGCGCATCGTGGCAGTGCCAGATCTTTGAAAGTGCTCGCCAACTAATCCCACTCCCCTGCTCTTTCCCCTTAGCTTTGCAAATTTTACCCCTTCAAGTATTTATCCAACTCCCTTTTGAAAGTTACTATTGAATCTGCTTCCACCGCCCTTTCACGCAGTGCATTCCAGATCATGGCAACTTGCAACGTAACTTTTTTTTCCTCATGTCGTCTCTGGTTCTTTTGCCAATTTTCTTAAATCTGTGTCCTCTGGTTACTGACTCCTCTGCCACTGGAAACAGTTTCTCCTTATTTGCTCTATCAAAAGGGAAAAACAACTGAGCAAATAAAAGAATTGATGATGTCATGTCACCAATCATGAGTCACTGGCTCATGGACTCCATGTTTAAGTTTCAGCAAAAAAGCTTGGGCCATCAGCCTGGATCAAACATGGACGCAACAGTTGAATGCCTGAGGAGAGGTGAGAGTCGCTACCCTCCACATAAGGGTAGCTGTTTGACATGAAAGAGCCAAAGCAAAATTGAGGTCAATGAGCTCAAATGGAAAACCCTGCAGTGGCTGGAGTAATGTATGACATTATTGCAGGAGCTCCTCAGGAAATCGTGCTCAGTCCAACCATCTTTAGCTGCTTCATCAATGACTATTCCTCTATTGAAAAGCCAAGAGTGAAGCTGTTTAGCTCCATTCACAAATCCTCTGATAAGCAGCCCATACCAGCTTACAGCAAAACTTGGACAGGCTTGGGCCGACAAGTACAGGTAACAATTGTGTCACATGAATGCCTGATGATGACCATTTCAAACAATAAAAACCCAGCCATTTCCCCGATCTTCAATACCACCACCATTGTCGAGACCCCCGTCATCAATATCTTGCAGATCATAAGTGACCAGACATTTAACTGGACAGCATGACTACAAGCACAAGGAAAAGGCAGGGTAGTCTGTGATGAATGTCTCGCCTCTTGACCCCTGAAAGCATCTCCGTCATCTACAAGGCCTAAGTGATGTAATACCCAACACTCGCTTGATGGGTGAATCTCCAAAAACACGCCAGAAGCTTGACATCATCTAGGACAAAGCAAACCACTTGATCAATGCTCCTGCCATTGGATTCAATGCGTATCTCCTCCACCACCAGCGCGCCATTGCTGCTGTAAATACTATCGACAGATTGCACTACAGGACCTCGCTAAGTTTACTTCGACAGCACCTTCCAGCCCCACGACCTTTACCACCAAGGACAAGAGTTGCAATATCATGGGAACACCATCGCACACAAGTTCGATTCCAAGTCACACGCCATCCTGGCTTAGACATATATTGCCGTTCCTTTATTGTTACTAGGTCACAATCCAGCAATTCCTGGCCCAGCAGTATCATGGGAGTACCATCACCATTAGGACTGCAACATTTGAAAAAGTCGGTGCACCTTCATCTTCCCAGGGCAACTAGAAATGGAACAAATGAAATGCACATACAGATGTATATATATATATATATATAAAAATAGATATTTATTTATTTATTTGGAAGGTAGATAATTATTGTACAATTTTCACCATCCAAAATAAATGAATACACAACATAGTGTAAAACGAACCAGTAATAGAACAGATTTTAGAAGTCTGTGTGAATCAGCATGGTTAATGAAGAACAATCTTCTCTCCCGCACTTAACCTGAGACCATCGGTGCTGAGCCTGCTGTGTCAGAGAGCAGGAATTATAGTGCAGGCTCCTAGCGGTTGTGGATAAATTCAAATTTGGTAGAAAAAGTTGGCAAAATGTGACAAGTTTAAAGGCTTGGTGATTTGCTAGTCACCCAATCTCTGCCGCATTTTCTTAAAGAAAGATAGAAAGACTTGCATTTATATAGCGCTTTGCACGGCCTCTGAATGTCCCAAAGCACTTTCCAGGCAATGAAGTACTTTTTGAAGTGTAGTCACTGTTGTAATGTAGGAAACGCAGCAGCCAATTTGCACACAGCAAGCTCCCACACACAGCAATGTGATAATAACCAGATAATCTGTTTTAGTGATGTTGCTTAAGGGATAAATATTGGCCAGGACACCGGGGATAAATCCCCTGGTCTTCTTCAAAATAGTGTCACGGCACTTGCTCAGCTCTGCACTGGACTGTCAGCCTAGATTTTTGTGCTCAAGTCTCTGGAGTGGTATGTTAAACCCACAGCCTTCTGACTCGGAGGCGAGGGTGCTACCAACTGCGCCACAGCTGACTACGTTAAAAGCTACATATTCAATCTCAGTCCCAAATCAAACAAGCCAATTGAAGACAGTGGAGGTGCGGGGGGTAAAATTCAACTTCAGCAGGGGTGCAAAATGGGCAACATCAGATTGGCCACCCATTACACAACCTTCCCCATTTTCCTTTCCATTGAAGCCCATCAGGTGGGGTATATAACATGCGGCCGATCTATGAAGTTGGATTTCACCCCCAATGTCTTCACCATTGAATAAGTCAATTCTTTACATCATAGCCCCTGCTAATTAAATTAACCAGACCATCTGCAGGGCTATGGGGAAAGAGCAGGGAAGTGGCACTAATTGGCAGCTGTTTCAAAGAGCCGGTACAGGCACAATCGTTCTATGATTCTATGGTCTGTTATTTAGATTGCAGGCACCATTTGAATGTTACAGTCAAGACCAATACAGCAGCCAACTCTTTCATGTTGCTTTCTTATTGCTGCTGTTTTAGATCCGATTCCATGAAATAGCTCCTGACATTTGCACTACTAAATTCAGTTCTCTTATTCTGGTGGCAAGCTTGTAGACCCAGTTTACCAAACTAAAAGTATGCTTACCTATCCTTTCTATGTATACTCCTGGATTAACACAATTACACTAAATTTAAACATTTCAATACCAGAAGTCGTATGCTGTACATAATATAGCTTTTCAATTAAATCAGCTTATTGCATACTTAGTGTGAACAGGGGTAAACAAAGTAGGAAAAAAAATGTTGGGAATGCTCAGCAGATCAGTAAGCATATGAAAGAGAAAGATAGCATGATGTATCAAGCAGGCTGGCATCCTTCCTCAAAATGCATACAACCAATGGAAATGCATGGCCACGTCTTTTCATTGTTATCTTTAAAGCTGTAGTTCTGTCCTAAAATCTGAAATAAGGTTTAAAATAATCATGCATGATGTTTTTGACCTTTTATCCATTGTCCATGATCAATCCACCTTGCGTAACAATTATCTTAAAGTGTACCGAATAACATATTCATTATTTTTCTGTAATTCACTATGCAAAATAAATAGTCAATGCTGAGCAAAAGTTGTACACATTAAGATGTTGTGGGGGGTGGGGGGGTATTGTTAAATTCAAATTACTTAAGAAACCTTACCTCATAAATTTATATTTCTAGCGGGCGACTGTCTGTGTGGAGTTTGCACATTCTCCCCGTGTTTGCGTGGGTTTCCTCCGGGTGCTCCGGTTTCCTCCCACAGTCCAAAGAT
This sequence comes from Somniosus microcephalus, assembly GCF_052327205.1. Classification (NCBI taxonomy): domain Eukaryota; kingdom Metazoa; phylum Chordata; class Chondrichthyes; order Squaliformes; family Somniosidae; genus Somniosus; species Somniosus microcephalus. The sequence goes on along the minus strand of NC_140996.1, from coordinate 30,420,786 downwards.
GTGCGAGTTAGGTTGATTGACTATGATAAATTGACCCTTAGTGTTAGGGGGATTAAATACGTGGGGTTACGGGGATAGGGTGGGATATGTGTTGGTGTAGGGGTTACGGGGATTGGGTGGGATATGTGTCGGTGCAGGCTCGATGGGCCGAAATGGCCTCTATCTGCACTGTGGGGTTTCTGTGATTCTGTGAAAAAGAAAAGAAAGAACTTGCATTTATATAGTGCCTTTCATGACCTCAGGACTTCCCAAAGCACTTGACAGTCAATTAAGAAATTTTGTGAAGCATACTCACTGTTGTAATGTACTGAAATAAATGTCATTGTCAAAGAAATTGATTACCGTCAATTAACACAATATTGTTTTTATATACAAGTATTGTTTCCATGGAGCACAGCAACATAATGTAGGGCTCCTGTTTCCTGTGCTACAGACAGAGGGGCAATTTTCATCTGTAGGGCATATCTGCTGGGCAATGGGCGGGGGGTGCACTGTCTCCACTTGAAGGTGTCGGCCTTGGGATCCATGCCGGTTTTGTGGTCAGGCCTCATTTAAATGAATTTGGTAAGCTGCCAGCACAAAACACACTCCCAGTGGCAGCTCGCTGATTAAGAAGATGGGAAATCCGGCAGGGCAGTTGAATGTGAAGGGCTTCCGATGACACCTTAAAGGGGCAGGTTGGGAGCGATAGGAGGCACCAGTTTAGAACAGCAGGCCAAACTGTCGCAACACCTACAGCAACAAGATCGTTAAACATGGAAGCTTTTAAGCCTCAAAACCCCTGGGTGACTGACATAATAAAGTGTGCTAAACCAGCGCTCGGCTCTCCCTGATTGCAGCTGAGGTCCCCTTTAATAGGTGATCAAAATGGCTGCCTCCTTACTTGTGCCACCCATGTTTTGTGGGTAGGAGCAGGAACTGGCAGTGATCCACCAACAGGGATTGGGGGTCGTAACTACATCATCTGATGTACAGCATATATTCACGAGTCTCCGGCCTGTTTTTGGCGGTCGCTCTTGCCACCTAGATCGAGGTCGGCCAGAAAATCGGTATGGGCGAGAGGTCGGCGGCAGGTCAACACTTCCATTTCCCGTACCATTTTGGTCTCACTACAGCCCCATTTTTAAGTGCATCCAGGGCAGTAGGGTCATGAAAATCACCCCTTGCCCATTCAAATTTGCGCCTTGATTGATGTTTACACTCAGCTGAGCCCAATGAGCAAGTTTAGTCAGGTCTCATCTGGGTTGTTAAATGTGGCAATGCATCTCCCATCTGAGGGGAACAATGGGAATTAACAGGGGCAATGGGCGTTCACTATAAAATATGTCTTGTGTTAGTCATAAGAAAATCAACATGGGGAACAGACCTATTCCCACAGATTACACCTCCTGTGGACCATTGACATCAACCAGAGTACCATAACCTTTCTGGAAGACAGCGAATGTAATGTCTCTTAGGTTGTATAATTTAAGGTAAAATAATGATAACCAACATTGAGGCTATAAGTTTTGTAGTTTTCATTCATGCTCCTACAGTAACATAGTTTCCCTTTGCCTAACATCTATTATGTGCCTGAACATGTTGAAGGAGTTTGGAAAAATTTAGAGTGACATTAATAATATGCTGGGCATTACAATATGGAATTAAGAGAAGAACAGGTGAAATAGCAGTAGAAAGGGTGGGTTTGTCTCTTTCATTAACAAATAAGAAAAAATAGAAGCAGAGAATGAAAGAACAGTTCTCAGGATAAGATCACAGCCAAGATATCCATTGTTACCAATTGGAATGAGCAATTACAATGGCAAAAGTGATCACAGATGGGTTTGGGACTCCAGCCCCAGATCTATGAAGGAAAGCATAAGGGAAAGAGGAAGCCTGTTTTTTTTTTATCTTGTTGGTGGTCTTGATAATAGAAATTGTTTTTGAGGATCAGTAATTGTTACCAGCAGCTCCATTGAGCTGTAATGACTTCATTGCACAATGTCATCCTTTATCCTAGTAATAACCTCTCACGGAAATTACATCAAGTCACAGCCCGTTCAGCAGGCCACCATGGCTACTAAATCAGCTTCAGTTGTCAAACTCCCCTTCACCGGTTGAGGGCTGATAAAAAATCTCATATCAACTAAAGTAATGATGTGAAGGCTCCAAAGGGAACAGAAAACAAATGAGAGCAAGGAATGATTTGGGGTAAAATCTTATCAATTTTTAGGGCCATAGCATAGGCAGCTAAGGTTTTCCATGTCACTTCAAGGAAGAGGTGTAAAATTGTGGTAATCCGACAGTACGAATGGTATGGTATCCACTTTTCAATGCTTTACTTTTTCATCTTCAGATCGGCATCTGTGGATTAAACAGAGAATGAAATGTGCCAATAAATAAATGACTAAAACAACATAAGAAAGAAAGACTTGCATTTATATAGTGCCTTTCACGACCACCAGACGTCTCAAAGTGCTTTACAGCCAATGAAGTACTTTTGGAGTGTAGTCACTGTTGTAATGTGGGAAACGCGGCAGCCAGTTTGCACACAGCAAGCTCCCACAAACAGCAATGTGATAAGGACCAGATAATCTGTTTTTGTTAAGTGGATTGAGGGATAAATATTGGCCAGGACACTGGGGATAACTCCCCTGCTCTTCTTCAAAATAATGCCATAGGATCTTTTACGTCCACCTGAGAGAGCAGACGGGGCCTCAGTTTAACGTCTCATCCGAAAGACGGCACCTCCGATAGTGCAGCACTCCCTCAGCACTGCACTGGCACGTCAGCCTAGATTTATGTGCTCAAGTCCCTGGAGTGTGACTATGAACCCACAACTTTCTGACTCAGAAGCGGGAATGCTACCCACTGAGCCACAGCTGACCTAGCCACAGCTAAATAACTAATTGAAATTAGTTAAATAATAAAATGGGTACATTTTTGTTTGTTTTTCTTGAACAATAAAATCCCTGAAATGTCTTTTCATGATTTCAAATCTCATTCCCGTGGTTCTCATTTTACTTTATATTAGCAGGAGGGAGAACTCATTAGACTGCAAATGTAGGTGAATTGAAGTTCTCTTTTTTTTCCCTACAAAGTCTCGAGTTCAAGGCCGTGTATTAGTTCTAATACTATATACCCCTGAGAGTTAACCTCCAGGAAGCCATGGTATCAATATACCAGATGTGATTGTTGTAGTTTTCATGCAAGTTCATTAACTCTTAATGTACAAGTCAAAACATTTCTGCAAATGATAGGGAAGCCTATTTGTGGCTGGGATGGGATGGGGTGATAGTGCACTGAAAAGTGTGGTGTAGCACTCACTGCCTCATTCCTACTGCCGCTCTAGCCGCTACCATTTTGGTGGGAGCCTCATGATGGCTGACCAGGTGACCTTCAGACGCAGCAGCTTTGTTACAGTATGCAAATCGGGGTCCTATGATGTATATTTCAATACCAATTTTGGACAAATTAGTGAGAGGAACATCCAGCGCTGGACAGTAGTACTGTGTGGTACAGGCTGGAAACAGTCATTCCCATTGCTTTATAAAGGGGCATTTAGCTGCAAGTACTTGATATCTGTTTGGGAATAGCCCTGGTTCATTTATATAGACCCTGGACTTGGAAATCCCTGCATTTCTGCTTAAATCTGCTTCAGATCCTTTAGGAAAATCAGGTAGGTATTGGCTACTGCAGACTATGGACTTCACCTTGGCCACTTCATTCTGGTGGTGGAACTTCAGGGAGCTGCAGTTGGGGCTGCTAAGGGTCCACAAAGGAGGAGGGCTGCTCGCTGGGGTCCTTGACACACAAGAAGGCTGCGTTTCTCCAGAGGATGTCACAGACCCGCAGTAACTCTTACAGTAAGACCTGCAATGCACTGACACAGTTGTTAATGCATGCCTCTAGCAGTGAAAACCACTACAGCCCTCAATTGTTTCACCTTGGGCTCGCTCGTTCCAGGCTGCAGCACGTGACACTAGTAACATTAGTCAATCTGCAGTTCATACCTGCATCGAGCAGGTGGCTGACACCCACTTTGCAAAGCCAACCAGCCTGTTACATTCCTCAGGAACTAGGAAAGGGCTGTAGGTTTTGCTAAAGTAGAAAGCTTCTCCCAAGTACAGGGTGTGCAACCTATATAACCATCGGGATTCTTGCCAAGGAGTAGGCAGCCTTCACGAACTGTAAAGTCTCTCACTCCCTTAATGTTCAGCTAGAGAGTGATGACCACCAGTGCATCATGCAGGCCTGTGCCTACTTTCCTGGCAGCTGTCATGCTACCTTTATACTGTGCCAGTCCTCCATCCTCCTACTCTTTGACTCAGCACAGTGCGCCAGAGGCTCACTGATTAACGACAAGGGTTATCCTTTTTACTAACACCTCTCCGAAACCCATGCTCACCTGCTGAACTGCGATGCGACATGAGCAATGGGCCCACTAGAACCACCATTAAGCAGAACATTGGACTGCACAAACAACATTTCTGCTGCCTGGGTAGGTCTAGTGGCTTCCTTCAATTCCAGGTCCCAGAACCTGGTTGACTGCTGCATTCTGCACAACTTACAACAGGGACAACAAATGGAGCCAAGACTGAATGAAGACTTTCCACCACCTGATGAGGAAGACTCTGATGACAGCGAGGATGGCACAGAAGTGGGAGGGCACCAACACCAGGCAGCAGCCAGAGCTCTTTGGCAATAGCTAATTGACCAGTGCTTCAGCTAAACTAATCTTGCCCCCTCCCCACAATAACAGTCCTGAACAACATCTCTGCCAGTCCTTCCACCCGGCAATAAAATACTTCTAACCACAGCCCAACATTGATATCCATGACATCTGAGTTTGCAGGGTGAGCACTCTGCCGACAAATCATTAATTCCAAACTCTATTACATTTTAATGACTGATGCAAATAGCATGAAATAAAATTATCACCCGGGTATTAGCATATATGCCTTCCTTAAGTGATCCCTTTGCTAATCTACTGTTGCTCTCCCAGTGACTGCACCATTAGAGGTGAAAGGCTTAGATGAGGGCCTTTGCGATGCTTATGAGCAACCTGTAGGAGTTTGGCCTGAGACGGCCACACTTTCCATGGTAGACTGCAAAATGTTGATGCTATGCATCAGAATCCCACACAAGCAGACTCCTCCATGCTTTCCGACATAGTTCAGCAGCTCATGGGCAGGCAGTCGATGCCTCGAACAATTGCAGGTGCACAATGAAAATCTTACTTTTAAAGGCTAGGCCCCTGAAACCTGCGTCTCTGCCCGCTTCAGCAGAGCTCAAACGCTGGCTTGCCTTCCGGCGAACCATCTACTGGCTGTCCTTTCCACTAGCAACTGCGCCTGCTCACTCGTGCACTGTGAATCACCCTGTGCGGATCCTCTAATTCACTACTATCCTGTCGGGGTGTTGATTTCTGTGCTAGGAAGAGTAAGAGCAAATGCTGGTGCATCTTCTGGAAGGTTGTCTCCCTCCAGTTGTGTGGCTGCAGAGGCCGAGTCATGGGATGGGCCTAGAGAAGAGGAACAAGGATCAGCATGTCATGGGAAGGGTAAGCAGCAGCAGATGAGTGGCAGCTCAATGCAGCATCGGGCTCTCTGTATGTGTATTTCTTTTTTTGAGGACAGAGAAAAGGTAATGGAAATAGCCTAACATCCTGCTGCACTTGGCCTCTCTGACACTCTGCACCCTCCATGTGCCAATAATCTCCATGGCAACATCCTCCATTTGAATGAGTGCTTGAATGGTTGCTGTTGCTGGACCTCCTCCATTTCTGGTCCCCTCCCTTCTGTTGCTCACCAGCTTGTCCTGCCAGGAGAGAGGGAGTGGGTTAGTGCGTGGCCTTTGAAAGGGTTGCACAGATTTGTGCCACAGCTTCAGATAATGGGCCCGCTGAAAAGGAGAAGCAGCAAGTTTTAAGCAATTGGGGGAAGTGGCGGTGTGCGAGAAAGTGCCTCCAGTTTGAAGCATGAAAGCAGTTTTCAGAACAGTGAAATGCACTATAGTTGTAACCAGATAGCAGCAGAATGTGCTGAGGGTAGCAGCAGGGGTTGAGTGTGTGGTTTGTAAGCAGAAGGAGCTGGGTACGATGTTGTGATTGGAGAAGAAGCATTTGAGGGAAGGATCAGGAGTGCTGGAAGGAAAATGTGGTGTTGCAACGCTTCTTTAAGAGAAAAAGACAGATGAAGATAAAATTTTCACCTTAGCTGGCCTGGACTAATCATTGAACTGCTTCCTACACTGCAGCCAGGTCCTGGGTGTAATGATAGGCTCTGCACTCTCTCTCCATGTCTGCTGACTAGTTTACCGGGGCACCTGCCTGGCAGCAGGAGGGAAGAGGACCTCCTTCCTGGCCCTCATTTGGTCCAGTCGCACCTCCACAGCTGCATCAGAAAAAAAAGGGAGCCCTGGGATTTGACATTCTTCTCAGCAGTTTTAAATATCACGCCTCTTGCAAAGCAAGAGTGAAAAGGCACCTCCCCTTTAAGAGGGGCAAGCTCTGTTTAAATGCACACCAGGCCCACCAGATATCCCAGCCTCCCGAACAAGGAGCTGCCTATCAGTGCTGGAAATGCACGGGCAGCTCGCCAATAGAATGTAAATGACCATCAAAATGGTTCGGGCCTCTCGCCAACAAAATCAGGCAGACTGTCATGTTTGCTCTGCTCACCACCTGTTCGATGTTTGGTGAAAATTGGCCCTGTGGAGCTTTTTTCTGAATTTTTTATTGGTTTACTTATTGGTGCAGTTTTGTTACATTTTACTTAGTTGCCATTTGCATCAGTATAGAACAATAATTTTTTTTTTATATAGCACACCGTGTATAGAAAACATATTTCTTTGGTTACATAGGTAGAATTTAGAATCATAGAATAGTACAGCACAGAAGGAGGCCATTCGGCCATCAAGTTAAGATCAGCCATGATCTCATTGAATGGCGAAGCAGGCTCGAGGGGCCAAATGCGCCGACTCCTGCTCCTATTTCTTATGTTCTTATGAGTCTGCGCCAGATCTTTCGAAGAGCAATCCAGTTAATCCCATTCCCCTGCTCTTTCCCATTTACCTGAAATGTTTTCTCCTTCAAGTATTTATCCAATTCCCTTTTGAAGGCTACTATTGAATCTGTATCCACCGCCCTATCAGGCAAATCAGGCACCCTTTCAAATCCGAACCACTCGTTGTGTAAAAAAGTTCTCCCTCATGTTACCTCTGGTTCTTTTACCAATCATCTTAAATCTGTGCCTTCTGGTTATTGACCCTTCAGCCATTGGAAACACTTTCTCTTTAATTTATCTAAATCCTTCATGATTTTAAACACCTCTATCAAATCTCCTCTTAGCCTTCAGTACTCCAAGGAGAACAACCCCAGCTTCTGTAGCCTATCCACGTAAGTGTAATCCCTCATCCCTGGAACCATGCTAGTGAATCTTTTCTGTAACTTCTCCAAAGCCTTCATGTTCTTCCTAAAGTGTGGTGCCCAGAATTGGACACAATCCTCCAGCTGGGGCCGAACTAGTGTTTTATAAAGGTTTAGCACAACTTCCTGGCTTTTGTACTCTATGGGCTGGATTTTCATTGAGGCGTCGGGTTGGAGGCAGGACTACAACTTTCAGGGTTGTAGTCCCGCCTCCATCGAGATGTGGCCAATCCACGCGATTTTAACTTGATTGACCTTGTTGAGCCCACCCAGCGGGCTCAGCAGGCCAATTAAGGGCCACCCCTGCAACAGGTGACGTCACAGACTGAAATTTCATCTGTCAAGAAATTCTGACAGATGAAATATTAGTGTTTCACAGCTGTTTGAAGTTGTCAAACACTGACAGTCTTACTTCTAACCTGAGTCATTCTCCACAGACTCAGAAATCTCTCCTGCACAGAAAGCTGCAGGCTGTCACTTTTGACAGTTCGCAGCCATTCTGCTTTCTGTGCCGGTGAAATGACGGAATCCCGGGACCTAAAGGAAGGAAGGCTGTAAAGGTAAGAAAAGGTAATTTACACCTCTTTAATCACTTTAGACACACCAAACACACTTACCTTTGCACTCATGCATACATCACTCACCTGAACACCGACATCTCGACCCCTCCAAGTCCTTCAACCCGAAGGCCCAACTCCTCTAACCTGGCGTGGTTTGGAGCCGTCGGGAATCCCACACTTCAACCTTCAAAATAGGGATTAGGCTAAAAACTGTCTGTTAACTACCTGTTAACAGGCAGTTAATTGGCACTAATCCCTTCCCGCCTTGGGTAGGCGGGTCCCAGTGTGGGGCGGGTACCTGCCTCCTTTGAAACTGGCATGGAGGCGGGTTGGGGCGGGATGGTGTCGTGACCCTCGATTTTGGGATTTTAACCCCCCGCACGCCTCCAATCTCGACTCCACGGCCCAATGAAAATCCTGCCCTATGCCTCTGTTTATAAAGCCACGGATCCCATATGCTTCATTAACTGCTTCGTTAACCTGTTCTACCATCTCCAACTCGCTCCATAGGGACACTCCGCACTTGCTTAAGTCCAGAAAGATTAGGCACAGGCTAGCAAGCCAAGTAAGCATGGGGGAACTGCTGGAGTTTAACCAGCTTAAACCATACAGCCTAACAGCACAGAGAACTGGTAAGCTTCCCATCACTTTCCTAAGCAGGACCACTCTAACCCCTTAGGGCATTGGCATGCAGGGATTTATGGAGTTGAGTGGAAAGAATACCAATGACAGGCCTACCCTTTATCAGGTTCCACTACTGAGCGATGCTGGTTGGATAATCATCAGCTGTGCCTTGGTCTACCATGTGCCTATTTGGCTCATTACCCGGTCTGCCACAGACGACTGACTTGGTTCTGATCTTCCATCATAAGACATGTCATATTGGAGTCACCTCAACACCAAAGAGACCCTAGTTAGCTCTCTCTCACGGACAATAACAGAACGATAATAGAGCATTGTACAAAAGGTGAGGAATCTCTTGCTGAAGTTGTAAATAGTGATGCTACCAATTTTTGGACCAGGGAGTTTTTGTTGATGAGAGCAGCAGTGCTGGAATGCACAGGTATTCCCATCGAGCTCAGTTACTATTCCGGTGGTGCATGGATTGGGTGGGCTGTACTCGTTTTCCCTCTTGTATCAGCCTGTATACGAGTCTGCTGCAGAGCAGTCCTTCGTATGCAGTGAATTAATGGTATATACAATGCCAACAATCACGACCACTGGGGGAAAAATAAACCTCATTCAGTTAATGTTTTAAATGAATTTTCTCACTTTTCGTGTACTAGTTTTTCCTTGAAACTATCGGGGAGATTTTAACTCCCGGGCGGGAAGCCCGCTGGGCAAACGGGTGGTGGCCTGGGAGTGGCAACAGGAGACCCGGCCGAGCCTCATTTATATTCCGCTGACCAGCTGCCACCAGAAACAGGCGGGAAGAAGCAGCTGGCCAGCTGTTGGCCATTGAAGATTGGGCGGTTGAAGAGGTTACCAGCCGACATTCAGGCAAAGGCACGGCGGTGTTTTGAGCAGGGTTACATGGGTGGGAAGGGTAAGGCATAAGAGACTTTCCCTCTGGGGCCCAGAGAAGCATTCCTAATCCTGCTGACCCCACACAGGAAAGTTTAACACACATTTTAGAGGGGCTCTTCTTCCCACAGGTCAAGTTTCACTGAGCGGGGCGGCTGCACTGGGCACTCAGTTCATTCGGCAGTTAAAATGCCATTGGGGTCTTATCTATGTAATGACCCGGTTTGGCATCAATTTATGAGGCTTCCGCCTGATTCAGGCCACCCAAAAAAACAGCAGTGTTGAAATCACTGCAGGGTGAGAATTGATCCACTCCATTTTAACTCCCTGTTTCTGCTGGGTGGCGGGGGAATTCAAATTCCCCCTATATATGTGCAATTATAGATTTCTTTACTTGTTTTACTGCCCTTCCGGGAGGAAGATATTCCTTGTTCTCAATTTGTAGCAAAATTGGAAATGTGAGCATAAAGAATGTGTTTATGATTTAGCTACCAAGTATATAGAGAGGAAACCTTTCCCCTTATTTGATTACTAAAATAAATCTGAACAATGACACCAACTCTGGAACCTATTACCTGGAGTGTACACCTCCCAGTGACAACTTGCTGCTAATGTCACACATTGCTTTCTTGCAGATTCCTCCAGTTAAGGTTATTGGTTAGACCAACTTAAATAATTAATTTAAATAAATTCAACTTTCTGGGTAGCATTATTTTTAACCTTTTCCTTTTTCCCCCCTGTATCAAGGTCTTTATATAAGAATAAAACGTGGGAGAGTCAGGATGCACGTGCGCCTCCTGCCAGTTAGCAGAGACTCTTCAGGTTCAAGTGCGGATCCCTTTTGCTTTTGGACAGTGAAAATTGATTTTCTTTGGCGTGGGGTGTGGTTCGTATCCAAATCTTTATCTTCAATCTGAATGAGTCCCAAGTGCTCCTCGTTATAGTAATTGCTGTTCCTAAAAGTGAAATTCAATCTGTTAGACATTAGTCTCATTTTGGCTTGTTAAAAGAAATGTTGATCCGAGGAATTAAATGTGGGAAAGAGACATGGACTGAGTTTGAACCATATTTCAGACAAAAAAATTCTAAAAGGACATTTGGAATCCTAGGGTTAATCAAGAATGACCATTTCCACTCTATAGGAATGGCAGGGAGGAAAGAGGTCATCTCCTCAGATAGTGCTAATAACTCTTCGTAGACTTAACACAGGAATAACACATTACAGAGGAACCTGGAAGGACATCCAGAAGTGCTGTATGTTACATACAAACTAGATGAGTAGTCAAAGGCTGCATTGCTGTTACATTAGTTACTAGCTGGGGTGAGCCCGGCGTTGCCGAGGCTTTTTCGAGGGCATGTTGTTGTTGGAAGAGAGAGAGAGAGCGACTGGGGGGGTGGGGGGGCGGCAGAGAGAGACTGGGGGGGGGAACAGAGAGAGACTGGGGGGGGGGGAAACAGAGAGAGACTGGGGGGGGAGAACAGAGAGAGACTGGGGGGAGGGGGGAACAGAGAGAGACGGGGGGGGAACAGAGAGAGACTGGGGGGGGGGAACAGAGAAGCTCCCCCCCCCCGCGATTTCCCGAGGCTCTCCCCCCCCCGCGATTTCCCGAGGCTCTCCCCCCCCCCGCGATTTCCCGAGGCTCTCCCCCCCCGCGATTTCCCGAGGCTCTCCCCCCCCCCCGCGATTTCCCGAGGCTCTCCCCCCCCCCCGCGATTTCCCGAGGCTCTCCCCCCCCGCGATTTCCCGAGGCTCGCCCCCCCCGCGATCTCCCGAGGCTGTGTGCTGGCGTCACGGGGGCCGTGCGCATGCGTGCCGGCGTCAAGGCGGCTGCGCAACTGGCGGCCTCTTCATTTTTTTAAAACTGATGCGTGCTGGCGTCACGGGGTGGCGGGCCGTGCGCATGCGTGGTTTCAAGACCGCCGGCGTGCCCTGTTGCCGGGGTAACGGGGGCCGTGCGAATGCGTGCCGTCGTCAAGGCGGCCGTGCAACTGGAGGCCTCTTCTTTTTTTATTAAACTCATCTTTCGCCGAGTAAGAGGAGATTAAATAAATAGAGAGCAGCAAAAGAGGAGGAGGGAGTAGGAGTCGCTCGGTAGGCCCATGCAAGAAGGACGGTAGATGTGAATAGGAGGCAGGGCTCGGCTGCCGGTTAACTAAGTGGCCCCTCGGGTCGGACGCAGGCCTGGTCTCGAACGAGGAGCCAACTGCCCCGCCCACCGCGTGCGCATTTGCTAAACACAATTTAAAACACAAATAAATTGTTATTTAATTCCCTAACACATCATTAAAATATTTACCTTAGTTCCCTAACACACAGAAAGTGTGGGGGGAAAAATGGTGAAAAATCAAGATGGCGGCCACTCACCTCGGTTCAGAAGGATAAGGCCCGCCCACACACGCACCGATTGGTCGACCGGTCAAATCACCGAAGCGTAGGATTGGTCAATCGTCGAGTCACTCGACACTCAACTGTAGGATGGCACGCGCCAGGAACCCGCCGTCCGATTGGTCGACCTCGACGTCACACGGTCGCTAATGAGATGCTAATGAGCGGAACGCTGAACGTTTTTCGGATACCGCGGGCGGGATTTTTGTCCAGCCGAAACGTAAAAACGCCTATGACTGGTCCGGAATCGCAAGCTTTCTTTTGAGGCGACGCGCGCGTCGGTACGCTCTATAACTTTCAAACGTATAGAACACGGACAGACAGACAGACATCGGGACAGACAGGCAGAAGAGCCGCTTTATATATATAGATTTTAAACTTCTTAAAAACATTTGTAAATTCTAAAATATATATTTTTTTAATTCAGTAATCATATCCAGGGTAAGCCTTGATACAACATAAATCAGGGTGATAAAAGTTGCATATCCTCAAAGTATGGTTGTGTTTTGAATGAGGAAATCCTCAATTAGTTTCTTATTTTGTAAGCAAATGAAAATATTTTGCAGCATATATTCTATTAATAATTATTATCATTAATTACTATTGTCTTATCTTATGGAGAAGGTACCAGAATAGAAATGTCAAGCACACATAGCTATGAGATGAGCAGTCCAGCTTTCTTTATTACAAGTGAACTTTCAATCAATTCCAATACCCTCTAAAACCTCCCTTCATAACTATCTAACAGACTATTTATCTGCTCCTCGACTCGTTCCATTAAGTACCATGATTGTACCATCACTCCTGTGCTCGCTGATCTATATTGGCTCCCGGTCCAGCAACGCTTCAGATTTAAAATACTCATTCTTGCTTTCAAAACCCTCCATGGCCTCACCCCTCCCTATCTCTGTAACCTCCTCCAGCTCTACAACCCTTTGAGAACTCCACATTCCTCCAATTCTGGCCATTAGTGCATCCCTGATTTGCTTTACCCTTCCATTGGCGGCCGTGCCTTCACCTGTCTAGGCCCTAAGCTCTGGAATTCCTTCCCTAAACCTCTCTGCCTCTCTACCTCTCTCTCCTTCTTTAAGACGCTCATTAAAATCTACCTTTCTGACTAAGCTTTTGGTCACCTATCCTAATATCTCTTTGTGGCTCGGTGTCAAAGTTTGTCTGATAATGCTCCTCTGAAGCACCTTGATATGTTTTCCTAATAATCTTACTTTCTAACATGATCAACATTGCTATTTTTTTTAGCAGGGCATCAGTGTTTTTTGTAGCACATATTCCAAAGTGACGGATGATCAAATGCTCCAGGAGAAGTATTTAGTCTGGTGCAAGCAACCATTGGCGATTAAACTGATAGAAAAATAGACACAGGTAGAAGCAACACACAGACTTTCTCAAAGTAAAAGAGCCATTTGTGATAATCCTTGGAAAGCAATTTTTTTTTTGCTGTTTCTGTGCTAGTGAGGAGCCCATAATGTCACAATCAAAATATGTTTTGTTACATTGTCACTGTAGCCTAGAAAACAGGCTAAGGGAGCACTAGCGTCACTTCTGAAGATCAGGAAATGCAGGAAATGCATTAAAATATTGATGGTTCAGCTGTGTCATAAATGCCTGCAGTTTGTTTAACCTCTGCTGTAGGTATAGGAGCACGTAAATAAGGTAATAAATATTTATTGCGAGTGAAAAGTTCACATGAAGTAATGAATGAAACTCAAAACATTACACAGATCTATTCAGTTCCCACTGAATATATTCCATCCCACCGGATCCTAGTACTGGACATAGTGATAAATGTCACCACCTGCTTAGCAGCGAACAAAATAGGAAATAAAAATAAGAGCATCATGTGAAAGATGAGCATCTCTGGGTTTCATCAAAAACACATTAGCCTGGACAAAGCCTAGGGGACTGATAGTTATGTATGTTAATTGGAAGCAGGATTCAAAATGCATTCAGGCTACCCCTGTAGAGTAATATTTCTTCCCAACAGCTGTCATCTCAAGTGTAACAGTCAAATTTGGGTCACAGGTATTTTGTTGGGTCATCACACTTCAGTACCAAGATTATCATTATTCTGTACATTTGGCAGAATTTAAGAGAACAGGTTTATCACTATTAGCACACATGTGACTTCTACATCTATTAAGCAACTTTAAATTTTATCCATGTTGTAGAGTATGTACCTTTAAGAGAGAACTACTTTTACAACTCCTGTATACTGTAGTACCAGATGTGGCCACACCTGTATATAAGCCTTGAGCATGCCTCTGTACAGTCAGTCTTTAGACTACCCTCCTCCAGTAAACACCTGTTGATTGTTAAGTTACAGCCTCCGTGTAGTTATTGGAAAACATCATACTTTAAGAATCACGGATTCAACAGTGGCGACGAGGTTGATTTGAATCTACCTGCAACTCTGCATTTCCCTTCAAGGATTCGTTCCGGGAGGGCGGTGGAAGAAAGTCGAGGCCAGAAGCACGGGCGTTGACCACGAGCAACCGCCCAGTCATCCGGCAGAGAGTGAACTTCACAGGGGAGGCTGTTGAGAGCCGGGCTTGGTTCCCCAGCCATGACGATCCAGCAACAGACTGGCAACAGGTACAGCGCAGACCCTTCCCGGACAGCGGCGGCTGGAGCCGACCGACGGCAGAGAAAAAGCCGAGCAGCGTCGACGGGGTAAGAGAGAGGGTGAAGCGCACAGGGCGCAGCCGGGGGTTGAAAACCGAGTGGCGTCGAGGAAAAACAAAACAGAGAGAGAGAGGGTAAAGCAGCAGCCGGGTTCAGGACCGAGAGACGGCAACGGGAAAGGCGCACAGGAGAACGCGCAGAGCACAGCCAGGGCTCAAGGGCTGAACCACGTCCGCGGGGAGAAGAAGGGAGAGCACGGGAGACGCCATTGAGCCACGGAGAAGAAGGGAGAGTGCGGGAGATGCCATTTTAGAAGCCGCAGCGGAGAAGAAGGGCGAGCGCAGGAAGAAAGGAAAGCGCGGGAGATGCCATTTTGTGACAGCGGAGAAGAAGGGAGAGTGCGGGAGACGCCATTTTAGACAGTTAAATCACACCCAGGGATGCCGAAGAGTGGCAGTATCACTGCGTTCGACAATGAAGTCGAAGATTGGGCGACATATGTGGAACGCATTGAGGTGTACTGCAGGGCGAATGAAGTGCCAGATGCTAGGAAAGCACTGGTTTTGTTAAATTCCATGAGTGCAAAAACTTATGGCTTACTGCGAAACCTAATAACCCCAGAGAAGCCCGTGGATAAGAATTTCGAAAGCATAGTAGAAATCCTACAGGACCACTTAAACCCCATACCGCTGCTGATAGCAGAAAGATTTAAGTTCCACAAAAGGAACCAGCATAAAGACGAAAGTAATGCTGAGTAATTAACGGAACTGCGCAAGCTATCGAAACACTGCCAGTTTGGAGTGGGACTAGCAGATACGTTAAGGGGCAAGTTTGTGTGTGGGCTTCAAAGTGAAGGAACCCAGAAACGGATTCTATCAGAAAAGGATCTTACACTGGACAAGGCTTTCAGCATGGCAGTATCACACGAAGCAGCTGCACGGGGCGCTGCAGAGATACAACGGAGACTGCAAGAATATGGCACCAATGAAATGTCATATGGAGCAGGGAAGTGTTATCGCTGCGGCAGAACAACACATGACCAGAAGGATTGTTGGTTCAAGGACCAAGTGTGCAGACAGTGTGGAAAAGCAGGACACACAGCAAGAGTCTGCAGGTCAGGGAAGAAAACCAACAGCAAGAAATCTCTACAGGAGAAGTACAAAAAGGTACATAAGGTGATGGACAGTAGTTCAGACGAACAGAAAAGTGATACAGACTCCGGAAGCAAGGAGCTGGGTTGTCTGAAACTACATAAGGTAACCAAAATGGAGGATCACCAGACTATCTGGGTCACGCTCAAGATAGACGGAGTCCAAGTGAAAATGGAATTGGACACAGGATCAGCCCTAACAGTCATAAACCAAAGGGACAACAAGCGGCTATTTTCACATATACCCTTGAAAGCTGCAGAGATTGTCTTGAAGACGTACATGGGGCAAAAAGTCTACCCCAAAGGAAAAATAAGGGTGAAAGTGATATACAAAGGCCAGAAAATACCTAAAATGGACCTATATGTACTGCCAGATGGAGGACCACCACTGCTAGGATGTGAATGGATCCGGAAGATACAATTAGATTGGCATTCCATACAGGCACTGAAGGTTGAGGCCAAAAAGGATGATGACGTCACACCTGGACTGTAGTGTATGTACTTTGCAGAAGGAACTATATTCTGCAGCCCTGTATACTGCAGTACAAGTAGTGACCACCCCTGTATATAAGCCTGTGTAGTAACTTTTGCATAGTAGTTCCAGGTTGTCTCCACTCAGTAAAGACCTGTTATAACCAACTCCTGCAGTCCGTGTCTCAATTACACACGGACATAATACTGGCAACGAGCAGATCCGAACTTACCTACAGTCTGCACCACCTCATGGGGATCGATCCCTGAAGCGAAGTTATCAGAGGTCGAGGCCAGAAGGAAGAAAGAAAAAAATAATAAAACGAACAGAAGGAACGGGCGTTGACCATGGGCATCCGCCTCTGATTCATCGGAGTTGAAGATTTGCAGGTGAGGCTGTCGAGAGCGGGGCTTGGTTATCCTGTCGATGGTGTTTCAGCTAATCGGGCTGGTGGCAGGTAGTACACTGGTGCTTCCTGGGCTGCGGCGGTCTAGAGCTCAATCGGGTGGCTTTTCAACGGGGCCGAGCAGCGTTGTTGGGAAGAGGCGAGAGAGAGAGGGTGGAGCACACAGGGCGCGGCCAGTGCTACGAAGCCAGGCAGCGTACAGACCCGAGAAGAGGGAGGCAAGTGTCCCGCAGATTGCTCCGACGACGGGGAAATAATAAAAATTAGAAGCGCAGAAAGCCGCGAGGAGCTGCAGTTTGCCACGGGAACCGCGGAGAGCAGCATTAGCAGCAGCGCGGGGGAAGTGCGCGAAGACCATAGGGCGTCACCATCAAAGCATAAAACGCCAGCAACAGCGCTAGCAGCAGCGGAGGAGACAGAAAGCGCGGGAGGCGCCATCTTAATCCAGCGGGGAAGAAGGCAAAGCGCGGGAGGCGCCATTTTGTTAAACCGGGGAAGAAGGCAAAGCACGGGAGGCGCCATCTTAGATTTCCAAGATGCTGAAGATTGGCAATATCACTGCCTTCGATATTGCAATAGAAGACTGGACCACGTATGTGGAAAGACTCGAGGTATATTGCGAGGCAAACGAAATAGCCGATGAGAAAAAGGCATCGGTATTGCTAAATATAATGGGCGCGAGAACGTATGGCCTATTGCGGGATCTGATTACTCCAGCCAAACCGAAGGCGAAGAGTTTTAACGAAATTGTTGATATCCTACAGGAACACCTAAATCCTACACCGCTGCTGATAGCAGAAAGATTTAAATTCCACAGGAGAAATCAGCATAAAGATGAGAGCAATGCTGATTACCTTACGGAACTACGCAAGCTATCAAAGCACTGCCAGTTCGGAGCAGGACTGGCAGATACCCTACGGGACAAATTTGTCTGTGGACTCCTGAGTGAAGGAACCCAGAAGAGGTTACTCTCAGAGAAAGAGCTGACGCTAGATAAGACTTTCAGCATGGCAGTATCATACGAAGCAGCAGCAAGGGGAGCTGCAGAAATACAGCAAAAGCCACAGGAATACGGCACCCACGAAATGACACGGGGATTCGAAAAATGTTATCACTGTGGCAGAACAACCCATGACCAGAAGACTGCTGGTCCAAGGACAAAATATGCAGGCAATGCAGAAAGATGGGACACATCGCACGAGTTTGCAGGTCTGGGAAGAAGACTAACGACAACAAAAAGGCTACTAAGGAACAGTACAGGAAAGTACAAAAGATGACGGACAGTCGTTCCGAAGACCAGATGAGCGATAGTGAATCCGGGAACAAGAGACTAAGCTGTCTCAAACTTCACAACGTAATCGCAAAAGAGGATCACCGAACCATTTGGGTTGCCCTCATGATAGCAGGGTCCCAAGTCAAAATGGAATTGGATACAGGATCAGCTCTGACCGTCATGAATCGACGAGACTACGAGCGGCTATTCTCACACATACCCTTGAAAGAGACATCCATTGTCTTGAAGACGTATACGGGGCAAAAAGTATACCCCAGAGGAAAAATAAGGGTGCCTGTCGAATACAACGGCAAGGAAATACAGAAATTGTATCTGTACATACTGCAAGAAGGTGGACCACCGTTATTAGGACGCGAATGGATCAGAAAGATAAGTTTAGACTGGCACTCCATTCAGGCACTGACGGTGGCTGGTAAAAAGGATGACAACGTCACTCCTGGACGATTGTCAACAATCTTAGCTAACGCCAAAGAGGTATTTCAACAAGAACTGGGAACTCTTAAAGGCGTAACTGCCTCGATAACAATAGAAGGGAATGCAATTCCCAAGTTTTTCAAAGCAAGACCGGTACCATATGCAATTCGCCCAGCCGTCGAGGCAGAGCTGGAGAATCTGGAGAATGCAGGCGTGTTATCTAAGGTAGACTGGAGCGAGTGGGCGACACCCATCGTTCCTGTCATGAAGAAAACGTTAAACAATAAGTCTGAGGAGCCAAGGAATGTTCGCATCTGTGGGGACTTCAAGGTGACGGTGAACCCTGTCCTTCACACAGTACAATATCCTCTTCCGAGGATGGAAGATATTTTCCCCTCACTATCTGGAGGGAAGCGTTTTACAAAAATTGACCTAGCACAAGCATATTTGCAGATGGAGGTTGAAGAATCCTCTAGGAAGTATCTCACGATAAACACTCACAGTATAATCGACTGGTATTCGGAGTAGAATCAGCTCCGGCGATATGGCAAAGAGCGATGGAACATGTCCTGCAACAGATTCCGGGGACTCAGTGTTACTTGGATGACATCCCAGTGACAGGTGAAGATGACAGTGAACACCTTGCCAACCTAGAGCAGGTGCTCACTAGACTACGTGAACATGGGCTACGAGCCAATCACCCCAAGTGCGAGTTTTTTAAGAAACAGATATCGTATTGTGGCCACGTGATTGATGAAGAGGGGTTACATAAGTCCCCTGACAAAATTGAAGCGGTAGTTAAGGCTCCAGCGCCTGAAAATGTGTCACAACTGAGGTCATTCCTCGGATTGGTGAATTACTACCATAAGTTTTTGCCGAATTTGTCCACAATTCTGCACCCACTGAACGCCCTACTACAAACTGGAGTAGCATGGAAATGGAGTGATGAATGTAAGCGGGCCTTTCAGAAGAGTAAGGACCTAATCACTTCAAGAGAAGTATTGGCTCACTACAACCCATCACTACCGATAAGACTGGCGTGTGATGCGTCTCCCTACGGCATTGGAGCGGTACTGTCACATAAATTCCTTGATGGTTCAGAGAGGCCGATAGCTTTTGCGTCACGCTCGTTAACTTTAGCCGAGCGTAACTACGCCCAGATTGACAGAGAGGCCCTCAGCCTGGTGTGGGGGGTGAAGAAGTTCAATCACTCCCTGCACGGTCAGAAATTTACTCTACTAACTGATCATCAACCTCTTGTCTCCATTTTCAACCCTCAGAAGGGCGTACCGATAATGACGGCACAACGGCTACAGAGGTGGTCCCTTTTCCTAGGGGCACACCAATATGACATCGAGTACAAAGGAACTAAACAGCATGGGAATGCTGATGGATTGTCGTGCCTACCGTTGCCGACGGTGGAAGAAGCACCTGCAGTGGATCCAGTGGAGATATTCCACTCGACCATAGTCGAATGTCTCCCTGTGATGAATGCAAACATAGAAAAGGAAACACGAAATGACCCGACACTCTCCTGGGTCTATGATTTAACGGTGAAGGGATGGCCAGCACATGGCGAACCACTGCTGCCAGCATTCTCGCCGAGAAGAGAACAGCTGTCAGTGTGCAGAGGAACCTTGATGTGTGGATCCAGAGTAGTAATTCCACCCAAATTGAAGGATAGAGTGCTCAATGAGCTTCATGAGAGTCATCTGGGAGGGGTAAAAATGAAGAACTTAGCCAAAGCGTTTGTGTGGTGGCCGGGAATCGATAGAGAAATCAAAGAGATGACCAAGAGCTGTACAGGATGCCAGAAGGTCCAAAACGCCCCACCACAAGCCCCTCTACATCCATGGGAGTGGCCCTCATCTCCATGGCAAAGGGTGCACATTGATTTTGCTGGTCCATTTATGGACTTGATGTTTTTAATTGCGGTGGATGCACATTCAAAGTGGCCAGAGGTAATAAAAATGTCCTCAATCACCACAGAAAAAACTATCACAGTCTTACGAACCATATTCGCCAGAAATGGGCTGCCTGAACAGATTTGCTCCGACAATGGACCACAGTTTGTGTCTGAAGAGTTCCGGAGGTTCTTAAAGAACAATGGTGTTAAGCATTACACATCCACCCCATATCATCCAGCCACCAATGGATTGGCTGAGAGGTTCATTCAAACATTCAAGAAGGCTATCAAGGCAATGTGTAATGAAGACATACCTCTACAACACAAGGTGGATAACTTCTTGTTTGCCTACCGGAATGCGACACATGCGGTTACCAACCAAACTCCAGCCATGATGTTCTTCAATCGAAGACTACGATGCCGCTTGGATTTGGTTAAGCCAAACATCAGAAGAGATGTGGAGAACAGGCAGTTTCAGAATATGAATGAAAGGCCGACCAGGAGTTTTAAGATAGGTCAACCAGTTTTGGCCCGGGACTACCGCACAGAGAAATGGCAGCCAGGAACGATCTGCACACGGCAAGGACCTCTAATGTATACCGTGGACGTTGGAGAGAGCATTGTAAGACGCCATGCTGACCAGATTCTAGAGTCACTGGAAAACGTCAATTCCATACCACGATCCGATACACCTGGCGATGAAACCGATGTACCAATTGCACCTACCTCATAATCGGTGATATTGGAAGCAGACGAACCAAACAACGACATTGATCCCGAATCAACTTTGCCAGAAGAACCTGATACCCCAAAGAGGCGTTATCCAGACAGAATCAGGAAGCCTCCTCAAAGACTGAACTTATAATTGCTTAACTTCAACTAATGTATCTAGCAACTGTAATTGTAAATATGTTATTTAATTATTAATCGAATGTTATGTACTCTTTAGCTAAAAGGGGAGGAATTGTAGTGTATTTACTTTGCAGAAGGAATTATACTCTGCAGCCCCTGTATACTGCAGCACCAGTAGTGACCACCCCTGTATATAAGCCTGTGTAGTAACTTTTGCATAGTAGTTCCAGGTTGTCTCCACTCAGTAAAGACCTGTTATAACCAACTCCTGCAGTCCGTGTCTCAATTACACACGGACATAATATGGACGACTGTCAAAAATGCTAACTGACGCACAAGAAGTGTTCCAGGAGGGACTCGGAACATTAAAAGGCATAACAGCAATGATTGAAATAGAGGAAAATGCAAGGCCAAAGTTTTTTACGGCCAGACCGGTGCCTTATGCGATCCGACCAGCCGTCGAAGCAGAGCTGGAAGGGTTGGAACGTTCAGGAGTACTGTCCAAAGTAGACTGGAGCGAGTGGGCTACACCCATCATTCCTGTAATGAAGAGGTCGTTGAGTAATATGCCTGGGGAACCAAAGAAGGTCCGCATCTGTGGAGATTTTAAGGTGACAGTGAACCCAGTCCTTCACACAGTACAATATCCGCTTCCACGGATTGAGGATATTTTCGCCTCGTTATCTGGAGGTAAACGCTTCACCAAAATTGATCTGGCCCAGGCGTACTTGTAAATGGAGGTAGAAGAAGCCTCGAAACAATACCTCACGATCAACACTCATAAAGGTCTCTACCAATACAACCGGCTGATGTTCTGGGGAGCATCGGCTCCGGCTATTTGGCAAAGGGCAATGGATCAAGTCCTGCAAGGGATTCCAGGGACCCAGTGTTATTTGGACGACATCCTGGTCACGGGCGAAAATGACAGTGATCACCTCACCAACCTGGAGAAGGTGCTCACTAGATTAAAGGAATATGGGCTACAAGCTAATCGCCACAAGTGCGAGTTTTTCCAGAAGCAGATCTCGTATTGTGGCCACGTTATTGATGAAGAGGGGTTACATAAGTCCCCTGAAAAGATTGAGGCAGTAGTCAAGGCTCCAGCACCGGAAAATGTGTCACAACTGAGGTCGTTCCTCGGGCTGGTAAACTACTACTATTATGTCCGTGTATAATTGAGGCACGGACTGCAGGAGTTGATTATAACAAGTCTTTATTGAATGGAGACAATCTGGAAACTGAAACTGCAGAAGCCTGCTAGGGCCTTTTATACAGGGGTGGTCATTGCCGGTACTGCAGTCTGAGACCAGTTATTCCCTTAAAGGTACATACACAACAATTCCTCCCCTTTTAGATAAACAGTACATAACATTCATTTAACAACTGAATAATAACTAATTACAATTACAATTACGGTTGCTAGATACATTGGTTGAAGTTAAGCAATTATAAGTTCAGTCTTTGAGGAGGCTTCCTGATTCTGTCTGGATAATGCCTCTTTGGGGTATCAGGTTCTTCAGGCAAGGTTGAGTCGGGATCAATGTCGTTGTTTGGTTCGTCTGCTTCCAATATCACCGATTCTTCGGTAGATGCCATTGGTACTTCGGTTTCATCGCCAGGTGTATCAGATCGTGGTGTGGAGTTGACGTTTTCCAGTGACTCTAGAATCTGGTCAGCATGGCGTCTTACAATGCTCTCTCCAACGTCCACGGTATACATTAGAGGTCCTTGCCGTGTACAGATCATTCCTGGCTGCCATTTCTCTGTGCGGTAGTCCTGGGCCAAAACTGGTTGACCTATCTTAAAACTCCTGGTCGGCCTTTCATTCATATTCTGAAGCTGCCTGTTCTCCACATCTCTTCTGACGTTTGGCTTAACCAAATCCAAGCGGCATCGTAGTCTTCGATTGAAGAACATCATGGCTGGAGTTTGGTTGGTAACCGCATGTGTCGCATTCCGGTAGGCAAACAAAAAGTTATCCACCTTGTGTTGTAGGGGTATATCTTCATTACACATTGCCTTGATAGCCTTCTTGAATGTTTGAACAAACCTCTCGGCCAATCAATTAGTGGCTGGATGATATGGGGCGGATGTGTAATGCTTAACACCATTGTTCTTTAAGAACCTCCGGAACTCTTCAGACACAAACTATGGTCCATTGCCAGTGCAAATCTGTTCAGGCAGCCCATTCCTGGCGAATATGGTTCGTAAGACTGTGATAGTTTTTTCTGTGGTGGCTGAGGACATTTTTATTACCTCTGGCCACTTTGAATGTGCATCCGCCGCAATTAAAAACATCGAGTCCATAAAGGTACCAGCAAAATCAATGTGCACCCTTTGCCATGGAGATGAGGGCCACTCCCATGGATGTAGTGGGGCTTGTGGTGGGGCGTTTTGGACCTTCTGGCATCCTGTACAGCTCTTGGTCATCTCTTCGATTTCTCTATCGATTCCCGGCCACCACACAAACGCTCTGGCTAAGTTCTTCATTTTTACCCCTCCCAGATGACCCTCATGTAGCTCATTGAGCACTCTATCCTTCAAATTGGGTGGAATTACTACTCTGGATCCACACATCAAGGTTCCTCTGCACACTGACAGCTGTTCTCTTCTCGGCGAGAATGCTGGCAGCAGTGGTTCGCCATGTGCTGGCCATCCCTTCACCGTTAAATCATAGACCCAGGAGAGTGTCGGGTCATTTCGTGTTTCCTTTTCTATGTTTGCATTCATCACCGGGAGACATTCGACTATGGTCGAGTGGAATAACTCCACTGGATCCACTGCCAGTTCTTCTTCCACCGTCGGCAACGGTCGGCGCGACAATCCATCAGCATTCCCATGCTGTTTAGTTCCTTTGTACTCAATGTCATATTGGTGTGCCCCTAGGAAAAGGGACCACCTCTGTAGTCGTTGTGCCGTCATTATCGGTACGCCCTTCTGAGGGTTGAAAATGGAGACGAGAGGTTGATGATCAGTTCGTAGAGTAAATTTCTGACCGTGCAGGTAGTGATTGAACTTCTTCACCCCCCACACCAGGCTGAGGGCCTCTCTGTCAATCTGGGCGTAGTTACGCTCGGCTGAAGTTAACGAGCGTGACGCAAAAGCTATCGGCCTCTCTGAACCATCAAGGAATTTATGTGACAGTACCGCCCCAATGCCGTAGGGAGACGCATCACACGCCAGTCTTATCGGTAGTGATGGGTTGTAGTGAGCCAATACTTCTCTTGAAGTGATTAGGTCCTTACTCTTCTGAAAGGCCCACTTACATTCATCGCTCCACTTCCATGCTACTCCCGTTCGTAGTAGGGCGTTCAATGGGTGCAGAATTGTGGACAAATTTGGCAAAAACTTATGGTAGTAATTCACCAATCCGAGGAATGACCTCAGTTGCGACACATTTTCAGGCGTTGGAGCCTTAACTACCGTTTCAATTTTGTCAGGGGACTTATGCAACCCCTCTTCATCAATCACGTGGCCACAATACGATATCTATTTCTTAAAAAACTCGCACTTGGGGCGATTGGCTCGTAGCCCATGTTCACGTAGTCTAGTGAGCACCTGCTCTAGGTTGGCAAGGTTTTCACTGTCATCTTCACCTGTCACTAGGATGTCGTCCAAGTAACACTGAGTCCCCGGAATCCCTTGCAGGACATGTTCCATCGCTCTTTGCCATATCGCCGGAGCTGATGCTACTCCGAATACCAGTCGATTATACTGGTAAAGACCTTTGTGAGTGTTTATCGTGAGATACTTCCTAGAGGATTCTTCAACCTCCATCTGCAAATATGCTTGTGCTAGGTCAATTTTTGTAAAACGCTTCCCTCCAGATAGTGAGGCGAAGATATCTTCTATCCTTGGAAGAGGATATTGTACTGTGTGAAGGTCTGGGTTCACCGTCACCTTGAAGTCCCCACAGATGCGAACCTTCCTTGGCTCCTCAGACTTATTGTTTAACGTTTTCTTCATGACAGGGACGATGGGTGTCGCCCACTCGCTCCAGTCTACCTTAGATAACATGCCTGCATTCTCCAGATTCTCCAGCTCTGCCTCGACGGCTGGGCGAATTGCATATGGTACCGGTCTTGCTTTGAAAAACTTGGGAATTGCATTCTCCTCTATTTTTATCAAGGCGGTTACGTCTTTAAGAGTGCCCAGTTCTTGTTGAAATACCTCTTTGGCGTCAGCTGAGATTGTTGACAATCGTCCAAGAGTGACGTCGTCATCCTTTTTACCTGCCACCGTCAGTGCCTGAATGGAGTGCCAGTCTAAACTTATCTTTCTGATCCATTCACGCCCCAATAACGGTGGTCCACCATCTTGCAGAATGTAGAGATACAATTTCTGTATTTCCTTGCCGTTGTGTTCGACAGGCACCCTTATTTTTCCTCTGGGGTATACTTTTTGCCCCGTATACGTCCTCAAGACAATGGATGTCTCTCTCAAGGGTATGTGTGAGAATAGCCACTCGTAGTCTCGTCGATTCATGAC
Source organism: Somniosus microcephalus (assembly GCF_052327205.1). Classification (NCBI taxonomy): domain Eukaryota; kingdom Metazoa; phylum Chordata; class Chondrichthyes; order Squaliformes; family Somniosidae; genus Somniosus; species Somniosus microcephalus. The sequence goes on along the minus strand of NC_140996.1, from coordinate 30,395,286 downwards.
AGTTAGAGCTGATCCTGTATCCAATTACATTTTGACTTGGGACCCTGCTATCGTGAGGGTGACCCAAATGGTTCGGTGATCCTCTTTTGCGATTACGTTGTGAAGTTTGAGACAGCTTAGTCTCTTGTTCCCGGATTCACTATCGCTCATCTGGTCTTCGGAACTACTGTCCGTCATCTTTTGAACTTTCCTGTACGGTTCCTTGTTAGCCTTTTTGTTGTCGTTGGTCTTCTTCCCAGACCTGCAAACTCGTGCAATGTGTCCCATCTTTCCGCATTGCCTGCATATTTTGTCCTTGGACCAGCAGTCCTTCTGGTCATGGGTTGTTCTGCCGCAGTGATAACATATTGCAAATCCCCGTGTCATTTCGTGGGTGCCGTATTCCTGTGGCTTTTGTTGTATTTCCGCAGCTCCCCTTGCTGCTGCTTCGTACGATACTGCCACGCTGAAAGCCTTATCTAGCGTCAGCTCTTTCTCTGAGAGTAACCTCTTCTGGGTTCCTTCACTCAGGAGTCCACAGACAAATTTGTCCCGTAGGGTATCTGCCAGTCCTGCTCCGAACTGGCAGTGCTTTGATAGCTTGCGTAGTTCCGTAAGGTAATCAGCATTGCTCTCATTTTTATGCTGACTTCTCCTGTGGAATTTAAATCTTTCTGCTATCAGCAGCGGTGTAGGATTTAGGTGTTCCTGTAGGATATCAACAATTTCGTTAAAACTCTTCGCCTTCGGTTTGGCTGGAGTAATCAGATCCCGCAATAGGCCATACGTTCTCGCGCCCATTATATTTAGCAATACCGATGCCTTTTTCTCATCGGCTATTTCGTTTGCTTCGCAATATACCTCGACTCTTTCCACATACGTGGTCCAGTCTTCTATTGCATTATCGAAGGCAGTGATATCACCAGTCTTTGGCATCTTGAAAATCTAAGATGGCGCCTCCCGCGCTTTGCCTTCTTCCCCGATTTAACAAAATGGCGCCTCCCGCGCTTTTGTCTTCTCCGCTGTTGCTAGCGCTGTTGCTGGCTTTTTATGCCTTGATGGCGACGCCCTATGGTCTTCGCGCACTTCCCCCCGCGCTGCTGCTAACACCGCTCTCCGCGGTTTCCGTGGCAAACTGCAGCTCCTCGCGGCTTTTTGCGCGTTTAATTTTAATTTTTTTTTTATTTCCCCGTCGTCGGAACAACCCTGCGGGACTCTTGCCTCCCTCTTCTCGGGTCTGTACGCTGCCCGGCTTCGTAGCACCGGCCGCGCCCAGTGTGCTCCACCCTCTCTCTCTCTCCTCTTCCCGACAACGCTGCTCGGCCCCGTTGCAAGCCACCCGCTCGAACTCCAGACTGCCGCAGCCCAGGAAGGATCAGTGTACTACCTGCCACCAGCCCGATTAGCTGAAGCACCATCGACAGGATAACCAAGCCCCGCTCTTGACAGCCTCTCCTGCAAATCTTCAACTCCGCTGACTCAGAGGCGGATGCCCACGGTTGACGTCCGTTTCTACTGCTTCTTTTTTCCTTCTGGCCTCGACCTCTGATAACTTCGCTTCAGGGATGGATCCCCATGAGGTGATGCAGATTGTAGGTAAGTTCGTATCTGCTCGTCGCCAGTATTATGTCCGTGTATAATTGAGACACGGACTGCAGGAGTTGATTATAACAAGTCTTTACTGAATGGAGACAACCTGGAAACTGAAACTACAGAAGCCTGCTAGGGCCTTTTATACAGGGGTGGTCACTGCCGGTACTGCAGTCTGAGACCAGTTATTCCCTTAAAGGTACATACACAACAACTACCATAAGTTCTTACCAAATTTGTCTACAGTATTACACCCACTGAACACCCTACTGCAAACGGGGGTACCATGGAAGTGGAATGACAAATGTAAATGAGCTTTCCAGAAGTGCAAAGAATTGATCACATCAAAAGAGGTGTTGGCCCATTTCAACCCAGCACTACCAATTCGGTTGGCATGTGATGCATCACCCTATGGTATTGGCGCAGTGCTGTCGCACAAATTCACAGACGGGTTGGAGAGGCCAGTAGCCTTTGCGTCTCGGTCACTAACCTCAGCCGAGCGCAACTACACCCTGATTGACAGGGAGGCCTTCAGCCTTGTATGGGGAGTAAAAAAATTCAACCACTATCTGCATGGGCAGAAGTTCACCTTGCTGACTGACCACCAACCACTTGTCTCCATCTTCAATCCAAAGAAGGGCTTTCCGGTGATGACTGCACAACGGTTACAAAGATGGTCCCTTTTTCTAGGGGCGAAGCAATATGAAATAGAATATAAGGGCACGAAACAGCATGGAAACGCTGATGGGCTATCACGCCTGCCACTGCCTACTGTGGAGGAAGCACCAGCAGTGGACCCTATCGAGATATTTTATTCGTCAATAATTGAACGATTGCCAGTAACTAACGCGGATATAGAGAAGGAGACCCGCAATGAACCGACACTGTCTCGGGTATATGATTTGACGGTGAGGGGATGGCCAACACATGGCGACTCACTGTTGCCAGCATTCTCATCCAGAAGAGAACAGCTGTCAGTATGCCAGGGGACAGTGATGTGTGGATCCCGAGTGGTAATTCCACCCAAGTTAAGGGAGAGAGTGCTCAATGAGCTTCACGAAGGTCATCTGGGAGGGGTGAAAATGAAAAGCCTTGCTAGGGCTTATGTGTGGTGGCTGGGGATCGATCAACAAATCGAGGACCTAACCAAGAGCTGCTCAGGATGCCAGAAGGTCCAAAATGCACCACCACATGCCCCTCTACACCCATGGGAGTGGCCCTCCTCTCCATGGCAATGGGTGCATATTGATTTTGCTGGTCCATTCATGGACTCAATGTTCTTAATTGCAGTGGATGCTCACTCGAAATGGCCTGAGGTGATATAAATGTCCTCAACCACTACAGAGAAAACGATTGCAGTCCTACGGACCATATTTGCCAGGAACGGCTTGCCAGAGCAGATTTGCTCTGATAATGGACCACAGTTTGTGTCCGAAGAGTTTTGGAAATTTATGAGAAGGAATGGGGTAAGGCATTACACATCCGCCCCGTATCATCCAGCCACAAATGGATTGGCTGAGAGGTTCGTACAAACCTTTAAAAAGGCGATAAAAGCCATATGCGACGATGAAATTCCACGACAGCATAAGGTGGACAATTTCCTGTTAGCCTACAGAAATGCGACACATGCAGTTACCAACCAGACCCCGGCCATAATGTTCTTTAACCGAAGGTTGAGATCTCGTCTGGATTTGCTCAGACCAAATGTGCGAAGAAATGTTAAGGAAAAACAATTCCAGCACATCAATGAGAAGCCGACAAGGAGCTTCAATGTAGGACAACCAGTCTTGGCCCGTGACTACCGAACAGAGAAATGGCAACCCGGAACGATATGCACACGGCAGGGGCCATTAATGTACACAGTGGATGTCGGGGAGAACATTGTGAGACGCCACGTCGACCAGATCTTAGCATCACAGGGACGAGTCAACCCCATGTCTCGCGTCCCTGGGGATGAACCTGACATACCGGTAGCATCTACCTCAGAAACAGTTGCAGTGGAAACTGATGAAATAACCGACGAAAAGGGGCCAGAATCGCCTCCGCACCAAGAACAAGATCCTCAGGAAAGGCACTATCCAGAAAGGATCAGGAAGCCGCCCCAAAGACTGAATCTATAAATGGACTATTTCAGTTTAATGTGCATGTTAAAGTGTTAATTGTTAGTTGAACATTATGGGTACTGCTAATCTAAAAGGGGAGGAATTGTAGTGTATGTACCTTTAAGAGAGAACTACTTTTACAGCTCCTGTATACTGTAGTACCGGCAGTGACCACACCTGTATATAAGCCTTGAGCATGCCTCTGTACAGTCAGTCTTTAGACTTCCCTCCTCCAGTAAACACCTGTTGATTGTTAAGTTACAGCCTCCGTGTAGTTATTGGAAAACATCATACTTGAAGAATCACGGATTCAACACATGTCTCTTGGATAAATGACATCGAAGGGTAGATCTTATTCTCAGCAATGTTATTCTGTGGTGCCAGCCGTGGCTCAGCAGGTAACTCTCTCACCTCTGACTCAAAAAGGTTGTGAGTTTAAGCCCCACTCCAGAAACTTGATCACAAAATCTAGGCTGACCCTCCAGTGTAGTACTGAGGGAGTGTTGCACTGTTGGAGGTGTCGTCTTTCAAATGAGACGTTAAACCAAGGCCCTGTCTGCTCTCTCAGATAGACATAAAAGATCCCAAGGCACTATTTTAAAAAGCAGCGGTGTTATCCCTGGTGTCCTTGCCAATATTTATCCCTCACTCAACATCACTAAAAAAACAGATTATCTGGTCATTAGCACCTTTCTCTTTGTGGGAGCTTGCTGTGTGCAAATTTGTTGCTACGTTTCCTACATTATAACAGTGACTACATTTCAAAAGGATTTCATTGGTACCATGAGGTCATGAAAGGCGCTATATAAAGGCAAGTCTTTCTTTTTCACAAAAGCTTAGTGCTTTCATACCAATTTAGCACTGGAACTGCCTGCGCCCAATCGGCGCAGGCATTGAACTTTCTGCTATATTTGTTGGGGCCTGTTTTTTTAGGCGTCACTGCCATTACCCCCTTCCTGCTGAGGCCTTCAACTAAAATGGCAGATCGAGTCCCAACGTCATCATCGGACCTGATCCATAGAAACATAGACGATAGGAGCAGGAGTAGGCCATTCGGCCCCTCGAGCCTGCTCCGCCATTCAATGCGATCATGGCTGATCATCCAAATTCAGTACCCTGTCCCTGCCTTCTCCCCATATCCCTTGATTCCTTTAGCCTTAAGAAATATATCTAACTCCTTCTTGAATATATTTAATGAATTGGCCTCAACTGCCTTGTGTGGTAGAGAATTCCACAGGTTCACCACTCTTTGGGTGAATAAATTCCTCCTCATCTCTGTCCTAAATGGCTTACCCCTTATCCTTAGACTGTGACCCTTGGTTCTGGACTCCCCAGCCATTGGGAACATCCTTCCTGCATCAAGTCTGCCTAGTCCTGTTAGAATTTTATAATGAGATCCCCTCTCATTCTTCTAAACTCCAGCGAGTATAAGCCCAATCGACACAATCTCTCCTCATATGTCATTCCTGCCATCCCAGGTATCAGTCTGGTGAATCTTTGCTGCACTTCTTCTATGGCAAGAACATCTTTCCTCAGATAAGGCGACCAAAACTGCACACAATACTCGAGATGTGGTCTCACCAAGGCCCTGTACAACTGCAGCAAGACATCCTTGTTCCTGTACTCGAACCCTCTCACTACGAAGGCCAATATACCATTTGCCTTCTTAACCGTCTGCTGCACTTGCATGCTTACCTTCAGTGACTGGTGCACAAGGACACCCAGGTCTCATTGCACTTCCCCTTCTCCCAATCTATTGCCGTTCAGATAATAATCTGCCTCCCTGTTTTTGCCACCAAAGTGGATAACCTCACATTTATCCACATTATACTGCATCTGCCATGCATCTGCCCAATCACCCAACCTGTCCAAATCGTACTGGAGTTTCTTGGCATCCTCCTATATTTAAAGGACCCCGCTGCCTTCCCGCAGGTGTCCCACTTGCCTGCTGAAAACAGTAGCTTAAGATTGGGACACGCCGGGAAGGCAATGGGACTAGAGGGGGTTAAATGACTGGTCTCATTTTAACTACCCACCCACACCCCCGACCGCACCCGCCCCCCCCCCATGTCCCCTAGGCCCGGTTTCTGCCAGAATAAGAATATGACCTCGGTGAAGAAGGAAAATGGCAGTTGAAATTAGTTTGAAAAATTGCTGGGTTAGAAAAATAAATGTGTGACTTGCTTTGTGTTGTGTTGTGATGGTTTGGTATTGTTGATTAGTAATATTTTCCTACCTGCTTAGTGAATGGAAGTGAATTTTGATTGCCTTATATTTAATTTTGCTGAATTGACATGTCATCTTGTGAAAGAGTTTGTGTTCAACATCATGAATAAATTCTTATCTTTAATGATGTTATCAGAAGATGGGAAATGCTGTCAGAGATTGAGTATCTGTCTCAATGGAAAAGATTTGAGAACACTGGTGCATTTTAGGCAATAGTGGAGGATAAGGAAGAGCAGACTTAACGGATGCAGACCATGAATTATGAGTTCTGACGACAGGTCATCGACCTGAAACGTTAACTCTGTTTCTCTCTTCACAGATGCTGCCTGACCTGCTGAGTTTCTCCAGCATTTTCTGTTTTTATTCCATGAAATATGATCTGTGTTGTAAGAATAAATTGAGGTCAAACTCAAGAGTAAAGCTGTTCAGACTTATTTTTTTAAAGATCTGGCTACATAAGTTTTAGAAATTGATGGTGTTGTTTTAGGCAGACATTATGAAGGATGATTGTAGTGTGATTTTTACCAGGTTCACATATGATCCGTTATGAAATTCAAAATAAATAAGACCTATATTTGAAGGATTAAGGAGACCTACTACTGTCCCTGGGAGTTATTCAGAGGTGTTGGCCTTTGCCTGGAGCAGTGTTGCAGATAGGGCAGGACATAACCTCCTAGAGTGGAGTGAGAGGACTAAAAATGAACAAACTTTTTTGACCAGCTAAGTTGGAGGTAATTTGAAGGAGTGCATAAGGTTCCAGGGGGAGAGGAAGTTAAAGTGAGATGTAAAAGAAATTTCAAATTCATATCTACCTAAATTGAGCTGATTTGGGTTCAAAAACATTTAACCTTATTTTTGTAAAGTATGTGCAAGTTTTGTGGGACACCTTGATGATTTCTGTCCATTCTACACACATGATAGCACATTAGAATGATTCCGCCCAGTGTTTATTCCACTTCCATGTTTTAAAAACCCTAGTGTTGGCAGGGAGTAAGTGACAGTTATGGCACATTTTGATTCACATTTTATTTTGTATCATTCTGACTTGACTAATTTAGTTGATTTCCATGGTTACATAGGATATACGGCACAGAAACAGGCCATTCGGCCCAACCAGTCCATGCCGGCATTTATGCTCCACTCGAGCCTCCTCCCGTCTTTCCTCATCTAAATCTATCAGCATAACCCTCTATTCCCTTCTCCCTCATATGCTTATCTAATCGACCCTTAAATGCTTCTATACTATTCGCTTCAACCACCCCCTGTGGTAGCAAGTTCCACATTCTCACCACTCTCTGGGTAAAGAACTTTCTTCTGAATTTTATTTTTGGTGACTATCTTATATTGATGGCCTCTAGCTTTGCTCTTCCCCACAAGTGGAAACGCTCTCTCTGTATCTACTCTATCAAAATCTTTAATGATTTTAAAGACCTCTATTAGGTCACCCCTTAGCCTTCTCTTTTCAAGAGAAAAGAGACCCAGCTTGTTCATCATTTCCTGATAGGTGTACCCTTGTATTTCTGGTATCATCCTTGTAAATCTTCTCTGCACCCTCTCCAGTGCCTCTATATCCTTTTTATAATATGGTGAACTGAATTACACACAGTACTCCAAGTGTGGTCTAACTGTAGGGGGTTTCTCTTGCTCGTTCTGGTCTCCTACCAGGCTTCGTGCAATAATTACCCTTGAGTGGTTCGACCCACTCTTCCCTACGGTTCTAGACCTTGGACTTAGGTGCAGGGAACTGTAGTGCAGAGAAAAACTCAATAGACCAGGTTGAATAGCACGAAATGGATGCTTTTATTATTAAACAGTTTGCAGCATTATAAAATACATGTCATAAGCACAGATTAAAGTAACTACAAGTATGCACATATCTATAAACTTAACTCTATGGAAATGGGGAACACACGGCGCATCGTAAAAGGGGAAACACATTACGATTACCCTTAACCCCCTCCCCTAGACCTAAACTAAGTTTCGACTTGAGGAACTCGGGATCATGCTCACCACTTTCAGATTCGTGAAAAGGGGGTTCGCAGCCTTTTTTGGCACAGCTTTCCGTCGTCACGTGGATTTGGAAACTTCTGGCGCAGTTTGTTTTCTTACGCGATGCAGCAGCAGATACAGCCTTGATGAGCGCTCGTCATGAACGAAAATCCGTTAAACCTGTGTTACCTTTACTGAAAGGCTGCCGAAGAACTGGATGCACATGTAGACTCTGCTACCGATGTGATGTTGTAGAATTGCACATGGAAGGTCCGTTACCGAATGGGATGTTGAGGCACTGGAGTGCTAGGCCTGGAGTGTCCTTTCATACAATCATAATGATTGTCCTTCTGAGGGTCTTCCCCGGGACGGGACACTGATACTGAATTGCTTTCTTTATGCAGTCATTGTTATCCTTTGAAACAGAGCTGGAGGGTGTCTTCTCCTTCGGCCTGGGTCGTCGATGATCTCCCGACAAAAGTACCCGGGCCACCCTCGTCGTCTTCCCGTCGTGGCCGAGCCTTGCCTGGCCGAACACCGACCACGTTCCGAAACCGAAGTGCTGCCTTAACTGAAGAGTCGTAGAAGTTCCGAAGCGAAGCGTGAAGTGAAGCGTAGCGTCCAGTGTGTCTTGATGGACTTTTCAAATCCATAGTTATACCCTTTTGGGACAGTCTTATCTCCCGCCAGATCATAGTCCTGTCTTTGTAATATTTTTGGCGGGCAGAAATCTGGCAGGCAGGGGCGCTTTGTCTTGTAACGGGAGCCGGTGATAGCTTAACTGGCCTTCCTGGGCCGATAATGTCTTTTACTTTGTCATCGTAACTCGGTTCGTATATTGATCGGTCTGGAGATTGCCCTTGATGGCTGTCAAACGGTTTTCCTTTGTACAGTAAATGGGTTTAAGTGTTCATTCAATTGTCTGCCCATTTCTTGATGGGCCTCATCCTGTAACCCAAGACTGTCCTGTACTTAGAATCCAATTAATATGTATGCTCAGTTCCCTGAGTTTCGTTTTCCCGATACTGGCTTTCGCGGGCTTACTGTCCTCAATCCACAAGCCTGTCTGGCTTGCAGTAACAGAAATCAAATGGTCCCCGAAACTGATCACGAGGTCCGGCGGCCATTTTGTATGCCCTTTTATCAAAGGTTTTTCTGTACAAGCTTCTTTTGGTCAATAAAACTGTCTTATTAACCCTATTTTCTTGCGTGATTATTGCTGAAAATTTCGAATCTTATAGTCCCCCCTGTGATACTGATAGCTTGCTTAAAGTATCAACAATCCTTGGTGAGCAAATTTTCCCTGATTCCTCACATCCAAACATTCCTGGTAATTAACTATCTATGACCCTCACGACACATGCAGTTCCCATTTCAGAAAAATTACCTGTGTACAATTGGACAATCATAGACAGTATTATCTTAAACTATAACACATTCATCTTTCAGATGTGAAGGGGGCCAATACCCCTTGCACCACCTGCATACACCTTTTATTAATCAAAAACCGAAAATTTTATCAACGGCCATAACACAACAGTATTCACACACTTAAATCATGCAGTGGCTAAAATCAAGAGTGGAGGGACGCTTTAACTTTTAATACTTAGCAGCTTAAACTGGGGTGTCCTCTTCCCCCACTCGTACATAGCGTTCTCTCCATTCTCCTGTGTTCTCGTGCCTCTGGAGGCGTTTGCCTCTCTTGCAATGCACGAACAGTAGGAATATTACAATTAAAACCTGACACACCACTAGGATGTGGGATGCTATTCTAATCCAGGCCGGGATCTCTATATTAGTGAACAGGTCCCACCATGGTGGGGTGACTATGTCCAATATGTCTTTCCCTATCTCTTAAGTCTTCTGCTTCAGTGTGTAGAAATGCTTCTGTGAAACTATAACGGCTTTTAAAATCTTGGTGAGGTGTTCGGGGAGAGGGGGAATGACATAACCAAAATGCGCGACAAATCGCTAGAAGTCCGTGAAATTCTCTTTTACAGTTAGGTGAACGGTGGAAGGTGCAGGAATGGGGACAATTCATTGTTGTGCCACTTGAACTTCAGCCCTGGGTTTGAAACAGAAACTGCTGTCACTGACCGGACACCACTCGTGCTGTCCGTGGCGGTAGTGAGGCGCTGCAGTGGTGACACAGTATGTCCCACCTCCGATATATGCCACCTGTGGGGGCACATGGTCCTTTGCCATTGCCTCCATGGTGCAAATCATCGGCTTCGCGCTAGCGGCTCTGAACCCGCACTGTGGTTTCAAAAAGGCATTCAAGTGCTGGGGACACAGGATGATGTGTGCTCCCCGGCTACGACACCCCGAGAGGTCGGTGCCTGTCATCGTACGCTCCCATCTGATGACATAAGGCGGGACCACTGCGTAATGAATGTGCGCACCCCCCTGAATGACTCCAATGTTCTCCACCCTGTATACCGGGGCGGGCTTTGCTGCAGGACCCAACACCGGCACCCTTACCACTATTCCCATGATAGTGTGATTTGAGCGTTCGCAGTCCACTGGGACTGGGTATGCCTCTGCAGCTAGTCTGAGCTGGCACGGGCTTAATGCGTTCTCAAAAGGGTGGAGTGCTTGCAAGTGCTTGTTGCTGATCCAGGACGGGACCAAACCTTGTTTTGAATCCTCCAGATTACTGCGGCCCTCGCCCAGTAACCACGCCCCGTATAGCACACAGGCCTCGTTCTGCGCAGCCTGATCGGACGCATTCCGATCCTCCTTAATGAGTGCATTTACCGTTCTAGCGTGCTTCTCCAGCTCAGCAATTATTTCTTTTAAGTGTAGTGTCATGGCCTGGTCCTCATGTAGCTCAGAACCCACTACCTTATTTTCGTCAGTCAGTATGTTCCTTAACTGGGTTTTTAAACCATTGATCTGTGTCTGCAGCTCCACGTTGTCTAGAGCGTTGACAACAGACGTCCCGGTGTTAAAAGCAGTGAAAATGTCATTTACAGTACCCCTTCTTTGCCCCCCTACCCGATCCAAAACTTCCTGTGGTGTGGTGTATAATTGGGCCTTGCCGATATCGGCAAAGTCAAACTCGTAAAATTGTCTGAACATTCGGGTTAACAGGACCTGGTACAACTGTTCCGTCTCCTTGGGACACCACTCTGGCAATCGTACCTCAGTGAGGTTTAAAATCACTGAGGCCACCGCGTAGTGTACCCCTTGGTACAGCACCTGACCGGTGGGTACCAATACTAAACCGTTCCCGGGTCCCTTTGTGGTGGTGGGGCACCCTTCCTTCTGGGCTAGTGCTACCGGAATCGTGGGCAGGGGCTTGCATGGGTGGGTGATGAGTTCAGTGGCGTTTACCGGAATCGGGGAGAATGGGGCTCCGCACGCCCGAGTGCTGACATCCCATCTCATCCCTTTCCCTTCATCCTGCCACTGCCTCTGGAAAAAGATGGATACGCCCTTGGGGCAAACGCGTTTTGAACCCCACATACAGACATATATCCCTTCATCTGGTTCCCACCATTTGTCCCAACACACACGTAATTGTCCGTGAGTCCCCGTAATTGTCCGATGGGTATTGTTACCCAGTCTTTCCCACTCGATAGTAGAGTTCTTCATGTCCTTTCCCAGCTTTTGCAGCCACCACCATCTACTTAGCGGTACATTCCCATTACACACCAAACAGATCCTCTTTCCCATGGTAACGCTGACTCTGGGTGCAAGGATCCTCACCCGAGGGCACGATAACGAAGTCTCTTGGTAGGCAAAACCGAAATTGCTGGAGTATTCCATAGAATTCGTCCCCAGCCATCCTGGCCATCTCCCTTGGTGGCAGTAGGTGGCGGTTTCCTCAACCTCTCGCTTCCCCATCCCATCCATCGCGATGGGGGCTGTGTCCCCGGAGCATCCGAACACGATGACGTCCTTGGTGCGGCCTCGGTAGGCCAGCCCGCACCCGATCACCGCGAGCGCTACGAGAATCCTTTCCATTGTATCCCTGGTTTCTGTAATCGATAAGATGATGTAGCCAGGCTCCCAATAGGTGCTGGCTTAATTAAATGGACGCGCGGGTCCCTTGACCCCGCTTCCAAACAACCACACATCCTGGGCAGACTTCGAAAACTACCTTTTAAAACATCCCCATCATCTTAAACTTTACATACCTTAAACTATCATTATAATTACCTAGCTTAACTTATCATTACTTAAACCTATGTACAGTGCCGCCCTCCTTCGGGCGGCCTACTTAATTCCTGTGAGGGCTGCAGCGTGCCGCTCCCTGTGGCGGGGCTGCACTGACCTTCGGCTTTGATCCCCCGCAGCCTGTCGCTGCTGAACGGGAACCGTGCCTTTCCTGGGCTGCTCTGGACCGAGGTTGGGGAAGATAAGGAGAATTTGGCCAATGCTTTCTGGGCTGAGGCGTTCGAGTCGACCTACGAGGGGATGCCTTGGGCGAGGCTCCCAGGGCTGACGGACCGGGGGTCAGGACTTTCACCGTCACAGCCTGTGGTTCCACCACAGCTGCCGGCTCCAGCTCCCTTCCCTCTGGCTCCGCCCCCCCCGGGGCTGGGATTTGTGGCATCCGGCTCCACCTCACCTGCCCCTACAGGTGGTGAGTCTTCGCCCCCAATCCCTACCTCCCCTAAGCTTGAGTCGAGGGCGGGCTCTTCGTCCTCTGACTCTTCCTCCTCCGTGATCGGGTTAAGGGCGGGGTCGAGCTATTCGGGCTCTTCCTCGTCCGAATCCCAAATTAGAGGGGAGACCTCCCACTCCATTGGGATGACTCCTCCCTTCACGCAGGCTACAGTTCCAGCCTGTGTGGTCTGTGACTCTGTCACAGGCTGAGGATTTTTGTCCTCAGACTTGGCCCCTGTTGTTGGCCCTTGTGCACCCGGCTTGAACAGCTTACACCGCTTCATGTTAAACCACCTTTTGCGTCGGGACACCTCTACTGTGTGAGTGGTGCAGACCGGCGGATTTTGCACCGATTCCGGCTCATCCTCCTGGTCTATGGTTCTCTCACCAGCGCATAGGGTTAGACCCAAGAATTTTACTTCTCGCCGGCCAACCCGCGCCTTCGTAGGGGTTTCCTTAACACTTTCTATCTCCCTCACACTCGTACCCTCTCCCCAGAGACAATGATTTCTCAGGTCCACATGGATCCCGTGGGCTACCAAGAAATCAGACCCCAGGACTCCCGTTCCACCTCCCACCTCCCACTTCATCAGGATACACTTCCACGTGGTGCGGAGCGGTCCTAAACGAATGGAGAGGGGAAGGGAATGTGCGCCAGCCTGTTCTTCGCCCGTGAAGCCCAACAGACGATATGGGACCCCGGTGGACAGAGGCGAGGCGGTGGGGTTATCTGCGTGGATTACGGTGCACGATGCTCCCGTGTCCAACAGATAGGTTTCCTTCACTTCCTCTACCTCCATCTCTACGAGGGGTCGTCTCCATGCATCATAGCGGAGCGGACACAGGTAGACAGGCTGCGCCGGCTCTAGTCACTTGGGTACAGCGATCGGAGTTTCGGGAGCGCCAAGGCCGGTGGTGACAGCTATTTTCCCCTGCGAGGTCATCAGAGACCGCATTGTCCGTATGATTGACTCGATCGCATCGGGATGTATCGACCCCTCGGCTCCTTTCTCCCGGATGGGTGTTTGGGCTGGGGCTGGGGAAGTTTTTCCCTTTAAATCCTTCCAGGGATTTTTACAGTCTCGGCGCCAATGACCCTCCTTCCCACACCCGTAACAACTGCTCTTGGCTTGGGGAGGGCGATTCCCCTCCTGATGCCATTCCTTTTTAGCAGGAGCTGCCGGCCTCGCCTCATGCACCTTTCCCTTTGAGGAAGGCACACCCCTACTCTTGTTGTTCCTGTAACTTATCGTGAGCTGATCAAGTACTACGTCCTCCGTGGAGCGGGGGTTAGTGGGGTTAAACCATGCTTTGGCCTGCTCCCTCACCGGTGGCAAGCAATTGGCGACCAGACACCGGAGCCAATGAGCCCTTTGGTCATTATTCAGCCCGTTCCGGTCCGGCCCGCCCAGACAGCTGCGCTGATACACTAGCCACAACCTTCCGGCAAAAACCCGTGGGGGTTCTCCCTCTAGCTGTACCGTCCTTTCCAATCGGAGGAACGGAGTTCTGTCACTCTCCCCTATAATCTCCAGGATCTCGTCCCGTAACTCCTCATACGTCTTGCGCCCTCTCTTGCTCTCGTCAGGGAGACACTGGAGGAGCGAGCTGTCCAGGGAGAACAGCAGCATTTTGGACTGTTCAACCCCGTCACAGTCATTAACTGCTGCGGTCTGCTCCACGTCCCTAAAATGGACGGAGGGATCTCCTGACTCGGAGAGTTTTGGGATGTGACTGATCATTTCCCTTAGCTGCCGTGCGCTATGGGGCATTATGATCTGGTTCACAAGGGGTCTGTCCTCGCCATCATTGGCGCCTGGACCGAGCCTCCGGTGTCGCGTGGGACACATCGGTGCCGGTCCCGACTCTACTACCTGGTGTTGCTCTACCTCAAGAACCTCTGTGTCTGACTTCTCCGTTTCCTTCCCCGGGGTCCAAGACTCAGTATAGGCAGGAGGTGCCGAGGGCTCGGGGGTTGGTACCCCAACTGCCTCTTGTGGAATCGGTCTTTTGGATTCCTTGGCTAACAGTAGCTGGCTCGCTGGTGGGTTTATGAGACACACCAAGCCGTTTGCCTTTGCTAGGGCCGCTCTCAGGTCCTCTAGCTCCCTGTGGCAAGCGCTATGGTTGGTGTTCACAGACCTATCCTCCATGGCCATCTTATATGCTGCCCTAGCCCGCAAAATACTTTCCTCCTGTGCCGCTATCTGCTGAGCTAGGCGGAAACACCTCTCTCTCATTCTACCTTCACTGGCCTTGGCCTCAACGACCTGACACTCCAAGTAATCTATCCTGGTCTCATGGCGGTGAGTTACGGATTGGCGTTCCTGATTCAGCGCGTTAAGCGATTGAATCAGTTTCTGGCCTCCCGCAACCTTTTCCTCTACTTCTGTTAGTAGCCCTTTGATCTGGGCTGTCTGTGCTACAACGACCTGGTCCAAAAGCTGGACTTGCTTCTTGTAGCACATCAGCCAAACCGACTTTTCTACCGATTTCTTATGCTCTTTGCTTTCTGTCCACTTGATGGCTGCGTCTAGCGGGCGCCTATCCCTTAATAGGTCAGATATCCATTGTTTTGTAAGGTTTACCTTCCCAAAAACATAATCTGTTATTCTCTCATCCATCACATTTCGTTTATTCAGACCTTGATCTAACACACTACATTCCTGCTGCCAAGGTCCTGCCGCGGTCGCCATCTCTGTAGGGGATTTCTCTTGCTTGTTCTGGTCTCCTACCAGGCTTCATGCAATAATTACCCTTGAGTGGTTCGACCCACTCTTCCCTACGGTTCTAGACCTTGGACTTAGGTGCAGGGAACTGTAGTGCAGAGAAAAACTCAATAGACCAGGTTGAATAGCACGAAATGGATGCTTTTATTATTAAACAGTTTGCAGCATTATAAAATACATGTCATAAGCACAGATTAAAGTAACTACAAGTATGCACATATCTATAAACTTAACTCTATGGAAATGGGGAACACACGGCGCATCGTAAAAGGGGAAACACATTACGATTACCCTTAACCCCCTCCCCTAGACCTAAACTAAGTTTCGACTTGAGGAACTCGGGATCATGCTCACCACTTTCAGATTCGTGAAAAGGGGGTTCGCAGCCTTTTTTGGCACAGCTTTCCGTCGTCACGTGGATTTGGAAACTTCTGGCGCAGTTTGTTTTCTTACGCGATGCAGCAGCAGATACAGCCTTGATGAGCGCTCGTCATGAACGAAAATCCGTTAAACCTGTGTTACCTTTACTGAAAGGCTGCCGAAGAACTGGATGCACATGTAGACTCTGCTACCGATGTGATGTTGTAGAATTGCACATGGAAGGTCCGTTACCGAATGGGATGTTGAGGCACTGGAGTGCTAGGCCTGGAGTGTCCTTTCATACAATCATAATGATTGTCCTTCTGAGGGTCTTCCCCGGGACGGGACACTGATACTGAATTGCTTTCTTTATGCAGTCATTGTTATCCTTTGAAACAGAGCTGGAGGGTGTCTTCTCCTTCGGCCTGGGTCGTCGATGATCTCCCGACAAAAGTACCCGGGCCACCCTCGTCGTCTTCCCGTCGTGGCCGAGCCTTGCCTGGCCGAACACCGACCACGTTCCGAAACCGAAGTGCTGCCTTAACTGAAGAGTCGTAGAAGTTCCGAAGCGAAGCGTGAAGTGAAGCGTAGCGTCCAGTGTGTCTTGATGGACTTTTCAAATCCATAGTTATACCCTTTTGGGACAGTCTTATCTCCCGCCAGATCATAGTCCTGTCTTTGTAATATTTTTGGCGGGCAGAAATCTGGCAGGCAGGGGCGCTTTGTCTTGTAACGGGAGCCGGTGATAGCTTAACTGGCCTTCCTGGGCCGATAATGTCTTTTACTTTGTCATCGTAACTCGGTTCGTATATTGATCGGTCTGGAGATTGCCCTTGATGGCTGTCAAACGGTTTTCCTTTGTACAGTAAATGGGTTTAAGTGTTCATTCAATTGTCTGCCCATTTCTTGATGGGCCTCATCCTGTAACCCAAGACTGTCCTGTACTTAGAATCCAATTAATATGTATGCTCAGTTCCCTGAGTTTCGTTTTCCCGATACTGGCTTTCGCGGGCTTACTGTCCTCAATCCACAAGCCTGTCTGGCTTGCAGTAACAGAAATCAAATGGTCCCCGAAACTGATCACGAGGTCCGGCGGCCATTTTGTATGCCCTTTTATCAAAGGTTTTTCTGTACAAGCTTCTTTTGGTCAATAAAACTGTCTTATTAACCCTATTTTCTTGCGTGATTATTACTGAAAATTTCGAATCTTACATAACCAGGGTTCGATACAGGTTTAGTATAACTTCACTATGTTTCAATTCTATCCCTCTGGAAATAAACCCCAGTGTTTGGTTTGCTTTTTTTATGGCCTTGTTAACCTGTGTCGATACTTTTAGTGATTTGTGTATTTGTACTCCTAGATCCCTTTGTTCCTCTACCCCAATTAGATTCTTATTTTCCAAGTAATATGTAACCTCCTTATTTTTCTTACCAAAATGTTACCTCACATTTATCTTTGTTGAATTTAATTTGCCAATTATATGCCCATTCTGCAAGTTTATTAATGTCTTCTTGTAATTTGTTGCAGTCCTCCTCAGTATTGGCTATGCCCCCCAATTTGGTGTCATCCACAAATTTAGAAATTGTGTTTTTGATTCCAAAGTCTAAATCGTTAATGTAAATTGTGAACAACAGTGGTCCCAGCACTGATCCTTGTGGAACACACTACCCACCTTCTGCCACTTTGAATAGCTACCCTTTATGCTTACTCTCAGCTTTCTGTCTTGAAGTCAGCTAGCTAACCATTCTGCTACTTATCCCCTGACTCCGCATTCCCTGACCTTATTCATTAGTCTATTATGTGGTAGCTTATCAAAGGCCTTTTGAAAATCTAGATAAATTACATCTACTGCATTACCCTTGTCTACTCTCTCTGTTACCTCTTCAAAAAGTTCAATTAGGTTGGTCAAGCAAGACGTTCCCTTTTGAAATCCTTGCTGACTATTTATTATTATATTTTTTGTTTCTAGATGTTCTTCTTTTTTCTCCTTTAGTAGGGATTCCATTATTTTTCCTAGCACCGATGTTAAGCTGACTGGCCTATAGTTCCGTGGACATGTTCTATCTCCCTTCTTAAATATAGGTATTACATTAGCTATCCCCCAGTCCTCTGGCGCTACACCTTTTTCTAAAGAATTACTAAATATGTGTAGTAATGCCTCTGCTATTTCTTCCCTAGATTCTTTTAAAATGCATGATTGTAATCTGTCCGGACCAAGGGTTTTATCCTCTTTGAGTTTCATTAGTTTATTTAGTATATCTCCTCATTTTATTTTAAATGCAGTTAACTCATTACTAATCTTGTCATCTGATGTCATCTCCACCTGCTCTATCTCCCTGATAAATACTGAAGCAAAGTGACTATTTAATATCTCTGCCAACTCTCTATTGCTACCTATGGTATTATCCTCGCCATCTCTAGTAGCCCCATTCCCATCCCGACCTTCCTTTTTGTTATTTATGTGCCTGTAAAATATTTTACTATTTTGTTTTTTGTTCCTTGATAATTTAATTTCATAGTTCCTCTTTGGCTTCCTAATTGTTTTTTTTTACTTCTCTCCTAATCTCTTCATATTCTCCCATATCATGCTCTCCCCTGCTGTCCATGTATTAATGTATGCCTCTTTCCTTCCCCTCAATTTTTCTCTTACGGCTTTATTCATCCATGGTGTCTCAGTAGTGTTTAGCTTGTTCTTGTTTATTAGCAGAATATATTTTTCACGGACTCTGTTGAACATCATTTTAAATGTTTCCCATTGCTGTTCTACATCATTTTTTGCCAATACTGTCGTCCATTTTATTTTCCCAAGTTCTATTCTCAGCCCCTCAAAATCAGCTTTTCTCCAATCCATTGCCCTGGTCTTTGTCATTCCTATGTCCTTCTCAATTATTATATTAAAGCATATTATACTATGCTCACTATTGCCTAGTGTTCTCTGAGTCCATGTACATTTACCTGGTGGCCTAGCGGTGTTACTGGCTTACATTTCTATGCTTGTCTAATTGGCCTGTTCATTCAAAGGTGATCTAATGGAAGGGAAATCAACCAGAGAATCGACTTTTCTGATTTTAATGCATTATCACCCATTTCTTGATGGTTCTAGGGCTCTCTTGTGAACTATTTAATAAACAGTTGGGCCGGAATTTTCCGGGGGGGTGGTGGGGGTTCAGCGGGTGGGATCGGTGACGGGTCAGGTGGGAAAGTGTTTTTTTTTCACAGCGGGTTGGGACCCCGCCGTGAACCTGCCATCACGCGCCATTCCCAATGTCGGGTCTGTCAGCGCTGAGCAGACCTGACGCGCAGCGACGGGAGACCCAATTAAACTCATTATGACCTTGTTTAGACATCATTAAGAAAACATTTTAGCTTACCTTTTGACTTTATGTGCTAGCCCATGAGGTCCTTGCTGCTCGGGGATCACGCCTGTTAAGCTGAGGTGGGAGATGAATGGCCATTGAATCAGTTGATTACTTGGCAGCTTGAAATTTGCTATAAAAGCTTGCACTTACCAAGCTCAGAAGCTGTTGCTTACTGCATTTGGAACACAGATTGAGCTTTATGCAGGTTGCAAGTGTTTGAAGCAAACTCTCTATCCAGTGTCACCTCAATGGAACAACTTCTCTCACCATTGACAGATCACTTCTGTCATCTCGAGTTCACCTGCCATGCATTCCATCAGCATGGGTGCCCTTTATACTCTCTCACCTTGGTCCTCAGAATCCCACCATGTTCTGACCCAACACCAGCATCACCAGGCACACAAGCATCACCAACCTTCACCGCAATCACCTGATGCTGCACAGGATAGAGGGCATCAGCACCTGACCACATTGCTGCCCGAAATGGCTTCAGCATGGCCAGATTTTTTTCACTTGACGCTGTACACCCTGACTGCCACATGATGCGCCAGGTTGGCACCACCCCACACCAAAAAACATCCCTACAATAACCAAGCCATTCTTTTCACACTCATCACCATTGCGAGGGGTACCATTATGTCTCACCATTCACTGCAACTCACTAAGCCACTTGCAAAGGTACACACAAATCTGTCCAAGAACGCAAAGTGCTGAAAATAAAGATTTCAATGTTTGACACCACATTAACAGAAACTTGACATGAACATTGGATAAAACATCCAAGCGGCTACCCTTGGGTGTTGTTAGTTGGTATAATTGCACTAGGGTGAGGGTGAGTGTGAGGGGTGGCTAGTGAGATAGGGGTGTGATAATATAGATAAAGAGGGATAGGTGGAGGTGCAAGGTAAGTTGGTGTGAGTAATGATGTGCAGGAGTAGGGTAGGGAAGGCAGAGTGATGGGGGTGTGATGAGAGGCGCAGCAGGATGAGGTTGAGCGTGGCTTTGTACTAATGTTTTGTGATCTACTGAGATCATTGAAACATTTATGACACTGCACCCAAGTTCTCCTGACCACATCCCTGCTTGTGCCCTCCTCTACAATGTGCAACCAGACTGTGCTGATCTCCTGGGGAGGTCTCTTCCGCCCATGGGATGGGAAGATTACCTGCCCACATGCTGTGACTCCCTCCATAAGCATATGGAGGGAGTCATGGGAGAGCCTGGCTGCAGCCCTGTGCCTTTGTGCGGTGCTTGTCAGTGTTTGCAGCACCTTAATGCTGTCAAATGTCAAAATTAATTTGGGCATGGTCCCTTTAAGGAAACCGGCTAATGACGCATCATCGAGTGACGTCATCAGACCGCATTTCCTCTAATTGGCTGGGAAATGCACTGGGCGGGCTTAACAAGCCCAATCAAGGGAAATTCATTTCCCAGAGCGGAATGGGGCCAGCAGTGGGGTCAGGACCCACCATCACCCGCCGAGGTGAGCAAAATCCCGGCCTTAATGTTTGTTTTAGAATTTAAGAATCTAATTCAGATTGGAACCAACCACATCAGTTTCAAACTGGTCTAACTGCTGCTCCCCAAGAAATGGTTTAGGTTGATCAAAAAGTGTTTAGCAAATTATAAATTCTAGATTACTGGAATTGGAAAGCATGGAGCATGGGACATAACTTTTAAAATGGGGGCAGATATGTACCTTCTCCATTGTTAACCTACAGTATATAACATAACAGTTACCTCTGGTGTAACAACTCTTGCTGCTCTCCCTGAGAAATACCGTCCTTATAGTTACCACTTAACGCTATGGCCTGGAATTTGCGGTTGTGATGACAGCATAACTGTTAGCGTTCAGCGTCATTGCCTCTGTGAATCTGACAGCAATTTCTGGAGTACTGACGTACGCAGTTAAATGCAGAAATACAGAAGTTGCTGTCAGTCATTCTCTGCTCCTCCACAGGGTGCGCTGTTGAACTCCCCGGAACCGGCAATCAATTGAAATCACTGAATTGACGAGAATGTAAGCTTTTACACTGGAATATCGTGCTTAAAAACCCCTGAAAAAGGTAAGTCTTGTTGAATGAGTTGTAGCTGAGTTTTAATATTGAGTCATAATTACTGTTCAACAACCGTTCTGGCCCTGAAAAACTAATTTTATATTTGTGGAATGTCAATTTTTTTCCATTATGATAAAAATGCCATGGTTTTTTATAATTTATTTTTTTTAAGTTTGTTTATGATATTTCAGTTTTTACCTTAATCCCATGTGTATGTCCCAATCTTTATTTTGCTTTCTGTAAAATGAAGGATAAAACCTGCTTTTTACTTCCTGGTTTGCTGTCTGTGAGAATTCTTCAATATGATTGGCTGCTTAGCCAGCTTATTGACATCACTGTTTCTGCAACACTGACAATAGAAATTGTCTATGGGAATTTCCAATATGAACAATGGCCTGTCACACAATAGTTGCAGGCAACCCACCACTGGTGCTATTGTGGCACCTTCTCATTCCCATCTCCCAGTTCTTCCACTCTTTGTCATCCTCAGCATATGGCCAATTTCTTAGGAACATAGGAACATTAGGAGCAGGAGTAGGCCATTCAGCCCCTCGAGCCTGTTCTGCTACCTCAACTCCACTTACTCACCTTCACCCACTCCTTGGCTCCCTTCCACCACACTTCTCATTTTTCCAATGGACTGCGGGCTCTCAAAGCCTCCAGCTCTATGCCTTCTCCCCTGTCTGTCACAGACTGCAATTAAAAAGCCCATTATTGACACATTCCTGTTTCTTGTACAGTCTTCCATCGCTGGCCAGAATTATTCCTGAATGGTACCTCACATTTGTCACCAAAATATGCAGCCTATATGGATTCCTCCCCCCAACCGTGACACATGCCCTGCAGTGCTGGACGGATCACTCACCCACCTGCAGCCAGCACCACTAAACTCTAGAATTTAGAAGAATGAGATGTGATCTCATTGAAACATACAAAATTCTTACAGGGCTTGACAGGGTATATGTAGGGAGGATGTTTCCCCTGGCTGGGGAGTCTAGAACCAGGGGTCACAATCTCAGAATAAGGGGTCGGCCATTTAGGACAGAGATGAGGAGAAATTTCTTCACTCAGTGGGTGGTGAATCTTTGGAATTCTCTACCCCAGAGGGCTGTGGAGACTCAGTTGTTGAGTATATTCCAGACAGAGATCGATAGATTTTTGAATATTAAGGAAATCAAGGGATATGGGGATAATGCAGGAAAGTGGAGATGAGGTAGAAGATCAGCAATGATCTTATTGAATGGCGGAGCAGGCTCGAAGGGCCAAATGGCCTGCTCCTGCTCCTATTTCTTATGTCCTTATGTTCTTATACTGCCTTTCCCGCCACACCATCCATCACCTCCCTCCTAGAAGGACTGAAGGGAGAGAGAGAGAGAAAAGATGAAGAGAGAAATGGAAATGAATAAAGACAAGCAGAAGAGGAGAGAAAGAGAGAAGTAACAACACAGAGACAGATAAGGGAGAGGCAGGCCCCTCAATTATATTAGCAACAACATAAGAAAATCCACCAGTACATCAAGAGAATTCATTTAAAGCAAAGTCGATGCTCTGTGAGAAATTAGAACAGACAAAAATACTCAAACAATTGTTTGAATAAACTATTTAAAATGTATGCAATATTATTATATGACATGTTCAATATGTCCCCATGCAATTTAAAAGATGTAGTGACAGCAACCGTATTGTAGTCTGAGAATGGTGACATTGGAAGGCAAAGTGCATCTGTATAATGAAACAGAGCAGTAATCGAGCTTCACTGTCTAACAACTTTCTATTCCTGGTTAATCTGTTAAATTCTAGCTTGAATCATGCACAAACAGACACACATAGTGAAAAGAAAACAAATCATTATCCAATACTTCTTTGAAGCCATGAGTACAATGGTTTCAGACAGTCATTGCCACTAAAATAAACAATTATGATTGGATATATAACTGCACTTGACCCCCAACCTTGTTCTACTGTTCAGGAGATTGCTGTTTTTTTTTACAACCTGTCTGTTCAATACTTCCTTATTTAAGATTCAGTTATTACATCGTCCCCATTATTTGCAGTATAGGCGAAAGAAGTATTTAGGCACTAATAAAAGAGGCAGATAGAGACTAGTGGAAGTTCATGTAAGTATACCTGTCTCTGAGAGCACATCAGGCCACATTCCAACGTGAGTCAGTCACACACTCTGTCTGATGCTCTTATAGCAAGTTTCAGGGATTGGCACTTTAGAAGAGTGATGTCTGTTACATTCACCATTAGCCACATGTAGCTAATTGAATTTTTGATTAGTAAATAAAAAATGATGATTAGACAGTATTGTTGGGCATATGATCTCAATAATCATATTCACACGACATGATGCATGTGAACTTTAATCTATTTATGCGTTTGTTGGCAAAATGACAAGATGTAAAGCCGAGTGTCCGAGTGATTTTTGATTGTTGTGCGCGCTTTCCTTCCTTGGTTACTGCTTATTGGTTATCTGCTAAAATGGTGTGTAACATGGGTGAAAACGCCAGATTTCTGCACCATGGAAGCACCAGCAACATTGTATGGAGATGGACCAATCGGAATAACTGCTCCAGGCCAGAAGAAAGCAAGTCCAACCAATAACGAGCAGCTCCAGCAGGACACGTCAGGGAAAAGGGCAAACAGTTTCCAAACTGCGTCCTGGATGGAGAGCGGGGCAGGTCTGGTGCATCTCATTGTGTGAGTCAATATTCTCAGCAATCATTCTGATGAAGTCAGAGTGCGGCTCACAACTGATGGGCAAAAACCCAGAAGCTGCACTAAGATGTGCCGTGGCTGAGAAATCCATGCCAGGATTCCAAACCTTTGGTGACAGAGAAAGACAGCCACATTTTGCACTGAGAGGTGATAGATGTTTGTTAGATGATTTAAATCCATTAAACAAGTGAATTAACACTTACAAAGTTGAGAAGATGGCAATGCTGAAAGAGGGTTGTGATCATAAGGAACAACATCCAAATGGCTATTTGAAATCTGCCCAGAGCATTCTTGTCCAAGCAAACAAATAGGAATCGTTTTGGGTCCTTCCATTGTGTACAGTAAAGGTAATTGTGAAACCGTTGCTGCAACTAACAATAAAATCCAGGCACAGCTGGAACCCCTGCGGTGGTTATATATGCCATTTCCCTAGGTCATAGAAGTTGCAAAGTGGTGCCATATTAAATCAAAAAACTGAATGATGGACAGAATCAGAAGTAAAAATGGCAAACAATTTACCAGTATGTGATATAATGGCCATTCCCTCTCTGATGTCATTCAGCATAGGTAGTGAACAGCGCCATACTACAGTTCTAATCCTACACTAAGCCTCTGTTACTCTTCTCCCCATTCCCTATCTAAAATCTACGCAGGAATTACTTAGCTGTGTGCTCTGTTTTGCCCTTAGGGCAATTCAAAGGATTTGGCCTGAGCACACCAGCTGAATCCACTTGATGCTGCTAATTTCACTTCAGGTTTCACTGCTACAAAGAGGTTAAGACGAAGGCCGATCCTTCTTGTTAGCTTTCTTGGGCCCCATCAACTGCATCTTAGCTACATTAAAGAGGGTGAACTAGTGATATGGACACATTGGGGGAAGGGACAGAAGTTTCACGCAAGCACCCTCCTGACTTTCTATTACCATTTCCAGGTTGAGTGACTACACCTGGAGTAACACAGTCACCAACTGTGTTTGTGTTTTAATGCTTGGAAGGCTTCCCTGCTTTACAAGCCTTTGCTTTCTCAATATCTTAGGAGGTAAATGCACCACACAATGCAGCACATGAGCCATGTATGCCAGGGAGGCAACAGGTTCGATCTTTGACCTTTGTTCATTTGTCTGATCTCAGCTGACTGGAGATGAAGGCACTACAATTCGCCTCAGTCTCTGAAATAGGGAGAAGAAAATCAGGCAGGCTTTATGCTCTGATGGCTATCAAGTGATCTCTGCTGAAAAGTGTACATGCCTCTGACGCATCTTGGGACATTTTTCTACATTAAAGGAACTACGTAAAGTGTTGTTGTTATTCTTGCTCAGTGGTGTTGGTGTGAGGACAACATTGGGCACAGCTATGATGTTCTCCACAATCCATTTGTCTCATACATGAAGAATCAATGTTTGGGCAGCCAATAACTACGAAACAGTCCCAACATGAGTCACAATCCTTAGGAGAGAATTGGATAGAATTGGGAGGAAAACAATGGGGGTGAATTTCTGGGGGGAGGGGGTTCTCCCGCTTGGCCTTTGTAACTTTGTCAGAAGGGTGCTAGAAACCTGGAAAAACAGCGTAAACGCTGACAAATTCCACTGGGGAGGGGCGTGTAGGCACTTCTTCCAGTTGCACCTCCTCAGTCATGATGTCACATTTGTAGATAGAACTGATGGGATCTTGGACTTCATAAATAGAGGTGTTAAGTACAAAAGTAGAGAAGTTATGCTGAACCTTTATAAAGTGCTGGTTAGGCCACAACTGGAGTATTGCATCCAGTTCTGGTCACCACACTTTAGAAAGGATGTGAAGACACATTAGATGGTGCAGAGGAGATTTACCAGAATGGTTCTGGGGATGGGGGGATCTTAGCTACAAGGACAGGTTGGAGAAGCTGGATTTGTTTTCATTAGAGCAAAGGAGGTTGAGCGGTGATTTGATAGAGGTGTACAAGATTATGACGGGTTTGGATAGGCTAGATGAGGAAAATCTATTCCCACTAGTTGATGGTACAAGGACTTAGGGGACACAGATTTAAGGTTTTGGGCAAGAGATACAGGGGGGACGTGAGGAAAAACTTTTTTACGCAGCGATTGGTGAGAACCTGGAACTCACTGCCGACGGAAGTGGTGGAAGCGGAGACACTCAATGTTTTCGAGGGGAGGCTGGATAGGCACTTGAGGGAAATAAACTTGCAGGGCTACGGGGATAGAACGGGGGGAATGGGACTGACATTGCTCTACAGAGAGCTGGCATGGACTCAATGGGCCGAATGGCCTCCTTCTGTGCCGTTATGACTCAATGACTCTGTGACGATGATGGGCATCGGATTCATCCATAAATCCTACCAATTTTTCCCCTTCCTGTCTCTCCTGCATTTCAACGGTGCAGTCCCGATGTGTTCCCAACCACCTCCATTTTAACCAGGAATATTTCAGGCACAGGAGGGCAGTCTGAAAATGAGGCCCGATGATCTCATCAATGCCACAATTTTAATTTGAATCCCGGGAGGTCTGCATGGAACCAACCCCGCCAGTGAAACCTAGCGGGAAGCAGCAGAGTGGCCAGAAGAGGTCAAGATAAGTATTTACAACATTTTTTTAGTGAGGATTCCTTGTGGGCTGGGAGGAGCAGGAGGCTATCTGGGCCCCACAAGGAATCATCGGGCCTCCACAACCCCAGCCTTCCCGCTCCCTCCCATCACCAGCAAGTTCCTCTTCCAGCACTATCCTTATGCTGGAGACTGTTCCCTTGAGTCCCCAGCAGCATCGGCCTCCTGCCCAATTTCCCAATTCCACTCGCCGGCTCTGATGTCATTCCCATCGACTTTGAGCGGGAAGCAGTACAGCTAAGGACCAGGAGTTAAAATTGCCTGGGGCTCATGCTGACCTCTCTGTGGAGGATTCCTGACTCTCTGGCATTTAGAAGAATGAGAGGTGATCTAATTGAAACATACAAGATTCGGAAGGGGATTGACAGGGTAGATGCTGAGAGGTTGTTTCCCCTGACTGTAGTGTCTAGAACTAGGGGGCATAGTCTCAGGATAAGGGGTAGGCCATTTAAGACTGAGATGAGGAGGAATCTCTTCACTCAGTGGGTTGTGAATCTTTGGAATTCTCTGCCCCAGAGGGCTGTGAATGCTGAGTCTTTGAGTATATTCAAGGCTGAGATAGAGAGATTTTTGGACTCTAGGGGAATCAAGGGATATGGAGATCGGGCGGCAAAGTGAAGTTGAGGTCGATGATCAGCCATGATTGTATTGAATGGCGGAGCAGGCTCGAGGGGCCGTATGGCCTACTCCTGCTCTTACTTCTTGTGTTCTTATGTTCTTATGTCCCGTACCCTGAAAAATCAGGACTGTAGTCTTGTAACCTGAGTACCAAAAATTCCTGAGGAAAAGCTGAGATAATGCTTCAAAATTGCACAACACTTGTTGAAGATTGTTAACGGTCAGGATTCACATCTGGCCCTGCTTCATTATTATAACATGCCTGGAGATGGTCTAATCATCTCTGGCACAATTGTTAATGAGCTGTAGAACAAGAACAATACTTAGATTGTGAGTCAGCCGTGGCTTTGTGGTAGCATTCTCGCCTCTGAGTCAGAAGATTGTGCATTCAAGAAGATTGTGGGTTCCCACTCCAGCGATTTGAGCAAAAAAACCTAGGCTGATACTCTAGGGCAGTACTGGGGGAGTGCTGCGCATCTTTCGGATGAGACATTAAACCGAGGCACTGTCTGCCCGCTCAGGAGGACGTATAAGATCCCATGGCACTATTTTGAACAAAAGCAGGGATGGTACAAAAGCAAAATACTGCGGATGCTGGAAATCTGAAATAAAAACAGAAAATGCTGGAAATACTCAGCAGGTCAGGCAGCATCCGTGGAGAGAGAAGCAGGTCGGAATTTTCAGAGGTAAGAACGGGTGGGTTGGAGGCGTGGGGGGGGAGTGAAAGTTGTAAAAATGTAAAACTCGACCCCAACCCACCCACATTCCCCTTTCACTCAGGTAGGACGGGCGTGGGGGGCGGCCTGCCAACCCGCTGCCAGGAGGCGGGTTGGCAATTTAAATATTATAATGAGGCCTGAAGCCTCTACTTTACTGCAGGTTTTACTGCAGGCTGTAAAGTCTGTGGGTTGTGCAGTTAATAAATATACAGACTTCAGAAGTAACAAACAAACAGGTCTTTACTATTCGAAGGTCCGGGCGAACCTGTCCCAGCAATCATGCCACAACACTTATATACTGGTGTGGTCACTATCGGTATTACAGTATACAGAAGCCAAACAAATAGTGCCACACCTAAAGTAGTTCCCTTAAAGGTGAACGGTTACATTCAATAGTTCCCTTAAAGATAGACAGGTACATACACTACAATCCTCCCTTTTTAGCTTATTACTTACAGAGTCCCCGTTAAACATACATATCTTCATATTCCTATAAAACAAATTACAGATATAATCTCGGTGGAGTCAATGTCATATAAAACAATTTACAAATATAATCTCGGTTGAAACAGTTCACAGGTTCAGTCTCTGCGGAAACAGTTCATAGATTCAGTCTCTGATCTTGACTCGTTCCGAACAACATTTCTTTGGTGTAGCCGGTTCACCTGGCTAGCGTGACTCCTCCATAGCCTTTTTCTTGACGTAACAGCTTGAACTTTCGTCCTGTTGAACCAGCAGTGCAGACTTTTACAACCAACTGGCTGTCTTGACATTTTCCAGTTTTTCAATTAATTTAGCTCCTTTCGTAATGTCCCGCCTGGAATGGTAGAAGTGCTAATATTTTAGACAGTTATTATCTTCTGCTTCTTCTTTTTCTTTTCTGCCTTTTTGAAACTCTCGGAGCTCCTTTCTCGGCTGCCAGCTGTAGCGCCACCAACTCTCTATGTTCCTTAGACCTTAAGTGCTTCATCCGGATTTCAGCACTTTGAGAGTTTTCATCACAAGCTGGGCAGACCACATCCTCGTAATATTCAGTGTCACTCAACAGGTCATGGTAATATTCAGGTCCATCCTGAGTTAGGCCAGCGAGAGAGACTTCTTCTTCCTCCTCACCCGTCTGGATGTTAGCTGACGGTGGTTCCTTCCCTAAACATCTTTCTTGAAAAGCCTTCTTCATGCATTCATATTCATCCCGCTCTTCCTGGGTTATCTGCCATTCCTTCACGACGGACCTCATTTGTGAGTTCAATACCTTCCTTTCCATCGGTAATTGCGTTATCAGGCTATTTAACCCTTCTACTGAAATAACGGTTTCCACATTCTTCTGTTCACCTTGACGTGATTCAATGTACTTTTGGCATCCTTGTAAAATTTGTGTTGCCACCTCAGCTATCTCCGTGACTTTTGAGAGCTCCGAACTCGTTCCCCCTGAAGATTGAAGCTCATGTTCAGATTGTTCCCCTTGCCGAGTCTTGTCCTTCAGCATATGAAGGAGTTGGCCGACCGTTAACTCTTCCCTGGGAACACGGTGGATCAGAGTCTTCTCCATTTCATCCACCTCTTTCTCCAATACTTCCACCTTACGTTCCTCTTGAACTTTGGCTTTCAGCGCTCGGCAAAGTTGCGCCCTGATGCTCTCTAGTTCATGTTCAGGGACCATTCTTACAGTGTCCTGTCCTTCCACTGAAAGGATTCCCAGTTGAATCTGTTCTTCAAGTTGTTGAACCTCGGTCATTGCCGCCTCATACTTGTCTTGGGTGTCCTTCAATGTTTTTATAAGTTCTTGGACATCCTGTCTTTCATGCTCTGCCATGATTTTCACCTCTAATTGCTCATCTATGGATGGAGCTTCTATCGATGAGTCTGTCTTGGCCTTGAGTTCATCAAGAATTTCCTGCAGCCTTTGGACTTCTTGCTCATGTTCAACCTTTAGTTGTTCATATGCTTCTACTGAAACTAGCTTTTCGGAGGCTGCCGAGTTAACCCCCTCCAGAATTGTAGCCTGGGCCTGTTCATACTGTTCTTTCAACTTCTCACACTCTGCTTGTAAGGAGTCGTAGAGAAGAACTGGAATAAAATCCTGGCTCCCTGAAGATTCCTCTTTCTTTGGTTCATTCTGTAAATATTCTAGTTCCTGAACAGCATCAGGGGAATGTGATTGGTATTTGACCACGATGGCTCTATGGTCGCTCTCTGCTTGAGCTAGCTGTCTCTGTAGTCTTTCCAGGTTCCCCCATTCGGTGTCCCAGAACTTTTCCATATTTTTCATCTCCTGTACGAGACGGTCACTCAACTGTTCTAATTGTTGTTGTACTTTGACATAAGTTTGCGTCCGAGCTCGGTGTTCTTCCGTCATGGATGAATCCTTTCCTTGAACAGGCTCAGAATTCTCTGTCAACCTGGAGTTCTGCTCTGCAGCTTTATTCTTCTTGGTACCATAAGTCCTTCTGCATGTCTTCGTTTTCTTTCCCATCGTCGGCAAGTCCCTTTTAGCCTTGTCTTCCATTTCCGACTTGGTCTTATCATCATCCATTTCAGAATCTGAGCTAATAGCTTGCACCGAGTCCTCCCTCATTATGGCTTTTAGGTAATGCCATTCCATGTCTATTTTCTTAATCCACTCCCGTCCTAGAAGTGGTGGTCCTCCCTCAGATAATACATACAAGTCCATTCTTGGGTGTTCTTTACCCCTATCTCTCACCTTGACTCTTATTTTCCCCACGGGGTATACGTTATGCCCCGTGTATGTCTGTAATACGAACTTGGTATTTCTTAAAGGTATGTGAGAGAATAGCCGGTGGTAGTCCCTTCGGTTGATGACTGATAGAGCTGATCCAGTGTCCCGCTCCATTCTTACTTGGACTCCAGCTATTTTTAGTATGACCCAGATGGCCTGTAGATCCGTTTCTTTACCCACATTGTGGATTCTCAGACTACCCAGCTCCTGGTTGTTTGGGTCTGAGTCTGAATTCTGTTCGTCTGAACTCTTCTCAGCCACCTTGTGTACCTTGTTGTACTTTTCTGGTGGTGGCTTCCTTTGATTATTGGTCTTTTTCCCGGACCGGCATACCTTTGCGATGTGACCCAGTTTGCCACACTTCCTGCACTCTTGGTTCTTAAACCAGCATTGATTCTGGTCATGCGTTGTCTTCCCACAACGGTGGCATTTTGTTGTGCTTGCAGTAATTTGGTCCACCCCGAGTGCCGCCGCCTTTAGTTGCATTTCCGCCGTTCCTTTCACTGCGGCTTCGTGCGATGCAGCTATAAGGACAGCCCTGTCCAGTGTGAGGTCGTTCTCTTCCAGTAGTCGCTTCTGCGTCCCTTCTTTGGACAATCCGCATACGAACTTGTCCCGCAGCGCTTCTGTCAGATTCCCTCCGAACTGGCAGTATTTCGCTAGCCTACGCAGTTCGACCAAGTATTCCGCATTGCTTTCATCTTTCTTCTGCGTTCTTGCGTAGAATTTGAATCGTTCAGCCAGCATCAGCGGTGTAGGGTTCAAGTGGTCCTTCAGCACAGCCACAATCTCTTCGAAGGTCTGATCCGCTGGTTTATTTGGTGCTATTAGATGCTTCAAGAGCCCGTATGTTTTTGCCCCCATCGAGTTTAGCAATGTTATCGCCTTGTCGTCTTCCTCAATTTTGTTGGCTTCGCAATAGATCTCTATGCGTTCCACGTACGTGGCCCAGTCTTCTATTTCAGAATTAAAGTCGTTAATATTCCCTCGCTTAGGCATCTTTCTTCCCTTGGGAGCAGCACCAGTATTCTTTAAGTATTCTTATTTATTTGTTTGTTTCTAAGATGGCGGTTTTCCCGCGAAATCGGCGGTTTCCCGCTCTTTCCTTCTCTCCCCGCCCACTTCAATGGCGGTATGTCAATCAAGATGGCGGCTTTCCCGCGAAAATGGCGGTTTCCCGCTCTTCCTTTCTCGCCCCGCCCACTTCAATGGCGGTTTCCCGCTTCTGGCGTCTTCTCCGCCTAATGGCGGCTTCCCGCGTTTCTTCCCGGTGGAAGGGGTACGCTTCCCCCACAGCGGACAGGTTCAGCCGTTGGCTGGCTACCGCACAGCTCCCCTTACTCGGCTATGTCTTTTCCTCCCGCCCGCACGGCTCTACCGGCGCTGGGTACATCCCGTTAATGGAGGACAGTTCAGCCGCTGGACTGGCTCTCGCGCAGTCTCTCTCTCCGTACCCGGCTCTGTCGCTCTCTCACCCGCACGTTCGGTGCTACCGGCCCTGGGTACCCCGTTGGTGGAGAACAGCTCAGCCGTTGGACTGGCTCTCGCGCAGTCTCTCACCCCGTTTTCGGCTGTGTCTCTCACCCACTCCTGCACGTTCGGTTTTGCCGGCTCTGAGTGCCCCGTTGGTGGAGAACAGCTCAGCCGCTGGACTGGCTCCTCGCAGTCTCTCTCTCCACACCCGGCTCTCACCCGCACGGTTCCCGTTCGCCTCCCCAGCCCTCTCGCAGACCGGTGTTTCCCTCCCCGGCTGCGGCTGGGTTTCTCTTCCCGCGCCTACTCGTAGGCTCAGCGCTTCGTGGCTGCAGTCGCTGCCCGGAGTTTTCCCGCCGATCGCGGTCCGGCTGTCACCCGACGCCGTTGGACCCGACTTTTGGCCGGCACAGCTCCCCCTCGACCGAGGTCGAGTGCTCTGCCTTTATCCTCCGGATACTTCTACACCTTCCCCTACTCACAGTCTCTTCGGCCGCCTTGTTTCTTGCTGGTCGGCTCACTCCGCACCGTGGCAGAAGGGTAGTCAGTGCCTGTTGCTGATACAGCTTTTGTTGTTAGTCTTCCTGCTTTCTGTTGTTGCAGCCTCGTGTTTTCTTTTGGTAGCACGACGAGGGCGGTTGTCTCTCTTCGACGCTCTTCGTTGCTTTTGGTGGTCTTGCCGCAGGGTACGATCGGACTCGTCGCCACTGTAAAGTCTGTGGGTTGTGCAGTTAATAAATACACAGACTTCAGAAGTAACAAACAAACAGGTCTTTACTATTCGAAGGTCCGGGCGAATCTGCCCCAGCAATCATGCCACAACACTTACATACTGGTGTGGCCACTATCGGTATTACAGTATACAGAAGCCAAACAAATAGTGCCACACCTAAAGTAGTTCCCTTAAAGGTGAACGGTTACATTCAATAGTTCCCTTAAAGATAGACGGGTACATACACGACACAGGCGGCCGGAGATCCCGGGGCTCAGGATTCCCGGTGGCTGCAACAAGGCGGCGTCAGCCTCGGGGAGCAGTCCTTGTGGCCAGGGAGGAGCGGGAGTGCATCCTCCCGGCCACTCAGGCTCACCCACCAGCAGCCCGCACCTCCTGGGGTCGGGGATCGGACCCCACCCCCCGGGCCTGGAATTAGCATCTCCTTTTGCTTTGTACAATCATACCATTTGTCCTTTAATCACTCCTGCCTTCCACCCTATCACCCTATCACAGAACTTCCCTTTTGTTCTTTACTTCCCTCCCCACTTTCTCCGCTCCGGCACTTGCTTAAAATCTGTTAGATCTCTAATGTTTTCCAGTTCTGATGAAAAGCTATTGATCTGAAATGTTGGGGCTGGATTTTACCAACCTCGTCGGGTCCGTGGCGGGTGAGGTCATGGTGGGTCCCGGCCTCGCTGCTGGCTCCAGCTGGCTGTCCAAAATGATTTTCCCCCGATTGGGCTTGTTAAGCCCTGCCCAGCATGTTTCACGGCCAATTGAATGAAGCGGGTCTGATGACATAATTTGATGACGCGTTATCAGCCGGTTTCCTTAAAGGGACCATGCGCAAATGTAGTTTGACAGTTGTGCTGTCAGTGTTCTGCAGCATTGAGGTGCTGAAAACACTGACAAGCACTGCACAGAGGTGCACGTCTGCACCCAGGCTCTACCATGACTCCCTCCACAACATGCAGGGATGTTCTCTTCCCTTCCAATGGGCAGAAGAGACCTCCCCAGGAGACCAATGCAGCCTGGTTGCGCATTGCACAGGACAGCACAAGCAGGGATGTCATCAGAAGGACCAGGCTGCAGTGGCGCAAACCATGAATGATCTCAGTAGATCACGCAAAGCCACACTCAACTTCATACTGCTGTGCCATTCATCACATCCCCATCACTCTGCTTTCCCTACCCTACTCCTGCACATCCTTACTCACACCAACTTACCTTGCACCTCCACCCATCCCTCGCTATCTACATTATCACTTCCTCATCTCACTAGCCACCCCTCACACTCATCCTAGTCCAATCATACAAACTAACAACATACAAGGGTAGGCACTTGGGTGTTTTAGCCAATGTTCATGCAAAGTTTCTGTTACTGTGTTGTCAAACATAGAAACCTTTATTTTCAACACTTTGCCTTCTTGGACAGATCTGTGTGCACCTTTGGAAGTGGCTTAGTGAGTTGCAGTGAATGGTGAGACTTAACTGTACACCCCCCCCCGCAATGATGATGAGTGTGAAAGGAATGGCTTGGGTGTTGTAGGGATGCTTTATGGTGTTGGTGTGGGGTGGTGCCAACCTGGCGCATCATGTGGCAGCCAGGGTGCACAGTATCAAGTGAATTAAATGTGGCCATGGTGAGGCCATCCCTGGCCTCCCGGGCAGCAATGTGCTCGGGTGCTGATGCCCTCTGTCATGTGCAACATCAGTTGATTGCGGAGAAGGTTGGTGTGGTTGTTGGTGCTGCTGGTGTGCCTGGTTCTGCTGGTGTTGGGGCTGATCGTGATGGGATTCGGAGGACCAAGCTGAGATAGTTTCAAGGGCAATGATGCTCATGTAATAGATGCCAGGTGAACTTGAGATGACAGAAGTGATCTATCAATGGTGAGAAAGGCTGTTCCAGTGAGGTGACACTGGATAGAGAGTTTACTCCAAACACTTGCAACATGCATAAAGTCTTCCAAATGCAGTAAGCAACAGCTTCTGAGCTTGAAAAGTGAACAGCTATGAAATGGGAGCTTTTATAGCACATTTCAAGCTGTCAAGTAATGAGATGTTCCCATTGTCATAGAACTCCCGGCCTGCTTACCTGACATGATCCCCGAGCAGCGTGAACCCTGTGGGCAACCTTGTAAACTCTGAAGGTGAGCTCAAAATACTTCTTAATGGGTTGTTAATATGGTCATAATGACCTGAATTGCCTCCCCCGCCCCTGTGTGTCGGGTCTGTTCAGCGCTGACAGACCCGGCATCTGGGAAAGTCAGGTGGTGGTGGGTTGACTCTCGCCACAGATGCTGCCTGACCTGCTGAGTATTTCTAGCTTTTAAGTTCTTCCTGGTGTACCTAGTCAATATTTATTTCCTTAACCAACACTACTAAAAAAAACACAGATTTTCTGGTCATTATCACATTGCTGTTTGTGGGATCTTGCTGTGCACTACATTGGCAGCCGTGTTTCCATCATTACAACAGTGACTACCCTTCAAAAGTGCTTAATTGAGTGTAAAGCGATTTGGGACATCCTAAGGTGGTGAAAGTTGTTATATAAATGCAAGTCAATCTTTCTTTCTTTTCACCTCAAGGAAACTGTTCAAAAACAAAAATCATTAAAATAGTTTCAAAAAAGTTTGAGTACAACAAAAGGGAGCAAAAGATGGATGCTGGCTGAGAATCTCAGCTTTTAAAACCACTGCTACCAGGAAATACAGAGCAAGCACCCGGGCGAAATGACTGAAAGGAGGATTTGTGCTGCATAAACTGATGACCAAGATATATTATAACAGCAGGATGGAACAATTGAGAACAAACAGAATAGATCTCATCAAAACATCTGAAAGGTTGGTGCCAGTGTGAGAAGAGCCAATTGAGTGGGCACAAAGCAGAGGACGATCAACACCCACCCCCCCCCCGACCCCATAAACATCACCATGTGTTTAGTTGGAGGCTAACATTTTGAAGAAAGTCTGAGAATTACTGCAGACTGCCTCATATATCATTGTTACAATAGACTGCAAACTTTAACATTGTCCCCTGCTCCCAGTGAATCCTAGACACTGGAGTAGCAGGTAACATTTCATCAGACCATCTGAGGAAAGTCTTTTCCTCTCCTTCTCCAATCCCTCCAAGTTGTCTGATAGAGGACTTCACGTTTCAAACAACCTAGTTAAAGTGCACAATAACCATGTGCTGTTTCGTAAGTGAATGGTTTCAATTTGAATTGTTATAAATCTTGAAGGCAGTGATACTTTCCATTACATGCTTAACTAAATATAGAAACTGTAAACATTTAAAAGACTATGCGAAGAGTTGAAGTTCTGATGCTGTATTTTCCTTGACTATTTTTCTCTACATTGAACGTAACAACTATTTCATTTTTAACCTAATCCCTTGAGTTAGTTTTTGCAAGAGCAAGCAAGGGAACAAATGAGAAGGATGAGGCCAGCTGTTTATCACTGTCCCTCATTTAGCATGTTCTTTATTGTGTCAGAAATATCAGCTGTTACAGCGCGAGAGAAACGGGCTTTTAATCCACTCTGATTATGGAGATGATTGGGTGATTAAGTGATTCTGCCAAGTAGGAAGTAACTAAGCTTCCACTATGCACAGGTGTCAAGTACATAACCCCAGTCTAGATGAGCTCCAGACTACCACAGCACATCCTGAAGAGTAACCTCAAGGTCATGTGGGTGAAAGGCCGAGGTGAAAGGTCATCCTTATCCACAAATCTGACAGTTTACAGAAGTTGTCTTTTTAAAAAGGAAATCTCCTAGCACTCTCTGAATCAATCTCCAAAGTCAGCTTCAAACAGGACGTTATCTGAAAAAAATATCTTCCTGTTCATGTTTATATATGAGTACTAAAGATGTCACTATTTTCCATCCCACACAGGAATAAAATTGTTTTTAAATTCATATATTGTGGGGTAGAGTTTCTGCTTTGGGCGCAATGGCTGATCTGGCACCCAAAATTGTTCCTGTTTTGCTTTAAAAAAAAATTCCTTCAGATATTTAAAAGTGGCAACTTGGTGAAGTGTGATTAAAACAGCTGAAAATAGGTTTATCACCAAAAATAAGCCTTTTTAATCACAGTGACAATCCAACACCTCTGAGTAACCTGATTTAAAATGAGTGAAAATCACTTTTGAAAATATATGAAGCTCTTTTCTAGTTATATTGGGGTATATTAGTCAGTTTCTTAGTAAATTAAAACAAAAACCACGTTTAAAAGCTTTTAAAATGTAGCTTTGAGTGTCCGTGCGCCCAAAAGAACCAGCTTAATTTTTAAAGCCTCCATGAAGGCCTGAAAACGGGCTCAATTAGCGGAAATTCGCTTTGGTGATTAATTCACCCGGGGGGGCTGGTCAATTTTGTGGGCGGGGCCTGCTTCCAGCGCGATGTTTTTAAAACTGGCGCAAAATATTGCGGAAACTCAAGTTGCGCTGAACACAAACTGTGCTTAAAATTCCACGACCTTTTGCGCGGTTACACCGGTTTTGGATGAATTGCGGCAAAAAAATCAGCGCAATCGAGCGGAAACGTCTAGGCCTGTAACTATTGCTATGATTCAAAACTGAGTGATATATTATACATATATATACATGCATGTGTGTAATTATTTGTTGCTGCATTAGTAATAAAATTATTGCAACAAATTGCAGCTTTTCTAGGTGAGCATTGGTAGGAATAAATGACAAATAGCAATTAGATTGGAAGAACAGACTAACAATTGGAGCCTTGAACCTTTGAAATTCATTTGTACTAGGTGGCATAGTGGCACAGCACATTTACACTCCATCTTACTATGACACCCAGTGGTGGAATATGACTTCAAACCTACAAACCCTTACTCTTGATTGAGGTTTAAAAACAGGTCACATACATGTCCTCTCAGCAAGGAGATTTAGGCCTGGATTTTGCTAGTGTGGGCGGGCTGGGGCATGTCAGGAGGGAATCGTGTCAGGACCCCGACTCTGAAGTGAAGTGTTGAAAAATTGCGATTTTCCCCTAATTAGGCAATTGATTTCCAGCGTGTGGGAACCCCTGGCACAATGAGTCTTTTCATACAGAAAGTCGCCTCTGATTATGTCATCAATGCTGCTGGATTTAAGACCTGCAGCAGCCTTGCTTCTTCTGGAGACTGGAAATGCTCTGGAAATTGTAAGAAGGACTTCATTTACCGACCATGTCCACCAGCAAGCAGAAGTGTGTACCTCACTTTGATGAGCCCTCCCTCCAAGCTCTGGTGCAGGGAGCAAGATCTAATAAGGAGGTGCTCTTCCCTTCCTCAGGGAGAAAAAAGCCAC
Source organism: Somniosus microcephalus (assembly GCF_052327205.1). NCBI lineage: Eukaryota > Metazoa > Chordata > Chondrichthyes > Squaliformes > Somniosidae > Somniosus > Somniosus microcephalus. The sequence goes on along the minus strand of NC_140996.1, from coordinate 30,357,388 downwards.
CCCAGCAGACTAAAGCTGTGTGGCTGCAAGTGGCCCAGGAGGTCAACTCCATATCAATGAGCCGCAGAACCTGGCTGCAATGCAGGAAGAAGTTTCATGACCTTCTCTGCACAGGAAAAGTGAGTATGACTTTCCCATCACCCTCAATCTAATCCCCATTGCCTCTCCTCACCAGCACTCTGCTTTGCTAACCTCTTCCTCCACATCCTACTTGACCCTTTCATCCCTGCACCCTTACCCATTGGCTCTCTCTCTATGGTCACATTCACTTAACTATTCAACCATGTAGCCCTCACACTCCCTATCACAGTGATGCAACAAAAGCAACAACTTACAACACACAGGGAGGGCCCTTTCTCTCCTTCTAAGCACCTATGCTATGCATTTTCTACACTCACTCCTTCATTCTCACTCAAACTCTACTTGTGTCCCTTATTTCAGGAAAAGAGAGCCCACAATAAGAGGGAAAGAGCTATGACAGGAGGAGGGCCACCCTCAGTAGCCCAGCTCACTGCCTGGGAGGAGGCGGCCCTGGAAATCACCGGGATCGAGGAGGATTCTCAAGTGGGGGACGGACAGACGGGCGCATCACAGCAAGCTGGTGACAGAATAGTTTGGCATTTCTCTCATTGACATTGCATGAGTCACTGATAATGAATCTGATGCTCTAGCAGATTGATTTATGATCATCTGCACTATTCAATGTTCAAGTAACCTTGACCACACATCTCTAACTCTTTCCTTTACTCCCCCACAGGACCATCGAAAGCCCCCATCCCCACTGTCCAGGAGAAAGAGCCTGAGCTTCCAGACTCCTCAGAGGAAGCTGCAACCTCTGAGGACCCAGCGTCAGCAGAATTCAGCGCACCCAGCACCAGCGCAGGCACTCACACCTCGGTGGGACCTTCGCGAGATAGAGTAGTGTTGTCACCTGGTGTATCACAGATCACAAGTGAGCATCAGCAGATGGTGGAGACAGGGACAGCAATGGAAAGTCGTCGTCGGAAGGCGCAGGACTCTCCCAGCTCAGCTCAGCTGCATGTCAATCCTGTGCCTTCGGGTCCATCTAGGAGAGCGGTGCTGGAACTCCAGGAACAGTTGCAGGAGTCTCTGTCAGGTTTTGTCTCCAGGGTCACTGCGAGTGTCGAGCGAATGGAGGAGTCCATCGTGAACATGAGCAGAGCCTTTGTGGAGGCATTGGCGCATGAATGCATCACCGCGGAAAGTATGGCAACCTCCATGGAAAGGATGGCTACGGTTGAAGAGAGGATGGCTACGGCCATGGCGGAGCTAAGTCGCCAGAGTGTTGAAAACATGGTAATTGTTCAGAATAGACTGGCATCTCCTGAGGAGTGATGGTCAGCTATTGAGCGTAGAAAGCAGACCTTCACGGAAGTCCTCTGGAGTAGAGCTTCCAGTGCAGAAACGGGTCTTCGTGGCCCCCCTGAAGTGCAGCAAGGTGCTGTCAAGCCACTTGCTAGCTCTGAAGTGGGGTTGACCCATGAGAGGGATGTTGGTGGCAGACAACAAGGAAGTGGGGTCTCCACTCTAAGTGCTCACATGACCATGTTACTGCAAAGCCCTCGGTCAGAGCCCCACCAGAGTCCTCACCCAACTGAGATGGGCGTCTCATCCCCTGCACAGCCACAGGAGCAGCAGAGTGTTGTCGAGCCCTCACAGGTTCGCAACCCCAGAGGACGGCAGCCAAAGGCGTCGAGACAGGAGTAGCAAGAAAGTGAGCAAGGGGCCTCTACATCTGCTGAAGCCACAGGGGAAGCACCACGTAGGAGCATGCGTAAGAGGAAGATAATGCACAAGTAGTCACAAGGGTAGTCACTTGGGTGTTATGTTGTGTTTAGTTTTGAAATGCCATCATTTGCTTGTTGTGATAAAAATTTCTGATGGCAAACTGTTGAAGTTGTGGCCTGTGTTATTTCACAAATGGGACTTCCACATTGAGGGCATAGAGCGACTTGCAATTGTCAGTATGGTGGTCAGAGTGATAGGAATCCGCAGGTTCTTGTCCATTGTCGATGCTCTGGTAAGAAGGTGCGAGGCAAAAGTGTTTGATTGTGCAGGCTAAGCAAGTCTGGCCAACATGAGTGTGTCCCTTGCATCCCAGGCAGCAATGTGGTCGCGCTCTGGCGCCTTCTGGCCTGTGCAGCTTCAGGTGGCTGAGCAGCAGCTTGGCGCTCCTGTTGTTGCTGCTGCTGTTGGTGCTGCTGTTGTTCAGGGTTCTACTGCTGCCTCGGCTGGTCTTCATCTGAATCTGATGTCCAGGAGGAAAGGAAATAAGGCCTAGAAATTCAGTTAGGGGCGCCCAGCTGGTTAGCGCCCAAAAGTTAGCGCTGGGCGCGGAGCCATTTGCGACCGTCAGATATTCGGCTTCTGCGCCCCAATCCGGAACCGGGCGCTATTCCAGGGTGTGCCCGCCTCCGCTTGGGGCGCTGAAACTGAATCTTGGCGCCGCTGCGCCAGCCGCTGCGGAGCGGCAGGCTGCGGTACTGCAGGCCTCCTCCTTCTCTTAAGGGGGAGCTGCCTGCAACGGGGAGATCGCCGCTGGAGAGTGCCGGCAAATGAGCCCTGCACCTCGGAGAAGTGCCGGGTTCGCGGAAAGCAGCCGGCAATGCCGTGGGGGGGGGGAGTGGAGGAGGCCGGGGAAGGAGGTGCGGGCAGGCGACCGCCGAAAAAGCGGCCGGCCGCACCTCCACCTTAAAGCGCCCCACTAAGGCTAGAGTACGGCCCCGTTTTCTGGTCGCTGTTTGCAGCCGCTGCGGAAGAGGCGGCCGCAACTAAATATGGGGATCGGGCCGGTTTCGGGGCGGAACCGGGGCACTGCGCACACCGATGATGTCATCGGTGCCGGCGCAGCGCTAACGGCTACCGCCACCAATACCGCTGCACTGAATATCAGCGCAAAATCATTATTGGCGCAGAAGCCCTCTTTAGGCGGTAACTGGCCGCAAAGCTGGCAGCGCCTTAATGAATTTCTAGGCCTAAATGTTTCCCATGCTTCTGCTATATACCTCAATTGAGGAAGCGCTCAGTCAAGGTGGGGAGAGGGGTTTCCCAGGAGGTCACACTGGAGATGGGTATCAGGCTCCAAACTTCCACAACAATGAGTAGGCCGCTAAAAGTTCCCCCAGACCTGAGACAACAAAGTTCTGCCACCTGCAAATGATCATTGGTGAAAACTCCTTTTTAATGGTGGAGCTGCAGCTGTTACTAAGCAATCCACTTGTGAGGCCGCCAGGATTTCCTGGCGTGTTACAGAGGAGGTGTGTAGGATGGGGGAAATGTCTAAAAATCAGAAAGACCTCTCAAAATTGGATTTTAGAGGCAATTAACTGGTTGTTAAGGGCCTTTAGGGCCTTTCCCGCCTTTTGGAGGCAGGATGGAAACGGGGTCTGAAACCCCGATTCTGGGAAAATTGCTCGGAGGCGGGATGGAGGTGGGATCGGGCCCGTACGCCATTTTTTGCGATTTTACCACCTCACATGCCTCCAATCCCACCTCCTCGGTCCTGGCAAAATCGAGCCCTTAGGGGGATAAAATTATGAAAAAAATAATAATTGCAATCCTTTTACCTTGCTATTTTTTCATCCATTTGAATGAAGAAATCTTACCAAATATAAGATGTGAAAAGCTGAAGGCAGTTTTAACAGTGAAAAAAATACTCCAAGCTCAACAGAATTCTTGCACACATTTCAAATTAGTCTTTTCAAAAGAGCACAAAATATGTTATTATGGAAAGATTAAAACAAATTTAGGGAATTTAAAAAATTCAAACCATTAATAGCACTAATAGTTTCATTTAACAAGTACCACAGACAGGTCCACAAACATTTTGGAGCCGATTATTCAGACATTCCAGGGCCTAGGAATTCAACACGACTAAAAAATGGGCGCGGGTACCGCCATGCGCCCATTCAAAAAGCGGCATGTCAACTTCGTGCTGCCTGCTAATTATAATGATTGCAGCGCACAGCCCAGCGCTGAACGCGCTGCTGACAGGTAAGCTGTGTGCTCAGCAGGGGGCCGAAGTTCACGTTGTTTGAGTGAGGCTAGCTTTACTTAAAGCTAGCCTGCTCCTCTTAAAGGCAGTCTGCACCTCTTAAGGGTGAGCTGCCTTCTGCAGATGAAAATTTTTAAAAGAGCAGCGATGTCCAAAATACCATATCACCTGTCAATTCAGCGTTGTATGCCGATTGACGTCACAATCTGGCTCATCTAAATATCTGAAGCAAGCGCAGGCAATGGCAGCACTGCCGACCCGTGTCGGAAATGGGCGGAAGCGAGGCGGCCGCCATTTTTTCTTCCAAACCAGCTTTAACGGCCGGCGCAAACAGCTCCAATTTCCCAGCCCAGATTTATTTGTTACTTTGTCAATAATCTCAGTCAGAATTTCACAGAATCGACTACTTCAATGAAATATTTCACTTTGTTTGATAAATACTGTGTTATAAGTATCTAGGAACATAATAACAGGAGTCGGCCATTCAGCATTTCAAGCCTGTTCCACCAAACAAATAGATCATGGGTGATCTGTACCTCAATTCCATTTACCTGCCTTTGCTCCGTATCCCTTAATACCCTTACCTAACAAAAATCTATATCAGTGTGGAATTTTTCAATTGACTTAACCTCAACAGCTTTTTGAGGGAGAGAATTCCAGATTTTGCACTACCATTCGTGTGAAGAACTGCTTCCTGACCTCAACCCTCAATGGCCTAGCTCTAATTTTAAGGTTAAGCCCCTTTGTTCTGGACTCCTCCTCCAGAGGAAATAGTTTCTCTCTATCTACCCTATTAAATGCTTTGATCATCTTAAACACCTCAATTAGATCACCCTTTGATCTTCGATATTCAAGGGAATACCCATTTAGCCCCAGTATCATTCTGGTGAATCTGCGCTGCAAGCTCTCCAAGGCCAATGTGTCCTTCCTGAGGTGCAGTGTCCAGAACTGAACGCAGATCTTTATACATCTGTAGCCTAACTTTTACTCCTTTGTATTCCAGCCCCTTTGAGATGAAGAATAACATTCCATTAGCCTTTTAAATTCTTTTTGGTACCTGTCGCCTAGCATTTAGTGATTTCTGTACCTGTACCCTAAATCCCTCTGCTCCTCCACAGTTCCTAGCTTCTTACCATTTAGAAAATACTCTGATCTATCTTTCCTCAATCCAACTTGGATGACTTCATACTTCCCCACATTGAACTCCATCTGCCACAGTTTTGCCCACTCACTTAATCTATCAATATCCCTTTGCAACTTTCTGCTCCCATCTACATTACTTACTGTGCCATCTAACTTAATGTCATCAGCAAACTTGAATATACAGCACTGTATTCCTTCAGCTAAGTTATGGAGAAATCTGCCCTTGGAACATCGCTGATTTGCAGCGGTTGGTAAATGAAAGATCCCCATATAAGGTAAAAGTATTTAATGATTTTTTTTGGTACAGAAAAACCACAGTGTTCTGGATTTCCTGAGACCCGTCTCTTGAAAAGGGTTTCAAATGGCGGTCTGAACTTGTTTTGAACTGTCCCTTTATCCTAATCCCTTTGATGACTGCTGCAGAAGCTCAGGGAAAAAGTCAAAACATCCTTTCCTGTGAATGATGAATCTACAGTGTTTTTATTCTAAGAAACAGTCCAATTTTTTCTTTTATAGAAAGGAACCAGCCGGTGAATAAAAAGTGAGCTGGATCTTGCATTTAAATGTAACATTGTTAAAAATGAATCATTTAATTTGCACCAGTTTTGCACGCAAAACCCCTCAATGGCTCTCAAATATAATAAACAAAAAGTACCAAAAAATGAAATCCATCAGACTCACTCTAAACATCAAAAGAACCTCCAGATACTTTTGTTTGAAGCTTCGTTTAAAGTACCAATATCCCCTTTGGTTAGCCAGTTACAAGGGAAAATTTCCTCTGTGTGTAAGAAAACCATGAACCCATTTATAAGGAACGTGTTTATGATTTTGCTACACAGAGGAAATCTTCCTTCTGCATGTCCATATCGCAAGCTTTAATAAATCAAACATGTGTAATAATTCCACTCGGGAAGTTATTTTCTCACTTTATTTCATCTCTGCCATTTTAGTTTATAAAAAGCATTTTTATTATAGTCCTGCACTGGCGTCTGGCTTCTCAGCTGGCCTGAACACACTTCTGCATTCATGAAACTAGCCTGAAAATGACACATAAATAGAATCATAGAATGGTTACAGCACAGTAGGAGACCATTCGGCCCGTCGAGCCCGTGCCGGCTCTCTGCAAGAGCACTTCAGTTAGCCCCACTCCCCCACCGTTTCCCCGTAGCCCTGCAATTTTTTTTCCTTCAGGTACTTATCCAATTCCCTTTTGAAAGTCACTATTGAATCTGCCTCCACCACCCTTTCAGGCAGTGCATTCCAGATCCTAACCACTCGCTGTGTAAAAAAGCTTTTCCTCATGTCGCCTTTGGTTCTTCTGCCAATCACCTTAAATCTGTGTCCTCTGGCCCTTCCGCCAATGAGAACAGTTTCTCTCTCTATCTACTCTGTCTAGACTCCTCATGATTTTGAACACCTCTATCAGATCTCCTCTCAATCTTCTCTGCACCAAGGAGAACATCCCCAGCTTCTCCAGTCTAGCCACATAACTGAAGTCCCTCATCCCTGAAACCATTCTTGTAAATCTTTTCTGCACCCTCTCTAAGGCTTTCACATCCTTCCTAAAGTGCGATGCCCAGAATTGGACACAATACTCCAGTTGTGGCCGAACCAGTGTTTTATAAAGGTTCATCATAACTTCCTTGCATTTGTACTCTATGCCTATGTTTATGAAGCCCAGGATCCCATGTGTTTTTTTAACTGCTTTCTCAGCCTGCCCTGCCACCTTCCACGATTTGTGCACATATACCCCCGGGTCTCTCTGTTCTTCAGTAGAACACCTGGAAGCAAACAGTGTAGCCGGAAAATTATTGTCAGCAATTTCAATGAGGAAACACTCACCGCTTTCGTGGGACATTCCCCTGGCTGGTATTTTATGGGTTAATATCTATTATCCAATATTTATCTCTCAACCAACATCACTAAAACAGATTATCTGGTCATTATCGCATGGCTGTTTGTGGGAGCTTGCTGTGCACATATTGACTGCCGTGTTTCCTACATTACAACAGTGACTGCACTTCAAAAAGTACATCATTGGCTGTAAAGCGCTTTGGGACGTCTTGAGGTCGTGAAAGGCGCTATATAAATGCAAGTTTTTGCTTCTTTCTTTCTTCCCTCCACTAAAATAGTAGCAGTTTGTTATATAAATACGTTAAACATTCATCCACTAATATAAGTGACAGCAGTTTCGAGATTTGTATTTTCAAATGCTACGATATTTGGTAGCCATGAAGGGGAAACAGGTGGGATCCTCATCATCTGCTTTGGCAGAAAGGAATCATGTCACTGGAAGTGCAATGAACATTTCGTTCTGCGTTTATGCATCATTGTGTTGCTCTGCTTGGCAAACACAGAAGAGATTTACCAAACATCTATACCTCTTTAACATTGCTAGTAACTGCTTTGCTGACCCTCAACAAAACCTGCTCTTCGTAATATATATTCATTTTGATATGCTCGACTGTGTATATGTTTCATATCTAGTCATTGAGACAAAAAGGGCATTGTCCACCTAACATTTTCAATTTTAAAAGCATTAAGTGATGTAAAAAGCCATTATAATTCTTTTATTTGTTTTTCTTTTGCTAAGCACTGTGTCTGCTCGGTTTGAAAGAGACTCCCATCTCTCTGAGCTCCCACAGCCCCGTGAAATAAAAGCAGGTTGTGCTCCAGTGCTTCTCTGTGAGCCCTCAGACCATATCAAACACCCGGTTAAGTGCGCTTCATTCAGCAAAAGGGGAAATATTACTTTGCAGCCTGGTGCCAGGAAGGGAGGGCGGTTTTTAAAAGGAGAATAAAGGCGGACGGAGACTCAGACAGTAAATGCACATTCCAGAGGAAGGTTAATGGACAGGAAAAGCAAGCATTCATTCAGAAAGACAGAGAGGAATTTCAAAGTTGTGCTTTTTTGATTTATAGGTGCAGAAGAGTCAGGGATCAGGCGAGGGAGTGAGCTTAAAGACATTCCAAGAGGGAAATAAGGTATTAGCGCTGGATGTGGAGCTTAGCAATGGTGAAAATTTACAATGTGGCATCAATGCAAAAAGCACCAATGAGATAAAGCAATAAGCTGCACTTGGAGACTGGCCTTTTAATAGTCATTGCAGCTTTTAAAAGACTAGCAGAGTATTTTCTGCATCATCTCAATTCAGACTATGTTACACAATCAACCACATTATCAGGCAGATAGTCAACAATTCCGACTGGCATTCTGAGGAATGTAGTGTGAGCACAATTAATATCATTTCGTACATGCAAAAATAAGCAAGTGTATCATTTCCTCTACGTACAAATTTTAATCAGATTATTGCCGAATCCAAAGGTGATCTCAGCAAGATTTGACTTTACTTGGGGGCCCCATTCTCCATTTCAATTTTAGCTGAACACCACCGGCATAGGCGACAAATGTACCTGACAGAAGGGAAAAGGTGAAGTGGCCAGTCGGAAAGAATCATGGGATCGATGGTGTGCATAACGTGCGCGGTTCGAACCTTCACTTTAACAGTATTTAGAAACATAGAAACATAGAAGATAGGAGCAGGAGTAGGCCATTCGGCCCCTCGAGCCTGCTCCGCCATTCAATGCGATCATGGCTGATCATCCAAATTCAGTACCCGGTCCCTGCTTTCTCCCCATACCCCTTGATCTCTTTAGCCTTAAGAAATATACCCAACTCCTTCTTGAATATATTTAATGAATTGGCCTCTACTGCCTTCTGTGGTAGAGAATTCCATAGGTTCACCACTCTCTGGGTGAAGAAATTCCTCCTCATCTCTGTCCTAAATGGCTTACCCCTTATCGTTAGACTGTGACCCCTGGTTCTGGACTCCCCGGCCATTGGGAACATCCTTCCTGCATCTAGTCTGTCCAGTCCTGTCAGAATTTTATAAGTTTCAATGAGATCCCCTGTCATTCTTCTAAACTCCAGCAAGTATAAGCCCAATCGACCCAACCTCTCCTCATACGTCAAGACTGCAGGTACAAGGGCTGCATCTTGGCTTAATTAGTAAGCAAATCACCTTTAAGGTTGTATTAGTGATGAGGCTCTATTAGAACTGCGCTCAAAAAAACATACTTTGATTGATTTACCTAATTATAGTTTGTTCCTCTTTCCCCATTTATGTTGCTAAAGACCCACCTTAATTGAATACTTGCGATTTAAACTGTGCAAAAAAAACACATGCAAGAAAACTACCAATAACAGCAACAACAACTTGCATTTATATAGCGGCTTTAGTGTAGTAAAACGTCCCATGGCCCAACATGGTGCAACTGCAGGAATTCTCATCTCACGGTGCCACAAGTAACTATGTGGCCTGCACTCAGGACTGCCCATTGATGGTAAAATACATTTGGCATATTGTGTCTTTGTAGTGGAAATCTGGAACTCTCTCCCCCAAAAAGCTGTTGAGGCTGGGTCAATTGAAAATGTCAAAACTGAGTTTGATAAATTTTTGTTAGGTAAGGGTATTAAGGAATCTGGAACCAAGGTGGGTAAATCGAGTTGAGATACAGATCAACCATGATCTAACTGAATGGCGGAACAGGCTCGAGGGGCTGAATGGCCAACCCCTGTTCTTATGTTCTCCTCAAAAAACTCTGGAATTTTTTAAAGCCTTGTAACCATGGCCCCGATTTTCGGCTTGTGTGGGAAATGGTCGGGATTCCCCGAATGTGGGTTTCTGACACACATGAAAATGTGTCAACCAGCTCCATGCAATTTTCCCTCAAGTGGCCAATTAATTCCCAGCATGTGGACAGCCTTGCTAATTGTCCAATTCGAGTCAGAAATCCCCACAGTATGATGTCATCGTTCATGGTGCTTTCAAGGTCCATAGCAAGCACTGCATCCTCCGAAGGCTTCCAAACGAACCATACAGGATGGCAGAGGAGCCTGCAGCAGCTGTGGCCAGTGCCAGACCCCGAGCTGCCTTCAAATTCGACAAGGGTTCACTGCAGGCATTATTGGATGGGGTTAGGGCCCACAGGGAGGTCCTCTTCCCTAGGTCAGGGAGGAAGAGGCCTCCCACTGAGACCAATGCTGCATGGATACAGGTGTCAGCAGATGCCAACTCGCTGGGAGTCACCAGAAGAACCTTGGCATTACATCTCTAACTCCTTCCTTTACTCCCCCACAGAAACATCCAGAGCCCCCGTCTTCACTGTGGAGGAGGAAGAGGCTGTGCAGCCAGACTCCTCAGAGGAAGCTGCAACCTCTGAGGGTGCAGCGTCAGCGCACCCAGCACCAGCGCAGACACTCACACCTCGGGGGGACCTTCGAGACATAGAGTAGTGTTGTCACCTGGTGTTTCACAGCTCACAAGTGAGCCTCAGCAGGTTCTGGAGACAGGGACAGCAGTGGCGAGTCCTCATCGGAGGGTGCAGGACTCTGCCAGCTCAGCTCAGCTGCGCTGCATGTCGACCCTCTGCCTCTGGGTCCATCCGCAAGAGAAGAGGTGATGGATCTCCATGCACAGATGCAGGAGTCTCTGGCAGGTTTTGTCTCCAGGGTCGCTGCGAATGTGGAGCGAATGGAGGAGTCCATAGCGACCATGAGCAGAGCCTTTGTGGAGTCATTGGCGCATGAACGCATCACCATGGAAAGGTTGGCAACCTCCATGGAGGAGATAACTCACCAGGGTACGGAAAACATGGTGAGTGCTCATAAGAGAATGACATCTCTTGAGGAGCGTTGGCCATCTGTTGAACAGAGAAACCAGATCTTCATGGAAGTCCTTCTGAGTAGGACTGCCAGTGCAGAAACAGGTCCCCATGGCCCCCTAAAGCGCAGCAAGGTGCTCTCAAGCCACTTCCAAGCACTGGCCCCTTCTGGCCTGTGCAGCTTCAGGTGAGTGAGCAGCAGCCTGGTGCTCCTGTTGCTGATCCTGCTGTTCCTGGTTCTGCTGCTGCCGCCTCTGCTGCTGGAGATCCTGTAATGGCAAGAAGGGAAGGAAAAAAAGGCATCCCATGCTTCTCGCAGATGCCTCCGCTGACGAAGTGCTGAGTGAGGGTGGCGAGAGGGGCTTCCCAGGAGATCGCATTGGAGAAGTGTGTGAGGCTCCAACCTTCCACAGCTGTGCCTAAGCCTTGAAGAAGTAGCCCCAAACCTGCAACAACAAGGTCCTTCAACATACAAGTGCTGTCCCTTTAAATCGTAGCTTTCCCTGACCTGCAGCTGACAGCAAGCAAGCCGGCAAGCTTCACGCCAGGTCTCATCAGCGGGGTTCCCCGCAGGCGTGTTTGATGTGGGGAAAGCCCCAAAGTCGCAACGACCCCGGAAAATCTTCTTCAACAAATTAATTATTGGTCATTAGTGTGCCGACGACCAGTCCCGCCAGCGGCGGCCGGGACTGAAGTGGGTCGCAGGGAAACGGCGGTCCGAAAGTCGGACGGGGCGGGGAATCAGGCGGGGGGGGGGTCCTGACCCTCTTTTTTGGCGATTTTCAGCCCAATGCCGCCTGAAAAGCCGCCTGATGGCGGCCAGAAAATTGACCCCCATATATTTCTTTTCATTAGCCCTGCCCATTGGTGCTCCAACATGCTATTTTATGGATTTATACCCTGTGATTTCTCACATAGTGAGGTTTAAATGATGCTGTGAAATATTTGTAATAAATAGACACAATTATTTCAAAAACAAGATACAGCGGATGCTGGAAATCTGAAATAAAAACAGAAAATTCTGGGAGTACTCAGCAGGTCAGGCAGCATCTGTGGAGAGCGAAACAGAGTTAACGTTGGGCTTATACTCACTGGAGTTTAGAAGATTGAGAGGGGATCTCATCGAAACCTATAAAATTCTGTCAGGTCTGGACAGACTAGATGCAGAAAGGATGTTTCTGATGGCCGGGGAGTCCAGAACCAGGGGTCATAGTCTAAGGATAAGGGGTAAGCCATTTAGGACTGAAATGAGGAGGAATTTCTTCACCCAGAGATTGGTGAACCTGTGGAATTCTCTGCCACAGAGGACGGTGGAGGCCAGTTCATTAAATATATTCAAGAAAGAGTTGGATATATTTCTTGAGGCTAAAGGGATCAAGGGATATGGGGAGAAGGCAGGGACAGGGTACTGAATTTGGATGATCAGCCATGATCTCATTGAATGGCGGAGCAGGCTCGAGGGGCCGAATGTTCTACACCTGCTCCTATCTTCTATGTTTCTATGTTTCTATGTTTCGGGTCGATTACCTTTCATCAGATAAAATGATTTGCTCACTATTTTAAGGAAGACATTCCCTTATTACTAATATTGTGCAGTATGATTACAATTCCTGAATAAACTTGAGAGCAAAGGCAGGAGAAGAAGAAAACTCAATGGGTGGGTTACTCCCAGGACAGTCTTATTCAGATCCTAGTAACTACATCAAAAGCTATGCTGCCACAGACCTGGTCTCTCAGTTCAGATTGGTACATAATATTGCAAGAGCCAGAGAAAGATGGGGAGGACAAATACTATTTTTTTTGAAGTGGAGAAGAATAATAAAAATATATATCTTAATGCAACACTAGAAGCACTGCTCTCCACTGCTGTTAGTCCCTGTACTGCCGAACTGCAAGGTGGGAAAGAGTGAAGAGAAGGTACTCTAAATGCCTCTACATGCTATAATAAAACCATCCAAATATAAATTTAAAAGTCCATTTTTATCAAAGATCTTTGGGCCAGAAATTAGACACCTTAGCGGCTCCCGTTATCGCCTCCGGGGCGCTAAGCACTTATCGACGGGGCGCGGCGAGATGATTGACTCCCGCGATATTCTGCAGGAGTTTTGCGGCAGCGGTATGGCGTTGCGCCCCGATCTCCTTCACCTGGAGATCATGACGTCATCGCTATGCGCATCGCCCCTGTTGCACCCCGGACCCCAACTTCGGTTCCACCCCCTGCAGCATTGCCGGGTGACAACACCGGCAGCTGCGGTAGGCATTCATCGGGAGGCCGGGCGCTTCGGGGGCGATACATAAATGTGAGGTGACCGAGGTAAGTGGAAAAAAATCTCAAATGCTCTTTCTGGTTTTTTTTCATTTTTCTTCGCCAGTGATCGATCAGCCTGGCTCTCTGCTGCAGTGCATCAGACTGATCGGGCTGGATCACGGCTGATGTCGGGGACCAGGTAAGTTTTTTCCTTGCCGAGCCTGCAGCAATGGCCCTTCCCTTTAAGGGAGGGAAGGAGCCTTCCAATGCGGCAGCGATGCACGGCCCAGTGTACAGCGCTGCTCACCTACCACCCCGCCTGCTGCCTGCTACGCTCCAGGAAGGAAGTGGAGTGCTTGATTTAGCTTCACTTCCTTCCTGGAGTGCTAAAACCCAATTTTTTTAAAGTTGAAAAACATTAGCGCCTGGCACTAATTATTTTCAACTTTTAAAAGTTAGCACCCCAAACGGGGCTATAATGAATTTCTCCCCCTTAGAATTTCTTTACTTAACTGACTTGTTAGTTTAAAATAATTTAAAATGTCTTATATCTCATAAATCACAAGTCAACCAGATACATTGCAGGTACCCCTCTATTTATTTAATTTTACCTCAGAACGCTGTTCCAGATTAGTGTGAAGCCTGATTCCAACCTATTAAAAAAACTTTGTTGCAAAGTTGTCAAAATCTGGAGAAATGTTGGCAGCTAACATTGATAAATTTAAATCCAATGCCCCCTTTATGAAAAATCAGTGACGGCACTCAACCCCAAACAATATTCCCTTGTAAAGTCTGCACCAGAACTTTTTTTTAGGATTGTGTTGTAGTGCTATGGGAAATGCGATGGTAGTAATTGCAATTGAACTGCCTGTTTTTTGTGTTCCACAGAGTGGAAGTATGATTGACAGTTGATGAATGTAGCTGCAGCAGCAGCAATGGCAATAAAAACATTTAAAAGAGAGGAAGAAAAAAATGCTTTGTAAAAAATATGTTGTGGGAGGCTTCGCGTCAGTTGTGGGTAACTTCTATCTACACAGCACATTCCTGTTTGTTCAGGTGGTGGACTTCATTACTAACTGACTTCAGTCCAGCAAATGGGCTCTGTCAATAGTACTTTAATTAACTGCACCAGTTCACTGTTTCAAATGAGGATCAATGCCCATGGCACTTCCCATAAGCCAGCAGCAGCACCGACATGGAACAGGTTTCTGCTCACCTCCCTCTGCTGAAAGCAAGGAGGAAGGATACTGAGATTGTCCGAGAGTCTTTTTAGTTGGTGTGCATTTATTAAGCCACCCTGCCTCTGCAACCTTCACCTTTCTGCCCTCTCCCAAGCACTTTTGCTCCTTTAACTTGAGCCCTCCTGTGTCTCCATACCCCCCGCCCATCCTACCATTGGTTTCAGTTTTCAGCTGTCTAGTCCCTATTCTCTGGAACTCACTCCGTAAACCCCTTTGACTCACTTCCTCTCTGCTTGTCTTTAAATCGCCTTCTCAAAGACCACCTATCATTGGTCACCTATCCTAATTCTTCACTTAAGCTAGGACCCTGATTTAAACTCTGGGCCAGTTTTGGGCCGGTGGGCAGCAGTGTGAGATAGAAACTCACCTGCTGCTCCAGAAACCAGACCCAGGGCATTTTAACTCCCGGGCCTCATTTAATTCCCATGAGCCTGCATTCCATCACATTCCGGGTGGGAAGGAACAGTAAATCGCACGTCCTGGAGGCTACCCACTGAGACCAGGTAAGTGGTGGGATCAGCTGCTAGGGTCATGCCATGGGGGTCTCGCAATCCTGCTGCTCTTGGCCTCACAAGGAAAGCCCTTTTTGGGCCTCTTCTGGTCCAGATCCATTTCGCCTCTAGGTTGGCCAGGCGGGAAACATCCTGCAGCTTCCCGCTCAGGCCGCTGAGTTAAAATTGCAGTCAGGTCACGATGACTTCATCCGAAATGCAAGTGTAAGAAAGAAGCCTATTAGCTTTGAGCGGGCGTCCTAGCCATCTGCTCAGGTGAGCAGCTTAAGATTATAATGGTCAGGTCCCGGAGGTTCCAGGGCGGGTAAGTAACCTGGGTGGGTAGGGTTAAAATCATTCCCTTCGTGCCCACTTTTACTCCTCCGTGAAGGGCCCTGGAATGTTTTGCACATTAACGTTGCTCTATGAATGTAAGTTTGTTTTTGATTCTGATTTGTGAGTGGGTCAACGGATGAATGGTACAATAAAGAACTGTGGTGTTTTGGACTGACATCCACACAACACAACATTTTACTGGGTGATTTTTAACTGGGCGTAAGTAATTCACTTACGAGTATCTGTGCCCATGGGGTGGGATTTTAACCCACCCTCTCCGGCGGGAACATGGCGCTCGTGAAGTTAAAATCACCTCCAAAGATGTACCACCCTTTGCCCGCTCAATGCCTGGCTGCCACCACTTTACCAAAGCACTTTAATTAGGTTTCCGAGGTGCCTATTCTGCGGATTTAGGCGGACACCTCATGAATAAATGCAGATCAGGGTCCTACAATGTCATTATGACCCAGATGCATTTTTAATTTTAAAAACTGGAAGTCCTGCCTGTTAAATCCGTGACTCTTTCGGTAGTGTGTCCTTCAATCAATAGACAGAGACTGCAGAGGAACAATCAACAGGTGTTTACTGGATGAGGGTTGCTCTAAAACTAACAGTACAGATCCCTACTCAGGGTTTATATACAGGTGTGGTCGCTGCCGGTACTACAGTATACAGGAGCTGTAAAAAGTAGTTCTCCCCTTAAAGGTACATACACTACACTGCCCAGTGCCCAATCCACTAAGTAAAAAGTAACAGGATTGGTTTCAGAGTTGCGCTAGAACACTATTTGCAGGGCCTTTCAGGTACAAGCACTCAAATCATAGGGATCTGTGTGCTATTGTCCTTTTTGGATTTTCAAGGGATTTTTGAACTTGGAGTTTGCCTGCCTCTGATTCTTACTCTGCAGAAGCACTCACCACCCATCATGGGTGCTATTCTTTCTTCATGGCTGTGGATGGATTAAGAGGAGGAGAAAGAGGAGCAGCAGCAGCAATGACATCTGCAGCAGCCGCAACAACAAGGAGAAGAAGAATGTGGGCCTTTTAGAAGGCAACAGGTGAGGGGGTTGGCTTGCTCAAGAAGGCCTTACCCAAAGCACAGGGTCTGTAGGCCAAAAGTTTGTTTCCTTGAGGCGGGAGTGCATGAGAAGACTGTACATCTCTAGGCAGGCTCTCTCTGATTGCTCTGCCTCCTACAACAAGACCTACTACCTGCTAGGCCAGTTGGCCATACTTTGCCGATGACTGTCAAAGTCACCACCACTCCTAACCTTATTGTCTCAGACTCCTTCCAGGATGCCTCGGGGGACATCTCTCACAGTGCACAAATACATCAAGCAAATCACCAGTGGCCTACTTGCCAGGGACATCCAATATACCTTTCATTCAGTCAAAATGAGAGAGATCTGGGATTTGCTGCATTGGTTGGCTTCCCTTGTGTCCAAAGAGGTTATACTCTGCATTCATGTAGCCATCAAGATACCAGAAGACCTGTTGTGTATGGACCTTTAAGAGAATAACTGGTCTCAGACTGCAATACCGGCAGTGACCACCCCTGTATAAAAGGTGCTAGAGAGCCTCTGTTGGTTAGATTCGTTTATGCCTTTCACCAGTAAAGACTTGTTTGTTTCTCTCCTGCTAGTCCGTGTCTCAATCATTCACGGACTTAACACTGGCGACGAGGTAGAAAGAACTTACCTGCAACTCAGCAGCAGCTCCGACGACGTTGAAGGTCGGAAGAAAAAAAAAAAATAGAGTCCATTGAAACTCGAGGAATGGGCGTCGACCGTCAATCATCGGGTTCAAGGCTTTGCAGGAGCGACTTTCCAGAGCCAGGCTGGGTTCCTCGGTCCGTGGTTTCCCAGCTAATCGGGCTGGTGGCAGGTAGTGCTCTGATCCTTCCTCGGCTGCAACGGGGCCGGGCAGCGAGTCGGGAAGCAAGGAGAGAGAGAGAGAGGGTGGAGCATACAGGGCGCGGCCGGTGTTTCGAAGCTGGGCAGCGTTCGGACCTCAGAAGAGGGAGGGAAGTGTCCCAGAGGGTCCGCTCCACGGCGGGAAGATAATAAAAGAAAATGAATTAATATTTAACGCGCAGGAAACCGTGGAAAGCAGCGCTAACAACAGCGGGGAAGAAGGCAAAGCGCGGGAGGCGCCATTTTGTTAAATCGGGGAAGAAGGCAAAGCGCGGGAGGTGCCATTTTAGATTTGCAAGATGCCGAAGACTGGCTGTATCACTGCTTTTGATAATACATTAGAGGACTGGACCACGTATGTGGAAAGAGTCGAGGTATATTTCGAGGCAAATGAAATAGCGGAGGGGAAAAAGGCATCAATATTGCTAAACTTAATGGGTGCTAGAACGTACGGCCTATTGCGGGATCTGATTACTCCAGCCAAACCGAAGGCGAAGAGTTTTAACGAAATTGTTGCTGTTCTACAGGAGCACTTAAACCCTGCACCACTGTTGATAGCAGAAAGATTTAAATTCCACAGGAGAACTCAGCACAAAGATGAGAGCAATGCTGAGTATCTTACGGAACTACGCAAGCTATCAAAGCACTGCCAGTTCGGAGCAGGACTGGCAGATACCCTACGGGACAAATTTGTCTGTGGACTCCTGAGTGAAGGAACACAGAAGAAGTTACTCACAGAAAAATAGTTGATGCTAGATAAGGCCTTCAGCGTGGCAGTATCGTATGAAGCAGCAGCCAGGGGAGCTGCAGAAATTCAACAAAAACCACAGGAATACAGCACCCACGAAATGACACGGGGATTTGCAAAATGTTATCGCTGCGGCAGAACTAACCATGACCAGAAGGACTGCTGGTCCAAAGACAAAATATGCAGACAATGCGGGAAGATTGGACACATTGCACAAGTTTGTAGGTCTGGGAAGAAGACCAGCGACAACAAAAAGGCTACTAAGGAACCGTACAAGAAAGTACAAAAGATGACGGACAGTAGTTCCGAAGACCAGATGAGCGATAGTGAATCCGAGAACAGGAGATTAAGCTGTCTCAAACTTCACAATGTAATCGCAAAAGAGGATCACCGAACCATTTGGGTCACCCTCACGAAAACAGGGTCCCAAGTTAAAATGGAATTGGATACAGGATCAGCGCTAACCGTCATGAATCGACGAGACTATGAGCGGCTATTTTCACACATACCCTTGAGAGAGACATCCATCGTCTTCACGACGTATACGGGGCAAAAAGTATACCCCAGAGGAAAAATAAGGGTGCCTGTCGAATACAATGGCAAGAAAATACGGAAATTGTATCTCTACATACTGCCAAATGGTGGACCACCGTTATTGGGACGGGAATGGATCAGGAAGATAAACTTAGATCGGCATTCCATTCATGCAATGACGGTGGACGGTAAAAAAGATGAAGACGTCACTCCTGGACGATTGTCAACAATCTTAGCTAACGCCAAAGAGGTATTTCAACAAGAACTGGGCACGCTTAAAGGCGTAACCGCCTCGTTAAAAATAGAAGAGAATGCAGTTCCCAAGTTTTTCAAAGCGAGACCAGTACCATATGCAATTCGTCCAGCCGCCGAGGCAGAGCTGGAGAATCTGGAGAAGGCGGGCGTGTTGTCTAAGGTCGACTGGAGCGAGTGGGCGACACCCATCGTTCCTGTCATGAAGAAAACGTTAAGCAATAAGTCCGGAGAGCCAAGGAAGATTCGCATCTGTGGGGATTTCAAGGTGACGGTGAACCCTGTCCTTGACACAGTACAATATCCTCTTCCAAGGATAGAAGACACCTTCGCCTCACTGTCTGGAGGGAAGCGTTTTACAAAAATTGACCTAGCACAAGCATATTTGCAGATGGAGGTTGAAGAATCCTCTAGGAAGTATCTCACGATAAACACTCACAAAGGTCTTTACCAGTATCATCGATTGGTATTCGGAGTAGCATCGGCTCCGGCGATATGGCAAAGAGCGATGGAACAAGTCCTGCAAGGGATTCCGGGGACTCAGTGTTACTTGGACGACATCCTTGTAACAGGTGAAGATGACAGTGAACACCTTAACAACCTAGAACAGGTGCTCACTAGACTACGGGAACATGGGCTGCGAGCCAACCGCCCCAAGTGGGAATTTTTCAAGAAACAGATATCGTATTGTGGCCACGTGATTGATGAAGAGGGGTTACATAAGTCCCCTGACAAAATTGAAGCGGTTGTTAAGGCCCCAGCGCCTGAAAATGTGTCGCAACTGAGGTCATTCCTCGGGTTGGTGAATTACTATCATAAGTTTTTGCCGAATTTGTCGACAATTCTGCATCCACTGAATGCCCTGCTACGAACGGGGGTAGCATGGAAATGGAGCGATGATTGTAAACGTGCTTTTCAGAACAGTAAGGACTTAATCACTTCGAAGGAAGTATTGGCTCACTACAACCCAGCACTGCCAATCAGGCTGGCGTGTGATGCGTCTCCCTACGGCATTGGGGCGGTACTGTCACATAAATTCCTTGATGGTTTGGAGAGGCCGATAGCTTTTGCGTCACGCTCGTTAACTTCTGCCGAGCGTAACTATGCCCAGATTGACAGAGAGGCCCTCAGCCTAGTGTGGGGGGTGAAGAAGTTCAATCACTACCTGCACGGTCAAAAATTTACTCTACTAACCGATCATCAACCTCTTGTCTCCATTTTCAACCCTCAGAAGGGCGTACCGATAATGACAGCACAACGGCTGCAGAGATGGCCCCTTTTCCTAGGGGCACACCAATATGACATCGAGTACAAAGGAACTAAACAGCATGGAAATGCTGATGGATTGTCACGTCTACTGTTGCCGACGGTGGAAGAAGAAGACCTTGCAGTGGATCCAATGGAGTTATTCCACTTGACCATAGTCGAATGTCTCCCTGTGACGAATGCAAACATAGAAAAGGAAACACGGAATGACCCGACACTATCATGGGTCTATGATTTAATGGTGAAGGGATGGCCAGCACATGGCGAACCACTGCTGCCAGCATTCTCGCCGAGAAGAGAACAGCTGTCAGTGTGCAGAGGAACCTTGATGTGTGGATCCAGAGTAGTAATTCCACCTAAGTTGACGGATAGAGTGCTCAATGAGCTTCATGAGGGTCATCTGGGTGGGGTAAAAATGAAGAGCTTAGCCAGAGCATTTGTGTGGTGGCCGGGAATCGATAGAGAAACTGAAGAGATGACCAAGAGCTGTGCAGGATGCCAGAAGGTCCAAAATGCCCCACCACAAGCTCCTCTGCATCCATGGGAGTGGCCCTCATCTCCATGGCAAAGGGTGCACATTGATTTTGCTGGTCCCTTCATGGACTCGATGTTTTTATTTGCGGTGGATGCACATTCAAAGTGGCCAGAGGTAATAAAAATGTCCTCAACCACCACGGAAAAAACTATCACAGTTTTACGAACCATATTCACCAGGAATGGGCTGCCTGAACAGATTTGCTCTGACAATGGACCACAGTTTGTGTCTGAAGAGTTCCGGAGGTTCTTAAAGAACAATGGTGTTAAGCATTACACATCTGCCCCATATCATCCAGCCACTAATGGATTGGCCGAGAGGTTTGTCCAAACATTCAAGAAGGCTATCAAGGCAATGTGTAATGAAGATATACCCCTACAACACAAGGTGGACAACTTCTTGTTTGCCTACCGGAATGCGACACATGCGGTTACCAACCAAACTCCAGCCATGATATTCTTCAATCGAAGACTACGATGCCGCTTGGATTTGGTTAAGCCAAATGTCCGAAGAGATGTGGAGAACAGGCAGTTTCAGAATATGAATGAAAGGCCGACCAGGAGTTTTAAGATAGGTCAACCAGTTTTGGCCCGGGACTACCGCACTGAGAAATGGCAGCCAGGAACGATTTGTACATGACAAGGACCTCTCATGTATACCATGGACATTGGGGAGAGCATTGTAAGACGCCATGCTGACCAGATTCTAGAGTCACTGGAAAACGTCAACTCCACACCACGATCTGATACACCTGGTAATGAAATCGACGTTCCAATTGCAGCTACCGCAGAACCGGTAATATTGGAAGTAGATGAACCAAACAACGACATTGATTCCGACTCAACATTGCCAGAAGAACCTGATACTCCAAAGAGGCGTTATCCAGTCAGAATCAGGAAGCCTCCTCAAAGACTGAACTTATAATTGCTTAAACTTAACCAATGTATCGAGCAACAGTAATTGTGATTGTAATTCGTTATCATTAGTGTTAAATGAATGTTATGTACTGTTTATCTAAAAGGGGAGGAATTGTTGTGTATGTACCTTTAAGAGAATAACTGGTCTCAGACTGCAATACCGGCAGTGACCACCCCTGTATAAAAGGCGCTAGAGAGCCTCTGTTGGTTAGATTCGTTTATGCCTTTCACCAGTAAAGACTTGTTTGTTTCTCTCCTGCTAGTCCGTGTCTCAATCATTCACGGACTTAACAAGACCAACCAGGAGATTTCATCAAGAGGATGGTCTTTCACTCCAGTAATGTCCAGCTGGACAGTGATATTTGCAAAAGGATAGTGCAAGTCTGTGCCAGCTTTGCAGGCAACTCTCACTATACCTTTGTCCTATGACAGTCAACCGTTTATCCATTATTACACTCTTCGAGGAATATTAGATGATGGCTGTTTAGGGACACAAGCTATGACACCCCTCCGCATCCCCACCATGCCTGCACAGTTCAGGTACAACCACAGCCATGGGACCACCAGGAACATCACTGAACACACTTTAGGGCTCTTGAAGTAAAGGTTCAGGTTCTTGGATAGTCCTTGTTACATCTTTCACCGCTTCTTTAATCCTGCATAAAAGAACATGAAAACCATTTAGCCAACTTTTATATGAATAACAAACTGAAAATGCAGATTCAGGAGCTGCTATCTAAAGACACGACAGACCAAAGTATCAAAAGTGATAAAAGTGATTAACGTCAAAGACAATAATTGCCTTGAATGTATTTCTCACCCAAGTGTCAACCCACAGTACCTTTCTTAAAAGGTTTACTAAATTCGACTACTCCTATAAGGTGCTCCCCCAGTGGCATCAGCAAAGCTGGTGGAAGGCTGCTGATGCTCATGTTAGGACCCTTGAGATGCTCATGGCCAGCAATTTCCCGGTGCACACATGTGGCTTTGCGGGCGCCGCAAGAGAATGCCGAGGATTACTGCAACCGGAAGGGGTTCCATTCGTTGAACGTCCAGTTGGTCTGTGACCACAGACAGCTGATAGTCGCTGTCAATGCCCGCTTTCCAGGCAGCAGCCACGATGTCTTCATCCTGCGCCAGACTTCTGTGGCAGACCTTTTCGAGGCCCCGGATCACCCAGGAGGCTGGTTTCTCAAGGACAAGGGCTATCCTCTGTGCACCTGGCTGATGACCCCGCTCCGTGCGCCCAGCACCCCTGCTGAAGAACGATACAATGAGAGCCATCAAGCTACCAGGAACATCGTTGAGCACACAATCGGCGTGCTCAAGCAACGGTTCTGCTGTCTGGACCATTCCAGAGGAGCCCTTCAGTACTCACCTGAGTGAGTCTCCCACTTCGTTGTTGTGTGCTGCATGCTGCATAACCTGGCAATCCTCAGGACTCAGCCACTGCCACCAGACATTGGAGCACCAGCAGAGGAGGAGGAGGAGGAGGAGGAGCAGCAGCACCAAGATGGGAGGAAGGCACAAAGTGCAAGGGCCGTCCATCAGCGGCTTATAGCAAGTCGCTTCTAGGCCCCCTCTGAGGGAATGGCTTCTGCCATTTAAACAACATTAATGGAACCGTGCCGCAACCCTTAAGCCGGTCAAGGCAACAAATAGTTCAAAGAGCAAACATGCACATTATGAATAAAGACACTTCTTTATTTAACAAACTATGTGCCCTTCCCGCATGACAAAGCAACAGAGAGAAACCCCCAAAAAAGCAGTCAGTCACATAACTGGCTCTCACAACCTGGAGACAATGACCAAAACAATAACAAAAATATGACCACGATCCTCGGCCTTCAATTAAACAATTAACAACATTTTGCCACACCTCCTACTTTTTGCCCTTCGAGGGTGATCTGCTTCGCTTGCGAGATTGTCCCCTTCCCACCCTGCAGCTCCTCCGCAATGGGACCCCAGTGGCTGCAGCAAGGCTGGGGGTAGGCTGCTGAGTGTCAGAAACTGAGACTGCAGATGCCCTTGAGGGACAGCCTGGACCAGCTCTGGGCCTGGAGGGCCCAGCTGCTGACTGCTCCAACTCTGCATGGGCGGCACCAGTCTGTCCTACAGGTGGTGGCAGCTGCAGTGGAGAAGTGACAGTGCTGGCAGCAGGAATGCTGTCATCGTGAGAGAGGACAGCAACTCCCTGTTCGGCCGACACACTGGCACACCCACGGGGCAGCACTGCAGCATGCGGAGCAATCTGCTGAAGCATACATTGCTGGCCTGCTGTGGCGCGATGAGGGCCCCGGCGAATCCTGCCCAATCCAGCGAGGGTGGCATCAGTCAGTGCTCGTGTGGCCTTAATCTGCATCTGCATGAGACCAGCCACTGACTGCATTGCAGCACTAAGCAATTGCGTGGCAGTCGTCTGTGCTGAGCCGAAGTCCTGGAGACTCCTTGCCTGTGCTGCGCCGAAGTCCTGGACACTCCTTGCCAGTGACTCAATAGATTCAGGCATCCTTGCCACTGCAGCCATGAGCTCAGTGTGCCTGTGCTCCGCCTGGGCGCTCATTTCAGCGAGGAGCCGCACCTCTTCTGTGCTCACTGTAGCAGGACTCGAGGCCAGACTCTCCCTCCGGGGAGAAGGCCGCCGAGCTTCCCTACCCACCTCGCGTTGCTGCAGCCCGCTGGGTCCTGGAGCTTCACCCTCATCAGACCATTCCCCCCCCGCTCCCCTCCAGGGAAGACGAGTCCCCATTATGGCCATGGGCTGCCTCGGCTGAGGGTGGCACTGATGTGTTAAGTCTGTGTGTTATAATGAGAATTATTACACAGACCACAAGAGTAAATTTTAACAGGTCTTTACTAGTCGAAGGTCAGGGCGGAACTGCCCAATAAATCATTACACAGCACTTATATACCAGTGTGGTCACCACCAGTATTACAGTATACAGCAGCCAAGATAAAGTAGTGCCACTCTTAAAATAGTTCTCTTAAAGGTGGAACGGTTACATACACCACAATCCTCCCTTTTTAGCTTAACAGTATATATTCCCCATTAACATAACATAATAACATATATACACAACTGCATGTAAAAACAGTTCACAGATTCAGTCTCTCTGGAGGCTTCCTGACTCGGTCCGGATAACGCCTCGGTGGTGTAGTAGTTTCCGGTGGTGTAGTAGGTTCTTTTGGCAAGGTCGATTCGGCTTGAATGCCAGTGTCAGGTTCATCTGATTCCAGTATCACCAGATCGGAGGTAGATACTATGGGTATCTCTGCTTCATCATTAGGCGTATAGAGTTGTGGAGTAGGTTGTCCCTTTTTGGATGACTCTATGATCTGGTCAACATGGCGCCTTACTATGCTTTCACCAATGTCCACGGTATACATCAGCGGTCCTAGTCGTGTGCAAATAGTTCCAGGCTGCCATTTCTCGGTACGGTAGTCCCAGGCCAAAACTTGTTGACCTATCTGGAAGGTTCTAGTTGGCCTTTCATTCATGCCTTGAAATTGCCGGTTCTCTACGTCCCTTCTGATGTTTGGCTTGATCAAATCCAACTGGCATCTTAGCCTTCTATTGAAAAACATCATGGCGGGAGTTTGGTTTGTAACCACATGTGTTGCATTTCTGTACGCCAACAAGAAGTTATCTACCTTATGTTGTAGATTTATGTCTTCATTACCCATGGCCTTTATGGCCTTCTTGAAGGTCTGGACAAACCTTTCAGCTAATCCATTGGTGGCGGGATGGTATGGGGCGAACGTGTAGTGCTTAACCCCATTGTTTTTTAAGAACTTCCTGAATTCTTCGGACACAAATTGCGGTCCATTATCAGAACAGATCTGTTCCGGCAGCCCATTCCAGGCAAATATGGTCCTTAATACTGTGATGGTTTTTTCCGTGGTGGTGGAGGACATCTTTATTACCTCCGGCCACTTGGAGTGTGCATCCACCGCGATTAAGAACATTGAGTCCATAAATGGACCAGCAAAGTTGATATGTACCCTTTGCCATGGAGATGAGGGCCACTCCCATGGATGTAGAGGGGCTTGTGGTGGGGCGTTTTGGACCTTCTGACATCCTAGACAGCTCTTGGTCATTTCTTCGATGTCTCCATCGATACCTGGCCACCACACAAACGCTCTGGCTAAGTTCTTCATTTTCACTCCACCCAGATGCCCCTCGTGAAGCTCCTTTAGCACTTTATGCTGGAGTTTGGGTGGAATCACCACTCTGGATCCACACATCAAAGTTCCTCGGCACACTGACAGCTGTTCTCTTCTTTGCGAGAATGCTGGCAACAGTGGTTCGCCATGTGCTGGCCATCCCTTCACCGTTAAATCGTAGACTCGTGAGAGAGTCGGGTCATTTCTCGTTTCCTTTTCGATGGTAGAATTTGTTACTGGTAGACATTCCACTATGGTTGAGTGGAACATCTCCACTGGGTCCACTGTAGGCGCCTCTTCTACCGTTGGCAACGGTAGGCGCGATAAACCATCAGCATTCCCATGCTGTTTTGACCCTTTGTAATCTATGTCATATTGGTGTGCCCCTAGGAAAAGGGACCACCTCTGTAGCCTTTGCGCTGTCATGATGGAAACGCCCTTTTTAGGGTTGAATATAGATACCAACGGCTGGTGGTCTGTCAGCAGTGTAAACTTCTTGCACTGCAGGTAATGATTAAACTTCTTTACTCCCCACACCAGGCTGAGAGCCTCCCTATCTATCTGAGCATAGTTGCGCTCAGCGGAGGTCAATGATCTGGATGCAAATGCGACTGGCCTTTCCGAGCCATTTGGCAACTTGTGTGAGAGTACTGCTCCAATACCATAAGGAGAAGCATCACAAGCTAAACGAATAGGTAGCGTTGGGTTGAAGTGAGCCAACACTTCCTCTGAGGTGATCAATGCCTTGCTTTTGCGAAAGGCCTTCTTACAGTTCTCGCTCCACTTCCATGGTACTTCCTTCTGCAAAAGAGCATTCAGCGGGTGCAGCACCGTGGATAGATTTGGCAGAAACTTATGGTAATAGTTAATCAACCCTAGGAACGACCTCAACTGGGATACATTTTCCGGAGCGGGAGCCTTCACAACAGCTTCGATCTTGTCAGGTGACTTGTGCAGCCCCTCCTGGTCAATGACATGACCACAGTACGAGATCCGTTTCTGAAAGAACTCACATTTCTGGCGATTAACTCGAAGGCCATATTCCTTCAACCTGATGAGCACCAGTTTCAAATTTGCCAGGTGTTCCTCATCGTCATCTCCTGTAATCAGGGTATCGGCCAAGTAACATTGAGTGCTTGGAATTCCCTGTAATACCTGCTCCATGGCCCTCTGCCAAATTGCTGGAGCCGAAGCCACTCCAAAAACCAGTCTATTATATCGATACAAGCCTCTGTGCGTGTTGATTGTGAGATACTGGCGCGACTCTTCCTCAACTTCCATCTGTAAGTACGCTTGCGCCAGGTCTATCTTGGTGAAGTGTTTCCCGCCAGACAATGAAGCAAAGATATCCTCAATCCGCGGAAGCGGATATTGCACCGTGTGAAGCACCGGATTAACTGTGATCTTGAAGTCTCCACAGATGCGGACCTTCCCCGGTTCCCCTGGCTTGTTACTCAATGAACGCTTCATGACGGGAACAATGGGCGTGGCCCACTCACTCCAGTCCACCTTAGACAGTACTCCTGAACGTTCAAGCCCTTCCAGCTCAGCTTCCACAGCAGGTCGTATCGCATAAGGTACCGGTCTGGCTTTGAAAAATTTTTGGTTTGCATGTTCTGCAACCTTGATTTTTGCCTTAATTCCTCTCAGTGTTCCCAGTCCCTGTTGGAACACCTCTTTAGCCTCATCCAATATTCTGGACAATCGTTCAGGTTTGACATCTTTTTTCCCGGAATCTACCGTTATTGCTTTTAGGGAGTGCCAGTCCATATTTATTTTCCTGATCCACTCCCGTCCCAGAAGTGGTGGACCTCCCTCAGGTAGTACATATAAGTCCATTCCTTGGTGTTCTTTGCCCTTGTGTATCACCTTGACTTTTATCTTTCCGATGGGGTATACTTTTTGCCCCGTGTATGTCTGCAATACTATCTCCGTATCCCGTAGGGGAATATGTGTGAATAACCTTTTGTAATCTTGCTTATTCATGACCGTCAACGCCGATCCGGTGTCCAATTCCATCTTCACTTGTGTGACCCAGATAGTTTGTCGGTCAGCTTCCTTACTCACATTGTGACTTCTCAGACTACCCAGTTCCTTGCTGTTGGAGTCTGAATCCGAATTCTGTTCATCCGAACTCTTCTCAGCCACCTTATGTACCTATCTGCACTTTTCCTGCGGTGACTTTTTGTTGCTGGTCTTCTTTCCTGACCGGCATACTTTAGCTATGTGACCAAGCTTGCCACATTTTCTACATTCCTGGTTTTTAAACCAGCATTGGTTCTGATCGTGTGTTGTCTTTCCACAACGATAACATTTCGTTGTACCCAAAGCCATTTGATCTACGCTGAGTACCGCTGCCTTCAGCTGCATTTCCGCAGTGCCTCTCGCTGCGGCTTCGTGCGATGCTGCAATAGTGACAGCCT
The DNA here is from genome assembly GCF_052327205.1 of Somniosus microcephalus. Lineage (NCBI taxonomy): Eukaryota > Metazoa > Chordata > Chondrichthyes > Squaliformes > Somniosidae > Somniosus > Somniosus microcephalus. The sequence continues at coordinate 30,329,499 of NC_140996.1, read as the reverse complement.
TATCAAGTGTAAGATCATTCTCTTCAAGCAGCCGCTTTTGTGTTCCTTCTGTCGACAATCCACACACGAATTTGTCTCTCAGTGCCTCTGTCAGGCTTTCCCCAAACTGACACTATTTCGCTAGCTTACGCAGTTCAATTAAATACTCCGCGTTGCTTTCCTCTTTCAGTTGCGTTCTCGCATAAAATTTAAATCGTTCCGCTAACATCAGCGGTGTGGGGTTCAAATGATTCTTCAGGACAGCAACAATATTAGCGAAAGTCTGATCCGTCGGTTTAGCTGGTGATAGAAGATGCTTCAATAGCCCGTATGTCTTCGCACCCATTGAGTTTAGTAAGGTTAGTGCTTTATCTTCATTTGATATTTTATTTACCTTACAATATATCTCTATGCGTTCTACATACGTGGCCCAATCTTCAACATCGGGATCGAAATCGTTGATGTTACCACGCTTAGGCATCCTCGCAATCTTCTTGAGAAACAAGAAAAATATTTCTTTAACTTTTTTTTTCAAAATGGCGGTTTCCCGCGCTTGTCTTCTTCCCCGCCTCCGAAAATGGCGGCTTCCCGCGTTTGCCTTTCTCCCCCGCTGGCTGTAACGGCGATTGCCGTATTGCTGCGTTCGCCCTCCCCAGCGGTTTTCAAATCGTGCCTCCCAGCCCCTCTTGCAGTCCGGTCCTTTCCCCCGGCTGCGGCTGAGTTCTCCGCAGGTTTTTTTTTATTTTCTCCGCGCCTTACGCTGTCCCGGTCGCTGCGCCTCGCGGCCTCGGTAGCTGCCCGGCCTTTCTCACCGGTCGCGGTCGAGCTCTCTCTCGACGCTGTTGCGTCTCCCAGCCCGCTTGCAGCCCGGTCTTTTACACCGGCTGCATTTGTCGCGGTCGAGCTCTCTCTCGACGCTGTTGCGTCTCCCAGCCCGCTTGCAGCCCGGTCTTTTACACCGGCTGCGTTTGCATTCACCGCGGCTCCCGTGCCTTACGCTGCCCCAGTCTCAGCGCCTCTGGCCCCGACTTCTGTCCAGCTCTTTTCCCCGGCCGTGGTCGAGTTCTCCGCCCTTATATCCTCTGTTTTTCCCTCCCCTACTTCACAGCCAACGTGGCCGACTTGCTGCTCGTCGCTGATCGGCTTACCCACCACCGTGATAGAAGGGATGATCACTGCCTGTTGCTGATGGAAGGCTTCGTGTCAGAATTCTTCCTTTGCTCTGCAGACCCGAGTCTTTTCTCAGCAGAATGATGAGGGCGGATGCCTCCTCTCGACGCCCGTTAAACTGCCTTGGATGTATCTCTGCCGCAGGGTAAGATCGTACTCGTCGCCACTGTTAAGTCTGTGTGTTATAATGAGAATTATTACACAGACCACAAGAGTAAATTTTAACAGGTCTTTACTAGTCGAAGGTCAGGGCGGAACTGCCCAATAAATCATTACACAGCACTTCTATACCGGTGTGGTCACCACCGGTATTACAGTATACAGCAGCCAAGATAAAGTAGTGCCACTCTTAAAATAGTTCTCTTAAAGGTGGAACGGTTACATACACCACATGATGGTCCGGCTTCCTCCTCGTCGTCGCCTTCAGAATCACTCACCATGGAAGCTTGAGGGCCTGCCTCCTCACCTGGTGAATCAGCATCTGAAAGCAGGGAGGTACAAGAGTGGCTTTAGCGTGAGGACAGGGTGACAGCAAGGGAGGCATGAGTGCTGCAATGTACTGATTTGGCTCGAAGGTGGCAAAGGATGCTGGTGTGAGGAACAAGTGGAAGGAGAGAGGTCAAAAAGGTGATGACCTTACCATTGCTGTCCATAACGGGGTCGGCATCTCCAGTGGCGACGGGGCCAATCATCCGGCCTGCCATAATCCGCTGGACTCGCTGCTCCAGATCGGTCAGGGCTTGAAGGTGAGGCCGGCCTCCCCCGGTCCGTTGCTTCTGCCCCCTGTTATGTGCCAGCTTGCCCTGCAAGAGAAAGGATGGGGTCTGAGTACAGTGTGCAGCCCTGATCTTGGCTGCAATGCCTCCCATAGTGGAATAGCCCTTACAGTGTGCAGCCCTGATCTTGGCTGCAATGCCTCCCATGGTCAACTAGCCCTTACAGTGTGCAGCCCTGATCTTGGCTGCAATGCCTCCCATGGTCGAATAGCCCTTACAGTGTGTAAAGTGCTGAATGTGCGTGTGAGTTTCCTGAAAGGGCCATAGGTGCTGGATGAGGGCTGGGCATTGAGGCTTTCAGGACCCTTTGGCCATAAAGTGAGGTCGACATGCAGGGATGAAGAGGATTCTGAAAAGGGCACTCACCCTGACGACCCGAGTGAGGTCATTGAACTTCTTCCTGCATTGCACAGGGGTCCTAGGCACCATGCTGCTGGAGGTCACTCTGTGAGCCACCTCTATCCAAGCTTTTCTATGGTCGCTGGGCAGCGGCCTCCTGCCACTGTCCGGGTACAGGAGAGATCGCCTGCACTCCACCGCGCCAACCAGAGCCTCCAAGGCCCCCTCGCTGAAACGCTGCGCTCGCTCCCTGGCCCTCTCCTTGTTCCTTGGCTTAAGGATGTGGCAACAGGTCTGTCCAGGCCGAGAGTCAGGGCTCCGAGGCGCAGGGTGTGGCTGCAATTCCAGTTCGACCCTCCCCTTTACGAGCTGACCGGCGCCAGCGTGTCTGTGTCCAATCGCTAACTGGCCGCACCTGCGCTGCGCCCGCCCTCGGAGGTAGCACCTCACTCCTCTGGCTTAGCGCCTTAGGACAGTCGTGCAGCACCTGTTTTAGCGCTCCAAGCACCTCCTGGGGCGAAGCAGGCCAATTTACTAGTAGGTGGCGATAATTTGCGCCGGGCGCAAAATTTCGCGCCCGGCCGATACTTACGCCCCAAACAGGGCGATACCGAATTTCTCCCCCCATATGTTTTGGTGTCACAACCTCCCCTGAATCATTGGGCAGGATTTTACCCTGCATTTCCACCCCTTTCGGTCATTCGCAAGTGTTTAAGTAAAGGAAATGGGGCGGGATTGGTTACCACTGAATGCCGCCCCCCCCGCCCCCCCGCCCCTAGAAACGCCTACTCTCATTTTTGACAGTGAGTGGTCAGGGCTTAGTGCTCTCTTACATTTTCCTCCCCTTTTACCCATGCTCTGCCTCCTGGGAACAACGCCTCTATGGAAGAAACGTTCGGAGTTCTTTGTCGGTGGAAGCCAAGACGGTATGAATGGTCAGGCCAGTGGGTTGCTCTCTTCTGCTGCCTCCCACCTCTCCCCATGTTTCTTCATAAAAGGGGCTCCTTGAGATCTACGTATTAATTTTCCAATGCTTATTTCCTTAGGAAGTCAATTGTCCTGTCCGATTAAGCTGCTGCATCTAGGAAAGCACTGCAACAACAACAACAACAACTTGTATTTATATAGTGCCTTTAACATAGTAAAATGTCCCACGGTTCTGCACAGCAAACAAAAAATTTGACACCGATCCACATAAGAATAAATTAGGGCAGGTGACCAAAAGCTTGGTCAAAGAGGTAGGTTTTAAGGATCGTCTTAAAGGAGGAAAGAGAGGTAGAGAGGCGGACAGGTTTAGGCAGGGAATTCCAGAGCTTAGGGACGGCACGGCCACCAAAGGTTGAGCGATTATAATCAGGGATGCTCAAGAGGGCAGAATTAGAGGAGCGCAGATATCTTGGGGGGTTGTGGGGCTGAAGGAGATTACAAAGATAGGAAGGGGCGAGGCCATGGAGAATTTGAAAACAAGGATGAGAATTTTGAAATCGAGGCGCTGCTTAACCAGGAGCCAATGTAGGTCAGCGAGCACAGAAGTGATGGGCGAACGGGACTTGGTGTGAGTTAGGACACAGGCAGCCGAGTTTTGGATGACCTCAAATTTAAGTCACCCTCTTAGTGAAGAAATTTCTCCTCATCTCAGTCCTAAATGTCCTACCCCGTATCCTGAGACTGTGACCCCTCGTTCTAGACCCCCAGCCAGGGGAAACATCCTCCCTGCATCCAGTCTGTCTAGCCCTGTCAGAAATTTATACGTTTCAATGAGATCCCCTCTCATTCTTCTAAACTCTAGTGAATACAGGCCTAGTCGACCCAATCTCTCCTCATACAACAGTCCTGCCATCCCAGGAATCAGTATGGTGAACCTTCGCTACACTCCCTCTATGGCAAGTATATCCTTTCTTAGGTAAGGAGATCAAAACTGCACACAGTACTCCAGGTGTGGTTTCACCAAGGCCTTGTACAACTTTAGTAAGACATCCTTGCTCCTGTACTCAAATCCTCTTGCAATGAAGGCCAACATACCATTTGTCTTCCTAACTGCTTGCTGCACCTGCATGTATGCTTTCAATGACTGGTGTACAAGGACACCCATGTCCCTTTGTGCATCAGCATTTCCCAATCTATCACCATTTAAATAATATTCTACATTTCAGTGTTTCCTACCGAAGTGGATAATTTCACATTTATCCATGTTATACTGCATCTGCCATATATTTGCCCACTCACTCAACTTGTCTAAATCGCCTTGAAGCCTCTTTGCATCCTCCTCACAACTCACAATCTCACCTAGTTTTGTGTCATCAGCAAATTTGGAAATATTACATTTGGTTCCCTCATCCAAATCATTGATATATATTGTGAATAGCTGGGCCCCAAGCACTGATCCCTGCCACCCTGAAAAAGACCCATTTTTTCCTACTCTCTGTTTCCTGTCTGTTAACCAATTTTCAATCCATGCCAGGATATTACCCCCAATCCCATGTGCTTTAATTTTGCACACTAAACTCTTATGTGGGACTTTATCAAAGGCCTTCTGAAAATCCAAATACACCACATCCACTGGTTCTCCCTTATCTATTCTACCAGTTACGTCCTCAAAAAACTCCAGCAGGTTTGTAAAAAACGATTTCCCTTTCATAAATCCATGTTGACTTTGTCTAATCCCATTGATATTTTCTAAGTGTCCTGTTATCACATCCTTTATAATGCATTCTAGCATTTTCCCTACTACTGATGTTAGACTAACTGGTCTGTAGATCCCTGTTTTCTCTCTCCCTCCTTTTTTAAATAGTGGGGTTACATTTGCCACCCTCCAATCTGTAGGAACTGTTTCATAATCTGTAGAATTTTGGAAGATGACAACCAATGCATCCACTATTTCCATGGCTACCTCTTTTAGTACTCTGGGATGCAGATTATCAGGCCCTGGGGATTTATCAGCTTTCAGTCCCATTAATTTCTCCAGTACTATTTTTTTTTTACTAATACTAATTTCCTTTAATTCCTCCTTCTCACTGGAGCCTTGGTTCTCTAGCATTTCTGGAAAGTTATCTGAGTCCTCTTCCGTGAAGACAGAACCAAAGTATTAACTGGAGAAATTTTTTGTTCATCCAGAACTGTATGTCAAACAAGCAGTCTGACAAATTAGACACCGTGGAGGGGTCAAGAGAAGAGGTAGTGAGGAAGAGCTGCGTGTCGTCAGCGTACATGTGGAAACTGATGCTGTGTTTTTGGATGATGTCACCAAGGGGCAGCATGTAGATGAGAAATAGGAGGGGGCCAAGGATAGATCCTTGGGGGACACCAGAGGTAACGATGCAGGAGCGGGAAGAGAAGCCATTGCAGGTGATTCTCTGGTTATGATTAGATAGGTAAGAATGGAACCAGGCGAGTGCAGTCCCACCCAGCTGGATGACGGTGGAGAGGCGTTGGAGAAGGATGGAGTGGTCAACTGTGTCAAAGGCTGCAGACAAGTCAAGAAGGACGAGAAGGGATAGTTTACCTTTGTCACAGTCCCAAAGAATGTCATTTATGGCTTTGATGAGAGTCGTTTCGGTACTGTGGCAAGGGAGGAAACCTGATTGGAGGGAATTGCGGGAAAGGTGGGCATGGATTTGGGAGGCGACAACACGTTCAAGGACTTTGGAGAGGAAAGGGTGGTTGGAGATGGGGCGGTAGTTTGCAAGGACAGAGGGATCAAGGTTTGTATTTTTGAGGAGAGCGGGGATGATGGCAGATTTGAGGGAGAGCGGGACAGTACCTGAGGAGAGAGAACCATTAACAATATCAGCTAACATGGGAGCCAGAAAAGGAAGCTGGGTGGTCAGCAGTTTGGTGGAAATAGAGTCGAGGGAGCAGGAGGTGGGTCTCATAGACAAGATGAGTGCAGATAGATCATGAGGGGAGATCTGAGAGAAACTGGAGAAAGATGTGAGTTCAGGGCTAGGGCAGGGGGGAACATTAGAGGAAGTATGGCCCAGTGGGCTAGGGGAAGGAAGGGAAGTGGCAGAGGCAGCTGAATAGATGTTCTCAATCTTAGAGACAAAGAAGTCCATGAGCTCCTCACACTTGTTATCGGAGGTAAGGATGGAGGAGACAGGGGAGAGGGGTTTAAGAAGACGGTTAACAGTAGAGAATAGGAGCCGGGGTTTATCTTTGCATTCCAGAATGATTCTGGAATAGTGAGCAATTTTAGCAGACGAGAGCAGGGCCCGAATTGGGACCAGTGTCTTTGGGAACTGGGCTTGGAGTGGGTACAGTGCCTTGGTGAACTGGGACAATGAGGGACTGGATGTGGGGGAGTGTTTGCTGAGGTAACCTTTAAGTCAGTGATGGTCTAGCTGATCTATTCAAAATTCAAATATCACTTTCATTCAGTTGTGACATATGAAGTGCTTAAAATTAACCACAATGCCTCACGAATGTTGTGCTTTCAAGGGAGCTTGCCACGATTAACATGGACTGCAGTCAATTGAAGGGAACCAAGGCATTTACAGAAAAACAATGGGTGATAAAACACAACCCTACAATTCAAGCTCCAGCCCGTACTCCAAATTGAACTCCAGGTATTTCCAGGAATTTGCAACAATATTATTAACATTATAGGGCCAATTTTCTGAGTTTTCACTGCTGGCAGGGAAATTAGCCCACCAATCGCATATATCAAGAAATAGCGGGCTTTGCTCACAATTTTTCATCCAGCGAGTGACAGAGTGTTGATCCTCCAGAGCAAAGATTGCAGGTAAGCGTGAGGGAGTGGAGCAGGGAGTGGCATAAAAGTCCACAAACTAATTCCAAAATGCTGATTGTTGTGTAAAATTGATTGGCATGTATGATTAACTACAATATATAGATGGTGGAAAAATGCTGTAAAGTCTACAGTACTGGAGATTATCAAAACAGATGCCATGCATATATACATTATCCAGAATCCTGATTACCCACTCAGAAAAATATTCCGGAACTGGTTCAAGGTTCAGCGATCACTGGCTAAGCTGTTCATTGAGAACCTCTTCCCAAAGCTGAAATATTAGCCTACGTGGAATCATGAGCAAACAGAACAGTCAATGTTTCATCGGCAGAATGATTGTCAGCTTTACCATAGCTGTAATTTTTGCATACCCCATTTAAATATGTGTGGTCTGTTATTTGCTGTAGGGTGTTATGTAATTGCTATCTGAAACACTATCTCCCATTGCACTGCATCTGATTCAGCAGGCATTACATGGGAGCACTGACCCATGAACTATGGCCTGACAGTGCACCTCTGGGTGAGGTAATCTGATGGTACTATTATTGCTGGAAAGTGATGCGAGCATCACCAAACCACAGCTGGGATTCTTTCTTTCTCTCTTCCCCTGTCCCCCCACCCCCTTTTTTTTCTCCCTTTTATTTTGTTCAACAGGAAGTTGGAAATCTCATGCTGTTCCTGACCTTGCAGTATGCAAGTGATGGCGACACTTTCTGACAGGTCTCTTTGCAAACATTCATGAAAGAACACAAAAGGTCGTGGCCCACAATTACAGAGGTCAGCCGTAGGTCAGAAGGTTCACAAGAAAGCCAGCTAGTTTGCCTAGCAAATAAAAAAGTGCAAATGATGAGCCATTGTTTGTGCTACTGCTCCAGATAGCATCACTGGCAGTCTAAAGTAAATATGTCAGTCACAGTAGATGCTTTACTGTGCTGACCAGGTGGTACCCATGATTCTCTGCTTGATCAACCTGATGTAGTAAGGTTGATCTAATCATGGGTCAACACCAGACCATGCAGGTGTAATTAGGTTATAAAGCAATAGATCCTTTGTAAATTGATTGTCCTTCTTTCCCTTCTAGAGATGCCTCCAATAAACTGCATTACCAAATACCATTATCCAACCCTCTTCCTCCCCTCAAAAATTGTTCACTTCCATTTTGTTGTCATAGGCTTCCCCCATACGAAACATAATAGGACATATACTTACCATTTAAAAACCTGATAAGTTGACCCGGAAACTGGAGCAGTTAAGCACTGATCCTGTTACAGTGACCTTAGATTAACTGTCGTTCTAATTCATTTATCTCAGGGGTGGCCATCCCTGAAGAGCCAAGAAAAAAGAAATGTGTATGCGATAAAAAGCCATCGACTCTACAGCAGTCAGGCCATTTATATTCAGATGTGCTATCATCGATGGCATAAGAATTGCACATTTGCAGTTCATGGCACACCATCAAAGTAAAGATGCTTTAAATGCTCCGGTTTTTAGCATAGGCTGCAGAGGCGACCCAGGCCGGTTTAAAGTTGTGTCTTCACTGTTTACAATAGAGGCACTGCTGGACGCTCCTCATAACTCATATCACTAAAGTGGCTAAAGGAGGAAGCGACACCCTACTAAAGGATTGCCATGCAGCAGGAAAAGTGAAGGTTTCCAAAAATTGTTTTCCTTTGAAAGGTTTTGCAACACCCAACCTGGGTCCAGGCATTGCACGCAAGCTGCGTAGAAAATCTTTTCTGTTTACGGACTTCCTTTTCTACCAACCCGTAGGGTCAGTTCTGCATTTGAATTACTATTCAAATCCTTGTCAAGAAAGATTTCCTTTCCCTACAAACACTCACCATGGAATCATTTTTTATTATGTATTACTTACTCACCAGTTTGTTCAGGGCTTGACCATTTTCTCCACTGCTCCCTGCCGTAACCTGGTTAAAACTTCTCACTGGGACTTGTTACTCACTCTCTGCTATTCTTCTCTATGCTGCTTCCTCCTGTTCTTTGCCAACAGGATCCGGAATTTCTGCCAACATTATGTAGCAGCACCAGTGATGGATGGTAAAACCTCAGAGGGACAAGAGCGGGGAGAAAATGGGATAAGTGCTTTTTTTAAGGGGGAAGATGGGCGAAATTGGGAGCAGCATTATGGTGGGAGAAGCTGAGAGCATACTTCGGGGAGGGAGGATAGAGGAGCAAGGGCATTGGGGAGGAATTTAACTCAGGAGGCGGGTTGGAGGCGGGACTACAACTTTCGGGGTTGTAGTCCCGCCTCCATCGAGATGTGGCCAATCCATGCGATTTTAACTTGATTGACCTTGTTGAGCCTGCCCAGCGGGCTCAGCAGGCCAATTAAGGGCCACCCGGCAACAGGCCAGGTGACATCACAGACTGAAATTTTATCTGTCAGGAAATTTTTGACAGATGAAATATCAGCATTTCACAACTGTTTGAAGCTGTCAAACACTGACAGTCTTACTTCTAACCTGAGTCCTTCTCCACAAACTCAGTTAGAAATCTCTCCTGCACAGAAAGCTGAAGGCTGTCACTTTTGTCAGTTCGCAGCATTCTGCTTTCTGTGCCGGTGAGATGATGGACTCCCGGGACCTAAAGGAAGGAAGGCTGAAAAGGTAAGAAAAGGTAATTTACACTTATTTAATCACTTTAGGCACACCAAACACACTTACCTTTGCACTCATGCACATATCACTCACCTGAACACCGACATCTCGACCCCTCCAAGTCCTTCAACCCGACATCCCGACTCCTCTAACTTGGCGTGGTTTGGAGCCGTCGGGAATCCCACACTTCAACCTTCAAAATAGGGATTAGGCTAAAAACTGCCTGTTAACTGCTTGTTAACAGGCAGTTAATTGGCACTAATCCCTACCCACCTCGGGTAGGCGGGTCCCAGTGCAGGGCAGGGACCCGCCTCCTTTGAAACTGGCATGGAGGCTGGTTTGGGTGCGGGATGGGGTCGGGACCCCTGAATTCGGGATTTTAACTCCCCGCACGCCTCCAATCCCGACTCCACGGCACAATGAAATCCTGCCCATTGGCTCTAAACAGGTATACGGTTCCACGAATATCTGGCACCTGCTTGTAGCTCACCTAATTAGCCATTATTTATGTGTGAATCGTAAGAGTCTCAGTAGCCTATTTGATTGAGGAGGGGTATCCTATCTGAGCGCAATCCTGTACTCATCAAATATGCACACATACACTTTCAGGGGGTCACTGAATACCTAACAACCAAAATTAGCCATAAAACATCAGCCTTGCAACCAATGTTTGTTCCTCTAATTTCTTTGAGTGCATGGCCCCTTTAAGTTCCACGCATGCGCAAAACTTAACATTAGAAAAGCTTTCAATTAGGCACTTTACAGCCTTCTGGACTCAACGTAGAGTTCAACAATTTCAGATCATAACCTCGGCCCCTATCATATATATATATTTTTTATCCACACTTTTTGTTTGTGTCTTTTTTTCTTCTCTCCCACGTGGCAGCTGTCTTTCATTCTGCCAGCGCAATTTACACTTCATCTAGAGCCATCCTTTGTTTCTTAACCTGTCCCATTACCATCTCCTTTTGCCTTGAGTATCTCTTAATGTCTCTTAACCTCTCCCGCCTTCCATCCTATCACAGACCTTCCCTTTTGTTCTTTCATCCCCTCCCCCCTTTCCCAGCCCCTACACTTGCTTAAAAATCTGTTCCATTTCCTGCTTTTTTCCAGTTCTGACGAAAGGTCATCGACCTGAAACGTTAACTCTGTTTCTCTCTTCACAGATGCTGCCTGACCTGCTGAGTATCTCCAGCATTTTCTGTTTTTATATTCGAAAAGCTGGTCCCAGGCAGTGCGGGACCGGCTGAGAGCTGCGCGGCCCCACAGCTTAGAGGCATCATTGCTTACAACCCTCCGAGAACCCTGCATGCCCCCAATTCTGGCCTCTTGTGCATCCCCGATTTTCTTCGCTCCACCATTGGCAGGTGTGCCTTCAGCAGTCTAGGCCCTAAGCTCTGGAATTCCCTCCCTAAACCTCTCCAGCTCGCTCTCCCCCTTTAAAACTCTCCTTAAAACCTACCTCTTTGTCCAAGCTTTTGGCCACTTGTCCTAATGACTCCTTCTTCAGCTCGGTGTCAATTTTTGTCTGATAACGCTCCTGTGAAGTGCCGTTGGACATTATACTACATTAAAGGCGCTGTATAAATGCAAGTTGTTGCTCTGGGCTTGACCTGGGAAATTTGCACAAATCGATCCCTTTCACAGGTTAACCAGCGTGTGCACAGTATGTGGTGGGTCAACATACCTTGTACCTTCCTGACCAAACTGATTGGGGAGCCTTGTTAGGAAATTTGTGTTTGCACCTCAACCCAGGGAAAGGATAGTATTAACTGAACCATTTTTAAAAGAATTTTGTTTTTAAATGAAGCATTTTTGAATTTGCTGAAAGGAAAACAGTCAAGTGGTTTGTCTGTATTATTCTTTTTTTAAATTTGAACTCTAAGAAAAAAGTAAACTTCAAAAGGCTGCCTGCTCTGAATCCATCTTTTATCAAAATATTCATGTGCTCTATAAAACATAGTGTGGAGATGCCGGAGTTGGACTGGGGTGGACAAATGTAAGAAGTCACACAACACCAGGTTATAGTCCAACAGCTTTATTTGAAATCACAAGCTTTCGGAGCGCTGCTCCTTCGTCAGGTGAAGGAGCAGCGCTCCGAAAGCTTGTGATTTCAAATAAAGCTGTTGGACTATAACCTGGTGTTGTGTGACTTCTTACATCTATAAAACATAGTCTCAGAAATTATAGGAAATTCACAATCGAGATGTTATTTTGCTAAGTAGCAATGAATAAATATAACAGTTTCAAACCATGATATTTATATGCTGTCAACATTAGCAGCTGAAGGTCAGATTTGCCCCAAATTCTGGTGTCCAATTGTTTACATAGAGTTTATGAATTCTGCATCATCAACTGGCCCTGACAATAAGTAACTTGAAGTGTACAATAGAATCCAAGATGGAATCATTTGAAGTGAAGACAATATAAAAGGTAGATGGGTTTGTGTTCTCTATTCCACCTTCCTTATCCCACCAATACAGCCAGGTACGGTCAGCTACGTCTCCTCTCTCACCTGCCTTCCTTTCTGGTGTGCCCACCATATCTAAGAGCTAGTGGACAGGTACAAAAAGCAATCAAAAGGGCTAATGGAATATTAGACTTTATCTCAAGGCGGTTGGAATAAACTGGGGGGGGGGCGGAGCGGGTTGGGGTGGAAGTTATGCTTCAGTTGTACAGTCTTGGTCAGACCCCATCTGGGCTACCGCCTTCAGTTCTGGGCAGTGTACCTCAGCAAGGGTATATTGGCCTTGGAGGGGATACAGTGCAGATTCACCAGAATGATACCAGGGCTTAAAAGGTTTAATTATGAAGGCGGATTGCATAGACTTGGCATGTGTTCCCTTGAATATAGAAGGTCGAGGGGTGATCTAATCGAGGTGTTTACAATGACAAAAGGTTTCAATAGGTTAGATTCAGATACATATTCCTCTGGTAGGGGGACCCAGAACAAGGAGGGGGCAATCTTAAAGTTGGAGCTAGGCTGTTCAGGAGTGAAATCAGGAAGCACTTTTTCACAGTGGAAATCTAGGACGCTCCCCCAAAAGTCTGTGGATGCTGGGTCAATTGAAATTTTCAGTACGAAGATTGGTAGATACTTGTTAGGTACATTTGTTTTTGTCACACATTCTGTGTCAACTTTTCCCTATTATAAATTTCTATGTCTGTTCTTACAATGGGGTTTGACTATGTAAGCTCATCACTGGCTCCATAATCTGGCCAAGATGCTTCCTGGAAAAAAAATCCATTATTTCTTTCTCAGTAATTGACATTTCTAATATCCAAAATAAGGATTTATACCAAATATAAAGTTTGAAAATTACATATTTCATAATAACATGATTACATTTATCAATTTAATTTTATTTAGTGTCTTTTAGAGCCTTAATTAAAGATTTTAGTGTTTACTTGAAGGCCTTAGCATTCCCTAAAGCCTAGGCTTGGACTTTAAACTTTCAGCCAGAGCTGTGATTCAGTTAGCTAAAATTCTATTGTGTAGTCTGAGCGTGTGAGGGGGTACCTAATTTCCCAGGATTCATCAGCAGTGTTCAATTCGTTGAACTAATGGAGTATGTCTTTTTACTCGCTAGCAGTTGCTGCTCAAAGGATTTTCAAAATTATTTAAAGTAAAGCTAGAGGACGCAATTACACTATGTGCTTTTTTTAAAGCAGAGAGGCTGTGTGTGTGTGAGTGAGTGAGAAAAAAAGTATTCACCTGTTGTGGCTGTTGTTTTATGTTCTATGAATTGCAGAACATGCATTAAGCTGACAGAGACAATGGAATAATTTTCAAGTTCACTGCCTGATTGGTAACCTGATGGAGCAGATCACCCATCCATTATAGAACCAGCCCAATTTTCATCCCATTGATTTCAACTTGTACCATTATGAATGCCTATGCCCCCCATTTGTAATGGCAAGTGCCTATGTAAAACTTGTCATGCTGTAATTACAGCTTCGCCTCCCCTTCCAAAGATGCTGCAGTGCCACCACTTGCAGGAGTGTGTAATTATAGCGTGGCACATTTATATAGGCGGTTCCAAGTATAAATGTGGTCATTAGATTGTATAATGAAAATACAAAATTGAGAACAGAATGCCTGACTTTAAAATTAGGATTACATTACGTCTGAGTGCTTTGGTCCAATTATACCCTGGCCTCTATCCCCACTTTACCTTAAGATTGCACTTGGTCGCAATTCACCTTGTGCAACGCCACGCGATATTGACTGGCATTATATATCACAATGTCTGTTACTTGGGAGTAAACACATAACTGTGATATATGTATCACAGCCTAAACCTCAGCTCATTCCTAATGATAATGCACCAAGCACTGAGTGTCAGCATCAGTGGTGGAAAGTAAGAGTCCAATCCATAGAACTGCTGAGCATCACGACAGAAAAAGGGAAGGGACACATAGTATAAATTATTGAACACAAGTGATTAAACTACTATGGGAATAAATAGTGAGAAATGTTGACATTTTTAATAATTACAAGAGACAATTAAATGGAATAATAATGATGAGGTATACACTTCAATGGCATTTAACATTTTTCACAGGGTGCTCGGGGGGAGAAATTCGGTCCCACTGGGTAGCGCCCAAAAAAGTTAGCGCCCCTGCACTGTAAATTGAGTGGTAGCGCCCAAGCAGGAGGCAGGACTCTACTGAAAGCACTCCCCCGCCTTCCTGGGGCGCTACCATTCAATATCGCGGCGCTATGTGCAACAGCACCACGTGTGCCGGCACACAGCGCCACGATTTTACAGGTCTCCCTCCCCTGATTAAAGGGGGGGGGCCTAGCGCACACCGGGGCCCTGCTGGACCACCGGGTAGCGGGGTGCTGGGAAAACAGCCCGGCACTCAAGAGGAATGCCGGACTGACCGATCGCGGCCGGCACCCCGCATGAGGACGCGAAAGGGGGCAGGTGCTGGCAGGCGGCCCAAAAAAAATGGCCGCCCGACACCTGCTCTTTAATTTGCGCCGCCGCAGCCGCAGAAATGCCACCCTGACGCTGTCGGACATATCGTCTGGCGATAGGTCAGGGGGCGCAACTGAAGTTCGCGGCCGGGGCGCGAGTGGGGCTCTGTGCACGCGGTGACATCATAGAGGCGCAGCACCATGGGGTACTACCGGCTACCGCCGCCGCTAACATCCCGCTGAATTTCGCGGGAGGCGTTAATGGCACCGCATCCAGGCGCTAGGGGCTTTGCGCCCAGTTAGCACCCCGGAGGTACAAAGCAACCCAATTTTTCCCCCTTGATGTTTGGTCTGTGTTGATATGTAGAATTACCAACTCCCCTACATTGGTTGAGAGATTCATGTTTGAGATCTGCCCTCCCACCTGAGGATTGCAATCTCACACCTGTTTTGACTATATCACTAACTCTCAGTAGTTCTTCTAATTGCTCTCACTGGAGGGCAAGAGACATGTAACTATCGCAGCATTCAAATGACACAATTAAAGTCCTCTATTAATCTTATGTCTTAGAGTTTTAATAGAGGATTTCTACTACCTCCCTGAAAATGCTGAGCTAGCCTTCTCCACCACCCCCCACCATAACTCGTGTTTTATCTCAGTAATGTCAATCCAACAGCCAGGAGGGCTGTGAGGAGAGAACAAAACTACAGAAAAAAGATTGAAAGTGAGAAAATGAAGAAGATGGGGAAAGAGAGGAGACTTATGCACGTGTGAATATATGCACATATGAATGCTTTGTTTCATGTATGAATGTATACAGGAACAAATATAGGTCAGTCATAATTAAGGCAGCAGACTGAGCGAATGATAAATGCAGCACCGTCTGCTCTCACTGATATGTTCACCGCTGGGTTGCGACACCGGATCTCAATAATAAATTTGACATTTCATTGGGCCTGCAGTCCTTGTGACAGATACAGCTTACTGCTTTTAACAATGTTTGTTTTTGGCACAAGTCAGTGGCTCGGGCATATGGCTCCCGACTGCAAATCTCACACATAGGATTTATCAATATTGACAGTTCCACAATCTGCAAAAGTTATTTTAACTAGGTGTGTAAACATTTGAAAGTGCAATCACCATGGCTGGAATTTTCCGGGGTGGTAGAGGGTGCAATTGGTGGCAGGTCGGGTGGGAAAGTTATTATTTTTGGCAGCGCGTCAGGAACCTATTGTCATCCCGCCCCCACATACCTTTCCCCCAGGCACATCTGTCATCATGGAACCGACCCAATTGGCAGCGGCGGGCGACCCAATTGAAATGATTATCAGGTAGTTTACAGGCACTTAGCAGTTTTTCACTTACTTTTTGAATTTCCCTGCATGGCCCCGTGGTTCACGCAGCTCAGGAACAACATCTGTCAACCTGAGGCAGGAGTTCCATGGCCACTGCTCCAGCTGATTACTTGACAGCATCAAATGTACAGTAAAAACTCCCACCTGACAGATGATCACTTTCCTCAGGCAGAAGCTGTTGCTCAGTCCATTTCCAGCACAGATTCTACAGGCTGCAAGTCTTTCCAGCAAAGTCTCCACCCAGTCTCACCTCATTGAAAGAACTCTCTCACCATTGACAGAATGCTTCTATCATCTGTACTTCACCTGCCATCTATTCCAGTAATATGGGTGCTGTTTATACTGTCTCATCTTGGTCCTCAGAATCGGACCACGATGAGCCCCAACACCAGCATCACCAGGCACACCAGCAGCACCAACAACAACACCAACCTTCTCCGTAATCACCTGATGCTGCACAGGAAACAGGGCATCAGCACCTGAGCACATTGTCACCCGGGAGTCAAGGGATGGCGTCATCATGGCCAGAATTAGTTAACTTTATGCTGTACATCCTGGCTGTCACATGATGTGCCAGATTGGCACTACCCCACAGCAACACCATAAAGCATCCCTACAATGCCCAAGCCATTCCTTTCACACTCATCATCATTGGCAGAGTTACCATTATGTCTCACCATTCACTGCAACTCACTAAGTCACTTCCAAAGGTGCACACAAATCTGTCCAAGACAGGAAAGATTTTTATGTTTCACACCACATTAACAGAAACTTTACATAAACATTGGATAAAACACCCAAGTGGTACCCTTGTGTGTTGTTAGTTTTTTTTTATTATTCGTTCCTGGGATGTGGGCATAGCTGGCAAGGCCAGCATTTATTGCCTATCCCTAATAGCCCTTGAGAAGGTGGTGGTGAGCCACCACCTTAAACTGCTGCAGTCCCTGTGGTGAAGGTACTCCCACAGTGCTGTTAGGGAGTGAGTTGCAAGTGGTGGTGTTCCCATGCGCCTGTTGCCCTTGTCCTTCTAGGTGGTAGAGGCCGCGGATTTGGGGGGTGCTGCCGAAGAAGCCTTGGCGAGTTGTTGCAGTGCATCTTGTAGATGGTACACACTGCAGCCACGGTACACCGGTGGTGGAGGGAGTGAAGGTTCAAGCTGGTGGGTTGTGTGCCAATCAAGTGGGCTGCTTTGTCCTGGATGGTGTCGAGCTTTTTGAGTGTTGTTGGAGCTGCACTCATCCAGGCAAGTGGAGAGTATTCCATCACACTCCTGACTTGTGCCTTGTAGATGGTGGAAAGGCTTTGGGGAGTCAGGAGGTGAGACACTCGCCGCAGAATACCCAGCCTCTAACCTGCTCTTGTAGCCACAGTATTTATGTGATGGTCCAGTTAAGTTTCTGGTCAATGGTGTCCCCTAGGATGTTGATGGTGGGGAATTTGACAATGGTAATGCCGGTGACTGTCAAGGGGTGGTGGTTAGACTCTCACTTGTTGGAGATAGTCATTGCCTGGCACTTTTGTGGTGCAAATGTTACTTGCCACTTATCAGCCCAAGCTTGAACATTGTCCAGGTCTTGCTGTGTGCGGGCATGGACTGCTTCATTATCTGAGGAGTTGCGAATGGCACTGAACACTGTGCAATCATTAGCAAACATCCCCACTTCTGACTTATGATGGAGGGAAGGTCATTGAAGAAGCAGCTGAAGATGGTTGAGCCTAGGACACTGCCCTAAGGAACTCCTGCAGCGATGTCCTGGGGCTGAGATGATGGACCTCCAACAACTACAACCATCTTCCTTTGTGCTAGTAATGACTCCAGCCAGTAGAGAGTTTTCCCCCTGGTTCCCATTGACTTCAATTTTACTAGGGCTCCTTGATGCCACACTTGGTCAAATGCTGCCTTGATGTCAAGGGTAGTTACTCTCACCTCACCTCTGGAATTCAGCTCTTTTGTCCATATTTGGACCAAGGCTGTAATGAGGTTTGGAGCTAAGTGGTTCTGGCAGAACCCAATCTGAGCATCGGTGAGCAGGTAATTGGTGAGTAAGTGCTGCTTGATAGAACTGTCAATGACACCTTCCATCACTTTGCTGATGATTGAATGTAGGCTGATGGGGCGGTAATTGGTCAGATTGGATTTGTCCTGCTTTTTGTGGACTGGACATACCTGGGCAGTTTTCCATATTGTCGAATAGATGTCAGTGTTGTAGCTGTACTGGAACAGCTTGGCTAGCGACGCAGCTAGTTCTGGGGTACAAGTCTTCAGCATGATAGCCAGGATGTTGTTGGGGTCCATAGCCTTTGCTGTATCCAGTGCGCTCAGCCATTTCTTGGTATCATGTGGAGTGAATCGAATTGGCTGAAGACTGGCTTCTGTGATGGTGGGGACCTCAGGAGTAGGCCGATATAACCATCCACTCGGCACTTCTGGCTCAAGATGGTTGCAAACGCTTCAGCCTTGTCTTTTGCATTCACGTGCTGGGCTCCACCATCATTGAGGATGGGGTTATTCAGGGAGCCTCCTCCTCCTGTTAGTTGTTTAATTGTCCACTACCATTTACGACTGGATGTGACAGGACTGCAGAGCTTTGATCTAATCCATTGATTGTGGGATCTCTTAGCCCTGTCTATAGCATGCTGCTTCCATTGTTTAACATACATGTAGTCCTGTGTTGCAGCTTCCCCAGGTTGGCACCTCATTTGTAGGTACGCCTGGTGCTGCTCCTGACATGCTCTTCTACACTCCTCATTGAACCAGGGTTGGTCCACTGGCTTGATGGTAATGCTAGAGTGAGGGATATGCTGGGCCATGAGGTCACAAATTCTGGTGGAATACAGTTCTGCTGCTGCTGATGGCCCACAGCACCTCATGGATGCCCAGTTTTGAGCTGCTAGATCTGTTCTGAATCTATCCCATTTAGCACGGTGTTAGTGCCACACAACACGATGGAGGGTGTCCTCAGTGTGAAGATGGGATTTTGTCTCCACAATGATTGTGTGGTGGTCACTGCTACCAATGCTGTCATGGACAGATGCATCAGCGACAGGTAGATTGGTGAGGACGAGGGCAAGTAGGTTGTTCCTACTTGTTGGTTATCTCACCACCTGTCACTGGCCCAGTCTGGCAGTTATGTCCTTCAAGACTCGGCCAGCTCAGTCAGTAGTATTGCTACTGAGCCACTCTTGGTGATGGACATTGAAGTCCCCCACCCAGAGTACATTCTGTGCCCTTGCTACCCTCAGTGCTTCTTACAAGTGGTGTTCAACATGGAGGAGTACTGATTCATCAGCTGAGGGAGGGTGGTAGGTGGTAATCAGTAGGAGGTTTCCTTGCCCATGCTTGACCTGAAGCCATGAGACTTCATGGGGTCCGGAGTCAATGTTGAGGACTCCCAGGGCCACTCCCTCCCAACTGTATACCACTGTGCCACCACCTCTGGTGGGTCTGTCCTGCTGGTGGAACAGGACATACCCAGGGGTGGTAATGGAAGAATCTGGGACATTGGTTGAAAGATATGTTTCTGTGAGTATGACTATGTCAGGCTGTTGCTTGACTAGTCTGTGGGACAGCTCTCCCAATTTTGGCACAATTCCACAGATATTAGTGAGGAGGACTTTGCAGGGTCAACTGGGCTGGGGGTGCCTTTGTCGTATCGGAAGCCAGTGCCCAGGTTGATGCTGGGTGGTCCATCCGGTTTTATTCTTATTATTGTTTTTCGTAGCAATTGTGTACAACTGAGTGGCTTGCTAGGCCATTTCAGAGGGCAGTTAAGAGTCAACCACATTGCTGTGGGTCTGGAGTCACATATAGGCCAGGCCAGGTAAGGATGGCAGATTTCCTTCCCTAAAGGTATGATTGCACTAGGATGCGGGTGAGTGTGAGGGGTGGCTAGTGAGATGGGGATGTGATCATGTAGGTGGATAGAGAGGGATGGGTGGACATGCAAGGTATGTTGGTGTGAGTAAGGATGTGCAGGAGTAGGGTAGGGAAGGCAGAGTGATGGGGATGTGATGAGAGGCACAGCAGGATGAGGTTGAGTGTGGCTTTGTACTAACGTTTCCTGATCTAATGCGATCATTGGAACGTTTGCGCCACTGCACCCAGGTCCTCCTGAACACATCCCTGCTTGTGCCCTCCTCTGCAATCTGCAACCAGGCCATCTTGGTCTCCTGGGGAGGTCTCGTCTGCCCATCGGAAGTGAAAAGGATCTCCCTGCGTGCTCTAACTCCCTCCATAAGCATATGGAGGGAGTCATCGGAGAACCTGGGTGCAGCGCTCTGCCTCTGTGCAGTCATTATCAGTGTTTGCAGCACTCCAATGCTGTAGCACACTGACAGCACTATGTTAGATTAACGTTCAAATATAATGTGGCCAGGGTCCCTTTAAAGATCTCGTCTGAAAACGCGTCATGAATGATGTCACCAGACCTACTCCATCTCATCGGGCCGGGTAATGCACTGGGTGGACTTAATAGGCCCCATTAAGGTAAATTCATTTTCAACAGTGGGATGGAGGTAGCAACGGGCTCTGGACCCGACATGGCCACCGCCCGCACCGGACCCGCCCAGGTAAAGAAAATTCCGGCCCACCATTCCAAAATTGTCCCTTTTTGCCATTTTTCCTGTTTCACCCACACTATCCTATTCGCTCCTGGCAGGAGTTTATCTTGTTTTTTTCATTGAAATTGGAATTACCCATTCAGTTTCATCCATTCAACTATTTTTATATATTCAGTATCATTTTTTATATTATCAGACATTTGTTATATTTTTATGTATTTCAATGAAAAAGTGCAGTCACATTTATTATATTATTAAAGGGACATTCTTTTCTGGCAGATTATTTTGACAAGGAATTCAGCAGCTTACTAAACAGATTGAGAGCACAATGCTGTGACTGGTAATGACATCTTACTTCATTGACTACATTATCACCGTCCCATCAATTATATCTATTACTCCAGTACTGAGGGAGTGCTGTAATGTCGGAGGTGTCGTCTTTCGGATGAGATGTTGCACCGTCTGTCACTTAGGTGGACGTAAAAGATCCCATGGCACTATTTCGACAACCAACATCACTAAAACAGATTATCTGGCCATTATCACATTGCTGTTTGTGGGAGCTTGCTGTGCACAAATTGGCTGCCGCGCTTCCGACATCACAACAGTGACTACACTTCAAAAGTATTTCATTGGCTGTAAAGCGCTTTGGGACATCCTGAGGCCATGAAAGACTCTATATAAAATGTAAGTCTTTCTTACTCCAAATGTGTTGTTTTTATCTGTTTTAATAACAACAGAAACTGAGTTCCTGATCTGAGCGGCTTAGGGGAAAAGTTTGGTTGCTTTGCACCTCCCGTTAGCGGGGCGCAAAGCAACTAGCATCCGGGCCCGGGCGTGAAATTCAGCAGGAGGTTAGCGGCGGCGGTAACCGTTAGCACCCCACGGTGCTTAGCCGCCGGCGATGACGTCATTGCGGTGCGCAGCGCCCCGCTCGCGCCCCGGCCGCGATCTTCAGTAGCGCCCCCTAACTTACCACTGGGCGCTATCTCCGATGGGGTCACGGGGGCCCACCTGTGGCCGGGGCGGTGCTAATTAAAGGCGAGGTGCTGGGCGGCCATTTTTGTTGCTAGCCACCTGCCAGCACCTGCCTGCTTTGCCGTCGCCAGCCTTCTGTGAAACCCCCCCTGCTTGAGTGCCGGGCTCTTTTGCCGGCACTCCGATCCCCGGTGGCCCAGCTGGGCCCCGGGTCGCGCTGCACATGGCCCCTCCCCTTTAAGAAGGGGAGGAAGGCCTGCAGTACCACTTCGCCACGTAGTGCCGCGATATTCCCTCGCAGTGCCCCAAGAGGGAGGTGGGGCACTTCCAGGAGTGCTACCACACAATTTCGGCTGCGGGGGTGCTAATTTTTTTAAATAGTGCCCCGGCAAAGTTAGCGCCCCAAAGGGGGCGCAACTCAATTTTTCCCCATTAGTACCTTGCAGTGCATTTACTCATGCAACTGCTCATGGACTAGTGGGTAAACGCATAGCCTCTATGGTTCGGAAGCATGCCGATTAGGAAGGTCGCAGGTTCAATCCCCAGCATGCGCTGCAATAGCTGATCATCAGCCAGTGCAATGGTAGAGCCGCTATAATTGGCTTCAGCTCCCGAGGGTCAGGGAAGGTAAAGAAAGTCACCCGGAGTTCCTGCCCTTGATTGCTATCCAGTGACCCCTGCTGGAAAGATGTGTGTGAGTATGATTGGCTGTGACACATCCCAGTGGCCTGCTGAAACTCATGCCTTGGCCTACACAAAGAATGGTCACTTTGACAAGGTACTGGAGAGCTGCCAGCATCGTGCAACTGTGTGCCTTCATAAGGAGAAAAGGGAAAAAAATAAAACTGTCAGCTTCCAGTTATATAACACGTTGTGACTGCCAACCTCTTTGTATAGAAGTTCTCAGAGCAGATGAGGTAGTCCCTCGATATTCAAGGACCCGAGCCCATTCAGGGAACATTGTCCCTTTAAATTACAGCACATAAAAAGGTTTTTAACAATGAAGAGTTTTAAAATAACAAAGTTTGCCGCATACTCCAATCGACTGACTTCAGTGCCTTCTGAAGCACGCAGCTTTGGAGGATTTCAGGGTCCATTTTGATGACTGTCTTCATCTTGTGCCAAAATGGATACAGTGTGCTAAAATCAACCATAGCAGCACACCCTTTTGTTCACTCGTGATGACGCAATCTCTTCAGGCATGCGGGGGGGCTCAGCCTAGAAAGGACAGAATTCAGAGGGTTAGAGGAAGCGTTAGTGTGACGCATGATGTAATTCAACAGGCATTTTGTTCAAGAGTTTCTCACAATCAATCAAGTCCAGATTAAATCTTGACAGGCACCAATAAAAGAAAAAGAACTGAAAAGCTTAAACCCTTATTAGGAAGGCTGGGGGTGAAGTAGGTTAGTGTGAAAATCCAAACAGCAACAGCAAAGAACATTTTCCCTTTTTTTGTTTGCTGTAAGCTTTATTTTTGGTTATGATCAAACACCTGTGCAGCCCTGAGACTCAGGTTCCACCCAATTACATGCTGACATTCAGTGCACGCTGTAACTCTAGCTACCCACCTCTTGAGCCCCCATCAGCCAGTCAATCGGCCCTAATTGTAAGTTGCGTGCTTTGGAGAAGTGGCAGGTGGCGGCAGTCAGTCTGATGGGGATAAAGCTGTTGTAGAAACAGAGCACAGTGTCCAGGTACCCAGGTGGCCTCTGAATGCATGCTAGGCTTTTGTTCATTCTAGCACCAGGCAACATCTGTTTGAGAGGTGAAGGTTGCACGTTTTTTTTAATAAAAAGACAAAATGAGTAAATCTGTATTAAAATATACTTGAGAGGACATGAGTATGTTGCAAAAGAAAAGCCTAATTGCTTGATTGCATTTTCTAACTCTTTTTGAGTGGAGGAAGATACTCATAGTTACTTCAGAGTTTAACACCTCGATATGTACAATAATCAGTCTGTAAGTTTCAGTGAGCAGAATCCAAGAAATGGCGCAGTTCAGTTCTAATTTATCAGGGTAATTAATAATATTCGTCAAAGGGAAAGCGGAGCAGAGTTTCTTGTAATCCTTTTTCTATTGTATCATCTATGTACTGTAGTATATAACCCCTTTCTAACCCCTTGTATCTACAGAGATATTAGGGGCAAAAAGCAATGTAAACTTACATTGCCATAAGGGCCAGAAATTAGGTCACGACCTGAATATGGCAGGTCCTGGCCTTATGATGGGATTCCATGGGGCCTTGTAAGAGGCAGAGCCTCAAGGCCAGTGGTATTGGAGGGGGAGGGGAGGGGGGCAATGGGTGAGAGACCAGGGATAGGGGATTCCCAAAGTCAAGAGTTACCATATTCCCAACCGCCAGCATGAACTTGACCCCCAGAGATTTCAAGGAAATTAACTATTTTTTTTTATTCATTCATGGGATGCGGACATTGCTGGAAAGCCCAGCATTTATTGCCCATCCCTAATTGCCCTTGAGAAGGTGGTGGTGATCCACCTTCTTGAAACAACTGAGTGGCTTGCTAGGCCATTTCACAGGACAGTTAAGAGTCATCCACATTGCTGTGGGTCTGGAGTCACATATAGGCCAGACCAGGTAAGGACGGCAGATTTCCTTCCCTAAAGGACATCAGTGAACCAGATGGGTTTTTACGACAATCCAGTAGTTACATAGTCACCTGCTAGCTTTTTATTCCAGATTTATTTAATTAACTGAATTTGAATTCCTCGGCTGCCATTATTCCAAGCCTCTGGATTACTAGACCAGTAACATGACCACAGTGCTACTGTACCCCTAATAAAGTGAGGGGGCTATTAAAGTATATTACTGGGGTGGGGTTCAGTGGGGGCAGTAAAATTTGGCAGGGCCAGCAGCGGAAATCTCAGGCAAATGCATCCCGGCACTTAAGCCAGGATGCACCTCGGCCTTGCAGATTAAAATCCTCAGAACATGCTCATGAACATTACAAATTCACTAACCTTTTGATTTTAATCAGGATCTTAGAGAAATAAATGTGTAGCTTTATATAGTACTGGGCCATCAGTCTGAAACTAAATTCAAATCACCTAAAATGTTAAACTTATTTTGAGGTGGTGCATAAACGTCACTGCAACTGGGGGATTAAAGGTTGCACTTAACTACACAATGTATTGAAAGGAGGCAGTTAAAGATAATTTAAGCCAAACATTACCTTATCCAGACACAGGAAAGAAGCAGGTACCAGCATTACCAAGAGGGAAGAAAATGGTGTTTATGTTACCTGTAGAGTATAGTTTACTGCTGCCATCTAATGCAATGTGGTATCCTTCAGTGGTTTTCCATTAAAATGTCTTTACATTCAGTGCACATTGGTATGGCAAATTGGCTCTCCATTGGCAATGAGCAGGTTTAAGTTTCAGGTTACCACAACTCCTTTCTTCTGTTTCTGACAGGAAGACAGCAGTGGTGTAAATTAACTGATTTACTGATGAAAAGGCCCGATAACACCACAGAGAAGGTAAAAGTCTATTGAGCTCCATACAGAGATTTAATGATAGATGTGTCTCTTCCTATGGACAAGGGAAAATAATTCACCCTCTTCCCATAAGAATATTTAAAAGGCTGTCATCTGAAAAAAAAAGCATTGGTTTGTTCTGTGCTAATTATT
This sequence comes from Somniosus microcephalus, assembly GCF_052327205.1. Taxonomy (NCBI): domain Eukaryota; kingdom Metazoa; phylum Chordata; class Chondrichthyes; order Squaliformes; family Somniosidae; genus Somniosus; species Somniosus microcephalus. The sequence goes on along the minus strand of NC_140996.1, from coordinate 30,304,405 downwards.
ATGACACCCCAAAGAATGCTTTTGCAGAAATATTAGCGCGTTTAAAAAATGGTGAGCATGCTACAGTTACAATGCAATCTGATTAATGACCATGTCTATTCAGGCATCAGTTTTTAGTTAAATAACAGAGAGACTCTGTTCCCACTGATTCTTCTGAGGAAAGCATAGTGAATCTGGTCTCAAGTAGGAAGCAAATAACAAGAGAAGAGCCAGGTGGGGTTCGGAGACAGGCAAAGACTCAATACAAAGTCTCTGGGTGCAAAATTCGGAGTTTGGGGCGCTAACTTTTAACTTTTTAGGAAGTTAATGCCCGGCGAATTCCATTGAAAAATGTTGCAAAATTGGGCGTGTTCGCCCCAGGAGTGAAGCGGGCGGTAAATGAGGTGCCAATGGTCTCAGTGCAGCGCTACAGGGGTGCTATTGCCAGAACGCTACCCAATTTCAGCTGACTTGTGTTCAACAATCAGCCTTCAAGCCATAGACTCGAGCTTATTCCAGCTCTTAAAGGGGAGGTCATTTCAAGCCGCAGCTGCTCATTATCAGCATTGTTGTACTTGAGTGCGTCCTCTCAGCGACTGAGACAGCTTTGTGCCATGGCTGCTGCAAGGGAGAGGTAGAGGGCTACTCGATTCAGCGATGTGGAATTGGATGTGTTCGGCAGCTTGTCTGACAATGTCTCAGCAGAATTATGGTCGACAAAAAAGTTTCCCCAAGATGGCGCCTTTAAATAGCGCGTGCGGAGCTGACTCCCGACTGCAACTCGACAGCTGGTGCTGTCGTTGTTAGCGCCAGGCGGTAAGTGAGGGGGGTGCGGCCGAATTTTGCATCTGGGGCGCTAATGGGGCGCTGCGCACAGTGATGACGTCATCATCGGCAGGCACGGCCCAGCAGGGCGGTACCTACAGGAGCAGGGAGCTAACTCTTAGCGCCTCCTCAAAAACCCAGCCCAATTTAGTGCGGATCGCTAATATCGGCGCGCATCGGCAAAAACCCATTTGCACCCTGTTAGTGCCCCATGGAGGCACTAACTGCAGGCGTAAAGCAGCCAGATTTTGCACCATTTAATATATGTCAGATATCTGGGCACAGCTGTTACACTATGCATGGGATGATCCCTATCTGTGCTCCCTCCACCTTTCCCTGCAGACAGTAAATACACTGGCTGCAAACTTCATGTTACTGCTACAGCAGCATTTTTCTTATAATAATATCAAGACCATTGTGATTTTACAAGGGACATTACTCTGACTGAATTTACTACTAAGGGGAAGATTAGTATAAGGGTATGTACATTACAGGTAAATTAGTTATCCTGTCCGTATGGAATTACTGCAGTAGGTTTTAGATAAGTTAGCCTCAGGTCAAGGCACTGCTGCAAATACAGCAGTCTTTCATTTCGACAATCAGACTCCATGTGGATGTGCTCCACTGATGTTGAATGGGGATTCCCCATGAAGGTAGCCCGGCAGCAGAGCATCGCAATTAGTAAGGCCCCTGACTGTGTCTGCCAATTAATTGCTGCCAATGCACGTTTGAGCCTGTCTCTGATAAAATTCACTGGTTAGGGAATGGGCTGTCTCGGGATACCACGTCTGACATCAGCAGAGGAAAACCTCATGGGCCCAAAATTAAAGTCTCTGGGAGATTCCTAAACTACTTTGCAGACAAAGAAACTGAAGAACAGAGATGGCGCCTTTAAGTAAGTGTATAACAGTGGCTTTTGTATAAATTCTATCATTATGGGGCTAAGTGGTACTGAACTCCATATTTATACCAATATTCTGGAATACAGTTAATCCAAAATAAGATTTGGTTATGAATTGTAGCAGATCCGATTTACCTGTCTGCATCTCCAATATTAAACATGTTACTGTGTGCCTCTCCGATTTCCATCGCTCCACCATTGGCGGGCGTGCCTTCAGCTGCCTCGGCCCAAAGATCAGGAATTCCCTCCCTAAATCTCACCGCCTCGCTACCTCTTTCTCCCCTTTTAAGACACACAACAGACCTCTTTGACCAAGCTTTTGGTCACCTATCCTAATGTCTCCTTATATAGCTCTGCATTAAATTTTGTTTGATAACGCTCCTGTGAAGCGCCTTGGGACATTTTACTATGTTAAAGGCGCTACATAAATGCAAGTTGTTGTTGACGGTGTTTGTCAGTAAGAATTCTTAACCCTGACGGACCCTTTAAAACCAACTAAAACTGAATCACGAGGAATAATGGAGAGCGAGAAGGGACAATACTGAAATAAAGCCATAACAAATAAAAGCCTACATTGTGATGATTAACCGGCAAGTTTCATTACTGCAGTTTGAAAAAAAAATTCGATATGATGTAATTGGAACTGTTTTTTCAGCATTTAATTTCTTAACAAGAAAATACCCAAATCAGTAAAGTCTTCAACCTTTTATATATTTCAATACTTCAAGCAGATATAAGCAGTCAAGAAAGTTGAAAAGACTGCATTGAAAACATCGGTGCACTGTATAGTAACGTAGTTGAATGTGTTGCAATGGATGGGCATTGGGAGATCGCAGCTCAGTTACTCTGGAGACCTAAATGCATGCAGGAAAGAGCTTAGCCGCTGATTGATACAGACAGTCAATTAGTACTTCAAAGGGAACCTGGTTTCTTGTTTTTCCACACAGAAGATAGGATAAAGGATTCCAGTTTGATGTCTTGTAATCCCTGTTGCTTCTGTAGTCACTGAGACAGCATGATATCAGCAGGTTTCTGGGTAGTTGAAAGAACCCCGCATTGCTTCCTAATGGATAGGAAGCATTCAAACATTGATACTCTCCTTGGATTTGCAATACACTACTGCACTAGACTGTCTGCAGATCCCATCAGCACACACCCAGTGCATAGACCAGGACATCATTCAATTTTATCAAGAATGACTTTTGAGTCCAGCACCAAACTGAAAAAAAAGCTTGGTGGTTTTGAAAGTATTAGTTAGTAGCAACTGCCAGCATGTAAAATGATTTTCACATTGCTTTATTGTCAAATGAGTGAAATAGCTATTCAGATTTGCCCACCTCTTTTCCATTTTTGAAAAATCAGCCAACATGGACTGGAACTTGGTCTTATTTTGCAATTTTGTTTTCAATTTATAAAACATCTATCCATCTCTTTTAAAACACAACTGGAGTCGTGGTCTCAGCGGGACAGCATAATAATGGGAGCACAGTACAATGCTTATGCAACTTGGCTGCTACTTGGCTATCACCTGGCTGCACTTGGCCATTGCAGCCTGTAAAGCGAGGGTAGTATGCATCTAGCGTAAACTGTCACAAAGCACCAAAGGGCAGTCGTTTCAAGATATTAATCTGGCAGCTGCTACCTTTAGTGGAAAGCACAGGAAGTTAGTCTAAACCTGAGAATGTAATGTGTTTGTTTATGCTGGGAATGCTGTAAATTGTGAAATTCAGCCAATTCTAATTTACAATAACAAGTACTGAATCCATATGGAAAAGAATCCTAGTATAAAAGGACAGACTTGTGAGTCACAGACTGTTCTTTACTAATGTTTGTAGTAGCAAATATTATGTAGAAGAAGAACCCCTTGTGATTAATTATCACATTCAAACTGAAACCTCACATTTTTTGCCATTCAGATCAGTACAGCGAGTTTAATTGCGTTTCACAATTACTTCTGAATGCGCTGGGCTCCTCTGACGGGCAATAGCTGGCTTCTCAGCAAACAACTCCACTCCAGTTCAACATTGTTTCCAAGCTGGCAGCAATGTGGTAATTTAAATACACAGTTATGCAGCCAGGAACCATTAGTTATTGCGGCAGATATTTTTTTCTCAACTATCGCTGGCAGAGTAGAGGATGGAAAGTCTGGGCCAGTTTTGAACTCTTAAAAAAAAAATTCTGGCCTTCACGGATTTCAGTCGAAACATATGGCTGGAGGCCTAGCCTACTGAGAGCACAATGCCAATGTTTTTAGTGGCCAAGGCACTCTGATTTTCTTTTCTTTCTGTTATATTTCATAACCTTAATGTTATCCATCTGCCTCCTCCAATATAACTTTGAGACTCATAGGTTCAAACAACAATCTTGAGTCTTCAGACCCGTAGCATTCAACAAGGTCCAACTTAGATTCTCCTCTTCATTGTCTCATGTCTTTATCACTGTTGCTGTTCCTGCTGTTACTTTATCTTCTCAACGCCATGTTCTCCATTATCATATCTTTCCTCACTCTAACTGGCCCAGTGATCCCGTTTGGATACAATAGCAAAATACTGCGGGTGCTGGAAATCTGAAATAACAACAGAAAATGCTGGAAATACTCAGCAGGTCAGGCAGCATCTGTGGAGAGAGAATCTGTTGTATCCTTGTTCTCACCCCATCTTCAATTACTACAAGTGCAACACACACGAAGGACCACAGTTAATCAACTGTCCACAAGTTATGATCTGAAAAGAACACACTTCTATCAAGTGAAGTGAAATATTTTTTGCACATAGAGCATTCCATAACTTACCAGCATTTTTTGTTGCTACTAAATTATCAGGCATGCTTGACTTGCGCAAAGGAAAATCAGAGTTTGTGAGGACTCGCTATTTCCTCCATTGCCCCTCTTTATGCTACCAGAGAGTGCAGCTTGGGAAAATGCAAGCCTGCAATCATCATTTTACATAGGATTACATATGGCACAGAAACAGGCCATTCAGCCCAACCAGTCCATGCCGGTGTTTATGCTCCACTCGAGCCTCCTCCCATCTATCCTCATCTAACTCTACCAGCATAACCCTCTATTCCCTTCTCCCTCATATGCTTATCTAGCCTCTCTTTAAATGCATCTATACTATTCACTTCAGCCACTGTGGTAGCAAGTTCCACATTCTCACCACTCTCTGGGTAAAGAAGTTTCTTCTGAATTTCCTATTTGATTTCTTATATTGATGGCCTCTAGTTATGCTCTTCCCCACAAGTGGAAACGCTCTCTCTGTATCCACTCTATCAAAACCTTTCATAATTTTAAAGACCTCTATGAGGTCACCCCTCAGCCTTTTCTTTTCAAGAAAAAAGAGACCCAGCCTGTTCATCCTTTCCTGAGAATGCATACCCTCACATTTTTGGTATCATTCTTGTAAATCTTCTTTGCACTTGCCTTGATATCCTTTTTATAATATGGCGGCCAAGTGTGGTCTGACCAAGGTTCGATACAAGTTTAGCATAACTTCACTACTTTTAATTCTATCCCTCTAGAAATAAATCCTAGTACTTGGTTTGCTTTTTTTCTGTCCATTAATTTAATGGACAGAGAGTCATGGGCTATAGGCCTGTGATTTCCTGATTTGAGCTGCCTACGAGCTTCACCCATCACTGGCAGCACGGTGGCATAGTGGTCAGCACTGTTGCCTCACAGCGCCAGGGACCCGGGTTCGAATCTGGCCTCGGGTGACTGTCTGTGTGGAGTTTGCACGTTCTCCCCGTGTTTGCGTGGGTTTCCTCCGGGTGCTCCGGTTTCCTCCCACAGTCCAAAGATGTGCGGGTTAGGTTGATTGGCTATGATAAATTGACCCTTAGTGTTAGTGGGGTTACGGGGATAGGGGTGGGATATGTGTTGATGTAGGGGTTACGGGGATCGGGTGGGATATGTGTCGGTGCAGGCTCGATGGGCCGAAATGGCCTCTCTCTGCACTGTGGGGTTTCTGTGATTTCTGTGATTTCTGTGACAAAGCCTAGGTGGAAGATTTTAAGTCATGTAGCAGGCAGCTGAGGCATAAGTTCACACCAAACATTAAATCCAATCTAAAGAAGCAAGCTTCATTTATTGATAAGCATGGCCAACATCTACATCCCAGCCATCCATGGTTGATGCAGGCAAACAGTGTATGGGGGTCACTGTCTGAATGGCTGCGTTGGTGAAGAAGAATCAGTGAGGACCGGCGCCCCCCCAAAGCACTTCTCCTGGATGGAGAGTGGCAGGTTTAACTGAGGGTGAAGGACGGAGAGTGTCAGCATGAACTGCAACAGAGAAGAAGAGTACCAGCTTAAACGATGAGGATGGATGTGGGCAAAGGAGAAACATGGCAGGTTGAATTGAGGAGGGAGAGGGGTGCATGCTTGAAAGTGGATTGGGGTATAAAAGCATGCCACCATGAATTGGGACAGTGACGTAGATTTTCAATTTTCTGGTGGGGTTGCGCAGCGGTGTCCTCAACCATGCCTGCAGGGGGTAACCCTTGCCCTCCGACAGCCATCCTGTCACGCTCCTCCCAGGGTTGAATAGTGGGGCAATGATAGAATGTCTGAGAATTAAAGCATTGTGGCAGCTCCCCAGATACCTTGCACAGACCTGCATGGTGTTGCTCCTGCGATTGGCCACGAGCTGTACATTGATAAAGTGGTATCCTTTTCTGTTGACGAATGTTGCTGTCTCGTTACCCGATGGCCACGTGTGTACAGTCAATCATACCCTGTGCGTGAGGGAAGCCTGCCACTGCTCTCTCCTGTTGACTGCTGAGTTCAGTGCGGGAGGTGATGTACTGTTCGACTCTGGCAAATAGGGCATTGTTCACCTGTGTAAACCGATTCGATGTGACAACCAATCAAGTACAACTAGTTACACGCAGTAACAAGGCAGCAGGTACAAAGGATGGATAATACCCCAATCATTTGGACAGCAGGTAACCACGGTTCTCTAAGTTGTCTGATCATTTGTTGTGCTGCTCCTGCTCTGCCCATCCCTGTCAGGCAGTACTTTATGCACCCACAACTCCATGAGGCACCCATATGACCATGACATGATCCATCCTCCGATAATCAGTGGTGCTGTAGCCTCTATTGCCCATATATGTAGATGCTTCCATTTTGTTTCACCCCAATTCTTTTCAGCAGTCTTCAACAGACACAATTTTAGGCCAACTCCAGTTAGTCAGTTTTTTTTCCTTTTTTTTAATTCATTGATGGGATGTGGGCGTCGCTGGCTAGGCCTGCATTTAGTGCCCATCCCTAATTGCCCTTGAGAAGATGGTGGTGAGCCGCCTTCTTGAACCGCTGCAGTCCATATGGTGTAGGTACACCCACAATGCTGTTAGGAAGGGAGTTCCAGGATTTTGGCCCAGCGACAGTGAAGGAACGGCGATACAGGTCCAAGTCAGGATGGTGTGTGGCTTGGAGGGGAACTTGTAGGTGGTGATGTTCCCACGTGTCTGCTGCCCTTGTCCCTCTAAGTGGTAGAGATCGCGGGTTTGGAAGGTGCTGTTGAAGGAGCTTTGGCGAGTTGCTGCCGTGCATCTTGTAGATGGTACACACTGCAGCCACAGTGCGCCGGTGGTGGAGGGAGTGAATGTTGAAGGTGGTGGATGGAGTGCCAATCAAGCGGGCTGCTTTATCCTGAATGGTGTCGAGCTTCCTGAGTGTTGTTGGAGCTGCACTCATCCAGGCAAGTGGAGAGTATTCCATCACACTCCTGACTTGTGCCTTGTAGATGGTGGAAAGGCTTTGGGGAGTCAGGAGGTGAGACACTCGCTCTTGTAGCCACAGTATTTATATGGCTGGTCCAGTTCAGTTTCTGATCAATGGTAACCCCCAGGATGTTGATAGTGGGGGATTCAGCGATGGTAATGCCATTGAATGTCAAGGGGAGATGTTTAGAGTCTCGCTTGTTGGAGATGGTCATTGCCTGGCACTTGTGTGGTGCGAATGTTACTTGCCACTTGTCAGCCCAAGTCTGAATGTTGTCCAGGTTTTGCTGCATATGGACACGGACTGCGTCAGTATCTGACGAGTCGCGAATGGTGCTGAACAGTGTGCAATCATCAGCGAACATCCCCACTTCTGACCTTATCACAGAAATCACAGAAACCCCACAGTGCAGATAGAGGCCATTTCGGCCCATCGAGCCTGCACCGACACATATCCCACCCGATCCTCGTAACCCCTACACCAACACATATCCCACCCTATCCCCGTAACCTCACTTATTTAATCCCCCTAACACTAAGGGTCAATTTATCATAGCTAATCAACCTAACCCGCACATCTTTGGACTGTGGGAGGAAACCGGAGCAACCGGAGGAAACCCACGCAAACACGGGGAGAATGTGCAAACTCCACACAGTCACCCGAGGCCGGATTCGAACCCGGGTCCCTGGCGCTGTGAGGCAACAGTGCTAACCACTATGCCACCATGCTGCCCTTATGATGGAGGGAAGGTCATTGATGAAACAGCTGAAGATGGTTGGGCCTAGGACACTGCCCTGAGGAACTCCTGCAGTGATGTCATGTGATTGAAATGAATGACCTCCAACAACCACAGTCAACTTCCTTTGTGCTAGGTATGATTCCAACCAATGGAGAGTTTTCCCCTTGATTCCCATTGACTTCAGCTTTGCTAGGGCTCCTTGATGCCACACTCGATCAAATGCTGCCTTGATGTCAAGGGCAGTCACTCTTACCTCACCTCTTGAGTTCAGCTCTTTTGTCCATGTTTGGACCAAGGCTGTAATGAGGTCAGGAGCTGGGTGGCCCTGGTGGAACCCAATCTGGGCGTCAGTTAGCAGGTTATTGCTGAGTAAGTGCCGCTTGATAGCACTGTCGACAACACCTTCCATCACTTTGCTGATGATTGAGAGTAGACTGATGGGACGGTAATTGGCCGGGTCGGATTTGTCCAGCTTTTTGTAGACAGGACATACTTGGGCAATTTTCCACATTGCCGGGTTGTAAGGGGTTTTTGATCGCAAAGGTTTCTCTCTCTTGCACAGTAAAACCTTGAGTGGTTCGACCCACTCGCCCCTTAGGTTCTATACAGTGGACTTTGAGGCAGGAACGACAATGCAGAGAATACACTATAGACCAAGTTTAATGAAAACGAAATGGAATTTTATTGCATAAAGGAACAAATTGAATGTAAGCCAAATAAGGTACATGGGAGGGAAAACCAAATCATAATACAGGACTAACCAACATATATACAGGCATGATATACTTTACAAAAGTCATCTCGAAATGGGGAAACACACGGAACATCGAGGGATAACAACTCATAATTAATTATACCCAAAATGCCCACCCCCTAAGCCTAGCTAGATCAGATTATGAGGGGCCAGAAACATGCTCACCAATCCAATGAGAAAGTATAAGATTTTGAAAGGTCTGCGTTTTGATCCTCTCAGGTGTCCTGTCTCCACGTGGTCAACACTGCGGGCTGCGACTCTCTTCTTCCTTGAGGTGAAGGTCACAGACAGGCTGGATGCTGGCAGGCCTGGACGGCGGCATGGACGGAGACCACCTATTTGATCATGGTCAAATAGGTTTCTTCACAGAGCCCAGCTGGTTTACCATTTTCAGATAGGTTTCTTCTGAAGAGCTGCTGTCCTTCGTCTCGTCAACAGCCCGGGGTTTGTCGATGATCTCCCGATGGTTACCCCGGGGCGGGACGCAGACTCGAATCACCTTCTTGGCTGGTCTCCAGATCGACGTTCCTCCATGGCTCTCGAAAAAAACAAGCTAGCTCAAAAAGCTACCAGCTACAAGCTCCAGGCTGCAAGCTGAAAAAGCTACCGATGGCTACCCCGGGACTCCAGTTATACTTTTCCGTGGAGGCCCTTATCTCCCACCAAATCAAGGTTAGTCTTTGTTTAACTTTTGGCGGGCTTGTAGCACAGCGGGGTAGTCTTTGTTTTTAAAGTATCTTCGAATGGCCGGTAACGGCCATCTCTGGTCTGGAACGACCCTGTATTGTCTTTAATGTCTTTCTGATGTCTTAAACGGTGCTTGATGTTCCCCCTATGAATATGAAACTGTTTCCCTTTGTCTGGGTAAACATTTTGATGGCCTTTATCTACAGGCCGTTCTGATCGGATCTGCATCCAATCTATATGTATGGGGCTCTGTCTGGTTTCGTTTTCCTTGAAACTGTCTTCCAGAACCTACTGTGGGCTGAATCCACAAAAGCTGTCTGGAGACTGCAGGAACCATTTTAAAGTGTCCCAAAAGCTGGTCACGGAATCTGGTGGCCATTTTGTGTGCCCCTTTTTCTGGGCTTCTTTTAAAACAGTCTTTAAAAGTTAAGGCCTTTTCTGCCAATAGACCCTTATAGGACAATGTTTAATTTTGCGACTCTTACAGGGTAGATGCCAGTGTTGTAGCTATACTGGAACAGCTTGGCTAGGGGCGCAGCTAGTTCTTGAGCACAAGTCTTCAGTACTATTGCCGGAATGTTGTCAGGGCCCATAGCCTTTGCAGTATCCAGTGTCTTCAGCCATTTCTTGACATCACGTGGTGTGAATTGAATGGGCTGAAGACTGGCATCTGTGATGCTGGGGACCTCAGGAGGAGGCCGAGATGGATCATCCACTCGGTACTTCTGGCTGAAGATAGTTGCAAATGCTTCAGCCTTGTCTTTTGCACTCACGTGCTGGGCTCCACCATCATTGAGGATGGGGATTTTTTTGGAGCCTCCTCCTCCTGTTAACTGTTTAATTGTCCACCACCACTCACAACTGGATGCGGCAGGACTGCAGAGCTTTGATTTGATCCGATGGTTGTGAGATCGCTTAGCTCTGTCTATCGCATGTTGCTTCCGTTGTTTGGCATGCAAGTAGTCCTGTGTTGTAGCCTCACCAGGTTGGCACCTCATTTTTCGGTATGCCTGGTGCTGTTCCCAGCATGCTCTCCTGCACTCTTCATTAAACCAGGGTTGATCTCCCGGCTTGATGGTAATGGTAGAGTGAGGGATATGCCGGGCCATGAGGTTACAGATTGTGGTTGAATACAATTCTGCTGCTGCTGATGGCCCACAGCGCCTCATGGATGCCCAGTTTTGAGTTGCCAGATCTGTTCGAAATCTGTCCCATTTAGCATGGTGGTAGTGCCACACAACATGGTGGAGGGTATCCTCAACATGAAGACGGGACTTCGTCTCCACAAGGACTGTGCGGTGGTCACTTCCACCAATGCTGTCATGGACAGATGCATCTGCAACAGGTAGATTGGTGAGGACGAGATCAAGTAGGTTTTTCCCTCTTGTTGGTTCCCTCACCACCTGTCGCAGACCCAGTTTATGATTATACCTGCTTTAGGCAGCTGTGAACAGCAGCCCAGTGACCCCTGTTGCAGACTGGAAGGAGCTGGAAGCTTGAACGTTCAGACCCACCAGAGGTTGCAGCACTGTGGTATACAGTCAGGAGCCTGGAAGTCCTCAACATTGACTCCTGACCCTGTGAAGTCTCATGGAATCAGGTCAAATATGGGCAAGGTAACCTCCTGCTGATTGTCACCTAACGCCCTCAGCTGATGGATCAGTACTTCTTCATGTTGAACACCACTTGGAAGAAGAACTGAGGGTAGCAAGGGCACAGAATGTACTCTGGCTGGGGGACTTCAATGCCCATCACCAAGAGTGGCTCGGTAGCACCACTACTGACTGAGCTGGCCGAGTCCTGAAGGACATTGCTGCCAAACTGGGCCTGCAGCAGGTGGCGAGAGAACCAACACGAGACAAAAACTTACTTGACCTCGTCCTCACCAATCTACCTGTCGCTGATGCATCTGTCCATGAAAGTATTGGTAGGAGTGACCACTGCAAAGTCCTTGTGGAGACAAAGTCTCGTCTTCATGCTGAGGATACCCTCCATTGTGTTGTGCGGCACTACCACCGTGCTAAATGGGATAGATTCAAAACTTATCTATCAACTCAAAACTGGGCATCCATGAGGTGCTGTGGGCCATCAGCAGCAGCAGAATTGTACTCCACTACAATCTACAACCTATGGCCTGGCATATTCCTCACTCTACCATTACCATCAAGCCAGGTGACCAACCCTGGTTCAATGAGGAACATAGAAGAGCATGCCAGGAGCAGCACCAGGCATACCTAAATATGAGGTGCCAACCTGGTGAAGCTACAACACAGGACTACATGCAGCAACAACAACAACAACAACAACTTGTATTTATATAGCGCTTTTAATGTAGTAAAACGTCGCAAGGCGCTTCACAGGAGTATTATAAGACAATACATTTGACACCAAGTAACATAAGGAGAAATTAGGGCAGATGACTAAAAGCTTGGTCAAAGAGGTAGGTTTTAAGGAAAAAGAGAGGTAGAGAGGTAGAGTGCTTTGGAATAGTCAAGTTTAGAGGTATGCTAAGCTGTGAAAGCAGCATGCTATAGACAGAGTTAACTGATCCCACAACCAACGGATCAAATCAAAGCTCTGCAGTCCTGCCACATCCGGTTGTGAATGATGGTGGACATATAAACAACTAACGGGAGGAAGAGGCTCCATGAACATCCCCATCCTCAATGATGGCAGAGCCCAGCACGTCAGTGCAAAAGACAAGGCTGAAGCATTTGCAACAAACCTTCAGCCAGAAGTGCCGAGTGGATGATCCATCTTGGCCACCTTCTGAGGTCCCCACCACCACAGAAGCCAGTCTTCAGCCAATTTGATTCACTCCATGTAATATCAAGAAACGGCTGAGCGCACTGGACACAGCAAAGGCTATGGGCCCTGACACCATCCCAGATGTAGTGCTGAAGACTTGTGCTGCAGAACTAGTCGTGCATCTTGCCAAGCTGTTCCAGTACAACTACAACACTGGCATCTACCTGACAAAGTGGAAAATTGCCCAGGTATGTCCTGTCCATAAAAAGCAGGACAAATTCAATCCGGCCAATTACCGCCTTGCAATCATCAGCAAAGTGATGGGAGGGGTGATTGACAGTATTATTAAACAGCACATACTCACCAATAACCTGCTCACTAATGCTCAGTTTGGGTTCCATCAGGACCACATGGCTCCAGACTGCATTATTGCTTTGGTTCAAGCATGGACAAAAGAGCTGAATTCCAGAGGTGAGGTGAGAGTGACTGCCCTGGACATCAAGGCAGCATTTGACCAAGTGCGGCATCAAGGCGCCCTAGTAAAATTGAAGTCAAGGGGAATCAGAGGGAAAACTCTTCACTGGCTGGAGTCATACCTAGCACAAAGGAAGATGGTTGTGTTTGTTGGAGACCAATCTCCAACAAGAGAAAGTCCAACCATCTCCCCTTGACATTCAATGGCATTACCATCGTTGAATTTCCTATCATCAATATCCTGGAGGTCACCATTGACCAGAAACTTAACTGGACCAGCCACATAACTACCGTGGCTACAAGAGCAGGTCAGAGGCTGGGTATTCTGCAGCGAGTGACTCACCTCCTGACTCACCAAAGCCTTTCCACCATCTACAAGGCACAAGTCAGGAGTGTGATGGAATACGCTCCACTTGTCTGGATGAGTGCAGCTCCAACAACACTCAAGCAGCTCGACACCATCCAGGACAAAGCAGCCCGCTTGATTGGCACCCCATTCACTACCTTAAACATTCACTTCCTCCACCACTGGCAGTGTACCATCTACAAGATGCACTGCAGCAACTTGCCAAGGCTTCTTCGACAGCACCTCCCAAACCTGCGACCTCTACCACCTAGAAGGAAAACACAGCAGGCACATGGGAACACCACCCCCTCCAAGTTCCCCTCCAAGTCACACACCATCCTGACTTGTAAATATATTGACATTTCTTCATTATCGCTGGGTCAAAATCCTGGAACTTGTTCCCTAACAGCACTGTGGGAGTACCTTCACCACACGGACTGCAGCGGTTCAAGAAGGCAGCTCACCACCACCTTCTCAAGGGCAATAAATGCTGGTCTTGCCAGCGATGTCCACATCCCATGAATGAATAAAAAAAACTCTCAGACACCAATCCCCCTTTTATACTATTCAGAAACTCCCAGACACCAATGGGCGGAGCATTTGCAAATTTAAGTTAGAATGCAGCTGGGGGTGGGGAGGGGGAGCAGGTTGATATTATCAGAATGCGACTTTGACCTTTTGATTAGGACCCTGCTTGACTGGGTTGGGCACCTGACACTCAGCCACAAACTGGTAGTTAAAATGGTGGGGCGGGAATTGGGGGTGGGGTCATCAGGAACGGTGTGGTAAAGGGAGCAGTCCTCCCACCCACCCCAATCCTGCCAGGAGTGGGTTTAAAATTGGCCCTTCTGAAATGTTTTATTCCCCTCTAACACCACTAACCTTGTTGAGTGCGTTAAAAAAAATCACCCAATTGTAAATAATTAAGAAAGTAAGATCAAAAGAGTTATCTATGAAGTCAAGAGCATCCAGCAATACTGCTATAACGTTCCTGGCATTTAATATTATGCAGCTCCTCAATATTACCAAGCTCTACCAGCCTATCCTTATGGGATTGCCATAACGCTGTTTCTTTAGCAGTCTGAATTTACTGGGCGTATTCCTCTTAAGGTTACTGATTTGGAAGCTTTTCCATTTGTTTCCTTCATAGAAACTGAGAGTCTTTGAACAACATTTTATTCCACTTTACAGGGAAAGCTTAGTCATTTTCCTTGCTTCCTTCACGAAAGTCACTTCACATGACTCATCACTCCAAAGATTGAATATGACTGCAGCAGAATTGTTTGTATTTGAATAATTCAACAAATTGTTTTCCATTCTTTAAAATAACCAAGGACAAAGGTATTATTATTAACATCAGAACTTTCAATCGATGCCTGCTCCCCTGAGAACGCACTGAGATGATTTAAACGTGAAAACATAATGCAGACTCCTGGGCCTGAGCAATGATTCTGGTGTGCAACCTCGAAATCTTCACTTTGCTTCAAGTCATCAGTTGAGGAAAAGGACCTCAATATACTTTTATAATATAGATTTATTTTTTCTGATTATTAGTTTTTAAAATACTTCCAGATACCTGATACAACCCAAAGAAACTTCTCATAACAGGAAACTGTCAGCTATTGCAAACATGGCAGTAGTACAAGAAATAATTACACATTGAAGCTTAATGCCCAGTTCAACAATAGGGCAAAAAGCATCCAATCAGAATGAGTAAAATTTATGAGGCTATGTGGGACAACTTGCAGTGACAGAGGCTGTTCCCTTCTGAACTTCACCACAAGCAGTGAGTAGGCTGCTCGTATACATTGACATATACTGTATCTATTCCACACCACACCACATTGTGTCAGCCATGGCTCAGTTGGTAGCACTCTTGCCTCTGAGTCACAAGGTTGTGGGTTCAAGTCCCACTCCAGAGACTTAAGCACAAAAATCTAGACACAGTGAGGGAGTGCTGCACCGTGAGAGGTGCCGACTTTCGGATGAGACGTTAAACTGAGGCCCTGTCTGCTTTCTAAGCTGGATGTGAAAGATCCCACGGCACGATTTCAAAGAAGACCAGGAGAGTTATGATTGGTGTCCTGACCAATATTTATCCCTCAATCAACATCACTGAAACAGATTATCTGGTCATTATCACATTGTTGTTTGTGGGAGCTTGCTGTGCACAAATTGGCTGCCGTGTTTCCTACATTACAACAGTGACTATATAAATGCAAGTCTTCCTTTTTTTTCTTTTTGAAATAAAATTGTATTTGGAAATATGGCCTGCTAATGTTTTTATCCATCTGTAATTTTGTCAATTTAAGTTGAGGTCATTTAGTATTTTACAGAAACTTAAGAGATTAATTTGTTAAGGTTCTTGAAAAATAATTTGGGGAGATATATGGATAGCATCTGGAACATGTTTAACAGATGCAGTAGCATATTAATTTTAGTCACATTAACCCAACCCATAAGAGACAAAGGTAGTAAAGGCCGGTTATCCGGTCTGTTATAAGTTTTATGTTACACTACATCCATCCCAGTGAAAAATGGTTTATTTAGATTCAGTTGCAGTATATGTGATAAATGGACTGCACTACAAATAGTACAACTTGTTTTAAATTGTTGAAAATCATGAGCTGAGTGTAACATGTCTTATCGAAATGGGTACATGTTTAAAGAGAATTTAACTATGGCATGCATTACTGCATGAGGTTGAACTGGAATTTTCAGAATAGGGGAAAAGGTTTTCCCTTCGGAGCGGGGCAGTATAATTACTGCATGTGCTCTGTTGAATGTAAAATTCAGGGATGGGTGAGCATTAGTCTTAGCTGGAAAGTAATTACCTCACTCTTCAGAGACATTCCTCAACCTATCCTTTCCATGACGTTATTTTGCACATTGCTTGACTGCAAATTGTTTTGTCATTCTGAACTAATTATATAATGGACACCTACCCATTGTATGGCTAGACGTGGACTGCAAGTTGGAGAGCGCATACTTTGTAATCTGTTTCAAAGCACTAACACATCGAAGAGTTGAGATGATCCCATAAACTGTGAGAATAAAGCCATAACAATTTATAGACAACTGTTTGGGAAGTTGACTTTCCCACCCCAAAATATTCAGCTGCCTTTGCCTGGCCAAAGCATCTTGATCCACCTCATAGGCACTTCTTTAGGGATTCTGCAAGCTTTTTTTCAGATGGAGGATGAGGAAGGAATGTACCAGCAGCAGAAGAAGGGGGCCGCACATCAGTCAGAACCAGAGGCACAACATGTGGACTGAGCAGCAAACCCTCATGACTTGAGGCAATGATTAATCCAAACCTACTTCACCTCAAAGGACATTGGCCCTGTAGAATAAGTCCTGGATCAGATCTCCCCAGCCAGACACACCAAGACAATCTATGCTGAACCTCTCTTATCCCTCAACTCTCAGCCACCAGCACTGAACAGCTAGGGATCTACAACAGCATAAACAACAGTGTCCTTCTAAGGAAACATAAGCACTAATATCCCTTGCAACCATGTCATGTTTCTTGTGTTTCTTGCATGGTATAGTCTAATTTCTCTTTCCCTGGCACTTACCTTAGTGACACCAGATGCTGAGTGACTCCTGATACTTAATCTAGTGCTGCCTTAGTGAGAGATGGAAGTGAAGTGGCTGGCTGCTAGATGTCCCTGAGGGATACTTGAGATAAGAATGGCTCTTTAGTTCTTTTCTCAGTCATCAGTAATGTGCAGGGTAAGCTCCTGAAGATGCACCGATGTCTGGAAATTTGGGGGATTCAAACACTTTCTTCTGCTGCACCTTCCATGGCCTACAATGAAAAGTCACTAATTGACTGTTTTGTGAGGCTGAAAAGAACTGGACAATTGTGCTTGTTGAACCAGGAATGCTGGAACAGATAACAAGCAAAAGCCTAGTGAGGGAGTCTCTACTGAACCTACAGGCAGTATATTGCAGATCACTACAAACAAATAAGTAGAGGACCCACATGTCTTGGCAAGCTTCTTTGACATTTTCTTTGTCATCTAGAAGGCTGTCCTCTTAACTTCAGAGATTACATTCACCTGCCTCCCAGAGTCTCCACTTCTTCCCACGAAGCCATCGCTGCTTTTTGCTAAGGAGGTTTCCCCTCATACCTAAAGATGGCTCCCTCCTTGCTTGCACCTCCTTCACCGTGATTTCTAAGATTCTTTTAGCAATGCAGCATTCCTGCCTACACCTTTGGAATTGTCAGATTTTGTAATCATTTTTCAATGCATTCACCAAAGCTGCTCTTCAAATCACCCTTTATGTGTCCCACAGGAATTACAAGTGCAGCCTTAAGGTGCTGCACCTGTATTTTGAAGAACATAGTTTGCACAAGATAATGTCATATACCTTGAGTGTGATGTTCAATGCCCTCTGAACTCCAACCCTTATTGCTGGCTTCAACATAGTGTGTTATTCTGTATAATATACACAAATTTAACGTGACATTTGTTTTGAGCTTTCCTTTTTTGTTTGCATGCTGACAGAGGTCCTATGGTTGACAACTGTAGATGGAAGGCTCCCGTGTGTGAATCACATGATTCATCAATTTGTGCTACTTTCTCATTTAACCAGCAATTGCAACAGAAATTGTTTCACTGCATGTCGCTGGGGAGTATCGTAGCTTGTAATATTCCGTAAGTAATTCAGGAAGTTCAGATACTACTGTAAGACTCAAGCTTGGCTTCCTTGATGGCTTTGAAATGTGAGTCGATACCCAGCGTTGTGGGCTACGAAGCCATGCAGACCGTAAAGTCCCAGGTTTGATCCCCAGTCTGCCTGTGTTAGCTGATCTCAGCCAGCACAGTAGCTTGGAGACTACAAAAAAAAATAACCAGAGTGCTGTCCAGTGACTCCTGCAGGAAAGTGTGCGTGTGTGGGCATCGGATAAGGGCTGGACTAGACTTGGCTGTAATATCATCCATAATCAAATAGCTTCACAGTCTAGGCTCACACATGGTGAATGGTCATTTGGGAGAGGAATTTGGAGGATTGTGACACAAATGGAATCTTACCCCAGGAGGAATCAAATCCTCCAGGAAATGAGAGAGAACTTGGGAGAGAAATACACTTGCTTAAATGTCACTTAAAGCCAGAGCTGAGATTACAACAGTAAAGTCACTTCACAGTGTATAGCCTCGAAGTCACTGTAGATGAATGGTTTACATGCCCTTATGCTATTCCTCTGTCTGCTTTTTTAATGGAGAGGTTCACCCGTCATAAGCCTCCATTAAAATAATGAACAGAGGAATATTATACTAGTGCATTACGCATTCATCTGCTAATATCAGCAATGGCAATTTATAAGTTAAATGTTTCTTTTAGCCTGTGATCTTCACAAAGTGGTTTTATTCAATTTTGGGTCTGTTTTTCTGCTTTCAATAGCTCTCAGTGCCAACACTAACAGTCAATGTGCTCAGTGATGCTGAAGTGTGAAATGTCCAGTGAAAGATTGATTAAATAATATGACCAGTACACATCACAGCACAGCCCAGCAGTATGCTAAAAGCAACAATGAGTTGTTTTCTAAACCATGTGATGCAGTAGTTATCACCAATGTTACATTAATCTCTCACAAGGCTGTACTTGCATCAAACCAAGATCGTCTGCACTTAATGTGGTCTCCTTGGTTTACATTTACCTGAGCCCTTAATTCGGGGCATGCAGCTGGCAGTGTTATGTTTCCTTGATGAAAACCAGTGGCAAAAAGCAGTTTTCTGCAAGGCAAAAGCGAATGCCCTATTTCACAAAAAAGCATAAATCAGCAACCCAAAGGAGAAGTTTTGACTCCATTCTCTGATGAGAGTAAATGATTGTGAACTGGGAGGAGGATTCAGTTTTAGCTGGAAATTTGCTGGAAATGCTAATTTGCTTCTCAAGCCATAAGCAGGACTACGGTCTTTAGAACATTTCTGCTGCATTCAGAGACACTATCTATAGAGCCCAGTACTTGTCACTTTGCAACTCCTTTGGGTAATATGTAAGTGCCATTATTTCCCTTGACTGCAGTCATTGTTTCTGGAATATAACACTGGCCACTGTGGCACATTTAAAGATCTTAACTGTGGCTGGCAGCATTAAATAATTTTGATGTAGGACAGAACAGAAGTGTGAAATTTCTCACCAGATTAACATTCAAGTTATCAGACATAATCCCTTCTCAAACAACAGGTTTATTGATTATTGGATCCCCAGCAGTGCTCTTGCCAACGTCTGTCTTTCCACAAAGGAAGAAAAAATACTAACCTGGAAATTTGCCATCTTTGCTTTAAGAGTTTTCAGTCAGCAAGTTGTCTAGGCAACCAAGGTCCTTCTTGCTGTCCGGTAGAAGGCAGATTACTTTGGTTCAATTGCAAATGTGCAGCTGAAAGAAGGAAGAGGAAGACATGAAATAAAACATACTGTTCCTTTATTTGTATGTTTTCAATTGACCTATATTGGAACAGAACAGGCCTGAAATGCTCTGTCCTTCAGTGCCAATTCAAACCTTTAATGATTCTATTTCAATAGGCCTATCATTTTATGCAAATACTGATGGCCAAATCTGATATCTTCATTCACTTGTGATATTTTTGACATAGTTTTGGCATTTACACACAAGTACAGTATATCTGTTGCAGTAAGCACTGAATCCTCACAACAGCCGAGTTATTTAAAATGTGTTTTTTAAGTCTCAGTGGGATTTACAATCTTATTGGTTTATCTGTTCAAACTCATGCTCAATACACAAGTGAATCTTTTCCCCTCTCCCAATGAGAAATGACAGCTATTCACAGGGAGGGGGGAAGTATGTGGGTCAATTACTTGGGCAATATGTGGCATCTGGCTAGTTTCAAATCTCCTCAAACCCTAAGCAATTTGGTCATCCTTCTTTACAAGATGCATGACCTGACAGACCCCAGCAACTGTTTGACCTCCTCTTTCCACCCAGAGAAGGAAATATGTTTGTGGATGGTAAGAGGGTGATTGGGTTCTCAACACTGTACTTCATCATACTTTATCTACCTTGAAAGAGCAGCAGTTGTTAGAACTCATCAAATGCAATGGTGACTACATATTTCCACAATAATATAAAGGGTACGTTCAACAGATATTAGATTCAATGGAATCGAGATCAAGACTGTGCTTTTCTGCCTCAGCATTCTTGATATATTCATAGAATCATAGAATGATACAGCACAGAAGGAGGCCATTCGGCCTATCGTGCCTGTGCCGGCTCTTTGAAAGAGCTGTCAATTAGTCCCACTCCCCTGCTTTTTCCTGCAAATTTTTCCCCTTCAAATGTTTATCCAATTCCCTTTTGAAAGTTACTATTGAATCTGCTTCCACTGCCCTTTCATGCAGTGCATTCCAGATCATCACAACTCGCTGCATAAAAATGTTTCTCCTCATGTCGCCTCTGGTTCTTTTGCCATTCATTAAAAACAGTAGGGTGGACTTAAAGGGGTAGACTTTCCAAGTGCGCGTCAGTAGCATAAAAGTGACAATGTAAACCTGCAGCAGTGTGAGACTTCCTCAACGAGGCCATCTCAAACAACTTAGGCTTGATGCCGTATGGAGTATAACTCTGGTATATCTGTCACCTTAATTCCAGAGCCTTTTTTTTCTCTGTGCATCTCTACAAAAACTTTCAGCAGCTGCTGGTGTGACATTCTAATTTAAACTTTTTAGATCATTAAGCTTTGTAGTTAATTGGTACATGCATATTTTTACATTTTAACTTTAATACACTAAACTGACTTTCACTTAGACAACTGTGGACTAGAGCTTTACCTCATGCGAAAACAATTCTGGATAGTAAAACTTGATTATGCACACACCTTCCTCTCCGTTATTGAATAAATTACCAACTTTAATTAAAATTACGGGATGAAATATCATGAAGGTGTGTATCTGAATTCTTGATATGTGTGCCTGGTGTGCAAGGCTCTGCGTCGGGATGTTATGGAGGCAAATAGAACCCTTAATATATTCATTCTTGGGATGCAGGCATCACTGGCAAGGCCAGCATTTATTGCCCATTCCTAGTTGCCCTGAGAAGGTGGTGGTGGGCCTCATTCTTGAACTGCAGCAGTCCGTGTGGTGAAGACACACCCACAATGCTGCTCGTTAATGGTTTTTCTTGCAGCGGTTTGATACAACTGAGTCGGCGATTTCAGAGGGCGGTTAAAAGCCAGCCACAGTAGTGTGGGACTGGAGTCATATATAGCCCAGACCGGGTAGGGACAGATTTCCTTTCCTAAAAGACTTCAGTGAACCAGTTGGATTTGTATGACAATCCAACAACTTCATGATCACTATACTGATGCCAGCTTTTTATATCCAGATTTTTTGTAAAATTGTAGTCAAATTCTCAAACTGCCATGGTGGAATTTGAACTAATTTTCTCTGCTTATTAGTAGCACAGCCTCCAAAGCTTCTTCATTGAATGAAGCAGTTCTCACTCATTCCCTTCCTTCAGCCATTTTATTACTCTTTAATGAGCAGGTCAGCTTTCAGGGCACCAACAGCCCTTTAAGAGCTGCTGGTGCTGAATAACCCATTCCCTGCCCTCCTGCACCTTCCCAAGTGCATCATGCACTGACGATTTTTGAAGTGAACTGACAGCGTTTTATAGTGAGAAAACAGGTCATTGTACTACAGGTGTGTGGAACACCCAAGCAGTAGAGATCCTGTGGTTACTGCACCAGCCAGCACTTAATCAGCCCCTTATCATAGATTGTGGCGTGATTGCCTCTGATTTTCTGATTATAGCTTGTTGTCCTTGAGTCATGCACACAGTGTTATCTCTAATAGCGATAATAAAATTAAATGACCGTGGTATAAAACAAAAACAACTCGCAAAACTGAATAAAAAGTGCTTATTGATTTCACGGTTACCCTGCAGATAATAAACAGAACTGATGCGTTAATGCTAAAGATCCCCTCCTACGAAAGTGACCCTGGTAAAGTCTTGACTGGCGATGGCTGTGGAATCACCCATTGCGAGGCAGATTCTACAGTAAAACTGTGTAAGCAGTTGCAGTTTTCACTTCTGGTCGTGGGCCTGTGCGGATAGTGGGGACGGTCCCCATCGTTCAGCAAGAAGGAAGTGCTTATGGTTGAGCTTCGCACTGAGCGTGACTGGAGTCAGACAAAATAGCGGTCAGAACTATGTGGGCAGCTCTGCCTCTGCAGTTCCTGATATGGAGAAGAAAAAAAAAATCTCTTAAAGTTGGAGCACTTCTCTGGAGGCAGCGATGCTCTCTCATTTAGTTTGCTTGTAGCGCTGATTCCAAAGTTGCCATTGCTTGGAGTGGTAGCACTGTAAAGTGAATGCAGCTTTAGGCATGACTTTCAAAGGTGGCACTGTATATCTTAATTACATAAGTAAAACAAGCAGAGCACATTCCTCAATCTTGATTGCTGTTCACCAACCCCTGCTACAAGTATGCATCAGTGGATAGGATGCAAGGATAGGATATGGTTCAGTTGTGATGATGTTGTGGTGGAATAGCCTGCCATCATTAACTGTCAGGCTCACATAACCATGAAACATGGCACCCAGACGAGATACCCAAGGGTGACTACCACCCATACAGCCAAGGCCAGGCAAGGAGTCAGCATCTTCAGGAGAGCAGGACAAACAGAAAAGGACGGAAGTAAAATAAACGTTCACTTTACTATTTTTCATTCTTGGGATGTGGGCATCGCTGGCAACAACAACAACTTGTATTTATATAGCGCCTTTAATGTAGTAAAACGTCCCAAGGTGCTTCACACGAGTATTAAAAGACAAAAAATTTGACACCGAGCTACATAAGGAGAAACTAGGGCAGGTGACCAAAAGCTTGGTCAAAGAGGTAGGTTTTAAGGAGCGTCTTAAAGGAGGAGAGAGAGGTGGCGAGGCGGAGAAGTTTAAGGAGGGAATTCCAGAGCTTAGGGCCTAGGCAACAGAAGGCACGGCCACCGATGGTTGAGCGATTAGAATCAGGGATGCTCAAGAGGGCAGAATTAGAGGAGTGCAGATATCTCGGGGGGTTGTGGGGCTGAAGGAGATTACAGAGATAGGGAGGGGCGAGGCCATGGAGGGATTTGAAAACAAGGATGAGTATTTTGAAATCGAGGCGCTGCTTAACTGGGAGCCAATGTAGGTCAGCGAGCACAGGGGTGATGGGCGAACGGGACTTGGTGCGAGTTAGGACACGGGCAGCCGAGTTTTGGATGACCTCAAGTTTACGTAGGGTAGAATGTGGGAGGCCAGCCAGGAGTGCGTTGGAATAGTCAAGTCTAGAGGTAACAAAGGCATGGATGAGGGTTTCAGCAGCGGAGTCGGCATTTATTACAAATCCCTAGTTGCCCTTAAGAAGGTCGTGATGGGCCTGCTTCTTGAACTGTTACAGCCTGTATGCTGAAGGTGCTCCCAAAATACTGTTAGGCGTGAAGTTCCAATGTTTTGACCCAGCGACAGTGAAGACAGAACCTTACTTCTTACTAGTATAAAAGCTATACTTACGATTGTATTTAAAGTTCATGTGCTAAATGAATGGGTGGTGACAAATGGCATGATACTAAGCCATGCAGACTAACAAGGTCATGGCTTCAATCCCTGGTCTGTGCAGTTAGGTGACCTCAGCCAAGGCAGTGGCAGGGAAACTACAATTGGCCTCAGTGTCCCTGGACTAGGCCAGGTGAAAACAATTGGCAAGTGTTTATTGTCCCTGATTGCTATCTGGTGACCCCTGCAAGAAGTGTCTGTGTGGATGCCAGGTGAAGACAGAATCTCAGTAGTAGCACTCTCACCTTTAACTCAGATTATTGTGGATTCAAGACCCATTTCAGAAACTTGCATGCATAATCTAAACTGACACTCTGGTGCAGGACAGGGGGAAAGCTGCATGTAACACCTGCCCCTATACCTCCCCCCTTCCCACTGTCCAGGGCCCCAAACACCCCTTCCAGGTGAAACAGCGATTTACTTGTACTTCTTGCAATCTAGTATACTGTATTCGCTGCTCACGATGCGGTCTCCTCTACATTGGGGAGACCAAACGCAGATTGGGTGACTGCTTTGCGGAACACCTCCGTTCAGTCCATAAGGGTGACCCCGAGCTTCCGGTCGCCTGTCATTTTAATTCACCACTCCATTCCCACTCGGACCTCACCGTCCTTGGCCTCTTGTATTGTTCCACGGAAGCTCAACGTAACTCGAGGAATAGTACCTCATCTTCCGATTAGGCACTCTGCAGCTTTCCGGACTCAATATCGAGTTCAACAATTTCAGATCATAACCTCGGCCCCTATTACACATTTTTTCTTGTAATTTTTCCACTCCTTCCCCCCCCCCCCTTTCCTTTTGTTTCTCTCTCACACCTGGCAGCTATCTCTTGCCCTGCCAGTACACTTTACACCTAATCTCAGCCTATTACCATCTCGTCTAGCTCTTTTGTTTCTTTCACTTCTTTTGTCCGATCGCAGTCCTGCCTTCAATCTAATTTCTTTTCTTTCCAGTTTTGAAGAAGGGTTCGACCCGAAACGTCAACTCAAATTTCTCTCCACGGATGTTGCCTGACCTGCTGAGTTTTTCCAGCATTTTCTTTTGTTATTTCGGATTTCCAACATCTGCAGTATTTTGCTATCGTGCAGGCGCTGTCTTTTGGTTGAGATGTAAAGCCAAGGCTCTGTCTGCTCTCTCAGGTGGAATTCATCCCATGGAAATATTTGAATAAGAATAGTGGTGTTCTCCTAGCCAGCATTTATCCCTCAACCAACATCACCAAATCAGATTATCTGGTTAACTCTTGACTGTTGTAATGCAGGGAAACGTGACAGCTACATTACAACAGTGACTACACTTCAAAAGTGCCTCATTGGCTGTGAAACACTTTGGGACATCCTGAGGTGATGATAGGCACCGATATAAAGGCAAGTTTTTCATTCTATCAGGTTCGATTGTGATTGTCCCTATAGTCAAATAGCCCACAGACACTGAACAGATTCACACAGGACAAATTGCTATTTTTCTAAAATACATGAGAGCTGCTGCCAGCATTGGCACTGGATCCCACTCTAAGTCCAATAAGGAGCAATAATGGGAGATGTGTAGAGTTGCAGGAGTGTACAATTTTCTCTTTGTTACTGATAAAATTGCCCCACAGTATAAACAGGACCACATTTCCCACCATCTAGAATCTTCTGTATAAATGACGGAGTCGGGGGATACAATCTACATGCCATAAGTGGGCTGCCCTATTAACTCACAAGTGACAATGTAATGGTCAGTGATTCAAGTGGGCTATACATCATATTTCACTGCTTTTTATCATATATTCTGTTCGCATCGCACACCAACTAAAGAATTCATGTTAAAATGATCAGAATTGAAAGCCGATACATTGATTTTCACAGGGAAGTATATTGATGTGCAGATTCCAGTGATGTCACTGCGAACCATTGTTCTGACAGTACTCTTTGTTCTCATGGAGATGACACTATAACATGCGGTCTAAAATTAACAGTGTGTGGGTAACACCCCAATTATAAAAGAAAGCCATTCTCAAAGAGCAGTTTGCTTAAGTTTATATCATTCCACAGTGATGTTGGTGGTTACACTTCTACTTATCACAAAGTTCTGATAACATGATAAAGATAATGTTAAGGTAAGTTATAGGACACAGCTTATTATAACTCCAAAAGTGATCACCTCAGGTTGTATTACAAGAAGACTAGAGAGTACTTATGGGGCAGAATTTCCATTTGTTTGCTTGGTGTGAAATAATCCTCTATAGAAAATTGGGCGGGCTATATTGCAGGGGTGTAATTCACTCGCCCCAATTTTTTTATGCACTCCAATTATTTAACGCCCAAACACAGAAGAGGAAATTCTGCCCAAGGATCACAGGAAATTTTGGTTTTTAATATGATGCAGTTCTTTTAACATGGAATTCGAAATAAACAATTTGGTTATTGGTTCATTTTTAAACAATTTTTAACGTAGAGCTTCCCCAATGCTCGAATGGATTCAGTGCATTGCTTGTCCTAAACCACGTAGAGAGGAGGGTCTCAAGGTCTAGTCCCTTCACCAGATCTCAGCTGGGAGAAGAAGTGTCTTTTGCACATCTCCAATTATCACCGCTCCACCATTGGCGGCCGCGCCTTCAGCTGCCGAGGCCCTAAGATTTGGAATTCCCTCCCTAAACCCCTCCGCCTCTCTCTCCTCCTTTAACATGCTCCTTAAAACCTGCCTCTTTGACCCAGCTTTTGGTCACCTGTCCCAGTATCTTCTTATGTGGCTCGGTGTCAAATGTTGTTTGATATCACTCCTGTGAAGCATCATGGGACATTTTACTACTTCAAAGGCATTACATAAATGCAAGTTGTAGTTGTTGAAAAAATAGTGGCTGTTCAATAATCAGTCTCATGAACCAAGATTATTGGAAAAAACCCACAAGTTTCTCTGAATTCAGCTCAGCAGTTCGGCTGTATACTTTTCTATTGATTTCACTGCCTTGCAGCCACTAAACTGCACTGTTGTTTTCTGAATTGATTCCACTGCCTCAGCCGCACTAAGACCAGGCCACTTTTGGCTTTCATCTGACTGAGCAATTTCCCAGTTTGACACACTAGATTTGGAGTTTAGTCAATAAAAGCTTTGCCGTGTCCTTTTCTCTCCCAGTGTTCACAAAGGAGAACTAAATTCAATTCATCCTTTCTCTAGTCTCAGTAGACTTCAGCAATACAACTCCTACTTGGCCAAGGACATGCCAAAAACTTGGCAGGAACACCGTCAAAGGAATTTTCTATTCCCATGGCCACTGCCTTGCTTCCACGAGGGGTGCATGTGAATTTACTACATTTTAACTATTTCCCTTTTGCTTTTACTTTCAATTTTTTTTAAAACAATGATTTTTGTTGTTTCTATGAAATATGCTGGTCTCCTGCTTGTTCAATTTTGCCCTTTCCCCATCTCAAACTGTAACAGACTGATCAGGGTATAAAGCAGAGTTTGATGAAGAATCTTAAGCATATTTAATTATGTAGATTTGTGTGAAACAAACAGCAGGGATGCATTGGGTGAATTACAATGGTCTCATTACTTCTACAAATGAGGCGTTCAACTTCAATGCTGAAAGAAAAGTAAACAGGCATCTGGCCAGGCATCCGCTCATTCCCTCAGTGGTGTGAAAACTAAAACCTCGAGCAATGCTGCTTCAGGCATATCATTTCATTTCAAATTATAGAACTGTTTTAGTTAACAACATAAAACAACATGGGGCATTTAAGAGGAACTGAATTGATTATCCAAAACTCTCCAGCTTGGATGTCACATTATCAGGGGTGAGCTCTGAATTCATTTCTGAACCTGAATTGGTTTTGAATTAGAAAGGCTAATTCAGAAAGAAGAGAGAAAAAAAATCAGTATTTTGTGCCAATTCATTTTAAATGTGCATTTAAATTACCGTACTTACTAATGATACAACTAAGGATTTTAAAGTGACTCTGTGAGCTATTTTTAACAAAATGGCTAAAATTCCTGTGTTCACTAATTTAATGAAGTTGTTAACCTTTTAATTTTAAGTCAGTTAACAACCTTGTTAAAATAGCTACCATGGGAATTTAATTCAAACATGTTAATCCATTTGCTAAAAATAGCTCGCAGATTCAACATCAGCCCTAAACAGCCTGTCACCTGCTCAGTAGATGTGCAATACAATTTTGGAAGTTTCACCAAAGATCTGGTCATTTTCATGTTGTTTGTGGGAGTGATTGACAGAAACCTCCTGGGTTTTATTTTGTAGGGTAGACTACCAGCACAGAGCCTCACGAGGCATGAGCACAGGAGGCAGAGTCGGGCGATGATGTTGCAGCATTATCTCAGGCACTCACATTTGGTGAGACTCCACGCCTGCAGCAGTGACTCGCGATTTCTATGCTTTGGCCCCAAAATCCCTCAGGACATGATCATGCCTGTCGGTGCCCTGCAGACAGTGCTGACCCCAGTGGAGTTTGCGGGGTCAGTGGGAGGGCCCCTCATTTGCATGGGGTCAGGTGGGCACAATGGCCACCACTGGCACATCTCTAGCACCTACCTGCCTCATGTTCATAGCAACTCCTGTTAGATACGTGTTTGCACTCTCCTGCAGTTTACTTGTGGTCTTGGGGGAAGCATTCTACCTTGGCTAGCTATGTTTTTGTCCGGACTATTACAGAGCTTTTAAATGTTTCCGAACTGATTTGAACAGAAAATAGAGCATTTTTCCACTTGTCCATTACCTGGAAGCAAGCTTTTCTGCAGTATGCAGAATTCCAAAATTAAATGGCATAGATTCAACATAAGGAAAACTAGAATGTTGTGATGTTGGGCACCTGTACTGCTGTTGCACATAGAGTGCCAGCACTATATGTTTTGAACACTGAAGCCCCAGGCCTGCTGAACACCCGTTGTGCTCAGTGCAGGATAATGTGGTCGAAATGTACCTGTTGCGTGCTACACTCATTAAGGGCTGCAAAAAATGTTAATGAGGCCATAGTCCCATAATCTGACCACCTAAATGGCAGTCCAGATGTTCAGCATCAGTATGAAATGGGCACTGCATGGGAGGCACGGTTGCCATGTTGGTCCTTTTCTCTTAATGTCCACACATCTGCTTTCACTTCTAATGAGTAGCTGCTCTGTATCTTTCCACCTATTTTAAGTGCTTCTTTGCTGTATTGCTGCAAACTTATCCAGAGCTTCTTAAAGCTGCACCCACCCGCTATCTGTGTCTGTTTTCTTGGTGAACTCTTATCGTGCGTTGCATGTATAGTGGCTTTGAATATTCCTGGACATCCGTAGATAGCAAAGACAGGTCTCCAGATAAGAGTGTCGGGCTCAATAATTATGGCTCCTGCAGTACTAGCAATTGTGTACACGATGCCTCAGGTGTTGTTGTATCTGGATTTGGTGTCCCATCATGAACTCATCTCATGCAACTTCCTTTCCTGGCTCCCATGCTCTCTGATGTTGTAAATGTTTCCCTCTCAGCTACTGTTCCTCTCTTTTTCAAAATAACCATTATCACCCCCTCCTCAAAAACACCACCCTTGACCCCCTCTATATTTGCAAACTACTGCCCTATCTCCAGCCTTCCTTTCCTCTCCAAAATCCTTGAACACGTTGTTGCCTCCCAAATTTGTGACCATACTTGAATCTCTCCAATCAGGTATCAGCCACTGCCACTGCACTGAAACAGCCCTAATCAAAGTCACACATGATATCCTCTGTGACTGCACCATGGCGCATTTTCCCTCCTTGTCCTCCTCAATCACTCTCTGCAGCCTTTGACATAGGCGACCACTCTACCTTTCCTCCGTTCGCTAACTCGTTGGGACTGCCTTTACTTGGTTCCACTCTGACTCTCCAGAAAGATTACCTGTAATCATCTGGCATTATTCTCTGACTATATAAGCTGTGTCTTTATGCATCTCTCCACTTCACCTGACGAAGGAGCAGCGCTCCGAAAGCTTGTGATTTCAAATAAAACTGTTGGACTATAACCTGGTGTTGTGTGACTTTTTACATTTCTCCAATAATAGCCAGAGCATCACCAGCAATTAACACTACTCCCAGCCCCCTGAAGTCCCCCAAAGGTCTATCTGTGGCCACCTCTTCTTCCTCTTCTATATGCTCCCCTTGGAGACTACATCCAAAGACTAGTAGTCAACTTCCATGTGTATGTTGACGACACCCAGCTCTAACTCTTCACCACCTCTGCTGACTCCTCCACTGTCTCCGTGCCATCAGACTGCTTGTCCAACATCCAGTCTTGGATGAGCGGCAATTTCTTCCAGTTGAACA
This sequence comes from Somniosus microcephalus, assembly GCF_052327205.1. Lineage (NCBI taxonomy): Eukaryota > Metazoa > Chordata > Chondrichthyes > Squaliformes > Somniosidae > Somniosus > Somniosus microcephalus. The sequence goes on along the minus strand of NC_140996.1, from coordinate 30,274,385 downwards.
TTGGCAAGACTAAAGCCATTGTCTTCTGCACCCATTACAAACTCTGTACCCTTGCCATTGATTCCATCCCCCTTCGTGGCCACTGTCTCAGATTCAATCAGACTGTTCATAACCTCAGCATCCTATTCAACCCTGATCTGAGCTTCCAACCCACATTTTCTTCATCACAAAGACCATCTACTCCCGCCTCCGTAACTTCGCCCCCTGCTGAAACTCTTATCCATGCCTTTTTCACAGTCAGACTCGACTATTCCAATACTCACCCTGGCCAGTTTCCCTCCAGAAACTTGAGTTCATCCAAAAATCAGCCACCTGTACACTATCCCACACCAAGTCCCTCTCACCTATCGTTTCTGTCCTTACTGATCTACATTGACTCCCAGTCCACCAATGCTTCCAATTTAAATTTCTCCTCTCTTAGTTTAAATACTTTTAGGGCCTCGCACCTCCCTATCTATGTAACCGCTTCCAGCTCTACAACCGTAGAACTTTCTGTTCCTCCAACTTTGGCCTCTTCTGTACCCACTTTGTCCCATCATTGATGGCTGTGCCTTCAGCTATTTAGGCCTCATGCTCTGTCATTTCTGACTTAAACCATTCCGCCTCTTCACCTCCCTCTCCCCCTTTAAGACCCTCCTTACCTCCTAATATCTCCTTTATTGTCTGATTACATCTCTGTGAAGAGCCTCGGGTCATTTTTCTACATTAAGGACATTGGTTGTTGCTGTTGTTCAGGTAGGTCCAGAGAGCATTTTGTAAGTTTATACTGCATTTATCTTGAAGTGCTGCTACCAGTGACATTTGTAACTTTGGCAATGGCATGAGGCAAATAATACAGTGCCACTGGGCTGGATTTTCATTCAGAAGTCGGGAAGGAGGCGGGACTACAACTTTCGGGTTGTAGTCCCGCCTCCATCGAGATGCGGCCAATCCACGCGATTTTCACTTGATTGACCTTGTTGAGCCCGCCCAGCGGGCTCAGCAGGCCAATTAAGGGTCACCCGGCAACAGGTGACATCACAGACTGAAATTTCATCTGTCAAGACGTGTTGACAGATGAAATACCAGTGTTTCACAGCTGCTTGAAGCTGTCAAACACTGACAGTCTTACTTCTAACCTGAGTCCTTCTACGCAGACTCAGTTAGAAATCTCGCCGGCACTGAAAGCTGTCGGCTGTCACTTTTGACAGATCGCAGCCATTCTGCTTTCTGTGCCGGCTGAATGATGGACTCCCGAAGCCTAGAGGAAGGAAGGCTGTAAAGGTAAGTACAGGTAATTTAAACTTCTTTACACACTTTAGACACACCAAGCACACTTACCTTTGCACTCATGCACACATCACTCACCTGAACACCGACATCTCGACCCCTCCAAGTCCTTCAACCCGACGGCCCGACTCCTCTAACCTGGCGTGGTTTGGAGCCGTTGGGAATCCCACACGACAACCTTCAAAATAGGAATTAGGCTAAAAACTGCCTGTTAACTACCTGTTAACAGGCAGTTAATTGGCACTAATCCCTTCCCGCCTCATGTCGGTGGGTCCCAGTGCGGGGCGGGTACCCGCCTCCTTTGAAACTTACATGGAGGCGGGTTTTGGGCAGGATGGTGTCGGGACCCCCGAATTCGCGATTTTAGCCCCCCGCACGCCTAAAAGCCCGCCTCACGGCTCACTGAAAATCGACCCCACTGTCTCTGGTGGCACCAAGATCTAACTGAAGAAAAGGAGAGCTAAAACAGACCAGCAATGCTGCTTTCCATTCATTGGTCTATATGGACCACCCCTGACCATCGCAGAAAGGAGAAAGAAAGAACTTGCATTTATATAGCACCTTTTCATAACCTTAGGACCTCCCAAAGTGATTTGCAGCCAATTAAGTACTTTTGAAGTGTAGTCACTGTTGTAATGTAGGAAACACAGTAGCTAATTTCGCACAGCAAGTTCCCATGAACAGCAATGATATAATGACCAGATAATCTGTTTTAGTGATGTTGATTGAGGGATAAATATTGGCCGGGACACCTGGGATAACTCCCCTGCTCTTCTTTGAAAAATGCCATAGGATCTTTTCTGTCCACCTGAGAGGGAAGACAGAGCCTTGGTTTAACGTCTTATCCAAAAGACGGCACCTCCGAAGTGCAGCGCTCCCTCAGTACTGCACTGGAGTGTCAGTCAAGACTTTTGGGCTCAAGTCTCTGTAGTAGGACTTAAATCCACAATTTTCTGGCCCAGAGATAAAAGTGCTACCCAGTGAGCCATAGCTGACTCGCTAGATCCAGGGAAGGGAAAATAAAGTCTGAAGATTTTTGAAGCAACAGGGTGTGCACATACTTGAACATACGCAGTTGCTTTCTGTTCCCACTGCAATAGAATTGGCTCAACTAGATATTCTCTGGGTTCAGCTTGGGTCAATTCTATGCCTATGATCTGGAGTATGCCTTTTACTGCCCAATATCTATGTAACCAATCGCAAGAACTAGTGATCGTAACAGAGAGCACTTACTCTGTACAGCAGCTACTGAAATATGACACATGTCCCACGTGAATTCTCCTTTCTTTTAAGAAAGGTGAACTGAAATAGCCTTTTACTGAGCTGAGGCACATCTTCAAACCATCACTGATTTATTTATATAAAATGCATGAATGAACCGTGCACAATGTTCACAGTGAGTACAATCAATTTCTCTATGCTCCTTAGTTATGGAATACAATAAAGATGCACCTTACTGATGCATGGAATACTGACTCACCTTTTCTAGCTAAACTACTGAAGCTAAGTTGGTCCAGAATTTTTCAAACAAGAAAAACTTCTTGCTACTGCTGTGAGAGCACAGATCACCCTTTGTGTCTGAGAGAGAGAAAGAGAAAGATAACATAAGAACATAAGAATAAGGAGCAGGAGTAGGTCATACGGCCCTTCGAGCCTGCTCTGCCATTCAATAAGATCATGGCTGATCTTCGACCTCAATTCCACTTTCCTGCCCTATCCCCATATCCCTTAATTCCTCTGGAGTCCAAAAATCTATCTCTCTCAGCCTTGAATATACTCAACGACTGAGCATCCACAGCACTTTGACGCAGAGAATTCCACAGATTCACAACCCTCTGAGTGAAGTTATTCCTCCTCATCTCAGTATTAAAAGGCTGGCCCCTTATCCTGAGGCTCTCCAGCCAGGGGAATCAACCTCTCAGCATCTACCCTGTCAATCCCCTTCAGAATCTTGTATGTTTCAATGAGATCGCCTCTCATTCTTCTAAACTCCAGAGAGTATAGGCCCAATTTACTCAATCTCTCCTCATAGGACAATCCTCTCATCCCAGGGATCAATCAAGTGAACCATCGTTGCACTGCCTCTAAGGCAAGTATATCCTTCCTTAAATAAGGAGACCAAAACTGTGCACAATACTCCAGAGAGAGAGAGAGAGGGAGAGGGAGAGCTCTCTAGAAACTGCCCCACTTAAGTCGATGAGATTGAGGTAGTTGACCCACCAAGCTGTCAATCAGAGGTCCTGCCCTGCGGTGAATGTCCACCCTTTGATGTGGGAGCGGGTGACACCCTAATATCTGCTTTAGCCATGCCCCCCCCACCTCCTCTCCCACCACCACTATAGAGTGTCACCCCATATTATTCGATGTTGCAAGAAGTCATCTTCTCACAATGGCATGAAATGTTTGAGATTGGACATAATGGGGTGAATTTTAATCCCCAAAAATGGGTGGGTTGGGGTCGAGTGAGAGATAAAACCTTTGAAAATCTCAAACCCAACCTCAACCCGCCTCCAATCCACCCACATCTGGGTTTAACAGAGGCAGGACCAAGAGCGGGCAGCCAACCTGCTCCCAGGAGGCTACATATACTGTTATAATGAGGCTGGAATCCTCATATTTAACCTGCTTTGCAGGTTTAACCTTGGCCAGCTGGATTTCCCAAACTCAAGGGAGGCATGGACAGCTTCAAGGAAAAGGTAAGTGCATTTACAGCAGTGCTTGTGGGGCAGGAGGAGCAGGAGTGCTTCCCCTCAGCCCCCCCAAGCTTACATCCTTCCCTGGGAGTGGAACCCCTCATCAGATATCCACCTACAAAGACCCACCTGGGATCGGAGATCGGACCACTCCCGGGGTCGGGGGTTGGACCCACCACCCCCCCACCCACCGAGACCAGATCCCCCCCCACCACCAACCATGCTTCCACTAGCAGCTGCAGACTCCTTACCTGCAATGGCGGCCTGCTCCAGAATGATCCGCGCCTGACTGGAAGCTTGTCAATCAGGCTGACTTCCGGGCGGGAATCCTGTAAAAAAAAACGCAGGCTGTGGAGTTCAAACTCCTGGCCGAAACATCACCTCATCCCCCGCTCGGAAAACCCGCCCGTCAATATCGGGACCTATGATCTTCCTACTAAGTCGCTAATTAACTACTTCAAGTCACTATTATTGGGACTGATTCCAATCTGTAGTTAAAATCTAAGAAAAATTGTTGCATCTAGCATTATAGAAAGAGTGGGGACAATTTTAACTGCCCGTCAGGAAGCTGACAGGATCGGATGCAATACTGGTTTAACACCCCACCCAGCGTCACTCTCCATTGATCCTGTGGGTTTCCCGCCCGGTGAGTTAGGTTAGAATTACTCCCATTATGATTTTTAAAAATCAACCTAGGTAAAATCCATTTTGCCACAGTGCCGTATTGATGGTAGCTATTGCAGACAATGGCTTACTAAAAAATAAATCACTTTCTTTAGTATACTATATGGCAGTAGTATATATACTAGCCATATTATTTCTCTGGAGTGAAATATAATCGCACTTTAGGCTTCATACAACAGAAAAGCCTGTGTTTTTCTCTCTTTCAATTTTCCCCACTTTTCTACAAAATGATCCGTGGGAGCCAGCAAACATCCAATACTTCAGCAAGTTGACCTTACTTCAAATTTGACGGTGATTATTTGCAGGCTTTTAGGCTTTTTGACCATGGAGGCCATTTTTTCCTGTTCTTATTCCAATGTCTATAGACACCCAGGAATTTCCTCAGGGGTTCTCCCAATTTGCCACCGTAACTTTAACAAAAGATCGGTGGAAATCCTGTTTTAGCTGTCTATTTGGAAGTTTTCTTTTATTCATTCACGGGATGTGGGCCTCGCTGGCAAGGCCAGCATTTATTGTCCATCCCTAATTTTCCTTGAGAAGGTGGTGGTGAGCCGCCTTCTTGAACAGTTGCAATCCCTGTGGTGAAGGTACTCCCACAGTGCTGTTAGGTAGGGAGTTCAGGATTTTGACCCAGTGATGATGAAGGAATGGCGATATATTTCCAAGTCAGGATGGTGTGTGACTTGGAGGGGAACTTGCAAGTGGTGGTGTTCCCATGCGCCTGATGCCCTTGTCCTTCTAGGTGGTAGAGGTCGCGGGTTTGGGAGATGCCATCGAAGAAGCCTTGGCGAGTTGCTGCAGTGCATCTTGTAGATGGTACACACTGCAGCCACGGTGCGCCGGTGGTGGAGGGGGTGAATGTTTAGGGTGGTGAATGGTGTGCCAATCAAGCGGGCTGCTTTGTCCTGGATGCTGACGAACTTCCTGAGCTGATTCTGCTGATCTTCAGCCGAAGCTTTGGCAGCCTATTGGGACAACCCCCGAGGACATTTTCCAGCACAGGCCACTGACTAAATAAGAATGATAATGTTTGATTCAATGGAGTTAAGGGCAAATTAGTAGAATAAGAGTAGGAATTTGAATCAGATTGTTGTAGAGATGTGAGATTGACACAGCCCTGCTGGCATTGGTCTTTTTACTGCAAAGGAGCTCTTTGTGTGTTCTTAACAAATCCAAGTTTATCAGTGAACTGCAAAGAAGTTTTTTGGGCGAATGTGGCCAAATTAATAACTGCACTGCCCACGGCAGATCTGCACAATGTACATCAAGAAAACAGGCTTTTACCTAAAAGAGCAAGCTTTAGAAAACTGTGCTTTCAGCTGTGACGTTAGACCAAGTAGATGATTAATTTTTTTAGAAGTCCCACAAGTTTTCTCAAGAGGGTAGGAATTTGTTTTTCTGTATAAAAACTGCTTGTATATCCGTGAGTATTTGCATTGTGCCTGTCCATTTGCATATGTATTTACACTTCTTTGGTTTATAATTTATTTTAGGTAAAAAAAAATAAGACTGACAGAGCCATGGACAGAAATGCAGCCATTTTGTATTGCACAGAATATCATTGTCTAACTGTTCAGCCAAAATTTTGGAACGCAAAATGACCTGCCAGGGAAGCTGCATTTTGTTACTTTTATGAAAAGTCCATCACTTTTGGAAGATGGGCTATTTTCAAAATTAATTTTACTATGTATGCCTTAAATCTCAGTGAGAGGTAGTTAAACCTACAATTGGAATGAGAAGCAATTCTTCCTTATTCTTTTGAGACAGAAAGGAAATGATTTTAGACTTTCTCAGAGGAACAAGACATTCCTGTCAAAGATATTCCAAGCACTTTCCTTGCTGGCTTCTAAAAATGCCTTGAGGAAAACAGTAAGGTTCTGATTTCTGCTTCCTGAACGTTTTGGCAAAGTCAGGGACAAAAGTAGCCAGAACTGTTGGTTCCATTCAATACATTTTCTCCCCACTCAAATCCTATCGGCAGATAAATAGCTCATTTTTCTTCAAGACGTTCCATTCATTTGGTCAGCTCCTTTATGAGACTCTTCTCCAGCCATAATTTATACTCTAATCATTTCAGGTCAGGAACTCGGGGGGGGTGGCGGGCAGGGGCGGGGTGGTGGGGTGATAAGAGCACAGAGAGAACAGGGGGATTGGGGAAGAACATGATCTAGGTGTAAAGGGGGCGGGGGGGATTGAGAGTGAGAACGTGATCCAGATGGGAAGATGGATCACGTTCTCCCCACTCTGTTAGATGTGGAGCACGTTCTTCCAACCCCACCCCCTTTACACCGGCACCATAGAAACATAGAAACGTAGAAGATAGGAGCAGGAGTAGGCTTTTCGGCCCCTCGAGCCTGCTCCACCATTCAATGAGATCATGGCTGATCATCCAAACTCAGTACCCTGTCCCTGCCTTCTCCCCATATCCCTTGATCCCTTTAACCTTAAGAAATATATCCAACTCCTTCTTGAATATATTTAATGAATTGGCCTCAACTGCCTTCTGTTCTCCCTCTCCTCTCCCTAGACCTGGTTGATTTCTCGGAAAATCTGGCGCGTGTGCGGCAAGTGACATCATTGGACTGGACAAAATCCGGAAGTCATGAAACTTCACTTCACATCCAATAAACCTGTTAACGATCCATGACCCACAAACAATGCCCCATCTATGGGGGTGGGGGGAGAAGGTCAGGAACTGGTTGGGGGGGATAAATTAGGTTTTATGTAATATCTTCTTACTATATATTCTATTGATACAATGCATATTTGACCAAAAGATGAATGATTGAAGATTTCTTTACACTAATAATGCTGCTTCATGCTGGAAGCATGGGAGTACAGAATCGGCCTTTATTTGCGCCCTTGAAGGCATGTACCTCATTATAGTTTTTTTCAGTTGTCGTTCCTTGATTTTGGACTGGCTTCAAAAGGTGATATTCCTGGACACTAAAGACCCATCTGTCTACTTTAGATATTCTATTTAGTAATGGTGCACTGTCAACTGCTATAAGATAAATTCACTGTGGCAGCTTCCAGCCGTACTTGGTATTCAGCTGCTAGTTGCTTTCCTTTGTAAGAATGATCAAGTCATTAACCTTGGCAAATAAGGCATCAATGTCCTGAAGTGTGCAGAGGAGTACTGTGGATGTCACCAAAGGCAGCTTGGAAGGGGCCAGCTGCATAGAACTTCAAGATAGCAGTGGTTATGACTGCCAAGAGCCGAATTGTTCCAAACCTGGATTAAGTTTGCAGGTCAGACTGCAGGGGACGGCAGAGATCTGAGACTGCCTCCCTGGCAAAGGCAGATCTAGTCAGACATGGCCTTGTAACTCTGGCAGGGTTTATCGATCTTGGGTAAGAATAGGTCGGGCCATCATATCTCCAGTGCAGGCCCTTGCATGTTCCTGTGGAAGAGCTGTTCATCCTTTAGTTCCCTGAGAGCAAAAATTCCCAGATCAAAGTCCAAACTACCAGTTCAGCATGCTTGAACTGAAAGTTAAAATTTCCTTCAATGATATTAATTATAAAATGATAGTAACTAAAACAATTTGCACACAGCAAGGTCCCACAAACAGCAATGTGATAATGACCAGGTAATCTGTTTCAGTGATGTTGGTTGAGGGATAACTATTGGCCAAGAGACCAGGGAACACTCACCTGCTCTTCTTTGATTATTGGCAGGGGATCTTTTACGTCCACCTGAGAGGGCAGACGGGGCCTCGATTTAATGTCTGATCCAAAAGACAGCATCTCCAACAGTGCAGCACTGAAGTGACAGCCTAGATTTTGTGCTCAAGTCACTGGAGTGGGACTTGAACCCTACAACCTCCTGACTCAGAGTGTTACTACTGAGCCACAGCTAACATAAGGAGAGACTCTCTCGGGGCAATTTTAACCCTAGCCACTCGGCAGAAACCAGGCAGAAGGGAAGCTAATATCACTTATGTTACTGTAGGGTTCTCAAAATTCCCACATTCCCCAAAGTTATGGATAAAGGGACCCTGTATGGACAAGTTGGCAAAAAGGGTACCCAAAATGGCTTCTGCAACCTCGTGACCAAAAGTACAGGATTTTAAAAGCAAGGCCCTACAAAAGGGCAAGAACTTTTCAAAATCTGAAACAAAACCTAAAATGCATGAATCTGTGAAGAGACTTTGTGGAGCCAGACAGCTAAGCAAACATTCACCTTGGAACAGATCAGGTTAGAATGGGCCTAAATCGAGGCCATCAGGTTTCTGCATATTTAATCGGTAACAGCTCACAGTAGCCATCAAGCCAGGATGAGGACAATTAAGTTTTATAAATGACAAACAGCCAGGACATCGAGGCCATTAAGCACGGAGACAACCACTCCAGAAATTGTTAAAGTAAATGGCTGTAATCATTTTAAACGAGGCCGCCAAAAGTTAGACAAAGAACTGACCTGATTTGGCGCGCAGATAAGGAATGAAGAACGGGTATAATTGTAGGCCCATCAGTGCCGATCGCTCTCTTGCTCCTGCCCTCATCTTTTAGCCTTGGCCTCCTGCCTCTCGTTCTCATGCCCTGGCCTCGTGGCAGGCTCTCTTCTCGCTCCCCGTGCCGCTCAACACCAAGGATGCCCATTACGCCGGGGCCAAACGCGGGAGGAGAACGGAACCCGATTCGAAAACACACAGGACACACAGGCCAAAAACGGGCAGACGAGACGAGACGAGACGAAGAATACGGTAAAACAATAAGGGCAGAGAAGGGCAGCGGAAAGACGCATTGGGGGACAAACGCCTCGTTATAAGCTGGCGTTTGACGAATAAGTTGGCGTTACATGCATGGACAGTAAAACCCCAAATCCCTAGTTTAAGAATAAGCTGGCGTTCGAAGGATGGGTAGCAAAATCAAGACAAACGGCCTAGTTATAAGCTGGCGTTTGTCACATGGACAGTAATAGCCCAGTTTAAGAATAAGCTGGTGTTCGAAGCTTGGGTAGGAAAATCATTAAACGGTAAAGACCGCCAACCGACCCCCAACTGCAGCAATACCGTCGATGACCACTCGAGGAAGAAGAAGAAGACCCATCGCGACTCGACGACAACTTTAGCTGAGGAAAAGGAGGGTGCTTCGCACAAACAACTTCAGCGCCGCGCCCTGTGACCACGTGGTGACGGGATACCCCAAAGGACAGAAAGAGCAGACCTCAAAACCCCACCAGTTAAAACAACAGGTTTTGGATTGGTGAGTATGAATTCCTGGCCCCTCATAGCTTAACCTAGTTAGGTATAGGGGGTGGGATAAGGATAAGGAGATTTTTAATGTATTTGTTTCCCTCAATGTGCTGTGTGTTCCCCATTCCCACATAAGTGTAATTGTTTATGCCTGTATTCATATCAGTAATTCTCAATAAGATTGTGTTTTATTCTGCTTTTAATAACATTTTGGTTTTCTTGCACCAAACCACTTGTCTACTCGATTTTCTGTATCGCCGCCTGTACCTAAGTCTGATGTCTAGAACCCAGGGGTGTCTCAGAGACAGTCAGAGGTGAAGCTGACTGGGCACATGCCACCCCCTACATTACTTACCCACTGTGGAACCGCCGGGAGCCGACAGGTTTTGATTTTCTACTGCTTTCCTAAGCAGTCAGGAAGAGCACCCATTCAAAGCCAGCTGGGTCCTTTTATAACATATACACGTCTGGAGTGGAGCTAATCTACAGAACAAACGGGAAACTGTTCAACCTCCGTCGCCTCCAGTCCAGATCCAAGATCGTCCCATTACAGTATGCAGACGACGCTTGCGTCTGCGCACACTCTGAGGCCGAACTCCAAACCATCATCAACACCTTCACCGAAGCGTACGAGAGCATGGGCCTTACACTAAACATTCATAAGACAAAGGTCCTCTACCAACCTGTCCCTGCCACACAGTACTGCTCCCCGATTATCAAAATCCATGAGGAGGCCTTGGACAACGTGGACCACTTTCCATACCTCGGGAGCCTACTGTCAACAAGGGCAGACATCAATGATGAAGTCCAACACCGCCTTCAGTGTGCCAGTTCAGCCTTTGGTCACCTGAGGAAGAGAGTGTTTGAAGTCCAGAACCTCAAACCCAGTACCAAGCTCATGGTCTACAGAGCAGTAGTGATACCCGCCCTCCTGTATGCTTCAGAGACATGGACCATGTACAGCAGGCACCTCAAAGCACTGGAGAGGTACCACCAACGCTGCCTCTGCAAGATCCTGCATATCCATTGGCAGGATAGGCGCACCAACGTCAGTGTTCTTGCTCAGGCCAACATCCCCAGCATCGAAGCTTTGACCACGCTCGATCAGCTCCGATGGATGGGTCACATCGTCCACATGCCCGATACAAGACTCCCAAAACAAGCGCTCTACTCGGAGCTCCGGCATGGCAAGACAGCCCCAGGTGGGCAGAGGAAACGCTCAAAGCATCCTTGAAAAAGTGTAACATCCCCACCAACACCTGGGAATCGCTGGCCCAAGGCCGCACAAAGTGGAGGAGAAGCACCCGGGAAGGCGCCGAACACCTCGAGTCTCTTCACCGGGAGCAAGCGGAAGCCAAGCACAAACAGCGGAAGGAGCACACGTCAACCTAAGCACCGCAACCCACCCGCCCCTTCAACCACCGTCTGCCCCACCTGTGACAGAGGCTGTAGTCCCTGCATTGGACTCATCAGTCACCTGAGAACTCATTTTTAGTGTGGAAGCAAGTCATCCTCGGTCCCGAGGGACTGCCTAAGAAGAAGAAGACACGTCGGGTCCTGATGATGCCATCGGGACCCGACTGCAACTTAAACTAAGCGGCAATGGTCAGATCAGCAGTGAAGAGGGTCGAGGCCAGAAGAGACCCAAAAGGGTACATTTTTTAAATACATATATGTTACGCTTTCCTTGTGGGGCCAGGAGGAGCAGCAGCGCTTTAAATGAGGGCCGGGAGTTGAAGTACCACAGGTCTTATTTCTGTAGCAGCAGGTGAGTTGGCCCAGAGTTAAAAACAGGGCCTCTATTTTCACTTTCCCAGCCCACAGCTGCAGTCTGTTAGGCTGTGGATGCATTATTTCCCAACTTGTGGATCTGATGTGCGCCGTTCTGTGCTGAAAGCGGTGAATCTCCCCAATAATATTTTCCCCTTAATGAGGCCCGCACATGCCGATAGCGTGAGTCTCCTGAAAAACTAGTATGTTCCTTGCACGTGCTAGCTTCAAAGCCTCCTCCCTGATTTCTCCCCACACGCCCCCTCCCCCCCGCAGCTAAGCTGAGCATACACATGCACCACCCATGCAGATCAGCGGAAAGTTTACCCTTTGGAGACTTCTGCTCCAGTCCGAACAATATTTTTTCCTTTGGCATACAAATGCAGGCGCAGTTACCCCCACACGAATGTTCACTACGTTTCAGGCTATCAGACTGCTTGCTTTCTATTCCCCCACAGCATTATATGCAGGGATTTATGATTATTAATTTAATAAATCAGAAGTAATTGCACATACCAGTCGAATTACACCGCATCAAAATTTCCAGGCAGTTCTTCAAGTTTTTTACTGAGCACAATTAAAACCAGAACATTTGAAAACAAAATCATGATGAGGGACACAAGGCAACAAAACCAGTTCGAGCTGCCACATTCAGGTGGTTGTTAAATGAAGCTCTTTCTCTTGCCAATTCCCTTCTCCCGTGAAGTCACTGAGTCCTTGTTAGGGTATGGTTCCTTGGGTGTTGGCTGCCTTCCAGCGTATCGCCCAACTGGCCATTATTCATGTGCAAGCTTTGACGGTCAATGTCGGCAGGCTTTTCAACAGTGTGGCATTGCACATCCAAGGCCAATCTTGCCCTCATGCAAACTCCATACATGTCCACCCCAGCAGGGATTGCTGGATGGAATATCAGGACCAGGAACCCTTGCCAATTTTCCTCTGCTTAACTTAGGGGTGTTGAGGCCGGTTGTGAAACCTCTTTCAGTGCCGCAGCTGGAATAAAGTGAGTCAGCACAGACCGAGAATTAGACCTGGGATCTTGCTGTTCTGTTCGGCTCAGCTACTCATACGATAACCATGTTAAGTAAGGTCTGAATATTGATAGAAACAGCTAGACCAGTCCAGCCATCCAAAAGCATTGTAACCTAATCTGCTCCCCTGATGGTTCAGTTGGTTACCACCACAGTGAGCAGCTTAGCCGTACAAACCAGGGAGGTCCAAGGTTAGATACCTGATATGTATTAAGTTAGTTGATGTCAGCTGGGGCAGCAATAAGAGTTCTACGATTGACTTTTGTATTCTTGGTTATAAAGGGAAAAAACAGCCATAATTTCAGCCCTGTGGAAGTCCATGAGTGTGGACATTTGGATAGGTTTAAGAGTTGGTTGTGATATCGCCCATGTCACAATAGCCTGCCAACATGTTCTGTGTGGGCTCACCTTTGAAGAGTGGCCATTTAGGGGCAGTTTCAGAGGGCAACCAGCAGCTGTGGAGCTGTATCCCAGCAAGGAGTTAATGTTTTCTGAAAAGGAAGGGAGAAAGTTGGCAGAAAGAAAACGGAGAACAACTTGTGCTTCCAACCCAATATATTGAAACAAACCATGTGGTGCAAAATTCCTTAGCTTGAAAGTAATTAAATGAAAACCAGCCTCATCGGCACAGAAAGTAATTTTAAACCATTTCCAAGGCTGGATAAGTGCAAGAAGTTAAGTCCCACCATGCTTTGGCCTGCTGTTAGTCTCCATGTGAAATTTAATGTAACGGCTGAGTCCCCAGTCCTGTGTGCTGGGATAACTGGGCCTGGATCATCCTCAGTCATCCCACTGGAAATTGGGCAGGGTAGCAGCAGGAAGTGAGTGGAAACTGAACAGTGAGGTTTACCACCCCATTCCTGCCCTGAACTCTATAGCCGCAGTCAGGAGAGCTGCCCATTCTGCCGCATGTAAATGCTTCCGGGGAGGCAGGGCCCGGCAAGCCATTGGATTTTCCTGCTTACTGCCACTGTCTCAGCTGACTGTAGGGGCCACCATGGGAAGGGTGGGCCTAATAGTGGCCTCCTCTCCCTCTACATAGGCCCCGAATCACTAAACATTTTAGGCCTCAGATTTAGCTTGCTCCAGGTCAGCAGCACAGACTTTGTCATCTACAACAAGCACACCTGCAATCAACTTCAAACCTGGGGATGGTGCTACCAGTAATTGGCAGGCAGTTTGAGGAATTGCGTGCTTCTATTGGGCGCGCTGCTGGTCGAGGCACGGCACACGCCAGCAACTCACCCACAATGTTTGGATGAGGCCCATGTACCAATTCCTTGTGCTCCTTGGCCCTCCGTTTTTGGGCGCGCCCAGTTTGCACGGCAAGCCGGCGCTGTGTAGTTTCCACCCCCACATATCTACAGATGTACCCCAATCTTTAACTGGTGCTAGATTGGGAAATGCTGATGTACAAAGGGACCTGGGTGTCCTTGTACACCAGTCACTAAAAGCAAACATGCAGGTGCAGCAAGCAGTTAGGAAGGCAAATGGTATGTTGGCCTTCATTGCAAGAGGATTTGAGTACAGGAGCAAGAATGTCTTATTACAGTTGTACAGGGCCTTGGTGAGACCACACCTGGAGTACTGTGTGCAGTTTTGGTCTCCTTACCTAAGCAAGGATATACATGCCATAGAGGGAGTGCAGCAAAGGCTCACCAGACTGATTCCTGGGATGGCAGGACTGTTGTATGAGGAGAGATTGGGTCGACTAGGCCTGTATTCACTAGAGTTTAGAAGAATGAGAGGGGATCTCATTGAAACGTATAAAATTCTGACAGGGTTAGACAGACTGGATGCAGGGAGGATGTTTCCCCTGGCTGGGGGGTCTAGACGAGGGGTCACAGTTTCAGGATACGGGGTAGGACATTTAGGGCAGAGATGAGGAGAAATTTCTTCACTCAGAGGGTGGTGAACCTGTAGAATTCTCTACCACAGAAGGCTGTGGAGGCCAAGTCACTGAATATATTTAAGAAGGAGATACTGTAGATAGATTTCTAGGCACAAAAGGCATCAAGGGGTATGGGAAGAGAACAGGAATATGGTATTGAGATACAGTATCAGCCATGATGATATTGAATGGTGGAACAGGCTCGAAGGGCTGAATGGCCTACTCCTGCTCCTATTTTCCATGTTTCTATGTTTCTAATCGCACCATATTATCTTTTATCTGGCACTACATAAAAGAATGCAGGCCTGGGCTGATAAGAATCAGCGTTGCCTGATTGGCTACAGCTGCCAAGGTGGAATCAACTATTTCTGCAGGCCTTGGCACATTTGTTTGGCACTGGGGCCCTGCCTTCCTAGAATCTGCATCCACAGAGGAGTAGATATGGAGCTGTGCCATCTGCAAGAAGGACACCTGCAGCTACCATGCAGCAGAGGGCCGGGACAGTGGGCAAGGATTCCTACTGGCAACGTGAAGTCAGAGAATTACCCTTTAAGTATCGACAGTACCCCTCCGGCTTCTGGACCTCCACACAACTTTTATTGTATGGTATGAGGCTCTGTCTGTCTGGGTAAAGTAATAGGAAGCTCTGCTCCAGCTTTTCACAGTGCTGCTTATTCAGGTACTGCACCATACAACACAGACAATGATCTCAATTCAACCTTCACTATTCACAACCAGGTGCTGTCTTATAAAGAATACTAAGCCGGATTTATTGGGATAATATTAACACAACCCGTCCATTGGGAATCTGATGGGATCGGGTCGACTGCCCGTTTTAAACACCACTCGATTTTATTCTCCATTAATGTCAAAGGAGAGTAAAATCAGGCAGGGTGTAAAACGGGCCGTTTCCCACTGGCCGGGATAGGTTAAAATTACCGCCAGTGTATTAAAAAGGGTGATACATTTGTTCAGCTGTGAAGTCTGTATTGTAGAATGAACATCTAAGGGAATTATTGAAACGTTATTGTAAAGTAACAAGCACAAAAAATTGCATTTATATAGCGCCTTTAAGATAGAAAGCCATTCCAAGGAGCTTCACAGAAGCGTAATCAGACTAAAATTTATACCAAGCTAAAGAAGGAGATACTAAGTGGGAAAATGTGGTTGTTTTGCTCCTCCCGTTAGCGCCCTAAGAGGGAGGTTAGCGGCGGCGATAACCGTTAGCGCCCCACGGTGCTGCGCTGCCAACGCAGCGCCCCGCTCGCGCCCTAGCCACAATTTTCAGTAGCGCCCCCTGACTTACCGCCGGACACTATGTACAACGGGATCAGGGGTGCCTACCTGCAGCCAGGGTGGCGCTAATTAAAGGCGAGGTGCCGGGCGGCCATTTTTGTTGCTAGCCGCCTGCCAGCACCTCCCCCGTTGCCGTCCCCGGCCTCCTGAGTGCTGGCTGCGCTCCGTGAGCCCGGAACTTCGATCCCTGGTGGCCCAGCTGGGCCCCGGATCGCGCTGCGCAAGGCCCCTCCACTTTAAGAAGGGAAGGAAGGCCTGCAGTACTGCGACGCGACGCGCCGCAGCGCATGGCGCTGCAGCACGTAGCGCCACAATATTCCCTCGCAGCGCCCCAAGAGGGAGGCGGGGCGCTTCCAGTAATGCCCCACATCTCTCTTGGGGTGCTACCAATGAATTTCGGCCACGGGGCACTAATTTTTTGGGGGCAAAATTGCCGCCCCAAAGGGGCCGTGACCCAATTTTTCCCCCCAAGAGGGGTGACTAAAAGTTTGGTCAAAGTGGTAGGTTTTAAAGGAGGAGAGAGAGGTGGAGAGGTTTAGGGAGGAAATTGCAGGACTTAGGTCCTAGGTGGGTCAATGGTGGGAGATGCAAAAGAGACCAGAGCTGGAGGAACACTGAATTCTCAGAGAGCTGGAGGTTACAGAGATAGAAAGGGACAGGGCCATGAAGGGACTTG
The DNA here is from genome assembly GCF_052327205.1 of Somniosus microcephalus. Taxonomy (NCBI): domain Eukaryota; kingdom Metazoa; phylum Chordata; class Chondrichthyes; order Squaliformes; family Somniosidae; genus Somniosus; species Somniosus microcephalus. Next base: position 30,257,874 of record NC_140996.1, on the reverse strand, counting down.
AACACAAGGATGAGTATTTTAAGTTTAAGCCAATGAAGGTCAGCAAGCACAGGGGTGATGGGTGAGTGGGACTTGCTGCAGGTTAGGATGAACTGAATATATGAAGGATGGGAGGCTGACTGACAAAGTATTTGAATAGTTTTGAGATGACAAAAGTATGGATGAGGGATTCACCACAGCTGAGGTGGGTGATGTTATGAAGGTGGAACTGGGTGATATTTGTGATGGAGGGACATGGAGTTGGAAATTCAGATCGGTTGCAAACGGTCGACTTCAGCCTGAGACAGTCGGTGGGGAGAGGGATGGAACTAGTGGCGAGTGTACGGAATTTGTGACCGAAGTGGAGATGACGTAGAGCTTAATGTTGTCAGTGTACAGTGGAACCTGACAACATCTCTTCAGGTGATGTCACTGAGAGGCAGCATGTAGATGAGGACTAGGAGGGGGGCCAAAGACAGATGATTGGAGGACTCCAGAGTTAACGGTGTGGGGGCAGGAAGAGAAGCCACTGTTGGAGATACTCTGGCTATGATTGGGTAGGTATCAGTGGACCCAAGTGAAGGCAGATGAAGGAGAGACGTTGGAGGAGGATAGTGTGGTTGACCATGTCAAAGGCTGCAGAGAGGTCAAGAAGGATTGAGGAGGGAAGTGTACTACAATCACAGAAGATGTCATTTGTTTTAGGACCATTTCAGTGATATGGCAGGGGTTGAAACCCAATTGGAAAGATTCAAACATGGAGTAGCGGAAAAGATTTGGGAGTTGTCAACCCATTCAAAGACTTTGGATTGGAAAGGGACGTTGTGAAGCACGTCATGTAATTCACAGGAGTGAATAACAGGGAATTATTTTGAAATTGCATTGTAAAATTAGATATGGATTAAAAGCCTAGAATACATTATATGAAACCATACAAGTTCTGCTCTACAAAGCTACCTTTGGAGTAAACCAGAAAGTATGAGGGTGTTTTATATGTTTTCTCTATTAGAGAGAGAGACATAAACAATAGGCAGCCAGTTTTCCCCTCTAGGAATGCAAAACCTAATTCTGGCACAAAGTTGGTGTTATTTTGCCTGAATTGTATCCAAGTGGAAAAAAAAGTTCTTTTCCAGTCAGGTTCAGAGCAGCACTGAAACTATTTATTAATGATAGTTAAATCTGGCAGTGTCTTACCTGTCTCACTTTGGCTGACATGTTTATCAGTGCTCTAATAAATAAAAGCAACAGGAAGCAAGCAAACCACAAAGTGGTCAATTTTCAACTTTTATATCAAAATGTAAATTGTGGCTCATTACGCTGCTATGAAGTGCCTTGGGGGAATTTCTGTTCCTTAAAGGTGCTATATAAGTGCAAAATGTTGTTGTTGCTTGAAAATGAATCATTGCTTAACTGTGCACAGTGTCACCATGATGAAGATGATGCAGGGGCCCTCCTCTCCCCCCACAAACAAAGCCATTTGCCAAGTTCATTTTTTTCCATGAATGCACGCTTCTTTAATGATGCTAGGTTGTAGAAGCCGTCCTAAACAGGAACAAGAGTCTAGTGTAAACAAAGTTAAAGCGAAACACATAATGCATTTAAAGGTGGTGTTAGTCCAATTGAGCAAAAATATAATGGTAAATAGATCAGAAAGAGAATAACAGGGTAGTAACTTGGTTGAAGGGCACCTTGTATTTACTCTTCTTTGTGTCTAATCAAGGAATATGGGGATCGGGCAGCAAAGAGGTCGAAGATCAGCCATGATCTTATTGAATGGTGGAGCAGGCTCGAGAGGCCGTATGGCCTACTCCTGCTCCTAATTCTTATGTTCTTATGTTCTAATGAATGCTCAGTTCTCAGGCACAAAAAGGGAGAAGGAGCCCCCTTGATGTCATCCAGGCATTTCCTGAAGATCCTCTGAGGGGGGCGGAACGCTTGTCCGAGAGCAGACTCAAGCAAAGGATAACTATGTAAATGAGACAGGAGGGCACAACCGGGTCCTTCCAAGTCATTTTTCCCTCACATCCCCGGCAGGCTTCCAAGCACCAAGGACGCTCAGGGGGAGTTGGCGGTAGCCCTTCGTGCCTAGCCTGTCTCAGATTGGACATTCTGAGAAATTGCAACTGTGAAAGAACACAGTATTCAGGAAGGCTGTGTCTTCATCCAAAAACAGCGATAGAAACCATCCTCTTCCATATGCTGACAAACTCATGGAATGTTGCTGGCAGACTGAAACTGGTTAGTAACAAATACTTAGGGGGGAATTTTAACCCCCAGGACGAGCAGGGAGGGGATTAAAATATCAAAAAATGGGAAACCCGGCCCCAAACCGCACCCATTTCCGATTTTAATGGAGGTGGGCTGGGGGCGGGCAACTAACCTGCTCTCCGGAGGTAGGTCACTAATTTAAATATTTTAATGAGGCTGCTGCCTTCAATTTTAACTGTGTTTCAGATTTAACGCCTGTAAGCCATGTTTCCCAGGCCTCAGAAAAGCCAACAGCTGAAGGGAGGCAAGAACGGACGGATCCAACAGAGAAATGCCTTTCCAGCACTGCTTGTGGGCCAAGAGGAGGAGGAGTGCTTCCCCCAAGCTCCACAAGCAAACCTGGTGACACCCCCTGCAATCGGACCTCCGCGATCGAACCCCACGCGATCCCCTCCCCCATCTCTCTGACCCCCGACCCACCTCTCCGGCCCCCGATCGATCTCTCCCAATGTCCCCACTGACCAATCTCTCCAGGCCACCCCTTCCGCCCCCCCCCCCCGCCGCAACCCCGATATCCCACCTGACCCACGATCGCTCCCTCCCTCCCTCTACCCTCTCCACTCCCCGGCTGTGGCCTGGTGCTGCAGGCCTTCCATGTCAGTTGTGTCAGCTGTGGCTTAGTTGGTAGAACACTCGCCTCTGAGTCAGAAGATTGTGGGTTCAAGTCCCAGGGACTTGAGCACATAAATCTAGGCTGACACTCCAGTGCAGTGCTGAGGGAGTGCTGCACTGTCGGAGGTGCTGCCTTTCGGGTCAGACGTTAAACCGAGGCCCTGTCTTAGGCTGAACCAGACTGTTCGCAACCTTGACGTCCTATTTGACCCGAGATGAGCATCTGACCCCATATCCTCTCCATCACCAAGACCGCCTACTTCCACCTTTGTAACATCACCCATCTCCGACCCTGCTTCAGCTCATCTGCTCCTGAAGTGCTCATCCATGCCTTTGTTACCTCAAGATCTGATTATTTCAATGCTTTCCTGGCTAGGCTCCCACCTTGCACCCTCTGTAAACTTGAGCTCATCCTAGGCTCTGCTTCCCATAACCTAACTTGCACCAAGTCCTGTTCACCCGTCACCCCTGTGCTCGCTGACCTACATTGGTTCCCAGTCTGGCAACGCCTTGATTTTAAATTCTCATCCTTGTTTTCAAATCCCTCCATGGCCTCACCCCTCCCGATCTCTGTAACCTCCTCCAGCCATAAAACTCTCTGAGGTCTCAATGCTCCTACAATATTGGCCTCTTGAGCATCCCTGATTTTTTTCACTCCACCATTGGCAGTCGTGCTTTCAGCTGCCTTGGCCCTAAGATCACAAATTCACTCTCTAAACCTCTCCACCTCTCTCTCTCTTCCTTTAAGACACTTCTTCAAACCTACCTCTTTGACCCCTGTCCTAATATCTGTCCTAAGTATGTGGTTCGGTTTCCAATTCTGTTTGATAATTGCTCCTGTGAAGCGCCTTGGGATGTTTTACTAAGTTAAAGGCACTATATAGACGCAAGTTGTTGTTGTTGGTTACAGCCAATGAAGTACTGTTGTGAGTAGGAAATTTACACACAGCAAGCTCCCACAAACAGTAATGTGAAGATGACCAAATAACTGTTTCTAGTGATGTTGATTGAGCGATAAATATTGGCCAGGACACCAGGGAGAACTTTCCTGCTCTTCTTCGAAATATTGCCGAGAAATCTTTTACGTCCACCTGAGAGGACAAACTCATCTTGAAAGAGGGCACCTCTGACAGTGCAGCACTCCTTCAGTACTACACTGGAGTGTCAGCCTAGATTTTGTGCTCAAGATCTTGGATTGGGACTTGAACCCACAACCTTCTAACTCAGTGGTGAGAGTGCTACCTCTTCCAGCAGGGATCCTGGAATAGCAATTTGAATCAGGAATCCCAGCTGAATTCTCCTTCCTAACCCAATGTTATAATCAACTTCAAATTTCCTTTGCACCCTGTGGGAAATTAGCTGGCCTCCATGCAGTGCTTCCCCACAACAAGCACAGCAGAAATTGGAAAATATGAGCAAATGGAGTCTACATCTTGCTGGATCATAAGTTTGCTTTCATTTTTGTGTGTGAACCATTAATATTTGGGTCAAGAGTACAATGGTATGGTAATCTAGGCGACATTTCGGGCAGTAATGATGGCGGCTGCACTGTTGGAGGTGCCTTCTTTCAGATTAGACGTTGAACCAAGGCCCCATCAGCCCCCTCAGGTGGACGTAAAAGATCCCAGGGCACTATTCAAAGAAGAGCAGGGGAGTTATCCCCGGTGTCCTGGCCAATATTTATCCCTCAATCAACATAACAAAAACAGATTATCTGGTCATTATCACATTGCTGTTTGTGGGAGCTTGCTGTGTGCAAATTGGCAGCCGTGTATCCCACATTATAACAGTGACTACACTCCAAAAGTACTTCCTTGGCTGTAAAGCGCTTTGAGACGTCCGGTGGTCGTGAAAGGCGCTATATAAATGCAAGTCTTTCTTTCTTTTTTCCCGACAGCCAGCCAGCCTCTCAATCTGGCTGGCTGCGGCCAGGAAATGGAGTCCAAAAATTTAAATCAGGTCCTGCCTTTAAATTCGGCTCAACCTCCAGGAAATCCGTATTTCCAGGTTTACCAGGTGCTATACCTCCCCCTGCTCCCTCCCCGCCTCCCCGTAAATATCGGGCCCCTAATTTCTTTCTTAAGCATTAATAATATCAAAATTTACAACGTAATATAATTACACTCTTCCAACTCTGGCTTCCCGTGCATCCACTTCCTCTCTCTGCTCCATCTTTAAGGACACAGTATTCAGCTGTCTTGGCCCAACACTCTGTAACTACACTCAGGAACTCTCTCTCTAAATCCCTAAAAATTGCTATTCTCTCCTGACCTTCAGAAGCCTTTTCGAAACCTACCTCTTCAACCAAGCTTTTGGTCACCTTCCCCAAATCTTCTCCTACTTTTACTTGCCATTTGCACTCAGATGCTGAATATATAAATGCAAGTTGTAATGCATAGCTGGAATGGGGTTTAAGGCAGTAATCTAAGCCTGGGGCTCAGACAGTGCTCTTGAACGAGGCAATGTTCATTCCTAGTTTATACTGCCATGGTAACCTCTCAATTATCCTACATTGCAGATTAATTTACGTGGTCTGAAAAGGAAGAACCAGGGTATTTTTACTATATAGCTGCCTTTTCAGAGCGCCAGCGATTTCAGCTTTACCTCAGCCCGGCAACTCTTTCTGCTACAGGTAGACTACCCTTTATCCGGACTTCCGAAAACCGAAACCCTCTAAAAACCGAAGGTTTTTTCGGTCAGCGTAAGTCGTGCGCACGACATGACCAGAGTGGCGCACGACTTACAGGCCTAGCCGGATAAGGGATAGTGTAGCATTTTTCCGCACTTCTGAAAACCGAAATCGCTCAGCGTAAGTGTACCAGCCTTTATCTGCACATCCGAAACCAGAAAACCTCTGAAAGCCGAAAGTGGAGCAAAGCATGACTTCTGAAAACCGAAATGCGCACGACCACGACCCCCGCCGACCCCCACCCCCGACCCCCCGGCCGAACCCGACCCCCACCGACCCCCGACCCCCACCGACCCCCGACCCCCGACCCCCCTGCCGTACCCCACCCCCGCCGACCCCCACCCCATTTCGGATAAGAGATAGTGTACCAGCCTTTATCCGCACATCCGAAACCAGAAAACCTCTGAAAGCCGAAAGTGGCGCAAAGCATGACCCGACGCTGCCGATGCTTGACCCACGCAGGTGTTATGCTGCTCTGTGTGATATTTGCTGCTCTCTTAGATATTTGCTGCTATTTGCTGCTCTCTTAGATATTTGCTGCTCTCTTAGATATTTGCTGCTCTCTTAGATATTTGCAGCTCTCTTAGATATTTGCAGCTCTCTTAGATATTTGCTGCTCTCTTAGATATTTGCTGGCTTTTAACAATTTGTGAAAATGCTAAAAAGAGCTGCAGATACCCCAATGGGTAACAGTGAGAAGCAGAGAAGGAAGCATCACTCATTATCGATATCGCAGAAAGTGGAGTTATTGCAGAAGCTTGATCGTGGTGTGTCTGTGCGACATCTTACTAAAGAATATGGTGTGGGAAGTACCACCGTATATGACTTAAAGAAACAGAAAGACAAGTTGTTGAAATTTTACACTGACAGTGATGACCATAAACTAATGAAAATTAGGAAAACATTGCATAGGGCAAAAAATGAAGATCTTGACCGTGTGCTGATTGAGTGGATTCGACAACGCAGAGGTGAACGTGTGCCACTTACTGGTTTGATGGTCATGAAGCAAGCTAGAATATACCATGAAGAACTGAACATTGAAGTTGAGTGTGAATATTCAGAAGGTTGGCTGCATAAATTTAAGAAGCGTCATGGTATAAAATATCTGAAAATCTGTGGTGAAAAAGCTTCTGCTGATCATGAAGCAGCTGAAAATTACATAGATGAGTTTGCAAAAATAATATCGGATGAAAACCTCGGTCCTGAACAAATTTACAATGCTGATGAAACAGCTCTGTTCTGGCGCTACGTTCCTAGAAAAACATTAGCAACGGCTGATGAGAGTGCACCAGCAGGTTTTAAGGATGCTAAGGACAGGTTGACTGTTCTTGGGTGTGCCAATGCTGCAGGCACACATAAGTTAAAGTTGGTAGTGATTGGAAAAAGCCAACATCCGAGATGTTTGAAAGGTGTATGCATTATTATGCGAGCAGGAAAGCATGGGTAACCAGAGGAATATTTTCTCACTGGTTCAATAACCACTTCGTACCAGCGACACGAGCTCATTGCAGGCAAGTTGGACTGGAAGAAAACTGCAAAATTTTATTGTTCCTGGACAACTGCTCCGCACATCCCCCTCCTGAACTTCTTGTGAAAAGTTATGTTTTCGGCATTAACTTTCCCCCTAATGTGACATCTTTAATACAGCCTTGTGACCAAGGAATTTTACGCTCCATGAAGAGCAAGTATAAAGACGTTTTTTTGAACTCTATGCTTGATGCAATCAACAGAGGCGAAGGAATCCAAAGCTTCCTGAAAGAATTCAATGTTAAGGATGCCATTTATGCAGTTGCTAATGCTTGGAACGATGTTGACAAACCAACATTAACAAATGCTTGGCACAGACTTTGGCCTTCAACAATGTTTCATGAAGATGGACCTGCAGATGACGAGTTTGAAGGATTTCCTGTCAGTCAGGAGAAGATGATGATATCAAACCTCCTCACTTACGCCAAAGGTTTATCATCCGAAAGTGTAAATACGTTAGAGGAAGCTGACATCGAAGAAGTGCTGAACATTGACAATGATGCACCTGTTGTGAATTCATTGAGTGATGGGGAAATTGCTGAAATGGTGTTAAATAAAGACAAGCATGAGGACAGTAGTGATGATGATGATGACATTGTGAACACAGGTGAAAAAATCCCCATAGACGATATGGTGACAATGTGTGATCAGTTAATTGCTGGCCTTGAAAAACGTGCATTTATCAGTGAGCAAGAGATTATGCAAGTTTACTCAATTAAAGAGAGACTGCTTAGACAGAAACCAATGTTAATGAGACAGATGACACTGGAAGAAGTCTTTAAAAAGGCCGTCTGTCGTAGTCATGCTTCATCACTTGAGAATCCTGTTCCTGGCCCATCTTCAGATGTCCAACTCCAACCTGATGACAATGATGCCAACACTGATGTACCCTCTTCTCCAAGATCCTCAAGCCAGATGTAATGCTGCTTCATCACTTGAGAATCCTGTTCCTGGCCCATCTTCAGATGTCCAACTCCAACCTGATGACAATGATGACAACACTGATGTACCATCTTCTCCAAGATCCTCAAGCCAGATGTAATGTACCTTTATTGCATGTTTATGTACAGGTATTTAGCTTAGTTTGTACCTGTACATGTTTGAAGTTTTACTGAATGTTTTCCTTACAAATAAACTGTATTACAGTATTTATCCCTGTAACTACAGTATTTATAGTCGTTATTTATCCCACCCTTTCGGATAAGGGATAGTGTATCCTTTATCCGCACTCCCGAAAACCGAATTACCTCTGAAAACCGAAGTGTTTTCGCGCACCTTCCGAAATCCGAAATTTTCCTGAAACCGAAACACGGCTGGTCCCGAGGTTTTCGGATAAAGGATAGTCTACCTGTATTACCATTTAACCCTTTTGCTAAGTTGCAGTAGGTGTTATATAATCCAATCACATAGCATTGCATATGGAATTATATATGCTTGGAAGAACTTCATTGGGGTCAGCCATTTAGGACTGAGATGAGGAGAAATTTCTTCACTCAGAGGGTGGTGAATCTTTGGAATTCTCTACCCCAGAGGCTGTGGAGGCTCAGTCATTGAGTATATTCAAGACAGAGATCGATAGATTTTTGAATATTAAGGGAATCAAGGGATATGGGGATAGTGCAGGAAAGTGGAGATGAGGTAGAAGATCAGCCATGATCTTATTGAATGATGGAGCAGGCTCGAAGGGCCAAATGGCCTACTCCTGCTCCTGTTTCTTATGTTCTTATTTCATGTGATATGGTATTATTGTCATGGAAAAGACTATCAAAACTCGGTGCTGTCATTTTCTGGAACATTTGGCTCCCGTAACCAAAGAAAACAATTGTACTGATGTTAAACAATATTTATTATTTACAATGTTTGTGCAGTTAAGGGCCACAGAGGGAAGCCATTGACATTAGGGTTACAAAAGCTTCTGGGAGTTTGTGGTAATTCCCAAAGCTAAAGGCTGGGGGAATTACTGCCCCCTTAGAGTCACTTCTGTAACCTGAGGGACAGGGGTTACCTGACAGTCCTAAAACTGCAGTTCATATATGTTTTGTTGAACAATCTTTTAAAAAATTTACATGGAACAATCGGCCACCTAAATGCACCTTTACACTTTGTTTTAGAAATTTGCTACTCTGCCTTCCTCAAGATGCTAACTCTTACTGGGGTATGTGGCCACAGGTGTAAGTATCTACATATGAACATAAGAATATGATGGGCAGGAAAAGACCAGCTAGTCCATGAAGCCTGCCCCACACTCATGGTGCCTGGAGCATCATGACTAGGCACTTCCTACCACGCCCCACCATCCCATCAGCCATGTAATCTACTGGGAGCGACGAAAAAACTCAGAAAAAAGGAGCACATGGTCAATAAGAGATTAAAAAACTCTGGGACATTCCTCTCCGACCCCCTCGGGCGATCAAAACCAGTCCAGGAGATCACATTGACCATGTGTACATTAACTGTTAATCCACTTACCTTTTATATGACTTGATCTTTGCCCCAGCCAAGAACCTGTCCAGCTCTATCTCTCCAGCACCTTCCCTACATGCCTCATCTTCATAACTCCCCTGGCTTCTATGTGTACCAACGTCATAAAAAGATTTATGAAGATTTCCTCTGTTTGATATTTCTGGTTGAATGCATATAGGATTTTGCCTGAAATACTGAACAAAGGAATTTTTCACAAACACTTACAATGTCACTACACATAGCAACCAAAAGAATTCTTATCGCTTGATGTCCTCATCTATGCTTTCCAGCATGGGCCACTGATTAGTAATTAAGAGCGAGAACTCTAGCTGATTTTTTTCCTGTTCCTGTCTGAGACCAATTGAAATGCACATTTGTTCCATAGCACCATGTTTTCACATTTCCATTCCTAGCTGTCTCATCATAGCCAGCAGTCCTCTTGCTTCTCATCCCGTATCCACTGGTCACCTCTAGCATGCCTCAAGGTTCCAATCTCACCCCCTTTCCTAATCCTCCATATATATGCTTTGTCATGGAGACATTATCCATAAGCATGGGGTCAACTTCCAAAAGTATCCAATAGTATCCAGTTATACCTCTCCATCAGGACCCATGACTCCACAACTGTTGCTATGATGTTTGACGCCCCATCCCAGCATCTGATATCATCCACCTCCCACACTATTCAATCAGGCTAAATCTGATAAAGCACAACTTTTGTGTGCTGTTTTACCCTGAGCTAAGCTGCAAACCCCACATCCAGCACATAACCATGACCAGTTGTTTCCAAATCCACAATATCGCCCACCTTTATGCTTACCTTGTCCTTACCACTGCTAAAATACTTATTCATGTTTTCATCTCTAGCTTTAATTTCTGCACAGCCTCCCAAGATACATTCTACGCAAACTGCAACACATCTAGATCTCTACTGTCCTAATAATATACTCGCCAACCTGCACTGGCTTCCCATTCTCCCTATACACTTATTTCAAAATCCTCATCCATGTCTACAGATTCCTCAATGGCCTTGCTTCCCCTGTCCTGGTATCTCCTCTGGCCCTACATTCCATGTTCTACCATATACACTTACGCACCTGCACTACTGTACATTCCCACCTCCTTCTTTCATTCACTTCACCATCACTGGCGAGACCATCAGCTATCCCTCCAGAATTCTCTTCGCAAACCCTTCCACCTTTCTTCATCTCTCCCCATCATCAAAAGTCTCCTCAAAACTCACCCCTTCTATCTTACCATGGAGCACTCCTCCTAAACCAATTGCAAATTCCTGCTTGGTGTTCACATTCTTCCCCCTCCTCTAACATCTAACTGAGCACAGATCAGGAATCAAGCCAAAGGGTCTGCGTGGCTTAATTCTACACTGGGCGACTGAACCCTCTAAATCATTGGGGAGCTACCCTTCCATTCTTTTAAAATTCAGTTAACAACTAGGATTAACAGGAACAAAGACAGAAAAGGAAAGCTATCATTGGCAGAGGATATGCTCAAAAATTAAATTGTGCCATTTTTCATTGTACCTATACTCAGTTGTGTTCTTGTTTGGAAACACTCTTACTTTTTTTCTTCCCAATTTCCAAGTCTTCTCTCCTGAAGACTTTAATTTTTTGGTGGGCTACAATTCCATACGTGTCTCACCCAAATAACCATTATTCATGTAGGGACATTGGCACTGGGTGTTGACAGGCCTCTTAATTATGGGGCATCACAGCTGAGGGTACTTCTGTCCTCACAGGAAGGCCATACATCCATTTCCCTCAGAAGTTTCTGGACAATGATCCGGAGTGGGAATCTGACCAATTTTCTTTCCCTAACCCAAGACCTCTGAAGTCAATTATAGCAACCTGTCGCCATGTTAGCTAAGGCCAGATAACTCAGGAGAGGCCCGAGATTGAAACTAAGATCGTTCAGTTTGAGAATTGTTTTCAGCCAGGCAGTACCCAATTTTATTTAATTCATTATCTGCTGGAGTGAGACTCCACAGCATAATTGGTCCCTTTTTAACATTGGCATCCTAGTTGAACCTGAGCTGAGCTTCAGATCCTGGTACGGCCCTCATCTCTGCTCCTTTAATTCCAAGGGACAACTGGTTTCGCTATTTAACACCAGACCTGGCTGGACCACATAAAGCACTATCGGGTCCTGCTCACCTCTGCTAAAACTGCTCACTATTCCAGGATCATCCTGGAATGCAAAATTAACTCCTGGCCTTTCTTCTCCACGACAGAAAGTCTTCTTAAACCCCTCTCCCCTACCTCCTCACCCTCACCTCCAACGTCAAGTGCGAGGAGCTCATGGACTTCTTCGTCACTAAGATTGAGACCATCTGCTCAGCTGCCTCTGCTCCAGCCCACTGGGCGAAGCTTCTCCTAAGGTTCCCGCCTGCCTTGGCTCTGAACTCGCATCTTTCTCTAGTTTCTCTCCTATCTCCCCCCATGCCCTTGCCAAGCTCACCTTCTCCATGAGACCCACCTCCTGCTCCCTTGACCCTATTTCCACCAAACTACTGACCACCCAACTTACCTTCATGTCCCCCATGTAGCTGATATTGTTAACAGCTCCCTCTCATCAGGTACTGTCCCTCTCCCCTTCAAATTTGCCATCATCACTTCTCTCCTCAAAAAACCCACATTTGACCCCTCTGTCTTTGCAAACAACCGCCCCTTGTCCAACCTCCCTTTCCTCTCCAAAGTCCTTAAACATTTTGTCACGTCCCAAACCTGTGCCCAAGTTTCCTGCAACTCCATGTTTGAATCCCTCCAATCAGATTTCCGCCCCTGCCACAGTACTGAAACGGCCCTTATCATGGTAAACTATTCCTCCTCATCCTTCTCGACCTGCCTGCAGCCTTTGACACAGTTGACCACACCATCCTTCTCCAATGCCTCTCCTTTGTTGTCCAGCTGGGTGGGACTGCACTTACCTGGTGCCATTCCTATCCATTAGTAGCCAGAAAATCACCTGCAATGACTTCTCTGCCCGCTCCTGCACTGTTACCTCTGCAGTGCCTCAAGGAGCTATTCTTGGCCCCCTCCTATTTTTCATCTATATGTTGCCCCTCGGCAACATTATCTGAAAAATCATCAGGTTCCACATATACGCTGTCCGCCATCGAGTATCGCATGAGCAGAAATTTCCTCCAACTAAATATTGGGAAGGCAGAAGCCATTGTCTTCAGTCCCCGCTACAAACTCTAGTCTCTAGCCACTGACTCCATCCTTCTCCTTGGATATAATATCTCCTTATGTGGACATATGACCAAAAGCTTGATCAAAGAGGTTGGTTTTAAGGAGTGTCTTAAAGGAGGAGAGAGAGGTAGAGGGGCGGCGAGGTTTAGGGAGGGAATTCCAGAGTTTAGGGCCCAGGCAGCTGAAGGCACAGCCACCAATGGTGGAATGATTAAAATCGGGGATGAGCAAGTGGCCAGAATTGAAGGAGCGCAGATATCTCGACGGGTTATAGGCTGGAGGAGGTTACAGAGATAGTGATGAGTGAGGTCATGGATGGATTTGAAAAGAAGGATGAGGCTTTTGAAACTGAGGCAAATGCCAGACCGAGGGCCAATGTAGGTTAGCAGGGCACAGGGGTGATGGGTGAACGGGCAGCAGAGTTTTGAATGAACTCAAGTTTATGTAGGGTAGAAGATGGGAGGCCGGCCAGGAGAGCATTGGAATAGTCAAGTCTAGCGGTAACAAAGACATGGATGAGGGTTTCAGCAGCAAATGAGATGAGGTGGGGCAGAGTCGGACAATGTTATGGAGGTGGAAATAGGCAGTCCTGGTGATGGAGCAGAAACGTGGTCAGAAGCTCATCTCGGGGCCAAGTACAACACCAAGGTTGCAAACGGCCTGGTTCAGCCTCAGAATGTTGCCAGGGAGAGGGATGGAGTCAGTGGTTAGGTAACAGAGTTTGTGGTGGGGACCGAAGACAATGGCTTCAGTCTTCCCAATACAGTATGTAGCCACATCTCCTTATGTGGCATGGAGTCAAATTTTGTTTGATAATGCTCCTGTGAAGCAGCGTGTAACATTTTACTACATTAAAGGCACTATATAAATGCAAGTTGTGGTGGTTGCTGTTCATGGGCCTTCAAGGTTGAGTGCCATGACAGCACCATAAATAACGTCATTAACAGGGTCCTGCAATTTGCGGAGAATCAGAACTCATGGCGTATCTCTTTTACTCCCCTAATTGCTAGATTTTTTACGAATGCATAATAGAGAATGACATTAATGCGTCATTCTAATAACACAACTTCCCAGCAATGCCTGTCCCAATGTCTGGAGAGAAGTGTCAGAGATTACTTCTGACGCCAATGTGTGAACAAGCTGCTGTCACTGAACAAAGTTCATTAAACTCCATGAACTGGTTCATGATTGTGTTTGAAGTGCATCAGTATGAGGAGGAAGTTAACAATCCTCTTGGTTGGCAAAATATGAAAACTGTGTCAGAAATGCCCTTATAGTAAGCCTCAGGAATATTCAGGAAACACTCCATGAAGAGCTGTAAGGCCTGATTGGTGGGAATGAGATTAATTGAGTGAGAGGCTGGTGGAGCAAACTTTGCATCCAAGCTCTTCAGCTTCTGTAGTGAATGATGATAAGCCCCTCAGAACAAAGTGCTGCACTGCAAGCTGCAGTTAATCTGTTTGAGATTTTAATCATATTAATACAGTAATGGATTGCCTACTACAAGTTTCACATTTGTGTGTTCCTACAATGACTGGGAAATTGACAAGCTAGCTAGCCACTGGTCCAAAGGGTCCTTAGCAGGAATTACCATGGTTAGTTTACGTGGAATGAAGCAATTGGAGAGCATTGCACTGGGTTTATGAGTGCGGGAAGGAAACTTTGACATCGTGTTAAAGTTTTCCTAATGTGGGAAAAGGAGCAAAGAAAGGGAAGCTTTACATATTTGGTTGTTCCTAACTGGAGTTGATGAAGCCAAGAATTTGCAAACAGTTTAATGGAGCAAGTAATGGAGCTGATAGACATGAGTATAAACACAGCAGATGCCTGATGGCAGCAGTGGTATACATGTAGAACATTAGTTGAACTGAGATGTGATAATGAGCTATAATGCAGTTAAGAACTATATAATGTCATAAACGATGACAGTGCAGCTAGAGTAACTTAGATTTTCTTTATTCATTCCTGGGATGTGGACGACACTGGCAAGGCTAGCATCTATTGCCCATCCCTAATTGCCCTTCAGAAGGTGCTGGTGAGCCGCTGCAGTCCATGTGGTGAAGGTACTCCCATAGTGCTGTTAGGGAGGGAGTTCCAGGATTTTGATACAGCGACAATGAAGGAACGGTGATATATTTCCAAGTCAGGATGGTGTGTGACTTGGAGGGGAACTTGGAGGTGCTGGCGTTCCCATGCGCCTGCTGCCCTTGTCCTTCTAGGTGGTAGAGGTCGCGGGTTTGGGAGGTGCTGCCGAAGAAGCCTTGGCGAGTTGCTGCAGTGCATCTTGTAGATGGTACACACTGCAGCCACGGTACGCCGGCGATGGAGGGAGTGAATGTTTAAGGTGCTGGATGGGGTGCCAATCAAGCGGGCTGCTTTGTCCTGGATGGTGTCAAGCTTCTTGAGTGTTGTTGGAGCTGGACTCATCCAGGCAAGTGGAGAGTATTCCATCACACTCCTGACTTGTGGATGGTGGGTAGGCTTTGGGGAGTCAGGAGGTGAGACACTCACCACAGAATAAACAACCTCTGACCTGCTCTTGTAGCCACTGTATTTATGTGGCTGGTCCAGTTAAGCTTCTGGTCAATGGTGAACCCCATGATGTTTTTGTGAAAGAAAGATTTGCGTTTATATAGCACCTTTCATGATGACCGGACATCCCAAAATGTTTTACAGCCTATGAAGTATAATCACTGTTGTAATGTAGGAAATGTGGCAGCCAATTTGCACACAGCAAGCTCCCACAAACATCAATGTGATCATGACCAGATAATCTGAGTTTAGTGATGTTGTTTGAAGGATAACTATAGGCCAGGACACCGGAGATAACCTGTTCTTCTTCGAAATAGTGCCACGCCATGGGATCTTTTACATTCACCTGGGAGAACAGACGGTGTCTCGGTTTAACGTCTCATCCAAAAGACAGCACCTCCGACAGTGCAGCGCTCCCTCAGTATCTCACTGGAGTGTCAGCCTAGATTGGTGTGCTCAAGTCCCTGGAGTGGGACTATGAACCCTCAACCTTCTGATTCAGAGGCGAGTGTGCTACCAACTGAGCCACAGCTGACATGCATGGTGGGGGATTCGACGATGGCAATGCTGTCTTCCAAATGTAGCCCTCCAAATACTGAGATTAACATACTCCAAGTCACTCTAATGAAAATGTTATTTTGTATAATATAAAATAGATGTATTTATGTTCTGTATAATGTTTCACTTGCTACTGTTGGGATGTGGCAGTCCTTTGCTTGTTGGCAGTACCCTCCACAGAGTGCTTTGGAAGTGATCTTACTGTGGGGTTTGCTATGGAGTGGCTCTCTCAGCCCCTGTTGAGTGACACTGCCCAGGAGTCTGATCTGTGGCATGTCACTCTTTTCAGCAGAGCACCGCTGCCTTGGGTTCTATGGAATGTGTAAGGAATGCCTCTTCCCTTTGTCTGCTCAGTGGAATGTCACTGCTTCAGGTCTTGTCCCTCAGCCTGAGGGTCTCTGAAGTGTTGCTACCCTGGAGTGTGTTCTGTGGAATGTCACAACCACAAACTCTGTCGCCATGCTGTTTGCCTGGGACTTTTCTGTGCTGCTGTCCTGCAGTCTGTTCAGTGTCTCAGCCCAGGATCTGTTTCTCCTTGGGTTCTGCTGCTGAAGGATCCATAGAATGCCATTCTCCTGCAGAATGTGATTCTGCCAAAATAAACCTTCGGCTGTTGTTTCTGATTCTGTCCTCTTTTTTAAATCTTTGATCGAGAGTGTTAATTTTTAATTTATATGGTGTTTACATTTTCACTGTTTTTTTCCTTGTTTACTGGACCCTGTTCGCATTTCCATTTTGTATGGAAGTCGCAGATATCATTTGCATTTTGTTGTGCAATAATTTCAAGTTTTGACCACAAAGTTCTCGGATTTTCTGAGTCATATCACGAGAAATTTGCAGAAAATATTGGGAGATTGCACTGGTAATTCCAGTTGGATGGTAAAAACCCAGCCTGGATAACATTAAAGGGTAGATGTCGGAATCTTTGCACACCAGAAGCGCACATCGTAAAACCACAGACCCTGTGGTGGGTAAGGTGAGAACTCAGAAAAAGTATCCTTGAGTGTATCACAAAACAATAATTCAATCAAGTTATTCAGACGTCATCATAAAGCACAAGACAAAATCTTGAACAGTTGTTTATCCATGAGCCCCAAGGTGTTACTGCTGCCTTAAATTCATTGATGGATATCTATTATCAGTTAAACGTGTAAATTCTTTAATCAAAATACAGATATTTTGGAGGGTGTTTGCATTTTGTGAGGATTACAACCCTTTTTTTTAAAGTAAGTTCCTTCTCTTTGCACTTTTTTTTCTGGCCCTTCCTAAGCCATGCACCAACTCTGTAATGTATTATCACATGATTTGATATAAGCATGCTCAGTTCGTTCTGGACTAGCAACTCATCCTGACTCTGTCCTTCATTTGTTCTACCCACATGCATTACATTTTTGGCGATGAGGATGGGATCCCAAAGCCATTTTTCGGGATCACGGAAGGACACAGTGTTCAACCTTCAAGTGGACAAGTTTAAGATGAATTTGTGAGTCCTAAACTGAATTTTTGTGATGTTTTACGGTTAATGCTCATGCAGAATCATCTGTGCTTCGCCTTTGCGTGTATGTATACACAGCAACAGCGGCGTTGATTCTCACAGGTACACAGGTAGCGTGCTGAGTCACTGTTTGATGGGATTGGGACAATCATGGCCGCGCCTACGGGATTCATCTGAAGCCTCAGCATGCAAAATTGGAGATGGTGTCTAAGAATGCGAGAGAGCTCCGTCCAACTCAAGTGACTAGGGCAGCTGAGGTCTACAGTCACAAAGCCACCGCCGAACCTAAAGCTGTGAGACCGAGTCAAAAGCATGTCGGTGAGAACAGTTCAGTGAATTGTTATCGCTGCAATGGAAATCACTCACCACTGTCCTGCCAATACAGAAATGCAAAGTGTTTTAACTGCCAGAGGCAAGGTCATATTTCAACAGCTTGCAGAACTAGATCTAAGGCAGGAAGTAGAACCATTCTTGTGGTAAATCCAGAAAGTGGAACAAGGAACTCAAAGAGGCTAGATGTTAGAATTAACACGAGTACTTTATTAACAACTGGGAAACATGTTTACAGACAGCCTGCATCAGCATCCTGGCATTCCACCTTGTGCTGACCTATACAGGAAGCAAACCTCTGACCTTAACAGGAAGCAAACCTCTGACCTTAGTAGCAGCATTGGCTACAGCACCACCTGGTGGATAACCTTAATCATAACATCCCAGATTACTATATCCCCCCCCCTTAAGATTTCAGTATGAATTTCTTAACAAACAACCATTCCTGAGGGTCACATAAGGAGTCTCCATTCATCATGTTCCACACTTAACGAATCTAACAGTTCAGTATCAATCTCTCCGGTGGCTTGCGAGTCCTTTGTGAACGTCTAACAGTAAAGTCCCGCTTGTTTGTGGTGAAGCCACCAGCTGCTCCTGAGCAGTGCTCAGAGTATCTGACTCTGCAATGATGGTTTCCTCTTGACGGATAGGTTCCTGTGGAATTATCTCTGTCCCTGGTGGTGGCACCACAGATGCACTTGGATAACTGGGGGCAACCCTGTCTTCAGTCATTGCATCTGGAACCTTCATTTCAATTTCCCCTCATCTGGGAAGTATCTGATCTACATGTCGGCGTACTACCCTACCATCTCCCAACATGACCTTGTATGATACTGGACCTGTCATTGAGTCTATGAAGCCAAGAATCCACTTTGGTCCATAACTGAAATTCCTGGTAAGGATCGCATCTCCTTCTCCAAAACTTCGGCTCTTTGTTCTTTTGTCATGGTTCTCTTTTTGTTTGTTTTGTCTGTTTTCCATTTTCCTTTTTAGGTCTGGGTGGACAAGGTCAAGAGTGGAGCATAGTCTATGACCCAATAACATCTCAGCAGGAGAGAGTCCTGTGGTGGATTGAGGTGCTATTCTGTAGCTGAACAGAACCCGTGACACTTTGGCTGCTAAACTCCCTTCTGCACTTTTTTTCATCATCTCCTTAAATGTTTGTACGGCTCTCTCCGCAAGTCCATTCGAGGACGGGTGACATGGAGCCGAGGTCACCTGCACTATGCCATTTTTTCTCAAGAACTCTTTTGTCTCTGTACTCACAAAACAAGTGGCATTGTCACTCACCACGATCTCCGGTAGCCCTTGATTACTGAAGCTCCAACGCAGGCAGTCTATAGTAGTAGTGGCGGAAGCAGAATTTACAGGATAAACATCCATCCATTTGGAATGTGCATCAATGATTATGAGGAACATCTTCCCCATGAATGGACCCGCATAATCTAAGTGCAATCTTCTCCATGGTTTATCCGGCCACTCCCAGGGGTGGAGAGGAGCCGCTGCTGGTGCCTTCCAGTGTTCCTGACAAGTGCTGCATGTCTTAACTAGATTTTCTATCTCCTCATCTAGCTTTGGCCACCACAAGTAACTCCTAGCCAAGGCTTTCATACGTGAGATCCCAGGATGACACTGATGTAGTTGCTCTAGGATAGACTGTCGTGCTGGCTGTGGAATAATCACTCGTGCTCCCCACAACACGCAACCATCCTGCACACTCAGCTCTGTTTTCCTGACACTGTAGGGTGTGAAGTCAGCCCCTTCCGGATGCTGTGGCCATCCCCTCACCACATATTCTTGAACTCTAGACAGTACTGGATCTTTACCTGTCCGTGTTCTTACTTGCTCTGCAGTCACAAGTGCCGTGTCAGTGTCCTCCAACATCAAAACTCTGTCCTCTGGAGCTGCACGGATAGGTGTGCCTGGCAGTGGAAGACAGCTCAAGGCATCTGCGTTCCCATGATACTTGCCCACCTTATAGACGATGACAATACTCATATGCCCTCAACATCACTGCCCACCTCTGGATCCGGGGTGACACCATCTGTGGAACTGCTTTCATTTCGTTGAAAAGAGAGAGAAGAGGTTTATGGTCGGTGCATATGGTGAACTTCCTGCCATATATGTACTTGTGGAACCTCTGTAACCCAACCATTACTGCTAACCCCTCTTTGTCTAACTGGGAATAGTATTTTTCTGCTGGTGTTAGAGTTCGGGACATAAACCCTATTGGTCTTTCAGTTCCATCTTCCATGCAGTGTGAAAGAACTGCTCCCACCCCGTAAGGTGAAGCGTCACAAGAGAGAATGATGTATTTCTCTGCATTGTAGTGAACCAGCACATCCGAGGACAGCATCAGTTTCTTGGACTGTTCAAATGAAACTCTCTGCTCCTCTCCCCACTGCCACTGTGTCTCCTTGCGCAGTAGTTTGTGAAGAGGTGCTAACACAGCTGACAAGTTTGGTAAAAACCTGTTATAATAGTTCAGCAGTCCCAGGTAAGCTTTTAACTCAGCCATATTTGTAGAAGCAGGGGCGTCCTGCAGTGCTTGTACCTTCTCCTTGAGTGGATGGAGCCCGGTGGTGTCCACTCTGTGTCCCAGGAACACTGCCTCATTCCCCAGGAAAGTGCACTTACTCCTCTTGAGCCGGAACCCTGCCCTCTCCAATCTCTGTAGTACCTCTCTCAGAGTGCTCAGATGCTCCTGGCCGGTTCTTCCCGTCGCCAGAATGTCATCCAGATAGATGGAAACATGTGGAATCCCTTGCAGTACACCTTTGATTGTCCTCTGGAAAATAGCTGGACTTGATGAGACACCAAACGGTAAGCGGTTATATGTAAACAAGCCCTTGTGTGTATTTATGGTGACATACTTCTTTGATTCATCATCCAGTGTAATCTGCAAGTAGGCATGACTCATATCCAACTTTGTGAATTTCTTTCCTCCAGCCAGGTTTGCAAAGAGTGCCTCTGTTTTGGGAATAGGATACTGCTCTAGTTTGGACACCCGATTGACAGTCAATTTATAGTCTCCACAGAGTCTTACCGAATTGTCCGGTTTTAAAACAGGTACTATGGGAGCTACCCATTCCGAACATTTCACCGGCTCCAGTATGTTCTCTCTCAATAGACGGTCAAGCTCAGCCTCTACCTTTGGCTTCATGGCATAAGGCACAGGTCGTTGTTTAAAAAACCTTGGCGGTGCCTCCTTGTCTACATAAATCTTAGCTGGGGGGCCATTAAATGTGCCAAGTTCCTCCTTGAACACATTCTCATGTTCACTCAACACTTCTTGCAGTCAACTGTTTGCCCGCATGTATTTGATGTACTACTCCCCAGTCTAATTTAAGTTATTTTATCCAGCCCCGACCTAACAGGTTTGGTCCGGTACCCGATACTATAACTACAGGTAGCTGTTCCACTGTGTCCCTGTGTTGCACAGTTACCTTAGCTGTACCTAATGTCGCTACTCATTCACCTGTATATGTTTTAAGATGCAGGGAGCAAGGCTTTAACTCTGGAACGTTTGCACGGTTCCACAATTTTGAGTACTCTGCCTTGTTCATTATGGTCACACTGCACCCTGTATCCACTTCAAAGTTCACCTTTGAGTCATTTACTGTTAGTTACAATGTGATAGGAGCCACTTTTGGAATGTTCTCTAACATGCTATACATTATGAACATGTCATTTTCTTCCTCAGCTTCCCCGCTGATGTGGTGTGCTCCATGTTTTTTCACTTCCCTCTCTTGGCTTTGCTGCCCTCCCCCTTTTGGTTTGGATTCCTCCACAGGTGATTTTGCCCTGTAAGCTCATTTTATGTGTCCCTGTTTCCCACACTTGTAGCACTTTTCCTCCAGAAACCGGCATTCACTCGCCAGGTGATCGCCCTTGCATCTATAACATGCCTTCACATGCTCATGTTGTGGTTTCTGATGCATGTTCAACTTGTGCACAATAACCTGACCTGCAACTTGCATAGCATTAGCCCTGTCTGAACCCTGTATTTCTTTTACATCTCGGTTCGCTGTCTCTATGGCTTGAGCAAGTTCCAATGCTTTTTCATAAGTAAGCCCAGTCTCGGATAATAATCTACGCTGCATTTGGTTGTCCATAATTCCGCAAACTAGCCTATCTCGCAGCATTTCCTTCAGGTTGTTCCCATAATTGCAATCTTGTGCTAATTTACGCGACACCGCTACATAGTCCATTACGCTCTCTTCCTCTTTCCTGTTCCTTGAATTAAACTTGAACCACTGTACAATCTCACTAGGCTTAGGGTTTAAATGTTCTTTTAGCAAGGCCACTAATTCAGCAAATGATTTGTCTCCAGGCTTTTCAGGACTGAGCAGATTCTTCTTCAAACTGTAGGTTTGGCTTCCCACTGAACTAAGCAGAATGGCTTTCCTTTTTCTGGCATCATTTATTTCATTTGCTTCAAAAAAATAACCCAACACTTCACAGTATTCTTCCCAGGTTTGTGCTTGAATATCAAAAGCGGAAACCCTTCCTACCGTGGCAGCCGTGCTCTCTTCCAGCTTGTAGCTAACTTTAGCTCGTGATTTTGTTGTTTAAACGTCCCGGCAGACTTTTCTTCTTTATGCAGGGTCCTTTAGTTGCCTCGTCACCAAATGTGATAAATCCAGAAAGTGGAACAAGGAACTCAAAGAGGCTAGATGTTAGAATTAACACGAGTACTTTATTAACAACTGGGAAACGCGTTTACAGACAGCCTGCATCAGCATCCTGGCATTCCACCTTGTGCTGACCTATACAGGAAGCAAACCTCTGACCTTAACAGGAAGCAAACCTCTGACCTTAGTAGCAGCATTGGCTACAGCACCACCTGGTGGATAACCTTAATCATAACATCCCAGATTACTATAATTCTAGTGACAAAGAAAAGCAATGACAACAAAAGGGAGGAGTTCACAATATTGAAGTGAACACATCTGATGTTGAAGGACTAGGCATCTACAGTATCTATGCCATTAGCGGCAATGCTAGCAGTCGTGAGAAAAACCTCCGTACAAAATGTTTGATCAACGAGCAATATATTGATATGTGTATTTATGTGGCAGTGGACTGCTCTATCACGAGTAAGGACACACATGAGAGTTAGTTTAACCACTTACAAAGAGTACCATAGAGTTAAAAACCTACTCTGGAGAAATCCTAGAGACATGTGGACAAATGGAATGTACAGTTGAACACAATGGCCAGTCAGTAAAGCTGCCTATTATTGTAGCGAGCTACAACAACAGGCCAACTCTCATGGGCAAAGACTGGTTGAGAAAGTTAAAACTAGACTGGTAAAACATCTTCAGTGTAGATGCTTCAAAGAAGCGACTGGAAACAATGCTGATCAAGTACGAAAGCATGTTCACAGACAGTTTATGAGGGCATCACTGGGTATGACGCGCATATCCGCATCAGGTCCAACACGAAGCCTGCCTATTGTAAGGCAAGGCTGGTCCCCTATGCATTGAAAAGTCAGCTGGAGGAAGAGCTAGCGAAGCTCAGAGAGAATGGAGTGCTAGTAAAAACTGACAAAAGTGAATGGGCTACCTCGATTGTGGTAGTGTCCAAAGCAGACAAAACTGTACGCTTGTGCGGTGACTACAAAGTTACTATCAACCAAGCAGTTGACGATGAGCAGTATCCATTATCTACATTGCAAGATTTGTATACAGCACTCTCTAGGTCAAAGGTTTTCTCCAAGCTTGACCTGTCGCATGGTTAAGCTCAGCTGAATGTTGACAAAGAGAGTCAACAGTATCTCACCATCAACACACACAAGGGACTGTACTCATACACCAAGCTGCCATATGGTGTAAAGTCCTCCCCCAAAATCTTCCAGACTACGATGGCTAAGATTTTGCAAGGAGTTCCAAATTGCTTATACAATTAAGACGATGTGCTGATTGCAACAAGCAGCGAGGAAGAAAATCTAGAAGTGTTAGATATAGTGCTTCAAAGGTTGAATGCTCACAATGTCAAATTGAAAAGGAGCAAATGTGCTTTTGTGCAGCCCGAGGTTGTGTACCTTGGTCTGAAAGTTGATGCAAATTGCTTGCAACCAGTGAAAGAAAAGGTTGATGCTGTCATCAATGCTCCAAAGCCACAGAACGTGTCTGAGTTAAGATCTTTCCTTGGAATGGTCCAATACTACGTATGTTTATTACCTGAATTAACAATCATGTTAGCTCCATTGCATGAGCTCCTCAAGAAGGATGTCCAGTGGAAGTGGACAAAAGCGCAACAGGAAGCTTACGATGCTTGTAAGAGAAGTCTCTCCAGTGATGCTCTACTTGTACACTACGACACAGAGCGTGAGCTTAAGTTAGTGTGTGATGTTTCCATATGTGGTGTGAGAGCTGTCATAAGCCACATAATGGATGACAGTTAAGAGAAACCAATCGCGTTCGCATCGCAAACCCTCACAAAGAGTGACAGAAACTACATGCAAATTGAAAAGGAAGCACTCGCCATGGTGTCTGGAATCAAGAAATTCCAACAGTTCCTGATGGGCAGAAAGTTTACCCTGATAACCGATCACAAACTGCTCCGAGCAATATTGGGGCCCAAATCTGCCATCCCTGCAATGGCCGCATCAAGAATGCAACATTGGGCAATGTTGTTGTCACAATATGACTACGCGATTGAATATCGCACTTCAAAGCAAAACACAATCGCAGATGCCTTGTCCAGGTTGCCACATGAGGACTCATGTTGGGAGTGAACGTGAGATTTTCACGCTAGGTGCAGTTGACAAAGACTTTCCCATGAATGCAACTGAGATTGCAGATGAGATTCAAAAGGACACAGTACTGAAAAGAGTGTATGAAAACACCTTGAATGAATGGACTGATCAGTGTCTGGACACAGAATTGAAACCATTCCATAACCATTGTACTGAATTGTCTTGTGACCAAGGTTACATCATGTGGCGAAACAAAGTGGTGGTACCTATTTCTTTGAGAGATACCATTCTGGCCGAACTTCATACTGAACATCAGTATGAAATCAATTGCAAGAAGCTTTGTTTATTGGCCTGGATTGGACAATGATCGTGAACCACTTGATCATGATCTCATACAAGGGTATGACTCAGTTCAGACTTCAGTAACTGAAGTATCAGGTTCAAACAAGTCTGAGATAGAAACAGGGTCATCTTTGAGTTCAGAACCAAAACAAAACAGCCCAAAAATTGGTTCAATACCAAAACCTTCTGCAAGGAGATCAGACAGGCTCCACAAACCTGTTATTAAACTGGATTTGTAGTTAATTTAGAAGCGAAAAAGCCAGGAGTTTTTGTTATGTGGTACATGTAATGCTGGGAAAGGTGATACCATAGTTTTGTTGTATGTTTTGAGGGGAATACATTTTTTTTAAGGGGGAAAGCAGTGTAATGTATTATCACATGGTTTGTCACATGGTTTGGTATGAGCATGCTCAGTTCACTCTGGCCTAGTAAAGCAAGCAAATAGACCAGCAACTAATCATGTCTCTCTCCTTCATTGTTCTACCCACATATATTACCAACTCCAACTGGAAGGCCAAGCTATAACCTGCTGTGTTGATGCTGCTCGGAAGGATTACATGAGGTAAGAGAGCATGATTGGAGGATCGAGGCTATCCCTCTGATTTTCTCTTGTTTCTCTGCAGAAATAGTTGACCCCAAGGATTCTTAATCTGGCACAGGGTGGAGTTAGGCAAAATTGAGATCAGCAGTTTTGCTGATGAATATGATGTGGATTTTAAAGACATTGGGCAGGATTTTCATTGAGCTGTGGAGGCGGGATTGGAGGCGTGTGGGGGGTTAAAATCTTGAAATCGGGGGGCACGAACCCATCCTGCCCCCAACCCGCCTCCATGCCAGTTTCAAAGGAGGCGGGTACCCGACCCGCGCTGGGACCCGCCTCCCCGAGGCAGGAAGGGGATTAGTGCCAATTAACTGCCTGTTAACAGGTAGTTAACAGGCAGTTTTTAGCCTAATCCCTATTTTTATTGGTGAAGTGTGGGATTCCCGACGGCTCCAAACCATGCCAAGTTAGCGAGGTGGGCCGACGGGATGAAGGGCTTGGAGGGGTCGAGATGTCCGGTGTTCAGGTGAGTGATGGGTGCATGAGTGCAGAGGTAAGTGTGTTTGGTGTGTGTAAAGTGTTTAAAGAAGTTTTACTTACATGTACTTACCTTTACAGCCTTCCTTCCTTCAGGTCTCGGGAGTCCCTCATCTCACCGGCACAGAAAGCAGAATGGTAGCGAGCTGTCAAAAATTGCAGCATTCAGCTTTCTGTTCTGGAGAGATCTCTAAATCATCCTGAGAGGAAGGAATTAACTTGGAGTACAGATTGTCAGAGTTTAACAGCTTCAAATAGCTGTCGAATGCTGATATTTCATCTGTCAAAAGCTCTTGACAGATGAAATGTCAATCTGTGACGTCACCTGTTGCCGAGTGGCCCTTAATTGGCCTGCTGAGCCTGCTGAGCGGGCTCAACAAGGTCAATCAAGTGAAAATCGCGTGGGTTGGCGACAACTCGATGGAGGCGGGACTACAACCCCGAAAGTTGTAATCCCGCCTCCTCAATGAAAATCCAGCCCATTGGTTATGCTTCGTTTGTCAATCTAAACAAGGTAATAACAGCAACAAGAGCAACTTGCATTTATATAGTGCCTTCAATGTAGAAAATTGTCCCACGGCGCTTCATGGATAAAAATTTGGATGCCGAGCTAAAGGAGATATTAGGTGAATGACAAAAGGCTTGGTCAAAGAGGTGGGTTTTAAGGAGGAAAGGGAGATGGGGAGATGGAGGGATTTAGAGAGAGAATTCCACATCGTGGGGCCTAAATGACTGAAGGCCTGTCTGCCAATGGTGGGGTGAAGGGAATGGGGGCGTGCACAAGAGGCCAGAGTCAGAGGAGGAGGGAAAAGTTCTGGGGGGCTCTAGGAGATTGCAGTGACAGAGAGGGGCAAGGTCATGAAGGGATTTTAGCAAACGGATGATAATTTTAAATGTGAGGCTTTGGAGGACCAAAGTAAACAGTATCTGCTGACGCATGGAGTGATCTGCACAGAGTGGTCTGAAACGGAGTGCACTTAAACAAAGTGTAAAGTTGGGAATTTGAAGAGAGTGGGAATTCAGTGCAGAGGGGGACAGAGGTGCTGCTTTTTGCCTCCAATACTTGTCGTGATTTGTGTTACAGGTAAATACTTAATTTAATCTACCTATAACTTAAACTAGATCTAGTAATTAATTTTTAAAAACTATCAGCTAAATTAATTAAATATTTAAACTTTAATTAATTAAATAGATAATTAAAACAAGGTTATATAGAGATGACAGTGCAGGTGGTGTGCCACAACTGCAGCATGTGGGACTTTGTGGAGAGCATTGTGATCCCGGGCAACCACATTTGTAGTAAATGTTTGCATCTCGAGGAATTTCAGCTCAGAGCTGTTGATTTGGAGTGCGAGGTGCTGACATTATGGGGCATCAGGGAGGGGAAGAGTTACCTGAACACTTTGATCCAGGAGGCAGTCACACCGCTTAGGTTAGGTAGTGGTACAGGTCTGGTTAGTGATCAGAGACAGGAGAGTGTGACTGCAACTCAGGCAGTTAAGGAGATCCCAGGTGCAGTGCTGGAGGAACCTTGGCCTTTGCCCTCACCCAACAGGTATGAGGTTCTTGAGGGGATGAGGGCAAAGTCTGCAGGGTGGATGAGCAAACTGACTGTGGCACCATGGTACAGGAGGCCATTCAAGTGGGGGGAGTGAAAAGGAATGTTGTAGTGGTAGGGGAAAGTATAGCCAAGGGGATAGATACTGTTCTCTGCAGCCGCGACCATGAGTTCAGAAGGCCGTGTTGCCTGCCCGGTGCCAGGGTTAAGGATATTTCCTCATGCCTGGAGAAAAACTTGGTGTGGGAGGGGGATGATCCAGTTGTCGTGGTCCACATAGGAACCAATGATATAGGTAGAACTAGGAGTGAGATTCTGCTGAGACAGTTTGAGGAGCTAGGGCCTAAGTTAAGACTCAGAACCTCAAAGGTAATAATCTCTGGATTGTTACCTGAGCCACGCGCAAATTGGCATAGGGACAAGAGATTAGATGGTTAAATGCATGGCTGAAATAGTGGTGTAGGAGGCAGTGGTTTCAATTCATGGGGCACTGGCACCAGTACTGGGGAAAGAGGGAGCTATTCCATTGGGATGGGCTCCACTTATACCAAGCTGGGACCAGTGTCCTGACGAATCAAATAACTAGGGCAGCAGATAGGGCTTTAAAAAAGTGGGTGGGGGGGTGGGGAGGGGGGTGGGTGGGGGAGGATTCAGAAAAGGGTAAATTCAAAAGCTGTGAGAGAAATGTCAAGGCTGTAGAGCAGAGTAGTGATCTGGGTAAAATAAGCAGAGTTGTTCAGGAAAGGACAGAGAGCTTAACAAAGGTAATAGGACATCAGTGATGAAGGTGACATCAGGGAAAATAGAATAAAGTTAAAGGCACTACATCTGAATATGTGAAGCATTCACAACAAAATAGAACAATTAATAGCACAGATAGAAATAATGGAATGGCAAAACACTGCAGATGCTGGAATCTGAAATAAGCATCTGTGGAGAGAGAGAAACAGAGTTAATGGGGAATTTTTCGGGGGTCAGCGGGCACGTTCGGTGGCAGGTTGTGTGGGGAAAAAATGTTTTGACACCGGGTCGGGACCCCGCTGTCAACCGGCCACCACGCTACTTTCCTAGATGTCGGGTCTGTCAGGGTTGAACAGACCTGACACACAGCGGCAAGAGAGGCAATTTAGATCATTATGACTTTGGTAACAGCCCATTAAACAGTATTTTGAGCTCACCATACCATTTTGCGAGGTCGCCCACAGGGTCCACGCTGCTCGGGGATCACGTCAGGTAAGCAGGTCGGGAGTTGTATGACCATGGAATCATCTTATTACTTGACAGCTGTAAATGGTCTATAAAAGCTCCAATCTCACAGCTGTTCACTTTCCAAGCTCAGAAGCTGTTGCTTACTGCAGTTGGAAGACAGATTGAGCTTTATGCAGGTTGCAAGTGTTTGGAGCAAACTCTCTATCCAGTGTCACTTCATTGGAACAACCTCTCTCACCATTGACAGATCGCTTCTGTCATCTCAAGTTCAACTGCCATTTATTATATCAGCTTCGGTGCACTTCAAACTATCTCAACTTGATCCTCAGAATCTCACCATGATCAGCCCCAACACCAGCAGCACCAGGTACACCAGCAGCACCCACGACAACACCAACCTTCTCCGCAATCAACTGATGCTGCACAGGACACAGGGCATCAGCACCCTACCACATTGCTGCTCGGGACACCAGGGATGGCCTCACCCTGGCCAGATTTACTTCACTTGATGCTGTGCACCCCAGCTGCAACATGATACACCAGTTTGGCACCACCCCACACCAACACCATAAAGCATCCCGACAATGTCCAAGCCATTCCTTTCACACTCATGACCATTGCGGGGGTTACCGTTATGTCTCACCATTCACTGCAACTTACAACAGCACTTCCAAAGGTGCACACAAATCTGTCCAAGAATGCAAAGTGTTGAAAATAAAGGTTTCAATGTTTGACACAACATTAACAGAAACATTATATGAACATTGGCTTAAACATCCAACTGCCTACCTGTGTGTGTTGTTAGTTGGTATGATTGCACTAGGATGAGGGTGAGTGTGCGGGGTGGCTAGTGAGATGGGGATGTGATAATGTAGATAAAGAGGGATGGGTGGAGGTGCAAGGTAAGTTGGTGTGAGTATGGATGTGCAGGAGTAGGGTAGGGAAGGCAGAGTGATGGGGATGTGATGAGTGGCACAGCAGGATGAGGTTGAGTGTGGCTTTGCATTTATGTTTTGTGATTTACTGAGATAATTGAAAGGTTTGTGCCACTGCACCCAGGTCCTCCTGAGGACATCCCTGCTTGTGCCCTCCTCTGCAATGTGCAACCAGGCTGCGTTGGTGTCCTGGGGAGGTCTCTTCTGCCCATTGGAAGGGAAGAGAACCTTCTTGTGTGCTGTGACTCCCTTCATAAGCATATGGAGGGAGTCATGGGAGAGCCTGGGTGCAGCCATGCACCTCTGTTCAGTGCCTGTCATTAGTTGCAGCACCTCAATGCTGTGGAACACTGACAGCACAACTGTCAAAATTAATTTGTGCATGGTCCCTTTAAGGAAACTGACTGATGATACGTCTTCAAATGACGTCGTCAGGTCTGCTTTCTTCAATTGGCCGGCAAACGCGTTGGGCGGACTTAACAAGCCCAATCAATGTAAAATCATTCTACAGAGCAGGCTGGAGCCAGTAGCGGAGTTGGGGCCCGTTGTCCGCCCCGAACTTGTCGAGGTAGGGGAAAACGAGGCCAACATTTGTGACCTTTCATCAGAGCTGGAAAAGTTTAGAGATGTAACAGATTTTAACTAGTTGCAGAGGCAGGGAAGGATGGGAGGGGAGGAAAGAACAATAGGGACGATCTGTGATAGGGTGGAAGGCAGGAGTAGTTAAATGCGGCAAATGGGAATGGCAGAATCATCAAGAGCTACTGTCTGGAAAAAAAAAGGGACAGAGGTTGTGATCTAAAATTGTTGAGCTCAATGTTGAGTCCAGAAGGCTGTAAAGTGCCTAATCGAAAGATGAAGTGCTGTTCCTCGAGCTAACATTGTGCTTCATTGGAACAGTGTAAGATGCCAAGGCCAGAGAGGTCAGAGTGGGCGAGCTTGGCTAGAGGCACGGCTAGTTCTGGAGCACAAGTCTTCAGCACGACAGCCGGGATGTTGTCGGGGCCCATAGCCTTTGCTGTATCCAGTGCGCTCAGCTGTTTCATGATATCACGTGGAGTGAATTGAATTGGCTGAAGGCTGGCTTCTGTGATGGTGAGGACCTCAGGAGGAGGCCGATATGGATCATCCACTTGGCACTTCTGGCTGAAGATGGTTGCCAACGCTTCAGCCTTGTCTTTTGCACTCACGTGCTGTGTTCCGTCATCATTGAGGATGTGGATATTCATGGAGCCTCCTCCTCCCGTTAGTTGTTTAATTGTCCACCACCATTCATGACTGGATGTGGCAGGACTGTTCCCTTGATTGATAATTCTAGAAGAGATAGGCAGAATGGTAAAGGAGATGTGTAGCCCTGATAATAAAGGATAGGATAAAGGCAGTAGAGAGAAAGGATCTTAGCTTGGAAAAACAAGATTTAGAATCACTTTGGGTGAGCTAAGAAACAAGGGGCAGAAAACACTGGTGGGAGTAGTTTATAGGCCCCCTAACAGTGGTTGTAGTGTCAGGCACAGTATAAATCAGGAAATTTGAGGTGCATGTAACAAGGATAAGGCATTAATCATGGGGGACTTTAACTTTCATGTAGACTAAGCAAACCAAATTTGCAGTAATAGTGCAGAGGACGAGTTCATAGAATCTAATCAAGATAGTTTTCTCGATCAGTATGTCGAGGAACCAACCAGGGAACAGGCTATTTTAGATCTACTATTGAGCAATGAGATAGGGTTAATTAATAACCTTGTAGTAAAAGAGCCTGTGGGGTGTAATGATCATAATATGATATAATTTTATATTGAGTTTGAGAGTGATTTAGTAAAGACTGAAAATAGGGTCTTAAATCTGAACAAAGCAATCTACGTAGGTATGAGAGGTGAGTTGACTAAGGTAGATTGAGAAACTAGATTAAAAGATATGACAGTAGATAAGCAATGGCAAACATTTAAAGAAATAATTCATAATTCACAACGAATATACATTCCCTTAAGGAATAAAAACCCCATGGGAAAAATGGTCCAAATGTGGCTAACAAGAGAAGTAAAAGATAGTATTAGACTAATGGAAGAGGCTTATAATGTTGCTAAAAAGAGCAGTAAGCCTGAGGATTTGGAGGATTTTATAATTCAGCAAAGGAAGACCAAGAAATTGATAGAGAGAGAAAATAGATTATGAGAGTCAACTAGCAAGAGACATAAAACCAGATTGTAAAAGCTTTTATAGGTATGTAAAAAGGAAGTTAGCAAAAGTAAATATGGGTCCCTTACAGGCAGAGACAGAAGACATTATAATGGGTAATAAGGAAATGGCAGAGATATTAAACAAATATCTCTCTTCACAGAAGAAGACAGAAAAAACATTCCGGAAATAGTGGGAAACCAAGGGCATAGTGAGAATGAGGAACTTAAAGAAATCAGTATTAGTAAAGAAATAGAACTGAAGAAATTAATGGGACTAAAAGCCAACAAAATCCCCTAGACCTTATGGCCTCTATCCTAGGGTTTTAAAAGAGGTGGCTTCAGAGATAGTGGATGCATTGGTTTTGATCTTCCAGAATTCCCCAGATTCTAGAACGCTCCCCATGGATTGGAAGGCAGCAAATGTAACTCCGCTATTCAAGAAAGAAGGGAGAGCAAAAGGAGGGAACTATAGACCAGGTACGCCTGATATCAGCAGGAGGGAATATGCTAGAACCTATTATTAGGGGCGTGGTAACAGGGCACTTAGAAAATAATAATATGATTGGGCAGAGTTAATGTGGATTTATGAAAGGGAAATCATGTTTGACAAATCTAATAGAGTTTTTACGGTTGTAACTAGCAGGGTAGATAAGAGGGAACTAATGGATGTGGTGTATTTGGATTTTCAGAAGGCATTCGAAAAGGTGCCACACAAGAAGTTATTATACAAAATTAGGGCTCATGGGATTGGGGGTAATATACTAGCATGGATTGAGGATTGGTTAACGGACAGAAAACAGAGAGTAGGAATAAATGGGTCATTTTTCAGTTGGCAGGCTATAACTAGTGGGGTACCGCAAGGATCAGTACTTGGGCCTCAGCTATTTGCAATCTATATCAGTGACTTAGATGAGGGGACCGAGTGTAATGTGCCCAAGTTTGCTGCCGATGCAAAGCTAGGTGGGAAAGTAAGTTGTGAGGTGGATGCAAAGAGGCTGCAAAGGGATATAGACAGGTTAAGGAAGTGGGCAAGGACATGGCAGATGGAATATAACGTGGAGAAATGTGAAATTATCCACTTTAATAGAAAAAATAGAAAAGCAGAATATTTTTTAAATGACGAGAGATTGGGAAATGTTGGTATTCAGAGAGTCCTGAGTGTCCTTGTACACAAATCACTGAAAGTTAACATGCAGATACAGCAAGCAATTAGGAAAGCAAATGCTATATTAGCCCTTATTACAAAAGGATTGGAGTATAAGAGTAAAGAAATTTTACTGCAATTACATAGGGCCTTGGTGAGAACACACCTGGAGTACTGTGTACAGTCTTGGTCTCCTTACCTAAGGAATGATATACTTGCCATAGAGGGAGTGCAACAAAGGTTCACCAGACTGATTCCTGGGATGGGGGGATTGTCCTACAAGGAGAGATTGAGAGCACTAGGCCTATTTTCCCTAGAATTTAGAAGAATGAGAGGTGATCTCATTGAAACATATAACATTCTTACAGGGCTTTACAGGGTAGATGCTGGGAGGATGTTTCCCCTGGCTGGGGAGTCTAGAACTAGGGGTCACAGTCTCAGAATAAGGGGTCGGCCATTTCAGACAGAGATGAGGAGAAATTTCTTCACTCATAGGGTTGTGAATCTTTGAAATTCTCTGCTCAGTCGTTGAATATATTCAAGACAGAGATCAATAATTGTTTGGTATTAAGGAAATTAAGGGATATGGGGATGGTGTGGGAAGGTGGAGTTGAGGTAGAAGATCAGCCATGATCTTATTGAATATCAGAGCAGGCTCGAAGGGCTGAATAGCTTACTCCTGTTCTTATTTATTAATGGCCCAGAAATTTGGGTCGGGGGCTTCCTGCGGGTGCAAGCCCCCGACCTGCACTTACCTTGCGCGCCGGCAGTTGAGCTCTAGGGCCCTGTGGAATTCTGATCCGGGGCCTGGCCAGCTGCCGGCGCGCAGTGCTTGCATGTCCCAGGGATGCAGTTAATTCGATGCGTCCCCTGGGATCTCGTGGGCCATGGGCAGCCAATCGGAGGAGGGAAAAGCCCATTCATAAGTCTTGACAGGAAGACCTGTCAAGACTTATAAATACTACGGCCCCAAAATAGCAGTAAACCTTCAAATATTTTTTTTTTAAATCACACTTTTTAAATAAACTATAAATTACATTAAATAACTATTTTAAACAATAATGTAAATTTTTGAAAAAAATAATTTTATATTCTAACGGGGCTAAAAATAAACTTACCTTGCTTTAAAGTATTTAAAAATAAACCTGTGGAAAAAATGTTTTAATTTTAATTAATTGACCACTTACCTTGTAAAAAGCAGACCTTACGCCTGCTTTTTAAATTTCTAAATTCTAAAGATTTACCCTCCCGGAGAAACCTGTAAAAAAAAACGTAAGTTCAAAGCGCATGCGCAGAATCCCCCGCGCACACGTTCGACCTCTGAACCTCTTCGTTCAGAGGAACGGAAGTGCCGGTTTCCCGCGCATGCGCAGTGCATACAGGAAACCAGCACTTCCATCGGGCCCACGTGTGAGTACCCCGTGCGTACTCACCCGTGGAGACCCGAATTTCTGGGCCATTATGTTCATATGAGCATGAGCCAATGTAGGCCAGCAAAACAGGGATGATGGATGAGCAGGGATGTCCCTGGGCTTGTTTCAATTTCAAGGTCTATGCAAACCCTGCCCCTCAATGCAGCAGATGTTATTTTTCTATATTGCCTTTGGAGATGTATACCTGAGCGGTTAACAGTTACCCCACATGCAGTAATTTGCTTACTAGATTTAACATAAATTTAATAGAGTCTTTCATTTCACTACCAAACGCTTTGAAACAGCAGATATTACAACACAGACCAGGGTCTCAATATTAAACCCCCCACGACGGATGGGAGAAGGTCAAGGAGGGGTTAAAAAGTTAAATATGGGAAACACAACTCCATCCTGCCGTTCATGCGCCTGCCGCCCTTTTTTACGGGGCGTCTGAGTGTCCCGCCGTGGAGAGGCTGAACATTTCATTAACATATTTAAATTTGGCTCCCACTGTGCAACTGCTGCTGTATGGACTTCCCAGGGGTCGGAAAACTCAGCAGTGAAAGGGAGATGGGCGCTGCTGGCTTCACAAGGTAAATGTCTCTTTCAGCACTCCTTGTGGACCAGGAGGAGCAGGAGTGTTCCCCCCGGCCCATCAAGGAAGCCTTTGACATCCCTCAGCACCCCCACCAACACCCCCTCCCGATTGCCGACCTCCCCCTCCCGATCACGGGCTCTCGCCCCCTTCCAATCGCAGCCTCTCCGACCTCCTGATTGCCAGGGACTGTCCCCAAGGGTCTCCAGCTGTGGCCATCTGCCACTGGTGTTCCCTCCCACCCACCGGCTGTCGATTTGGCCAGTTGCCAGGCAGGAAACTCCTCGGAACTCATGATGAAAGGTCATTTACCTGAAACGTTAACTCTGTTTCCCTCTTCAAAGATGCTGCCTGACCTACATTTTGTAACAATGGTTTAGGATTGAGTATTTGACTGTCTGTATCTCAATGAACAAAGTAGTGTGTTCTGCATGACAAATTCAGTCTGTGTCGCCTCTTGCAATCCTTTTGGATGTGTTTATCTCCCAAGCAACGAGTGAAAATTGAACCTCTCTTCCAATCATCATATTTGGAAAGAACTCATGTACTGTTTCCAGCCCTGACTTTTAATGCCTGGGGTGTCAATACCAGCAATTTTGTTAATTCCTCGATGAAGAATTTCCCAGACGACTCAACAATATTTCATTCATGTATACCATTAACAATAGTGCACAGATATAATAAAAGCAATGGCGTATATCCAGGAAGATATGAACACTTCACAAGTCTATGTCAAACATACAAATCTCTACAATGGAACAAATAAATTCATTTTGCTTCAAAGGAATAAAACTGCAGATTAAATCAAGGAAACAAACTAATTTGATTTTTCACTAAATCAAAATAACTATTGAAACTTTGTGAGTTACATATGTAACTAACTACACAGCATCACCCTATAAAATTACCTTCAAAACCATTAGGGCTTTGGAAATTATTTTTCATTTTTACAATTTTCTTCCCTTTCTCTCCCAAAGACTCCAACTTCTCACCCAAATTGCCATTATTTATGTGCAAGCCTTGACAGTGAAGTGCGGGCAGTCTATTCAATTCTGGAGTATCTCGTAGCCAAGCTGAATCCTGTCCTCATATGACATTAGCACATGCAGATATTCCTGCAGCAGTTAATGGCTGCCGACCATAGAACATATATATCAGAAACGCTGCCTACGGAGGGCACGGACCATCATCAAAGACCCTACCCACCCCAGCCACAGTCTGTTCGCCCTCCTACCATCTGGAAGACGCTACAGATGCATTCGCACCCGTACGACCAGATTTAGGAACAGCTTCTTTCCCAGGGCTGTCATCCTACTGAACTCCACAAATAAACACTAAAGCCTGCACATCTGCCGATGCACTTTATTCACTTTATTATGGTCATATTTATGCTAATATATATGTACAAATGTATGTTGAAATGTTTAAGTGTCCTAATCCAAATTGTACACTCTCGGGAGCCGCAAGCCTACATTTCGTTGTACTGCACTTGTGCACTAACAATGACAATAAAAGTTGATTTGATTTGATTTGATTTGATTTGGATACTGGTCAGGTACACGAGTCCTTAGTGATTTTTCTCCCCCTTTTCATTAGTACAGAGGAATTAAAGCCAATTGTTCGGAGCCCTCCTGTCAGCCATGGCTCAGTGGGTAGCACTCTTGCCTCTGAGTCAGAAGGTTGTGCGTTCAAGACCCACTCCAGTAATTTGATCACAAAAATCTAGATTAACATTTCACTGCTGTGCTGAGAGAGTGCTGCACTGTCAGAGGTGCTTTCTTTCAGGTGAGATCTGAATATGAGGCCCAACCTGCCCCCTCAGGTGGACACAGAAAATCTCACGGCACTATTCGAAGAAGAGCAGGGGAGTTATCCCAATGTCCTGACCAATATTTGTTCCTCAACCAACATCTAAAACAGATTACGATAGCAAAAGGGTAGAAGGGTTTCGACCCGAAACATTGACTCTATTTCTCTCTCCACAGATGTTGCCTGGCCTGCTGAGTTTTTCCAGCATTTTCTGTTGTTATTCTAAAACAGATTATTTGGTCAATTACCTCATTGCTGTTTGTGGGACCTTGCTGTGTGCAGATTAGCTGCTGCATATCCTTACATTACAACAGTGACTACACTTCAAAAGTACTTCATTGGCTGCCAAAGGCTTTGGGACATCCTGAAGTCGTGAAAGGCTCCATATAAATGCAAGTCTTTCCTTCTATCACATTAGCTGAGGCCAGCTGGAAAATTACCTTTCTGTGATATTAACCCTAAATATACCGGGGGCTAAATTCAATAGCCCCTGAAAACGGGTGCGAGATTGCGATGTGCGATTAATCCGCACCCATTGCTTCTGACACGCAAACTTCATGCTGCCTGCTAATTTATATGATTATAGTGTTCAGGCAGCACTAAACATGCTGTCGAGTGGCTGAATGTCGCAGCAGGAGACCCATGATCGTGCAAGGCTAGTACCACTTAAAGCTATCCTGCACTACTTAAAGCCAGCCTGCACTTCTTAAAGAGGAGGTGCATTCTGGCTGGAAGTGGCTGGGGAAGAGAGCCTGACCTGTAAGAACAGTGACTAATGGCACAACAGGGGACAGAGCGTGCTCCAAGGTTCTCAGACGCTGCACTGGAGGCCTTGGTGGATGAGGTGGACAGGAGGAGTGAGGTTCTCTATCCAAAGGGGGCCAGGATGCCTTCCAGCCAAACTCTGCAAAGGCAGTGGTTGCAAGTAGCCGTGGCAGTCAATGCCAGAAGTCAAGCCCTGAGGACCTGGATGCAGTGCCACAAAAAGTTCAATGACCTCACATGAGTGGTCAAGGTCAGTGAATTGCTCTTCAAATGCAATATTCCACCAACTGCACCACTACACTCACACACTGCTCAATGTACCACTTCCCCATCACTCATCTATCAACAATCTCTATCAAACAGGACTCATACCTCACATTCACTCATATTCGTAGCTTTACCTTACTCTCACTCTTACGACTGCTGCAAGCCTCACACCCACATCTAACACCTTGCACACACTTCCAGCTATTCAACCTTGACAACCACACCACCCAATCACATTGCACCACACTCACTGAAACAATTCCCTCTCTCTTGCAGGACAAGTTGCAGCATAACCGGAGACAGCAGGAGCTAACCAGCGGGGGAGAGGCGCGCCTGCATCCCGAAGGAGGAAACGGTGGTCGCCATCATTGGAGTGACCATCGCTGAGCCCATGGCCAGCGGCAGGGCTGAATCCATCGAAGATGACGGTATCCTTATACTTAATCCTCCTTCTTGCCTCCCACTGCCCCCTCACCCCACAATGTCTTCTGATTTAAAAGCTGCAGATGGTGTAAGCACGCACCGCTTACTTTCCCCCCTTCCCGCACCGCACCCTATGCTTGTGCATTTTCTCATTTCAGATATCCAAGAACTGCAACCTAGCCAGGCAGTGGTGGAAAAGCAAGAACTGGAAGAGGAAGATGGCAGTGATGATGAAGACACAGCACCGTCGTTCAATTTCACATTCGCAGCCACCAGCTCAGATACTGATGCTCCGTGTACTTAAGAGGATAGCATAGAGGCAAGATCTGCACATGGTGAGACACCGGGCATGAGTGGCCTGCAGCCAGGGCATGGTTAAAGGTAGCGCAGGTGTCAGCTCCCCAGAGGGCAAGGTCACACATGAGTTCTGCTGCACAGGACTCAGATGAAGACTTCGATGGGGTGGCCTACAGAAGAATGCTGATGGGTATGCAAAATGAAATGCTTGGTGCATTGGCAGGCCTGCCAGAAAGCCTGTGTGCAATGTCAAGGAGCATGGAGGAGTCTGGCACCAACATGGCACATGACTTTGTGCAGTGCTTGGAGTCCACCCTTTCCAGCATGGAAGTGATGGCCAACTCCATTAGCACACTTGTGGAGCCAACAAGGACGCAGTATCTGATGGTCGATGTCTCAGCTTCCAGTGCAACACAAGCAGAAGCTACCCAACATCTGGGTGCTGCAGTGGAAGCCCAGACATCTGTCATTGTGGGTATGGTTACCAGTGTTCAAAGGGGCTTGCAGTGTGTCACAGCAGTCCAGCAATCTGTCCTCAAACAGATTACTAGGATTGCTGAGGCACCACCCGGGGGAGTGGCAGTGGCTCCATGGAGGACGAACCTGCTGTCCTCTCTCGGGAGGACATCATTCGTCCTCCCACCACTGGCATTCAGCCAGTGCCCTTGCTGTTGCCTGTCAGCCAGCCGGCCCAGACTGCTGTTGCCCATGCCGAGATGGCACAGTCTGAAGCTGGGCCTTCCATGTCCAGAGATGCTCGAGGTCATCCTTCAAGGCCATCTACAATCTCCTCCACTGAAAGTCAGCAGCCTTCCACCAGTCATGCTGCAGCCACTGGGGTAGCACTGCGTAGGAGCACTAGGACAGGCAAAGGCACATGGAAGACAGGCACTAAGGGAATGCACAAGGGTAATTAGTTGAAGTTTGTATGCAATATGGCATGATTTGCTTTAAAACTTTGGTTTGGAATGTGTATTTTGTGTTGGCTTTTATTTTTGCACTGTGGCCAAGCAGATGCTGTGATGGTCAGTGACACGGGGAAGGGAAGGTGTGGGACTGTTAATGTGGAATTGGAGTTGCGTCTTCTGGTATCGCAGCCAGATGAGTCTTTCACAGACAGCCCGGCCAGAAAGGGGCTGTCTCGGTTGTCTCCTCCCTTCCTTTTCTTCCTCCTCCTCCCATCCTCCTGCTCCTCCTCCTCCTGCTCCTCAGCTGGTCACCGTATGGCTGGGCCCTCATGATGGTGAGGTTGTGCAGCATGCAACAGACTACCACGCTCTGCCAAATACTGCAGGGCTCCTTCAGAGCAGTCAAGGCAGCGGAAGCGTTGCTTCAGTACACCAATGGTCTGCTCGATGATATTTTGTCTGGCAGCACGGCTTTCATTGTATGAATGCTGCCCATGTATGCGTGCATTGCACACTGGAGTCATGAGCCATGTTGTTAAGGGATAGCCCTTGTCACCTAATAGCCACCCTTTAGTTTGGCATGGTGGCTTCATTGCAGATGGGTCAGCGGTCTGCCACAGAATGAAGGCATCATAACTGCTGCCAGAATACCGGGCATTGACCTGCATGATTTGCTGAATATGGTTGCACACCAGCTGGACATTGAGGGAGTGGAATCCCCTTCGGTTGTGGTACATCTCAGAGTTTACATGCGCTGCCCGCAAAGCGACGTGCATGCAGTCAATGACACCCTGCACCATGGGGAAGCCTGCAATCCTTGCAAAGCCACATGTCGCTCTGCCTGCTGCTCTCTGGCCAGAGCGGAGAAAATGTATTCGGTCCTCCTGGAATAGAGAGCCTCAGTTACCTCTCTTGTGCAACAGTGGACGGTGTAGTGTATGTGCTTTAAGTCAGAACTACTTTTTATTGCTCCTGTATACTGTAGTACCGGCAGTGACCACACCGGTATATAAGCTGTGCGCATGCCTCTGTACACCAGTCTAGAGATGACCCTCCTCCAGTAAAGACCTGTTGTTTGTTTATGTACAGCATCCGTGTAATTATTTATCGACTGAACCATGGATCTAACAGTGGCGACGAGTGTTGATGCGAATCTACCTGCAACATAAAAAAAAATAGTCAAGTCCAGGAACATGGGCGTCGACCGCGAGCAACTGCCCAGCAGTCAGGCAAAGATCCAACTTCGTTGGGGAGGCTGTGGAGAGCCGGGCTTGGTTCCCTAGCCACAACGAGCAGTAAGAGACCGACGACAGGTCCAGAGCAGACACTTCCCGAGCAGCGGCGGCTGGAGCCGACCGACGGCAGAGAGAGAGAGCCGGGCAGCGTCGACGGGGTAAGAAAGAGGGTGAAGAGAGCAGGGCGCAGCCGGGGATTGATCACCGAGCGGCATCGAGGAAAAATACTGCAAACCGGAGAGAGAGAGGGTAAGAAACAGTCGTGTTCTAGACTGAGCGGCGTCGACAAATATCAAGAGAAGAACGCGCAGAGCACAGCCAGGGATCACGGGCTGATCAGGGTCCACAGGGCGAAGCAAGAGGAGACGCCATTGAGCCGCGGAGAAGCAGGGAGAGCGCGGGAGGCGCCATTGAGCCGCGGAGAAGAAGGAAGAGCGCGGGAGACGCCATTTTGCGAAGCCGCAGCGGAGAAGACGGGCGAGCGCGGGAAGGAAGGAAAGCACGGGAGACGCCATTTTGTGCCAGCGGAGAAGAAGGGGAAGCGCGGGAGGCGCCATTGGGGATAGTTAACGCACAACCAAGGATGCCGAAGAGTGGCAGTATCTCTACGTTCAACAATGAAGTCGAAGATTGGGCGACATATGTAGAACGTATTGAGGTGTACTGCAGGGCGAATGAAGTGCCAGATGCTAATAAAGCACTGGTTCTGTTAAATTCCATGGGTGCAAAAACTTATGGGTTACTGTGAAATCTAATAACCCCAGAGAAGCCGGTAAACAAGGATTTTGGAAGCATAGTAGAAATCCTACAGGACCACTTAAGCCCCACACCGCTGCTGATAGCAGAACAATTTAAGTTCCATAAAAGGAACCAACACAAAGACGAAAGCAATGCTGAGTACCTAACGGAACTGCGCAAGCTATCGAAATACTGCCAGTTTGGAGCGGGACTAGCAGACACATTAAGGGACAAGTTTGTGTGTGGGCTACAAAGTGAAGG
Source organism: Somniosus microcephalus (assembly GCF_052327205.1). NCBI lineage: Eukaryota > Metazoa > Chordata > Chondrichthyes > Squaliformes > Somniosidae > Somniosus > Somniosus microcephalus. The sequence goes on along the minus strand of NC_140996.1, from coordinate 30,216,356 downwards.
AACCGAGAAACGGCTTCTATCAGAAAAGGACCTTACGCTGGACAAAGCTTTCAATATGGCAGTATCACACGAAGCAGCCGCAAGGGGCGCTGCAGAGATACAACGGAGACCGCAAGAATACGGCACCAACGAAATGACCTATGGAACAGGGAAGTGCTATCGCTGCGGCAGAACAACACATGACCAGAAAGATTGTTGGTTCAAGGACCAAGTGTGCAGACAGTGTGGGAAAGCAGAACACATAGCAAGAGTCTGCAGGTCTGGGAAGAAAACCAACAGTAAGAAATCTCCACAGGAGAAGTACAAAAAGGTACACCAGGTGATGGACAGTGGTTCAGACGAACAGAAAAGTGACACAGACTCCGGAAGCAAGGAGCTGGGTTGTCTGAAACTACATAATGTAACCGAAATGGAGGATCACCAGACTGTCTGGGTTACACTCAAGATAAACGGAGTCCAAGTGGAAATGGAATTGGACACAGGGTCAGCGCTAACAGTCATAAATCAAAGAGACTACAAGCGGCTATTTGCACACATACCCTTGAAAGCTACAGAAATTGTCTTGAAGACGTATACGGGGCAAAAAGTCTACCCCAAAGGAAAAATAAGGGTGAAAGTGACATATAAAGGTCAGGAAATACCTAAAATGGATATATATGTATTGCCAAATGGAGGACCACCACTGCTAGGACGTGAGTGGATCCGGAAGATACATTTAGATTGGCATTCCATACAGGCACTGAAGGTGGAGGCCAAAAAGGATGACGACGTCACACCTGGACGACTGTCAAAAATGCTAATTGATGCAAAAGAAGTGTTCCAGGAGGGACTAGGAACACTAAAAGGAATAACAGCAACAATTAAAATAGAGGATAATGCAAGCCCAAGGTTTCTGAAGGCCAGACCAGTGCCTTATGCGATCAGACCAGCGGTTGAAGCAGAGCTGGAAGGGTTGGAACGTTCAGGAGTACTGTCCAAAGTGGACTGGAGCAAGTGGGCTACACCCACCATCCCTGTAATGAAGAGGTCATTGAGCAATACGCCTGGGGAACCAAAGAAGGTCTGCATCTGTGGGGATTTTAAGGTGACAGTGAACCCAGTCCTTCACACGGTGCAATATCCGCTTCCACGAATTGAGGATATTTTCGCCTCGCTATCTGGTGGTAAACGCTTCACCAAAATTGATCTAGCCCAGGCGTACTTGCAAGTGGAGGAAGAAGAAGCTTTGAAACATTACCTTACGATCAACACCCATAAAGGTCTCTATCAATACAACCGGCTGGTGTTTGGAGTAGCCTCGGCTCCGGCTATCTGGCAAAGGGCGATGGATCAGGCCCTGCAAGGGATTCCAGGGACCCAGTGTTATTTGGACGACATCTTGGTCACGGGCGAAAATGACGGTGATCACCTCGCTAACTTGGAGAAGGTGCTCGCCAGATTAAAGGAATATGGGCTACAAGCTAATCGCCACAAGTGTGAGTTTTTCCAGAAACAGATCTCGTATTGCGGCCATGTCATCGATGAAGAGGGGTTACATAAGTCCCCTGACAAGATTGAGGCAGTAGTCAAGGCTCCAGCACCGGAAAATGTGTCACAACTGAGGTCGTTCCTCGGGCTGACAAACTATTACCACAAGTTCTTACCAAATTTGTCGACGGTATTACACCCGCTGAACACCCTACTGCAAACAGGGGTACCATGGAAGTGGGATGACGAACGTAGACGAGCTTTCCAGAAGTGTAAGGAATTGATCACATCAAAAGAGGTGTTGGCCCATTTCAACCCAGCACTACCAATTCGTTTGGCATGTGATGCATCACCCTACGGCATTGGAGCGGTGCTGTCGCACAAATTCCCAGACGGGTTGGAGAGGCCAGTAGCCTTTGCGTCTCGGTCACTAACCTCAGCCGAGCGCAACTACGCCCAGATTGACAGGGAGGCCCTCAGCCTAGTATGGGGAGTAAAAAAATTCAACCATTATCTGCATGGGCAGAAGTTCACCTTGCTGACTGACCACCAACCACTTGTCTCCATCTTCAATCCTAAGAAGGGCGTGCCAGTAATGACTGCACAGTGGTTACAAAGATGGTCCCTGTTTCTAGGGGCGAATCAATATGAAATATAATATAAAGGCACGAAACAGCATGGGAACGCTGATGGGCTATCGCGCCTGCCACTGCCTACCGTGGAGGAAGCACCAGCAGTGGACCCAATCGAGATATTTTATTCGTCGATAATTGAACGATTGCCAGTAACAAATGCGGATATAGAGAAGGAGACCCGCAATGATCCGACGCTGTCACGGGTATATGAATTGACGGTGAGGGGATGGCTAACACATGACGACTCACTGTTGCCAGCATTCTCATCCAGAAGAGAACAGCTGTCAGTATGCCAGGGGACAGTGATGTGTGGATCCAGAGTGGTGATTCCACCCAAGTTCAGGGAGAGAGTGCTAAAGGAACTACATGAAGGTCATCTTGGGGGAGTGAAAATGAAAAGCCTTGCTAGGGCTTATGTGTGGTGGCCGGGAATCGATCAACAAATCGAAGACCTAACTAACAGCTGCTTAGGATGCCAGAAGGTCCAAAATGCACCACCACATGCCCCTCTACACCCATGGGAGTGGCCCTCCTCTCCATGGCAACGGGTGCACATTGATTTCACTGGTCCATTCATGGACGCAATGTTCTTAATAGCAGTGGATGCTCATTCAAAGTGGCCTGAGGTGATAAAGATGTCTTCAACCACTACAGAGAAAACGATTGCAGTCCTACGGACCATATTTGCCAGAAACGGTTTGCCAGAGCAGATCTGCTCTGATAATGGACCACAGTTTGTGTCCGACGAGTTCCAAAAATTCATGAAAAGGAATGGGGTAAGGCATTACACATCCGCCCCGTGTCATCGAGCCACCAATGGATTGGCTGAGAGGTTCGTACAAACCTTTAAGAAGGCGATAAAGGCCATGTGCGACGAGGAAATTCCACTACAGCATAAGATGGACGATTTCTTATTAGCCTACCGAAACGCGACACATGCAGTTACCAACCAGACCCCGGCCATGATGTTCTTTAACCGAAGGTTGAGATCTCGGCTGGACTTGCTCAGACCAAATGTGCGAAGAAATGTTGAGGACAAACAATTCCAGCACATCAACGAGAAGCCGACAAGGAGCTTCAATGTAGGGCAACCAGTCTTGGCCCGTGACTATCGAACAGAGAAGTGGCAACCCGGAACGATATGTACAAGGCAGGGGCCATTAATGTACACAGTGGATGTCGGGGAGAACATTGTGAGACGCCACGTCGATCAGATCTTAGCGGCACAGGAAGGCGTCAACCCCATGTCTCGCGTACCTGGGGATGAACCCGACATACCGGTAGCATCTACTTCAGACCCAGTAGCAGTGGAACCCGATGAACTACCCGATGAAAAGGGGTCAGAATCGCCTCTGCACCTAGAACAAGAACCTCCGGAAAGGCGCTATCCCGAAAGGGTCAGGAAGCCGCCCCAAAGACTGAATCTATAAATGGACTTTTGTTATTGAATGTACATGTAAAAATGTAATTGTTATTTGAATATTAAGGGGGTATTATTAATCTAAAAAGGGAGGAATTGTAGTGTATGTGCTTTAAGTCAGAACTACTTTTTATTGCTCCTGTATACTGTAGTACCAGCAGTGACCACACCGGTATATAAGCTGTGCGCATGCCTCTGTACCCCAGTCTAGAGATGACCCTCCTCCAGTAAAGACCTGGGCCTAGAAATTCAGTCGCGCCACTTCGGGGGCGCTAAAGTCGGGCGGGCGCTAAAGTTAGCGCCCGCTGGAAAGTGTAGGCCACTTCGCCGAAATTCAGTAGATTTGGCCAAGGAGTTTGGGCGAGCGCTGAAACTGGCGTTGCACTCCTATCTTTAGGCGCTAAGCCGGCGGTGCGGACTGATAACGCCGAGGCCGGGCGCAGCTCAGGTGCGGTCATGTTTTGATTGACAGCAGACACCCTGACGCCGGCCAGCTCTTAAAGGGGGAAGGGTCGACTTTGTCTGCTGCCACGTCCTGGATAGTGGAGCCCTGCAGCTAGGCCTGAACACTGCTGGTGGACCCAAATAGCGCCTGAAGCCATGCAGAAGGCCCGTGAACGAGCGCAGCGCTTCTCAGAGCATGCTTTGAGGGTGCTGCTTAAGGCTTTTGAAAAGAGAAGAGAGATCTTGTGCCCGGACAGTGGCAAGAAGGCTCCCAGGAGGCAGTACAGGAGAGCCTGGAGGGCAATCGCCCACAGGGTGTCATCCACCAGCGATGTCCCCAGGAGTGCAGACCAATGCCGCAAGAAGTACAACGACCTCACTCGGATGGTCAGGGTGAGTACCCTTTCCAGTGTCCTCCTCATCCTTGCATGTGCACCTCACATTATGGGCAAAGGGACCTCAAAGGCCTAATGGCCATCCCTCCTCCCGCAGCTATGGCACTGGCATGATCATCAATAGCACTTTCTGCACTTTACACACTGGCCAAGCTATTCGACCATGGGAGGCAGTGCACACAACAACAGGGCACCACACTGGCCATGCTATTCGACCATGGGAGGCAGTGCACACAACAACAGGGCACCACACTGGCCATGCTAATCGACCATGGGAGGCAGTGCAGACAACAACAGGGCAACACACTGTACTTAGAGGCCGTCCTTTCTCTTGCAGGCCAAGCTGGCCAAGAATATGAAGAGCCGGAATGTCGCCGGGGGAGGCCGTGGCCAGTTCCAGGAGCTCAGTGACCTGGAGGAGCGCGTGGCTCGACTCATGCGTGGCCGGGTGGTTGGCCCCGTTGCTATTGGAGATGCCGACCCTGTGCTGGGCCCCAATGGTAAGGACATGACCGTTTGGACCTCTCTCGTTCCCCTTGCGCTTCAGATCTACATCCTTTGCCACTGTCCGACCAATGCGCATAATGCCACCACTCATGCCTCCCTCGCTGACGCCCTGTCCTCACTCTAAAGCTACTCTTGTGCCTTCCTGCTATCAGCTGGTGAGGAGGAGGTCCATGAAGCTGAGAGTGCCAGTCCCTCGGAAGAGGAGGACGACGAGGACCAAGAGGAAGGCGGCACATCGGGGGAACCCTCATCCGCGCCAGGGGATGGCAATGGAGGGGACACGTCTTGCCTGGAGGAGAGCCAGGGGGAAGTGTTGCAGGGGGGTGCAGCTCCTGGGCCCAGTGGCGTCCAGGCAGGCGGGAAGGGTCGGGCAGCACGGCTGCCTCCTCCCCAGAGGGGGGAAGTGTTGCAGGGAAGGGCAGTTGCTGGGCCCAGTGGCGTCCAGGCACGCGGGAAGGGTCGGGCAGCTCGGCGGCCTTCTCCCCAGATGGAGAGTCCACCCTCCAGTCCGGAGACGGTCCTCGCCCAGGAGGTGCGCCTCCTTGATGAAATGTCCGCGGCCTCCGAGCGGCGCCACAACGAGTTCATGGGGGTTGTGGGACAGTTGCCTCAAGCCATTGAGTCCCTGGCTCATAGTGTGGCCGCTTTCGGGGTCTCTCAGGCCAGGGGTGTCGAGCAACTCGCGGCAGCACAGGCCAGGGGTGTCGACCAACTCGTGGCAGCACAGGACGCGAGTCGCGAGTTCATGAGTGGTGCCGTGCAGACACTGGCTGATCTGATGCGGGCACAGGACAGGGCAGTTCGGGCACTCACTTCTGCCACACTCGCTGTGTCACGGAAGCACCGACAGGGCACCCGCCGCCCTGCTGCAGCACAGCGGTCTGGCCTCCACCAGATTGCTGCGCTTGCTGCAGTGCCAGCCCGGCCGAGTGCCAATGTCTCTGGCGACCAGCGAGCGCCTGGCATCAGCCAGCTTGCCCCCATTGCTGCAGCTGCCACTGCCACTCCCCCAGCCAAGGTGCGACGAGCTGCTGCAGAGACTGATGCTGCCCAGCCACAGCTGCAGCAGTCAGCAGCCGGACCCTCCAGGGCCGGACCTCGTCTAGGCCGACCCCCAAGGGCATCTGCCGTTACGCATTGCGGCCGTCAGGAGCCTTCCCCCAGCCTTCCAACACCCACAGGGCCCAGGTTGAGGCGGAGCAACAGGTCGGGCAGGGGCCGGAGAAGCCTGCACAAGGACTCGCCCTCTCGGCACACCAAGTAGAGGGTGTCGGCAACTGTTTTTTTTATATGGGGGTGTTTGTGTTCTGGAGGGGGGGGGCTTATTTTGGAAAGGCCGAAGATGAAGGCCAATTGGATTGACAAGTTTTGTTATTCCTCCCCAGGTTGTGGGAGTGAGATATGTTTTTCACTGTTTTTTGGGGGTCTTGTCTGTTTTTCTGTTTCATGTGGGAAGGGCCCTGAGTTTGTTAAATAATACTTTTTATTTATTCAGCTTGTCCAGGTGTCATGTTTCAAGTGGTTGTTGCGTTAACCGGCTGAGGGCTTGCGGAGCGGCTGCATTCAGGTGCGTTCATTGCCACAAGCCATTCCCTGACAGGGGGCCTAGAAGTGTCGTTCAATAAGCCGCCGGCGGACGGCCCTTGGACCTTGTGGCTCCCTTCTGGGCTGGTACTCCTCCTCCTCCTCCTCCTCCTCCTCATGGTCCTCCTGCTCGTCCTCCTGAGGTGGTGGCCCAACGTGAGGTGGCAGTGCCTGAGTCCTGCGGATAGCCAGGTTGTGCAGCATGCAGCAAACGACGACGAACTGGGAGACTCTATCCGGCGAATACTGTAGAGATCCGCCGGATCGATCCAGGCAGCGGAACCGTTGCTTCAGGACGCCAATCGTTTGCTCTATGATGTTCCTTGTGGCTTGATGGCTTTCGTTGTATGCCTCCTCCGCAGGGGTCCTGGGCACGCGGAGCGGGGTCATGAGCCATGTGCACAAAGGGTAGCCCTTGTCCTCAATAAGCCATCCCCTTGGTGGAGGCTGTGCCTCGAACATGTCAGCCACAGTAGTCTGGCGCAGGATAAATGCATCGTGGCTGCTTCCTGGAAAGCGGGCATTGACAGCTAGGATGCGCTGCCTGTGGTCACACACCAGCTGTACATTGAGGGAATGGTAGCCCTTCCGGTTGCGGTAATCCTCGGCATTGTCGATAGGTGCCCGCATAGCCACATGCGTGCAGTCAATGGCGCCCTGCACCATGGGGAAGTCGGCGATCCTGGCAAATCCGACTGCACGCTGCTCCTGCCTCTCTAGGGTCATGGGGAAGGAGATGAATTGGTGTCTCCTCGCGAAAAGGGCATCGGTGACCTGCCGGATGCAGCGATGCACGGCGAACTGGGAGATGTTCGCTATGTCCCCAGCAGCGGCTTGGAAGGAGCCGCTTGCATAAAAGTTCAGAGCCACCGTGACCTTCACTTCCACCAACAGAGACGTCCTGCACATCAGCTGTGGACGCAGATCTCTGTGAAGCAGCTGGCAGATCTCTGCAACCACCTCCCTTCTGAAGCGCAGCCTCTTAACACAATGCGCCGCAGTCATGGTGAGATAGGACACCTGCTGCCGGTATTCCCTGAGTGGGTAAGGCCTACGTTGCCGACGCCTGATGGCCCCTCTGCGTCTAGGCATGGCTGGCCCTCCCACACAGCGTCTGCGAGCCCTTCGCACATAATGCTGGAACTGAGGGTTGGAACCCCATGCAGCCCCCATAATAAACTTGCAAACAGTGAAATCACAAAGAGTCAAATTTCCAAGCTCTGGCCAGAAGCCAAAAATACCTCTCCTATGTTGTCCCAAATCAGTAAGGTCTGTTCCTTGGTCTCTGTCCAGAAATCCAAAGCACTAAAGTCATTGCAGCAAAATGGCTGGCCTTTATAGTTCAGTGTAAGTGCCCTTTAATTAGCGCTCCCCGAGGCCCGCAGGGCCTCTGCTGCGTTCCACTTCACAGTTCTTAACAGCGCCACGCCCACATTGGGCGGGCGCCACTGAATTTCCGGTTTGGGGCGCACAAACAGCGTTGCACGACGAAATGACGTCATAAGCTGCGCGCGCAGCTGAGCGGGCGCAAACACTTTGCGCCGGCGCTAAATGTCAACTGAAGTTGGGCGTTGGTGCAGACCGGCCTGCGCCCGGGCGCTAAGTGCCTAGCGCTGGAAATCTACCCCTCTTATGGCGTTAACGGCTGGCGAACACAACTGAATTTCTAGGCCCTGTTGTTTGTTTATGTACAGCATCCGTGTAATTATTTATCCACTGAACCACGGATCTAACAGACGGCAAACTGAAAGATGTTGCAAATATCTCCTGCTCCCACCGCGATGAAGCCCGACATATAAAAGTTCATGGCCACTGGCAATGCGGTCTTCACCCTGATCTGAGGTTGCAATTGTGGCTGCAGCAGGTGGCAGATTTCAGTGAGGACATCCTTGGTGAAGCGCAGATGTCTGACACACTGTTCCTCGCTGAGGTTCAGGTAGGAGTATTGTTCCCTGGACACCCTGGGCAGGTATGACCTCCTGCTGAGTGCCCTTCTCCCCCTCCTCCTCCTCCCTCTTCCAGCAGCTTGTCCTGCTCTGTACGGGAATGGCTATTACTGCACCCATGTCTTGGAGCAAGTGGTCTGTGCAGAATCCTTGAACTCAGGAAAAAGTCCTAAAGCACCTGCCGTACCACTTCCTGCAGACTTTAGCAACTTTAAATAACTGTACAAGCCACCAAACACTTCCACAAACTCAGCAACAGCCACAAGAAATCAATCAGCAACTAACCTGTATGTATGCGACGATCCCTTTAAATAGGGCTGGTGGGTGGTCCTTCCTGCTGCTGAACGTGTGTTCAGCTGTGCGAGCTTAAGAGAGGGCGTTAGCCGGAGCATTGAGCTCTAAAATGGTAGCGTTGGTGTCAAATCAGCATTACAGGCTGATTGACATCACGATCTGACTACTCTGCATACTTCAGGAGCAAACCCGTGTTAACGCCCTACCCAAGATGGCGTCCGGCGCGGCCTGGACCAGAATGGCACTCGCAGTGCCCAAACAACCGCCGCTACGAGCCATAAAAGCTTAAGAAAATACTTTAAAATAGTGGCTAAATGGCATAATACAGTTAACTTACCTGAACGACTTATTGTATTAAGAAACCCCCTATTTTCTTGCTCCAGTAGTATAGTCCGACACCCCCTTCATTCTTGCCACAATGGAACAGTCCCTAAGCCACACATGGGTGCAGCCATCTTACAGTTTTAAACTGCACGTGGTGAAAGAGGCAGAAGCTGTGAGGTTTGGAGCAGTACAGTTTTTGACCGTGTTCGTTTATACGTGTTTGCTTTGTAATTCTGTTTGTTAAGTGTTATAGTAAACCGTTTAAAAGACAAAGCTACGTTTGGGAACGTTTTATTTCGACACGCGTCTACTCGATGTTAAAAGCCCCACAGCCCAGTGGCCTGCCTGTTTGGAAACTAAGAAGCGCCACTACAACGCTGATTGACATCACGATCTGACTACTCTGCATACTTCAGGAGCAAACCCGTGTTAACGCCCTACCCAAGATGGCGTCCGGCGCGGCCTGGACCAGAATGGCACTCGCAGTGCCCAAACAACCGCCGCTACGGAGCCAAATTTTGTGGCCACACTTTATTTTCATTATTTATTAGGAGCCTTACCCACCAGGAGTGCACGAGTGCTCCCCATGATCTTCCGTCCATTCATGTTATTAATGTGTGTTAATACAGTTTGGTTTGGTGAGGATTTGTGAGACTGTAGGAGCGATTGGCACAATCTGACGCTCCTAGTGGGGACTGGTGCCCGCAGGAAGTGCATCTTAGGAAATTGCAGGGATACAGTCCATGATTCAGCCATGAGGTCCCAAGACGTGCTTCAGATCACTTATGTCAAACCTAGTAAGCAGATTACTCCAAGCGGGAGAATATTATGCAAAGGCACATTAGTTTAAACCTGCATCAAACTTAAGTTTCTAGCCTCCTTTTTCTAGCAAAAAAACCTACACGGGATGTTGCATAAGCTTGGCATTAAAAATAACTAATTGTCCAGCTTCAAATTCAGTGCACAATTGCAGTAATGCATTTAATTTATTCTCACCGGCATTCCTATACATTTTCTTTTTCCCAATCTGCAGAGATTTTTTTTTTATAGATCTGTTCTTTTTTCCTTCCTCTAAGGTGGAATCTTCTGCCAACGAATGTTTCCATCAGAGGACTGAGTCTGCCAAGTCAAGTATTTGGGTTGAATGTTAAAACACTCAAACTGCTTCAAAACAGGAAGTGTCTACATTAAGTGACAGATAGCTTGCTATCCTCAAGGGCACACCACTTTGCAATCCAAGCCATACATGGCTCATTTCAGGACTGGCTTCCTCAACTCCTATTGAGTTCATGTAGTCTGAGGACCCTGGCCATTTCCCCCTGCGCCCACCCCCCCCCACTCCCCCCACCCTCTCCCCACTACCCCCCTCTTTCCTGTGTATTTGATTGACTGGGGAAATCTCTGACTGCTGGGAAAATAGTTGCTTACAGTTCTGGCTGCTTGCTGCCTGCAATTCAGTAACAAATCTAACATCTGCAAAATCTGCTGTCTATTATTGCCTTATCTACGTATGATTTCACATTTACTAAACTATATCATAAACGACCACTGTCCACTTTATAGCCTTGCATTTGAATCTTGTCATCGCAGTGATATGTGTGATGAACGCCCTTGCACATGTGACAGGAGATTTGAATTCAACAGACTCTGGTAATATTTTCCGGCACAATAATCCTAAAGAGATATCAGAAAATCAACAACTTGCGTGATCTTTCAAACGTACAGCAAAATAGATCAGTGGTTAATGCAACTAGGAGTGTGTGATATCAAAGAGTTAGAGTGTGTGATATCAAAGAGTTAGAGTGTGTGATATCAAAGAGTTAGAGTGTGTGATATCAAAGAGTTAGATGAAGGCAATCAGGTAGCTTTGGCAGAAGAGGGTTCAATAACCAACAACAAAAAGGGTTTAAAGTTTAAATCTGAATCTGAGCTGATATTTGAACTTCAATATGTTTATTAGCCAAGTTTTCCCAGTTCGGCCATGCCTTCGGTTGGACGGCAGAGTAGCTGTCCATCTTGCAGTTGGGATGGGGAGCAGGAGGAGATTTGATTGCCAATAGATTACTTTCTCCACCTCCTTCAATTTTGCTTCCTTCCTCTTCTGAACCAGTAACACATGCTGGAGTGACGGTTCCACACACGCCCACCACACATTGGTAGCCATTGTTGAGTCGTGAGCTGAAGCTATTGCCAGTCTATTGAGCTGTAGAGGCATCACAGTTGAGCCCAATCCTGTCCTTATTGAACACACACAGAGTCAGGTCACTGTACAGGAATTACGAGCAGGAACCCGCGAGGATTTTCCCCTCCCTGCCCCAGGACTCTAATGCCAATTACGTCAACACTGACAGAAACTGGACCTTTCTGGTCTGTGCAGCCCAGTGCTAGAACAATATTTTCTCATTTAACAAAAAGTCAAAATGTATACAAACAGTGTCAATTAGCTGTCTGATGCTCGATGCAAGCTGGGTGCCATACTGTCAGATTCTGCCCTTAAACAGCAATACATAGGCACCCAAATTAATAAAAGTGCAGAACATCACCTCTCCCCACACCACCTTCCCCATCCTGACCCCTGCCCCATCACCCCACTATACCAGCTCTAACCCCCAAAATAGTTTGTAGCCCCTCAACTATCTATCTCCAGCTCTGATCAGATTCACCTCAACCATGAGATTCTTCCCATGAGCAATCTTGATTCCCTCCCAACTCTGTGTCTGACCTCTCCTCAGCCCAATGCTGCAGGCGACAGGGTGAAAAATAAACCCTTTTACAATGAGGTATAGACTGGAAATAATATGGATTATCAGCAAAAAACTCCGGAGCTCTGTGACTCTCTGATTGATACAACAACAACAACTTATACTTATATAGCACCTTTAACGTAGTAAAATGTCCCAAGGCGCTGCACAGGAGTATTTTAAGACAAAAAATTTTACACCGAGCCACATAAGGATAAATTAGGGCAGATGACCAAAAGCTTGGTCAAAGATGTAGGTTTTAAGGAGCGTCTTAAAGGAGGAAAGAGAGGTAGCGAGGCGGAGAGGTTTAGGCAGGGAATTCTAGAGCTTCGGGCCTAGGCAACAGAAGGCACGGCCACCAATGGTTGAGCGATTATAATCAGGGATGCTCAAGAAGGCAGAATTAGAGGAGCGCAGATATCTCGGGGGGGTTGTGGGGCTGAAGGAGATTACAGAGATAGGGAGGGGCGAGGGATAATGGAGGGATTTGAAAACAAGGATGAGAATTTTGAAATCGAGGCTCTGCTTAACCGGGAGCCAATGTAGGTCAGCAAGCACAGGGGTGATGGGCGAATGGGACTTGGTGCGAGTTAGGACACAGGCAGCCGAGTTTTGGATGACCTCAAGTTTATGTAGGGTGGAATGGGGGAGGCCAGCCAGGAGTGTGTTGGAATAGTCAAGTCTAGAGTTAACGAAGGCTTGGATGAGGGTTTCAGCAGCGGATAAGCTGAGGCAAGGGTGGAGATGGGCGATGTTACGGAGGTGGAAGTAGGCAGTCTTTGTTATGCTGCGGATATGTGGTCGGAAGCTCATTTCAGGGTCAAATATGACACCAAGGTTGCGAACAGTGTGGATCAGCCTCAGACAGATGTTAGGGAGAGGGATGGAGTCAGTGGCAAGGGAACGGAGTTTGTGGCGGGAACCGAAAACAATGGCTTCAGTCTTCCCAATATTTAATTGGAGAAAAATTTTGCTCATCCAGAACTGGATGTCGGACAAGCAGTCTGACAATTTAGAGACCGTGGAGGGATCGAGAGAAGAGAGATAGACACATAACACCTGATTACATCAGACTGGAAACTATGAATCAGGATAATTATAATGTAAAAGTAAGCAGAAGCAACATCAGAAACAGCAGATTTCACCAGATACAAAATGTTACTTAACTCACCATCTGAGTATCAAAATAATCAATATGTCTCAATGCTCGGGCCTTTCTCTATGATATTACAATTTAACTTTAGACCAACATCTGTGATGCAACATTTTACAAACCAAATTCCAGTGGCGTCCTTCCTTAAACTCCAGCTGTATCGTTGTACAGCAACAAGGAAACGAAAGAACCACAGCTACGGTCCCATTTTAGAAATCTTTTGATATCCAAGCTGAGAAAAACAATGGTCAAAAATATCTTTCACAATTACACAAAACTATCAATCCAAAAAAGTTCAAGGGCATCAAGGCAGTGTCCCAGAAACCTGTCTCAAGCTATAATGTATCCCCTTTCAGGGCAAAGCCAAGCTGTAAGAACCTTGCTTGCAGGACCCTCTGATAGGACAACTGTAAAGGCCATTGACAGAGGTAAATGACTGTTGACCCAGTTGTCAATTTTAATTATTTCTATCATCTGAATGAACTTTAAATTTGATATTCATTAAACAGTCCACTTATACAGGGGTGACTCATCCACTTTTAAGTGGTATTTGCAAGACAGAAACTTGGATTCTTCAACCTTCTCAATGCAGAGAATCCTTGGGACTTCTCCTGCTCCACCACTGTAACTTCTGCCACATCCCATTCATTGCTAAGTCCTGCATACCCACCACCCTTATCCTTTCCAACCTCCATTACTTCCCAGCCCCCATTGAATTGATTTGAAAATGTTAGTTCTCACTTATAAATCACCCTGTAGCTCTGTAATCTTCTCCAGAATTATACACACTCTTGCAACTCTAGTCCTCTGTGCAGCTACTCACTCTCTCCACTGCTCCATTCATGACAAAGCTTTCAGAGAGCAACTGAATTCCTGCACTGTGAAATACTCTTACTAGACCCCTATACCTTGCTAGCTCTCCCCATCTTCAAAAGCCTACTTAAAACCTACGTTTTTTAACCAGACATTTGGTCAGCTCCCCACTTACCCCAGGCCCTGCCCAGTGTCCGCTCTCCCTCCAGCATGGAGAACTTCGGGATGTTCCTCGATGTTAATAGTGCTACATAAATGCAAGTAGTTGTTATTTGTTGTGTAGGAACTGAGATATGTTCAATTGGTTTGATTGCAATGTTGGTATTGCATTTATGTGATTGTTTACCTCATGATGTAAGTAAAGTCTTCCACAACCTCACTTCATGGTTCCTTCACTGACTGGCATATGACCTCCTTCTGTGCTGTACCATTCTATGGTTCTGTGACATTATTACATATATCATACAAAAAAATGCGCCTGTGGGGAGGGGAAGGGAGAGGGGAGATTTTTAGACTTTGGATTCAGATTCAGGAAATCACGACTTCGAGGTTGGATCCAAATTCCGAACAATTTTGTGCACTTCCCTGACATACAGTGAAACTGCTGTGAAATGAATGGGCTCCAAACTAGAATCAGACAGTAGCAGGCAGATGCTGGCTCGCTGAACCTGGATTAAGCCAGTCCATTCCAGAGCTAGATAAAAAGCTACTGTAGGAATCAACGGATTCCTATCTAAATCACTGAGGTCGAGTCAGTTCAGTAAATTAACCGAATTTAATTAAACTGGTGAACAAAACAAAAACATGCAGAAGCAACAGCAAACAGGTCTATACAGTAGCTTGTTCCACGAGGTCTGAACCCAGAACCTCCCACCTCTGACGTCATGACGCCATCACGTTTCCCGCCACTCGGGGCACCACGTGACCAACGTGATGACGTCATCGCGTTGTTTCAGGGTTTTTACAGAAAGCTTGTTTACACTCAGCAAACGGACATAGGTGCTGTAACATTGCTTTAAAGACAGTTAATCATTTGTACAGGAGTTCATTGGTGGTTTTACCACACTACAGTATTTACTATGAATTAAACTACTTTTGCGAGTAAAAATAAGCATATTTTCCACCATTTTCTAACTATAGTAAATAAAGTCGATGGAAGCAAACCTGAAAATCTGCTTTTTTGTTAAATCTAGCAATACTGAAATTATACTCCTTGGCCTAGAAATTCAGTCTGGCCACCTTTGGGGCGGTAAAGTCGGGTGGTCGCTAAAGTTAGCGCCCGCCGGAAAGTGTAGGCCACTTCGCCGAAATTCAGTAGATTTGGCCAAGAGTTTGGGCGAGCGCTGAAACTGGCGTTGCACTGCTATCTTCAGGCGCTAAGCCGGCGATGCGGACTGATAACGCCGAGGCCGGGCGCAGCGCAGGTGCGGTCATGTTTTGATTGACAGCAGACACCCTGACGCCGGCCAGCTCTTAAAGGGGGAAGGGTCGACTTTGACTGCTGCCACGCCCTGCATAGTGGAGCCCTGCAGCTAGGCCTCAACACTGCTGGTGGACCCAAATAGCGCCTGAAGCCATGGAGAAGGCCCGTGAACGAGCGCAGTGCTTCTCAGAGCATGCTTTGAGGGTGCTGGTTAATGGTGTGGAAAAGAAAAGAGAGATCTTGTGCCCGGACAGTGGCAAGAAGGCTCCCAGGAGGCAGTACAGGAGAGCCTGGAAGAAAATCGCCCAGAGGGTGTCATCCACCAGCGATGTCCCCAGGAGTGCGGACCAATGCCGCAAGAAGTACAACGACCTCACTCGGATGGTGAAGGTGAGTACCCTTTCCAGTGTCCTCCTCATCCTTGCATGTTCACCTCACATTATGGGCAAAGGGACCTCAAAGGCCTAATGGCCAGCCCTCCTCCCGCAGCTATGGCACTGGCATGATCATCAATAGCACTTTCTGCACTTAACACACTGGCCAAGCTATTCGACCATGGGAGGCAGTGCACACAGCAACAGGGCACCACACTGGCCAAGCTATTCGACCATGGGAGGCAGTGCACACAGCAACAGGGCACCACACTGGCCAAGCTATTCGACCATGGGAGGCAGTGCACACAGCAACAGGGCACCACACTGGCCAAGCTATTCGACCATGGGAGGCAGTGCACACAGAAACAGGGCACCACACTGTACTTAGAGGCCGTCCTTTCTCTTGCAGGCCAAGCTGGCGTGGAATTTGAGGAGCCAGTCTGCCACCGGGGGAGGCCGTCCCCAGTACCAGGCGCTCAGTGAGCTGGAGGAGAGCGTGGCTCGACTCATGCGTGGCCGGGTGACTGGCCCTGTTGCCATTGGAGATGCGGACCCTGTACTGGGACCCACTGGTAAGGACATGACCGGTTGGACCTCTCTCGTTGCCCTTGCGCTTCAGATCTACATCCTTTCCCACTGTCCGACCAATGCGCGTAATGCCACCACTCATGCCTCCCTCGCTGACGCCCTGTCCTCACTCTAAAGCTACTCTTGTGCCTTCCTGCTTTCAGCTGGTGAGGAGGAGGTGGTCCCTGAAGCTCAGAGTGCCAGGCCCATGGAGGAGGAGGACGACGAGGACCAGGAGGAAGGCGGCACATCGGGGGAACACTCATCCGCGCCAGGGGATGGCAATGGAGGGGAGACGTCTGGCCTGGAGGAGAGGCAGGGGGAAGTGTTGCAGGGGGCTGTAGCTCCTGGGCCCAGTGGGGTCGAGGCACGCGGGAAGGGTCGGGCAGCACGGCGGTCTTCTCCCCAGAGGGGGGAAGTGTTGCAGGGGAGGGCAGTTCCTGGGCCCAGTGGGGTTGAGGCACGCGGGAAGGGTCGAGCAGCTCGGCGGCCTTCTCCCCAGAGGGAGAGTCCGCCCTCCAGTCCGGAGACGGTCCTCGCCCAGGAGGTGCGCCTCCTTGATGAGATGTCCGCGCCGTCGGAGCGGCGCCACAAGGAGTTCATGGGGGTTGTGGGACAGTTGCCTCAGGCCATTGAGTCCCTGGCTCATAGTGTGGTCGCTTTCGGGGAATCACAGGCCAGGGGGGTCAAGCAACTCGCGGCAGCACACGACAGGGGTGTCCACCAACTCGCGGCAGTGCAGGACAGGGGTGTCCAGCAACTCGCGGCAGCGCAGGACAGGGGTGTCCAGCAACTCACGGCAGCGCAGGACGCGAGTCGCGAGTCCATCAGTGGTGCCGTCCAGACACTGGCAGATCTGATGCGGGCACATACCAAGGCAGTTCGGGCACTCACTTCTGCCACACTCGCTGTGGCGCGGAAGCATCGCCAGGGCACCCGCCGCCCTGCTGCAGCACAGCGGTCTGGCCTCCACCAGATTGCTGCGCTTGCTGCACTGCCAGCCCGGCCGAGTGCCAGTGTCTCTGGCGAACAGCGCGCGCCTGGCATCAGCCAGCTTGCCCCCATTGGTGCAGCCGACACTGCCACTCCCCCAGCCAAGGTGCGACGAGCTGCTGCTGAGACTGATGCTGGCCAGCCACAGCTGCAGCAGTCAGCAGCCGGCCCCTCCCGGGCCGGGCCTCGTCTAGGCCGACCCCCAAGGGCATCTGCCGTCATGCATTGTGGCCCTCATGAGCCTTCCCCCAGCCTTGCCACACCCACAGGGCCCAGGTTGAGGCGGAGCAGCAGGTCGGGCAGGGGCCGGAGAAGCCTGCATAAGGACTCGCCCTCTCGGCACACCCAGTAGAGTGTGGTGATAGCGGTTTTTTTTATATGGGGGTGTTTGTGTTCTGGGGGGGGCTTATTTTGGTAAGGCCGAAGATGAAGGCATTTTTTGTTTTTATGGGGGTGTTTGAGTTGTGGAGGGGGGGGCTTATTTTTGTAAGGCCGATGATGAAGGCCAATTGGATGGGCAAGTTTTGTTATTCCTCCCCAGGTTGTGGGAGTGACAGATGTTTTTGACTGTTTTTTGGGGGTCTCGTCTGTTTTTCTGTTTCATGTGGGAAGGGCCCTGAGTTTGTAAAATAAAGCTTTTTATTTATTCAGCATGTCCAGGTGTCATGTTTCAAGTGGTTGTTGCGTTAACCGGCTGAGGGCTTGCGGAGCGGCTGCATTCAGGTGCGTTCATTGCCACAAGCCATTCCCTGACAGGGGGCCTAGAAGTGTCGTTCAATAAGCCGCCGGCGGACGGCCCTTGGACCTTGTGGCTCCCTCCTGGGCTGGTACTCCTCCTCCTCCTCCTCCTCATGGTCCTCCTGCTCGTCCTCCTGAGGTGGTGGTGCAACGTGAGGTGGCAGTGCCTGAGTCCTGCGGATAGCCAGGTTGTGCAGCATGCAGCACACGACGACGAACTGGGAGACTCTATCCGGCGAATACTGTAGAGATCCGCCGGAACGATCCAGGCAGCGGAACCGTTGCTTGAGGACGCCAATCGTTTGCTCTATGATGTTCCTTGTGGCTTGATGGCTTTCGTTGTATGCCTCCTCCGCTGGGGTCCTGGGCGCACGGAGCGGGGTCATGAGCCATGTACACAAAGGGTAGCCCTTGTCCCCAATAAGCCATCCCCTTGGTGGAGGCTGTGCCTCGAACATGTCAGCCACAGTAGTCTGGCGCAGGATAAATGCATCGTGGCTGCTTCCTGGAAAGCGGGCATTGACAGCTAGGATGCGCTGCCTGTGGTCACACACCAGCTGTACATTGAGGGAATGGTAGCACTTCCGGTTATGGTAATCCTCGGCATTGTCGATAGGTGCCCGCATAGCCACATGCGTGCAGTCAATGGCGCCCTGCACCATGGGGAAGTCCGCGATCCTGCCAAATCCGACTGCACGCTGCTCCTGCCTCTCTAGGGTCATGGGGAAGGAGATGAATTGGTGTCTCCTCGCGAAAAGTGCATCGGTGACCTGCTGGATGCAGCGATGCGCGGCGAACTGGGAGATGTTCGCTATGTCCCCAGCAGCGGCTTGGAAGGAGCCGCTTGCATAAAAGTTCAGAGCCACCGTGACCTTCACTTCCACCAACAGAGACGTCCTGCACATCAGCTGTGGACGCAGATCTCTGTGAAGCAGCTGGCAGATCTCTGCAACCACCTCCCTTCTGAAGCGCAGCCTCTTAACACAATGCGCCGCAGTCATGGTGAGATAGGACACCTGCTGCCGGTATTCCCTGAGTGGGTAAGGCCTACGTTGCCGACGCCTGATGGCCCCTCTGCGTCTAGGCATGGCTGGCCCTCTCACACAGCGTCTGCGAGCCCTTCGCACATAATGCTGCAACTGAGGGTTGGAGCCCCATACAGCCCCCATAATAAACTTGCAAACAGTGAAATCACAATGATTCAAATGTCAAAGCTCTGGCCAGAAGCCAAAAATACCTCTCCTATGTTGTCCCAAATCAGTAAGCTCTGTTCCTTGGTCTCTGTCCAGAAATCCAAAGCAGTAAAGTCATTGCAGCAAAATGGCTGGGCTTTATAGGTCAGTGTAAGTGCCCTTTAATTAGCGCTCCCCGAGGCCCACAGGGCCTCTGTTGCGTTCCACTTCACAGTTCTTAACAGCGCCACGCCCACATTGGGCGGGCGCCACTGAATTTCCGGTTTGGGGCGCACAAACAGCGTTGCACGACGAAATGACGTCATAAGCTGCGCGCGCAGCTGAGCGGGCGCAAACACTTTGCGCCGGCGCTAAATGTCTACTGAATTTGGGCGTAGGCGCAGATCGGCCTGCGCCCGGGCGCTAAGTGCCTAGCGCTGGAAATATACCCCTCTTATGGCGTTAACGGCTGGCGAACGCAACTGAATTTCTAGGCCCTTAAGTGTCTGATGTAAAAAAACTACTGAGCACTTGGTTGGAGTATAAAACAAGGCTTTAATCAACTGTTTCAAAACCATGAGATTTCTAGTTACATCACTAGTTCCTGGTTACAGAAACATCCTGAGCAAGCTGGGCCCACGCCCGAGTATTTATACTCCTTGGATGGCGCCACCAGCTGGCCGCCCAGCGTTACTTCATGAGTCATGATAAGATTCATGACCATGTCGATCTTATTCTTTGTGCTATGCCAATGTCTGTGGTGATTGAAGTTAAAGATAGATCGCTACCTGCTCAATATTATTTATTTCATTGGCCCTCTGGAGAGAAGGGGGCATTTTCAGAGTGTCAGTCATAAAGGCAGTTCAGTCAGTTTTGTGGTGTTCAGTAAAGGACTTGTTTTACAAATCTGCATTCCTGGTATGAAGCTTTGACCACCAGTAGCCCATGTTGGAAACTTGAGCGTGAGTTGCTTGTGATTTTTCTATCCATTATAGATGTGCAGAGATGGAGAGGTACGACAAAGGCCCACAGAAATTTATGGATTAGGACATTAATTTACTGTTCTGGGAGATTCAGAGCCAGAGTAGGTTAGTGAGAGGAGAGGCGATGGGCAAGAGGAATTTAGTCTGGGACAGGGTACATACTGCATAGTTTTGGACAAATTGGGGTTCATGGAAAGAGGAAAATAAGAGACCAGCATGGAGTGTGTTATAATCGAGTTTGAAGATTGCAAAGGCTTCAGTGGCAATGGGGCTAAGGTAAGGGGGGTGATCATCAATGTTGCAGAGGTGGAAGTAAGCATCCCTGTTGATTGATGGGATGTGAGATATAAAGCTCAGCTCAGGGTTTGGGTTACCAACTCTCTCAGATTGTCTGGGAGTCTCCTGGGAGAACTTCAATGTTTAAATTTCTCACCACAGCACCACTCCCCTTCCCCACTCTGTGCCGTCACAGGCTGCTGCCACAGAGAAGCCCCAATTCAGTGATGTCACTCCCTCCCCCGTCATCACAGGCAGCCAGCCCCCGCTTAGGGGTGACTGGAAATGCGACTGATGCAGACACAGCCAGGAGACTGGGGGTGAAGAGAGGGAGACAGAGCAGAGACTGCTGCGGGGCTGGGTTAGAAGAGGGTGAATGGGGTCTAGGGGCCAGGAGGTCATGGATTTCGGTGGGAGGAAGAATGGGTGACCTGGAATGGGGTGATCAGGGCTCAGGATGGGAAGAGGGTGACAGCGGAATGGGGGTTGGGGGAGAAGGAGACAGGGATGGGGTTTGGGAAGAAGGTGTCAAGGGACTGGGGGTCAGGAAGAGGGAGGCAGTGGGTTGGTGGATGGGGGCTTGGAGCGAGAGGGAGACTGGGGAATGTGGGTCGGGTGTTGGGGAATGGGGATCGGGTGAGCGAAGGAAAATGGGGGAATCGGAAATTGGGGCTCGGGTGGGGGAGAAAGGGTGACTGGGGAATGAGGGATACTAGATGGGGCAGAGGGGAATGGGGAAAAGGGGTTCAAGGGAGGCTGGATACTGCAGATCAGAGAGATTGGGGCTCAGACGGGCGGCTAGAGGGGAGCGGGGCAGGCGACTGGGAAATAGGAAAATAAGAACAGGAGTAGGCCATTCAGCCCCTCGAGCCTGCTCCACCATTCAGTGAGATCATGGCTGATCTGCAATCTAACTCCATGTACCCACCTTTGGCCCACACCCCTTAATACCTTTGGTTAACAGAAAGCTATCAATCTCCGATTTAAAATTAACAATTGATCTAGCATCAATTGCCATTTGTGGAAGAGCGTTCCAAACTTCTACCACCCTTTGTGTGTAGAAGTGTTCCCTAATTTCACTCCTGAAAGGTCTGGCTCTAATTTTTAGACTCTGCCCCCAGTCCTAGAATCCCCAACCAGTGGAAATAATTTCTCTCTATCCACCCTATCTGTTCCCCTAAATATCCTGAAAACTTCAATCAGGTCACCCCTTAACATTCTAAATTTTAGGGAATACAACCCTAATTTGTGTATTCTGTCCTCGTAATTTAACCCTTGGAGTCCGGGTATCATTCTGGTAAACCTACGCTGCACTCCCTCCAAGGCCAATATATCCTTCCTAAGGTGTGGTGCCCAGAACTGCTCACAGTACTCCAGGTGTGGTCTAACCAGGGCTTTGTACAGCTGCAGCGTAACTTCTGCCCCCTTGTACTCTAGTCCTCCAGATAGAAAGCCCAACATTCCGTTAGCCTTTTTGATTATTTTCTGTACCTGTTCATGACATTTTAATGATCTATGTACCTGGACCCCCAAGTCCCTTTGGACCTCCACTGTTTTTAGCCTTTCATCATTTAGAAAGTACCCAGTTCTATCTTTTTTAGATCCAAGTCGATGACCTCACATTTGCCTACATTGACATCCATTTGCCACAGTTTTGCCCGTTGATTTAAACTGTCGATATCCCTTTGTAATGTTATGCTTCCATCTATACTGCCTACAATGCCACCTATCTTTGTATCATCGGCAAATTTGGATATATGACTTTATATGCCATCATCTAAGTCATTAATAAACACTGTGAATAGTTGAGGCCCCAAAACAGATCCCTGCGGGACACCACTAGTCACCTCCTGCCAATTTGAGTACCTACCCATTATCCACACTGCCTGTCTCCTGCCGCTCAGCCAATTTCCTAACCAGATCAATAATTTGCCTTCAATTCCATGGGCTTCTACCTTAGTTAACAGTCTCTTATGTAAAACTTTATCAAATGCCTTCTGGAAGTCCATATAAATAACATCCATAGACATTCCCCAGGTTTGCCAGGCATGACCTACCTTTCACAAATTCACGCTGGCTCTCTCTGATCAACTGAAAATTTTCAAGGTGTTCTGTCACCCCATCCTTAATTATAGACTCTAGCAATTTCCTGACAACAGATGTTAGGCTCACTGGTCTATAATTCCCTGGTTTCCCTCTCTCACCATTTTCAAATAGTGGAGTGACATGCGCAATTTTCCAATCGAAAGGAACGGTTCCTGAATCGAGAGAAATTTGGAAGATTATAGTTAGGGCATCAGCAATGTGCTCACCTACTTCCTTTAAAACCCTGGGATGGAAACCATCTGGCCCTGGGCATTTGTCACTCTTTAGTGCCATTATTTTCTTTATTACTGTTATTTTACTTACATTCATTTTATTGAGCCCCTGTCCCTGATTCAGTATAAGTTTCCTTGGGATTTCCGGCATGCTATCCTCTTCCTCTACTGTAAATACTGACGCAAAGTAATTATTCCACATGTCTGCTTGGGCACAGTCCTGCAGAGGCCAGGATCAGCAGCAGCAATGTTGTGCGTGGACATGGCGCCATAAAAAAACAGTCAATAAAGGGGTGAGTGAAACCTGGGGACATTACTGTGGGTAAATAGTGAATGATTGGCTGTGATTTTCCCTACCTCAGCGGATCCATGGTGAGTGAGGTCAGTAGCGGGTCACGGCCTCGCTGCTGGCTCCATCCCGGCCTCCGACATGACATTCCCCTGATTGGGCTTGTTAAG
This sequence comes from Somniosus microcephalus, assembly GCF_052327205.1. Taxonomy (NCBI): domain Eukaryota; kingdom Metazoa; phylum Chordata; class Chondrichthyes; order Squaliformes; family Somniosidae; genus Somniosus; species Somniosus microcephalus. The sequence continues at coordinate 30,193,330 of NC_140996.1, read as the reverse complement.
CCCATCCAGCGCATTTCCCAGTCCAATTGAAGGGAGCGGGTCTGATGATGTCATTTAATGATGCTTCATCAGCCGGTTTCCTTAAAGGGACCATGCGCAAATTTACTTTGACAGTTGTGCTTTCAGAGTTCTACAGCATTGAGGTGCTGCAAACACTGACAAGCACTGCACAGAGGCGCACAGCTGCACACAGGCTCTCCCATGATTCCCTCTATATGCTTATCGAGGGAGTCACAACATGCAGGGAGGTTCTCTTCACTTCCAATGGGCGTAAGAGACCTCCCCAGGAGGCCAACGCAGCCTGGTTGCACATTGCACAGGAGGGCACGAGCAGGAATGATGTCGGGAGGACCAGACTGTAGTGGTTCAAAGCTTTCAATCATCTCAGTAGAGCACAAAATGTTACTGCAAAGCCACACTCAACCACATCCTGCTGTGCCTCTCATCACATCCCCATCACTCTGCCTTCCCTACCCTACTCCTCCACATCATTACTCACACCAACGTACCTTGTACCTCCACCCATCCCTCTCTATCTACATTATCACATCCCCATCTCATTAGCCATCCCTCACACTGACCCTCATCCTATTCCTATCATACCAACCAACAACACGCAAGGGTGTTTTAGCAAATGTTCGTGTTAATGTACTGTCAAACATTGATGTCTTTATTTTCAACACTTTGCATTCTTGGACAGATCTGTGTGCACCTTTGGAAGTGGCCTAGTGAGTTGCAGTGAAAGGTGAGACATAACAGTACTCCCCACAATGCTGATGAGTGTGAAAGGAATGGCTTGGGCATTGTAGGGATGCTTTGGGCTGGATTTTGATGCTGGAGGCGTGTAGGAGGCGGAACTACAACTTTCGAGGTTGTAATCCCGCCTCCATCGAGTTGTGGCCAACCCACACGATTTTCACTTGATTGACCTTGTTGAGCCCACCCAGCGGGCTCAGCAGGCCAATTAAGGGCCACCCGGCAACAGGTGACATCAAGAGCTTTTGACAGATGAAATATCAGTGTTTGACAGCTCTTTGAAGGTGTCAAATGTTAGATCCGTGATTCTGAGAGTATGATGTTTTCAATAACTACACGGATGCTGTAACTTAACAATCAACAGGTGTTTACTGGAGTAGGGTAGTCTCAAGTCTGGGGGTACAGAGGCATGCTCAAGGCTTATATACAGGTGTGGTCACTGCCGGTACTACAGTATACAGGAGCTGTAAAAGTAGTTCTCTCTTAAAGGTACATACACTACAATTCCTCCCCTTTTAGATTAACAGTACCCATAATATTCAAATAACAATTAACACTTTAACATGTACATTAAACGAAAATAGTCCATTTATAGATTCAATCTTTGGGGCGGCTTCCTGATCCTTTCGGGATAGCGCCTTTCCTGAGGTTCTTGTTCTTGGTGTGGAGGTGATTCTGGCCCCTTTTCGTTGGTTAGTTCATCGGTTTCCACTGCTAATGGTTCTGAGGTAGATGCTACCGGTATGACGGGTTCATCCCCAGGTACGCCAGACATGGGGTGGACTCGTTCCTGTGACGCTAAGATCTGATCGACGTGGCGTCTCACAATGTTCTCCCCGACATCCACTGTGTACATTAATGGCCCCTGCCTTGTGCATATCGTTCCGGGTTGCCATTTCTCTGTTCGGTAGTCACGGGCCAAGACTGGTTGTCCTACGTTGAAGCTCCTTGTTGGCTTCTCATTGATGTGCTGGAATTGTTTATCCTCAACATTTCTTCGCACATTTGGTCTGAGCAAATCCAGACGAGATCTCAACCTTCGGTTAAAGAACATCATGGCGGGGGTCTGGTTGGTAACTGCATGTGTCGTATTTCTGTAGGCTAATAAGAAATTGTCCACCTTATGCTGTAGTGGAATTTCATCGTCACACATGGCCTTTATCGCCTTTTTAAATGTTTGTACGAACCTCTCAGCCAATCCATTTGTGGCTGGATGATACGGGGCGGATGTGTAATGCCTTACCCCATTCCTTTTCATAAATTTCCAAAACTCTTTGGTCACAAACTGTGGTCCATTATCAGAGCAAATCTGCTCTGGCAAGCCGTTCCTGGCAAATATGGTCTGTAGGACTGCAATTGTTTTCTCTGTAGTGGTTGAGGACATTTTTATCACCTCAGGCCATTTCGAATGAACATCCACTGCTATTAAGAATATTGAGTCCATGAATGGACCAGCAAAATCAATATGCACCCGTTGCCATGGAGTGGAGAGCCACTCCCATGGGTGTAGAGGGGCATGTGGTGGCGCATTTTGGACCTCCTGGCATCCTGAGCAGCTCTTGGTTAGGTCCTCGATTTGTTGATCGATTCCCAGCCACCACACATAAGCCCTAGCAAGGCTTTTCATTTTCACTCCTCCCAGATGACCTTCATGAAGCTCATTTAGCACTCTCTCTCTTAACTTGGGTGGAATCACCACTCTGGATCCACACATCACTGTCCCCTGGCATACTGACAGCTGCTCTCTTCTGGATGAGAATGCTGGCAACAGTGAGTCGCCATGTGTTGGCCATCCCCTCACCGTCAAATCATATACCCGAGACAGCGTCGGATCATTGCGGGTCTCCTTCTCTATATCCGCGTTCGTTACTGGCAATCGTTCAATTATTGACAAATAAAATACCTCGATAGGGTCCACTGCTGGTGCTTCCTCCACAGTAGGCAGTGGCAGGCGTGATAGCCCATCAGCGTTTCCATGCTGTTTCGTGCCTTTATATTCTATTTCATATTGATTCGCCCCTAGAAACAGGGACCATCTTTGTAACCGTTGTGCAGTCATCACTGGACCGCCCTTCTTAGGATTAAAGATGGAGACAAGTGGTTGGTGGTCAGTCAGCAAGGTGAACTTCTGCCCATGCAGATAGTGGTTGAATTTTTTTACTCCCCATACTTGGCTGAGGGCCTCCCTGTCAATTTGGGCGTAGTTGCGCTCGGCTGAGGTTAGTGACCGAGACGCAAAGGCTACTGGCCTCTCCAACCCGTCTGGGAATTTGTGCGACAGCACCGCTCCAATACCATAGGGTGATGCATCACATGCCAAACGAATTGGTAGTGCTGGGTTGAAATGGGCCAACACCTCTTTTGATGTGATCAATTCTTTGCACTTCTGGAAAGCTCGTTTATGTTCGTCATTCCACTTCCATGGTACCCCTGTTTGCAGTAAGGTGTTCAGTGGGTGTAATACCATAGACAAATTTGGTAAGAACTTATGGTAGTAGTTTACCAGCCCGAGGAACGACCTCAGCTGTGACACATTTTCCGGTGCTGGAGCCTTGACTACTGCCTCAATCTTTTCAGGGGACTTATGTAACCCCTCTTCATCGATAACGTGGCCACAATATGAGATCTGCTTCTGGAAAAACTCGCACTTGTGGCGATTAGCTCGTAGCCCATATTCCTTTAATGTGGTGAGCACCTTCTCCAGGTTGGCGAGGTGACCACTGTCATTTTCGCCCGTGACCAGGATGTCGTCCAAATAACACTGGGTCCCTGGAATCCCTTGCAGGACTTGATCCATCGCCCTCTGCCAAATAGCTGGAGCCGATGCTACCCCGAACACCAGCCATTTGTATTGGTAGAGACCTTTATGAGTGCTGATCGTGAGGTATTTTTTCGAGGCTTCTTCTACTTCCATTTGCAAGTACGCCTGGGCTAGATCAATTTTTGTGAAGCGTTTACCTCCAGATAGCGAGGCGAAAATATCCTCAATTCATGGAAGCGGATATTGTACCGTGTGAAGGACTGGGTTCACTGTCACCTTAAAATCCCCACAGATGCGGACCTTCTTTGGTTCCCCAGGCATATTACTCAACGACCTCTTCATTACAGGAACGATGGGTGTAGCCCACTCGCTCCAGTCTACTTTGGACAGTACTCCTGAATGTTCCAACCCTTCCAGCTCTGCTTCGATGGCTGGTCTGATCGCATAAGGCACTGGTCTGGCCTTAAGAAACTTTGGACTTGCATTTTCCTCTATTTTAATCGTTGCTGTTATGCCTTTTAGTGTTCCGAGTCCCTCCTGGAACACTTCTTTTGCGTCAGTTAGCATTTTTGACAGTCGTCCAGGTGTGACGTCGTTATCCTTTTTGGCCTCAACCTTCAGTGCCTGTATGGAATGCCAATCTAATTGTATCTTCCGGATCCATTCACGCCCTAGCAGTGGTGGTCCTCCATCTGGCAATACATATAAGTCCATTTTAGGTATTTCCTGGCCTTTGTATATCACTTTCACCCTTAGTTTTCCTTTGGGGTAGACTTTTTGCCCCGTGTATGTCTTCAAGACAATCTCTGTCGCTTTTAAGGGTATATGTGAAAATAGCCGCTTGTAGTCCCTTTGGTTTATGACTGTTAGGGCTGATCCTGTGTCCAATTCAATTTTCACTTGGACTCCGTCTATCTTGAGTGTGACCCAGATAGTCTGGTGATCCTCCATTTTGGTTACCTTATGTAGTTTCAGACAACCCAGCTCCTTGCTTCCGGAGTCTGTATCACTTTTCTGTTCGTCTGAACTACTGTCCATCACCTTATGTACCTTTTTGTACTTCTCCTGTGGAGATTTCTTGCTGTTGGTTTTCTTCCCAGACCTGCAGACTCTTGCTATGTGTCCTGCTTTTCCACACTGTCTGCACACTTGGTCCTTGAACTAACAATCCTTCTGGTCGTGTGTTGTTCTGCCGCAGCGATAACACTTCCCTGTTCCATATGACATTTCATTGGTGCCATATTCTTGCGGTCTCCGTTGTATCGCTGCAGCGCCCCTTGCGGCTGCTTCGTGTGATACTGCCATACTGAAAGCCTTGTCCAGCATAATATCCTTTTCTGATAGAAGCCGTTTCTGGGTTCCTTCACTTTGAAGCCCACACACAAACTTGTCCCTTAACGTATCTGCTAGTCCCACTCCAAACTGGCAGTGTTTCGATAGCTTGCGCAGTTCCGTTAAGTACTCAGCATTGCTTTCGTCTTTTTGTTGGTTCCTTTTATGGAACTTAAATCTTTCTGCTATCAGCAGCGGTGTGGGGTTTAAGTGGTCCTGTAGGATTTCTACTATGCTTTTGAAATTCTTATCCACGGGCTTCTCTGGGGTTATTATGTTTCGCAGTAACCCATAAGTTTTTGCACCCATGGAATTTAACAAAACCAGTGCTTTCCTAGCCTCTGGCACTTCATTCGCCCTGCAGTACACCTCAATACGTTCCACATATGTCGCCGAATCTTCGACTTCATTTTTGAACGTAGAGATACTGCCACTCTTCGGCATCCCTGGGTGTGATTTAACTGTCAAAAATGGCATCTCCCGCACTCTCCCTTCTTCTCCGCTGGCACAAAATGGCGTCTCCCGCGCTTTCCTTTCTTCCTGCGCTCGCCCTTCTTCTCCGCTGCGGCTTCTAAAAATGGTGTCTCCCGCGCTCTTCCTTCTTCTCCGCGGCTCAATGGTGTCTCCCATGCTCTCCCTTCTTCTCCCCGCGGACACTGTTCAACCCTTGAGATCTGGCTGTGCTCTGCGCGTTTTTTTTTTTTGTGCACCTTTCCCGTTTCCGCCGCTCGGTCCTGAACCCGGCTGCTGCTTTACCCTCTCTCTCTCCATTTTGTTTTTCCTCGACGCCGCTCGGTTTTCAACCCCTGGCTGCGCCCTGTGCGCTTCACCCTCTATCTTACCCCGTCGACGCTGCTCGGCTTTTTCTCTGCCATCGGTCGGCTCCAGCCGCCGCTGTCCGGGAAGGGTCTGCGCTGTACCTGTCGTCAGTCTGTTGCTGATCATCGTGGCTGTGGAACCAAGCCCGGCTCTCCACAGCCTCCCCTGCGATGTTCACTCTCTGCCGGACAACTGGGCGGTTGCTCGTGGTCGACACCCATGCTTCTGGCCTCGACTTTCTTCCACCGCCCTCCCGAAGCGAATCCTCGAAGGGAAATGCAGAGTTGCAGGTAGATTCGAATCGACACTCGTCGCCACTGTTAGATCCGTGATTCTGAGAGTATGATGTTTTCAATAACTACACGGATGCTGTAACTTAACAATCAACAGGTGTTTACTGGAGTAGGGTAGTCTCAAGACTGGGGGTACAGAGGCATGCTCAAGGCTTATATACAGGTGTGGTCACTGCCGGTACTACAGTATACAGGAGCTGTAAAAGTAGTTCTCTCTTAAAGGTACATACACTACATCAAATACTGCAATCTGTACTCCAAGTTAATTCCTTCCTCTCAGGCTGATTTAGAGATCTCTCCAGAACAGAAAGCTGAATGCTGCAACTTTTGATAGCTCACGGCCATTCTGCTTTCTGTGCTGGTGAGATGAGGGACTCCCGAGACCTGAAGGAAAGAAGGCTGTAAAGGTAAGTAAAGGTAAGTAAAACTTCTTTAAACACTTTACACATACCAAAGACACTTACCTCTGCACTCATTCACCCATCATGCATCTGAACACCGGACATCTCGAACCCTCCAAGCCCTTCAGCCAACTCGTTAACTTGGCGTGGTTTGGAGCCGTCGGGAATCCCACACTTTTGGAATAAAAATAGGGATTCGACTAAAAACTGCCTGTTAACTACCTGTTAACAGGCAGTTAATTGGCACTAATCCCCTTCCCGCCTCGGGGAGGAGAGTCCCAGCACAGGTCGGGTATCCGCCTCCTTTGAAACTGGCATGGAGGTGGGTTGGGGGCGGGATGGGTTCGTGCTCCCCAATTTTGAGATTTTAACCCCCCACATGCCTCCAATCCCACATTCACGGCCCAATGAAAATCCTGCCCTTTATATTGTTGGTGTGGGGTTGTGCCAACCTGGTGCCTCATATGGCAGCCAGGGCATGCTGCATCAAGTGAAGTAAATCTGGCCATGGTGAGGCCATCCCTGGCCTCCCGAGCAGCAATGTGGTTGGGTGCTGATGCCCTATATCCTGTGCAGCATCAGGTGATTGCGGAGAAGGTTGGTGTGGTTGTTGGTGTTGCTGGTGTGCCTGGTGATGCTGCTGTTGTGGCTGATCGTGGTCAGATTCTGAGGACCAAGGTGAGAGAATATAAACTATGCTGATGGAATAGATGGCAGGTGAGGTTGAGATGACAGAAGCGATCTGTCAATGGTGAGAGAGGTTGTTCCAAAGAGGTGACACTGGATAGAAAGTTTGTTCCAAACACTTGCAACCTGCATAAAGCTCAATCTGTCTTCCAAATGCAGTAAGCAACAGCTTCTGAGCATGGAAAGTGAACAGCTGTGAGATTGGAGCTTTGATAGCACATTTCAAGCTGTCAAGTAATGAAATGATTCCATGGCCATGCAACACCCGCCCAGCTTAACAGACATGATCCCCGAGCAGCGTGGACCCCGTTCGTGAGCTGGTAAATTCTAAAGGTGAGCTCAAAATTGTTGTTAATCCTCTGTTAACAAGGTCTTAATGACTTGAGTTGCCTCCCCTGCCGCTGCCTATTGGGTCTGCTCAGCGCTGACAAATCTGACATTTGGTAAAGACGCGTGGCGGTGGGTTGACAGTGGGGTCCCGACCCGTTGTAAAAAAAAACTTTCCCACCCAACCCGCCCGCTGACTCCCGGACTTCATCAGGTCTGCTGTCATGCCAATCAATATGCATGATGAGGTAACACTCAGGAGGGGTATTTATGCTGGTGGTACGGATGAAGATATTGTGGAGGAGGAATTCCTTGAGTGTTTACGGGATGGTTTTCTGGACCAATATGATGAGGAACCAACCAGAGATCAGGCCACATTAGACTGGGTATTATGTAACAAGAAAGGATTAATTAGCAATCTTGTTGTATGAGGCCCCTTGGGTCGGAGCGATCATAATATGATCGAATTCTTCATTAAGATGGAGAATGAAGTCGTTGACTCGGAGACTAGGGTCCTGGATTTAAATAAAGGAAACTACGATGGTCTGAGGCACGAGTTGGGTAGGATTGATTGGGGAATGTCACTCAAAGGGTTGACGGTGGATAGGCAATGGCAAACAATCAAAGACCGCATGGATGAAATGTAGAATTTGTTCATCCCAGTTTGGCCTAAAAATAAAACAATAAAGGTGACTCCACCGTGGCTAACAAGGGAAATTAGGGATAGCATAAGATCCAAGGAGAGGACATATAAATTGGCCAGAAAAAGCAGTAAACCTGAGGATTGGGAGCAGTTTAGGATTCAACAAAGGAGGACAAAGGGATTAATTAAGAAGGGGAAAATAGAATATGAGAGTAAGCTTGCAGGGAACAAAAAAACTGACTATAAAAGTTTTTATAGATATGTGAAGAGAAAAAGATTGGTGAAGTCAAGCGTAGGTCCCTTGCAGTCAGAATCAGGGGAATTTATAATAGGGAACAAGGAAATGGCAGGCCAATTAAATATATACTTTGGTTCTGTTTTCACAAAGGAGGACACAAATAACCTTCCAGAGATGTCGGGGAACATAGGGTCTGATGAAAGGGAGGAACTGAAAGTAATCAGTATTTGTAGGGAAAAGGTGTTAGGGAAATTGATGGGATTGAAGGCCGATAAATCCCCAGGGCCTGATAATCTACATCCTAGGGTACTTAAGGAAGTTGCCCTAGAAATAGTAGATGCATTGCTGATCATCTTCCAACATTCGATCGAATCTGGAACAGTACCCATGGATTGGAGGGTAGCTAATGTTACCCCACTATTCAAAAAAGGTGGTAGAGAGAAAACGGGCAATTACAGACCGGTAAGCCTGACATCAGTAGTGGGGAAAATGCTAGAGTCCATTATAAAAGATGTAATAGCAGAGCACTTGGAAAACAGTGACAGGATCGGACAAAGTCAACATGGATTTACATAAGGTAAATCGTGCTTGACTAATCTACTGGAATTTTTTGAGGATGTAACTGGTAAAATAGATAAGGGAGAACCAGTGGATGTGGTGTATTTGGACTTTCAGAAGGCTTTCGATAAGGTCCCGCATAAGAGATTAGCATGTAAAGTTAAGGCACATGGGATTGGGGGCAAGGTATTGACTTGGATAGAGAACTGGTTGGCAGACAGAAAGCAAAGAGTTGGAATAAACGGGTCTTTTTCCGAGTGGCAGGCAGTGACAAGTGGGGTACCGCAGGGATCAGTCCTTGGATCCCAGCTATTCACAATATATATTAATGATCTAGACAAGGGAACTAGATGTAATATCTCCAAATTTGCAGACGACACAAAGCTGGGTGTGCATGTGTGCTGTGAGGAGGATGCCGAGAAACTCCAGGATGATTTGGACAGGTTGGGTGATTGGGCAGAAGCATGGCAGATGCAATATAACGTGGATAAATGTGAGGTTATCCACTTTGGTGGCAAAAACAGGAAGGCAGATTATTATCTGAATGGCAATAGATTGGGAGAAGGGAAAGTGCAACGAGACCTGGGTGTCCTTGTGCACCAGTCGCTGAAGGTAAGCATGCAGGTGCAGCAGGCGGTTAAGAAGGCAAATGGTATGTTGGCCTTCGTAGCGAGAGGGTTTGAGTACAGGAACAAGGATGTCTTGCTGCAGTTGTACAGGGCCTTGGTGAGACCACACCTTGAGTATTGTGTGCAGTTTTGGTCACCTTATCTGAGAAAGGTTGTTCTTGCCATGGAAGGAGTTCAGCGAAGATTCACCAGGCTGATACTTGGGATGGCAGGAATGATGTATGAGGAGAGATTGGGTCGATTGGGCTTGTACTCGCTGGAGTTTAGAAGCATGAGAAGGGATCTCATTGAAACTTATAAAATTCTGACAGGACTGGACAGACTAGATGCAGGAAGGATGTTCCCGATGGTCGAGGAGTCCAGAACCAGGGGTCACAGTCTAAGGATAAGGGGTAGGCCATTTAGGACAGAAATGAGGAGATTGGTGAACCTGTGGAATTCTCTACCACAGAAGGCAGTTGAGGCCAATTCATTAAATATATTCAAGAAGGAGTTGGATATATTTCTTAAGGCTAAAGGAATCAAGGGGTATGGGGAGAAAGCAGGGACCGGGTGCTGAATTTGGATGATCAGCCATGATCGCACTGAATGGCGGAGCAGGCTCGAGGGGCCAATTGGCCTACTCCTGCTCCTATCTTCTATGTTAAGATGAGGTCTCTCATGACAACAACCCATCCACACCCTCAAGCACCCCACTCCAATAAATGCACATATGCCAGTAAGCATGCAGGACCAGCCAGCTGTGGAGGTGACAGAGTCAGTAGACTCAGCTCAAAGCAGTAAAGGTCCACCTAAATCCCAAAGTGCCAATGTCCACCTAAGTGCCTCCCACTGTGAAATGGTATCCAGCCATTTTATTCACTCCTGATACAAGAGGGGGATTTAGAAGGGGAATAAGGCTAGACTCTAGAGCACACATGCCATGTAATGTCATTGAAAGAAAGCACTGGTGTGATAAACACAAGGCATATATACATATCACCTTTAGTGAATAAAATTTTTGTTGCAGTGTAATCTTGGCACAATTGGAAAACAGTAGCTTCAGATGAATAGATTAACCAAAGGAAAACAAGAATTTTCTTTTCTGAAGTCACCAAAATCAATCTCACAATGACAACTCCCCTTTACATGCTAACTTTCTGACACCGTGCGGCAATTTATCAAATTGCAACACACATTTTATAAGGATAGGCTGCTTGCGCACCTGATGTAAATGCGGTGAATCTGTGCACGTGCTCAATTTTATATATTGAATATATATTATCATATTTAAATAAAGCTCTCACCTTTTCTGGGCAAAAGCCTTTGCCATTGGTGTCCTTACTTCGATGAGGTCAGGCAGAAGGGATCTCCGCCCATAATTTCAATCCCTCTGCTGGCACTATGCCATCAGTGGGGAGTCATAACTGGCCTGAAACCTTGTCCTAGTGTATGAAGCAATGTGGGTGCCACTTCAGATCTCACCATTCCACGGAACACCAATCTGCAACTGTAACTCACAGTTAAAGTACATAATACAGTACCACGCGGAGATTGAGAAATTCTGCTAAACGTACCAGCATGACATTTAAGATAACATAACAATTGAGTAGAACATTCTCCTCCTGTTTAAACAAGTGTAAGCAAATGTAAGCCAAGGGTAGAGTACATTTATTGGGATACAGAGCAGATCTGCTTAGTGATAGTGTTGAAATACAGTAGACTGGTGAATAAAAGGGATAGTCAACTTATCCCTGAGTCATGACAAACAGAATGATAACAACGTTAAATGAAGATTAACCAGAGTCTGGAAAGCCACAAACACAGCGACAAGAGCAGCTTAAAACCTTATCTTCTCTAACTCTTCTGTAAATGCTCCAGACAACTGGGCAACAGAGGGTGTCACATGACCCTCCCTGAACATAATGGACTGTGAAACACCTGAAACTTTGCTGGCATGATGAACATTTCCTGTGTAATTCTGTTGGACAACAGACACAAAGCTAGGCCTGTAATTATATCCCACCCAGATCTACACTTACAATCATGTAATTAATACTTCCTGTGGAGCACTGAATATTATTTGAAGAGCAGATCTAGTTCACCTAAATCTAAAGCAGCAGACAGAGCCGCCCAGCTGTGGGATATTTTAGCTATAGGGGAGTGCCCTTTTGTTTCCATCTGTTCAGGTACCTTTTAATTAGTTGCTTAAAGCTTTTGTGCCAACAGGGTAAAAATGATACTTCCTTCCTGTTTGGCGGGGGTGGGGGGAGGGGAAGGGAGGGATTCTAAATGGAGAACACTGCCCTGAGGGCCATACAATGGTGCTTTATGGAAAAGTCAAAACTGCATTTTAGTTACAGCCTGACTTGTATGAAGCTCAGATTGTTAATGTAGGTGGAACTCAAAATCGCACTAATAGAACAGTGAAAGCTTTTGTAGTCAATTTTAGACTGGCGACGTCGAAACTGTTCACAGGGGAGAAAAAGAAGTTTAAGATGATCTTGTTTACAATAGCAGCTTTGTTAAGTTTTTTTCAAAGTCTGACAGCATTAAGTCCATGGACACCTGCTCTGCTGTTTAACAAAGGCAGCATTTTCAGCTTATTCACCGAATAACCATATGAAGCTTCCTGACATTATTTACTGCCATAAGCATACGTTTAGGTATTATTAATAATGAGGCAGTAACCTTGCAATTTGTAGTCTAGCGGGTTTTTTGACTGTGGTAAGTTGGACAGTTAAACACTGGGCTCTGACAATCCAAAATGTTCCTTCATGGAGTTGTTCCAACTGAGAAAAGGCCAATTTTAGATTAGAATCTGGCACTGAAGCATTTGAACCAAATTCTGCTGTTAAACTTAGGACGCGCCTTGCAATAAGTTATTGCTGGCTTCTTTGCTTCATGCTTTCCATACAGCTTTACAAGAGACTGTTAGCCAATGATGAGCTGAACGCACAGGCAAGATAGACAGTCAGAGAAAAAATAGTGCACCGGGAAGCAAACACAAGCAGCATTTACAGCAGAATTATCATTTTTTTCAGCTTCTAAGGACAGAATACCGTGTCAGAGAAGGAGTTAAAAACTGTTATGAAGTTGGATTTTCTATCCTGCTTTGAAAACTTCAGGATTATTTACTTTTTTCTACGTGTTCATTTAGAAGAGGATTAGTATGATTAGCTGATCTTTCCGAAAGTTGTGGAAAGTTGGCTTTAGGGCATAGCATTAAGAGCTGGTTAGAGTTACACTTAAGATTCCGCAGGCACTTACTGTCAGTGTTATCATTTTAAACTTACGTTTTCATGTCAGACTAAGATACTGGCTCAAGCTTTGAGTAATGCTCAGAAAATAAATTTAATCCTATTCTAAATCAGCCCAAATACATTGAGATCACTGCTGTTGTGTTTTTATTTGACACAAAATTGACAAAAGCATTTTCATTGAAAAATCACTTAAATAACTAGCTTTTGGGTAAAAATACAGAAAATGTCGTGATTTTGAGTAAGAACACAATAAAAAGCACAAATATCCCTGAAAATGCTAGCATCTCCACAATATGCTGGCAGCCCAGTGGGGAAGCATTCAGATGAATTTGGTTTTGGATTCAGACTTGCCTTCAGAGAGTGCGGAACTTAAATCCTACAAAGCCAACGTGTGAGCTTGAAAGCCACTTTATGTATGTCAAAAATAGTTGCATTTCTTACCTGGACACAGTACTATTCTTTAACATTATAGGGTGAGCTTACATTATATGGAATCACTTGAGATACAGGAGTGAACCTTTGACTTAGTGGTAGAATTCCCGACCATGAGACAGTAGCTGCAGGGGTCGAACCCCGCTCCAGGCAGTCCAGGTGAGTGGCAATTGGAGCTCTGGCTTTGGGTTCTGGGTTGACACCTATAATATATTCAATTCAATTTATTCAATTTTATTTGCCATATGTAACCAGTACAAGTACAAGTACAATGGAATGCTTACTCCCCATAGGGACACGTCAGCTATTTTTACAGCGCCGTGTTCAGAAAGTCAATTCTTTGGCATCCAGTGGCAGTGGGAGCACGATGTCCCTCAGCCGCTCCGTCCTCCTCATCACCGCGGCCTCCTCCTCACTGTTGCTGGCTCCACGTGTGGTGGCCTGCTTCTCCCGCTTACCCTCTGGCCACCAATCCCGGCTCCCCTCCTCCCAGTCGGACTGCGAGCCGTCGTGGCTGCTGCTGCGTCCCGATGCGCTGCGCTGCCTCCACCCGACTCGCTGAACACATCCTCCGGTCGCCGCGGCCTCCACCTCACCGTCGCCGGCTCCACGGTCCGACAGCCCGGGCCTGCTTCTCCCGCTTCCGGTCCGGCCTCTGGCCGCCATGCTCAGTAGAACAAATGAAGGACACAGACACGATGGGGTAGATTTTCCCGAACCTGTCAGGAAGAAGGTGGAACTTCCCCTTTCGGGTTTTTGACCCGCCTACTTCGACGTCTGGCCAATCCGTGCGATTTTCCCTTGATTGACCTTGTTGAGCCCGCCCAGCGGGCTCAGCAGGCCAATTAAGGGCCACCCGGCAACAGGTGACGTCACAGACTGCAATTTCATCTGTCAAGAGTTTTTGACAGATGAAATATCAGCGTTTCACAGCTGTTTGAAGCTGTGAAACACTGACAGTCTGAGTTCTACCATGAGTCATTCTGCACAGACTCAGTTAGAACTCCTACCGGCACTCAAAGCTGCAGGCTGTCACTTTTGACAGATCGCAGCCATTCAGCTTTAAGTGCCGGCTGAGTGATGGGCTCCCGACGGCTACAGGAAGAAAGGCTGTGAAGTTAAGTACAGGTAAGTAAAAGTTCTTTACACACTTTAGACACACCAAACACACTTACCTTTATACTCATGCACCCATCACTCACCTGAGCACCGACATCGCGACCCCTCCAACTCCTTCAACCCGACGGCCCACCTGTTCTAACCTGGCGTGGTTTGGAGCCGTCGGGAAACCCACACGAAACCCCTCAAAATAGGGATTAGGCTAAAAACTGCCTGTTAACTACCTGTTAACAGGCAGCTAATTGGAACTAATCTCTTCCCGCCTGGTTTCGGCGGGTCCCAGTGCGGGGCGGGTACCCGCCGCCCCTGAAACTTATGTGGGGCGGGGTTTTGGGCGGATGGTGTCGGGACCCCCAAATTCGGGATTTCCCCCCCCCCCCACACGCCTGAAACCCCGCCTGACGGCTCCACGAAAATCTAGCCCGATGAGTTGCTAGTCCATGTGCTTGCTTTATTAGGCCAGAGTGAACTGAGCATGCTCATACTAAACCATGTGATAAACCATGTGATAATACATTACACTGCTTTCCCCCTTAAAAAAATGTATGTATCCCCCCCTCAAATACAACAAAACTATGGCCCCACCTTTCCCAGCATTGCATATACCACATAACAAAAATCCCTGGCTTTTTTTCTTTTAAATGAACTACAAATCCAGTTTAATAACAGGTTTGTGGAGCCTTCCTGATCTCCTTACAGAGGATTTTGGTGTTGAACCAATTTTCGGGCTGTTTTGTTTTGGTTCTGAACTCAAAGATGATCCTGTTTCTAGCTCAGACTTGTTTGACCTGGTACTTCAGTTACTGAAGTCTGAACTGAGTCATACGCTTGTATGTGTTCATGATCGAGTGGTTCACGGTCATGTCTTGGTTCATCTCTAGCAGAGATCATTTGATCTACATGAACACTTTGGATTTTGTCACCAATTTCAACCAAATATCTCTTGGTTCCACCAACCTCTACCATGATTCCTATATCTCATTTGTGTGAACTCGACTTGCCAGAGGGATTGAGAACACAAACACACTTGTTTGAAACTGCGTTCTTTCTGATTGGTGTCATAATAACGTTTCTGACTCAACTGTTTCTGTTCAGCTCTTGAGGCCAAATTCAGTTGAACAAAACTCAATTGTGTTCTCAATCTCCTCTTCATCAAGTGTTCTGCTGGGGTATGTCCAGTTGTAGTGTTTGAACCCATGTGTTTCATTCAATCCACTTTGAGTGACTAACTACAAGTACCAGGAAATAATCATTTGCTTTCTCACAGAAGTCGACATGCACGCTCTGAAAAGGTCTATTTGGCCATGACCAGGATTGTAGTGGAGTTTTGGGTGGATTGTTTCCGCAATTTTGACAAATGCTGCATTTGCTGACATGTGATTCAAGATTACTGTCAAATCTTCTTCGCCAGCACCTCCCAAACCCACAACCTCTACCACCTAGAAGGACAAGGGCAGCAGACACTTGGGAACACCATCACCTCCAAGTTCCCCTCCAAGTAACACATCATCCTGACTTAGAAGTACATCGCCGATCCTTCATCGTCGCTGGGTCAAAATCCTGGAACTCCCTCCCTAACAGCACTGTGGGAGTACCTTCACCACACGGCCTCAGCGGCTCAAGAAGGCGGCTCACTACCACCTTCTCAAGGGCAATTAGGGATAGGCAATAAATGCTGGCCTTGCCAGCGATGCCCAGATCCCATGAAAGATTAAAAAAAAACTGCACCTAGTGTAAAAATAGCAATTTCACTCCCAACACATGAGTCCTCATGTGGCAACCTGGACAAGGCATCTACGATTGCGGTTTGCTTTGAAGAGCAATATTCAATCATGTAGTCATATTGTGACAACAACACTGCCCAACATTGTATTCTTGATGCGGCCATTGCAGGGATGGCAGGTTTGGGCCCCAATATTGCTAGGAGTGGTTTGCGATTGGTTATCAGGGTAAACTTTCTGCCGATCAGGAACTGTTGGAATTTCTTAATTCCAAACATTATGGCAAGTGCTTCCTTTTCAATTTGTGCGCAGTTTCATTTGCTCTTTGTGAAGGTTCGCGACGCAAATGCGATTGGTTTCTCTTGGCTGTCATTCATTACGTGGCTTATGACAGCTCCCACACCGTAACTGGAAGCATCACACGCTAAATTAAGCTCACGCTCTGTGTCATAGAGCATCGCTAGAGAGACTTGTCTTACAAGCGTCGTAAGCTTCCTGTTGCACTTTCGGCCACATCCTTCTTGAGGTACCAAGCAGGTTTGGGCCCCAATATTGCTAGGAGCGGTTTGTGATCGGTTATCAGGGTAAACGTTCTGGCGATCAGGAACTGTTGGAATTTTGTCAGTTTTTACCAGCACTCCATCTCTCTGAGCTTCGCTAGCTCTTCCTCCAGCTGACGTTTCAATGTATAGGGTACCAGCCTTGCCTTACAATAGACAGGCTTTGTCGCTTGATGCGGATATGTGCGTCATACTCAGTGGTGCCCTCATAACTGTCTGTGAACATGCTTTTGTACTTGTTCAGCATTGTGTCAAGTCACATCTTTGAAGCACCTAAACTGAAGATGTTTTTCCAGTCTAGTTTTAACTTTCTCAACCAGTCTTTGCCCATGAGAGTTGGCCTGTTGTTGTAGCTCGCTACAATAATAGGCAGCTTTACTGACTGGCCATTGTGTTGAACTGTACATTCCATTTGTCCACATGTCTCTAGGGTTTCTCTGGAGTAGGTTTTAAACTCTATGGTACTCTTTGTAAGTGGTACTTTATTAAACATACTCATGATAAAGCAGTCCGCCGCCGTTCGATATACATATCAAAATATTCTCATTGATCAAAAGTTTTGTACGGAAATCTTTCTCATGACTGCTAGCGTTGTCACTATTGGCATAGATACTATCGATACCTGGTCTTCAACATCAGGGGGGCGAAATTGGGTGTCTTTGCGCCTCCCGTTAGTGCCCCCTGGGGAGTGCTAACGGGGCACAACTGACTTCTAGACCGGGCGCGGCGCTGACATCAACTCCCGTCATAATCGGCGGGAGTTTTGTGGCGGTGCTATGGCGTTGCACCCCAATCTCCTTCGTGCAGAGATCGTGACATCACCGCCGTGCACATCGCCCCGGTCGCGCCCCGGATCTGAAATTGACTCCGCCCCCCCGCAGCAGCGCCGGTTGGAAACACCGGCAGCTGCAGGAGGCATGCAACGGGCGGCCGGCCACTTCAGGGGCGATGATTAAAAGCGAGGTGGCCGAGATAAGCAAATAAAAACTTACCTTTGTTGTTCCGCTTTTTCTCGCAGGTTCCTGCCCGCGATCGGTGAGCCCGGGCTGAACACATTGGATCGTGGCTGCCTTGGTGGTCCAGGTAGGTAATTTTTCAGTTGCAGAGCCTGCAGCGATGGCCCTTCCCTTTAAGGGAGGGAAGGAGCCTTTGAACGCGGCAGTGCTGCACGGCCCAGTGTGCAGCGCTGCTGAAGTCTCCGCCCCGCCTGCTGCCGATTGCGCTCCAAGAAGGAAGTGGAGTTTTTGATTTAGCGCTTCACTTCCTTCTTGGGGCGCAAAATCTAATTTTTAAAAGTTTAAAATCATTAGTGCCTGCTGCTAATTTTCCAAACCTTTAAAATTTAGCGCCCCAAGCGGGGCTACAATGAATTTCTCCCCCTTTGCATTTCTGTATTGGCAGGACTGTGGTGAGTAATTTCCATTGCAGCGCTAACAGTTCACTGAACTGCCGTCACCGACATGCTTTTGACTTGGACTCACAGCTTTAGGTTTGGCATTGGCTTTTTGACTGTAGACCTCAGCTTACTAGTCACTTGAGTTGGACAGAGCTCCCTCGCATTCTTAGATGCCATCTCCATAGATAGGGCAATTTTGCATGCAATGTCAAACGTTAGGTTCAGAGTGTTCAGTAACTTGGACTGTGTGCGCTCATCCACCAGTCCACACACAAACTTATCTCGCAATGCACAATCCAAAAATGTGCCGCAGTTATAATGCAAAGACAGGTTCTTAAGAGCTACAATGTACTCACTGATGGTTTCACTTTGTTTTTGTTGTGTCCGTCAGTAGTAAGACACAGACTGCAGGAGAACGGTACAACAGGTGATTACTCAACGTGGCTCACTCTGGAACTGAACTGTACAGATTACTACTCAGTGCTATATACAGGTGTGGTCACTGCCGGTACTACAGTATACATGAGCTGTAAAAAGTAGTTCCCCCCTTAAAGGTATATACATTACAATTCCTCCCCTTTTAGATTAACAGTACCATAACACTCATTTAACAATTAAATATCAAACTAATTACAATTGACACTTTTAACATACAACGTTAGCTGAAAATAGTCCATTTATATATTCAGTCTTTGGAGAGGCTTCCTGATCCTTTCTGGATAGCGCCTTTCCCGAGTGTCTCGCTCTTGGTGCGGAGGCGATTCTGGCACCCTGTCGTCGGTTGGGTCATCAGCTTCCGATGCTACTGTTTCTGGGGTAGATGCGACCTGTACGTCGAGTTCCTCACCAGGTACGTATGGGCGAGGCATGGGGTTGACTTGTTCCTGTGACTCTAGGACCTGGTCAGCATGGCGTCTCACGATGTTCTCCCCAACGTCCACTGTGTACATTAGTGGGCCCTGCCGTGTGCATATCGTTCCTGGCTGCCATTTTTCTGTTCGGTAGTCGTGGGCCAAGACTGGTTGCCCTACATTGAAGCTCCTTGTTGGCTTCTCATGGATGTGCTGGAATTGCTTACTCTCAACATCTCTTCGTACGTTTGGTCTGAGCAAATCCAGGCGAGATCTTAACCTTCGGTTAAAGAACATCATGGCCGGGGCCTGGTTGGTGACTGCATGTGTCGCATTCCGGTAGGCAAACAGGAAATTGTCCACCTTATGCTGCAGCGGAATGTTGTCATTGTACATAACCTTTATTGCCTTCTTAAAGGTCTGTACGAACCTCTCAGCCAATCAATTTGTGGCTGGATGATACGGGGCGGATGTGTAATGCCTTACCCCATCCTTCTCCATAAACCTCCGGAAATCTTCGGACACAAACTGCGGTCCGTTATCGGAGCAAATCTGTTCTGGCAAGCCGTTCCTGGCAAAAATGGTCCGTAGGACTGCAATAGTTTTCTCCGTGGTGGTGGAGGACATTTTGATGACCTCAGGCCATTTCGAGTGCTCATCCACGGCTATTAAAAACATTAAGTCCATGAATGGACCAGCAAAATCAATATGCACCCGTTGCCATGGAGATGAGGGCCACTCCCATGGGTGTAGATGGGCATGTGGTGGTGCATTTTGGACTTTATTGCATCCTGAGCAGCTCTTGGTCAGGTCCTCGATTTGTTTATCGATTCCCAGCCACCACACATAAGCCCTGGCAAGGCTTTTCATTTTTACCCCTCCCAGATGACCCTCATGAAGCTCATTGAGCACTCTATCTCTTAACTTGGGTGGAATTACCACTCGGGATCCACACATCAAGGTCCCCCGGCACACTGACAGCTGTTCTCTTCTTGTCGAGAATGCTGGCAACAGTGAGTCGCCATGTGCTGGCCATCCCTTCACCGTCAAATCATATACCCGAGACAGTGTCGGGTCATTTCGGGTCTCCTTTTCTATACGAGCGTTAGTTACCGGTAGGATCCACTGCTGGTGCTTCCTCTGCAGTAGGCACTGGCAGGCGTGATAGCCCATCAGCATTTCCATGCTGTTTCGTGCCCTTATATTCAATCTCATAGCGGTGCGCCCCTAGAAAGAGTGACCATCTTTGTAGTCGTTGCGCAGTCTTCACCGGAACGCCCTTCTTCAGATGAAAAATGGAGACAAGAGGCTGGTGGTCAGTCAGCAAGGTGAATTTCTGCCCGTGCAGATAGTGATTGAACTTTTTCACTCCCCACACTAGGCTGAGGGCCTCCCTGTCAATCTGGGCGTAGTTACGCTCGGCTGAGGTTAGTGATCGTGACGCAAAGGCTATTGGCCTCTCTGAGCCGTCCGAGAATTTGTGCGACAGCACCACTCCAATGCCGTAGGGTGACGCATCACACGCCAACCGAATTGGTAGTGCTGGGTTGAAATGGGCCAATACCTCTTTCGATGTGATTGGTGTTTTGCTCTTCTGGAAAGCTCGTTTACATTCATCACTCCACTTCCGTGGCACCCCAGTTTGCAGTAGGGTGTTCCATGGGTGTAGTATTGTAGACAAATTTGGCAAGAACTTATGGTAGGAGTTTACCAGCCCGAGGAACGACCTCAGTTGTGACACGTTTTCCGGTGCTGGAGCCTTGACTACAGCCTCAATCTTTTCTGGGGACTTATGTAACCCCTCCTTATCGATAACGTGGCCACAATACGAGATCTGTTTTTTAAAATACTCGCATTTGGGGCGGTTAGCTCGGAGCCCATATTCCTTCAATCTCGTGAGCACCTGCTCCAGGTTGGCGAGGTGATCACTGTCATTTTTGCCCGTGACCAGGATGTCGTCCAAATAACACTGGGTCCCTGGGATCCCTTGCAGGACTTGTTCCATTGCCCGTTGCCAAATAGCCGGAGCTGTTGCTACCCCGAATACCAGCCGGTTGTATTGGTAGAGACCTTTATGGGCGTTGATTGTGAGGTATTTTTTTGATGCTTCTTCTACCTCCATTTGCAGATACGCCTGGGCCAGATCAATCTTAGTGAAGCATTTCCCTCCAGATAGCAAGGCAAAAATATCTTCAATCCGCGGAAGTGGATACTGTACAGTGTGAAGGACTGGGTTCACTGTTACCTTAAAGTCCCCACAGATGCGAACCTTCCTTGGTTCCCCAGGCGTGCTGCTCAACGACTTTTTCATCACAGGGACAATGGGTGTAACCAACTCGCTCCAGTCTACCTTGGACAGTACTCCTGAACGTTCCAAACTCTCCAGCTCTGCTTCGATGGCTGGGCGGATCGCATAAGGTACCGGTCTGGCCTTAAAAAATTTTGGGCTTGCGTTTTCTTCGATTTTAATTGTTGCTGTCATGCCTTTTAGTGTTCCGAGTCCTTGCTGGAACACTTCTTGCGCGTCGGTTAGGATCTTTGACAGTCACCCAGGTGTGACGTCGTCATCCTTTTTGGCAGCCACAGTCAGTGCTTGTATGGAATGCCAATCCAGCTGTATTTTCCGGATCCATTCACTTCCCAGTAATGGTGGTCCTCCATCTTGCAATACATACAGGTCTAGTTTTGGTGTTTCCTTACCGTTATATATAACGGTCACCCTTATTTTTCCTTTGGGGTAGACTTTTTGCCCCGTGTACGTCTTCAAAATAATTTTTGTGTCTCTCAAGGGTATGTGTGATAATAGCTGCTCATAGTCCCGTCGGTTTATGACTGTTAGGGCTGATCCTGTGTCCAATTCCATTTTTACCTGGACTCCTGCTATCTTGAGAGTGACCCAAATTATTCGGTGATCCTCCATTTTGATCACATTATGTAGTTTCAGACAACTCAGCTCCCTGCTTTCGGAGTCGGTATCACTCTTTTGTTCATCTGAACTATTCTCCATCACCTTATGTACCTTCTTGTACTTTTCTTTTGGAGATTTCTTATTGCTGGTTTTCTTTCCCGACCTGCAGACTCGTGCTATGTGTCCTACTTTTCCACAGTTTCTGCACTCTTTGTCTTTGAACCAGCAATCATTGTGGTCGTGTGTTGTTCTGCCGCAGCGATAGCACTTCTCTGTTCTGTATGACATTTTGTTTGTGCCATATTCTTGCGGTCTCTGTTGTATCTCTGCAGCGCCCCGTGCTGCTGCTTCATATGATACTGCAATGCTGAAAGCCTTGTCCAGCGTAGGGTCCTTTTCAGATAAAAGCCATTTCTGGGTTCCTTCACTTTGAAGCCCACACACAAACTTGTCCCTTAAGGTATCTGCCAGTCCCATTCCAAACTGGCAGTGTTTCGATAGTTTGCGCAGTTCTGTTAAATATTCAGCATTGCTTTCATCCTTATGCTGGTTCCGTTTGTGAAACTTGAATCTTTCTGCTATCAGCAGCGGTGTGGGGTTTAAATGTTCCTGTAGTATCGTCACTATGTCTCCAAAACTCTTTTCCACTGGCTTCGCTGGGGTTACTAGATTAAATTTAACAATACCGGCGCTTTCTTGTCATCTGACACCTCATTTGCCTTGCAGTATACCTCTATTCGTTCGACATATGTAGTCCAATCTTCGACTTCATTGTCAAATGTGAGGGCGGGAGCGGGGACTGCAGGGAGGATGAGCAACCTGGCCACAGCACCGTGGTACAGGGGGCCATTCAAGTGGAGGGAGTAAAAAGAAATGTTGTAGTGGTAGGGGATAGTATCATTAGGGGGATAGATAGGGTTCTCTGCAGTCAAGAGCGGGAGTCCCGAAGGCTGTGTTGCCTGCCTGGTGCCAGGGTTAAGGACATCTCTTCTGGGCTGGAAAGAAACTTGCAGTGGGAGGGGGAGGATCCAGTTGTCGTGGTCCATGTTGGTACAAACGACGTAGATAGGACAAGGAAGACGGTTCTGTTAAAGGAGTATGAGCAGCTAGGGGTCAAATTAAAAAAACAGAACCTCAAGGGTAATAATCTCTGGGTTATTAGCTGAGCCACGAGCGAATTTGGCTAGGATAAATAAAATTAAAGAGTTAAATGCGTGGCTCAAAGACTGGTGTGGGAGAAATGGGTTTTGCTTCTTGGGACACTGGCACCAGTACTGGGACAGGAGGGAGCTGTTCTGTTGGGACGGACTCCACTTGGCCAGTGCTGGGACTAGAGTCCTGGCGAATCATATAACTAGGGCTGTAGAGAGGGCTTTAAACTAATTAGTGGGGGGGAGGTTTCTAGAGAGCAAATAATAGAAATGACAACAGAGAAGGTCATAGACTTAGGTAGCAGTGGGGGAATTAAAAAACAGAATGTGTCAGGAAGGGACAGAAGGTATGGAGTAAAAAGTAAAGTACTAAAAAGGGAAAAAACAGGAACTAAGTGTTACAAAACATATTTGAAAGTTCTTTATCTGAATGCACGTAGCATTCGTAACAAAATGAATGAGTTAACGGCACAAATAATGACATATGGGTATGATCTTGTGGCCATTACAGAAACATGGCTGCAGGGTGACCATGACTGGGAATTAAACATACCAGGTTATTTAACAATCAGGAAGGACAGGCAGGAAGGGAGAGGAGGTGGGGTGGCTATGTTAATAAAGGAAGGAATCACTATAATACAGAGAAATGATATTGGGTCAAAGGAGCAGGATAGTGAAACAGTTTGGGTGGAGGTAAGGAATAATAAGGGGAAAAAAACACTAGTGGGTGTAGTCTATAGGCCTCCAAACAGTTGCAACTCTGTTGGACGGAGTATTAATCAGGAAATAGTTGAGGCTTGTAATAAGGGAACAGCTATAATTATGGGGGATTTTAATTATCATATTAACTGGACAAATCAAATTGGGCAGAGCAGCCTTGAGGAAGAGTTCATTGAGTGTATTAGGGATGGGTTTCTTGAGCAGTATGTAACTGAACCGACCAGGGGGCAAGCAACCTTAGATTTGGTCCTGTGTAATGAGACAGGATTAATTAAAAATGTCCTAGTAAAGGATCCCCTTGGAATGAGTGACCGTAACATGGTTGAGTTCCATATTCAATTAGAGGGTGAGAAGGTTGGATCTCAAACAAGCGTGCTGAGCTTGAATAAAGGAGACTATGAAGGTATGAGAGCGGAATTAATTAGAGTGGACTGGGAAAATAGATTAAAGGGTAAGACGGTACATGACCAGTGGTGTACATTTAAGGAGTTATTTTACAACTTCCAAAAAATATATATTCCACTGAGGAAAAAAGGGTGTAAAAGAAAAGATAGCCATCCGTGGCTAAGTAAAGTAATTAAGGATAGTATCCGACTAAAAACAAGGGCATATAAGGTAGCCAAATCTAGTGGGAGGATGGAAGATTGGGAAGTCTTTAAAAGACAGCAAAAAATAACAAAAAGATTGATTAAGAAAGGGAAGATAGATTATGAAAGTAAATTAGCAAAAAATATAAAAACAGACAGTAAAAGTTTCTATAGTTATATAAAAAGAAAAAGGGTGGCTAAAGTAAATGTTGGTCCCTTAGAGGATGAGACCGGGAAATTAATGGTGGGAAACATGGAGATGGCAAAAACACTGAACAATTATTTTGTATCAGTCTTTACAGTAGAGGACACTAAGAATATCCCAACACTGGACAAACAGGGGGCTCTAGGGGGGGAGGAACTAAATACAATTAAAATCACTAAGGAAGTGGTACTTGGTAAAATAATGGGACTCAAGGCGGATAAATCCCCTGGACCTGATGGCTTGCATCCCAGGGTCTTGAGGGAAGTAGCGGTAGGGATTGTGGATGCATTGGTAATAATTTTCCAAAACTCACTGGACTCAGCAAAGGTCCCGGCAGATTGGAAAACTGCTAATGTAACACCCTTATTTAAAAAGGGTAGTAGGCAGAAGGCTGGAAACTATAGACCTGTTAGCCTAACATCTGTGGTTGGTAAAATGTTAGAGTCCATTATTAAGGAGACAGCAACGGGACATTTGGATAAACATAATTTAATAGGACAAACTCAGCATGGTTTCATGAAGGGGAAGTCATGTTTAACAAATTTGCTTGAGTTTTTTGAGGAAGTAACATACAGGGTAGATAAAGGGGAACCAGTGGACGTACTGTATTTAGACTTCCAAAAGGCATTTGACAAGGTGCCACACAAAAGATTATTGCTCAAGATAAAAAATCACGGGATTGGGGGTAATATTCTGGCGTGGGTGGAGGATTGGCTCTCTAACAGAAAGCAGAGAGTTGGGATAAATGGTTCGTTCTCAGATTGGCAACCAGTAACTAGTGGTGTTCCACAGGGGTCAGTTCTGGGTCCCCAACTCTTTACAATCTATATTAACGATTTGGAGGAGGGGACCGAGTGTAACATATCAAAGTTTGCAGATGATACAAAGATGGGACGGAAAGTAGTGAGTGAGGAGGACATAAAAAACCTGCAAAGGGACATAGACAGGCTAAGTAAGTGGGCAGAGATTTGGCAGATGGAATACAATACTGGAAAGTGTGAGGTTATGCACTTTGGCAGGAAAAATCATAGAGCAAGTTATTATCTTAATGGCAAGAAACTGGAAAGTACTGTAGTACAAAGGGATCTGGGGGTCCTGGTGCACGAAACTCAAAAAGTTAGTATGCAGGTGCAGCAAGTGATTAAGAAGGCCAATGGAATGTTGGCTTTTATTGCTAGGGGGTTGGAATATAAAAACAGGGAGGTATTGCTGCAGTTGTACAAGGTATTGGTGAGGCCGCACCTGGAATACTGCATACAGTTTTGGTGTCCATACTTAAGAAAAGACATACTTGCTCTCGAGTCAGTACAAAGAAGGTTCACTCGGTTAATCCCGGGGATGAGGGGGTGGTCATATGAGGAGAGGTTGAGTAGATTGGGACTCTACTCATTGGAGTTCAGAAGAATGAGAGGTGATCTTATTGAAACATATAAGATTGTGAAGGGGCTTGATCGGGTGGATGCGGTGAGGATGTTCCCAATGATGGGTGAAACTAGAACTAGGGGGCATAATCTTAAAATAAGGGGCTGCTCATTCAAAACTGAGATGAGGAGAAACTTCTTCACTCAGAGGGTGGTAGGTTTGTGGAATTTGCTGCCCCAGAAAGCTGTGGAAGCTACATCATTAAATAAATTTAAAACAGAAATAGATAGTTTCCTAGAAGTAAAGGGAATAAAGGGTTACGGGGAGCGGGCAGGAAATTGGACATGAGTCTGGGTTCGGAATGGTCATGGCCCTGTGGGTAGTGGAGCGGGCCCAGGGGCCGTGTAGCCTTGTTCTGCTCCTACTGTGTTCTAATTCTGTTAGATTTCAGGAGATGGTTTTATTCCTGTTCCTGGCTGGGGTGGAGATCGCCTTTACAAAAGGTAAGTACTGTAGAAAATATAGGGACAGAGTGATCTCCTGGAAGAATTTCGATCGCCTAGATGGGTCGGAGAGGAATTTCCCAGATTTTTTTCTCCCAAATTGGCCATTGGGTCTTTATCTGGTTTTTTGCCTCTCCCGGGAGATCACATGGGTTTGGGTGGATGCAGAGTGATAGAAGATTTGAGGTTAGGATCAGATCAGCCATGATCTTATTGAATGGTGGAGCAGGCTCGAGGGGCCGATTGGCCTACTCCTGCTCCTATTTCTTATGTTCTTATGTTCTTATGTTCTTATGATACTGCCACTCTTCGGCATTTTGGGTGTGGTTTAAAATGGCGTCTCCCGCGCTTTCCTTCCTCCCCCACTGCTGCCAATGCCGCTCTCGGCAATGGCGGCGCCTCGCGGGTTTCTGCGCATCTCTCTCCCTCTCTCCCTCTCCTCGACGCTGCTCGGCCCCTGAACACCGGCTGCGCCCTGTGCGCTCTGCCCTCTCGCTCTCTCCCCCGTCGACGCTGCTCGGCCCTTTGCTGTGCCGCTCGGTCGGGCTCTAGCCTGCCGCTGTCCGGGAAGGGTCTGCGCACTACCTGTTGTCAGCCCGTTTCGCTGGACCACCACGACTGGAAAGCCAAGCCTGGCTCTCAACAGCCTCCCCCGCAATTCTCGAGTCTCTGCTGGATGACTGGGCGGTTGCCCATGGTCGACGCCCGTGTCTCTGGCCTTGACCTCCAATCTACTGGTCTCCAGGAACGAATCTCTGGGAGGTGATGCAGAGTTGCAGGTAGGATCAAATTTGTCTCGTTGCCAATGTTGTGTCCATCAGTAGTAAAACACAGACTGCAGGAGAACGGTGCAACAGGTGTTTACTCAACGTGGCTCACTCTGGAACTGAACTGTACAGATTACTACTCAGTGCGATATACAGGTGTGGTCACTGCCGGTACTACAGTGTACGAGCTGTAAAAAGTAGTTCCCCCCTTAAAGGTATATACATTACAGTTTTTGATTCTGATACCAAACTTATAGCTCTCTGCTATTTCTAATGGCTTTGGGTCGAAATGCTCCTCGAGTTTCTCGGCAATATCTTCAAACGACGCATCCTTCACTTTCCCTGGCACGAATAGGTTTGTCAACATTCCGTAGACATTTGGCCCGATCTCTGATAAAAAAATTGCTTTTTCCCGTTCACGAATTACTTTATTTTGATCTTGAACATTCCCATCTGCACCTTCGATCTCAATAATGTTATTGGCTCTAAAAAGCATCTCCATCCACTCAATGTAAGAACTGAATGGTTCGCGAGCTCGGTCATACATGTCGAGGCTCCCGATGAATCCCATAGGCACGGCCATGATTGTCCCAATCCCATCAAACAGTGACTGAGCACGCTACCTGTGTACTTGTGAGAATCAGCGCCGCTGTTGCTGTGTATACATACACGCGAAGGCGAAGGACAGACGATTCTGCATGAGCATTAACAGTAAAACATCCTAAAAATTCAGTTTAGGTGTCACAAATTCACCTGCCATTTACATTGTTGCACTATTGCCATGACTGGTGCAGGGAAAAGCCAGTTCCCACAGCCGCACTCTATGCAGAAGCATCTGATGGAGCTTACAGCACTACCACTGATATTGGGACAGCTGCCAGCTGCAGCACTGTTAGACAACTGCAGCAATAAGGAGGTTATGTTGCACTGATGATCCATGGGTCAACATCTGCTGTAATTTGCATACCAAGCACTTCTTTCATTTACTTTGTCTTCTGCCCTACTTTTTTTCCCCTCAATTTATTTTTCAATTCTTCTCCCTCCTCTTCTGAAAGCAGTGACTCGTGCTGAGATATGATTATAATGATGTCAGCAGCCCTCATCCAAAGGTTTATTCAGGTGTAAACCTAAGCAGAGTGTCAGTGGGGTATTTGAGCATGGAGCTGGGGGGACATCACTCAATATCCACACACATGGGCTATCCAACAATAGCCAGTGGAGCATGATCAAGAGTGGGAATGGCAACCATGGCTGATTTTTTTCTTCTTCTCCTTAACCTAGGGGTAGTAAGGTCAATTGTGGCACCATCATTGCCAGCTAAGCTGAGATCAGCCAGCTCAACACAAGATCAAGGTTCAAATCTGGGGCCTTCTGTTCAGTATAGCTCATATCACACCACGCACTTACCCACTGAACTATTAGGGCATTCTCTCATCTCCTCCACTCTTTTCAACCTTGATTGTAGCCTACATCATAGGTTATGTCTCTTAGCTTATTTTTCTCAATTTGAAAAGGATGAATATCATATAAGGGCACCTGTCACTGTACTACCAGGAAGTAGAGAGCTACATCACTACAGTTAGGCTGCAGGAATCTGCATATCATTTCTGACTTAATGACTGTGGGGAGAAGAGGCAACTCCTTTTTCAAAACAGGATTTATTCAGATTATCTCCAGGAATTGATCAATACTCATTGTATTGTGAGTCAGCAGGCAACATTTTGGATTTTTTTTAATTACTTTTTTTTTCAAAGAAATACAAATATTGGCCCAGAAATTCGGGTCTCCACGGGTGAGTACGCACAGGGTACTCACCCGTAGGCCGAATGGAAGTGTGGGTTTTCTGCATGCACTGCACATGCACGGGAAACCGGCACTTCCGTTCCTCTGAACGAAGGGGTTCAGAGGTCGAACGCGCGCGCAGGAGAGGCTGTGCGTGCGCTTTGAACTTAGGTTTATTTTGCAGGTTTTCCCGGGATCGTAAGCCTGCAGTATTTAGAAATGTAAAAAGCAGGCGTTAGGCCTGCTTTTTACAAGGTAAGTGGTCAATTAATTAAAATTAAAACATTTTTTCCACAGGTTTATTATTTTTAAATACTTTAAAGCAAGGTAAGTTTATTTTTAGCCCAGTTAGAATATAAAATTACTTTTTTCAAAAATTTAAATTATTGTTTAAAATAGTTATTTAATGTAATTTATAGTTTATTTAAAAAGTGTGATTTTTAAAAAATTTATTTGAAGGTTTACTGCTATTTTGGGGCCGTAGTATTTATAAGTTTTGACAGGTCTTCCTGTCAATCTTATGAATGGGCTTTTCCCTCCTCCGATTGGCTGCCCATGGCTCACGTGATCCCAGGGGATGCATCGCACTAACTGCGCCCCTGGGATACGCAAGCGCAGCGCGCCGGCAGCTGGGCCAGGCCCCGGATCAGAATTCCATGGGGCCCGACAGCTCAACTGCCGGCGCGCAAGGTAAGTGCAGATCGGGGGGCTTACACCCGCGGGAAGCCCACGACCCGAATTTCTGGGCCATTTTGTCAAAATTGGCTCACACCAGTCACAGACAGGTTGGAAAACATGTCATTGGATAAGGAAAATGAAGCTATCAAGTTTTGTCCATTTTCTACTAAATGATCACACCAACTCAAATCAAGAGTGTGGTAAACCACTGTTATTGTTTTCATTGTTGTTCTCGACTGTTATCGTTATTGCACATTGTTACCTCTTGCTACTCAATGTGTACCAATGCATGCCTCAGCTGGCTCCGCCTACATGACCTGGTATAAAGGTGGCTGCCCGGCAACCCACTTCCTTCTTGGAACCAGTCGTCCATGAGAGGCATGCTCTGTTCTTTAGTTAATAAAAACCTTTTCATTACTTTCCTAATTCATCGCCTTTTATGGAGTAATTGATAAGCGTATCAAAGAGGAGCAGAGTTTCTGTTGTCCGCAGAGCTAACTGGAAATGGTCCAATTCAAGGTTTATTCTTCAGTTTAGCACTTTTTCCTGGAGACCATTTAACTTGATGGCACCTCTACCATCACCACGGGTGAGCATGAGGAGTTGAGTGACTGTG
Organism: Somniosus microcephalus; assembly: GCF_052327205.1. NCBI lineage: Eukaryota > Metazoa > Chordata > Chondrichthyes > Squaliformes > Somniosidae > Somniosus > Somniosus microcephalus. The sequence continues at coordinate 30,163,286 of NC_140996.1, read as the reverse complement.
ACAATTGCTTTTGCACATCCCAAATTGTGACCCAGGAAATAAAACCTCCCTACTTCACAAGACAGTGGTGCTCGTGAGTCCTGCATTCTTTTCAATGCAGCAGTTGCAATCTGTGCTAACATTCTTCAAAAACATCAATACTTCTACGATGGCAGAAGGCTTTCAGATACTGCTTTCTTGGAACAGCTACTTGCAGTCATGTGCAATATTTCCAGCCACCTTCATTGTTTCCAGTTTCATCCCTCATTTCCGGTTTACACAGTCCCTTTAAGTGGCTGGCTCACATACTTGTTAGTTGGAATTTCGTGCACTTTTATAGTGCAGAAATGCTTCAAGAAGTAGTTCTGCAATGACTCAGTTGCTATGGAACCTGCTCCATTAATATTGTGGGACAGATTCCACAGCAGCTGTAATAATAGAAAAACAACTGCAAGCATATTTATTTTTATAATAAAACCAGAAAATGCAGGAAATACTCAGCAGGTCAGGCAGCATTTGTGGCAAGAGAAACAAGAGTTAATGTTCCAGGTCAATGACCTTTCATCAGAACTGGAAAAAAGGATAGAGATTGAACAGGTTTGAAGCAAGTGCAGAGGCAGGGAAAGCGGGGAGGGGAGGAAAGAACCAAAGGGAAGGTCTGTGATAGGGCGGAAGGCAGGAGAGATTAAATGACAAAAGGGATGACGGTGTAAGGCGAAAGGAGATGGTAATGGGACAAAGTAAAGAAACAAAAGATAGGTCGAGAGGAGGTATAAATGGGAATATCAGAATCATCAGTAACAGCTGCCGTCCGAAAAAATGGGGGTAGAGATTATCATCTGAGAAATTTTTGAACTCGATGTTAAGTCCAGAAGGCTGTAAAGTGCCTGTTCTTCGAGCTTACGTTGAGCTTCATTGGAACAGTGTAAGAGACCGAGGACAAAGAAGTCAGAGTGGGAGTGGAGCGGAGAATTAAAATTACATTTAAAATGAGAATTAAAATATTTATTTTTATGTCTTGTTTTGAGTTATGTTGCCATCAAGGGCCACACTGCCTTGCAAAATTCGCCCTCATGCACAGCTGCTTTTACATTGCGCAAGACAGGTGCCAGCTCCTGATGCATAGGCTTCATGCAGGTTGCAACCTGGGATTCATTAAAGCCAGCAGCCAGCAAAACAATGGGTCTTCCCAGTACGATAGCAAAATACTGCAGATGCTGGAAATCCAAAATAACAACAGAAAATGCTGGAAAAACTCAGCAGGTCAGGCAACATCCGTGGAGAGAAATTTGAGTTGACGTTTCGGGTCGAAACCCTTCTTCAAAACTGGAAAGAAAATAAAGTAGATCGAAGGCAGGGCTGCGATCGAACAAAAGAAGTAAAAGAGACAATAAAAGGTATTCGAAACCAGACAAGATGGTAATAGGCCCGTGGAGACAAAAGGCAGCTGAGATTAGGTGTGAAGTGTACTGGCAGGGTAAGAGACAGCTGCCAGGTGGGAGAGAGAAACCAAAGGAAAGGGGGGTGGGGGGGGGGGGGGAGAAAGGAAGACCCAAAACAAAGGGGTGGAAAAAATTATAAGTAAAAAAGTAATAGGGGCCGAGGTTATGATCTGAAATTGTTGAACTCGATATTGAGTCCGGAACGCTGCAAAGTGCCGAATCGGAAGATGAGGTCCTGTTCCCAGTTGCCTGTCCTAACGAATCTACACAAAGTTGAATTTGTGAGATATGCATGTTGTGATGTGGCAAAGCTGGCTGGGGTCTTAGCGCAATGTAAAATCAGCTGAAGTGCAAGAGGGGGTCAGATTGTTCTGTTCAGTTGAGAATGTCACCTCCCTCTGGCAGAATAAAATGGTATGATCGTGGCGGTTGTGGAGTAATCCACAGAACAAGGCCTCTCAGGATATAATGGGGCCCAACTTCAGTAACTCCAAAAATAGGATAAGTAGCTGTATTTGGTTGAAATTAATCAGCTGCCAAATGAAATTGGGGACACAAAAGTGGCTTGATGTGCAGCACCGATATAGATTTCCAGCACGGACTCGATGGGCTGAATGGCCTCCTTCTGTGCCATTATGATTCTATGACTTCTGCAGGAGTTCTCCTGATCTTCCACTTCAGTGAAAGATCGGCGGAAACTGAAATTATGGTGGGAGATCTGGGAGCCCCTGTGGAAATTCTACCCCTGTCATTTTTACCACTGGTAGCAGTTTCTGCATAGCAGTCTGATCCAACTATTTTGGCATGCCACACTCTCTTTAGATTATAATGGCTTTGTTGTGTCGGTACCTTTCTACCTAGACACAATTAGAAATCAGAACCCAGAGATTCAAACATGAAGTGCTTTATTCAGAAAGGAAAGGTAAGTTCTGGAGAGTTCCGAACAAAGAGAGCTAAACTTAACCAAGAGAACACCCCACCATGTATCTGCTGTGACAGCGCCACCACAGGTGGGAGGAGAACACACAATACATAACATATTCCTCCCCTCTTAAATGAAAGGTCCACATTATTCCTCAACAGGTAAGTTACTTTCAATGCACTCAACTAACCAAGGGTAGAGGTAGACTGCCTCAAACCCTGATTTTACCCTGGGGTTTATTCTGCCCCAGTCTTGTGGGTAAGTCTCTAAGCCTACAGATCCAAGCGTCTTGGAGGCCGCCGCTCTCTGACAGGATACCGGCGGTCATCGCTGGCTTCCACAGCAGTAGGCATTGACACAGGCCGAGATAGAGAAGGTGCCTGTGTCAGTCGAAAGTCAGGAGTTTGCACAGGTGGAAGAGTTTCTATGACTTCTTGTGTTGGAGAAGAGCACTGTGGCAAAGGATGCTGGTTTGCGGTATCATCCGGAAACAGTTCAGGCCAACCAGCCGTTGGAGCCTCTGTGGCTGTCTCTGCTCCTAGCAACAGTTGATCTGTGTGTCTTCTCCAGACGACGTCCTCAGCAGTCTCAACTGTGTAAGACACAGGGCCCGTCTGTGTGATCACCGTAGCAGGAACCCATTTCGGTCCAGTGTTGTAGTTTCGAGCTAGGACGTGCTCTCCAGGGTGAAACCGTCTCTCCTTGGCTCTTTTCTATCTCTTTACAACTTGAGCTTGTTGTTGACAATGGACAACCTCTTCTGCCCTTGGAGGTTTGAGTAAGTCAAAACTTGTCCGCAATTGCCTCTTCATCATGAGCGAAGCGGGGGAAGTTTTGGTTGTGGCATGCAGCTCGTTCCTGTAGGACAACAGGAAGCTGTTCAGACGTTGGTGGATTGAGCCCTGACCTTGCAATGCCTTCAAGGCGTGCTTCAAAATTTGCACGAACCTTTCTGCCAGGCCGTTAGTAGAGGGATGATAGGGCACAGACCTGATGTGTTAGACACCATTCACATGCAGGAAGGTTGCAAACTCCTGTGATACAAATTGTGGACCGTTGTCACTTACGAGTTGTTCCAGTGAGCCATAACGGCTGAACATCTCACCAAGTTTCTCAATTGTTTTCTCTGCCGTGGTAGACATCATCACAGCAACCTCCGGCCACTTGCTACGAGCGTCCACAACCACCATAAACATCTTCTCTTCGAAAGGACCGGCGAAGTCCACATGTACTCGCTGCCACACTTCTGCAGGCCAATCCCAGGGGTGTAGGGTTGCCAGCTGTGGAACATTCCGGACCCTTTGACATGGGGAACATGTTTTGGCATTCTCCTCAATATTTCCATCGAGACCTGGCCACCAGAAGTAGCTTCTTGCCATTTCCTTCATCCGAACCATCCCACTGTGGCCTGTATAATAATAATGATAATCAACTTTATTGTCATTGTTAGTGCACAAGTGCAGTACAACGAAACGTAGGCTTGCTGCTCCCGAGAGTGTACATTTGGAGACATTTAAACATACAACATTCATTTGGCTTGTAATACATTAACATAAACATAATAAAGTGCATTGGCAGATGTGCAGGCTTCAGAGTTTGTTTGTGGAGTTCAGTAGGATGACAGCCCTGGGAAAGAAGCTGTTCCTAAATCTGGTCGTTCGGGTGCGAATGCATCTGTAGCGTCTCCCAGATGGCAGGCGGGCAAACAGACTGTGGCTGGGGTGGGTAGGGTCTTTGATGATGGTCTGTGACCTCCGTAAACAGCGTTTCTGGTATATGTGCTCTATGGTCGGTAGCCGGGTGCCGGAAATGCGTTGGGCAGTTTTGACTACCCGCTCCAGGGCTTTCCGGTCATAGTAGCTACAGCTGCCATACCATACTGTGATACAATTCGTCAGGATGCTCTCTATTGTGCAGCGGTAAAAGTTAGAGAGGATCAGGGGTGACAGGTTACATCCCTTCAGCCTCCTTAGGAAATATAGGCGCTGCTGGGCCTTCTTCACCAGAGAGGAGGTATTGATTGACCAGGAGAGGTCTTCCGTGATGTGGACTCTGAGGAACTTAAAGCTGTCCACCCTTTCCACAACAGCCCCATGGATGTGGATGGTGTGTGACTTCCGCCTTTGGACTTCCTGAAGTCCACAATGATTTCTTTGGTTTTCTTGATGTTAAGGGCCAGGTTGTTATCGGCGCACCACTTCACGAGACGCTGGACCTCCTCCCTGTAGGCTGACTCATCGTTGTTGGTGATCTGGCCTACTACCGTGGTATCATCCGCAAACTTGATGATGGTGTTGGAACCATGAACAGCCACACAGTCGTGGGTGAAGAGGGAGTAGAGGAGGGGGCTCAGCACACATCCTTGTGGGGGCCCCGTGTTCAGGGTCAGGGAGGTGGCGGAATGATGACACGGCGTCCCCAAAGAAGATAACCTGCCTGGACGGAGAGCTCATTTCTTTTTGAAACATAAGGTTTCAAACTAGGAGAATCTCCTATAGCTCTCCCTCGAATGACATCATCCATTACCTCAGAAAGGACTGGATCGTTGCGGGTGTACCTTCGCACCTGAACTGCTGTGACAGGTGCACCCTTCACTTGTCTAAAGTAGAAGATGTCTATCTGATGAGGCTCTGGGGGAGTAACAGGCAAGGGTAGCCTCGAGAGACTGTCTGCGTTGCCGTGCAAGTCTGATTTGCAATATTTGATGTCGTATGTGTGTCCTGACAACAGTAAAGCCCACCTTTGCATCCTGCTTGCAGCAAGAGATGGAATTCCGGTGTGGGGCCCGAAGATTGAAGTCAATGGACGGTGGTCCGTCAGGAGTGTGAACCTTCTCCCAAACAGGTACTGATGAAATTTTCGAATTCCAAAAATGATTCCCAAGGCCTCGCGCTCAATCTGTGCATAGTTACTCTTGGCCTTGCTCAAGGTGCGTGATGCGAAGGCGATAGGTTTCTCTTCACCAGAAGGCATGATGTGGGATATGACTGCTCCCACACCATATGGTGACGCATCACATGCTAGCTGCACGGGTAGCTTTGGGTTGAAGTGTGTCAGGACCTTTGATTTCAGCAATGCTTTCTTTGATTGGGCGAAAGCTTCGGTGCACAGTTCAGTCCATTTCCATGTTTTGCCTTGACATAGCAACTGATGTAACGGCTTCAACAATGTTGCTAAGTCTGGAATAAACTTCCCATAGTAGTTAAGTAGCCCCAGAAATGAAAGTAACTGGCTCACATTCTGTGGTGCTAGGGCCTCCACGATCGCCTTGACCTTTGACGGCACATTATGCAGGCCAGTAGCGTCAATCACATGCCCCAGGTACTCAACTGAAGACTGAAAGAATTCACATTTGTCTTTACAAACTCTGAGTCCGTACTCTTTCAGTCGTTGTAGTGTCGCATCCAAGTTCAGAAGATGATCCTCCTCATTTGTCCCAGTGACAAGGATGTCGTCCAGGTAGCACTGGACTCCTGGAAGTCCACTCAAAATCTGATCCATTGCCCTTTGGAATAGAGCAGGGGCCGACGTAATTCCAAACGGAAGGCGGCAGTACCTGTATAGCCCCGTGTGTGTCACAATTGTCAGCAGCTCCTTTGATTCGTCATCGACATGCATTTGTAGATAAGCCTGGCATAAGTCTATTTTGCTGAACTTTTGCCCTCCGGCCAGGCCCGTAAAAAGATCATCAATGAGGGGAAGATGGTACTGTTCCGCTGACAGCACCGGGTTAATAGTCACTTTAAAATCCCTGCAGATTTGAACAGATCCATCCTTTTTCAGGACAGGAACAATGGGTGTGGCCCATTTGCTCATGCTCACAGGCTCCAGAACTCCATTCTCGACTAAGGCCTCCAAGTTAGCCTCAACTTTTGGCCTAATTGCATAGGGTACAGGTCGGGCTTTGTGAAACTTCGGCTTGCTGTCAGGTTTAATGTCCAGTCTCATGCTGATCTTTTTCATGCTCCCAAGTTCCCCATTGAAGAGTTCTGCATGTTTGTTTAACACTGCAGTCAGACCTGACTCCCCTTTTGACATCATGTGGACTGCAGGCCAGTCCAGCCTGATTTTCTCTAGCCACGCACGTCCCAGTAGCGATGGGTAATTTCCCTTTACCACATATAGTGGCAGTTTCGCAGTCTGTCCGTTCAATTTAACTGTCACCTCAATGGCGCCTCTCATGGCCACAGGTTCGCCGGTATACGCCTTTAGCACAATGTTTGTTTGCTGAAGGGTAAGATGCTTTAACATTTTGTTGTAGACAGTGTCTGAAACAAGGGACACAGCCGTGCCTGTGTCCACCTCCATCCGCACGGATTGTCCCTCCACCAGTGGTGACACCCAGTAGCCATTTGAACCACCTGCAACCGTCAGTATGTGTACATCTTCCTCCTCAGAGGTGTCGCTCCCCTCTGTTTTGCTTGTTCCATCATACTGCACTGAATGAACACTCATTTTCCTCCCTTGTCCAAATAAGGACATTTTGCTTTCATGCTTTCCAGCTCTGTCTGTTCTTTTTTTACCTCTACAGGCACGTTCAATGTGACCCTTTTTGCCACAATTTCGGCATTCCAGCTCCGTACACCAGCAGTCATTAGCGTGATGGCCCATTTTCCCACAACGGTAACATGTGCCGTTCCGCGCACCTTTAGGCTCAGACGACACTCTGCCTTTTGAACTCAGCTGGTGAGCCTCCTTTTCCGCCATCTCTGTGGAGACACTAACTTCAATGGCCTTTTCAAGAGTAAGGTTGTCCTAAGTAAGAAGGCGCTTCTGTGTGGCTGCACTTTGCAGACCACACACAAGTCTGTCTCTAATGGTGTCATTCAGCACCTCCTTGAACTCGCAGTGTTCTGACAACCTTTTTAAAGCAGCAATAAACATCATCACTGATTCCCCCTCCTCTTGATTCCATTTGTGAAATCTAAGGCCTAGAAATTGAGTTTTGGCTTAGCCAGGGCTTTAGCGCCGGAAGTTAGTGCCGGCGCTAAGTCCCCCTGCGCGCGCCAAAAATTCAGCAGGGCCGCGCCCAAACGGCTGCCGGCGCTACTGAAGGGTCTTTGCGGCGGTAAATCGGCGCTAACTGCCGTTTCGCGCCGCAATTCCGGTGCTGCGGCACCCGATGCGGTGCGGCAGGCTCGGGAAGTGCAGGCCTCCTCCTTCCCTTAAGGAGGAGCTGCCTGCACCCGGCTGCGGCCCGCGAAAATCTTTTAAAAAATGAGCCCGGCACCTCGGACAAGTGCCGGCCTTGCTTCTGTTCCGGGGGGGGGGTGGGGGGGAAGTCCGGGGAGGGAGCTGCGGCCAGGCGGCCGGCGGGAAAGCGGCCGGCCGCTGCGGGGCCTTTAATGCGCCGGCGCAAAGACTTGTAAGACTCTGTTGCCAGAGTCTTAGTTGCGGCTGCCACGGGCGAGGCGGCCGCAACTGAATTTCGGCGCTGGGGCCCGTCGGCATGGCAACCGGGACGCTGCGCACACCGATGACGTCATCGGTGCCGGCGCAGCGCTACCGGTCTACCGCGGCGGAAGGGCCCCAGGCAATTTCGGCGCCGGCGCCAATTGCAGCGCTAGGCCCTCTAGCGCCGCAAAATCGGCGCTAAGGGCACTCAATTTCTAGGCCTAAATCTCTCAGCAATACCAGAGGTTTTGGTGAAAAATGTGCTCCAAGAATTTCCACTAGTTGCTTATATGTTTTAGTTCCTGGCTTATCTGACTGCACAAGGCTGCGAAGTAAATTGAATGTCTTTGGCCCCATTACACTCAAAAAGGTAGGCACGACCTTTTCGTTTGCCACCGCATTCGCCAAAACAAAATAGTTAAAACGTTCCATATAAGCGCTCCATTGCTCCACATTTTCATCAAAATCACCGATGTTTCCTAATATAGTAGCCATCTCACGTTTCAAATTTAAATTTCTGCTTACTCACTGCACCCATAACGTTAATGTGATGCTGCAATCTCTGTTCCGAGTGTTTTGTAGTCGAAAACAAGAAAGTTCCCACAACGCAGATTCATCCGATCCTCGTCGCCACTTTGTTGTGTCGGTACCTTTCTACCTAGTCACAATTAGAACTCAGAACCCAGAGATTCAAACGTGAAGTGCTTTATTCAGAAAGGAAAGGAAAGTTCTGGGGAGTTCCGAACAAAGAGAGCTAAACTTAACCAAGAGAACACCCAACCATGTATCTGCTGTGACAGCGCCACCACAGGTGGGAGGAGAACACACAAGACATAACAGGCTTAAGCCATATAGTTTATTTTGCATTAAAACTAAAGTGCAACACAAAACTTCCGTGTGTGATGTATCAATCAGTGGTGGCAACTTCAGAACATTTTGACACAGTTTTAGATTGAAAGCAAATCCTAAAGCTCGATACAGTAACTTTAGAAAAATTCCCAACTGCAGTTACTTCAATCTGTAAACCATCAGGCAAGTGACTTGAAATGTGTAAGCAGATTTACAAACCCGATGAAAGCAGAAGTTTGCCAAGTGCACTTGGTAAATGGGTATGGTTTGTCATAGCCTTCATTTAACCTGCACTAAACTTCCACCACTTGTTTACACGATGCCATTGCATGAACACCAGGCTTCGTCAGGTTGTCAAGAATTTGTGATTAGAAGAATTTATGTAGACGGTAATCTTGATTGTTCAGAATAACAGAAATGTGTGCCATGCGTACACATAGTAGTAAATTTTATGAATTAACACTCCAGAGTTTTGTGCAACAGGGACGTGTAACAGAATCCAAGCATGTAGCTCAGTGACTCCTTTAATGGATGACACAATGGCCCAGAAATTTGGGTCGGGGGCTTCCCGCGGGTGCAAGCCCCCGACCTGCAAATACCTAGCGCGCCGGCCGTTGAGCTGTGGGCCCCCGTGGAATTGCGATCCTGGGCCTCCTTCAACTGCCGGCACGCAGTGCTTGCGTATCCCAGGGGCGCAGTTAGTTCGATGCGTCTCCTGGGATCACGTGGGCCATGGAGAGCCAATGGTAGCAGGGAATGCTTCATTCATAAGTTTGACAGGAAGAACCTATAAATACTATAAGCCCCAAAACATCACTAAATCTTCAAATATTTTTTTTTTTTAATCATATTTTTAAAATAAACCATAAATTACATGAAATAACTATTTTAAACAATAATTTAAATTTTTGAAAAGAATAATTTTATTTTCTAACGGGGCTAAAAATAAACCTTTAAAGTATTTAAAAATAATAAACCTGTGGAAAAAGTGTTTTAATTTTAATTAATTCACCACTTACCTTGTAAAAAGCAGGCCTTGCGACTGCTTTTTACATGTCTAACTTCTGGAGACTCACCTTCCCGGGAAAACCAGCAAAAAAAACGTAAGTTCGATGCGCACGCGCAGCCTCTCCCGTGCATGCGTTCGACCTCTGAACCCCTGCTTTCAGGGGAACGGAAGTGCCGGTTTTCCACGCATGCGCAGTGCATGCAGTAAACCGGCACTTCCATTGGGCTTACGGGTGAGTACCCCATGCGTACTCACCCGTGGAGACCCGAATTTCTGGGCCATTATGTAAAGCACACTGACTTTCATGCCCTTGTTCTTGATATGCTTTCCTGTCACTCTGAGGTCTGCATTGCTGCCAACCCACCAGGATGGTTCTGGGGCCTCCGTGAATTAAAGATTAACCTCCCAAACACTGCTGCAAACAACTCAGGAGAAAGATCATTAATAAAAATCTGTTTCCTTTATTTTTCTTTGAACACTTCTGTTTATTAGTAATACAATTATTGGAGACGTGGGAAAGGTGTGGATTTTCAAGAATCATCCAATTGAGTAGCAAAGAGATCTGTCCACTCCATTGTGGTGATAGTTCAAAATTTCTCTTTGGTAAACTTACTAATGCCAGGTCTGATGCGGAGTAAAATAATCCCTCTGGAAAACTACAGGAGTTCAACATTAATGACCTTAACAAACAGAAGTCAACTTTCATGCTTCCTTTTTCACAAACATTTGTTAATCCACTTTTTGAAGGTTAGAAATCCGCAGACCCATGCTAAAAATGATGTCATGGCAGCACAGCTCGGCCCCGTGGCATTCTCCTCTTGCACTATGTGGGAAATCAGGGACACTTCCTGCGTCCTTGATGACCATGTGTGCGGGAAGTGTATCCAGCTGCAGCTACTGGCAGACTGCATTGCGGCACTGGAGTTGCGGATGGATACATACTGGAGCATTCGCGATGCTGAGGATGTCGTGGATATCATGTTAAATCAGTTGGTCACACCGCAGGTAAAGGCTGCATGGGCAGGAAGCAAATGGGTGACCGCCAGGCAGAGTAGTAGGCGCAGGCAGGTAGTGCAGGGGACCCCTGTGGCCATCCCCCTCTCAAACAGATATACCGCTTTGGATATTGTTGAGGGAGATGGCTTATCGGAGGAAGGCAGCAGCAGTCAACTTCCTGACACCATGGCTGGTTCTGCTGCACAGGACAGGAGGAAAAAGAGCGGGAGAGCTATAGTGATAAGGGATTCTATTGTAAGGGGAATTGATAGGTGTTTCTGCAGCCGCAAATGAGATGCCAGGATGGTATGTTGACTCCCGGCTGCAGGGCATTCTGGAAGGGGAGGATGAACAGCCAGTTGTCATGGTGCAGATAGGTACCAACGATATAGGTAAAAACCGGGGTGAGGTTCTAAAAGCTGAATATAGGGAGATAGGAGGTAAATTAAAAAACTAGGACCTCAAAGGTAGTAATCTCAGGATTGCTACCAGTGCCATATGCTAGTCAGAGTAGAAAATGAATATGTGGCTAGAGGAATGGTGCAAGGGGGAGGGATTCAAATTCCTGGGACATTGGAACAGGTTCTGGGGAAGGTGGGACCAGTACAAACTGGACGGTTTGCACCTGGGCAGGACGGGGACCAATGTCCAAGGGGGAGTGTTTGCTAGTGCTGTTGGGGAGGGTTTAAACTAAAATGGCAGGGGGTTGGGAACCTGTGCAAGGAGACAGAGGAAAGGGAAGCAAGGATAGAAGCAAAAGATAGGAAGGAGAAAAGCAAAAGTGGCAGTCAGAGAAATCAAGGGTGTAAATCAAACATGGCCACAGTAAATAATAATTCTAAAAGGTTTAATTCTAAAAAGTTTTAAAAAAACAAGCCTGAAGGCTTTGTGTCTTAATGCGAGGAGCATTCATAATAACGTGGATGAATTAGCTGCGCAAATAGATGTAAACAGATATGATATAATTGGGATTACGGAGACATGGCTCCAGGGTGACCAAGGTTGGCAATTCAACATCCAGGGATATTCAATATTCAGGAAAAACAGGCAAAAAGGAAAAGGAGGTCGGGTAGCATTGCTGGTTAAAGAGGAGATTAACACAATAGTAAGGAAGGATATTAGCTCTGATGATGTGGAATCTGTATGGGTAGAGCTGAGAAATATCAAGGGGCAGAAAACGTTAGTGGGAGTTATATACAGACACCCAAACAGTAATGCTGTGGTTGGGGATGACATTAAACGGAAAATTAGAGACGTGTGCAATAAGGGCACAGCAGTTATCATGGGTGACTTTAATCTACATATAGTTTGGGCTAACCAAATTAGTAACAATACTTTGGAGGAGGAATTCCTAGAGTGTATACGGGATGGTTTCCTGTACCAATATGTCGAGGAACCAACTAGAGATCAAGCCATCTTAGACTGCGTATTATGTAATGAGAAAGGATTAATTAGCAATCTTGTTATGCAAGGCCCCTTGGGGTGAAACAATCATAATATGATCGAATTCTTCATTAAGATGGAAAGTGAAGTAGCTGACTCAGAGACTAGAGTCCTGAATTTAAATAAAGGAATCTATGATGGTATGAGGCATGAGTTGGCTAAGATGGATTGGGGAACATTACTTAAAAGGTTGATGGTGGATAGGCAATGGCAAACATTTAAAGATCACATGGATGAACTACAGAATTTGTTCATCCCTGTTTGGCATAAAAATAAAATAAAAAAGGTGACTCAACCATGGCTAACAAGGGAAATTGGGGATAGCATAAGATTCAAGGAAAGGACATATAATTTGGCCAGAAAAAGCAGCAAACCTGAGGATTGGGACCAGTTTAGGATTCAGCAAAGGAGGACAAAGGGATTAATTAGGAGGGGGAAAATTGAGTATGAGGGTAAGCTTGCAAGGAACATAAAAACTGACTGTAAAAGCTTCTATAAATATGTGAAGAGAAAAAGATTGGTGAAGGCAAGCGTAGGTCCCTTGCAGTCAGAATGAGAGAAATTTATAATGGGGAACAAAGAAAAGGCAGACCAATTAAATACAAACTTTGGTACTGTCTTCACAAAGAAGGACACAAATAACCTCCTAGAGGTGTCGGGGAACATAGGGTCTAACGAGAGGGAGGAACTGAATGAAATCAGTATTTGTAGGGAAATGGTGTTAGGGAAATTGATGGGATTGAAGGCCGATAAATCCCCAGGGCCTGATCATCTACATCCTAGGGTACTTAAGGAAGTGGCCACAGAAAAAGTAGAGGCATTGCTGGTCATCTTCCAAAATTCTATAGATTCTGGCACAGTTCCCATGGATTGGAGGGTAGCTAATGTAACCCCACTATTTAAAAAAGGGGGTAGAGAGAAAATGGGGAATTATAGACCAGCAAGCCTGACATTGGTAGTGGGGAAAATGCTAGAGTCCATTATAAAAGATGTAATAGCAGAGTACTTGGAAAACAGTGACAGGATCGGACAAAGTCAACATGGATTTATAAAAGGTAAATCGTGCTTGACTAATCTACTGGAATTTTTTGAGGATGTAACTGGTAGAATAGATAAGGGGGAACCAGTGGATGTGGTGTATTTGGACTTTCAGAAGGCTTTCGATAAGGTCCCTCATAAGAGATTAGCATGCAAAGTTAAAGCACATGGGATTGGGGGTAAGCGACTAGAGAACTGGTTGGCAGACAGGAAGCAAAGAATTGGAATAAACGGGTCTTTTTCCGAGTGGCAGGCAGTGACTAGTGGGGTACCGTAGGGATCGGTACTAGGACCCCAGTTATTCACAATATATATTAATGATCTAGACGAGAGAACTAGATGTAATATCGCCAAGTTTGCAGATGACACAAAGCTGGGTGGGCGTGTGTGCTGTGAGGAGGATGCAGAGAAACTCCAGTATGACTTGGACAGGTTGAGTGATTGGGCAGATGCATGGCAGATGCAGTATAATGTGGATAAATGCGAGGTTATCCACTGGTGGCAAAAACAGGAAGGCAGATTATTATCTGAACGGCAATAGATTGGGAAAAGGGGAAGTGCAACGAGACTTGGGTGTCTTTGTGCGCCAGTCACTGAAGGTAAGAATGCAGGTGCAGCAGGCAGTTAAGAAGGCAAATGGAATGTTGGCCTTCCTAGCGAGAGGATTTGAGTACAGGAGCAAGGATGTCTTGCTGCAGTTGAACAGGGCTTTGGTGAGACCACACCTTGAGTGTTGTGTGCAGTTTTGGTCGCCTTATCTGAGAAAGGATGTTCTTGACATGGAGGGACTGCAGCGAAGATTCACCAGACTGATACCTGGGATGGCAGGAATGACGTATGAAGAGAGATTGGGTCGATTGGGCTTGTATTCGCTAGAGTTTAGAAGAATGAGAGGGGATCTCATTGAAACTTATAAAATTCTAACAGGACTGGACAGATTAGATGCAGGAAGGATGTTCCCGATGGCGCACGAGTCCAGAACCAGGGGTCACAGTCTAAGGATAAGGGGGTAAGCCATTTATGACTGAGATGAGGAGGAATTTCTTCACCCAGAGAGTGGTGAACCTGTGGAATTCTCTACCACATAAGGCCGTTGAGGCCAATTCATTAAATATATTCAAGAAGGAGTTAGATATATTTCTTAAGGCTAAAGGGATCAAGGGATATGGGGCGAAGGCAGGGACAGGGTATTGAATTTGGATGATCAGCCATGATCTCATTAAATGGCGGAACAGGCTCGACGGGCCGAATGGCCTACTCCTGCTCCTATCTTTTATGAACTGATAGTCTGTTAGACCTTTCCATTTCTTTTTCCTCATATCTACTCTTTTGCGAAAGAGTCTGCTAGGGGAGAACAGCTAAAACTAGCATATAGCTTTTTACATTAATTAAAGAATAGCTTGTGGAAAAAAGAGACAAAATATAGGCCAGGTTATCAGCAGAGCATAAACTATATTGCCGTGACAGTAATTACCCTCTAATGCCTTTGCAAACTGCTCAGCTTCATTTGCCTGGAAAGCTCTTTCCCCTAAAGCACAATATTCGAGCATATCGTCCAGCAGATCTTTCAAAAGACCCTCATTCTTCAGTTTGGTAAACAGCAGAGTTCCCTCCTCGGCTGCTTCGAGGCGAGCTCTGTCACCAGGCTGTCTGCTTACTGCTGTCTGCTAGGTGCTAGACAGGCTGGAATGCAATGAGGAAATGTGCTGTACCATAAACACCTTGTTACAGATAATTTCCTGTCACTGAAGAATTAGACACTAATGAAACAGATAAAAAGATTATCGATATATAATGCGGCATAAAATAGTCAGCAAAGAAATAACAGTCTTGTTAAACGTAAAATAATAAACAGTTCACCTTATTGCATGTAATTTAAAAAATGAGCAAGAATCACTATCAAGCTCACCGTCACGCTAACCACTTTGTACAATTCAACAAGCTTTATTAATATATAAAAGAATTAGACTATTGGCTGCTTTGGGAATAGGTGAAGAGCACCTAGAGTTCAGGGTTTCTTCCTCAGTGCAGCTTTTATCATTGCAACTTAAACAGTATCAACATGGTTAATCTTTGTAAGGGTGACCAGTAGCTGAATTATCTCTGGCACCAGATGGTATTACTTTCAGTATTCCATCAAGACCCCCTCACCAATAATTGCTTGTTCCTCCCCACCACGCACCCCCCCCCCCATTGCAATCACCCCTCCACCAAATATTCTCCTCTTTTCTTCCCCTCTTCCGAAGACATTGGGGTAGTTTTTGGCTTTTGGGCGGTGAAGAGGCCCCCCGTCATTTTAAGGCTCTGGCCTCATTTATGTTCGCCAGGTGAGCTGCAGGGCATCAAATTCCGACACAGCTCGCCAGAATCAGCACAGGAAAATGGACCCTAGCTGCCATCAGGAAGCTAAGTTGCAGAGCTGGGCTGGGGTGGTCGGGGGGGAGGGTCGCGATCGCGGAGGGTGGGCGCCCAGGGCGACAGCGGGCAAAATTATTTTAGTGGGCCCCGGAGGTGCACTCCTGCTGCTCCGGGTCCTCCAAAAATAACTCAAGACTTACCTTTGGCGGGCCTCTTTAGTTCCATCGCCTGTGTAACAGGTCAGAGTGTGCACAGCGCAGTCTCTGACCAAGTCTTATCTTAAATAGCAATCGGGGTCCTATTTACATCAGAGAATCCTAATTTCCATATTAAAAGGAGCCTATCACCTGATTTAGGCAGGCGCTTTGGACACGCGACAGTAGGCCCCTTTTAAAATGGCGCCAGCCACATCGCCTTCTCGGGACGGTAAGGTGACTGACCCCATTTGGAGGCCATTACTGCCCCGTTAACACCAGGCAAGGCCACTCAGATTCGAACTAACTGACTCTTGCTAAGGTGCAGTGTCAGGGGTCCCCACAACCACTGATACCTTACTCAAATACCTTATTCTTCATATGTAAGCTCTGACAGTGAGTGCCAATAGGCGAGTCTCTCACACATACGCGCACACACGGGTCACTAGACTGCAATCAGGATTATGGACCCTGGCTAATATTTCCCCTCTTTAAGCTGGGTATACCAGGGCCAGTTGCAATGCCCTAAATACTACCATGGCTGGGATCAACTAACTCTGTGTGGTTTAATACTACAACAGATGATGCCTTTATCCACTCGCCAATGGGGAAGATTAATAATCAATTGGTTATCAGTATTTATTACTGGTTTTTAGCAATTAGTTCTGTGCTTAAATAATGGAAGTTCACATGAAACAAGTTGATGGCCTGGGTCTCAGCACAAAGAAGGCGAAAGAGATAAGTAGTTTTGGTTGGGTACTAATGATGTCATTTTAATATGTATCAGCTTCTGATTAACATCCAATCAGCCTCAGTCCCCGGGGAAGCCTCATATTAGAATTGATTATGATTAAAAACTTGTTAGAGGGGATTTTAACTCATGGCGAAAAGCCAAGGGGAGCTGAGGGCCTTTCCGCCCAGCAGTCTCCGTGGGAAGCCACCCTGGGCCTACGTTAATAGTTAGGCCTCATTTAGCTCCTGCCGGCCAGCCATCCGCCCAAAATGGACGGAAAGAGGCAGCTGGCCAGCTTCGGACAGGACAACATCCCAGGGCCCGGTTACCCACTGGCGGCACCATGTTAAGTTGCAGAGGAGGAGACTGGGCCATTTCATGGGTGGGAAGTGGAAAGAAAGCCCGGGACAATCGCGGCCAAAGCCTTCCTTGTGGGGCCTGAAGAAGCACTCCTGCTCCACCTGGCCCCACTAAAGAAAGCTTTTGGCTTACCTCAGAGGACCTCCTCTTTGCATGGGCCGCCTGTTTTATACAACACCCGATTTTCGTTTCCATCACAGCTGATCCACTACTGCTCATTTTGAAAGTGAAAATTCACGCCACTGTTTAGTGATCAGGAATTAAGAGCCAAGGCTGATATTGTATTTTCCTCCCTAGTGCAGGGACACTGGATTGAGCTGAGGTAATCTCACCATCACTGGTTAAGATGAACTAGCTCAGCATTGACTGAGAATTGAACCTGGTACCTTCATGGTCTGGATGATTTAGCACAACACCACTTGGTGCATTTATCCACTGAACTGAGACATCATCAGATTTAATGATTAAATTAACAGATAGCAATTGGCAAAACAAATATAATGTATCAATGGAAATTAGAAATATATCTGAATAAATATGCAGATTGACAAAACAATGAATTCTATAAGAATAACTATCCACGTGAAATGAAAGCAAAATTAGCATGCAAAGAAATAAACTATGCAAAAGCCAAACAAATCCTTTGAAAGAGAGAGGCCTAGAAATTCAGTTGCTTGCGCCACCAGTTTGCGCCCAAAGAGGCCACTCAGAGGCTTTAGTGCCACTGGCCACAACCACCGCGATATTTAGCGGGGCGCTAATGGCGGCGTTAGCCTGTAGCGCTGCGCCGCCACCGATGACGTCATCGGTGTGCACAGCGCCCCGCTACCACCCCGAACGCCATATTAGGTCGCGCTCGCCTCTTCCGCGCCGGCCGCAAATAGCGACCGGTACACAGGGGCCAACCTGTGGCGGTAGTGGCGCGAGTTAAGGTGGAGGTGCGGCCGGCCGCTTTTTCGGCGGCCGCCTGCCCGCACCGCCATCCCCGGCCTCCTACACGCCCCCCCCCCGCGACATTGCCGGCTGTTTCCCGAGAGCCCGGCACTTCTCCTTGGTGCCGGGCTCATTTGCCGGCACTCGCGAGCGGGGATCGCGCTGTTGCAGCCACCTCCCCCTTAACAGTGGGAGGAAGGCCTGCAGTACCGCAGCGTGCCGTGCCGCAGCGAGTGGCGCTGCGGCACTTTGCGCGCCGATATTCAGTTTCAGCGCCCCAAGCGGGGCGCGGGAAGCCTTGTTTAGCGGCCGGCTTCCATTTGGGGCGCAGAAACTGAATATCCCGATGGCGCAAGTGGCTCCGCGCGCAGCGGTAATTCCGGCGCCCAGGCGAGCTTGGCGCCCCAAACTGAATTTTTAGCCCAGAGAGTTTGTGCCTGTACAGCACAGTGTACATGACCTGCAGACTAGAGATCTCTGCGCTTCTCCAATTCTGGCCTCGTGCGCATCCACAATTTTAATCACTCCACCATTAGTGGCCGTGCCTTCAGCTGCCAAGGCCCTAAGCTCTGGAATTCCCTCCCTAAACCTCTCTGCCTCTCTACCTCTCTTTCCTCCTTTAAGACACGCCTTAAAACCTACCTCTTTGGCCAAGCTTTTGGTCTTCTGCCCTAACATCTCCTTATGTGACTCGGTGTCAAATTGTGTTTGATAACGCGCCTGTGAAGCACCTTGGGATGTTTTACTGCATTAAAGGCACTATATAAATGCAAGTTGTTGTTGTTTCTTTCAAATGAATGGAGGGAACAAAGTGGGTGAGGTTGGTCTTCGCTGATAGCACAACACGAGTGACAGCGAATCAGCAACTCACTTTACACCCCGCCTGATGTTCTTTTCCTTCGTACACAGTTTAAAGCAGGCTGCCAATTCACCATCGCCAAAGGCCAATCTCACTCCCCCAAATAATCTAATACTGTACAAGCATATTTGTTGTTACATGCACAGTCCATGGATTTTTTCATGCTTAGATTTAAATCCATGAAAAATTTCCACGTGTAAAGCTCTGAGAGAAAAAAAATCTGTCTATCCATTCTACTAGCATTCGAAAAGTTTGGAATTTGAAGTGTGTATCTCAAACATTTCTCAATTTTCTTCTTTGAACATCCATCAACGGTATTCTTCCTTATTAGTTAAGTGCCTTACATGCCAAACAGCCATTGTGCACCCAGCAAGCTCCAACAAACGAATGACCAGTTAACCTATTTTTGGTCATATTGGTTGAAGGAGGAATGTTGGCCAATGGATGAATTCCCTGCTCCTTTTCAATTAGTGCAATGTCATCTTCACCATCCACTGAGCCACCTGACAGGATTTGGTTTAACATCTCATCTGAAAGACAGCACGTCTAACAGTCTAGCACTCCCTTAGCAAGGCATTGCTTAGACTATGAGCTCAGGCTCCTGCTCAAACCAAAACACAAGTTGAAGGCTGACAGACATTGATTAAGTATTTTTTTCACTTCACATTACATAAAACCTTTCTCCACGTTTTCAATTTTTCACTTAATCACATTCTATCCAATCACATTCCAGCAAAAAAAATTCACCAAGGTACAACTGCTGTGAGATTCCCCAGCTGCCCCACTATGTATCTCAAAAATAACATTGAGCACAGGACAAATGCTTGAAAAAATTCACCAAAAACACATACGCACTTACCTATGTACTTAGCTCCAACAACACCTCCACCTCCTTGAGGGGGAAGAAAGAAAAGAGACATTGGGGACAAAGACAACCCTGTTGAGATGGAGAGAGAAAGAGAGAGAGAGAGAGAGAGAACATGTAAAGTTGGGAAAGGTCCTGTTGAAGGTTGGGTGGGATGGGAACAGAGACAAAACACCCTGTTGAAGTGAGAAGAGGTGAAGAGAAACCCTATTGTGGGGTTGGGCAGAATTTCTGTTCCTTCTGGGAGAGGAAAAAACAATTTGGCATTTAGCTGGCCTACGCTATAAAAGATCAACGAATATTTTTTAGTTCAAATAGAAAGCGGACATAAATATCATCCTCTTTCAGACTGACAATGAGATATGCATACTGCGCTCTATATTCAACAGGAAGGCAGGAGCAGATCAATCAAAATGTTGTTTGCAGTCTACAATAGATCAAATTCCACGGTGAATGGGATATTATTCAGGGCTGAGGGTAACAAGGCCTTTGCTGATTTGCAGTCTTCAAAGGAAGGACACCAGCCCTAGTTAGCATTGCTGCTAAAGTATATTCAATTAGACAGGAGTTTAAAAGACAAAAAGTCCTCTAATAATTGTTTATGCCTCTCAAGTTTCTGAATGTATATATTTCAACATACTGCAGCCAAATATTGAACTTGAAAAGGAAGTAGGTTTATGTTGTTTATATAACGCATACGTGTCAATGTCAAATTGGAGGTGAGGGCATAACATGGAATTTATATATGATTCAGTTATTGAATTGCCCGTGATAAGTGGGCTGCCCTGCGTACTGTTTGTCAAACATTATGCTGGCTGCAAATGCACGATCTGTAAATAAGAGGTAGAATGCAATTTTTTTTGCTTGAGTATTATGAAAAAGTAACATGAATGCCCACGTTCCTCCCACTCCCACTCCCATCTCCCAACAGATACCAGTCCGAACATGTCGCACCTTCAGAGTTGTTAGAACCCACTCTGCTCCTGCAAAGGATCTGGAGACGTGTGATAAATAGCAGCTATGTAGGAATTGTAGCTTGTGCTAAAAAGGGAGAAAATATTACAGCTGTGTGGGAGGTTTAAGTGCAAGCATGAAAGAACAAAGAAGGAGTGAGAAGCCTTCTCAAAGTGAACACATTATGATACAAGCTAATTTTTCATTGGAATATTTTTTAGGGAGTTTAAAAAAAATAACTGGTGCAGAGAGTGAGCGTATTTGGCCTTACTACTTTAGGTACAGGTGACCAAAGGGGTTGTGACTGAGGAAGTTAGATGGAAATGATCCATCTGCAGTAGGTCTGAAATGGAATGAAGCCAGGACAGTATCAAAGAGAAACAACGCTAGTTCTGGGTCTCACGAGTACCATCACTTGCTTCTAGGACTCCAGGCAATACAGCCATTGCGAGTAAGGCTGGTCAATGTTACATAGATGTCAAAGAAAAGATCTAGGCCTTACACTTGCACAGTATATTGAATGTATCAACACAGTGGATGGCATTGTTGCAAAGGCAATAAAATGTTTGGCTGTGTAAATAGACTCATAAGCTACAAGTCCAAGGAATTGATACTAACAACATCTCTTGCTGGGATACGATTCTGCAGGGATTTTATTTGGATTTGCTCTTTTTTTCCCCTTACCTCCCATTTGGCATGAGAACAAGTTCCAAGGGTGCTAGAGCTCTTTCAAGGAAATGTAAGTATTTTGTATTGTTCAAAGTTCATTTTAATTACTTTTTATTAGATATTTTTTCCATATTTCAGAAACGTCATTACTTTTTAAGAACTATATTTGGTAGTCTTATTTTCACCCCTTACGATAAGTTTGTTTTAAAGCACTCAAATGTATCAGTGAGCATGGGAATACTTTCATGGGGGGAGCTGTGCCAGTTCCTACATGAAGACCTGTAGCCAAGATTATCTGCTTGGATAGCTCTGCATTTGGCTGTTACAGTGATGGCCACACTCACATTTAATGGAGCAGACACATTTCACGCAGCCACAAAGGGTCTATGCAATATCATCTAGCGGGCTACGTACCCACGTACCACTGCAAGATCCTATCATTGACCCCCTCAGCTTTCTTACGAGAAAGAGGTACCACTCGCTTACTGTCCAGATTGGGTGTAACCAAATGCAAAGAATCCTTCACATGAATGCCAGTTTTGCTGGAAGTTCATCCTCAGTAACTCTGAACTCTTCAAGGGAGAGAGTTCAGTAAACAGATGGCTTGTGGGCAGCAGAGTGTACCTTATGCTGCCTTGAATAATGAGACCTCTAAGAGTTGCAAGAACTGCAGCTGCTAGCCTGACATCAGTAGTAGGGAAAATGCTAGAATCTATTAGAAACATAGAAAACATAGAAAAATAGGAGCAGAAGTAGGCCATTCGGCCCTTCGAGCCTGCTCCACCATTCAATATGATCATGGCTGATCCTCTATCTCAATACCATATTCCTACTCTCTCCCCATACCCCTTGATGTATTTTGTGTTTAGAAATCTATCTATCTTCTTCTCAAATATATTCAGTGACTTGGCCTCCACAGCCTTCTGTGGTAGAGAATTCCACAGGTTCATCACTCTCTGAGAAATTTCTCCTCATCTCAGTCCTAACTGTCCTACCCCGTATCCTGAGGCTGTGACCCCTTGTTCTAGACCCCTCAGCCAGGGGAAACATCCTCCCTGCAACCAGTCTGTCTAACCCTGTCAGAATTTTATACGTTTCAATGAGATCCCCTCTCCTTCATCTAAACTCTAGTGAATACAGGCCTAGTCAACTCAATCTCTCCTCATACGACAGTCTTGCCATCCCAGGAATCAGTCTGGTGAACCTTCGCTGCACTCCCTCTATGGCAAGTATATCTTTTCTTAGGTAAGGAGACCAAAACTGCACACAGTACTCCAGGTGTGGTCTCACCAAGGCCCTGTAAGTAAGACACCCTTGTTCCTATTATTAGGGACATGGTAGCAGGGCACTTAGAAAATCATAACGTGATTGGGTAGAGTCAACACAGATTTATGAAAGAGAAATTGTTTTTGACAAATCTGTTAAAGTTTATTCAGGTTGTTACTAGCAGTGTAGATAGGGGGGAATCAGTGGATGTAGTGTATTTGGATTTTCAGAAAGCATTCAATAAGGTACCACACAAGAGGTTATTATACAAAATTAGGGCTCATTGGATTGGGGGGGTAATATATTAGCATGGATAAAGGATTGGTTAACGGACAGAAAACAGACAGTAAGAATAAATGAGTCATTTTCAGGTTGGCAGGCTGTAACTTGTGGGGTGCTGTAAGGATCAGTGCTTGGGCCTCAGCTATTTACAATCTATATCAATGACTTAGATGAAGGGACTGAGTGTAATGTATCCAAGTTTCTGATGATACAAAGCTAGGTGGGAAAGTAAGTTGTGAGGAGGACGCAAAGAGGCGGCAAAAGGATATAGACAGGTTAAGGAAGTGGGCAAGAACATGGCAGATGCAATATAATCTGGAGAAATGTGAAATTATCCACTTTGATAGGAAAAATAGAAAAGCAGAATATTTTTTAAATGATGAGAAATTGGGAAATGTTGGTGTTTAGAGGGACCTGAGTGTCCTTGTACACAAATCACTGAAAGTTAACATGCAGGTAAAGCAAGCAATTAGGAAAGCAAATGCTATGTTAGCCTTTATTACAAAAGGATTGGAGTATCAGAGTAAAGAAGTCTTACTGCAATTATATAGGGCCTTGGTGAGACCATGGGCAGGATTTTCATTGGGCCGTGGAGGCGAGATTGGAGGCCTGTGGGGGGTTAAAATCTTGAAATCTGGGGGCACAAACCCATCCCGCCCCCAACTCGCCTCCATGCCAGTTTCAAAGGAGGCGGATACCCGACCTGTGCTGGGAGCCGCCTCCCCGAGGCGGGAAGGGGATTAGTGCCAATTAACTGCCTGTTAACAGGTAGTTAACAGGCAGTTTTTAGTCTAATCCCTATTTTTATTCCTGAAGTGTGGGATTCCCGACGGCTCCAAACCACGCCAAGTTAGCGAGGCGGACCGTCGGGCTGAAGGGCTTGGAGGGGTCGAGATGTCCGGTGTTCAGGTGAGTGATGTGTGCATGAGTGCAGAGGTAGGTGTGTTTGGTGTGTGTAAAGTGTTTAAATAAGTTTTAATTACCTTTACTTACCTTTACTGCCTTCCTTCCTTCAGATCTCGGGAGCCCTTCACCTCACCGGCACAGAAAGCAGAATGGCCGTGAGCTGTCAAAAGTTGCAGCATTCAGCTTTCTGCTCTGGAGAGATCTCTAAATCAGCCTGAGGGAAGGAATTAACTTAGTGTACAGATTGTCAGTGATTGCCTGCTTCAAAGAGCTGTCAAATGCTGATATTTCATCTGTCAAAAGCTCTTGACAGATGAAATGTCAATCTGTGATGTCACCTGTTGCCGGGTGGCCCTTAATTGGCCTGCTGAGCCCGCTGGGTGGGCTCAACAAGGTCAATCAAGTGAAAATCGCGTGCGTTGGCCACAACTCGATGGAGGAGGGTCTACAACCCCAAAAGTTGTAGTCCCGCCTCCTACATGCCTCCAGTATCAAAATCCAGCCCCATACCTGGAGCACTGTGTACAGTCTTGGTCTCCTCACCTAAGGAAGGATATACTTACCTTAGAAGGAGTGCAACAAAGGTTCACCAGACTGATTCCTGGGCTGAAGGGATTGTCCTATGAGGAGAGATTGTGTAGACTAGGCCTATATTCTCTAGAGTTTAAAAGAATGAGAGGTGATCTTATTGAAATGTATAAAATTCTTAAAGGTCTTGACAGGGTAGATGCTTGGAGGATGTTGCCCCTGGCTGGGGAGTCTAGAACTAGCGGTCAAAATCTCGGAATAAGGGGTCAGCTGTTTAGGACTCAGATGAGGAGAAATTTCTTCACTCAAAGGTTTGTGAATCTTTGAAATTCTCTACCCCAAAGAGCAGTGGATGCTCAGCCATTGAGTATCAGTGGCTCAGTGGGTAGCACCCTCGCCTCTGGGTCATAAGGTTGTGAGTTCAAGTCCCACTCCAGGAGTTTGAGCACAAAAATCTAGGCTGACACTCAGTACAGTACCGAACCGAGAGAGTGTTGCACTGTCGGAGGTGCCGTCTTTCGGATGAGATGTTAAACCAAGGCCCCGTCTGCCCTCTCAGATGGACCTAAAAGATCCCTGACTGGGATATATATTGCCATTCCTTTAACGTTGCTGGCTCAAAATCCTGGAACTCACTACCTAACAGCAATGTGGAAGCATCTTCACCACATGGACTGCAGTGTCAAGAACAAGGTCCACCACCACCTTCTCAAGGGAAACTGGGGATTTGCAATAAATGTTGGCCTTGCCAGTGACAGCTACATCTTGAGAATGAATTCAAATAATGATGATAAACATGCTAACGAAGTAATGATTGTGGTGTAGGCACTTCGGCCTAGAAATTCAGTGCCCTTAGCACCGATTTTGCGGCGCTAGAGGGCCTAGCGCTGCAATTGGCGCCGGTTCCTAAATTGCCTGGGGCCCTTCCGCGGCGGTAGACCGGTAGCGCTGCGCCGGCACCGATGACGTCATCGGTGTGCGCAGCGTCCCGGTTGCCGTGGTAACCCGGCCCCAAGCCGAAATTCAGTTGCGCCCGCCTCGCCCGTGGCAGGCGCAACTAAGACTCTGGCAACAGAGTCTTCCCCCAGTGTGCGCCGGCGCATAAAGGTGGAGCGGCGGCCGGCCGCGTTCCCGGCGGCCGCCTGCCCGCACCTCCCTTCCCGGACTCCTGCATTCCCCCCCCGCGGCCCTGATCAGTGTCTCATGCGAGCCCGGCACTTCCCCGAGGTGCCGGGCTCAGATGTCGGGTCAATCCGCCGGACAGTTGTCGGCTGCAGGCAGCTCCTCCTTAACAGAAGGAGGAGGCCTGCAGTTCCCCCGCCTGCCGCACCGCATCGGGTGCCGCAGCGGGGGATTAGCGCCGGGAAACCCAAGTTCACGCCCGTTTTGAGGCGCTAAAGGAAGGTTTTAGCGCCCGCCGCCGTCTGGGCCCGGCGCACCCGAATTTTCGTCGGGCGCTGCCGCATTATCGCTGGCGCAAACTTTCTGGCGCTACAGCCCTGGCAAGACCAGAACCCAATTTCTAGGCCTTCAACTTTTTAAAGTGATAGTCAATAGTTAATTATCAGGAAATCAAAAAGTTAGTACTTATTCTCAGGATTGATGACATAAAATATGGGATTTATGGTGAATTAAGTATGTACGATAAGAAAAGTACATGAATTTATGCCGAATGTTATAGTGTAAATAAGGTACACAATTCAAAAATCAAATCAAATAAAATCAAATCAACTTTTATTGTCATTGTTAGTGCACAAGTGCAGTACAACAAAATGTAGGCTTGCTGCTCCCGAGAGTGTACATTTAGATTAAGACATTTAAACATTCAACATACATTTGGCTTGTAATACATTAACATAAACATAACCATAATAAAGTGCATTGGCAGATGTGCAGGCTTTAGAGTTTATTTGTGGAGTTCAGTAGGATGACAGCCCTGGGAAAGAAGCTGTTCCTAAATCTGGTCGTACTGGTGCGAATGCATCTGTAGCGTCTCCCAGATGGCAGGAGGGCGAACAGACTGTGGCTGGGGTGGGTAGGGTCTTTGATGATGGACCGTGACCTCCGTAAACAGCGTTTCTGGTATATGTGCTCTATGGTCGGTAGCCGGGTGCCGGTAATGCGTTGGGCAGTTTTGACTACCCGCTGCAGGGCTTTCCGGTCATAGGAGCTACAGCTGCCATACCATACTGTGATACAGTTCGTCAGGATGCTCTCTATTGTGCAGCGGTAAAAGTTAGAGAGGATCAGGGGTGACAGGTTACATCCCTTCAGCCTCCTTAGGAAATATAGGCGCTGCTGGGCCTTCTTCACCAGAGAGGAGGTATTGAGGGACCAGGAGAGGTCTTCCGTGATGTGGACTCCGAGGAACTTAAAGCTGTCCACCCTTTCCACCACAGCCCCATTGATGTGGATGGGGGTGTGACTTCCGCCTTTAGACTTCCTGAAGTCCACAATGATTTCTTTGGTTTTCTTGATGTTAAGGGCCAGGTTGTTATCGGCGCACCACTTCACGAGATGCTGGACCTCCTCCCTGTAGGCTGACTCATCGTTGTTGGTGATCTGGCCTACTACCATGGTGTCATCCGCAAACTTGATGATGGTGTTGGAACCATTAACAGCCACACAGTTGTGGGTGAAGAGGGAGTAGAGGAGGGGGCTCAGCACACATCCTTGTGGGGTCCCCGTGTTCAGGGTCAGGGTGGGGGGAGGTGTGGTTTCCTAATTTGACAGACTGGGGTCTGTTTGTTAGGAAGTCCAGGGTCCAGTTGCAGAGGGAAGTGTTCAGGCCAAGAGTTTGGAGTTTGGTGGCCAGCTTGTTGGGGACGATAGTGTTGAATGCTGAGCTGTAGTCTATGAACAGCATTCTGATGTAGGTCTCTTTACCATCTAAGTGATTCAGTGCCGAGTGTAGAGCAGTTGTGATTGCATCCTCCGTTGATCTGTTTGCACGATAGGCAAACTGGTGTTGGTCAAGTGAGGCGGGAACACTGGCTTTGATGTGAGCCAGGACCAGTCTCTCGAAACACTTCATTAGAGTGCGCAAGATTCACAGTTTATTCCATGAATAACAAGAGGACTTCATTACCGATGAGTGACTTGGTGAATCAAAGGTTATGTGGTCTAACTTACTCAGTAGATGAATGGTATACCAAACAGTTACTCACTCTATCATTTATTTAACATACCAAGTATGGTTCTCAGTTCCGTACCTGTACCCCTGTTATACACAATCCTTACGAGTGAAACAAATCAACTAACGCAAAGTGAAGCAAATGTTCTTCCTCCTTCAATACTAACATATTCCCTACTGATACAATAGATACAATTTGACAGTGCATTACTCTTCTTAAAAACAGAAATAGCTTTTCTGGCTAGCAGCCATATTTAAAATGAGGATGAATATTATTACTAGCAGTAATTGCTGACTTTCTGCACGACAAAGGACAATCCAAACAGTCATTCAGTTTAATTGACTGCTTAAATGTTTATGATAGACACTGGAATTGTAATTGTGTCTGTGAGTCCTTCAGTTTGATTTATTTCTCAATTCAGGAAACTTTGAAATACATTTCACATTTTTCTTATTTTGTGTAAAACTTTTTTTTTTAATGTTTAAGTTTATGATTTCTTCTGCTTTATAAGCCAATAGCCTGTTCTTTAACTGAAGGTGCAGTGGAAAAAATGAATGTTCATTGTTGCATTTCAATATTTTAACATTAGACATTGCTGAATCTGTTTTCATAAATGACCATAAACTGCAATTACTTCAGTGGGAGCTAAATATTTATAGATGAAAATTTATTGACTATTAATTGCAGGTAAAGCTGAATAATATTTTGAAAGTTCACAAAGTAGTGTTAAATGTTGGTTAATATTCCTATCTTCTCCCCAGACTTCTGAAACCTATTCTGCTGAACTCTAAGGTGCATTTCAGCCTTTTCCCCTTACACCCCTCAGCCAATGACATCCCAGACATAGAGCTTGCACAAATATAGTGAACTAAGGTGAGAATTGATTATAATATGTGGAATGGTAATTTTAATATGGACATTACTGTATTGCTTGGCTGTTGGAACAACTGTTTCACTCCTAATTTTGTTAGGCACAAGTATTCAGATTAAATTGGACTTCAAGATAGTAATATCCTTTAGAATCAGAACGTCTGATATCTGAATTCTCTGAATCCGCATCCAATGTCTGAGTTTTAGCACCATGGCATGCAAATCAAAATGGTAGCAGTTTTTATTCATGGTGCTTTGTGTAGGTGAAACTGAAAGTCTCAGCAAGAAATGTAAACGTATTGAATTGCAGATTGGACAGATCCGATATTAACTTCAGGTGGATTCCCCGCTCAGGCTTGAATTAAATTACAGTCAACTCTCAATTATATCATCGGGCCACAACATACGTATGTAAAGAAGGACCCTGTTGGCTCCGGGCGTGTGTCCTTGCTGCCTGCTCAGGAGAGCAGGTTAAAATTGTAGATGTTGCGATCATGGTGGTTTTTTGGACAGGCAAGAGTCAGGGTGATTTTAACTGTCCACCCGCCAGGTTTCTGCTGAGCAAGTAGGGTTAAAATCACCCCTTCAAGACACTACATATACCATTCCCTCACTCCTACTACCCTCTAGAATACCAGGAGCTGGATAGCCACTAGACATCAGATGGATGCACATCCATCTCAAAGTTGTTTGTGATCCCCCTCACCCCAGGAGCCTGCCAGGAAGTGGATGCCTCTACCTGGGAATTGAACGCGAAGATGATAGATGGCAGGTACAGAGTTTTAAATATATCAATTTGATTTGGAGGCCATGCAATATAAACAGTCAGTTGACTTATGATTGCATCTATGCTGATCCACCCACCCTTTATTCTGCCCACTGTGTACAAGAAACACAAAATGCTACCTCGGATGAGTAATATTAAAAGTGTTTCCCATGCATATATAAACAGAGTGTAAGTGCATTAAAACATCTATTGTATCTGCAGAGCTACCCTAACTAGCTAACAGTCAACAGAATAAAAGAGAGAACTCCACTCAACCCACCCACATGGATTCATCAGAAGTCAGTTTAAACAAGGGATTAAGGTACCAAAGGCTTCTGTTCTCTCTCTGATGAGAACACATGTATTGTAAGATAATTTAGATTACGAGTGGCCTAACTGATAAAGTAATAACATAACAAGTGAGAATTGGAAAATGTAGCTGCCTGTCCCATTCAGCTCATTACCAAAGTCTTGTTTTTCTGTACCTGGATTTTTTGTCTCGTAACTTTTACTTTGAATTCTTTTCATTTACCTCCCTCTTGCTTTTACGCTGTGTCAATACTCCTCCTGCTCCATGAGGAATCTTTTGAATATTTTATGTGCGTCCACAGTTATGGCACTAGATTGAACTGGTTTCGTACAAAGTAACATCATTTAAAGACCTTAATCCGTTCCCTGTAATATTTTACAAAAATTATATCATCTTTTATCCAGTAAGAACATTTCAGTAATGCTAAAATCTGCAGCCATCTTTGAATCCACTTTTAAGTATTGGATACAATTTCCAAATGTTTTTTAAAATTCAATCTCAGGGGTGTGGGCACACAGAGATACACAGAGAACAATCAACCACATAGGAAGCTAATGAACCACTTGGAATTTTACAACAATCTGACAGGCTCATGGTCACTTTTACTGATACCAACTTTTTTAAAAACTGATCCAGCTTCTCAAACTGCCATGGTGGGATTTGAATTACATATTTGTTATTGTAGTCCAGGCCTCTGAATTACTAGTCCAGTAACATAACCACTACCCTGCCATACCTTTATGCATGCATTTGTGCTAATATATTGTACAACAGCACAATCACTGCTTTGAGATTATTTTCCCTACTCTCTTAAATTTCACTCCAATTTTTCCCAGTTTCATCATCTCTGTCAGCCATGCCTCGGTGGTAGCACTCTCACCTCTGAGTTAGAAGGTCATGGGTTCATGTCCCAATCCAGAGACTTGAGCACAAAATCTCAGCTGGCATTTCAGTGCAGTACTGAGGGAGTGCTGCACTGTCGGAGGTGCTGCCTTTTGGATGAGATATTAAAGTGAGGTTCTGTCTGCCCTCTCAGGGGTCGTAAAAATTCCCATGGTACTGTTTCGAAGAAGAGCATGGGAGTTCTCACCAATGTCCTGGCCAATATTTATCCCTCAACCAACATCACAAAAAAAAAATTATCTGGTTATAATTACATCGCTGTTTGTGGGACCTTGCTTTGTGCAAATTGGCTGCCGTGTTTTCTACATTACAACACTGACTGCACTTCAAAAGTACTTCATTGGCTGTAAAGCGCCTTGGGACGTCCTGAGGTCATGAAAGGTGCTATGTAAATGCAGGTTCTTCTTTCTTTCTCTCCTGAAGGCCTTGATTCATGCTGAGGCACAGTTGGACGACCTTCTGCACTTCCGTCAGATGGTTATTCTTCATCTTTGAGCCTGAACAATGAATGTTGACAACCTATTCAATCATAGAGTCCATCACAATTGAACTCTAAACTCTCCTCATCCAACATCCACTTACGTACAAGACAAAGGTTATTGGGTAGTAACAAGAGCGTTCCCACTGATTTTTCCCTCCCTTAACCTAGAAGTACTGACACTGATTGCAGTGTCCATAGTGCTGTCTCAGCCAAGATCACCTAAAGTATGTAAAGAATGTTGAATAAAAAAATACATTAATATTTTACTTTGAATTCTAGATAAATAAGCAAATAAATGTTGCAGTGAACAACATTGAAGCAACAGAATTGACTGCAATGTGTACTTTTCTTGATAATAATGCTATATACCGGCCAAATTGTATCTACTTGGTGACTTACACTAGGCAAACCTTTATGAACGAGAAGTAAGTATAATGACAATAGATAATGGTTATTGGTATTAATAATGTAATTTTTTTCAAAGTCAAACTGATAGTAGTTCTCAAAAGATTTGTTAGGTTACTAAATTTCATTCAAGAATTCCCAATAGGTGGCACTGGCTTGGTGTCACTACACTACGCTGGAGACTTGAAGATCTTGGCGATTTTGTTTACCTCCCCTGCTCTGCTGAACATTTCCCAGTTAGTGTGCTGCTGATCTCAAATACAGCGTCAAGCAGTTGAACGGTGCTGGGATGCAGAGCATAAGCAGACCCACCTGCTCCACAAAGTATGCGGGGCACCATTTGGCTAGTGAGTCAGTAAGCTTGTTTGTTGTCAGTAGCTAATGGAAATTAGTGCAACAAAAAAATCCCACAAATATGAAATACGGAAACATTAAAATCATTAAAATAGAAAATAAACCTACTACAAACAATAGAAATAGAATCTGGCAAATTAAGATTTCCATTTTAAAGAAATGCTAGTGGTGATTTCATCGTACTGTGTTCTTCGGTGCATTGCAAAGGGATACGTATATCTGCAACTGTGATGCACCACCAGTCACGACAATGATTTATTAGAAATTTATCTTCTGTAGATTGCTAAAATGAGAGCAGCCAACTTGGTGTGTATGCACAGAATTATCATACCTGGCCCAAAAAAGACCGACAATGTTTTGCATCAGCACAATCCCTGGTGTTTCAAAGCACAGCAGTAATGAACACAAATGTGTGAGTTCATTTGAAATGAATGCATTTCAAAACACTTGCTATGTGCCAATTAATTCTACAGCACTCTGTTCATTACTGGCTAATCACAGAACGTTTTTTTTTCTGAATTGCTTTGTGATTGCTAGCATGTCCCCCAGCTGTACTTCTGTCAGTTTGCCAAAGATAAGCTGATTTTATTTTTTCTCTTGTAAAGGAAATTGTTGAAATTTGATTAGGGAAAAATGGACTCCTAATCAGCCAACTGGAGATATGACTCTGGGTTCATAAGTGCACAGACAAATGTTTTCACTAATCATGCTGCTTGTTTTAATTTTGTCTAGAATTGTAGACAGAGCCTCAGCCCTGTTGTGGTTCAGCTATGATTTACAATTAATACCAATTTCATGTCCTATTTGTTTGCAGTAGCAGAGACAAACAGGAAAGGAAAATATTCCAATACCTGAATAATGATTAAAATATAAATGTCTTGCATAGAAAAAAATTAAGAACTTGCATTCATATAGCACCTTTCACAACCTCAGGATGTCCCAAAGCACTTCAGTCCCTCTCCATGACCACTGTCTTAGGCTGAACCAGACTGTTCACAACCTTGGCGTCCTATTGGACCTGAGCTGAGCTTCTGACCCCACATCCTCTCCATCACCAAGACCGCCTACTTCAACCTCTGTAACATCACCCATCTCCGACCCTGCTTCAGCTCATCTGCTCCTGAAGTACTCATCCATGCCTTTGTTACCTCTAGACTTGATTATTTCAATGCTCTATTGGCTAGGCTCCCACCTTGCACTCTCCATAAACTTGAGCTCAACCAAAGCTCTGCTACCCATAACCTAACTTGCACCATCACCCATCACCCCTGTGCTCGCTGACCTACATTGGTTCCCAGTCTGGCAATGCCTTGATTTTAAATTCTCATCCATGTTTTCAAATCCCTCCATGGCCTCACCCCTCCCGATCTCTGTAACCTCCTCCAGCCTTACAACTCTCTGAGATCTCAATGCTCCTACAATATTGGCCTCTTGAGCATCCCTGATTTTCTTCACTCCACCATTGGCGGCCGTGCTTTCAGCTGCCTAGGCCCTAAGCTCACAAATTCACTCCCTAAACCACTTTACCTCTCTCTCTTCCTTTAAGACACTTCTTCAAACCTACCTCTTTGACCCCTGTCCTAATATCTGTCCTAAGTATGTGGTTCGGTTTCCAATTCTGTTTGATAATTGCTCCTGTGAAGCGCCTTGGGATGTTTTACTAAGTTAAAGGCACTATATAGACGCAAGTTGTTGTTGTTGGTTACAGTCAATGACGTGAGTAGGAAATTTACACATAGCAAGCTCCCACAAACAGTAATGTGAAGATGACCAAATAACTTTTTCTAGTGATGTTGATTGAGCGATAAATATTGGCCAGGACACCAGGGAGAACTTTCCTGCTCTTCTTCGAAATATTGCCGTGAAATCTTTTACGTCCACCTGAGAGGACAAACTCATCTTGAAAGAGGGCACCTCTGACAGTGCAGCACTCCTTCAGTACTACACTGGAGTGTCAGCCTAGATTTTGTGCTCAAGATCTTGGATTGGGACTTGAACCCACAACCTTCTAACTCAGTGGTGAGAGTGCTACCTCTTCCAGCAGGGATCCTGGAATAGCAATTAGAATCAGGAATCCCAGCTGAATTCTCCTTCCTAACCCAATGTTATAATCAACTTCAAATTTCCTTTGCACCCTGTGGGAAATTAGCTGGCCTCCATGCAGTGCTTCCCCACAACAAGCACAGCAGAAATTGGAAAATATGAGCAAATGGAGTCTACATCTTGCTGGATCATACGTTTGCTTTCATTTTTTGTGTGTGAACCATTAATATTTGGGTCAAGAGTACAATGGTATGGTAATCTAGGCGACATTTCGGGCAGTAATGATGGCGGCTGCACTGTAGGATGTGCCTTCTTTCAGATTAGACATTAAACCGAGGCCCCATCAGCCCCCTCAGGTGGACGTAAAAGATCCCATGACATTATTCAAAGAAAAGCAGGGAGTTCTCCTGGTGTACTGGCCAACATATATCCCTCAATCAACATCTAAAAAATCTCAGATTATCTGTTCATTTATCTAATTTCTGTTTGTGGTACCTTGCTGTGCTCAAATTGGCTGTCATGTTTCCCTACATTACAATAGACTACACTTCAAAAGTACTTCATTGACTGTGAAGTGCTTTGGGACAGCCTGAGATTGTGAAAAGTGCTATATAAATTCAATTTGTCTTCCTTTCTTCCTTTCTTTCTGTTACATTGAGGGTTACATTTCCAAAACTGTTGACGCTAACTAAAGCCAAAATAAATAATTATTGCAAAGAATTCAAGCAATGTAATTTATATACTGCAGTGTTTGGTCCAAAGTGCTCAATGGAGGTTTTCCAATTTTTGGTCCAATTTCACAGAAATTACAATTTATTATAGTAACAATTCTTTCCACATTTAAACAATTGAGGGTAATGTTGTTGTATATCTGCATACTTCATGAAATTTCACTTCAGATTTCACTAAATTCCCGCTTGTGATGGAAATCTAAATTCATTGTTGGATGTGGGTGGTTCAGGACCTGACATACGGGGGGGAATTTTAACACTACACAATCGGTGGGAGAAGAGCGAAGGAGCATTTAAAATGGGCCGGTACCGTTTCCCACTCTGTTACTGCTGATACCCCATTTTAGCACCACTGGTTTTGGGATTGGATGAGGTCCCGACCAGACTCCAGTGGGAGCCTTGTTAATAAATGCAAATCGGGATCCCAAGGCATAAGCAGGACCCTAACGTCAATTTAACCCACTTTTAATTTACTTTAACGAAACTTTTAAGTATAAGTAACTATGTGTTGACATTAATACTTACTCCTGTAATCCCCAAAACAGGTTGTACAGATTTGATTTTTTAAGTTTTAGAACTTTAATTCAATGGAATCTGTGTTGAAAAGACTGAAGAGTTCAACCAAGGGAAGAGCATAAATGTTTTTCATATAACAGAAGAAGGGATTTTTCCTTTGGTTTGATTTGAAGATTGTTTTCCCTTAGTATGAATCAGATTATTAGAAAGTATTTCACATAGTGTTTCTCTGGCCTTCCCCCAGGGGAATTACTGATTTAATTCAACCCAGTCTTGAAACACTATCTACTTTCATTTAAATAGTTTTTTTTCAATCTAATCTCTATTTAGTACTTGATTTTTTTCTTAAACTTCAAACACATTGGGCCAGATATTCCAATCCCTATGGGTGGGTACGCGCTGTGTACCCACCCGTAGGGACATCGGAAATGCCAGTTTCAGGCGTGCACAGCGCACGCGCTGGAAACCGGCATTTCCGATCTGTCACGAAAGCTCTTGACAGATCCTCTGGCTGCCCTGGAGATGGGCCTCTGCGGGCAGATAGTTTCGCTTTTTGGAGACCCTCCGCCCACAGAAAACCCTTACAATTCTTGCGCCTGGTCAAAGCAGGTGTATGGCCTGCTTTTGCCAGAATAAGAGCTGAAAAAAGTTTAAAACATTTTTTTTCACTGATTTATCATTTAAAAATACTTTTGAAAAGCTAAGTTTATTTTTAGCCCTGTAAAAAACTTTAATTATTTTTTTCAAAAATTTAAATTTTTGTTTAAAATAGTTAATTTATTGTAATTTCAGGTCATTTTAAAAATGTGATTAAAAAAAAATGTATTTAAAGTTTTACTATGTTTTTGGGGGTGATCTCCATTCATATATTTGACAGGTCTTCCTGTCAACTGTATGAAGGGAGATTCCCTTCTGTGATAGGCTCCCCATGGCCCACATGATCCCAGGGACGCTGCAAACTACCTGCGCCTCTGGGATACGTAGGCCCTGCGCACTTGGAGTTTGGAGAGGCCCAGCATCGGAATTGTGCGCATCCCGGGAGCCCGCAGGTAAGGGCGCAGATTTTTCCAGATCGCAGTCCTCCGCCCGCGGGAGGCCTACGATCGGAATATCTGGGCCAATATGCGCAGAGATCTGCCTTATGATAAACAAATATGAGTCGTGATCATGGAAGCGGGAGAGCTCAGGGCAGCAGCGGCCCAGTTAGTTATGTGGGACCCGAACGATCACACCTGATCTGCCTGGACAAGAAAAATAATTAGAAATTTACCTTTCAGGACCTACTCTGCTTTATCGTCCGTAAAACTGGTTGGAGTGTGAGCGGAGCAGGTTCCGACCAGTTCTACCCTAAAATGGAAATCAGGGTTCCTTCTGCGTAATAGGACCCTGATGTGTATATTAAGCAGTCGACTCCTGTAAAAGTGGCAGTAGGCAGAGCGTTGGCATTAACAGGCTGGTAAGGCTATCGGCCCCATTCTAAGACTGTTACCATCCCATTAAAAAGGATTTCGGCAAGTTCAAATTAACCTGTCTCCATTCACCTGTAAATGAAATATTGTAGGAACGGAGGTTCCTATCAGAAGGACTGAGTTCGACTCAGGTAATTAAAATAATGAACTTTAATGAAATGAAATGAGTTTAAACTGGAAACTGCTGGAACACATCAATAACAGGTCTACTCTCCCTGAGGGCTCCACGAGGACTGATCCTTTGGTCAGAAGACTGACGTCATGACGTCATCACGTTCTTCCCGCCATTGGGGCATCACGTGACTAACGGCATGACGTCATCACGTTGAAACCGCGCTGTAAAGGTAACTAGACATTGTACAGTCAAACAGTGTAATTAAAGGTACAGGCACAGACAGTAACTACATTGCTGTTAAAGGAATTATGTACAACCGCTCTGAGTCCTTTGGTGGCTCCGCCACATGCGCCCCCCCAGAATTGTCTTTAACAGAAAAGGTGAGGCGAGGAGGAGGCCTGATGAGCCTGTCCGATCGACTTCGATACCCTGGTAGAGGAAGTTGACAACCGGTGGTCGAGTTGGCAGTCGGTTGTGGCTGAGCAGGCGCGGCAAGCGCAGTCGAGTTGGCAGGCGGCTTTGGTTGATCTGGTGCGGCGGCAGCAGGCGGTCGGCCACGTTTGGGTGGTTGAGCGACTATGACAGGGTGGTCCAGGTCCAGGTGAGCCAGCTTCAAGCGGTCCACCGAGATGTGATCCGGCTTCCCTCCGACATCGACCGAAAAGGATTTGTCTCCTGGTTCGATGACGCAGAAAGGACCAGTGTAAAGGGGCTTGAGCGGATCCCGGTGAGCATTATGGTGGATGAATACATACTCCGCATTCTTCAGTCCCGGTGGCACGTAGGAGTTCTGCAAACCTTGATTGGACGTAGGTATCGGAGCGAAGCATCTGGCCGCTTCTTGGTGGTGAACGAGTTGCCGGGAGGCGGACCATGGCTCTGTGGGAGAAGGGAGGAAATCCCCTGGTACACGGAGCGGCTGGCCATAGACGAGTTCAGCCGAAGACGATTGTAGGTCGCCTTTGGGCGCCGTACGAAGACCCAACAGGACCCATGGGAGTCTGTCCACCCATCCTGCGCCTTGAAGGCCGGCCCAAAGAGAGGCTTTAAGCGACCTGTGGAATCGCTCGCAAAGGTCATTTGCCTGTGGATGATAGGCGGTGGTGCGATGAAGTTTGGTACCGAGCCCCTGAGCCGAGGAAAATTGTGGCCCGCGGTCAGAAGAGATGTCCGCCGGTACCCCGAAACGGGCAACCCAACAGGAGATGAAAGCTCTAGCGACGTCTGCCGAAGTGGTGGAAACCAAAGGAATTGCCTCTGGCCACCTAGTGGTGCGGTCCACTATGGTGAGATGAGATGAGTATGACCCTGAGAAGGCGGAAGCGGCCCCACGAGGTCCACATGCACGTGGTCGAAACGACGCTCCGGAACAGTGAACGCAGCCACTGGAGCCTTGACATGACGCTGGACTTTGGCCTTCTGGCATACGACGCAGGTATTAGCCCAGTCACGGACATCGATGTGCATACCTTTCCAGACAAACTTGGCCGACATAAGCCGTTGCGAAGCCTTCATCCCCGGGTGTGACAACCCGCGTATGGCATCAAAAACCTTCCGGCGCCATGCGACTGGCACTATGGGATGAGGAACTCCCATGGAAACGTCGCAAAGGAGCGTGGCACCTGTGGCCTGGAAAATGACGTCGGTCGCTTGGAAGCTAGAGGGAACAGTTCTATATGATTGGACCTCCGAGTCCGAGGCCTGATCTGCTGCCATGAGGGCGTAGTCGATTCCCAGGTGCACCGCATGGACTGTCGCACGAGAGAGGCAATCTGCCACCAGGTTGTCCTTACCAGACACATGTTGAATGTCCGTGGTAAATTCGGAAATGAACGTCAAGTGACGTTGTTGACGAGCGGACAACAGTTCGGCGGTCTTGGCCATGGCGAACGTAAGGGGTTTGTGGTCGACAAAAGCCGTGAAGGGACACCCCTCCAATAAAAACCGGAAATGGCGAATGGCGAGGAAAAGGGCCAGTAGCTCCCTATCGAAGGTGCTGTACTTTTTTTCATTCTTTCGTAGTTGACGGCTGAAAAACGCCAGCGGTTGCCATGTGCCGTTGACCCACTGTTCTTGCACTGCACCGATGGCGTAGTCTGACACGTTGGTGGTAAGGGCGATAGTAGCACCTGGAAGTGGGTGCGCCAGCATGGTTGCGTTGGCCAAAGCGTTCTTGGTGTCGCCGAATGCCTGGACCATCTCAGCTGTCCAGCTGATTGGGTCTTTACCAGACTTGCCCTGGAGGGCCCTGAACAAGGGTTGCATGAGTTGAGCCACCTTGGGGACGAAACGGTGGTAGAAGTTGACCATCCCCAGGAACTCCTGCAAGGCCTTGATTGTCGACGGCTGCGGGAAAGAAGTAACCGCCTCAACCTTCGTCGACAAAGGGACGGTGCCGTCCGACGTTATGCAATGTCCCAGGAAGTCGATTTGTTGCAGGCCGAACTGGCACTTGGCCGGGTTGATGATTAAACTGTGTTGGCTGAGGCGCGTAAAGAGGGAACGCAAATGGGAGATGTGCTCCTCCTTGCTGGCACTGGCGATGAGTATGTCGTCAAGGTAGACGAAAATGAAATGCAGGTCTCGAAGAATGGAGTCCATTAAACGCTGGAACGCCTGTGCTGCAATCTTTAAGCCAAACGGCATCCGCAGGAACTCAAAGAGGCCAAAAGGGGTGATGACTGCGGTTTTCGGGACGTCTTGTGGGTGCACTGGAACCTGGTGATATCCACGGACGAGGTCGACTTTAGAGAAGATAGAATTTCCCGCCAAGTGGGCCGAGAAATCCTGGATATGCGGGATCGGGTACCGATCTGGAGTGGTGGCGTCGGTGAGGCGTCGGTAGTCACCGCATGGCCGCCAGCCACCGCCTGGTTTCAGCACAATGTGGAGAGGCGAGGACCAGGGACTCTTGGATCGCCGAATGATCCCGAGCCGCTCCATCGTGTTGAACTCCGCCTTCGCAGCTGCGAGCTTGCCAGGTTCGAGCCTTCTAGCCCGCGCATAAACCGGGGAGCCAGTAGTGGTGATGTGATGTTCAACACCATGTTTCGTCACTGAAGAGGAGAAGGTGGGCCTTGTCAGCTCCGGAAACTCCCCGAGGAGCCGCGTGAAGTCATCTGGAGGAGGGAAAGCACAGGCAATGGAGCGCACCACGGAGGTACCGTGGAAGCACGGAATCGAGTGGAAGGTGGCCGCGTTGATCAGCTGGCGGTGCCGGACATCGACTAGTAGGCTGTTGGCACACAGAAAATCCACCCCTAGGATAGCCTGTGAGACTGTGGCCATGACGAATTCCCAAAAGAAGCGCTGACCGCCGAAGCAGACTTCGACCCGCCGCTTTTGGAACGTTCGAATAGCTGCACCATTAGCCGCTACGAGGGAAAAACCGAGGTTCCCAGTCTGCATGTCGAGCTTCGACGCAGGTAGAATGCTACACTGCGCCCCGGTGTCACAAAGAAAATGGCGGCCCAAGAGGGAATCGGTGATAAAGAGGAGTTTCCCCGTAGAACCGACAGCCATTGCCACCGCGGTACGCCCGTTAGACTTGGTCATCCATCGCCAGGGACGCCGCCTGCGCTTTCCTGGTTTTCTTGGGGGCGAAAAACTGCAGGGGGAACGGCAGCATCGTACTTTTGCCCCAAAACGGGTGTGGTAGGAGCACCAGCCCGCTGTAGGAGAAGCCGGAACCGCGTCTGTGGGGGGTGGGCGACTCGTGGCCGCGCAGCACTGCTGGGTAACCGTGAAAATCTTATCGGCTTCGGCCGCAAGCTTGGCGCAGTCTGTAATGTCGGATCTGGCCAGGGCAGCCTGAACCTGTTCAGGCAGTTGATAGAGGAAAAGCTCCCGGAAGAGGAAACATTCCGGTTCAGCACCCAAGAGCGTGAGCATTTGGCTCATGAGCTCGGACGGTTTGGAGTCCCCGAGGCCGGGCAGCGTGATGAGCTGGCGAGCACGCTCCGATTTGATAGCCCGAAAACCTGAAGCAACCGCGCCTTAATTGCATCATACTTGCTGTCAGTAGGAGGACTACCGAGGAGGCTGATGATCCGCGATGCAGTTGCGCTGTCGAGGGCGGAGACCACGTAATAATAACGGGTCTGATCCGCGATGATGTTCCGAATGGCGAACTGGGCTTCAGCCTGGATGAACCAGGCGTCTGGTTGTTGCTCCCAGAACTGTGGCAGTTTCAGCGTGACGGCGTTCGTGTCCATGTCGAATCTTCCACGAAAATCATTCGTAGAAGTCGTGGTCACCAATGTAGGAATGGAGGTTCCTATCAGAAGGACTGAGTTTGACTCAGGCAATTAAAATAATGAACTTTAATGAAAGGAAACAAGTTTAAACTGGAAACTGCTAGAACACATCAATAACAGGTCTACTCTCCCTGAGGGCTCCACGAGGACTGATCCTCTGGTCAGAAGACTGACGTCATGACGTCATCACGTTCTTCCCGCCATTGGGGCATCACGTGACTAATGGCATGACGTCAT
The DNA here is from genome assembly GCF_052327205.1 of Somniosus microcephalus. Classification (NCBI taxonomy): domain Eukaryota; kingdom Metazoa; phylum Chordata; class Chondrichthyes; order Squaliformes; family Somniosidae; genus Somniosus; species Somniosus microcephalus. The sequence goes on along the minus strand of NC_140996.1, from coordinate 30,122,717 downwards.
CACGTTGAAACCGCGCTGTAAAGGTAACTAGACATTGTACAGTCAAACAGTGTAATTAAAGGTACAGGCAGAGACAGTAACTACATTGCTGTTAAAGGAATTATGTACAACTGCTCTGAGTCCTTTGGTGGCTCCGCCACAATATCTTGTATTATGTGTGCCATTTGGAACCAAGGTGCAATTTGGAAATGGATGTGTGATCACTTCTTGGTTGCAGGTCAATCAAGCTACTGTGTTATTCTAAAAAGTATTCTTTAACTTTTAGGCCTTTCATACCACAGATTCTCACAACTAGGTAACAAGCATAAATAAATCTCTCTGTGCTGCCATGGGTAGTTTATTCTAAGCATATTGCTGGGTGGTGTGGCTAAAATATCAAGTGATCAATAAACAACTACAGAAAATAATAGTGATCAATAACCAAATATTTTTTTCAGAACTCGATTCCGACATTATGGATAAATTTACTGGAACTGATAACTTCAATGGGAACCTTGCTAAGTGCAAGCACGAGTTGGAGGTTGGGTTATAACACTGTAGTCCTAATTCTCCGACCCACACTCACAGCTTGTAAGGCTCCAGACTGGCAGCTGAGCCTCATGAAATGACCCCATATAGTCCCATTAGTCACTCTCCCAACACCTGTCTTCAGTGCCAAGCAAATTATAAACAGCATGACACAAGATGGCATTATGTAAACTCAATTGCTCCATAAACCATGTGAATCTGAAAAACAATTAGATTGTCAGCACCCCTGCAATGAGTACAAGCTTGCAATTGATAAGTATCCAAATGCTCAGATTGTAGTTTGTGATGAGAACATTTATTCAATATGAACCACATCTTCTGTGTGGACATCTTCACAAAAAATAGAAATGAATAGATGAATGAACCAGATCGGTAGAAGTGGCAACAAATGTTTTTTTTCACAATTTTATCACTACTTAGATACTTAAATCTATTTAAAAGTTGATAAGGAAACTTTTTTACTTATATATGAAAATATACCCTAACATCTTTTCCTAAACTAATTTAAGGAGCATTGTAATAATATACTATTGATAGTGCTGGATATATTTTAATAACTGTGTAGCTTTTGTTTCAAGTGGTTCAATGGATTATTAAGAACTATAATAAGTAAGTAGCAGTGACATACTTATATGAGAAGTTCCAAATGTGAATATTCAGCTGTTAAAGCTGAATTACCTTCCAAATCTCAACAAATGGGAAAACTGCCTCAGCACAAACACAAATGGCTCAGCAACCCAGGGAAGGGGCACCCAGGGTCTCACACGCAGCACTCCAGCTTTGTGCAGGGGGTCAGCACTGCAAGAGCGGCCCTCTACCCACAGGACCAGGAGCCCCTCCAGAAAGAACGATGTGGGAGCACATCACTAAGGCCGTCACTGCCAGCAGTGTCGCCCCCACCACCTGGCTCCAGTGCCCAAAGAAGCTTCATGATCTCAGACCAATGGTCACGGTCAGTGAACGTATCTTCAAAAGACGTCATCTACCAACTGCACCACTAGCCTCAAACACTGCTCAATGCACGACCCCCAATCACTCACCTACCAACAATCTGCACCAATGACGAGGCACATCTCCTTCACACCTCACACCTCCCTAGCCTCACCTCACCCCCTTGGAGGAGACGGTGCTGGCCATTCTTGGCAGGGGTATGGTTGAGCCCTTGGTCAGCGGCGGGGCTGAAAGGATACAAGACGCAAGTATCCTCGTATGCTATCCTCATTCTGGCATGCACCTCTTGCTTTTCCGCCCTGCCGTCAGCACAACTCCACCCTTGTGCCTTCCTCATTTCACACACCCAAGAAATGCCGCCTGCCCAGCCAGTGGGTCAACAAGAAGAGGCAGCCTGCCCAGCCAGTGGGACCGCAGGCAGATGATACCATCCCAGATATCCCGGCTACAAAGAGGCTGTCTGGGGTGCATCCTTCTGTCTGATTCCTCCTGTTCGGCTTCCTCCTCTCCTGCATCTTTCTCTTCTGCGTCTTCCTCTTCCCTCTGCAAGCGGATGCTGTAACTGTGAAATAACAGCATAAAATACTGGAAATACTCAGTTGGTCAGGCAAATGTCGACCTGAGACGTGAACTCTGTTTTTCTCTCCACTGATGTTGAGTGACCTGCTGAGTATTCGCAGCATGTTCTGTCTTCTCAAAGGCCTTCAGTTACCATCCGAACCCTTGCAAGCGTCAGCAGCACTCCCTACACATTTAAAATTTTTTCACATTTATTGCAGCAAGCCACCGCTTCAATAAAATAGAAAAAAAGTCCAAACCCTTAAATTGAAACTTACCTGAATGATGTGTATGTCCCTTAAGAACTGCAGATATCGCCACTGTCAGCCTGCTTGCACACCAGGTTAACCAGGCTAGGGTCGAAGTTTGCATTGGTGACGTTAAGTCGGTGTTGCACGCTGATTGACGTCACCACGCCGCCATTTTTTTTTCAGGGCGCTGCCAATCACTGGCAGCAAAAAGGGGGAGAGCAATATGGCCACCGCCGCTGGTCCTGCCACCAGCTGGCGAAAGTGCGGCAGCCGCCAATTTATCCCCATTTCATCGTGCTACCGAGTGGCGCTCAACAGATGAATTTCTACAAACCCAAATGCAATCAATTCCTGCTGAAGTTGGTAGTATCTCATAGTCATTAGATTTTAAAATTGTTTGTTTTGCCATTTTGTCAAAAATCACATATGTTTCTGCTCATTGGTTGTCTTGCAATTTCTAAAAAAAATAATAAATCATAAAAGCAGTAATGTGTATCTTTGTTTACATCTCATCCAACAAGTGCTGTCAACACCCCAGTTCTGTGAGCCTCCAATCCTTCTCTGCCAATCCTTGATGACTCATGTTTGGCTGCATTTTATTGGAAGGAGAACAACTTCTTATATTTACTAATGGAAAAAAATTATTTGTACATTTGCAAACATAAGTTATGAATGCAATCTGTCAAAACTGTCAAATGACATATATAACTCGATTAAGAATTTAATTCCAGGAGTCTTTCTCTCCCAAATTGTTACTTTTTTTATCTTTAACATCTCGTTGCTAATAACTGCTCGAGTCCTTTTACAAATTGCAAGGAAACCAAAAAGATGTAACTTTTGGCGATGTTAAACGTTAGTGAATACTTTTAAACAATTTACTTTTACAATTCAGTAAATATTAGTGACTGCAACTGCAAGGGATAATCATGCATTTGACTGCTCTGCTCAGTTACTGGCAGTTTACAGTTAAATACTGGCATGAACTTTCTGCTGAGGCCTGCGCCACCAGATCGGATTTTCATGCAGTCAGTGCACATTGGAAAATCGTGGATTATTGTTTTCCATCCACAGAAATCAAGGCACAAAAATGTTGTAGGTGTACTGTCCATTGTTTTCCATTCGCAGAAATCAAGGGCCAAAAAAAACGTGGACAGCCACCTGTCATTTTACAGGGTGCGCTGGATGCATCAAGGTCCTGCCAGCAACCCAAGACCTCACAAGATTTACCCTTTTGTTGCAGAATTTTGTTCTGCTTTTTGTAAATCCTTCCATTCCTCCTCATCTCTGCTACCTCGAAACAACATTCACGCTGCAACTGTTTTAAAGTGTAAATGCATCCTGAATCCTTCCTTGAAAGAGGGAGGCTCAATCCACTTCGCTCAGGAGCCAGGTCAGGCCTTATATCTCTATATTTAGACTATGCAGATCTAGCATCATTGCAAATCATTGAATTTGTAGCATCAATTCAGCAGAGGTTTAGGTGAGAATTTGCTCTAGGGTTCCATTGATGTCACACTGAGCTGGCCACTAATAGGTATTCAACAATGATGCAGAACTCTTCCTGCATCCTGAGTGAAACTGCTTACCATGTTTGACATCACACGACAGCAGCATCACTCAATGGTATAGGTATGGTGTATTCGTCACTGCCATGGCACAGTGTGCTGTATTGCACTGCACCTTTTAATTTTGCATGCTTTTCATTATACCTTTTCTATAATCTAGGCTGACACTTCAATACAGTTCTGAGGGGGTGCTGCACTGTTGAGGTGCAGTCTTTCAGGTGAGACATTATACTGAGGTCTCGTCTGACCTCTCAGGTGGATGTAAAAGGTGCCATGGCACTATTTGAAGAACAGTAGGGGAGTTCTCCTGGTGTTCTGGCCAATATTTATCCCTCAACCAATATCATTAAAACAGATTATCTGGTCATGATCACATTGTTGTTTGTGGGACTTTGCCATGTGCAAATTGGTTGCCACGTTTCCTACATTACAGCAGTGACTACACTTCAAATGTACTTCACTGGTTGTAATGCGCTTTGGGATGTTCTGAGATCGTGAAAGACGCTACATAAATGCAAATTCTTTTCTTTCTATTTCCTACTACTACAAACTGTAACAGAAGTTCTTACATTTAATACAGTGTTGTTGCAGCTTATTTATTTTATTAACAGATCTGCCAAGGTGTTGCTGTGGATGATAGGACAATTTGAGCTTTCAAGACAAAGATCAATAGATTTTTGTTAAGGAAGGGCTGGGGTAAGGGAGTAGGGAAGGGCACCACATGTACACTGAAGGAACTGAAAAGATGTTTGCAAAATATCCACTCAGAGGCAATGAAGTAAGTGTTTTTTGATTAGTTCCTGAAAAATAAATGGGTCCCAAAAGTCCAGGACCATTCCAGCAGACTCACACTGAAAGTTTATTGGGTGTGGGAGGTGTGGGGTGGAGGCGGCTCCAGATATATCCCTAGTCCACTGAAGGAATTTAAATCGCTAGACTTTACTGACCCTATGAGCTTTGGCAGGGCTAGTGATGGAGGTCTATCCTGTGAATTTTCAGGGCCTAGTGTTTTCTCTACCCACTCCACTTGTATATGCATGTTTTGGGGGAAGCTCTACCTTGGCTATCAAATGGACAGTTTATAATTCAGGCCACGACATATGGAGGTTAAAAGGATTGAACTAATTTGCATCTTCCCTCTTTACCAAATATCTCTGCAATGATACGTAGTGTTACTAAAAACTTCTGCTGTGGTGGATTTGGATATGGAAAAGGGGTTCTTGCCGAAGGAGGCACTGTCACCTTAGGTGCCTTCTACTAACCCGCATGTGACCCAGAATTGACGTGATATGACCCAGGCACAATTACTTTGGCGTGGTTGAAGGGACCTACCCTTACCATCTATGATTCAGCAGGGAGCCAGTCCTGAGTTGTGCTGTATACAAGAATCTAACCATCAAACAGTATCCAGCATAGCGACATTCCTGTCTGTTGTGGCAAAAGTCACCACTGCATTGAACTTTTATGCCACTGACTCATTTCAAGCCACCACTGATGACATTTTCCATATCATTCAGTCATCCATACACTGATATAAGTGGATGACTGTAACCTTGTTTTCTTATTTTGAATAAACCAATTTATTTAAATTGGTTTAAATAATTATCACTGATAATTTATTTATCACCACCACCTCTCTCAACCCCGCCATTGCCTCTTACTTGTCACGCTGCTTGTCCAACACCTAGTATTTGATGAGCAGAAATTTCCTCCAATTACATATTGGGAGGACCGAAGCCATTGGCCCAGGTTTTGCGGTGGTAATGATGACAAAACTGTCAGCATTCAACATCATTACTCCTCTGAAATTGACAGCAACTTCTGGAGTCAGCGCATGCACAGATAAACGTGGAAATCTAGAAGTTGCTGTCAGTGATTCTATGCTTCTCCATAGGTTGCATTGTGAAATCTTCCCGGAGCCCACAATCAATTCAAATCACACTGAACTGTAGTCCCTGACAAAAACTTCCCCAATTATGCTGGAATATCGCTGCTAAAAACCCCCGAAAAAGTTAAGCCTCATTGAAAGAGGCGTAACTGAGTTTTTAACGGTGCATTGACTGCTGAACAACCTGGCCCTGAAAAACTAATTTTATATTTGTGGAATGTCAAATTTTTTCATTAATGTAAGAATTACATGGCTTTTAATGTAATAAGATTTTTTTTAAAGTTTGTTTATGATATTTCAGTTTCTACCTTAATATGAATGTTGCAATCTTTATTTTGCTCTCTGTAAAATTTATAAAAAGTAAATTATAATCTGTGCATTTTACTTTCTGGTTTGCTGTCTGTGTTAATTCTTCAATATGATTGGCTGCTTAGCCTGCTTGATGACATCACTGTTGCTGGACGCTGGAGAGTCGCTTGATTTGGCACTGTTGTGTATGTACCTTTAAGGGAATAACTGGTCTCAGACTGCAGTACCGGCAGTGACCACCCCTGTATAAAAGGCCCTAGCAGGCTTCTGTAGTTTCAGTTTCCAGGTTGTCTCCATTCAGTAAAGACTTGTTATAATCAACTCCTGCAGTCCGTGTCTCAATTATACACGGACATAATACTGGCGACGAGTAAGAAACGAACTTACCTGCAACTCGGCAGCACCTCAGACGACGTTATTGAAGGTCGAAGCCAGGAGAAAGAAAAAAAAATAATCCAAAGTAACTCGAGAAACGGGCGTCGACCGTGGGCAACCGCCCTCCAAATCATCGAATTGAAAAGTTGCAGGAGAGACTGTCGAGAGCCAGGCTTGGTTCTCCAGTCTGTGGTTTCCCAGCTAATCGGGCTGGTGGCAGGTAGTGCACTGATCCTTCCTGGGCTGCGGCGGGCTAGAGCTCGATCGGGTGGCTCTGCAACGGGGCTGGGCAGCGAGTCGGGAAGCAAAGAGAGAGAGAGAGGGTGGAGCACACAGGGCGCGGCCGGTTCTTCGAAGCCGGGCAGCGTTCGGACCTAAGAAGAGGGAGGGAAGTGTCCCAGAGGGTCCGCTCCATGACGGGAACGGTTCTTCAATAAACGGAGCAAATATTGAAGCGCGATAGAAAAATAAAAATACCGCGGAGAGCGGCGTTGGCAGCAGCGATCGGGGAGGCGCGAAGACCATAGGGCGTCGCCATTACAGGATAGTAAAATAAATATAATCACCAGCAACAGCGTTGGCAGCAGCGGCAGTGGCGGGAAAGCGTGGGAGGCGCCATTTTGATCCATCGGGGACGAAGGAAAAGCGCGGGAGGCGCCATCTTAGATTTTCAAGATGCCAAAGACTGGCGATATCACTGCCTTCGATAATGCAATAGAAGATTGGACCACGTATGTGGAAAGAGTCGAGGTATATTGCGAGGCAAACGAAATAGCCGATGAGAAAAAGGCATCGGTATTGCTAAATTTAATGGGCGCAAGAACGTACGGCCTATTACGGGACCTGATTACTCCAGCCAAACCGAAGGCGAAGAGTATTAACGAAATTGTTGCTATCCTACAGGAACACCTAAATCCTACACCGCTGCTGATAGAAAGATTTAAATTCCACAGGAGAAATCAGCATAAAAATGAGAGCAATGCTGATTACCTTACGGAACTATGCAAGCTATCAAAGCACTGCCAGTTCGGAGCAGGACTGGCAGATACCTTACGGGACAAATTTGTCTGTGGACTCCTGAGTGAAGGAACCCAGAAGAGGTTACTCTCAGAGAAAGAGCTGACGCTAGATAAGGCTTTCAGCGTGGCAGTATCATACGAAGCAGCAGCAAGGGGAGCTGCGGAAATACAACAAAAGCCACAGGAATACGGCACCCACGAAATGACACGGGGATTTGCAAAATGTTATCGCTGTGGCAGAACAAACCATGACCAGAAGGACTGCTGGTCCAAGGACAAAATATGCAGGCAATGCGGAAAGATGGGACACATTGCACGAGTTTGCAGGTCTGGGAAGAAGTCCAACGGCAACAAAAAGGCTACTAAGGAACCGTACAGGAAAGTACAAAAGATGACGGACAGTAGTTCCGAAGACCAGATGAGCGATAGTGAATCCGGGAACAAGAGACTAAGCTGTCTCAAACTTCACAACGTAATCGTAAAAGAGGATCACCGAACCATTTGGGTCACCCTCACGATAGCAGGGTCCCAAGTCAAAATGCAATTGGATACAGGATCAGCTCTAACCATCATGAATCGACGAGACTACGAGCGGCTATTCTCACACATACCCTTGAGAGAGACATCCATTATCTTGAGGACGTATACGGGGCAAAAAGTATACCCCAGAGGAAAAATTAGGGTGCCTGTCGAATACAACGGCAAGAAAATACGGAAATTGTATCTCTACATTCTGCAAGATGGTGGACCACCATTATTGGGACGTGAATGGATCAGAAAGATAAGTTTAGACTGGCACTCCATTCAGGCACTGATGGTGGCTGGTAAAAAGGATGACGACGTCACTCCTGGACGATTGTCAACAATCTTAGCTGACGCCAAAGAGGTATTTCAACAAGAACTGGGCACTCTTAAAGGCGTAACCACCTCGATAAAAATAGAGGAGAATGCAATTCCCAAGTTTTTCAAAGCAAGACCGTGATATACCTATCAATTCATTCCGTGAAAAGCGACGAGTTAAGATAGTAACTATAGGTTTTTATTGGCTAAATAACAGAGCCCACCCTCGTGGGTGATCGGTTCCAGCAAGGAAGAATACGAGCCAAGCAATCACCTTTATACCTGGGCAAGCAGGCGGAGCCATGGGCGGAGTCAGCTGAGGTATGCCTAGGTATAACAGCGTGCGAGGCAAGAGGTAACCTTGTGTAGTGATAACAACAGTGTAAACAATAACAGTGGTTTAACACAGACCGGTACCATATGCAATTTTCCCAGCTGTCGAGGCAGAGCTGGAGAATCTGGAGAATGCAGGCGTGTTATCTAAGGTAGACTGGAGCGAGTGGGCGACACCCATCGTTCCTGTCATGAAGAAAACGTTAAACAATAAGTCTGAGGAGCCAAGGAAGGTTTGCATCTGTGGGGACTTCAAGCTGACAGTGAACCCAGTCCTTCACACAGTACAATATCCTCTTCCAAGGATAGAAAATATCTTCGCCTCACTATCTGGAGGGAAGCGTTTTACAAAAATTGACCTAGCACAAGCATATTTGCAGATGGAGGTTGAAGAATCCTCTAGGAAGTATCTCACGATAAACACTCACAAAGGTCTTTACCAGTATAATCGACTGGTATTCGGACTAGCATCAGCTCCGGCGATATGGCAAAGAGCGATGGAACAAGTCCTGCAAGGGATTCCGGGGACTCAGTGTTACTTGGACGACATCCTAGTGACAGGTGAAGATGACAGTGAACAGCTTGCCAACCTTGAGCAGGTGCTCACTAGACTACGTGAACATGGGCTACGAGCCAATCGCTCCAAGTGCGAGTTTTTTAAGAAACGGATATCGTATTGTGGCCACGTGATTGATGAAGAGGGGTTGCATAAGTCCCCTGACAAAATTGAAGCGGTAGTTAAGGCTCCAGCGCCTGAAAATGTGTCGCAACTGAGGTCATTCCTCGGATTGTTGAATTACTACCATAAGTTTTTGCCGAATTTGTCCACAATTCTGCATCCACTGAACGCCCTAATATGAACGGGAGTAGCATGGAAATGGAGCGATGAATGTAAGCGGGCCTTTCAGAAGAGTAAGGACCTAATCACTTCAAGAGAAGTATTGGCTCACTACAACCCATCACTACCGATAAGACTGGCGTGTGATGCGTCTCCCTACGGCATTGGGGCGGTACTGTCACATAAATTCCTTGATGGTTCAGAGAGGCCGATAGCTTTTGCGTCACGCTTGTTAACTTCAGCCGAGCGTAACTACGCCCAGGTTGACAGAGAGGCCCTCAGCCTGGTGTGGGGGGTGAAGAAGTTCAATCACTACCTGCACGGTCAGAAATTTACTCTACTAACTGATCATCAACCTCTCGTCTCCATTTTCAACCCTCAGAAGGGCGTACCGATAATGACGGCACAACGGCTACAGAGGTGGTCCCTTTTCCTAGGGGCACACCAATATGACATCGAGTACAAAGGAACTAAACAGCATGGGAATGCTGATTTAATTGTCGCGCCTACCGTTGCCGACGGTGGAAGAAGAACTGGCAGTGGATCCAGTGGAGTTATTCCACTCGACTATAGTCGAATGTCTCCCTGTGACGAATGCAAACATAGAAAAGGAAACGCGAAATGACCCGACACTCTCCTGGGTCTATGATTTAACCGTGAAGGGATGGCCAGCACATGGCGAACCACTGCTGCCAGCATTCTCGCCGAGAAGAGAACAGCTGTCAGTGTGCAGAGGAACCTTGATGTGTGGATCCAGAGTAGTAATTCCACCCAAATTGAAGGATAGAGTGCTCAATGAGCTTCATGAGGGTCATCTGGGAGGGGTAAAAATGAAGAACTTCGCCAGAGCGTTTGTGTGGTGGCCGGGAATTGATAGAGAAATCGAAGAGATGACCAAGAGCTGTACAGGATGCCAGAAGGTCCAAAACGCCCCACCACAAGCCCCTCTACATCCATGGGAGTGGCCCTCATCTCCATGGCAAAGGGTGCACGTTGATTTTGCTGGTCCCTTTATGGTCTCGATGTTTTTAATTGCGGTGGATGCACATTCAAAGTGGCCAGAGGTAATAAAAATGTCCTCAATCACCACAGAAAAACTATCACAGTCTTCCGAACCATATTCGCCAGGAATGGGCTGCCTGAACAGATTTGCTCTGACAATGGACCACAGTTTGTGTCTGAAGAGTTCCGGGGGTTCTTAAAGAACAATGGTGTTAAGCATTACACATCTGCCCCATATCATCCAGCCACTAATGGATTGGCCGAGAGGTTTGTTCAAACATTCAAGAAGGCTATCAAGGCAATGTGTAATGAAGATATACCCCTACAACACAAGGTGGATAACTTCTTGTTTGCCTACCGGAATGCGACACATGCGGTTACCAACCAAACTCCAGCCATGATGTTCTTCAATCGAAGACTACGATGCCGCTTGGATTTGGTTACGCCAAACGTCAGAAGAGATGTGGAGAACAGGCAGTTTCAGAATATGAATGCAAGGCCGACCAGGAGTTTTAAGATAGGTCAACCAGTTTTGACCCGGGACTACCGCACAGAGAAATGGCAGCCAGGAACGATCTGTACACGGCAAGGACCTCTAATGTATACCGTGGACGTTGGAGAGAGCATTGTAAGACGCCATGCTGACCAGATTCTGGAGTCACTGGAAAACGTCAACTCCACACCACGATCTGATACACCTGGCGATGAAACCGAAGTACCAATTGCATCTACCGCAGAATCAGTGATATTGGAAGCAGACGAACCAAACAATGACATTGATCCCGACTCAACCTTGCCAGAAGAACCTGATATCCCAAAGAGGCATTATCCAGACAGAATCAGGAAGCCTCCTCAAAGACTGAACTTATAATTGCTTAACTTCAACCAATGTATCTAGCAACCGTAATTGTAATTGTAATTAGTTATTATTTAGTTGTTAAATGAATGTTATGTACTGTTTATCTAAAAGGGGAGGAATTGTTGTGTATGTACCTTTAAGGGAATAACTGGTCTCAGACTGCAGTACCGGCAGTGACCACCCCTGTATAAAAGGCCCTAGCAGGCTTCTGTAGTTTCAGTTTACAGGTAGTCTCCATTCAGTAAAGACCTGTTATAATCAACTCCTGCAGTCCGTGTCTCAAATATACACGGACATAATCGGCACCAGATTCAAACTAATGTCAGAAGAGGTGAAATTCACACCATAGAGATCGCAAGATCTTTGTGGGCAGCTTTCTTCAAGGTCAGTGGTGAGTGCCGTCGTTTCGCCAGTAACTGCAAATTCTGGGTCATTGTTTTCTGTTCTTGCCACAAACTTCGTTCCCTAGCCATCGATTCCATCCCTCTAGCTGGCCACAGTTGGAGGCAGAACCAGACCGTTCACAACCTTGGTGTCCTACTTGAATCTGAGCTTCCGACTCATTATCCTCTCCATCGCCAAGACTGCCTACTTCCACCACAGTAGCATTGCCCGTCTCCACCTGTGCCTCAGCGTATCTACTGTTGAAACACTCATCCATGACCTTTAGACTCGACTACTCCAATGCCAGCCTCCCACCTTGCACCCTCTGTAAACTTGAGATCATCAAAAACTTGCTCGCTGACCTACACGGTGGCATAGTGGTTAGCACTGTTGCCTCACAGCGCCAGGGACCCGGGTTCAAATCCGGCCTCGGGCGACTGTCTGTGTGGAGTTTGCACATTCTCCCCGTGTTTGCGTGGGTTTCCTCCGGGTGCTCCGGTTTCCTCCCACAGTCCAAAGATGTGCGGGTTAGGTTGATTGGCTATGATAAATTGACCCTTAGTGTTAGGGGGATTAAATACGTGGGGTTACGGGGATAGGGTGGGATATGTGTTGGTGTAGGGGTTACGGGGATCGGGTGGGATAAGTGTCGGTGCAGGCTCGATGGGCCGAAATGGCCTCTATCTGCACTGTGGGGTTTCTGTGATTCTGTGATCGGCTTGCAGTCTAGCAACACCTCAATTTTAAAATTCTCATCCTTGTTTTCAAATCCCTCCATGTCTTCGCCCCTCCCTATCTCTGTAACCTCCTCCAGCCCCAAAACCCTCCGATAACTCTGTGCTCCTCCAATTCGGAATTCCTCCGCCTCCCCCCCCCCCAAAACCTCTTTGCATTTCTAACTCTCTCTCCTCCTTTAAGACGCTCCTGAAAGCCTACCTCTTTGGCCAAGCTCTTGGTCTCCTGTCCTAATATATCCTTGTGTGGCTCGGTGTCAAGTTTTGTTTGATAACGCACCTGTGAGGTGCCTTGGGATGTTTTACTACATTAAAGGAGCTATATAAATGCAAGTTGTCATTGTTGATGTTGGGTATCCCTAAACCTTAGGTCTGCCAACCTGCCAACTCTGGATGTTTCTAAGAGTGATGAGGACAGAAAGTGTAGATTCCTTATTAACTTGGTTCAGAGACCTTAAACACAATTGTTGCTGTGCATGTCAGACACCAAAGAAATGCATATAAGTACCCTTTGTGAAAAGAGATTGGACAGTCTGAATCCAGCTCCCAGCTGGTATTAGTCTATAAGTCAATGCTAATTGACACCTAATTAACAATCAGAGCTGCCATAGTAGGGAAATGACACAAGGGTGCCGTATGGAAGGTTTATGGTACATTTGCTGACTGACTTAGTATGGATATGTTAGCTAATAAACTTCTTCTGGTGCACTGGAGTCAGAAAAGTTCAGTAGTGTTCTATCTTAAACACTACAAGTCGTACATTGTCTTAAAGATGGCTGTAGGATTTGTACCACTGTTGGAATAGGCCAGCCTGTTTCAACTGAAGCATGCAGTGCTACAGGTAGGCATGTATGTGCAGTAGGTGACAAGGTTATGTTCAGTGTGATGTCATTGCATCTGGATTGTTATTGTCATGTTATCTTGGCTCCATACAGTTGAACAGATGATATTGAATTCCTAATACATGATTAATAGCGTTTGAAACTGACACTCGGAATAATCTCAGTATACTCATTCTGATACCAGCTTGAGGTGCGCACTGTTCATGGTACTACACACTACAGACTTTGGAAATCAAATTCAACCAGGAAAGTGCATGGAAACCAACATAGTGATTCCAATCACTGCTCCAGTGTCCTTTTCAGGGATACGAGACACATAGAACATCAAAAGCTCATTTTAAATTTGGATCAATCCCACGTTTTGTACTATACTGGTATTACTCCATAATAAAAACCATAGCTAAAGAGGGGTGATTATTTATACCAGTTTGATACTGGTATGAGGGAAGGTAACACTGCCAAGTGCATTGTGGAGTGCAGGCCATATGGAATTCATTCTGATAGAAACTTGGCAGTGCAACCGATGCACTTAACAGTTTTCCATTGTACTGGTGACTTACTGTGAGATAAGAAGAAAAAATCCCAAAGACAAATTATATTAACTCTTTGAAAACTGCAGCATCAGCTCAGGATCAAACCTTAACAAAAATTTCCAGTTTCTTGTCCCTTCAAAGAATATTGTGAAATAAGAAATATTCTCTTGTTCCATACATGCCATAATTCTACTTTTTAAGATTTGCCATGTTATTCGAAACTCCTACTGATGAGCGCTGGGTGACAGTAAATCAAAGGACCTTTAGCACTGTACAGGTTAGTCTGTCTATATCCACAGCAGCTAATTAAACATACTGAGGATGACTGTTACAAATTTGAGTCTGCCATGAAGACCTTCTCAGGTTCAGTGGCATCATTTCCTGTAAGTGGTCTAATTATCTTTTTTTATGTGAGTTGACTCCCACTGAAAGAAAAAGAAAGACTTGCATTTATATAGCACCTTTCACAACCTCAAGACGTCCCAAGCACTTTACAGCCAATTAAGTACTTTTGAAGTCACTGTTGTAATGTAGGAAACACAGCAGCCAATTTGCACACAGACAGCAATGTGATAATGACCAGATAATCTGTTATTTTGTTATGTTGATTGAGGGATAAATATTGGCCAGGACACCGGGGATAACTCCTCTGCTCTTCTTCGAAATTGTTAAGTCTGTGTGTTATAATGAGAATTATTACACAGACCACAAGAGTAAATTTTAACAGGTCTTTACTAGTCGAAGGTCAGGGCTGAACTGCCCAATAAATCATTACACAGCACTTATATACCGGTGTGGTCACCACCGGTATTACAGTATACAGCAGCCAAGATAAAGTAGTGCAACTCTTAAAATAGTTCTCTTAAAGGTGGAACGGTTCTCTTAAAGGTGGAACGGTTACATACACTACAATCCTCCCTTTTTAGCTTAACCGTATATATTCCCCATTAAACATAACATCATAACATATATACACAACTTCATGTAAAAGCAGTTCACAGATTCAGTCTCTGAGGCGGCGCCTCCTGCGCCTCCTGACTCGGTCTGGATAACGCCTCGGTGGTGTAGTAGTTTTCGGTGGTGTAGTAGGTTCTTGTTGCTGGGGTGACTCATCTAATAGTCCTTCACTGGACTTAACAGCTTGAATTTTCGTAACTGCAGAACCAGCATTGCTGACTTCTAAAGGCTCGAGTGCCTTGGGAAGTTTTTCTACTTCCAGACTGATTTGGCTCAGTTCGGAGGGACCACGTGCGTGACCTGGTAGGGGTGATAATGGTTCAGATGAGTCATCATCTTCTGCTTCTTCTCTATTGTCTTCTATTTCCTCCATCACTTCAGCTTTTGCCTCTGCCCCCAATTCCCTGAGTGGCTTATTACTGCTGACACTGCTCACAAAAGGGTGCTCTTTCTTCTTAGCTTTCAACTGATCGATGAATTTGACATATTCCCTTTCTTGCTCAGCTTTGATTCGTTTGGCCTCATCACGCAGACGGTTTGTGTGTTCCTGCTCCATTTTCTCAATCAGCTGCTTCTGCTGTCTTCCCAGATTCTCCAACTCTGCGTCAAAGGACTTTTTCTTTGCATTCATCTCTTGCTCAAAACGGCGAATCATTTGTTCTAATTGCTGTTGTTGTTTGAAATTGAGTTGAGTTCGAGCCCGGTGTTCCTCAGAAATGTGCATGTCGGTTGACTGGACAGATGCAGAATTCTCTGTCAAACTATGTTGTTGTTGTTCAGTGGAATTCTGTTCTGATACTTGGTTCTCTCCTGAAGCATTTATGCACTCCTTCGTTTTTCCATCATTAGTCTGCAAGTCCATTTTAGACTTGTCTTTTGCACATGGGCTGGTCTTACCATCATCAGTACCAGAGTCTGAGCTGATTGTCTTCACCGAGTTCTCACTCTCTGCTTTGTCACTGTCACTGCTGCATATGCCCTCATCCAATATTCTGGACAATCGTGCAGGTTTGACATCTTTGTTTTTCCCGGAATCTACCGTTATTGCTTTTAGGGAGTGCCAGTCCATATTTATTTTCCTGATCCACTCCCGTCCCAGAAGTGGTGGACCTCCCTCAGGTAGTACATATATGTCCATTCCTTGGTGTTCTTTGCCCTTGTGTACCACCTTGACTTTTATCTTTCCGATGGGGTATACTCTTTGCCCCGTGTATGTCTTTAATACTATCTCCGTATCCCGTAGGGGAATATGTGTGAATAACCTTTTGTAATCTTGCTTATTCATGACCGTCAACGCTGATCCGGTGTCCAATTCCAACTTCACTTGGACTCCTGCTATCTGCACTGTGGCCCAGATAGTTTGTCGGTCAGCTTCCTTACTCACATTGTGAATTCTCAGACTACCCAGTTCCTTGCTGTTGGAGTCTGAATCCGAATTCTGTTCATCCGAACTCTTCTCAGCCACCTTATGTACCTTTCTGCACCTTTCCTGTGGTGACTTTTTGTTGCTGGTCTTCTTTCCTGACCGGCATACTTTAGCTATGTGACCAAGCTTGCCACATTTTCTACATTCCTGGTCTTTAAACCAGCATTGGTTCTGATCGTGTGTTGTCTTTCCACAACGATAACATTTCGTTGTACCCAAAGCCATTTGATCTACGCTGAGTACCGCTGCCTTCAGCTGCATTTCCGCAGTGCCTCTCGCTGCGGTTTCGTGCGATGCTGCAATAGTGACAGCCTTATCAAGTGTAAGATCATTCTCTTCAAGCAACCACTTTTGTGTTCCTTCTTTCGACAATCCACACACAAATTTGTCTCTCAGTGCCTCTGTCAGTCTTTCCCCAAACTGACAGTATTTCGCTAGCTTATGCAGTTCAATTAAGTACTCCGCGTTGCTTTCCTCTTTCAGTTGCGTTCTCGCATAAAATTTAAATCGTTCCGCTAACATCAGCGGTGTGGGGTTCAAATGATTCTTCAGGACAGCAACAACATTAGCGAAAGTCTGATCCGTCGGTTTAGCTGGTGATAGAAGATGCTTCAATAGTCCGTATGTCTTCGCACCCATTGAGTTTAGTAAGGTTAATGCTTTATCTTCATTTGATATTTTATTTGCCTTACAATATATCTCTATGCGTTCTACATACATGGCCCAATCGTCAACATCGGGATCGAAATCGTTGATGTTACCACGCTTAGGCATCCTCGCAATCTTCTTGAGAGGCAAAAAGAAATTTTTCTTTTATTTTTTTTTTCCAAATGGCGGTTTCCCGCGCTTGTCTTCTTCCCCTGCCTATGAAAATGGCGGCTTCCCGCGCTCGTCTTCTTCCCCCACCTATGAAAATGGCGGCTTCCCGCGTTTGCCTTTCCCCCCCGCTGGCTGTAATGGCGATTGCCGTATTGCTGCGTTCGCCCTCCCCAGCGGTTTTCAAATCGTGCCTCCCAGCCTCTCTTGCAGTCCCCCCCTGGCTGCGGCTGAGTTCTCCGCGGTTTTTTTTTAATTTTCTCCCGCGCTTACGCTGTCCCGGTCGCTGCGCCTCGTGGCCTCGGTAGCTGCCCGGCCTTTTCACCGGTCGCGGTCGAGCTCTCTCTCGACGCTGTTGCGTCTCCCAGCCCGCTATTTTCTCCTGCGCCTTACGCTGTCCCGGTCGCTGCGCCTCGCGGCCTCGGTAGCTGCCCGGCCTTTTTCACCGGTCGCGGTCGAGCTCTCTCTCGACGCTGTTGCGTCTCCCAGCCCGCTTGTAGCCCGGTCTCTCACACCGGCTGCGTTTGCATTCACCGTGGCTTCCGTGCCTTACGCTGCCCCAGTCTCAGCGCCTCTGGCCCCGACTTCTGTCCGGCTCTTTTCCCCGGCCGTGGTCGAGTTCTCTGCCCTTATATCCTCCGTTTTTCCCTCCCCTACTTCACAGCAACCGTGGCCGACTGGCTGTTCGTCGCTGATCGGCTTACCCACCACCGTAATAGAAGGGATGATCACTGCCTGTTGCTGATGGAAGGCTTCGTGCCAGAATTCTTCCTTTGCTCTGCAGACCCGAGTCTTTTCTCAGCAGAATGATGAGGGCGGATGCCTCTTCTCGACGCCCGTTAAACTGCCTTGGATGTATCTCTGCCACAGGGTAAGATCGTACTCGTCGCCACTGTTAAGTCTGTGTGTTATAATGAGAATTATTACACAGACCACAAGAGTAAATTTTAACAGGTCTTTACTAGTCGAAGGTCAGGGCTGAACTGCCCAATAAATCATTACACAGCACTTATATACCGGTGTGGTCACCACCGGTATTACAGTATACAGCAGCCAAGATAAAGTAGTGCAACTCTTAAAATAGTTCTCTTAAAGGTGGAACGGTTACATACACTACAGAAATAGTGCCATGGGATCTTTTACATCAAGCTGAGAGAGCAGACGGGGCCTCGGTTTAACATCTCATCCAAAAGACGGCACCTCCACCAGTGCAGCACTCCCTCAGCACTGCACTGTAAGACTAGATTTTTGTGCTCAAGTCTCTGGAGCGGGACTTGAACCCACAACCTTCTGACTCAGAGACACAAGTGCTACCAACTGAGGCACGGCTGACATTTCACTGCCCTATATCTACTTGTATGATAGTGTGACCTGGGGTTATAATAATAACCCCTGTGGCCTGCATCAGATATCCATGTCTTTCGCATGTGTACTTCTTCAATTTCTCAGAAGGTGGACCAAGGCAACAAGTGGTGAGGCAGGGCTTGAGACAAACCTTTAAGCTGATTTTTTTCACAGTAAGGTGAACATACAGAGCAACAGTTGTGACTAGATTTGCTTAGTTCAGTTGCTACAACTTATCTTTACGTAATGATAAAAAATAAATAACGCCATGTTTCCCCCACATCCGTGGATTTTCTTAGTTGACATAAAGACTTTCTGAGCCTGCCTAAAGCTTTCACAACTCTGTTGTTTGCTCCTTAAAAACCTCTGCATCTTTTTCTTTTCATCTTTCATCCGATCACAGAGAGAAAAGAACTACTTTGTACTATAATGGGTGTGAGGTGTTTTTCAATTACTTAAACAAGCTAACAAATTGCTTATTGTTTACTCTATAGGGAAACAGCTTCCATTTGGAATATTAACCACTTTTCATCTATGTGCTATTATTTTAAACTTGTATGAATATACGTTGCTTAAACAAATTAAAAGTAACTTTTTAAAAATCTATTCTGTGAGAAAAATGACCAAATAATCTTGAATCACGACAATGACACATTCAAACTAAGTACTCCTTCTCCATAATTGTTCACATATAATGGATTGTTACAATTACAAGATGATAAAAAATTGTAACTGCCATGCACTGTTGTCTTTCCTCACAAGTTGCTAACATGGCATCAAATAATTCTGCAGTTTTAGTTCCTGTCTCCTATTGTGAGCGATACTCTCATTTTGTTGTAACTTTTTGGTCTTCAAATTTTAAAAACAAATTAGGTGGCGTAGCAAGACACTGGGGGTAATAAGCACCATCACCACCTGGCAGAACGAATTGCCCGCCCATTGCAGAACCCGCTCAATTTTCATCCCATCGATTGGGCGGGTCCTGCAATGAGCCAAGTTATGGCCCAGGTAGTGAAGGTGAAAGTTCAAGTCCCAAATAGAGCATGTACTCCTCAATCCAAGCTGTAGGAATAACAGCACCTCAGAAACTAGGAATTATAAACAGATAGTGACATCAATAACAAGTTAAAGAGACCCAACAAGATAAGCAAACAGATCTACCCCAGTTTCAACTCTTTTAATGAAGGACGATTCAACAAGTTAAACTATCCCATAATTCTTCATGCCACTATCTATATCATATACATGTGCTCCTACATATTGGTATTGAGTATTAGTACCAGAATTTAACTGTTAAATCAATCTGGAATCCTAAATCATAGATCGCTGCTAAATCCATTTATTAATTCATAAACCTGGAAACATCGGGCCTCCCCTGCTCCAAGCTTCGCTCCACTTCGCCCGATCGCGATGCCCTCGCAAAGCCCCCTCAAAAGCATTTACCTGGTGGCAGCCTTCCGCTACCTAAAATCCCACTCCCACCTGCCGGCCTGCTGGCGCTTCCTGCTGGGTTCAGGCAGAGACCCATGTAGATCAGGACCAGGAGTTAAAATCTCCCCCCGGCTCACGTTGCGGAGGGCTGGATGGTTTTCCGGCTCCCCCAGTCTCTCGCCCACATGTCTCCTGTCGGGCATTAAAATCCGGGCTTTCATTTTTTTTTAATGAAATATACTTATTCCGTACCTATGCAATCTCTTAAAAACATCCAATTTTTGCTCTACAGTCCTGTGTGCCAACTTCTCCTTCCACTTTACCTCAGCTAGCTCTCTCCTCGCCTTTCTAAAATCTGTCCTGATCCAGTTTTGGTGTTCTAGTTTTTTTACTTTTCCCCCTTTCTAGTTGGATCATAAACCTTAGCATATTGTGGTCACTACTCCAGAGATGCTCATCCACATTTAGCTCATCTAACTGATTTAAGAGTCCACGGGGAAAAAATTCAGTATCGCCCCTTTTGGGGCGCCATTATCGGCCGTGCGCAAAGTTTAGCGCCTGGCGCTAATTATCGCCTCCAACGGCAAACTTGGCTTTTATTGCCCCTGGAGGTGATTGGAGCACTAAATCAGGCGCTACACACCTGTCTTAAGGCGCAAGGAACGAGGAGCGAGGCCTACCTCAGAGCGCTGGCAAAGTAAGGAAGGGCAAATTAAAATGAACCTGCAAAGTGCTGCTCAGTACTCAAAACTCCTTCACACAACGTTGAATCTCTCCAGAAGTCTCTCTCTCTCTCTCTCAGAATGCGTGGGGCAAAAATGTCACCAACAAAAAAAGGCAGGAAGCGGTCACCTTTAAATGGTGCTCCCCCAGTCCCTTTCTGACTGCAAAACGCTCCCCTCAACCTATCGTTGCTAGCGGCAGGCAGTAAGGCAGGGGGCACCACGCAATATCCGGTCCGGGGCGCTACTGGGGCGTTGCGCACTCAACTGACGTCACGATCTGCCGGCGCAGGAGATCGTGGCGGTAGTGTTTAGCGCCGCCACAAAATGTCTAGTTAATTTTGCGAGCGGCGCAAACATCGCCGCGCCCGAGCGCTAGTTGCTTTGCGCCCCATTAGCGCCCTCTTAAGGTGCTAATGGGAGGCGCAAACAACTGAATTTTTCCCCCTACAGTCCATTCAAACATAGAGGCCAGCACAGCAAATCCCAATTGGGCCTAACCTGACTTCCATACATGTACTTTCCAGCAAAAGACATTGGAAATTAATCAAAAGCAAGAACTCTAGCTGTTCCGCCCACCACCCGCTCAAGTCCAATGGAACAGCTCAGATGCTGTTCCTTCTAAGATCAGCTAACTCAGCACATGCTGGGAATTGAACCTCTGGGCAACATGGTTTAGTACTATACCAGCAGACAAATTTGGGGTAATTTATTTTAGTTCTCCGCCGTTCTTCCTTCCCTTTAATTTCCTTGTGCCATGCATCTTCCCTAGCCCCGAGACTGATCGTAAATTAAAGCATTTATGAAGCTTCGCTCATCTCTGATAATGATCCCTGCTTTCTACCATGATTCATTATAAACGGTGACTTTCTTTGATCTACTGAATATAGAATCTTTACAGACTTGCACACACATTATGAGGGGCCATTATGTAAATAATTGGCTTGGTTCTATAACTGTCAGATTAGCTTGAAAGGCAAGGTGACAAAAAGCAGTGGGGTTAAGCAGCTTTTATATGCTGTGCCGTCAGCTCCCGATGTGCAGTCTCACGCATACAGTGTCAACTCCAAAGCAGCCTGGTGCGCTAAGCCCTGGTGGCCAGAACGACCCATTTCTTTCCCCACCCCCCCACCGCCTTATTTTATTTGTTCTCAGGATGTGAGCGAGGCTGGTAAAATTGCATTTATTGCCCATTCCAGTCAACCTGAGAAGGTGATGGGCCTTCCCCTTGAATTACTTCAGTCTTTGTGGTGAGGCTGCTCCTGCAATGTTGCTAGGTAGAGAATTCCAGGATACTCACTCAGGCACAACGGCCCAGTCAGGATGGCGTGTGTTATGTCCATGTATCTTAATGTTGTGTCCTTCAATAATCAGACAAAAGACTGCAGGGAACGATTCAACAGGTGTTTACTGAATGAGGGTTACTCTAGAACTAACTGTACAGATCACTATTCAGGCCATTTTGAGTGCGCATCCACGGCTATTAGAAACATTGAGTTCATGAATGGACCAGCAAAATCAATATGCACCCATTGCCATGGAGATGAGGGCCACTCCCATGGGTGTAGAGGGGCATGTGGTGGTGCATTTTGGACCTTCTGGCATCCTGAGCAGCTCTTTGTCAGGTCCTCAATTTGCTGATCGATCCCCGGCCACCACACATAAGCCCTAGCAAGGCTTTTCATTTTCACCCCTCCCAGATGACCTTCATGAAGCTCATTAAGCACTCTCTCCCTTAACTTGGGTGGAGTTACCACTCGGGATCCACACATCAAGGTCCCCTGGCATACTGACAGCTGTTCTCTTCTGGATGAGAATGCTGGCAACAGTGAGTCGCCATGTGCTGGCCATCCCTTCACCGTCAAATCATATACCCGAGACAGTGTCGGGTCATTTCGGGTCTCCTTCTCTATACCAGCGTTAGTTACTGGCAAGCATTCAATTATAGCCGAATGAAATATTTCAACAGGATCCACTGCTGGTGCTTCCTCCGCAGTAGGCAGTAGCAGGCGTGATAGCCCATCAGCGTTTCCATGCTGTTTCGTGCTCTTTTAGTGTTCCGAGTCCCTGCTGGAACACTTCTTGTGTGTCAGTTAGCATTTTTGACAGTCGTCCAGGTGTGACGTCGTCATCCTTTTTGGCATCTACAGTCAGTGCTTGTATGGAATGCCAATCTAGCTGTATCTTCCGGATCCATTCACGTCCTAGTAGTGGTGGTCCTCCATCTGGCAATACATATAGGTCCATTTTTGGTGTTTCCTTGCCGTTATATATAACGTTCACCCTTATTTTTCCTTTGGGGTAGACTTTTTGCCCCGTATACGTCTTCAAGACAATCTTTGTATCTCTCAAGGGTATATGTGAGAATAGCCGCTTGTAGTCCCTTCGGTTTATGACTGTTAGGGCTGATCCTGTGTCCAATTCCATTTTCACTTGGACTCCTGCTATCTTGAGCGTGACCCAGATAGTTTGGTGATCGTCCATTTTGATCACATTATGTAGTTTCAGACAACCCAGCTCCTTGCTTCTGGAGTCTGTATCACTCTTCTGTTTGTCTGAACTACTCTCCGTCACCTTATGTACCTTCTTGTACTTCTCCTGTGGAGATTTCTTGCTGCTGGTTTTCTTTCCTGACCTGCAGACTCTTGCTATGTGTCCTACTCTTCCACACTGTCTGCACACTTTGTCCTTGAACCAGCAATCATTATGGTCGTGTGTTATTCTGCCGCAGCGATAGCACTTCACTGTTCCGTATGACATTTCATTTGTGCCATATTCTTGCGGTCTCCATTGTATCTCTGCAGCGCCCTGTGCTGCTGCTTCATGTGATATTGCAATGCTGAAAGCCTTGTCCAGCGTAAGATCCTTTTCTGATAGAAGCCGTTTCTGGGTTCCTTCACTTTGAAGCCCACACACAAACTTGTCCCTTAAAGTATCTGCTAGTCCCGTTCCAAACTGGAAGTTTTTCGATAGCTTGCGCAGTTCCGTTAAATACTCAGCATTACTTTCATCTTTATGCTGGTTCCTTTTGTGAAACTTAAATCTTTCTGCTATCAGCAGCGGTGTGGGGTTTAAGTGATCCTGTAGGATTGACACTATGTTTTCAAAATCCTATTCTACTGGCTTCTCTGGGGTTACGAGGTTTCGTAGTAAGCCATACGTTTTTGCACCCATTGAATTCAACAATACCAGCGCTTTCTTGTCATCTGGCACTTCATTCACCTTGCAGTATACTTCTGTGCGTTCGACATATGTCGTCCAATCTTCGACTTCATTGTCGAACGCTGTGATACTGCCACTCTTCGGCATTTTTGGGTGTGGTTAGACTGGCTTAAAATGGCATCTCCCGTGCTTTCCTTTCTTCCCCGCTGCGGCTTAAAATGGCGTCTCCCGCGCTTTCCGTTCTTCCCCGCTGCGGCTTAAAATGGTGTCTCCCACACTGCTGCCAACGCCGCTCTCGGCGGTCCTCGTGGCAAATGGCGACGCCCTGTGGGTTTTGTGCGCTGCTCCTGCGCTGCTGCCAATGCCACTCTCTGTGGTCCTCGTGGCAATGGCAGCGCCTCGCGTTTTCCTGCGTGCCTCTCTCCCCCGTTGACGCTGCTCGGCCCTTGAACACCGGCTGCGCTCTGGCAGCGCCTCGCGTTTTCCTGCACGCCTCTCTCCCCCGTTGACGCTGCTCGGCCCTTGACCACCGGCTGGGCTCTGCTCTCTCTCGTCTCTCTCCCCCGTTGACACCGCTCGGTCCTGAACACCGGCTGCGCCCTTTGCGCTCTGCCCTCTCTCTCTCTCCCACGTCGACGCTGCTCGGCCTTTTTCTGTGACGCTCGGTCGGGCTCTAGCCCGTCGCTGTCCGGGAAGGGTCTGCGCAGTACCTGTTGCCAGCCCATTTCGCTGGACCACCGTGACTGGAAAGCCAAGCCTGGCTCTCGACAACCTCCCCTGCGATGCTCAAATCTCCGCTGGATGACTGGGCGGTTGCCCATGGTCGACGCCCGTGCTTCTGGACTCGACCTCCTTCCACTGTTCTCCAGGAGCGAATCCCTGGGAGGTGATGCAGAGTTGCAGGTAGGTTCAAATCTGCGTCGTCGCCAATGTTATGTCTGTGTATCTTAATGTTGTGTCCTTCAATAATCAGACAAAAGACTGCAGGGAACGATTCAACAGGTGTTTACTGAATGAGGGTTACTCTAGAACTAACTATACAGATCACTACTCAGGGTTTATATACAGGTGTGTTCACTGCCGGTACTACAGTATACAGGAGCTGTAAAAAGTAGTTCTCCCCCTTAGAGGTACATACATTACAGCGTGCAACTTGGAGAACAACTTGGAGGCGATGGTGTACCCACAACATTGCTGCTCTTGACCTGAGAGAGGTCACAGGGGAGGGAGATGCTCGGTTGTTGTAGTGTACCCTGTAGTCTGCAGGTAAAGTGCCCCAATGATGGTGGCAGACCTTAGCGAATCCAGACAGCTTACTTTAGAGTTGCTGCCAGCTGTGTAAGACCTGTACACCAGAGGTCAGCAAGACTAGCATGGCAGTATAATAATGGCCCATGATTTCCGATAGGAGGTTTCCTGCGTGCAGATGCCTCCTATTGGAAAAAAATCTACGCTCTTTCCTGAGGACTCCCGAGGTCCAGACACTTCCACTCCTGGGCCTCTCCACAGGCGAAAGGCGCAGCGCCCTCGTATCCCAGGGGCGCAGGCAGTTCGAGAGCTTCCCTGGGATCACGTGGGCCTGGCGAGCCAATGGGAGAAGGGAATCCCCCTTCATACTTTTGACAGATAGACCTGTCAAATAGATGAATGGAAATCATCCCAAAAATACATCAAAACATTTTAAAAAACCATCACGTTTTTAAAATGAGTTAAAATTACATTAAATTAAATATTTTAAACAAAAATTTAATTTTTTGAAAAAAGTAATTAAAGTTTTTTACGGGGCTAAAAATAAACTTACCTTTTTTAAAAGTATTTTTAAATTATACATGAGTGAACACTTTTTTTATTTTTTTAACTTTTTTAAACTCTTATGCTGGTAAAAGCAGGCCTTACGCCTGCTTTTACCAGGCGTAAGATTTTTAAGTGATTTCTGCGGGCGGAGGTTCTGCAGAAAGCAAAACTCTCCACCCGTGGAGGCCCTTCTCCAGGGCAGGCATAGGATCTGTCAAGAGCATTCTTGACAGATTGGAAAAGCCGGTTTTCGGCGCATGCGCTTGGCATGCCTGAAACCGGCATTTCCGATGTCCCTACGGGTGGGTACACAGCTCATACACACCCATAGAGATCGGAAAATACGGGCCGAGATAATGGGGATGCCGGTCGTGGCCCAAGGCGCAGTGCACAGGTCGCGCTGAAGATGAAAATTGGCAAACGGGAACGCCTTGCACCGAGCACCCGTGACTCCAGGAGGGAAGGGCAGAGGTCAGGAGGGGTGTGAGAGGTGGCCGGCAGCAACCCGCAGTTTTAATCTAGAGCCAGAAGTAGCACTCACTCCTTTTTTACTTACCTTTTTAGTGGCAGCCTCCAGTGGTCCCTTTAAGGATCGTTTGGTCTGCTCCGCGTCTGAGAAAACCGACTGCAAACTGGCACGGTGCATACTGCACTCAGTCACCAACCAATTACAGGAAGGGGCCTGAAACAGGTGTTAGCCCCCCTCCCCCCCTCTTGCCACCCACCCACCCCCCGATTTGCATAGACAATGGACCTAACACCTGTTTCAGGAGCTGCGCCCTGGACATCTACAGGGGGCTCTAACCAATATGGCGTGTGGCGATACCCAGCGCAGAACGAGCGCATGTACACCACATGGGATATTGGACCCGTCAGCGCTCATTTTCGCCTGAAAAACGGGTGCTGCGCGATCCAATTTCTGGGCCTCTATCTTCTGATAGGATTCTTTACCGTTTGTTTAGTTCTTACTGCATGCTCTCCATAAATGGATTCAGTTTTGTAACTTGGTTTAAGTTGTGATCAATAATTAATTTGTGCAAGAGAAACAACATCTGAGTGATTTAGTGACTCAAGTTATTTTCCATTATCTAATGTTTATTTCTGTTGGAAAATAATTTATGAATCAATAAGGATTTGCAATGAATAGAGCCTGCTGTTTCTTGGCAAATAAACATAAAGTCATTTATTTGGAATCCACTGGAATTTTTAGGCACTCATTTGTTTGACCAAAAAAGGACATGAGACCGATTGCTTCATCAGCAAGAAATACCCAATAATGTAAAACAGCCCAGAGGCAGGTCTATATTGTTCCATACACAAAGAATGATCAGTCTATTTTTCTCAATGCGTACAGGTGGTAAAGGCAATGGATGAATTGGATATCTGTTGGCTATTTCATCCTGAACATTCCCCTGCTGTTGCTATGTATCCTCTGTGCTATATATTCAGTATTTTCTTTGTTGCTACGATATGCTATGATTTCTTGATGAAAGAAGTCCCCTGCATGTCAAATAGGTCCCCCTTAGTGATGAGGTAAATGCAAAAAAAAATGCCTAACATATTGAAATAGTGAACACTGGCGGCAAGATACTGTGATTATAAGTGAAGTTTAATGAGCGGAAATTAAATGTAAAATATAAATAATACAGAAATTAAATGCAAATTGAAAATGAGCTAACTTGGGTGAAAGCAAGGCTAACGCTAGACACTAAGGGGGTAAGCTTCCGCTTTGGGCGTCATTGAGAAATTGGGCGCAAATTGCACTTGAAATCGCACTGGGTACGTTACAGTTTAGGTTTCTGCAAAAAAGTATTAGTATAATCACCAACGTAAAATCTGCCATGAACCAGCACAATCGGTCAGTGTAACAGAACGTAATTGTTTATTTTTTTTTTTTAAATATTCCTTGATATATTTAAGAGTGGGAACCTGATGCAGTTTTATTAATACAGCTGAAAATAGGTTTATCACAAACAATAAGCATTTTTAATCAGAGTGTCCAGCCCGCCACCTGTGAATAACCTGATTTTAAACACTATACTGAACCATTTACTCAATTCATTGGTGGACACCAGTCAGCTTCTTTGTAAATCAAATATTTTTTAATATGTAGAAGCTTTTGAAACGTGCCTGTGCACCTAAGAAAACAGCTTAATTTGAAGAGCCTGCTCGAACGGCCATCAATGGCGCAATCGCCGGAAACTCGCCATCCGCATTATTTCAATCGGGGGGGGCGTGGCCAGATTTGTGGGCGGAGCCGGCTTCAGGCAAAATGTTCTTCCGTCTATACCTATGTGTCAAGCAGGTGTGCCTGTGGGGGTTCCCAGGCTTATACTCTTCGTAGTCCTCAGTGGGACTGGCGCCAGCTGAGAATTAACATGAGTCCCATTGAGGCCTTTAAAAAGGCCCCAACACCTTACGCTGAAGAGATAAAGGCCTCGAAGTTGGATCGCGTAAAAAGGCGCTGAAGGGTCCAATATGGCATGCACACACGAGTGTTTGCCGGTTGAGTTGGTTAGGGCACCCTGGAGTCATCTACACATCGTGCAGGCTGTGGTCAGTTTTCTCGCGCCCAAAGCAGCCAAATCAGCAGTTCTTAAAGGGACTGCTGGAGGCCGCCACCAAAGAGGTCATTAAAAAAAAATAATTACATGAGTGTGGAGCCAGAAGGAGCAGGAGTGTCTATCCCCCTCTCCATATTGAAACTATGGGTCGCTGCTGGCCACCAAATTCCTCCCTTTCCCCTCCCAGACTTACCATAGGCCAATGTAGCTGCCAGCCAACTTCCATCCTCTTCGCAACCAGCTCTTGGGTTGCCACTGTGTCCTAGCATGCTGGTCGCATCCTGATGACACAAGAGGACCAATTTTGGCGCATAGGTTTAAGTCCGAATTCGGACATGAACCAATTTCTAGGCCAAAGGCTCTCTGAGAATGAAGACTTTTTCAGCCATTTTATTCATTGGCACAGAGGTCCTTGGGGCAATTCAGATGAAGCAGCTGTATGGCCACTCTGCCTCCTGGCAGCTGTATTGGAGGAGGTACCACAGAAACGCCATGATTGTGCAAATGGTTTCATCCCCAGCATTGGGATAAGGTCTCCGGTTTCAGACTTGGGAACACAGGAGTTCTATTCTGCTGCACTTGCGCCAGCAGTGTGGATCCTGCCACGGGATTTCAGATCATTTACTTCACTGTTTCTACATAGAATTCCTTCATCGTCGCTGGGTCAAAATCCTGGAACTCCCTCCCTAACAGCACTGTGGGAGTACCTTCACCACATCGACTGCAGGGGTTCAAGAAGGCGGCTGACCACCACCTTCTCAAGGGCAATTAGGAATGGGCAATAAATGCTGGCCAGCATCCCATGAACGAATAAATACATTTTGTATTTTTAAATTACACAAAGTTTACAGCACAGAAACAGGCCGCTCGGCCCAACTGGTCCACATGAGCCTCCTCCCACCCCCCACTGCTTCCCACCGATCTCTTACAGTTTTCTTTTCAAATTATTTCACTGCAAGATTTCACCCACCCCACATCAGCACTCAGCCCTCTTGCGATAGTGTAACCTTTTGTCTCACTGTGAGTAATGCCATGAGAGATCATCAGTACTGCCAAAGTAAGTAAGTTGTATATGTCAAACATAATTGTTTGAATATTTTACCCAAATTGAACTATTAACATGCTGCAATTACAGCACAAAGCAACTAATGAAGATTGTTGCGAATTGATACACTGGACAAAAAAAAAAGCCTGGAAAGATGGGAGAATTAGGATACACTAACTATTATTAGTGACATGTACAATTGATAATTACAATGACCTTGTTCTGTAACCAACGTACTTTACATTCAGCTAAGTTATACTTAAGGCTATAAATGTCTATTGCTGCCTTTAAAAAGAAGTGAAGGAAAGCCAGATATTGGCCTGGTGCCTGAAAGTTACAAGAAATTGCAACTGCCCTTTGATTAGCTTCACCAGTTTATACATGGCTACAATGATCAGATCTTGCTTATTGTAGAGCAGTGGCCTTAAAGTTACTGACTGGGTTAGCAGCTAAACATCACAACTGTGCTCCATACCCAAGACTATCCATGCGAGATACATTAGCTACTGAAGTAAAGGCACAACACAGCTCCATAAATTTTGCTTTCCAAATGAATAATTTTCCAGATAAACAATGACAATAAGGAATAGCTCATGAAATAAAAACAGGAGCACAATTTCCCATTAAATATAAAGGTGGGCTTCCAAGAACAGATCACCTCACCTTGACGGTAGCAAAATACTGCAGATGCTGGAAATCCGAAAGAACAACAGAAAATGCTGGAAAAACTCAGCAGGCCAGGCAACATCCATGGAGAGAAATTAGAGTGGCGTTTCGGGTCTAACCCTCTTTCAAGCAGTTTGAAAAAGGGTTAGACCCGAAACGTCACTCTCATTTCTCTCCACGGATGTTGCCTGGCCTGCTGAGTTTTTCCAGCATTTTCTGTTGTTATCTCACCTCACCTTGAGCCTGATGAATCACTGCTGCTACCTTTAGTGGCTGATCTGCTTCTGCTTGCTCCTTGTCATGTTCCATGCCTGTGCCATGGCTTGTTTCTGCTGCACACAACAAATTCCTTTAGGCCTCTTTCCATGGCTCTATTGTGCAGCGTGCACTAATGTCACTATCATTCTGCCAACGTTCTTGAGGCTTTTTGTAGAGCAGCCCAACGGAGTCCAAATATTTGAACTGTTGTTCAAGCACACCAGACATCTGCTCCATCAGCATCTTGTCCATCATCGTAGGCTCTTTGCTGAGTTGTACAAGAGTTCATCTTTGTAATTCGGATGCACTTCAAATATTTTTTCTTGCGTCCAACACAAAGGGGGAAAAATTGAGTCGCGCCCCCTTTGGGCGCTAACTTCGTCAGGGCACTACTTTTAGCACCCCGAAAAAAATTAGCGCCCCCTCGGCCAAAATTGAATGGTAGCGTGGCACTACTGGAAGTGCCCCACCTCCCTCTTGGGGCGCTGCGAGGGAATATCGTGGCGCTACGTGCCGCGGTATTGCAGGCCTTCCTCCCCTTATTAAAGGGAGGGGCCTTGCGCAGCGCAACCCGGGGCCCAGCTGGGCCACCAGCGATCGGAGTGCCGGCAAAAGAGCCCGGCACTCAAGAGAAGTGCCAGGCTCATGGCGCGCAGCCGGCACTCCACGGGGGGGCTGCAGAGGAGGCTGAGGACAGCAATGGGGGCAGGTGCTGGCAGGCGGCCAGCAACAAAAATTGCCACCCGGCACCTTGCCTTTAATTAGCGCCACCCCGGCCACAGGTAGGCCTCCCCCTGACCCCGTCAGACATAGTGTCCGGTGGTAAGCCAGGGGGCGCTACCGAAGATCGCAGCCGGGGCGCGAGCGGGGTGCTAATGGTTACCGCCGCCGCTAACCTCCCGCTGAATTTCGCGGGAGGCGTTTGCGGCGCCACACCCCCTTAGGGCACTAACGGGAGGCGCGAAGCAACCGAATTTTCCCCCCAAAGTGTCTGCTTCCAAAGACAGGCCCTTGTTCCCTCTGAACCAAATACACAAAGTTACCCGGAATAGCAGGTGACAGAGAACAATGAACCCTTTTGACTGCTAAGATATACACTGGAAATCATACATGAGCACACTCTACTCTCCCGAGGTTAGAGCCCAAATATATAAAATATTTCCATAAATGTCAACAAGGCATCAAATATTACACAGACCAGAGAGAAGTTCTATGTTATTTCCTGTAATGGCAGAACAATAGATTCACACTGCCTCGCAAGCTAAAAGGAAAGGAAAACGCAAAAGAAACAGTAGCCAAGGCTTCCATTTTAAGAATCCTAGGCTGAGAAATTTGAGTAGGCCAGAAACCTGCCAGTAACACCGTCAGCCAAGGCTAATGGCCGCCGGCAAAAAGAGCACAGACAGCACCGGTATTTTGGTGCTGCCTGCTAATTAACATGAGCGGAGCGGAGAATCTCTTGTGCAACGCGTTCTTTCCAGCGCAAACCTCATTAGGAGGCCAGTTGTCACGTCTGAAGGATCGGTGCGGCATTCTCGGGCAATGTGCTGTGGTCGGATCACTTGGTGATGGCTCCTGGGTTTTGTTATCGAGTCCGCTATTGAGGCTGAGGACAAACAAATGCGCTGTGATGTGCCACAGTGCAGAATGCTCCAACCCTACAAGGAGGGTCCTTGTAGGGTTGGAGCATTCTGCGCTGTGGCACATCACAGCGCATTTGTTTGCCCACGGCTCCCCTCTTACTTTCGTGGACATTTGTCTGGGTTTCGTGTGGGGTCCACAAATGGGTGCCAGACTGCCTGGTTCACCCACTTTCGCTGGCTGCCACAGCTCCACAGATCTTTCACACAGATGGTAGCCGTGTGGAGGTTTGTGCTCCACCATGGTGCTGGAGGGGGATGGGGATGGGGATACACCATCTTGCAGCCAGCAGTGACAGTGCACTAGCCTGTATATCGCATAGGGGATTCACTCCCTGGCGGGTGGCTCTTAAACACAAGGAGCTAAACGCGATTAACATCACTAAGGAGATGGTACTCGGTAAGGTAATGGGACTTAAGGCGGATAAATCCCCTGGACCTGATGGCTTACATCCTAGGCTCTTGAGAGAAGTAACGGTCGGGATTGTGGACGCATTGGTGGTAATTTTCCAAATCTCCCTGGATTCAGTAAAGGTCCCAGCAGATTGGAGAACTGTTAATGTAACGCCCTTATTTAAAAAGGGAGGTAGACAAAAGGCTGGAAACTACAGACCAGTTAGCCTAACATCTGTGGTTGGTAAAATGTTGGAGTCCATTATTATGGAAGCAGTAACAGGACATTTGGATAAGCATAATTTAATCGGACAGAGTCAGCATGTTTTTACGAAGGGGAAGTCATGTTTGACAAATTTGCTCGAATTCTTTGAGGACGTAACAAACAGGGTGGATAAAGGGGAACCAGTGGATGTGGTGTATTTGGACTTCCAAAAGGCATTTGACAAGGTGCCACACAAAAGATTACTGCACAAGATAAAAAATCACGGGATTGGGGGTAATATACTGGCATGGGTGGAAGATTGGCTATCTAACAGAAAACAGAGAGTTGGAATTAATGGTTCATTCTCGGGTTGGCAATCTGTGACTAGTGGTGTTCCGCAGGGGTCAGTGCTGGGACCCCAACTCTTTACAATCTATATTAACGATTTGGAGGAGGGGACCAAGCGCAATGTATCCAAGTTTGCCAACGATACAAAGATGGGAGGGAAAGCAGTGAGTGAGGAGGACATAAAAAACCTGCAAAAGGACATAGACAGGCTAAGTGAGTGGGCAGAAATTTGGCAGATGAAATATAATGTTGGAAAGTGTGAGGTTATGCACTTTGGCAGAAAAAATCAAAGAGCAAGTTATTATCTAAATGGAGAGAAACTGCAAAGTGTTACAGTACAAAGGGATCTGGGGGTCCTGGTGCATGAAACACAGAAGGTTAGTATGCAGGTATAGCAGGTGATCAGGAAGGCCAATGGAATCTTGGCTTTTATTGCAAGGGGGATGGAGTATAAAAGCAGGGACGTCTTGCTGCAGTTATACAGGGTATTGGTGAGGCCACACCTGGAATACTGCGTGCAGTTTTGGTTTCCATATTTAAGAAAAGATATACTTGCTCTCGAGGCAGTTCAGAGAAGGTTCACTCGGTTGATTCCGGAGATGAGGGGGTTGACTTATGAGGAAAGGTTGAGTAGGTTGGGCCTCTACTCAGTGGAATTCAGAAGAATGAGAGGCGATCTTATCGAAACATATAAGATTGTGAGGGGGCTTGATTGGGTGGATGCGGGGAGGATGTTTCCACTGATGGGTGAGACTAGAACTAGGGGGCATAATCTTAGAATAAGGGGCTGCCCTTTCAAAACTGAGATGAGGAGAAACTTCTTCACTCAGAGGGTAGTAAATCTATGGAATTTGCTACCTCAGAGTGCTGTGGAAGCTGCGACATTAAATAAATTTAAAACGGAGATAGACAGTTTCCTAGCTGATAAGGGAATTAGGGGTTACGGGGAGCGGGCAGGGAAGTGGATGTGAGTCTAGGTTCGGATCAGCCATTATCCTATTGAATGGCGGAGCAGGCCCGAGGGGCCGTATGGCCTAATCCTGCTCCTACTTCTTATGTTCTTATATTATGTCTAAAGCACAGGCTCAGATCTGGAGGGACTGTGACTGGAAACACCATATAAAGACTGTGGCACAGATGTCCTTAAACCGTTGCATGAGGCATCAATGGAAAGACATTTTTAAAAAGGGGAAAGTGAACTCTTGGTCAGGAGTTTACTGGTATAAATGGTTCAGAGGAGAGTTCAATAACATTTTTAACAACAGCAGATGTTTGAAGAACTCTTGGTGAGAATATGCTGTCAAGCCTTTTAAAAGCAGACTTCCAAACTTTGCATATTATTTTATCAGTTGCTAAACTAGAAGATCCCAATGTATAAAATTTAAGGAAATGCAGCTTTGATTTTTTTTCCTCAGCTTATTACAAATGTAATACAGTACAGTTTATTTTAAGAGTATTTACCGCCTATAATGGTTGACTGACCAGGAGGGAGATCTGATGCACCTCATTGGAAGCAGTTTTCACTCCACTTACATAGGCTGAGCTCTCCATAGTTACCAGTTATCCCAGCAGCTGTTTACTGTACGGGTTCTAGCTTGCCGCCACTTTTTCCCTCCTCTCCGCGCTGTCAACAGCTGCACGCCCGGATGTGCTTTGGAGAGGGCGGTAATTGGAGCGACAAGCTCCAAAATGGATGAGCGTGCGTCAATTCAGCGATGCACGCCAACTGACGTCACACTCCTGCTAATTAAAATACTTGCCACGAGTGCAGGCAACAGCAGCGCTGCCCACCTGCCAAAAATGGCGGCCGCCGTGGGACCCGTCGGAAGCGGGCGGAAGTCAGGCGGCCGCCATTTGTTCCAACAAAACAGGCCTTAAATGTCAGCGCTAACACCTCCAATTTCTGGGCCAGTGTCCTGACCTACCTACAAATTAATTGAGAATATCATGCAGACATTTTTATTAACATGACAAGATACAGTGCATGTTTATCAAACCATTATGCAAACATTCAGTTTTTTGTCCCCCAATTTCCTTCCTCCCCTCATTCTTCCTGTGATACGGTAGCTCTGTGGAGCATCTCCTAAATGGGTATTCTTCCTGTATGAACGTCTGCAGTGAGTGAAAGGCAAGGTATCATAAATAAGCCTGGTATACATATATTCATGCATTCCAGCAGAAGTCACTAAATAGCGATCAAAGGGCAGGAACACTGGTGGATTTTTGCCCTCCGTCACCCAGAGGATCTTCTGATCTATATAGATCAGCACCACACTAAGTGATTCATTTACCCACTAAGCCATGGAGGAAGTTATAGTTAAGATATACTGTAAGATTGTTGTGCTAGTCTAGTTGGGGACAACCTGTTCAGAGTCATTGAGGTACGAATTAAACATGCTATAACTCTCCAATGAAACCAATGGCTAGTATATTGTCTTTTTAAAAAAAAACAATCTCAGTTTCCTATTCCTGTCAATTGTAATGGCTGAAATCCAAATGGACAAAGAGGTTTGATTTTAAGTTGTATCGCCTGACATTAACGAGATGACAACAGCCTCAAAATGTGGTCAGGCACCTTACCACCCCATTAACCCCAATGATGTGGTTGGTGTCATTTTGAAAGGGGCCTATCCCTGAGCCCTGAAGCGTCTGCCTGTTTCAGGAGGTAGTCCCATCTCAATATGTCAATGGGGGTCCTAGGATCACAAGGGGCTGGATTTTACCAGATGGGTTTGGAGGCGGGACTGCTGGCAAAATTAAGAAGAATGGGAGCGGGTCCCAAACCCACTCCCAACCTGCCTCCAAACTATCTTCCCGGAAGCCAGGTCCCCGATTTGCACAGGGACTCGACTCCTAGTGGCAGGAAGAGGATTATACCCACTTAACTGCCTGTTAACAGGTAGTTAACAGGAAGTTAACAGGCTTTTTCCCATTTTGAGACTTCTGCTGTGGGCTTCCCGACATCGGGGAACCCCGCCAGGGTAAGTGAGGCGTGTTGTGGGTCTGTTGTAATGTTTGTGTATAGATGACAGCTGCAGAAGTGGTGTGAAGGATCTAATGGAACACTGGTGAGTATCAGAGGTAAGGAGATGTTGGGAAAGTCATTTTTAATGTGTGTAGATTTTTCTGTAGGTGACAAGCTTTGAAGAGTTTGTGTGGCCTCACCTCATTGAGAGAAATTACAGATCGCTCCTGTAACCTTACCTGCAGCTGCCATCTGTTTTATCCTAAGGAGAGAGTCATTGGAGAGCCTGGGTGAAAGGGCTCACCTGAGTATAGTGATTGTCAGTGTTTGACAGCACCTCAATGTTGTCAAACACTGACAAATTATCTGTCAAGAATAAATGGTTCATGTCCCTTTAAGAAAACCGGCAGATGAAGCGGCATCAACTGACATCATCGGACACCGGCTTTCCCTTAATTGGCTGGCAAACCCGCAGGGCGGGCTTAACAAGGCCAATCAGGGGAAAATAGCATCTGTGTGTCGGACGTCGCTAGGGGCGGGACTAAAACCCGGAAGGCAGCAGTCCCGCCCCCAACTCGTCTCGGCAGGTAAAATCCAGCCCTCCAGGGTCCATCAGTCAGAGGGCTGTAATTCGATTCAAAAAAATCATATTTATATAGCCCATATCACTTCCCTCAAAAAATAACTCATAAAATGAAGTGCAGTAGGTGCTATTATGTAGGCAAACATGGCGGCCATTTTTCATACAACAAAGTCCCACAAACAATAATTGGATGAATGACTAATTAATCTACATTTGTTGGTGTGGACTGAGGGATGGACGTTGGCTCTCTGCTCATCTTCAAACAGGGCCATTGTCATATTTCAGGATCCTTTGACCATTTTTTCACAGAAAGGATTTGGAAAGAGTGTTTCTTTAAATGTTGTGCTTAAAGCATAATGGCCCAGAAATTCAGGTCCCCACACGTGAGTACGCGCTGGGTACTCACCCGTAGGCCCAACAAAAGTGCCGGTTTCGTGCATGCACTGCGCATGCGCGGGAAACCGGAACTTCCGTTCCCTTGAAGGAAGGGGTTGACAGGTGGAACGCGTGCGCCGGAGAGGCAGCGCGTGTGCATCGAACTTACGTGTTTTTTACAGGTTTCTCCGGGAGGGTAAGTCTCCAGCAGTTGCACTTTTAAAAAGCAGGCGCAAGGCCTGCTTTTAACAAGGTACGTGGTGAATTAATTAAAATTAAAACATTTTTACCACAGGTTTATTATTTTTAAATACTTTAAAGAAAGGTAAGTTTATTTTTAGCCCCATTAGAAAATGTATTTAATATTTTCAAAAATTTAAATTATTGTTTTAAATTGGTTTTTTCATGTAATTTATAGTTATTTTTAAAATGTGATGTTTTTTAAAAATGTATTTGAAGTTTTAGTGATGTTTTGGGGCTTATAGTATTTATAGGTTTGACAGCTCTTCCTGTCAAATTTATGAATGAAGCATTCCCTGCTACCATTGGCTCTACATGACCCACGTGATCCCAGGGGACGCTTCGAACTAACTGCGCCCCTGGGATATGCAAGCACTGCGCACTGGCAGTTGGAGGAGGCCCAGGATCGGAATACCACGCAGGCCCACAGCTCAACGGCCGGCACGCTAGGTAAGTGCAGGTCGGGGGCTTGCACCCGCGGGAAGCCCCCAACCCGAATTTCTGGGCCAATACAAGATCCAGGGATCCGATCAGACCCACCCCCCGCAATTGGAGACCCCCCTCCCCCGGGCCTCCGATTGCCATCCCAGGCCTCCAATCTCCGCCATGAGGCTTCCCCCCCACCCCATCGATGATGCTGTTGCCAGCCGCAATAATCCGGTGGCCAGCCCTGATCCCCTCTCCCCCGCTGCCAATCCCCGATCCCTGACACCGCCCGGATCCAGACCCCCTGCTAATCCTCCAACCCCCTCCCGATCCCCAGTCAACCCCCCACTCCGGCGACCCCCCGACCCCCACCAATCCTGCCTCCCCACTCCCGATCCCCAGTCAACCACCCACCCCGGAGACCCCCGACTCCCACGATCCTGCCCCACCCCTCCCGATCCCCAGTCAACCACCCACCCCGGAGACACCCCGACTCCCATGATTCTGCCCCCCTCCCGATCCCCGATACTGCCATGTCGATCTCCGACGGCCCCCCATGGATCCCTGACCCCCTGCCAATGATCCCCGACCATTTTGATCCCTGACGACCCCACCAATCCCCGACCACGGCCTCCCCCTCCCCCAGTGACCCACCAACCCCCCCGATACCCAATACTGCCATGCCGATCTCCGACCGCCCCCCCAACGATCCCCAACCCTACCGATCCCCGACCATGTCGATCCCCGATGTCAACCATTGATCCCCAACCATGTCAATCCCCATCCAACCCCCATAATCCTGACCATGCCGACCCCGCGATCCCTCCCCCGGACTGATCCCTCGGGCTGGACTTTCTCAATGGAGATGAGTGGAGGCAGGACTGCTGCTTGTTGTGTCAATGTCCCGCCTCCATCATCGCCTGACCAACCAGAGGGATTTTTCCCTGACTGACCTAGTTAAGCCCGCCCTGTGGGCTCAGCAGGCCAATTAGGGAGGAAGTCACTGACAGAGCACGTCAACATCAGACGTACCATCTGTCAAGACTTCTTGAGAGAAGAAATGTCAGCATTTGACAGCTCTGTGAAGCTGTCAAACACTGACATTCTCTGTAGTTTTGATGAGTTCTTGTGTTCAGGACTCATCAAACCTTTCAACTTTGTTGATTTCAGATGGCTGTTGGTTTGGATGATCTTACAGCCAGTCTGTGAAATCGACAAGGAGGATGTCAGGTCTCCTGATCCAGGGTGGATGAAGGCTGTAGGAAGAAAACAAGGTAAGTGAACATTTTTTAACACTCATCGCTCATCTTACATACTTGCCACTCCACACTTGCACACATCACTCACCTCTACATCTTACTTTCAGGTGCCTCCGACCCCCACAGACCTCCTTCACGTCTCCTCCAACCTGACGGGGTTCTCTGAGGCTGGGAAGCCTTCACCTGTGAAGGTAAAATGGCACTAATACTTATTCCTGCCTGTTAACTACCTGTTTTGGAACCGGTTTTGTGGGAGCTGGGACAAGTACAAACTGGACGGTTTGCACCTGGGCAGGACGGGGACCGATGTCCTAGGGGGAGTGTTTGCTACTGCTGTTGCGGAGGGTTTAAACTAAAATGGCAGGGGGTTGGGAACCTGTGCAGGGAGACAGAGGAAAGGGAAGCAAGAAAAGAAGCATAAGACAGGAAGGAGAAAAACAAAAGTGGAAGGCAGAGAAATCAAGGGTGTAAATCAAACATGGCCAGAGTAAATAATAAATCTAATAGGTCTAAGAGCGTTAAAAAAACAAGCCTGAAGACTTTGGCATAGAAATTGGGTTGAGGCGCCAAACTGGCGCCAAGTTTGCCTGGGCGCTGGTTTTTGCGCAGCGTTCGAAGCTGTAGCGATCATCAGAAATTCAGTTGAAGTGCCCCTAGAGGGAGATGGGGCGAGGCTCGAGGCGCTCCGCATCCCTTTTAGGGCGCTGAAACTGAATATCGCAGCGCAACATGCCGCAGCGCCACACGCTGCGGCATGGCACGCTGTGGTACTGCAGGCCTTCCTCCCACTGTTAAGGGGGAGGGGCCTGCAACAGCACGAACCCCGATCGCGAGTGCCGGCAAAAGAGCCCGGCACCAAGGAGAAGTGCCGGGCTCTCAGGAAACAGCCGGCAATGCCGCGGGGTGGGGGTGGGGGACCAGGAGGCCAGGGACAGAGGTGCTGGCAGGCGGCCACCGAAAAAGCGGCCGCCCCGCACCTCCACCTTAACTTGCGCCTCTGCTGGCGCAGCAAGTCCCCGTGAACCGGGCGCGGGGAGCGAACTGTTCGCTACCAAATATCGCATTCGGGGCGCGAATGGGGCGCTGCACACACGGATGACATCATCAGTGGCGGCGTAGCGCAAATGGCTAACGCCAGCATTAGCGCCCCTGCTGAATATCGCGGTAGGCGCAGCCAGTGGCGCTACAGCCACTGACTGCCTCTTTAGGCGCTAACAGGTGGCGCTACTCATCCAATTTTTCCCCCTTTGTGTCTTAATGCAAGGAGCATTCGGAACAAGGTGAATGAATTAGCTGCACAAATAGAGGTAAACGAATATGATTTGATTGGGATTACGGAAACATGGCTCCTGGGTGACCAAGGCTGGGAACTCAACATCCAGGGGTATTCAATATTCAGGAAAGATAGGCAAAAAGGAAAGGGAGGTGGGGTAGCATTGCTGGTTAAAGAAGGGATTAACACAATTGTAAGGAAGGATATTAGCTCTGATTATGTGGAATCTGTATGGGTAGAACTGAGAAATACCAAGGGGCAGAAAACGTTAGTGGGAGTGGTATATAGACCTCCAAACAGTAATGCAGAGGTTGGGGATGGCATTAAAAGGGAAATTAGAGAAGCATGCAATAAGGGCACAGCAGTCATCATGGGTGACTTTAATCTACATATAGATTGGGCTAGCCAAATTAGTAACAATACTGTGGAGGAGGAATTCCTGGAGTGTTTACGGGATGGTATCCTGGACCAATATGTCGAGGAACCAACCAGAGATCAGGCCATCTTAGACGGGGTATTATGTAATGAGAAAGAATTAATTAGCAATCTTGTTGTACGAGGCCCCTTGGGTTGGAGCGATCATAATATGATAGAATTCTTCATTAAGATGGAGAATGAAGTAGTTGACTCAGAGACGAGGGTCCTGAATTTAAATAAAGGAAACTACGATGGTATGAGGCACGAGTTGGCTAAGATGGATTGGGGAACGTTACTTAAAGGGTTGACGGTGGATAGGCACTGGCAAACATTTAATGATCACATGGATGAACTACAGAATTTGTTCATCCCTCTCTGGCATAAAAATAAAACAAAAAAGGTGGCGCAACCATGGCTAACAAGGGAAATTAGGGATAGCATGAGATCCAAGGAGAGGACATATAAATTGGCCAGCAAAAGCAGCAAATATGAGGATTGGGAGCAGTTTAGGATTCAGCAAAGGAGGACAAAAGGATTAATTAAGAGGGGGAAAATAGAATATTAGAGTAAGCTTGCATGGAACATAAAAACTGAGTGTAAAAGCTTCTATAGATATGTGAAAAGAAAAAATTGGTGAAATCAAGCGTAGGTCCCTTGCAGACAGAATCAGGGGAATTTGGTTCTGTCTTCACAAAGGAGGACACACATAACCTCCCAGAGATGTCGGGGAACATAGGATCTAATGAGAGGGAGGAACTGAATGAAATCAGTATTTGTAGGGAAATGGTGTTAGGGAAATTGACGGGATTGAAGGCCAATAAATCCCTAGGGCCTGATAATCTACATCCCAGGGTACTTAAGGAAATGGCCCTAGAAATAGTAGATGCATTGCTAGCCATCTTCCAAAATTCTATGGACACTGGCACAGTTCCCATGGATTGGAGGATAGCTAATGTAACCCCACTATTTAAAAAAGGTGGTAGAGAGAAAATGGGGAATTGCAGACCGGTAAGCCTGACATCGGTAGTGGGGAAAATTGTGAGGGTGCCAGTCAGTTCCTTCTGTAACCTCTAGATGGCACCTTCACTTGTTTGTTTTCCAGCCCTTTGTTAATTGTTCCGAGCCTCCTGTGTTAATGCTTAACGGCCTGTTAGCTGTTCATGGGTTGCACCTGGTTTTCTTGGTATATAAGTTCTATGGTTGTTTCACTCCTTGCTCAGTCCTAACTAGGGACTAGCCTTGGCTCTGTGGCTCCTGGCTTTAATTAGCTGGGTGCCATGGTTCTCTCGAGCTTTGTATTTAAGATGTATTCTCGAGCTTTGTATTTAAGATGTAACTAACTGTGTTCTTGTTGTTCTTAGTCTTGATAAGGTGCTGGTCTGGACTGGCGTGTTGCCATGCTGGCGCTTGTCTTGAGCTCTTGATAAGTCTGTTACCCCTGCGGCAGCCCCTCGTGATAGCTTGTCTCGAGTCACGTCTCGGCAAGCTGGTTGCGTTTGTGGTAAGCTTATCCCAGCTCATTATGGACAAGTATGATGCCTCATGGAAGCTGTCCTGAGTTCCTATTCTTGACTAGTCGTTTTTGTAACTTGTCTCGAGTTCTATGTATATTGTTCTTCTCTCGAGTTCTATGTATGATGTGGTTTCCTGTCTCGAGTTCTTGCGTATGCTGTTGTGTTCTTTGTATGAATCTAGTTATGTGTGAATCTAGTTAAGTAATGAATAAAGTACTGTTCCTTAAGATTGTATACCTGCCTCTAGCCTGGTTTCTGCACTTGGGTCCAGAACCTACCTTGCCCGGAGGGCACGGCCCCGTATCTATACGGCCCCGTGGCTCCCCAACCCTGACAAAAATAAAAACATGGATTTACAAAAGGTAAATCGTGCTTGACTAATCTACTGGAATTTTTTGAGGATGTAACTAGTAGACTAGGTAAGGGAGAACCAGTGGATGTGGTGTATTTGGACTTTCAGAAGGCTTTCGATAAGGTCCCGCATAAGAGATTAGCGTGCAAAGTTAAAGCACATGAGATTGGGGGTAAGGTACTGACTTGGATAGAGAACTGGTTGGCAGACAGGAAGCAAAAAGTTGGAATAAACGGATCTTTTTCTGAGTGGCAGGCAGTGACTAGTGGGGTACCGCAGGGATCGGTGCTAGGACCCCAACTATTCACAATATATATTAATGATCTAGGTCAGGGAACTAGATGTAATATCTCCAAGTTTGCAGATGACACAAAGCTGGGTGGGCGTGTGTGCTGTGAGGAGGATGCAGAGAAACTCCAGTATGATTTGGACAGGTTGGATGATTGGGCAGATGCATGTCAGATGCAGTATAATGTGGATAAATGCAAGGTTATTCACTTTGGTGGCAAAAACAGGAAGGCAGGTTATTATCTGAATGGCAATAGATTGGGAGAAGGGGAAGTGCAACAAGACCTGGGTGTCCTTGTGCACCAGTCGCTGAAGGTAAGAATGTAGGTGCAGCAGGTGGTTAAGAAGGCAAATGGTATGTTGGCCTTCATAGCGAGAGGATTCGAGTACAGGAGCAAGGATGTCTTGCTGCAGTTGTACAGGGCCTTGGTGAGACCACACCTTGAGTATTGTGTGTATTGTTTTGGTCGCCTTATCTGAGGAAGGATGTTCTTGCCATGGAGAGTGTGCAGCAAAGATTCACCAGACTGATACCTGGGATGGCAGGAATGACGTGTGAGGAGAGATTGGACCGATTGGGCTTATATTCGCTGTAGTTTAGAATTCTAACAGGACTAGAAAGACTAGATGCAGGAAGGATGTTCCTGATGGCGGGTGAGTCCAGAACCAGGGGTCATAGTCTAAGGATAACGGGTAAGCCAATTTGGACAGAGATGAGGAGGAATTTCTTCACCCAGAGAGTGGTGAACCTGTGGAATTCTCTACCACAGAAGGCCATTGAGGCCAGTTCATTAAATATATTCAAGAAGGAGTTAGATATATTTCTTAAGGCTAAAGGGATATGGGGAGAAAACAGGGACAGGGTACTGAATTTAGATGATCTGCCATGATCTCATTAAATGGCGGAGCAGGCTTGAGGGGCTGAATGGCCTAATCCTGCCCCTATCTTCTATGTTTCTATGTTTTTATGTTAACAGGTAATTAAAAGGATTTAATCCCTTTCCCGCCTCCAGGAGATGGGACCCGAAGCAACACATCTTCCTGCCTCCTGGCAAAAGGGCATGGAGGCGGGCTGGGGGTGGGTTTGCCACCTGTCCCCACTTTCTGCTACTTTACCAGCCGTCCCGCCTTCATGCCCACCTCCTCGGGGCTAAGAAAATCCAGCCCCTCGCATCTGAGGCCTGCCCACCCGCAGCAAGCCTGCCTCTCAATCTGGCTAGCTGTGGACGGCAATCCGAGGCCTCCCATTCAAATCAGGTCCTGCCGTTAAAGTGGGCAGGGCCTGCCGGAAACCCGGTCTCCCGGAATTTCCACCCGC
Organism: Somniosus microcephalus; assembly: GCF_052327205.1. Classification (NCBI taxonomy): domain Eukaryota; kingdom Metazoa; phylum Chordata; class Chondrichthyes; order Squaliformes; family Somniosidae; genus Somniosus; species Somniosus microcephalus. The sequence continues at coordinate 30,079,127 of NC_140996.1, read as the reverse complement.
CTCGGAGACCCCTCCCCCCCGCCCCCAACCCACCTCCCTTGAGAAAATTCCGGCCATAATTTGTATTATGTAACTATCCTCCACTCACTGACTGGGAAACTCTGTTTGCTGTAGTTTCAGTCATTAGTTCGAAGAGTCCCATAAATTAAAGCCACAAGTCCCGCCCCGCCTCCAACTTACTGCTTGACACAGTGGTGTCAATATTCACTCCATTCCTTTTTTCGGCTGTGAGCAGCAAGAGATAAAACACAGAGACAGACACAGGCAGGAAAGCTATTGAGACAGGATTCTGTGTAGGCAGTCCAGTTTATCAAACAGAAAGCTGCAAAGTAGCCAGGCCCAGAAAAAGTAGAAGGATACCATGCAGGGCAAGTTCAAAATTAGTTTGATTATACATGCAGCACAACCTACCGATGGTGGGAAATGCAATGTGTTCATTATTTTTGTACAGTTGTGCAAAGACAAGCTGTACTGATTGTAATCTGAAGCTGATCATGACTGTTACTCTGTAGGATCTCTCACTAAGAAATAAAGCAGCTTAATGGTCCTTATCTAGCCATGTCTCACCAATTGCCTACTCAGCCTGCCCTTGGAGAGATTGAAGAGTGATTGAAGAACCATTGCAATAGCGATTGGGGGTTAATTTGGTTAGCCGCTGAAACCGAGCGCGGGGATTGCGATGCGTGATTAACCCGTACCCATTCAGTGGAATGCAGACAGGATGGCAACTTCGTGTTGCCTGGTCATGATAATGATTTCTGCAGGCAGCCAGCGTTGGCCACGCTATTCATTGGCTGCCTGCATCATCAGAGGGCCCAATAGGATTATTTTCTGGCACTACTTAAAGCTAGCCTACACTGCTTAAAGCTAGCCTGCACTTCTTAAAGGGGAGATGCATTGTGGCTGCTGGAGCTGCTGAGATCAGTGAGAATATTGTGTAGTGCAACAATCAACAATGGTTGACCACGCGAGAGAGCGGAAACCAAGAGCTGACGCTACACTGGAGGTTTTGGTGGAACAGAGGAAAGGTAGAGTCATAGGGGGAGAAATTTGGTTGTTAGCGCCACCGATTAACGCCTAAAGAGGCTGAGAAGTGGGGCGCTAGCCAATTTCCGGGTGGGCGCAAGGCACCTAGTGCCTCGCCCCATATTGAGCATGCATTTAGCGCCGGCGCTAAATCTTAGCGCCCGCTCATGGGCGCAGGCTGATTATGACGTCATTTGAGTGTGCAACGCCTTTTGGACGCCCTGGACCGGAAATTCAGTGGCGCCCCCCTCCGTAGCACTTGGCGCTAATAGTGACAGCTTACCTGCACCTTACCAAGTCGCTCTCATGCTGGAGGAGCGTTATTTAAAGGGGACTGGTGTGGTTTAAAAGCGGCAGCCATTTTTGGAGCACAACTTCCTCAAGAGCTACAAAGAGTTGCTGAGCTGCACACTGAGAGCCATTTGACCACTGAGCCAGCGCAGGCAGATGATCTTCAGCCTCTGACCATCACCTTGCTGTTGGTGAGCCTTGACAACGGGGAACCTTCCTGTGGGCACTTATTATGGGGGCTGCATTGGAGGGGAACGTCCTGCTGCTGAATCATCTGGAAAGGGCACTGAGACGCTGGGAGAGGGGGGCGGGCATGGCCAGACGGAGGAGGGCCAACAGATGTCGCCACAGCAGACCTTACACTGGCAGGGTTTTCCAACAGCAGTTTTCCTACAAGAACATGCCGGAGGAGCAGTGTGTCAGAAGGCTGCGATTTAGAAAGGAGGTGGTGACTGAGCTGTGCCAGCTGCTTCAGCCAGATCTGCAGCCTCAGATAAGGTGCAGGACATCTCTGTTGGTGGCTGAGAAGATGCCTGCTGGCCTGAACTTCTACGCGAGCGGCTCTTCTCAGACTGCGCGTCAGAGGCTGATCAGAAGTAGCTTCTAGGCCCCTCTCACGGAATGCTTGCTGCCATTCCAAGAACAGGAATGGAACCGGTCTGATACCCCCAAGCCTGTGAAGGGCAAAATGCATGTAAATAGCAAGCATGGCAATTGTAAATGAAGAAAGTGTTTCATTACACAAAATGTGGGCCTAGAAATTGGGTATAGCCCCGCTTGGGGCGTTAGAATTGGCGCAGCGCAAAGTTTATAGCCAGATGCAACTTATCGCCACCTGGCGCGATATTGGGTTGCATTGCCCCTAAAGGTGATTGAGGCGCGAATTCAGGCATTACACGGGACTCCTAAGGCGCTAAACTTCCGGCGCAACCCAATATCGGAGCGGATGGGCGCAGCGCAGGTGCTCTCAATTACTGAAGACCACGAGACTTCCAGGCACTGGCCAGCTCTTAAAGGAGTGGGTCAGTCAGCTTCAGCATCCACACTCTGCGCCTTGCAGGCCTCAGAATCGGCACAGACCCTTCTCTGGCACTAAAAACTTGGACCAGATGGAGAAGGTGAGACAGAGAGCAGAGCGCTTCACCAAAGAGGCTCTGGAGCAATTGGTGGCCGCAGTGGAGCGCCGGCGAGATGTTCTCTACCCAGACAATGGCAGGAGGCCGAATCACAAGGACTACCGACAAGCTTGGAGGGATGTATGCCAGAGGGTCAACTCCAGCAGCATGGTGACCAGGAGCCCTGTCCAATGCAGAAAGAAATTCAACGACCTCACTTGGGTGTTGTTTCTGCAAACTTCTGCATCCCTTCATTTGCACCTGACTTTATGGCTACAGGGTGGGCTGTGTCCCATTGGCCATCTGCCAGCAAGCACCCATGGCCCTTTCTGGGCACACACATGCACATTTGACTCAAGGCGTCATGTAAGGGCTCTTGCACCATGGGGGGCATGAGATGATCACTCAGGGCATCATGTAACATAACTTCCCCTCCTTTCCCCTGCAGTCCAAGCTGGCGAGGATTCGCAAAGACCAGCTTCGCACCGGTGGAGGACCTTCACAAGTGGTCACTCTCACGAATCTCGAGGAGAGAGTCCACCAGATTCTTGGAGGACGTATGAGTGGTCCTGTAACCACTGCAGCTGCCGACCCCATTGTCGACAGCAATGGTAAGGTTCTCACCTTTTACAACTGTCTCCTTCCACTTGTTCCCCCCGCCAGCATGCTTTCTCACTGCGGACCCATGTCATAGCCTTGCCGCAATCTGGCATCCCTTGCTGTCAAGCTGTCCTTTTGCTAAAGCCACTCTTCCACCTCCCTGCTTTCAGATGCTGCATCACCAGCTCGGGAGCCGGGCCCTCAAGCTGCCAGTGCCAGTGCCTCTGAAGGTTGAGAAAATTACTGTCCAACAGAAGGTCAGCAACTCTCTCCAGCAACGATCAGAATGGCCAGCCCAAATGGCTGCAGCTTTTATATTAGTGCTGTCCCCTTTAAATAGCGCCCCCCAAGTCCGAGAAGGGCCTGGGAACGCTCCATCCAACTGTCACTAATAGCGCCAGGCGGAAAGGTTGCGGGCGCCACCGAATATCCGGTCCGGGGCGCCAAAAAGGCGTTGCACACTGAAATGACGTCATGATCTGCCTGCGCCCGTGGGCACGCGCAAAGTGTTAGCGCTGGCGCTAAAAGGATACTCAATATGGGAGGTGGCGCTATATTCACTGCACCCGCCCGAAAATTGGGTAATGCCCCAATTCTCGGGCTCTTTAGGTGCTAATCGCTGGCACTACCAACTGAATTTCTAGGCCGTGGTTCCTTCAAACATGAGAAAGCTATGGCAACAGAAAGCAAAACTAATACACTGGCTCTCACACCCGGGAGACTGTCCAAAGCATAAATCACATTCCGACCATCTTCCTTGGCCTTGATTCCACTGCGCCAACCAAAGCATCCAATGCCCCATCAGTGAGGCATTCCACCCTCTGCCTCACCCTTTCCATGTCTTGCTAGGCTGGTGTGCCACAGGTAGGCTCCCACCGCTTTAAAGGCCTACAAGGCAGTGAGTGTGTCTAGTGAAGCCAATTGACCTGCCCCTTTAAGAGCTGGCCGGCGCCAGTGTGTTTCAGGGAAAGTGATTATTGACAGCACCCTCGCTGCACCCCGCCGCCGCGAAATTGGGTTGCGCCGCCGGGTTTGCGCCTTAAGATTAGCGTGCAGCGCCTGATTTAGCGCCGCAATCACCTTTAGGTGGCGCTAAATTGCGCCTGGCGCTAAACTTTGCGCATCGCCAGAACTAGTGCCCCAAACGCGGCTATACCGAATTTCTAGGCCATAGGGTTATACAGCACAGAAAGAGGCCCTTTGGCCTATCATGTCCGCGCTGGCCATCAAGCCCTATCTATTCTAATCCCATTTTCCAGCACTTGGTCCGTAGCCTTGTATGCTATGGTGTTTCAAGTGCTCATCTAAATGCTTCTTGAATGTTGTGAGGGTTCCTGCCTCTACCACCCTTTCAGGCAGTGAGTTCCAGATTCCAACCACCCTCTGGGTGAAAAAGTTTTTCCTCAAATCCCCTCTAAACCTCCTGCCCCTTACCATGAAACTATGCCCCCTGGTTATTGACCCCTCTACTAAGGGGAAAGATTCCTTTCTATCTACCCTATCTATGCCCCTCATAATTTTGTACACCTCAATCAGGTCCCCCCTCAGCCTTCTCTGCTCTAAGGAAAACAACCCCAGCCTGTCCAGCCTCTCTTCATAGCTGAAGCGCTCTAGCCCAGGTAACATCATGGTGAATCTCCTCTGCACCCTCTCCAATGCAATCACATCCTTCCTATAGTGTGACGACGAGAACTGCACACAGTATTCCAGCTGTGGCCTAACTAGCATTTTGTACAGCTCCATCATAACTTCCCTGCTCTTATATTCTGTGTCTCGGCTAATGAAGGCAAATATCCCATATGCCTTTTTAACCACTTTATCTACCTGTCCCGATGCCTTCAGGGATCTATGTACATGCACACCAAGGTCCCTCTGATCCTCTGTCCTTCCTAGGGTCCTACCATTCATTGTGTATTCCCTTGCCTTGTTAGTCCTCCCAAAATGCAGCACCTCACACTTTTCTGGGTTAAATTCCATTTGCCACTGTTCTGCCCATCTGACCAACCCGTCTATATCATCCTGTAGCCTGAAGCTCCCTCCGCGCTATTTACCACTTCTCCAATTTTCATGTCATCTGCAAACTTACTGATCATACCTCCTACATTCATATCTAAATCATTAATGTACACTACAAACAGCAAGGGACCCAGCACTGATCCCTGCAGTACAACACTGGACACAGGCTTCCAGTCACAAAAACAATCTTCGACCATCACACTCTGCCTCCTGCCACTAAGCCAATTTTGGATCCAATATGCCAAATTGCCCTGGATCCCATGGGCTCTTACCTTCTTGACCAGTCTCCCATGTGGGACTTTGTCAAAAGCCTTACTGAATTCCATGTCGACTACAACTGCACTACCCTCATCCATGCATCTAGTCACCCCCTCAAAAAATTCAATCAAATTGGTTAGACATGATCTCCCCCTGACAAAGCCATGCTGACTATTCTTGATTAATCCTTGCCTCTCCAAGTGGAGACTAATTCTGTCCCTCAGAATTTTTTCCAATAATTTCCCTACCTGTTACACTCACTGGCCTGTAATTCCCTGGTTTATCCCTACTACCCTTCTTGAATAATTGTACTACGTTAGCTGTCCTCCAGTCCTCTGGCACCTCCACTGTGGCCAGAGAGATTCTGAAAATTTGTGTCAGCGCCCCTGCAATATCCTCCCTTGCCTCACACAGAAGCCTGGGATACATCTCGTCTGGGCCTGGGGATTTATCCACTTTTAAGCCCGCTAAAACCGCTAGTACCCCCTCCCTCTCAATGCTATTTTGTTCAAGTATATCACAATCCCCCTGCCTGATTTCTGTGCCTACATCGTCCTTCTCCATAGCGAACACAGATGCAAAATATTCATTTAAAACCTCACCTATATCTTCCGGCTCTACAAACAGATTGCCACTTTGGTCCCTAATGGGCCCTACTCTTTCCCTGGTTATCCTTTCGCCCTTAATCTATATATATAAAAGGATAGTGGTGTCTGTCTGTCTGTCTGTCTGTCTGGGCATCACTCAAAAGTTATAGAGCGTACCTACACATATGTTATATCAAAAGAAAGGTTATGATTAGGAGGGTGTCCTAGGCATATTTACTTTTTGGTCAGACAAAAATTATTCGGACAGTAGACAAAAAACATTCAAAATTCCGCTCATTAGCGGTTGGCCAATCATACGGGGGAAATCCGCTCATTAGCATTAAGTGACGTGAAGGTTGACCAATCCTACAGGGGGAGCGCACTGCGTCACGGAGGGCGTTTCATGGCGTGTGTGGGCGGGGCCTAATCTTTCAAACTGCCGTTAATTCGGCCATTTTTACCTCAGCTTTTACTTTTATTCACTTTTTAACAGCTGCCACCTTCCTGTTCTATATGGCTTAATGCCAGATCATGTAGTGCAGTTGTCTTCTTAGCTATGGGGTGCTTAAAAACCTGAACTTTAATACAGGGAACTAAGGAAAAGAACAAATTAATTCAGTTTTAAATAGTTTTTAGGAACAGTTAGAAATGAAGTGATCCATTTCAAGTATGAAGGAACTCAGTTGTCTTCCAGGGAAGGTCTCCCCACCTTGTGGAGCTGGAGGCCCCAGCCGGGGACTCGGGCTTTCCCCCCCTCAGCCCGGTCCCGGTCCTCGGCTCCGTTTGCGGCCGGGGACTCGGGCTTTCCCCCCCTCGGCCCGGTCCTGGGGCTCGGCTCCGTTTGCGGCCCTGGGCCGGCGACTCGGCCTTTCCCCCCCTCAGCCCGGTCCCGGGGCTCGGCTCCGTTTGCAGCCGCGGGCCGGGGACTCGGCCTTTCCCCCCCTCGGCCCGGTCCCGGGGCTCGGCTCCGTTTGCGGCCGTGGGCCGGCGACTCGGCCTTTCCCCCCCTCGGCCCGGTCCCGGGGCTCGGCTCCGTTTGCAGCCGCGGGCCGGGGACTCGGCCTTTCCCCCCCTCGGCCTGGTCCCGGGGCTCGGCTCAGTGTCCAGGCCTGAGGCGCTAGGGAGGGAGAGGGGAGGGAGAGAGAGGGGAGGGAGGGACAGAAAGGAAAGCAGGGCGAGACAGGGGGAGGGAGAGAGAGAGGGGGAGGGAGGGAGAGAGGCAGGGAGAGGAGAGGGGGAGAGGGAGAGAGAGGGAGAGGGGAGGGAGGGGAGAGAGAGCGGGGAGGGAGGGGGAGAGGGGAGAGACAGGGGCAGGGAGAGAGGGAGGGGAGAGAGAGAGGGGGGAGGGAGAGAGAGAGGGTGAGGGAGGGAAAGAGTGAGGGGGTGGGAGAGGGAGAGAGAGAGAGCCTTCTTCCTTCGCAGTGGTCCATCGGGCCAGGCCTGAGGCGTTCCTTCCCCCCCTCTCTCTCCAGGCTAATCCCGAACTAAATCCAGCAGTCTCTCTCTCTCTCTTCCCCCCGTCGCTCTCTTCTCCCCCCAGTCTCTCTCTCTCTCTCTCTCTCTCTTCCCCCCGTCTCTCTCTCTCTCACTCCCCCGTCTCTCTCTCTCTCTTCCCCCCAGTCTCTCTCTCTTTCTCTTCCCCCCAGTCTCTCTCTCTCTTCCCCCCAGTCTCTCTCTCTCTCTCTCTTCCCCCCAGTCTCTCTCTCTCTCTCCACCCCCAGTCTCTCTCTCTCTCTCTCCCCCCAGTGTCTCTCTCTCTCTCTCCCCCAGTCTCTCTCTCTCTCTCCCCCCAGTCTCTCTCTCTCTCTTTCCCCCAGTCTCTCTCTCTCTCTCTCCCCCCAGTGTCTCTCTCTCTCTCTCCCCCCAGTCTCTCTCTCTCTCTCCCCCCAGTCTCTCTCTCGCTCTTCCCCCCAGTCTCTCTCTCTCTCCTTCCCCCCAGTCCCCCTCTCTCTCTCCCCCCCAGTCTCTCTCTCTCCCCCAGTCTCTCTCTCTCTCTCTCTATTCCCCCCAGTCTCTCTCTCCCCCCCAGTCTCTCTCTCTCTCTCCCCCCCAGTCTCTCTCTCTCTTCCCCCCAGTCACTCTCTCCCCCCCAGTCGCTCTCTCCCCCCCAGTCTCGCTCTCCCCCCCGTCTCTCTGTTCTCCCCCAGTCTCTCTCTCGATCCCCGGGCCTCTCTCCCCCCCAGTCTCTTTCTCTCTCTTTCCCTCTCTCTCTCTCCTTCCCACACAGACAGACAAACTCATTTATATGTATAAAAATTATTTCTACTTTTTTCATAACAACATGCCCTCAAAAAACCCTCGGCACCGCCAGGCACTCCAGCTAGTATACTTATAAAACACCTTGGGATTTTCCTTTATTTTGCCCACCAGTGTTTTTTCATGCCCCCTCTTCCCTCTCCTAATTTCTTTTTAAGTACGCCCCTGCAATTTCTATACTTCTCTAGGGCTTCCACTGTTTTTAGTCCTTTGTATCTGCCAAAAGCCTCCCTTTTTTTCCTAATCCATTCTTGTATATCCCTCGACATCCAGGGTTCCCTGGGCTTGTTGGTCCCACCCTTGACCTTTACGGGAACATGTTGTTGTTGTACTCTCTCTATTCCCTTTCTGAAAGACTCCCACTGCTCTGATGTGGATTTTCCTACACGTAGCTGATCCCAGTCCACTTTGGCCAGATCCTGCCTTATCATATTAAAATCGGCCTTCCCCCAATTTAGAACCTTTATTTCTGATCCATCTTTGTCCTTTTCCATGACTACCTTAAATCTCACCGAATTATAGTCACTGTCACCAAAATGCTCTCCTACTGACACTTCTACCACTTGCCCGGCTACATTCCCTAGAATTAGGTCCAGTACCACCCCCTCTCTTGTAGGACTTTCTACATGCTGGCTCAAAAAGCTCTCCTGGATGCACTTTAAGAATTCCGCACCCTCTATGCCTTTCACACTCTGACTATCCCAGTTAATATTGGGGAAGTTGAAATCCCCTACTATTATTACCTTATTATTTCTACACTTCTCTGAGATTTGCCTACATATCTGTTCCTCTATCTCCCCCTGACTGTTTGGAGGCCTATAGTACACTCCCAGCAAGTGCTTGCCCCCTTTTTGTTTTTAAGTTCTACCCATATGGCCTCATTAGAGGAACCTGCTAAGATATCATCCCTCCTTACAGCTGTAATTGACTCCTTGATTAATATTGCGGCACCCCCTCCTCTTTTACCTCCCTCTGTCTCGCCTGAAGATTCTATACCCCGGAATATTGAGCTTCCAGTCCTGCCCCTCCCTCAACCATGTCTCTGTGATAGCAACAATATCATACTCCCATGTGTTCATCAGCACTTTCAATTCATCTGCCTTACTTGTAAGACTCCTTGCATTAAAATGAATGCCATCCAGCCTTGCCATACTCCCTTGTGCCATTACATATTTGCTCTGCCTTCCAGACTGACTTGTTTTTTCCTCTATATTTGGCTATGCATCACCCCCTACTATAGCTCCACTTCGTATCCCATCCCCCTGCCAAGTTATTTTAAACCCCCACCCCCAACAGTACTAGCAAACCTCCCCGCAAGGATGTTGGTCCCATTCCAGTTCAGGTGCAACCCGTCCAACTCATACAGGCCCCACCTTCCCCAGAAACAGACCCAGTGATCCAGGAAACTAAAGCCCTCCCTCCTGCACCAACTCATTAGCCATGCATTCATCTGCTCTATCCTCCTATTCCTATACTCACTAGCACGTGGCACTGGGAGTAATCCAGAGATTACAACCTTTGAGGCCCTGCTTTTTAATCTGCTGCCTAGCTCCCTAAATTCTTGTTGCTGGACCTCATCCCTCTTTCTACCTATGTCGTTGATACCAATGTGAACCACAACCTCTGACTGTTCGCCCTCCCTCTTCAAAATGCCCTGCAGCCGTTCAGTGACATCCTTGACCCTGGCACCAGGGAGGCAACATGCCATCCTGGAGTCATGTCTGCAGCCGCAGAAACGCCTGTCTGCACCCCTCACTATTGAGTCTCCTACCACTATTGCCCTGTACCTTTTTCCTTTCACATACCCAAGAATTGCAACCTTCCCAGGCAATGGAGGAAGAGCAAGAAGATAGTGAAGATGAAGACACACCGTCACTTGATTTCACAGCTGCAGCCACCAGGTCAGATACTGACACTGCACATCATTTAGAGGACAGCATAGAGGCGGGACCTGTACATGGTGAGACACCGGGCACAAGTGCGCTGGAGCCAGGGCAGGGGGAAAGGATAGAGCAGGTGCCAGCTTGCATATGTGTTATTGTTTCTGTCGTGCATATTAAAAATGTTTAGCATCCTGTCTTGACAGGAACTGAGGTACATACGATGCCAACAGGTACTTATAACAGTCCATTGCAATCTAGATGTAATATTAGTGTTGATTAACCCTCACTGAAATAAAGAGAAAATCCATAATGTTAGTCCAATAGATTTAATCAGTCTTTAAAGGTTGGGACATAAAGCTTGCCATGCTATTTTTGGAGACATGCCTGAAAATCAATAGTTCTTGAAGACTGAAGACAGCATATAGCATAATTATTAGTATATGTTAATAAACCTAATAATACTTAAGTGTATTGCGCTAACTGTAGATTTAAGAAGGTTTAGGTCCATCCTATCATATTATTAATTCATAATTAATTGAGCAAGGGCCCAATTAAGTTATCACAGAGGAAGAGCAGATTGTTAAACTGGTTGGTTTCTAAAAAAGAAAATGAACTTGAAATTAAAACAAATTTCTCTTAATACATTTATTTTAATATATGATTAGCTGCACAACAATAATTATGCCATAATTTAGAAAAGACTCCCGTCTTTTTTATTGTTTTTCCGCCTTATATACATCATTACTGTTTCGCAAACAAAGCTTCACTCAGTCTAAATTTATCTGATAAACACCAGAAACTAGATTAATGCCAAAGAATGAATGAGTAAAGTATGCGCAAATAGGCTAGTAGAAATCAGAGGTCAGAGGCTGGCCGCTTTCCTTTAATAAATTTTAATGAGGAGTTCACATTCCAGCAGTAGACACAGTCAGACTGTGCCTGAATCCAAATGGGTCATAGTCATTATATTAAGGGTCATTCACGCCATAAATGAGGAGCTTGAGCTTGATGTTAAACATGTTACTAATGACCATGTGTACAGAGAAGTGCCTTTTGACATTCATTGTTCAGGCATTTTGGTAATTAACTGCAAAATAATCAGAATGGAAGATTTTCTTACCTCAGGTGTTAGAACCTCTTTTCCCCTTAATTTTCTCCTCCTTTCACCTCCTTCTCTTAAAAGCAGTGATTTGTTTTAGCTTTCACAGGCACTGGCAGCTTTTCATACCTCACTCAAATGGCCTACTTTACACGTGAGCCTAGACAGTGATTGTTTGCAACCTATTTATCCTCACCCAACATCCACACTTCCAGTAGGGCCTGTTAAAGAGGAATCATAAGCAGTAATACAATAGCAAAATACTGCGGATGCTGGAAATCTGAAATAGCAACAGAAATGCTGGAAACACTCAGCAGGTCAGGCAGCATCGAGGAGAGAGAAACAGAGTTAACGTTTTGAGTCCCCGACTCAAAGCGTTGACTCTGTTTCTCTCTCCTCGATGCTGGCTGACCTGCTGAGTGTTTCCAGCATTTCTGTTGTTATATCATAAATAGTATCCCTGACAGATTACCCTCCCCCCCCCCCCCGGCCCCCCACTCCCCACTCCCCACCTCCCCCTAGCTCAGATACCAAGGCTAAATGCAATACCTGTCTTTTGGATGTGACATTAACCACTGTCTGCCTATGTAGGTGGACATAAACAATCCCATGGCACCATTTGAAGTGTCCTGATCAACATTTTGCTCTCAAACAACACCACCAAAAGTAGGTTAACTGGCCATTCATCTCATTTGCTGTTTGTGGGACCTTGCTGGACACAATTGGCTGCTGTATCTACCAACATAAGTGACTGCCCTTCAAAAGTAACTAATTAAATGGGAAGCACTTTGGGATGTCCTGAAGATGTCATAAGGTGCTAAATAAATGCAAGTTCGTTCTTTCTTTTACTCCACTGGCACCCTGAATAAGATAATTTAACTCAGCAAAAACCAGAGCAGGCGCTGAACCTCATGGCTCAGTCCAACATCACATAGTGCATTTACTGCTTGAAGCCACCAGTGGAGTTGCTAGTCATAAAAATAGCTGCAACAAAACTACTTGCACCCTTCACATGGTAAACTTGCCACGATTCTATACTGGAGATCAGGGAACACCAAACAAGAATTGGGAGAGAAGATGTGGAAGGTGATTGAATGCCTGGTTGAAGAGATAGGTTTACTAGAGGCTTTTTCAAGGTGGAGAGAAAAGTGAGTAGAGGGTTAAAGAAATAGAGTTCCAGAGTGCAGGGGTCTGGTGGCAGAAGGTTTTGCTACTGTCAGTCAGTGGAATGGGGAAGGGTGTGTATAGTACACCAGAATCTGGAGGGTACATGCGGGACTGTGGGGTAGGAAAATATTGCAGAGATAGGGTGGAACAAAGCCATGGAGGGATTTGAAATGGGAATGAGGATTTTAAAGTCAGTGCCTTGAGGGATGGGGAATCATTGAAGGTCGGCAAAGGTAAATAAAAAAAGATTATTTATATAGCGCCTTTCACGGTCACCGGACATCCCAAAGTGCTTTGCAGTCACTGAAACGCTTTTTTTTAAAGTGTAGTCACTGTTGTAATGTGGGAAACGTGGCAGCCAATATGTGCACAGCAAGCTCCCACAAACAGCAATGTGATAATGAACAGATAATCTGTTTTGGTTATGTTGATTGAGGGATAAATATTGGCCAGGGCACCGGGGATAACTCCCCTGCCCTTGTTCGAAATAGTGCCATGGGATCTTTTACATTCATCTGAGAGAGCAGATGGGACCTCGATTTAACGTCTCATCTGAAAGACGGCGCCTCCGACACTGCAGCACTCCCTCAGCATTGCACTGGAGCGTCAGTCGAAGGACGATAGATATGGGTAATAGTGCCCAATAGGCTACAAATGGAAGAGTTCTGGATGAGTTGGAGTTTATGTTGGATGGAGTTCAGGAGGGCAGTGAGGAGAGTATGGGAGAAGTCAGGCCTTGAGATTCCATGGTCCTGAATGAGGTTTTCAGCAGTGGTGGAGATGAGGTAATGCTGTAGACGATGCTATGGAGGTGTAAGTAGGCTGTCTTGGTGATGGATGTTTGAAGCCTAGCTCAGAGTGTATCATGACGCTAAGTCTGCACATTGTTGGGTTTAGCCTGAGTGAGTAGCCAGGAAGAGGGATACAATCATTGGCTGAGATCCAAAGTTTCTAGTGGGAATGAAGAAGGATGGCTTTCAATGTTGAGCTGGACAAAATTTTTACTCATCTAGGACTTCATGCCCGATAGACAGTAGACAGCACAGTGGTAGTCACTGAATTAAGGGCAGTGACTGAGAGGTACAATTAAGTATCATTGACATATAAATGATAGTTAGGCTGAAGTTTGCAGAACTGTCGCCAAGATGTAACATGTAGATGAAATGGGAGGGGTCAAGGATAGAGCTGGAGGAGACTGTACGGGATAAGATTAAATTATATTGGAAATCTACTGTCTACATTGGGTCTGGTAGAAATGGAGAAATGGTATCATGAGTGGGTGTTACCATGGTGCTGAACCATGGAGGAGGATGGCATAATGAACCATGTTCAAAGTTACAGAGAACTCAAGGAGGGAAAGTGCTCCATGGCCACATTCACTGAGATTTCATTGATGTCTCTGCCCGGGTGCTTTGTTAGGGCAGAAACCAGACTGAAGAGATTCAAGCATAGAATGGAGGGAGATGTTGATGCAGAGTTTGGTGGCAAGGAGGCTTTTGAAGACTTTGGAGAGAAAAGGGGATTAGAGAAAAGCCAGTTGGAGAGGGCAGAGTGTTTGAGGTTGGGCATTTTGGGAAGGATGTGATGACAACAGTTTGGGCAAGTGAACAGTGCCGGAGGAAAGGGACAGTACTGGCAATATTGCCAAGCAGCTGGCAAGATATCAGCAAGCTGACAGTTAAAGTGGATGAATTGAATACTTAAGTTATGGCATTTTTTGCTGCGTGTCTGTTTTACAGCAATGCTTTTAAATTTCTAAAAAAGTTTACATTTTATTTTGAGGGTATATTTACCATTGTATAAGTACAGTAGATGCACAAAGAGGGAAAGGGCTTAAAATATGTTACCTGCACAGTTTTACATATTTCTGAACATGATTTACCAGTATTAATGCAGTATAATGTAATTTTAATAATTCCGCTAAATGTAAAGTAATCGATATCAAAGAATAACACTCCAGATAAGTTCATTCTCGACAAAACAGATCAAATTCGCAAAATTTCACTGAAGGGATTTTTTCTGTTCAATGGAGCAGCTCCTTTATCATTTGAACAGTTTCATCCAGTGATTTCTTTATGCTCTCCAAATGTGAGTTAACATTGCAGAAGCTGTATCTGCAAGTTATGGATGCAAGTCTTATATCTAACGTCATAGTATTGATGTCTACAACCTATCTCAGAACCATTCGTCACTTGTTGAGGAATAGCATGGAAAATGCTGCATCACTTAACATTTGACCTGTGCAGTTTATTACCTGACTGCCCTGTGACAGATACATACATTGTTATTGCAAGGCCACGCAGATGCCCAGATACATAGTCAATTCGCTATCGGGAGGAATGGAATATATTCTACATCTTTTTCAATGCGAAGTTCTCTCCTACCCATGTCTTTTTGTTCCTTTGCTCCATCTGTTGCAAGCCTTTTCTATACCATGTGTTTGTTGTCTCCTCTGCCTTAAGCCAAGCTTAACCCTGATTACTTTCATGTGTATCAACTCTGTGCTTTAACTAGTGCTGACTATTTATCTTGGATTCTGTATTAAGAATAAAACATTGCAATAGAGCTACATTGTCCTGCACTTATCCATGAGGGGATGTGTTTTCCCTAAATACACTGTTGATTTCCTCTTTGTGTTGGAGGACTTTTTAATTAAAAAAAAAAACTTGGCTACGCTCAGGGCTAGAGATTGATTAATGCATGATTTAATTTCCTCTTTAAAATTAGAAACAGGACTCTGCACGATGGCTAATAATTTTCATTCACTGTGCTGCCCTGTTTGTTCTAGCAGTCTAATTAAGGCTCAGTTCCCATGGCTGATTAGACAGATCCTACATCTGACTGCAGTTTGCAGATAATGCTCCAAGGCAGGAACTCATGCTTATTTGCAGTAAATCGGAAAAGTCTGCAGATGAACAACAAGGTTTTTCTCCTTTAATTACAGAAATTGGAATGTCTTTTGTGTAATGATTTAGCAATAAGTGTCAGCTGCAGTCAAAGCATGACGGCCTGGGTTTGCTACACTTGGGAATTTGTATGTGTGTCCGATCACTTTTTACACGTTAGTACAATGGAAAAAAGCAATTCCAAGCAATGTTCCGTGTCGGAATATTTTGTGTATCTGCCCTTTTCACTGACACAACTCATGTCAATTTCCACAACAAAAGAAAACTTCCTGCTTGATCTGTACAAATGCCGAACCCAATCAATGGATTTCCTTTGCAACATTCAAAACGTGTTGCGGTGGAGTTTCTGCTTTGGGCGTGATCGGCGATCCGGGAGCAAATCACGCCCCGAGTTGCGGCAGCAATGAGAAGTTATTTTCTTTCTCGAGTTTCCGCTCAAACTCATTTGCACATCGCCGATGGCAAAGTCTGCCATGAACCAGCGCGATTGTGCAGCCTTTTAGAACATTGGGGCAGAAATTCCTCCCCAAACGCATGAGTACGGAAGGGGTACTCACGCGTCTGGCCGGAGGAAATGCCGGTTTTCAGCATGCACAGCGCATGCGCTGAAAACCGGCATTTCCTCTCCTCTCACCCAAGAGTTGAAGAGGCTAGCACGTGCGCTGTAGGGGGCAGCGCGTGCGTCTTGGATTTCCTCTGTTTTGGAGGATTTGCGCATGTCTAAAGGCCTCCGGTCTTTACGCTTGTAAAAAGCACACGTAAGTATTTATTTTTACAGGTAAGTGGTGTTTTAGTGCAATTTAGAATTTTTTTTCCCACAGGTTTATTATTTTAAAGAATCTACAATAAGGTAAGTTTAGTTTTAGACCCTTTTTATTAAAAATTTATTTTTTTCAAAAAAAAAAATTATTGTTTAAATTATTTTTTAAAACTTATTTATACTTAATTTAATAATTGGGATGTTTCTTAAAATGTTATTTAAAGTTTAAGTAGTGTTTTGGGGTGCAGTACTTCTCATGAGTTTGACAGTTCTTACTCTCAAACTTATGAATGAAGTTTCCCCTCCCCTGATTGGCTGAACAGTGCTCACCTGATCCCAGCCGGCACATCGCACTAACTACGCCGCTGGGTCAGGTTAGCACAGCGCGCCAACAGCTGAACCTGGCCTGTGAAAGGAAATCCACTGCGGGCCAGGTTTCAGATGTCGGCGCACAGGGTGAGCGCACATCGGGGGCTTGCACGCGCGGCAAGCCCCAGACACCAAGTTCTGGGCCATTATTTTTTTTAAAATTTTGCTTTAAAAAATATCCTGTGATATATTTAGGAATGGAAACTTGGTGCAGTTTCATGAATACAGCTGAAAATGGGTTTATCACAGCATTTTAATCAGTGTCTAGTCCACCCGATTTTAAATAACTGAAAATGACTTTAAAAAATATACAGACCCATTTGCTAGTTATACTGGTTTGCAGTAGTCACTTTCTTAGTTAATTCAAAAATATATATATTCTAAAGCTTTTAAAACATGCTTATTATTGTCCTTGTGCCTAAACGAACTAGCTTAATTTTTAGAGCGTCCACAAAGGCCCGCAAACGAGCGCAATTAGCGGAAACTCACCATAGTGATTAATTTGATCTGGGGGCGTGGCCAACTTTGTGGGCGAGGCCGGCTTCTGGAGCGATGTTTTTTAAACCAGCGCAAAAGATTGCGGAAACTCGAGTTGGGCTTGTAAGCGGTTTTGATCCTAGCCCAATTGCTAGATGGACGGCTCGAATCGCCCCCACCTTATGAAAGTTCTATACCCGGGAATTATTATTCAGAGTGTAAATGGAATATGCCACGGACAGGAATGCTTCGGTGAAAAATCATACTTATATTTATTTGGTCTAACATACACTGGCTAAAACATGCACTACTAAACGAAACCACTGTCTCTGAGGAGAATAAGATCCAGGTTACAAACAACATACATACAGTACACAACTGGGGACTATAACATGCAGTAATTCCCTTGTTGCTATGGTGGACTCTAACTCCGCCCCTACCAACGAATTACCCAGTCGCATAAGCCCCTTCACCTGGCTGAACCAAACAAAGCTTCCACCCTCGGAATAGCCCAAAAGCTTCACTTCTGTGAAAAACCCTGAGCCCTTACACCTCACCCAGCTCACCTGGGATATCTGGTTACCGGCTTGGGACACTCGAGACCATGGTTACCACCACACACAGTCGGTCTCGATCGCTCCGCTCAGCTGTGGGAAGTCACTGTCCGGAGGCTGTTCCCTGTGAGGGGTATGCAGTTCTCAGTCTCAGCGGCTCCTTCCTCTGTTACTTCTTCTTGTTAGGTCGATCTTGGTGGAGCGAGAGAGAGAGGGAGAGAGAATGGTGGGAAAGGATCTATCTTTATAGGAGTCTTGCTACCCCTATCTTTCCTGCCAATCTTTAAAATCCTTTTGTTTCTAAGCACTCCGGTGCTTAATCAGTGATGGGCCATCATCAGACCCATGAGTATTGGACTAATGGTCCTAAGTCTGGGACATCTCTCGGTCTTTGTGTTGGGAAAAACTGGCTCCTCTTCGGCTGACTAGGCTAGTGGGTTCATTGTTCTGCTTCTCTTCTGAGATGGAGGTGAGAAGTGCTTTTGCATATTAGAGTGGCTTTCTAATAGGTTCAAGTTTAACGGGTGCCTCAGGGTCCTCAGCCCCTTCGTCAATGCCCCCCCCTTCCTTTTTCCAGGACTGTCGGGCGAACCCATACATTCTGGATGACTGACAGTTCTTTTGTCACAGCCAACTGCCATGCATTCTCTGGAGTTTTAACAAACCAGTTATTCACATATCTGCACAGGGCGATCCCATCACAGGGAAAATACCCTCAGAAAAATCCCATAAAGTCCACAAAATATTCTCGACTCAGTCCATTTTTCAAACAGAGACTTTGCGATCTCTTCAGGCTGGACGTAATTTGCGCTTGAAATTCTGCGATTTCTTGCGTTGGTTTCGCTGATTTTGGGGCACGTTGCGCTGAAAGAAAAACCCAACGTAACTGAGCAGAAACTCCAGGCCTTTCTGTTTTTTATGTCAGCATAACAGAAATGATAAAGTTCAAAAGCTGTCTACCAGAACAACTTGCGATTTATTTAGCACCATTACCATAACAAATTGTGCCAAGTTGTTTCACAAAGAGGGCAAGAAAGGGTACTGAGCAGGAATTAGGAAGAGAGTTAGGGAAAGGGACTGAAGATGTGGTCAAAGCGTTTTGAAGAAGCGTTTGAAGGTGGGGAAAATGTACTTTAGGAAGAAAATTCCAGGGTGCAGGGATATGTTGGCTAAAGGCTCTGCCACCAATAGTGGGATGGAGGAGAATTACAGACAAAAATGACAGTAATACAGCTATAAAGCATTTCTAAATATACTTTCTTTTGTAGTTTGGAATAAATTAGACATTGTTAAAGAGGTGTTAATGCATGTTTATATTTTTTTATTTTTAGAGCAAGAAGCCACAGAGAAACATGCATCATTGTCATCCTGATGTCACACACAAGTTACACAAAGACCACTTCAATATAATTTGTATTGTGTGTTGGTAAGCCAATGAATAAAGGTTTGCCAAACATTTTTTTTCACAAAAGTGGTTTTACGTGAAAGTGTTCGGCGATCTCATATAGCACTTGTTGTATTTGTTCGTACTTTTCCTGGATGGAGTTGCCAAAGCACTGGTAAAAATGGAAGAATCCTATGCAATAAAAATTGAATTGGACTTAATAGCCACCATTTTAAACTCCATTATGTCCCTTAAATGAGCACAATTGGGGCAGATACGTGGGCAGAGATCAGTTGCATCCAATCGCCACCTATAATGTGCATCACACACCTTTTGAACTGGTGAAATGAGCTGCAAAAGAAACTCCCACCAGAAAGAGGCAAGAACTTCATTACAAATTGTAATATAGACATCCCTCCTAGTGTTTACACCAGATCTAGACTCAGACAGTGTTATAAAGTCATAACGACACAGAAGGAGGCCATTCGGCCCATCGAGTCCATGCCGGTAATCTATCTATATTGAGCGTCCAAAATTGCTTGGCAACTTCCCCTAATTATTTTTCCACTTACTTGTCCCAAAGGGGTTGTTCCACATATTCTGGTACAGTCATAATCTGCTCTGGTCTTTGAAATGTGGTCAATGGCTTTTCCTATTGCAAATCCCACTGGAGGAAGAAGAGGAGGAGCAATGGCCTTTCTCCTCCCAGCTACAAACATAGGCAGAGGCACACTTACCTGCATTTGTCTGAGATTACATAAGCTTCAATTCACCATGGAGCAGAGTTGTGCTGCATGCTGCAATCTGCTCTATAGCCAAACTCCACCGTAGGAATGATATGGCCAGTGGCTTCAGTCATGAAGGTCACTTAATTCCTTACCGTTTATGTCTCCAACATATTGCAGTCATGCTACACTGCAGTCCTATGAAGAGGATACACTCGAGTGCCAAATAGGCCAACCCTTCTGGCACCCAGTTCATGCAGCACAGCAGCCACTTTGCCAGTCATGGGACAAGGGATCAAGTGCTGGACTTCACTGTTATTTACCCCCAGACTGTATTATTTCTCCACATTAGGCTTCCTTTCACCTTATTTTTGCCCACTCCCATTTCAACCCTGCCAAAGGCCGCACATGGGTTGAAATGCCTTTTGACCCTTATTAAATGGTTTGGAAGATTTTGTCCCATGCAGCCAGTTCTCTTTAAAAGGCTGTAACTCTTTAACTCCCCTACATCATGATTTTCCACTCACCTCATTCGGCCAGCTTCCTGCACAAGGTCAAAGCTTCACTTGGAGCTCAGGACAGTTCTGAAAATGTTGACCCAATTATGACCCAAGAAAATGGTGTGCACTGCACCTGTGGTTAGATTGTCACTGGATCTTGTCCATTCGAGACTGAACTTCACTAACACCTGAAAATCTACTCTGTTTGGTTCCCATGAACCTGCGGTCCTGCCTGTGAGCTCGATGCAACCAAAAAGATTTACATCTTTGGTGTTACAGTCCAATGAAGGGAAGGGTGCATGTGTCTGCTGAAAGAATCTGCAAAGAGGTTTGTGAGAGTTGCGCTCAGAGGCAGGGAAGTGATTTGTGACTGATCCTGGTGCAAAGCTTTGAGTGAGGGGAACACATATCATAAATTGAGTTCAGGGCACCAGATTTGTGTCTCACACAATTTTACACCTGTTATTTTCAATGGCTGGAATAAAAAGAGAGATAGACTTGCATTTCTATAGCGTCTTTCATGACCACCGGACGTCCCAAAGCGCTTTACAGCCAAAGAAGTACTTTTTTATTGAAGTGTAGTCACCATTGTAATGTGGGAAACGCAGCAGCCAATTTGTGCACAGCAAGCTCCCACAAATAGCAATGTGATAATGACCAGATAATCTGTTTCAGTGATGTTGGTTGAGGGATAGATTTTGGCCCAGGACACCGGGGATATAATGGAGGTGATGAATTGGACCCATTAGTTTCCATGCCAGAATTGTGCGAACCTGTGCATTAGGAGCATTAAATCATAACATCTTACCCCATAGTGTTTTTTCTCACCCACTGCAGGTACATACATAAAGAACTGCATTCGTTCTCTTCACATACCATAGTTATCTAAAGAAATCAAATCTGTGCATATGCCATAGGGGGAGAAAACACTTGCAATTTTGCATTATGAAGACGATCATTTGGCCTTCCATGAGTATGCTTTGCATTGTGTTTCTGCAGCTATTTTGTCAATTTTTTTTGGTTTACAGGCTCTAGCTCTCACTGTCTGTCTCTTTCTGACAATTAGGCACAGAAGTCAGCTGGGTGTGATTAAAAATAACTGCTCTTGTTCAACTTTTAAACTGGTCTCATTGAGTCAGGCCTTCACTGAGAGACCATCACTGATAGCTAAAATGTCAAATTGTCAGATTATTTAGAAAATAAGGATTTTCTCAGGGATTCAAAAATCACAATTATATATAATATAAAAATCTATATTTATCCATATTTTACAAACCAAAGCTAACACACCACATTATCACTCTCGGCCCAAAATTCAGATCTGTAGGGCCTGTTATTTGGGTGCTACGTGTGCCCTTGGAGCTCAAAATGACGTCCGCAGCGCACATGCACTTTTGGAACGAATCACACTGGACGCCATGCTGGTGAGGGCATTAGCACGTGTGCAGTGAATGCTCGCTGGAAGTATGCAGAGCAGGCAGATCACATCCCACTTCCCCCTCTGCAACCTTAGAGCAGGGCAAGGACCGCTTTGCCAGTGGCTGTGAAGGTGACCATGGCGATGAACTTTTATGTGTCTGGCTCCTTCCAGGTTGGAGCTGGAGATATTTATAACATCTTGCAGTTTGTCATCCACTGTTGCGTAAGGGAAGTCACTGAGGCTCTCTATTCAAAGAGAGCTGACTACACTTCATTCTCTCTTGCCAGAGAGCAGCACACAGCTTTACGAGGATTGTAGGCTTCCCCGTGGTGCAGGGTGCCATTGACTCCATGCACATCGCTTTGCGGGTGTTGCATGTCAACTCTGCCATGTACCGGGACCGAAAAGGATTCCACTCCCACAATGTCCAGCTGGTGTATGACAATAGGCAGCGAATCTTGCAGGTCAATGCCCGGTATCTTAGCAGCAGTCATGATGCCTTCATTCTGCGGCAGTCCGCTGTGCCATCTGCATTTGAGCCACCATGGCAATCCAAAGGGTGGCTACTGGGTGATAAGGTCTATCCACTGATAACATGGCTGGTGACTCCAGTGTACAACACACGCACACATGCGCAGCATGCATACAATAAAAGCCATGCTGTCACAAGAAATGTGATAGATGAGACCATTGATGTGCTGAAACAATGCTTCCGCTGCCTGGTCCGCTCTGGAGGAGCCCCACAGTACTCGGCAGAGTGAGTATCAAGACTCGGGGTGGTCTGCTGAATGCTGCACAACCTCGCTATCATGAGGGCACAGCACTTGCCACCAGCTATACGGCGAGCAGCTGAGGAGCAGGAGGAGGAGGAAGAGGAATAAGAGGAGGAGCAAGAGGCGGAAGAGGAAGGAAGGAGGCAGCCTAGGCAGCCCCTTTCTGTCCGCGAACTCATCCAAGTGTGATACCAGTAACCACAACCCCAATTCCCCATTCATTAACAGTCCCACACCTTCCCTTCCCTCTGTCACTGACCATTACAGCTTCCGCTTGGCCACAATGCAAAAATAAAAGCCAACATAAAATAAACATTCCAAGCTAAATTTATAAATCAAATCATGCCATATTGCATACAAACATCAACTAATCACCCTTGTGCATTCCCTTAGTGTCTGCCTTCAGTGGGCCTTTGCCTGTCCTAGTGCTCCTACTGTAAGGGTTTTTTTTTGCTAGGTCTCTCTCTCTGGTGAGACCTCTCTCTCTTTTGCACAGTAATTTACCGAGTGGTTCGACCCACTCACCCCTTAGGTTCTGTACACTGGACTTTGAGGCAGGAACTACAATGCAGAGAATACCCTGTAGACCAAGTTTAATGAAACAAAGTGAAATTTTATTGCATAAAGGAAAAATTGAATGTAAGCTAATAAGGTACATGGGAGGGAAAAACAAATCATAATACAGTACTAACCAATATATCCACAGGCATATTATACTTTACAAGGTTCATCATGAAATAGGGAAACACACGGAACATCGAGGGACAACAACTCATTGTTAATGATCCCCTAAAATGCCAACCCCCTAAACCTAGCTAGATTAGATTATGAGGGGCCAGAAACATGCTCACCAGTCCCAATTAGAAAAATAGAGGTTTTGAAGTCTGCGTTTTGGTCCTCTCAGGTGTCCTGTCTCCACGTGGTCAGTGGAACGCAGCGGGCTGCGACACACTCTTTTCTCCCTCGAGGTAATGGACTCGGACAGGCTGGATGTTAGCAGGCCTGGATTTCGGCATGGAGCGAGACCAACTGTTTGACCATTTTCATATAGGTTTCCTCTTGGAGGGTCGCCGTCTTTTTGTCTCGTCAAATGGCCCGGTGTTTGTCGATGATCTCCCGATAGCTACCCCGGGTCTGGGCGCTGACTCGATCTTCCCTCTCGAACCTCTCTCTCAACATCTCTCGATAGCTACCCCGGCTCTCCAGTTATACTTCTCATCGAGACCCTTATCTCCCGCCATAGCAAGGTTAGTCTTTGTTTAACTTTTGGCGGGCTTGTAGCACAGAGGGGTAGTCATTGTGTTTAAAGTACTTTCGGGATGGCCGGTAACTGCCATCTCTGGTCTGGAATGACCTTGTATTGTCTTTAATGGGTCTTGAAGTTCCCCTTTGAATTTGAGGCGGTTTCCCTTTGTCTGGGTAAACATTTTGATGGCCTTTATCTACAGGCCGATCTGATTGGATCTGCATCCAATCCATATGTATGGGGTTCTGTCTGGTTTCGCATTCTCCAAAATTGCATTCCAGAACTTACTGTGGGCTGAATCCACAAAAGCTGTCTGTGGACTGCAGGAACCATTTTAAAATGTCCCAAAAAGCTGGTCACGGGGTCTGGTGGCCATTTTGTGTGCCCCTTTTTCTGGGCTTCTTTTAAAACAGTCTTTAAAATTAAGGCCTTTTCTGCCAGTAGACCCTTATAGGACAATGTTCAATTTTGCGAATCCTACACTACGCAGTACTACCCCAGTGGCTTCAGTATGGCTGGTGGAAGGCTGCTGACTTTCAGTGGAGGAGACTACAGATGGACTTAGAGGATGACCTTGAGCAGCTCGAGGCCTAGAAGGACCGGCTGCAGACTGAACCATCTCGGCATGGGCAGCAGCAGTCTGGGCTGGCTGGTTGACAGGCAACAGCAAGGGCACTGGCGGAGTGGCAGTGGTGGGAGGATGAATGCTGTCACTCTGAGAGAGGACAGCAGGTTTGTGCTCCACTCCCCCGGGGCGGTGCCTCAGCAATCCAATAATCTGTTTGAGGACAGATTCTGGACTGCTGTGACACCCTGTAAGCCCCTTTGAACACTAAGCTTCCCTGCATCACTCAGATGTTGGGTGGCTACTGCTTGTGCTGCACTGGAAGCTGAGACATTGACCATCAGATGCTGCATCATGGTTGAGTCCAAAAGTGTGCTAATGGAGTTGGCCACCACTTCCACGCTGGAAAGGATGGGCTCCAAGCTCTGCACAAAGTCCTGTGCCAAGTTTGTGCCGGACTCCTCCATGGTCCTTGACATTGCATGCAGGCTTTCTGGCAGGCTTTCCAATGCACCAAGCATTTCATTGTGCATTCCCATCAGCGTTCTTCTGTAGCCGCCACATCGAAGTCCTCATCTGAGCCCTCTACAGCAGAACTTGTGTGCGACCTCGCTCTCTGGCGAGCTGGTCCTGCGCTATCCTTACTCCTGCCCTGGCTGCAATCTACTCATGCCCAGTTTCTCACCATGTGCAAATCTCACCTCTATGCTAACCTCCAAATGATGCGCAGTGTCAGTATCTGAGCTGGTGGCTGTGAGTGTTAAATTGCGTGACGGTGTGTCTTCATCTTCACTGTTATATCCGTGTATCTTAATGTCATGTCCTTCAATAATCAGACAACAGACTGCAGGGAACGATCAACAGGTGTTTACTGAGTGAGGGTTCAAACTGCAACTGACTGTACAAATCACTACTCAGGGTTTATATACAGGTGTGGTCACTGCTGGTACTACAGGATACAGGAGCTGTAAAAAGTAGTTCTCCCCCTTAAAGGTACATACATTACAATTCCTCCCCTTTTAGATTAACAGTACCATAGCACTCATTTAACAATTAAATATCAAACTAATTACAATTAACACTTTTAACATGCAACATTAACTGAAAATAGTCTATTTATAAATTCACTCTTTGGGGAGGCTTCCTGATTCTTTCTGGATAATGCCTTTCCCGAGTGTCTCGCTCTTGGTGCGGAGGCGATTCTAACACCCTGTCATCAGTTGATTCATCAGCTTCTAATGCTATTGTTTCTGAGGTAGATGCGACCTGTATGTTGGGTTCCTCACCAGGTACGTATGGCCGAGACATGGGGTTGACTCGTTCCTGTGACTCTAGGATCTGGTCAGCATGGCGTCTCACAATGTTCTCCCCAACATCCACTGTGTACATTAGTGGCCCCTGCCGTGTGCAGATCGTTCCTGGTTGCCATTTCTCTGTTCGGTAGTCGCGGGCCAAGACTGGTTGCCCTACATTGAAGCTCCTTGTCGGCTTCTCATTGATGTGCTGGAATTGCTTACTCTCAACATCTCTTCGTACATTTGGTCTGAGCAAATCTAGACGAGATCTCAACCTTCGGTTAAAGAACATCATGGCCGGGGCCTGGTTGGTGACTGCATGTGTCGCATTTCTGTAGGCTAACAGGAAATTGTCCACCTTATGCTGCAGTGGAATGTCGTCATCGCACATGGCCTTTACTGCTTTTTTAAAGGTTTGTACGAACCTCTCAGCCAATCCATTTGTGGCTGGATGATACGGGGCGGATGTGTAATGCCTTACCCCATTCCTTTTCATAAATCTTCGAAACTCTTCGGACACAAACTGTGGTCCGTTATCAGAGCAAATCTGCTCTGGCAAGCCGTTCCTGGCAAAAATGGTCCGTAGGACTGCAATAGTTTTCTCTGTGGTGGTGGAGGACATTTTGATGACCTCAGGCCATTTCGAGTGCGCATCCACGGCTATTAAAAACATTGAGTCCATGAATGGACCAGCAAAATCAATATGCACCCGTTGCCATGGAGATGAGGGCCACTCCCATGGGTGTAGAGGGGCATGTGGTGGTGCATTTTGGACTTTCTGGCATCCTGAGCAGCTCTTAGTCAGGTCCTCAATTTGCTGATCGACCCCCGGCCACCACACATAAGCCCTAGCAAGGCTTTTCATTTTCACCCCTCCCAGATGACCTTCGTGAAGCTCATTGAGCACTCTCTCCCTTAACTTGGGGGAATTACCACTCGGGATCCACACATCAAGGTCCCCTGGTATACTGACAGCTGTTCTCTTCTGGATGAGAATGCTGGCAACAGTGAGTCGCCATGTGTTGGCCATCCCTTCACCATCAAATCATATACCCGAGACAGTGTCGGGTCATTTCGGGTCTCCTTCTCTATACCAGCGTTAGTTACTGGCAAGCATTCAATTATAGTCGAATTAAATATTTCGACAGGATCCACTGCTGGTGCTTCCTCCGCAGTAGGCAGTGGCAGGCGTGATAGCCCATCAGCGTTTCCATGCTGTTTCGTGCCCTTATACTCGATTTCATATTGGTGCACCCCTAGAAAAAGGGACCATCTTTGTAGCCGTTGCGCAGTCATCACCGGAACGCCCTTCTTTGGATTAAAGATGGAGACAAGTGGTTGGTGGTCAGTCAGCAAGGTGAACTTCTGCCCGTGCAGATAGTGATTGAACTTTTTCACTCCCCACACTAGGCTGAGGGCCTCCCTGTCAATCTGGGCGTAGTTACGCTCGGCTGAGGTTAGTGACCGAGATGCAAAGGCTACTGGCCTCTCCGAGCCGTCCGGGAATTTGTGCGACAGCACCGCTCCAATGCCATAGGGTGGT
This sequence comes from Somniosus microcephalus, assembly GCF_052327205.1. Taxonomy (NCBI): domain Eukaryota; kingdom Metazoa; phylum Chordata; class Chondrichthyes; order Squaliformes; family Somniosidae; genus Somniosus; species Somniosus microcephalus. The sequence continues at coordinate 30,052,312 of NC_140996.1, read as the reverse complement.
GCATCACACGCCAACCGAATTGGTAGTGCTGGGTTGAAATGAGCCAACACCTCTTTTGATGTGATCAATGCTTTGCTCTTCTGGAAAGCTCGTTTACATTCGTCACTCCACTTCCATGGTACTCCCATTCAGTGGGTGTCGTACGGTAGACAAATTCAGCAAGAACTTAGGGTAGTAGTTCACCAGCCCGAGGAACGACCTCAGTTGTGACACATTTTCCAGTGCTGGAGCCTTGACTACTGCCTCAATCTTTTCAGGGGACTTATATAACCCCTCTTTATCAATAACGTAGCCACAATACGAGATCTGCTTCTGGAAAAACTCGCATTTGTGGCAATTAGCTCGGAGCCCATATTCCTTCAATCTAGTGAGCACCTGCTCCAGGTTGGCGAGGTGATCACTGTCATTTTCGCCCGTGACCAGGACGTCGTCCAAATAACACTGGGTCCCTGGAATCCCTTGCAGGACTTGTTCCATTGCCCTTTGCCAACTAGCCGGAGCTGATGCTACCCCGAACACCAGCCGGTTGTATTGGTAGAGACCTTTATGAGTGTTGATCGTGAGGTACTGTTTCGAGGCTTCTCCTACCTCCATTTGCAGGTACGCCTGGGCCAGATCAATCTTAGTGAAGCGTTTCCCTCCAGATAGCGAGGCGAAAATATCTTCAATCCGCGGAAGCAGATATTGTACAGTGTGAAGGATTGGGTTCACTGTCACCTTAAAGTCCCCACAGATGCGAACCTTCTTTGGTTCCCCAGGCGTATTACTCAACGACCTCTTCATTACAGGAACGATGGGTGTAGCCCACTCGCTCCAGTCCACTTTGGACAGTACTCCTGAACGTTCCAAACCTTCCAGCTCTGCATCGACGGCGGATCGCATAAGGTATTGGTCTGGCCTTAAAAAACTTTGGGCTTGCATTTTCCTCTATTTTGATCGTCGCTGTTATGCCTTTTAGTGTTCCGAGTCCCTGCTGGAACACTTCTTGTGCGTCAGTTAGCATTTTTGACAGTCGTCCAGGTGTGACGTCATCATCCTTTTTGGCATCTACAGTCAGTGCTTGTATGGAATGCCAATCTAGCTGTGTCTTCCGGATCCATTCACGTCCTAGTAGTGGTGCTCCTCCATCTGGCAATACATATATGTCAATTTTTGGTGTTTCCTTGCCGTTATATATAACGTTCACCCTTATTTTTCCTTTGGGGTAGACTTTTTGCCCCGTGTACGTCTTCAAGACAATCTTTGTATCTCTCAAGGGTATATGTGAGAATAGCCGCTTGTAGTCCCTTCGGTTTATGACTGTTAGGGCTGATCCTGTGTCCAATTCCATTTTCACTTGGACTCCTGCTATCTTGAGCGTGACCCAGATAGTTTGATGATCTTCCGTTTTGATCACATTATGTAGTTTCAGACAACCCAGCTCCTTGCTTCCGGAGTCTGTATCACTCTTCTGTTCGTCTGAACTACTTTCCGTCACCTTATGTACTTTCTTGTACTTCTCCTGTGGAGATTTCTTGCTGCTGGTTTTCTTTCCCGACCTGCAGACTCTTGCTATGTGTCCTACTTTTCCACACTGTCTGCACACTTTGCCCTTGAACCAGCAATCATTATGGTCGTGTGTTGTTCTGCCGCAGCGATAGCACTTCACTGTTCCGTATGACATTTCATTTGCGCCATATTCTTGCGGTCTCCGTTTCATCTCTGCAGCGCCCCGTGCTGCTGTTTCATGTGATACTGCAATGCTGAAAGCCTTGTCCAGCGTAAGCTCCTTTTCTGATAGAAGCCGTTTCTGGGTTCCTTCACTTTGAAGCCCACACACAAACTTGTCCCTTAAAGTATCTGCTAGTCCCATTCCAAGCTGGCAGTGTTTCGATAGCTTGCGCAGTTCCGTTAAATACTCAGCATTACTTTCATCTTTATGCTGGTTCCTTTTGTGAAACTTAAATCTTTCTGCTATCAGCAGTGGTGTGGGGTTTAAGTGGTCCTGTAGGATTGACACTATGTTTTCAAAATCCTTTTCTACTGGCTTCTCTGGGGTTACTAGGTTTCGTAGTAAGCCATACGTTTTTGCACCCATTGAATTCAACAACACCAGCGCTTTCTTGTCATCTGGCCCTTCATTCGCCTTGCAGTATACTTCTATGTGCTCGACATATGTCGTCCAATCTTCGACTTCATTGTCGAACGCTGTGATACTGCCACTCTTCGGCATTTTTGGGTGTGGTTAGACTGGCTTAAAATGGCGTCTCCCGCGCTTTCCTTTCTTCCCCGCTGCGGCTTAAAATGGCGTCTCCCGCGCTGCTGCCATGCCGCTCTTGGCGGTCCTCGTGGCAAATGGCGACGCCCTGTGGGTTTCATGCGCTGCTCCTGCACTGCTGCCAATGCCGCTCTCTGCGGTCCTCATGGCAATGGCAGCGCCTTGCGTTTTCCTGCGCGCCTCTCTCCCCCGTTGACGCTGCTCGGCCCTCGAACACCGGCTGCGCTCTGCTCTCTCTCGTCTCTCTCCCCGTTGACGCCGCTCGGTCCTGAACACCGGCTGCGCCCTGTGCGCTCTGCCCTCTCTCTCTCCCCCGTCGACGCTGCTCGGCCTTTTTCTGTGCCACTCGGTCGGCTCTAGCCGCCGCTGTCCGGGAAGGGTCTGCGCAGAACCTTTTGCCAGCCTGTTTCGCTGGACCACCGTGACCGGAAAGCCAAGCCTGGCTCTCGACAGCCTCCCCTGCGATGCTCAAATCTCCGTTTGATGACTGGGCGGTTGCCCGTGGTCGACGCCCGTGCTTCTGGACTCGACCTCCTTCCACTGTTCTCCAGGAGCGAATCCCTGGGAGGTGATGCAGAGTTGCAGGTAGGTTCGAATCTGCGTTGTCGCCAATGTTATATCCGTATATCTTAATGTTGTGTCCTTCAATAATCAGACAACAGACTGTAGGAAACGATCAACAGGTGTTTACTGAATGAGGGTTCAAACTGCAACTGACTGTACAGAGCACCACTCAGGGTTTATATTCAGGTGTGGTCACTGCCGGTACTACAGGATACAGGAGCTGTAAAAAGTAGTTCTCCCCCTTAAAGGTACATACATTACATTCACTATCTTCCTGCTCTTCCTCCACTGCCTGGCCAGGTTGTAGTTGTTGGGTTTCTGAAAGGAGAAAGGTACAAGGATGTGTTGAAGGGAGCAGGGGAAAGCAGGAGGTGGATGCTTACAGCATCAGCAGCTTGTAAATCAGCTGAGATTGTGGGATGAGGGGGAAGTGGGATGTGAGAAGCAGGATTAGGTATAAGGATACCCTCATCTTCTATGGTTTTCTGCCCCGCCTTTAGCCATGGCCTCACCAATGGCCATCCCAATAATAGCCAGCACCATCTCCTCCATGGGGGATAGGAGATAGAGGCAAGCCTGTTCCCCCACCATTAGCTCCTGCTGTCTCCGGTTGTGTGCCACCTTGTCCTGCAAGAGAGAAGGAAGTGTGCCAGAGAGTGTGGTGCAATCTGTTTGGGTTATATGGCTGTCATGGTTAAATAGCTGGCAATGTGTGCAAGCTGTGAGATGTGGATGTGAGGTTTGCAGCAGTGCAAAGTGTGTGAGGGTGAGGTGAAGCTATGAATGTGAGGTATGAGTCTTGATTGATAAAGATTGTTGGCAGGTGAGTGATGGGGGTGTAGAGCATTGAGCAGTGGCTGAGACTCGTGGTGCAGTTGGTGGGATATAGTGTTTGAAGATGCATTCGCTGACCTTGACCACTCGTGTGAGGTCATTGAACATCTTGCGGCACTGTATCCAGGCCCTCGGGGATTGACCCCTGGCATTGACCGCCACGGCTATCTGCTCCCACTGCCTTCAAAAAGTTTGTCTGGAGGGCCTCCCAGCCCCCTGTAGATACAGCCCATCTCTCCCCCTGTCCACCTCCTCCACCAAGGCCTCCAGTGCAGCGTTGGAAAACTTTGGAACATGCTCTCTCCCATGTTGTGCCATTATTAAGTGTTTCCCAGATCAGAATCAGTTGCATAACGATTTCCAGCACCTTCTCCAGCTACAATGCACCTCCCCTTTAAAAGGTGCAGGCTAGCTTTAACTGGTGCTAGCCCAGCGGTGGGCAAAATAGGTGAGTGGCGGGTCGTCCCGCCAATTGATTCAATTCGGCCGGTGCAGTGGTTTGGAATGGAATGCCTAAATCTCCCGATTTAAAAAAGAAATACGCCGTGTACATACGCAAGAAATATGCGCGGTTTGTGCATGTGCGAATCGGAGGTGGGAGCGTGGGCTCTGAGACTTGGCCGAGTTAACATTTCTGAGATGTATTGTAAGAACCAGTGAAGTAAGTGGATAATGGCAAAATGTTTTATGACCTGCTTCATGGGAAATTCGAGCCGCTCATAAAAGTGTGTCCTGTTATTATTTGTGGTCGGGACACACTCAGAGTGTAATGTGCACTATACACAGGACAAGACTGATTATTTACTAGTGGTTCTCTGGTGGTGTTGTCCATGTTTATTCGGTGTTTATTAAGGAAGTGAATCTCCTGTGCTATTGCTCTCAGTAAGTGAGTGGATAGGAGGTTTGGGAGGAGAAGGCTGGATTCCCTGCACCTCACCTCAAATCAGCGGGTTTTTTTTCAAAAAGATTTCCGAGATTTAGGCGCTTCTGGATTCAGGAGATAAGTCAAGGACCTCATCTCTGCGACTTTGTTAGATTCAGCCAGTTCTCACTGGCCAGGTGTGACCTTGAATTATTGCAGACAGACAACAAAAGACAAGCTAAAAAATGGATCATATGGATGCTGGAGATGTGTCGGACTGCCAGTCGTTACATGCAGTCGTCCATGTAGTAGTTGGTACAAGCAGTGTTTGGGTTATCATTGGATCCAGTTGAAGCTACAACAACAACAACTTGCATTCATATAGTGCCTTTAAAGTAGTAAAATGTCCCAAGATACATGTGACTAACAAAAGCATCTCTCTGGGTACAGTACTTGTGCGTGATTTGGGCCTCGCTGGGGTTTGTTAAGTCAATAATAAAGAAAGAAAATACACACAAAATCACACATGAATACTATCAAAAAAATAGAGGAGGGAGGGAAACTCTAACTCTATACATAGCAGCAAAATTTAAACGGGTGTCTTCTCGTCTACCCGCACATAATGCTCCCTCCATTCTCCTCTGTTCTCATACTTCTGGAAATGTTTGTCCCTCTTACAATGTACAAAGAGTAAATAAATCACAATAAAAATCTGACATACTACGAGGATGTGGGAGGCTATCCTAATCCATGAAGGGACTTCTATATTAGTGAACAGGTCCCACCACTGTGGGGTCACTATATCTAATATGTCTGCCCCTATTTCTAATGTCTTCTGCTCCAGCGTGTAAAAATGTTTCTGTGAAACGGCAACGGCTTTTAGTATCTTGGTGAGGTGTTCAGGGAGAGGGGGAATGATGTAGCCAAAATGTGCAACGAATCGTTGCAGATCGGTGAAATTTTCTTTGACAGTGAGGTGAACAGTGGAAGGTTCAGGAATAGGGACAATTCGCTCTTGGGCCACTTGAACTTCTGCCTTGGGTTTGAAGCAGAAACTGCTGTCACTGACCGGACACCAGCCGTGCTGTCCATGTGGGGCGCTGCAGTGGTGACACCGTATGTCCCACCTCCTATATATGCCACCTGCGGGGGCACATGGCTTTGTGCCATTGCCTCCGTGGTGCAATTTATAGGCTTCGCGCCAGCAGTTCTGAACCCACACTGTGATTTCTAATAGGCATTCAAGTGCTGGGGACACAGGATGATGTGTGCTCCCCGGCTCCAGCACCCCGAGAGGTCGGTACCCATCATTGCATGCTCCCATCGAATGACGTAAGGTGGGACCGCTGTGTAGCGAATGTGTGCACCCCCTTGAATGACTCCAATGTTCTCCACCCTGTATACCGGGGCGGGTTTAGCTGTCTTTCCCATAACCGGCATTCTTACCACTATACCCATAATGGTGTGATTAGACCGCCCACAGTCCACTGGGACTGGGTAGGCCTCTGAAGCTAGTCTGAGCTGGCACGGACTTAATGCGTTCTCAAAAGGGTGGAGGGCTGCGAGGTGCTTATTGCTGATCCAGGAGGGGACCAAACCTTGTTTTAAATCCTCCAGATTACTGCGGCCTTCGCCCAGTAACCACGCCCCGTACAGCATGCATGCCTCATTCTGCGCAGCCTGATCTGACGCATTCCGATCCTCTCTGATGAGAGCATTTACCGTTTTAGCGTGTTTCTCCAGCTCAGCTATGATTTCTTTTAAGTGTAGTGTCATGGCCTGGTCCTCATGTAACTCAGAACCCACTACCTTATTCTCGTCCGTCAGTATCTTTCTTAACTGCGCTTTTAAACCATTGATCTGGGTCTGCAGCTCCACGTCATCCAGAGTGTTGATGACGGAAGTCCCTGTGTTAAAGGCGGTAAAAATATCATTGACTGAACCCCTTCTTTGTCTCCCTACCCTGTCCAAGACCTCATGTGGTGTGGTGTACAATCCGGCTCTTTCGACATCGGCAAATTCGAACTCATAAAATTGTCTGAACATATTTGTTAACAGGACCTGGTACAATTGCTCCGTTTCCTTGGGGCACCACTCTGGCAATCGCACCTCGGTGAGGTTTAAAATCACTGAGGCTACCGCGTAATGCACCCCTTGGTACAACGCCTGACCTGTGGGTACCAATACCAGTCCGTTCCCGGGTCCCTTGGTAGTGGCGGGGCACCCTTCCTTGTGGGCTTTGGCTACCGGAATCGTGGGCAGGGGCTTGCAGGGGCGGGTGATGAGCTCAGTGGCATTCACCGGGATCAGAGAGTATGGGACTCCGCATGCCCGCGTGCTGACGTCCCACCTCATCCCTTTCCCAGCATCCTGCCACTGTCTCTGGAAAAAGATGGAGACGCCTGTGGGGCAGACGCGTTCTGAACCCCACATGCAGATGTAAATCCCCTCATCTGGTTCCCACCATTTGTCCCAAAAGACCCTCAATCCCCCATGAGTCCCCGTAATAGTCCGATGGGTATTGTTACCCAGTCGCTCTCACTTGACCGTGGAGTTTTTCATGGTCTTACTCAGCTTCCGAAGCCACCACCATCTGTCCAAACGAAGATGTCTGCTGCATACTAAACAAATCTTCCTCCCGACTGTTACACTGACTCTGGGCGCGATGATCCTCACCCTGGGACACATTAGAGAAGTCTCTCCGTATGTAAACCCGGACTGGCTGGAGTATTCCGTAGAGTTCGACCCCAGCCATCCTGGCCACCTTCCTTCATGGAAGTAGGTGGCTGTTTCCTCAACGTCCCGTTCACCTGTCCCATCAATCGCGATGGGGGCTGTGTCCCCGGAGCATCCATACACGATGGAGTCCTTGGTGTAGCCCCGATAGGCCAAGCTACACCCGATCACCGCGAACACGATGAGAATCCTCTCCATGGTACCTTTGGTTCCTGCAACAGATTAAATGATACAGCCAGGCTCCCGAGAGATTCTGGCCCAGGTGAAGGCATGATTGGGTCTTTTGACCTCGATCCAATACAAACACACATGCTGGGCAGATTCCAAAAGTATTTCTTATAACACCCATCACCTTAAAAATTTACACACCTTATACTTAACCAAACTTAAACTTAACTAAACTTATGTACAGCGCCGCCCGTCCCCAGGCGGCCTGCCAAATCCCTGTTCGGACTGCAGCTCACCGCTCCCTGTGGCGGGGCCGCACTGACCTGTAGCTTGAGTCCCCCGCAGCCTTTTGCTGCCAATTGGGGACTGCGTCTTTCTAGGGATTTCCCAAGTCGGTGTCTGCTGAAGTAGGGGGAATCTGGCCAGAGTTTTATTGGCTGAGGCGTCCGAGACGACCTGCGAGGGGGTACTTCGGGCGAGGGTCCCTTTGCGACTGGACCTTTGGTTGGGAATTTAGCCCTCACAGCCCTTGGCTTCTCCATGACTGTCAGCCTCGGCTCCCTTCCCTCAGACTCCGCCCCTTTGGGATTTGGGTCTGTGACAGACGACTCCTCCCTACCTGTCCCTACAGGTGGAGAATCTCCGACCCCAAGTTCTACCTCCCCTAAGCTTGAGCCGAGGGCGGGACCTCCGTCCTCCGACTCCACCTCCTCTAGAATCGTGTCAGGGGCGGGGCCTAGCTGTTCGGGCTCCCCCCTAACTGTGCTCGGGTCAGGGGGAGGGCCTTGGTCTTCAGGCTCCTCCCCGTCCGAGTCCCAGGCCAATGGTGAAACCTCCCAGGTGGGCGGGATAGCTCCTCCCCTCAAGCAGGCTGCGGTTCCAGCCTGTGTGGTCTGTGACTTATTGCACGCCTCAGGCTGAGGATTTTTACCCTCAGACCTGGCCTCGGTTGTTGACTCTTTTGCACCCGGCTTAAATAGTTTGCACTGGTTTACGTGAAACCATTTAGTGCGCCAGGGCAACTTCACTGCGTATACCATGGGGCTGGCTTTATCTACAATACTGTAGGGCCCCACGTACAGTGGTTCTAAACTCCCCACTCGGGCGTAGTTTCTCACCATGACCTGATCTCCAACTTTCCACTCCTGTGTCTTACGGGGTTCGAGCAGCAGTCGGTTGCCCTGATGCTGCTTTCCCATGTTCCCAGCCGCTCGCCCATAAATCTGTTTCAGGCGCTCCAAAAGGGTCTGGGCAAACTTGTCCCGATTTACCTCTCGGAGCTGACCCTCAGTGAGCACCGGGGCGAGGACATGGGTGGGAGTTTGCATGACTCTCCCAGTCATTAATTCGTGCGGGGAGTACCCTGTACTTTTAGACTGGCTAGCCCGGATCCCCATGAGGACTAAAGGCAGGACCTCCGCCCATTTCTGGGGCGGGTCCATCGTCTCTTTCCTCAGTTTTTCTTTGAGGGTGCGGTTCATGCGTTCCACAATCCCAGATGACTGCGGATTGTGGGCCACGTGCCACTTCCCTTCAATGCCTAAGAGCATGAGGGTGTCCTGCATCACTTGGCCGGTGAAATGACTCCCTTGGTCAGACTCCACAAATCGTGGTAGTCCCCACCGTGAGAACACCTCCCGGGCCAAGATCCTGGCAGTACTAAGTGCTGTGGCTGTTTTGCATGGGAAGGCTTCTACCCATTTGGTGAACACATCCACCAGGACAAGGCAATACTTATAGCCTCCCTGGGCGGTGGGCAGGGGCCCGATGTAGTCGACCTGTATTGACTGCCATGGTCCCTCTACTCTCCTGATGTGTCCCATGGGCATCTTCCTTTGCTGGGGGTCTGGGTTGTTTGCAGCGCATACAAGACAATTAGCACAGAACTCGCGGACATCGTCCCGAAGTCCCGGCCACCATCCCGCCTGTTCTACCCATTGCTAGTTGACCTCAGGCCCGGGGTGTCCCGCTCCTGGACCCTCATGGGCCAGTTGAAGGAATTCCCTCCGGTGCTGCTGCGGCACAACCCACTGTTCCCCTCGGAACAGCATGCCTTCCTTGATGGAGAGGGCTGCTGCACCGTGCGGACCCTCTACTTCCTTGCCCTCAGTGATGGCATTGAGGACTGTTTTTAGGGCGGGATCTAGGGTTTGGACAGTCTTGAGGTCTGGGGGCAGTGTTACCCCTGTGGTCTCCTGAGTCCCATCCCTGCCTCGGATTACTGCCACGGGTTTGGACCCATAGGGATACCAGAAAGTGCCGGTGCGGGCACCCTCCCTGGCTAGCGTATCCGCTCGCTGGTTACTCTGGTTGCGGGGTTCCGTGGAGGAATGGGCATTCACCTTGTGGATAAAGACTTCCCCTTCCTCCCCCACTGCAGCCAGGATCTTTTCTAGTAGGGGCTTTACGGTCAAGGGTCGCCCGTCTGCAGAGGTATATCCACAGCGAGACCAGATGGCCAGGTACTCCGTACACGAGTTGCATGTGAACATACTGTCCGAGCAAATCGTGTATGGGGTGGGGAAGATCTCGGGGTGGGTAACCACGTATGCCACCGCGGACAGTTCAGCCTGCTGGGCGCTCATAGTGCTGGGGAGCTTAATCGCCAGGGCAATGTTTGCCGTGGGGTCATAAACACCACACCCTGTGAGTCGTTCGCCAGCGGATACCGTGCTGGAACCGCCTACGTAGATCTCGCGGCCCGTGGGATGTATCCCGACCCGTAAACCTACGTTCACTTCCCATACCCCTTCTACGGAACACCGATGGGCTGTTCCGGGATATACCATGCTGGCCGCGAGCTTGGGCTCGCAGAGACCCTTCACCTTCAGATCCATCTGGGAAAGGAGGAGGGTCCAGCGCGCAATGCGGGCACTGCTTACTGTCCCATCCTTGATCCTTCCATCCAGAAGCATCCGAGTGGGTGTGTGATGGGTGAGGAGAGTGATGGGAGAGGTGCCTGTGAAGATCAAAGACCTTTTCACAGCCCAATGCGTGGCTAAAAGATGCCGCTCGCAATTGGAAAAGCTCCCTTCCACATCTGTGAGCACCCTGGAGGAGTAAACCACCGGCCTTAGCCTGCCGTGTCGCTCTTGGAGCAGTACAGCGCTCAGGCTATCCCCACTAGCCGCTACCTCCAGGAAAAACTCTTTTCCCCCATCTATGGCCCCCAGAGCTGGCACGGTCTGCAAGTCCCCCTTGAGTTTTTCAAATGCTGCCTGGCAACCCTCATCCCAGGACCACTCCACCCCTTTGTGTAGGAGTCGGAGCAGCGGGGCTGCTGTGGCCACATAGTCCTCAATGAAGTCTCTGCAGTACCCTGTCAGTCCCAGAAAGGACCTCACACGCGATACGGTGGTGGGGATCGGTAGATCTTGCACCGATTCCCGTCTAGCCTTGTCTATGGCTCTCTCTCCAGCGCGGATGGTCAGACCCAGGAATTTTACTTCCTGCTGGCCGATCCATGTCTTCTTTGGGTTTACCTTGAAACCCTTTCTGCCTAACAGCTCCAATAGCTCGGCCAATAGTGGGCCATGCTCCTCTCTGGAATCTGTGAACAGGAGCAGGTCGTCCACATACTGCACTAGCTGATTGGGCTGGCTGAACTCTTTTAAACTCCCTGCCATACATTGATGGAAAATGCTGGGGCTGTTATGGAAACCCTGTGGCAAGCAGTTCCAGGTGTACTGTTGCCCTTTAAAAGTAAAGGCAAACTTGTACTGATCCTCCCTCCTTAAATGGATGGACCAAAACCCATTGGAAATATCCAGCACCGTGAACGTGGTCGCGGATGCTGGAATACTCCCTATCAGGTCGGCAACTGCTGCTACCGTCGGCGTGCAGGCTGGGATGTTACTATTGAGGACTCTGTAGTCCACCATGGTTCTCCAGGAATTGTCCGGCTTCTTCGCCGGCCACAAAGGAGAGTTTACGTGGGTGGCTATCGGCCTCAACACGCCCTGCTGCACCAGTGAAGACATTGCTGTCTCCATGTCGGGCTCCGCTTCCCTGGGGAAGTTGTACTGTTTTTGGGGTCGGGCCATGGGGTCCCCGTCTACTCTGACCTCAAACCCGGTGACCCTCCCGCAATCGTGTTTGTGAGTGGCAAACGTAGTCAGGTGATCTGACATGACTGCCTGCAGATCTTGTGGCCTGTATCTGCGGTAATCTGTTGGCAACCAGGCAGCGGAGCCAATGAACCCACTGGACATCGTTCATTGTGGCCCGTTCAGGCATGCCCGGACAGCTGCGCCGATACACTGGCCACAGCCTTTCTGCAAAAACCCGTGGGGGCTCTCCAGTTAGCTGCATAGTCCCTTCCACACGGAGGAACGGGTTGCCGTCGTCCACTCCCATAACCTCCAGGACCTCGTCCCGGAGTTCCTCATACCCTTTCTGCCCCCTCTTACTCCCGTCTGAGAGGCACTGAAGGATTGTGCTATCCAGGGAGAATAGCAACATCTTAGCCTGTTCTGGACCATCGCAGTCATTGACGGCGGCTGTCTGCTCTATCTCCCTGAAATGGACTGAGGGATCTCCCTTCACGGAGAGTTTTGGAAGGTGGCTCACCATCGCTCTGATTTGTTGGGCACTGTGGGGCAGTATGAGATGGTTCTGGAAGGGTCCGTCATCGCCATTTGCGGTGGCGGGACCGTACCTCTGATGCCGAGCAGGACACATTGGTGCCGGCTCTGGCTTCACTACCGGGGGTTGTTCTTCCTCCGGTTCTACCTCGGCTTTCTCCTCTTCTACCACCCCTTCTTCGGGCCAAACCTCATTATAGCTCAGCGGTGCTGAGGGTTCAGTGGCTGGTGCCACAACTACTTCACATGGAATCGGTTTTTTGGATTATTTCAGGAAGCCTATGTGATTTGCCTTTGGGCTTAAGAGGCATACCTTGCCTTTTGCCTTAGCCAGGGCCATTCTTAGGTCTTCTACCACCTTCTGGCAGGGTCCGTGGTCTGCGCTTTCAAACCCCTGCTCGATGGCCAGCCTGTAAGCTGCCTTAACCTCTACTACTTTCTCCTCCTGCGCTCTTAGCTGTTGTGCAAGGCGGGCGCTTTTCTCCCGTACTCTCGCTTCATGAATCTTTGCTTCAGTAACCTGGCATTCCAGGTACTCTACTTTAGCCTGATGTTGGCTGGCTACAGTTTGGCGTTCCTGATTCAGCGCGTGAAGCGCTGCGATCAGCTTTTCCCCACCCATGGCCTTTTCCTCTATCTCTGAAGCCTGGGTTTTGAACCTGGCTGCCTGCGCTGCAACAACTCTGTCCAAAATCTGGGCTTGTCTTTTGTAGCACGTCAGCCACACTGCCTTCTCTACTGAATTTTTATGTTCTTTACTCTCTGTCCACCTGACGGCTGCATCTACCGGACGCCCATCCAGTAAGAGATCGGAAATCCACTGCTTAGTGAGATTTACCTTACCAAAAACATAATCCGCTATCCTCTCATCCATAACATTTTGCCCATTTAAACCTGGGTCTAATACATTGCAATCCTGCTGCCAATGTCCTGCCGTGGTCGCCATTTTCTGTAAGGGGTTTTCTTGCTAGGTCACTCTCTCTGGTGAGACCTCTCTCTCTTTTGCACAGTAATTAACTGAGTGGTTCGACCCACTCACCCCTTAGGTTCTGTACACTGGACTTTGAGGCAGGAACTACAATGCAGAGAATACACTGTAGACCAAGTTTAATGAAACGAAGTGAAATTTTATTGCATAAAGGAAAAATTGAATGTAAGCCAATAAGGTACATGGGAGGGAAAAACAAATCATAATACAGTACTAACCAATATATCTACAGGCATATTATACTTTACACGGTTCACCATGAAATAGGAAAACACACGGAACATCGAGGGGCAACAACTCATTGTTAATTATCCCCTAAAATGCCCACCCCCTAAAGCTAGCTAGATTAGATTATGAGGGGCCAGAAACATGCTCACCAGTCCCAGTTAGAAAATAGAGGTTTTGAAGTCTGCGTTTTGGTCCTCTCAGGCATCCTGTCTCCACGTGGTCAGCGGAACGCAGCGGGCTGCGACACACTCTTTTCTCCCTCGAGGTAATGGACTCGGACAGACTGGATGTTAGCAGGCCTGGACGTCGGCGTGGAGAGAGACCAACTGTTTGACCATTTTCATATAGGTTTCTTCTTGGAAGGTTGCCGTCTTTTCGTCTCGTCAAATGGCTCGGGGTTTGTCGATGATCTCCCGATAGCTATCCCAGGCCTGGGCGCTGACTCGATCTTCCCTCTCGAACCTCTCTCTCCAACTTCTCTCTGAACTCGAACCTCGATCCACCTCGATCATCTGAACCCAATCCTCTGAACCCGATTCTTTTTCGACAGCTGCCCCGGGTCTCCAATTATACTTCTCATCGAGGCCCTTATCTCCCGCCATATCAAGGTTAGTCGTTGTTTAACTTTTGGTGGGCTTGTAGCACAGAGGGGTAGTCATTGTGTTTAAAGTACTTTTGGGATGGCCGGTAACTGCCATCTCTGGTCTGGAATTATCTTGTATTGTCTTTAATGGGTCTTGATGTTCCCCTTTGAATTTGAAGCTGTTTCCCTTTGTCTGGGTAAACATTTTGATGGCCTTTATCTACAGGCCGATCTGATTGGATCTGCATCCAATCCATATGTATGGGGTTCTGTCTGGTTTCACATTCTCCGAAATTGCATTCCAGAACTTACTGTGGGCTGAATCCACAAAAGCTGTCTGTAGACTGCAGGGACCACTTTAAAATGTCCCAAAAAGCTGGTCACGGGGTCTGGTGGCCATTTTGTGTGCCTATTTTTCTGGGCTTCTTTTAAAACAGTCTTTAAAATTAAGGCCTTTTCTGCCAATAGACCCTTATAGGACAATGTTCAATTTTGCAAATCCTACAATGTCGAGGAACCAACTAGAGATCAGGCCATCTTAGACGGGGTATTATGTAATGAGAAAGGATTAATTAGTAATCTTGTTGTGCGAGGCCCCTTGGGGAGGAGCGATCATAATATGATAGAATTCTTCATTAAGATGGAGAGTGAAGTAGTTGACTCAGAGATGAGGGTCCTGAATTTAAATAAAGGACACTACGATGGTATGAGGTGCGAGTTGGCTAGAATGGATTGGGGAATGTTACTTAAAGGGTTGATGGTGGATAGGCAATGGCAAACATTTAAAGATCGTATGGATGAACGACAGAATTTGGTCGTTCCTGTCTGGCATAAAAATAAAACAAAAAAGGTGGTTCAACTGTGGCTAAAAAGGGAAATTAGGGATAGCATAAGATCCAAGGAGAGGACATATAAATTGGCCAGAAAAAGCAGCAAACCTGAGGATTGGGAGCAGTTTAGGATTCAGCAAAGGAGGGCAAAGGGATTCATTTAGAGGGGGAAAATAGAGTATGAGTGTAAGCTTGCAGGAAACATAAAAACTTATTGTTAAAGCTTCTATAGATATGTGAAGAGAAAATGATTGGTGAAGTCAAGCGTAGGTCCCTTGCAGTCAGAATCAGGGGAATTTATAATGGGGAACAAAGAAATGGCAGACCAATTAAATACATACTTTGGTTCTGTCTTCCCAAAGGAGGACACAAATAATCTCCCAGAGATGTCGGGGAACATAGGGCCTAATGAGAGGGAGGAACTGAATGAAATCAGTATTAGTAGGGAAATGGTGTTAGGGAAATTGACGGGATTGAAGGCCGATACATCGCCAGGGCCTGATAATCTACATCCTAGGGTACTTAAGGACGTGGCCCTAGAAATAGTAGATGCATTGCTGGTCATCTTCCAAAATTCCATAGACTCTGGAACAGTGCCCATGGACTGGAGGGTAGCTAATGTAACCCCACTATTTAAAAAAGGTGGTAGAGAGAAAACAGGGAATTATAGCTTGATATCAGTAGTGGGGAAAATGCTAGAGTCCATTATAAAAGATGTAATAGCAGAGCACTTGGAAAACAGTGACAGGATCGGACAAAGTCAACATGGATTTACAAAAGGTAAATCATGCTTGACTAATCTACTAGAATTTTTTGAGGATGTAACTGGTAGAATAGATAAGGGAGAACCAGTGGATGTGGTGTATTTGGACTTTCAGAAGGCTTTCGATAAGGTCCCGCATAAGAGATTAGCGTGCAAAGTTAAAGCACATGGGATTGGGGGTGAGGTCCTGACTTGGATAGAGAACTGGTTGGCAGACAGGAAGCAAAGAGTTGTAATAAACGGGTCTTTTTCCCAGTGGCAGGCAGTGACTAGTGGGGTACCGCAGGGATCGGTGCTAGGACCCCAGCTATTCACAATATACATTAATGATCTAGGTGAGGGAACTAGATGTTATATCTCCAAGTTTGCAGACAACACAAAGCTGGGTGGGCATGTGTGCTGTGAGGAGGATGCAGAGAAACTCCAGCATGATTTGGACAGGTTGGGTGATTGGGCAGATGCATGGCAGATGCAGTGTAACATGCTGTAAATGTGGCAAATTAACAAAGGCCTGTCAAAATAGGATTATAGAGTCCCTTAAGCACTTGTTAAGGGTCTTAACTGCCTATCCCGCCTATTGGAGGCGGGACCGAATCGCACTCCCGAAGCCTGCCTCCGGCAAAGTTACGCGGAGGCGGGTTGGAGGTGGGTTCCAAACCCGCACTCAATTTTTGCTATTTTACCAACTGTCCCGCCTCCAAACCCGCCTCCTCAGAGCTGGGAAAATCACCCCCATGGGATATGGGGACAGTGCGGGAAGGTGGAGTTGAGGCAGAAGATCAGCCTTGATCTTATTGAATGATGGAGCAGGCTCGAAGGGCCAAATGGCCTACTCCTGCTCCTATTTCTTATGTTCTTATGTATCCCATCTTTTAAAAAAAATTTAACCCCCTCCCCGACCCTCTCCCTCCCGACGTGGGAAGGTTTAATATCAAGGCCAATGAGACTGGGCAAAGGAAACATGCAACACTGGTTTGGGGAACAGGCCCTCACCCAAAGGACAGACTAAGGGGAACAGGGTGTTAAAATAAGAAACTATTGGGGAATGCACTAGAAGGGATAGATTCTGGTGCTGATCATTTCTGGTGCTGAGCATCATGTTAAACTTTGTATTAGGAGCACTAATTCATTAAATCTACCCTGTAGAGAAGAATACCACAGGTATTCCAGCCTGTGATGACCATTACACAGCAGGTAAATCCTGCCAGTAACAGATAAGTGACTAAATCACAGATATTATAACCAAAGCTCCTTCTACTTTTCCGCAATTTTGTGGCCATAAAATTTGCCACAGAATTGCTGCACGACAGCAGAGTTGCCCCTCTTCCTCAGAATTATCCATCCCTGATTTTACCCTACTGTTAAAACTTTTTAAAAAACAACATTGTGATGATTTTTAGCTGGTTAAACCACCTTGGCCCAGAGTTGTAGAGAGGAGTGGGAATGGGGAGCAGTAACTTCATAAAAGTGCTGGAAATGTAAATACACTGAAACCTGGAACATCTCAGCTCCTTCCTTGCACTACTAGTGCCAAAAGCTGACAAATCTTCAGAATAATGAAAATAAAATGAGCTGTCTGTGAGCCAACAGATACAGCAAAGGTTGTGCGCCCCGACAAAATCCCGGCAATCGTGCTGAAGACTTGTGCTCCAGAACTAGTCGCGCCTCTAGCCAAGATGTTCCAGTGCAGCTACAACACTGGCATCTATCTGACAATGTGGAAAACTGCCCAGGTATGTCCTGTCCACAAAATGCAGGACAAATCCAATCTGGACAATTACCGTCCCATCAGTCTACTCTCAATCATCAGCAAAGTGATGGAAGAAGTCATCGACAGTGCTATCGAGCAGCACTTACTCACCAATAACCTGCTCACGGATGCCCAGTTTGGGTTCCACCGAGACCACTCGGCTCCCGACCTCATTACAGCCTTGGCCCAAACATGGACAAAGGAGCTGAATTCCAGAGGTGAGGTGAGAGTGATTGCCCTTGACAACAAGGCAGCATTTGACCGAGTGTGGCATCAAGGAGTCCTAGTAAAACTGAAGTCAATGGGAATCGGGGGGAAAATGCTCCACTGGCTGAAGTCATACCTAGCACAATGGAAGATGGTTGTGGTGGTTGAAGGTCAATCATCACAGCCCCAGGACATCATGGCAGGAGTTCCTCAGGGTAGTGTCCTTTGCCCAACCGTCTTCAGCTGCTTCATCAATGACCTTCCCTCCAACATAAGGTCAGAAATGGGGATGTTCGCTGATGATGCATAGTGTTCAGCACCATTCACAACTCCTCAGATAAAGAAGCAGTCCATGCCCGCATGCAACAAGACCTGGACGACGTTCAGGCTTGGGCTGATAAGTGGCAGGTAACATTCATGCCACCGAAGTGACAGGCAGTGACTATCTCCAACAAGCGAGAATCTAACCATTCAACAGTATTACCATCACCGAATCCCCCACCATCAACATCCTGGGGGCCACCATTGACCAGAAACCTAATTGAACCAGCCACATAAATACTGTGGCAGCAACAGCAGGTCAGAGGCTAGGTATTCTGCGGCAAGTGTCTCACCTCCTGACTCCCCAAAGCCTTTCCACCATCTGCAAGGCACAAGTAAGGAGTGTGATGGAATACTCTCCACTTGCCTGGATGAGTGCAGCTCCAACAACATTCAAGAAGCTCGACACCATCCAGGACAAAGCAGCCTGCTTGACTGGCACCCCATCCACCACCTTAAACATTCATTCCCTCCACCACCGGCGCACCGTGGCTACAGTGTGTACCATCTACAAAATGCACTGCAGCAACTCACCAAGGCTTCTTCGGCAGCACCTCCCAATCCCGTGACCTCTTCCACCTAGAAGGACAAGGGCAGCAGGCGCATGGGAACAACACCACCTCCAAGTTCCCCTCCAAGTCACATGTAATCCTGACTTAGAAGTATATCGCTGATCCTTCATTGTCACTGGGTCAAAATCCTGGAACTCTCATCCTAACAGCACTGTGGGAGTACCTTCACCACATGACTGCAGCAGTTCAAGAAGGCGGCTCACCACCACCTTCTCAAGGGCAATTAGGGATGGGCAATAAATGCTGGCTTTGCCAGCGACGCACACATCCCACAAACGAATAAAAAAAAAATTTGTTTTTAAATGTGTATGGAAGGCACGGTTTCGGTGGAACCCTGTGGCCTAGAAATTCAGTGCCTTTAGCGCCGATTTTGCGGCGCTAGAGGGCCTAGCGCTGCAATTGGCGCCGGCGCCTAAATTGCCTGGGGCCCTTCCGCCGCGGTAGACCGGTAGCGCTGCGCCGGCACCGATGACGTCATCGGTGTGCGCAGCGTCCCGGTTGCCGTGGTGATGGGCCCCAGCGCCGAAATTGACTTGCGGCCGCCTCGCCCGTGGCAGCCGCAAGCAACGTTCTGGCAGAGGTGCCTTGCACAAGTTTGCGCCGGCGCATTAAAGGCCCCGCGGCGGCCGGCCGCTTTCCTGCCGCCCGCCTGGCCGCAGCTCCCTCCCCGGACTTCCCCCCCCCCCCCGGAACAGAAGCAAGCCCGGCACTTGTCCGAGGTGCCGGGCTCATTTTTAATAAGATTATCGCGGGCCGCGGCCGGGTGCAGGCAGCTCCTCCTTAAGGGAAGGAGGAGGCCTGCACTTCCCGAACCTGCCGCACCGCAGCGGGCGCCGCAGCGCCGGAATAGCACCGAAATTCAGCGCATAGCGCCAGTTTTCAGGCGCTAACAGCTTTCAGCAGCGCCGGCAGCCGTTTGGGCGCAGAACCAGTGAATTTTGGGCCCGACCAGCGCGACTTAGCTCCGGCACTAACTTCCGGCGCTAAAGCCCTGGCAGCGCCAAAACTCAATTTCTAGGCCTGTATGTCCTAGCTTTAGCAAGTGTTCAAAATTCAACAATAAAAGAACTATCAATCTGTCCAAAGATGTTGAGATAATAGAATTTAATGTGGAGATCAAGGTTTTCATATATCAAAATATTAGTCCAGCGAAAACTACATTTGTGAAAGCAGCACCATTGCTTCTCAACACCCTAGGGAAACAAATTTTGCCAAAAGCATCGGAGCTATCGGATGTTAGTAACACTCCTCAAATGATAATTGATACATCTCAACCCTTTTAGTGTAAAGTCCCCCAAGCTCCTACTATGCACATGGTGACTCATTTACACTTCAAGCTCAACGGGAACATTTATGTTAATAAGGTCCGGCCGTTTAACTGGTCCCCAGACTCTCCAGGTTCGCTGCCCACTTCAGGGCTCGTGTGTACCCTTCCCACCCCATTTAACATTAGGGCCACAGGAGCTTTTACTTTGCGGTTCTAATTGCATCAAAGTAGCAGTATCTAAGGCCATTACCTCACCTTTACACTCCCACCCAGCACTGTTCTCCAACTAACACCAGGCAGACGTGGAGCTGGCAGATCATGACCCACCAAAATCCACTGTTGCCAGAATGATGTCATTCACCACTTCTCAATTTTCAAGCAGGCGAAGATAAATCACACTAAATAATATCCAAGAGCATGGGAAATAAAGGGCAATTCTCTGAATTGGCAGTCCCAGCAGGGAGCTTCACCTGACGAATGCTGACATCAAAATTTAGGGTACAATTTTAAAGGTCGTTACTTTAAATGGTTGGAAAATCAAGTACAGCACCAACCCAAATTAAGTTTGAAAATGACCCCCATAGAAATGTTTTACATTCTTCTGCATTTCCTTGTGGATTTAGTGGAGTTTATAATTTTGTAGTTAGTGTTTAGTGTCCTTATGCTGTCCTGTTTTATGGTCTGTAAAGTAGTGTGGCGTGTGGAAATGTAATAGTGGCTTCATGCTGTATCTGTGGTATAATGCTCCATTTAAAGCAGCAGACGGGAACCAGCTGAATGCATGATTTGGTTCCTGCTTGCCACCAAACATGTTGCGTCAGACTTAAAGATTTTTTAATGATTTTCCAGGTATCAGAAGCACCAGGCATGATTTCTGTCTTACCTGACTGTCACTGTAAGCTGTGAAGATGTTGAAAGTGAAGTCAAAGGCAGTGAGGAAAAATAGAAAGAAAGAAAGAAAATAGAAAGGAAGGAAAGGAAAGACAAGAAAAAAAGAAAGACTTGCATTTATACAGCGCCTTTCATGACCACCAGACATCTCAAAGCACTTTACAGCCAATATAGTACTTCTGAAGTGTAGTCACTGTCGTAATGTAGGAAATGCGACAGCCAATTGCGCACAGCAAGGTCCCACAAACAGCAATGTGATAATGACCAGATAATCTGTTTTTGTTATGTTAATTGAGGGATAAATATTGGCCAGGACACCGGGGATAACTCCCCCGCTCTTGTTGGAAATAGTGCCATGGGATCTTTTACGTCCACCTGAAAGAGCAGATGAAGCCTCGGTTTAACGTCTCATCCAAAAGGCAGCACCTCCGACAGTGCAGTACTCCAACAGTACTGCACTGAAGTGTCAGCCTAGATTTTTGTGCTCAATTCTCTGGAGTGGGACGTGAACCCACTGCCTTCTGACTCAAACGTGAGAGTGCTTCCCACTGAGCCACAGCTGACAAATGGATCAAGTCCTCCTGCACCTCCTCCATTTCGGTCCTGCAGCAGTTTAATCACCACTTACCCAATACCATGCTCTTGCATAACCTTTTAAGTTGGGGAGGAGAGAAGAAGGCCAGAATTTTGCCAGTGCTCAGGGGGCGGGTTTGGAGGCGGGACATCCAGCAAAATTGCAAAGATTGACAGCGCATAGGAAATCCGTTGTCAACCCACCTCCAATCAATCTTCCCAAGTGTCGGGTCCCCGATTTGCACATGGACCCGACACCTAACGGCGGGAAGAGGATTATAGCCACTTAACTGCCTGTTAAATGTTATTAACAGGCAGGTAACAGGCTCTTTTGCAATGTTGACACTTCCACTTCAGGCTTCCCAACGTCTGGACACCACGCCAGGTAAGTGTGGCATGTTGTGAGTCTGCTGTAATGTTTCTGCATTGATGACAGCTACAGAAGTGGTGTGAAGGATCCATTGGTGCACTGGTGAGTTTCAGAGGTAAGGAAATGTTGGGAAATTCATTTCTAATGAATTTAGACTTTTCTGTAGGTAAGAATTTTTGAATTGGCTGTCTAGTCCCACCTCACTGGGAGAACCTCTCTCACCAGTGACAGATCGCTTCTGTAACCTCACTTGCAGCTGCCATCTGTTCTAGCCTAGGGAAGGAGTCACTGTAGAGCCTGGGTGCAAGAACACACCTGTGAACAGTCATTGTCAGTGTTTGCAGCACCTCAATGCTGTCAAACACCGAGAAATGAGCTGTCAAAGAAAAAATGTGCGTGGTCCCTTTAAGAAAACCAGCAGATGACGCATCATCAAAGGACGTCATCTGACCGGCTTCTTCTTAATTGGCTGGCAAGCCCGCAGGGCGTGCTTAACAAGGCCAATGGACGTAAAATCACGTCCGTGGGCCGGATGAAGTTGGGAGCGGGACTGGAACCCGGAAACCAGCTGTCCCTCTCCCAAGCCGCATCAATCGATAAAATCATGGCCGAAGTGTGGGCAAATCCTTAAAGACATTTTAGGAACTGCATATGTGGTATCAATTTTGCTTTCTGGTGTATACCGAGCGGGCGATGGGCAGGTTGCCCCATCCGCCAACCAATGACGTCAGTGGGCGGCCCAATGATTTTCAAAATCAGGCTTCATTTAAATACAGGTGGCAACCTGCTAGCGCTAATCGTGTTGCTTATTGGCAGAAAAGGAATGTTGAAAAGATTGGGGGAGTGGGGGGATCAATGGAGCATCAGATTGAAGTGGCAATGAAACAGAAAGCGCACATCAAGCAAGTAATTTTAAATTCAAGGAGCCTCATTGTCTCTTCTTGAGAGATTGGGTGGTTGCTGCACTATTCAATGTGGAACTGAGCTTTACAGGTTAAAAAGGTCCTACATTTGAGTTAGCTGATCTGAGCTGGAGTGGCAACTAAGGGCATAGCAATTGGTCTCATTGTGCTTGACCTGGGGATGTAAAAATAAGCCTGCTTGTGATCTCTATTCAGTGACCCCCCCCCCAACCCCCTCATTGGGTATCATAAAATTACAGAATCTTACAGCACAGAAGGAGGCCATTCACCCATCCCATCGTGCCTGTGCCGGCTCTTTGAAAGAGCAATCCAATTAGTCCCGCTCCCCTGCTCTTTCCCCATAGTTCTGCCAATTCTTCCTTTTTAAGTATGAATCCAATTTCCTTTTGAAAGTTTACTATTGAATCTGCTTCCATCACAATTTCAGGCAGTGCATCCAAATCATCAAAACTCGCTGCATAAACAATTCTCCTCATCGCTCCTTTGATTCTTTTGCCGATTATCTTAAATCTGTGTCCTCTAGTTGCTGGTCTGCCTGCCAGTGGAAACAACTTGTCCTTATTTGATCTATCAAAACTCCTAATTAGAACACCTCAATTAAATCTCCCCTTAACCTTTTCTGTTCTAAGGAGAACAATCCCAGCTTCTCTAGTCTCTCCACATTTCCTCATCCCTGGTATTGTTCTGGTAAATTTCCTCTGCACCCTCTCCATGGCCTTGATGTTATACCCAACCTTTAGTGCCCAGAATTCGACACAATACTCCAGCTGAGGCCTAACCAATATGTGTGTGTGTGTGTGTGTGTGTGTGTGTGCGCGCGCGCACGTGCGCATGAGTGTGTGGGGACCCTGGATGTCAACGGAATTGGGTTTAATTGTATTGGTACTGACAGTTAAATGCTCTGTCAAGACTTACAGTCCTGGCTCATACACTGAAGAATGGTCACTTGAATAAGGTAACAGAAGACTACTGATGCCTAGAATTATACCCCAGAATGAGTCACCACAGAAGAGTAGGAATAAAGTGGAAAAAATTGATGGGAAAATAGGATTGGAAAGAAAAAATCTTAAGTGTGAAGTATTAGTTGGATGTCTCTGAGGTAATCTATATCAGAACTTTATCACTCGTTTTTTTTTTAATAGTAGCTT
The DNA here is from genome assembly GCF_052327205.1 of Somniosus microcephalus. NCBI lineage: Eukaryota > Metazoa > Chordata > Chondrichthyes > Squaliformes > Somniosidae > Somniosus > Somniosus microcephalus. Next base: position 30,028,894 of record NC_140996.1, on the reverse strand, counting down.
TGGATATTATGGTGCATCTAGCTTCTTTATCTAACTTTAATAGTCATAAATCCATTACTAAGAGAACTGGATTAGCATTGTTACTTCTAAATTAAGGCCCATGAATTTTCTGGACATTTTAGGAATGAGAAACGCATTTAAAGAATAATTGAGGAACAGAGGTGGACGTAAATATTTAAATTAAGAACATAGTGGGGGTGAAGAGAAATCATTGACATTAATAGAAATGATGAAAATTATCATCATGCCTCAAAGATCAACGTTAACCAGAAAAATCTGGAGAATCCAGGTAAGCCTGTTATACTGACTAATATCCCAGCAGTCGGAAAACTTCTGAACTTTGGTAAACTTTTAGTCAAACTGAAATCAGATAAGTTCACACAACAACTTAATAACTTGCATTTACATGCAATCCCCTTCTGGGAAAATGCTCCCATTAGGATGTTAGAAAATAAAATCCTGTAATATTTAGTGTACATGGTCACCCATTTCATATTTTAAGACAATGTTATATGCCGTAACATTGCCTAGGTAGTGTAGTATGATTGCCATAACAACCAGTGCTACAGAAATATCAGACCAGAAAGTGGAATCATAGAATCATACAGCATAGAAGGATGCCCGTGCCAGCTCTTGGAGCTCTCCAATTAGTCCCACTCCCCTGCTCTTTCCTCATAGTCCTGCAATTATTTCCCTTAGTAGTAGCATACAAATTATCTCAACCATAAAAAGATGTGCTTTAGTATGATATTAAGTACAGAAATTAAATCTATCATGCCATAGAATTTACTCAAGTTTCATTATTATCAAAAATCTGACATAGTCTAGCATTTCTCTTTATCGTTTTTTCCAAATTGATCATATCCTGTTCCACAGGATCTAGATGTTCTTTGATACCTCAAATTGTCATTCTTAAGTTATGAATTTCAATAGTGAATCTCGATAGGCTAATCAGTAAAGCTGAATATCACAGTCGAGCCCAATCCTTACATATTTGAAATAAAAGCAGAAAATGCTGGAAAGACTCAGCAGGTCAGGCAGCATCTGTGGAGAGAGAAACAGAGTTAACGTTTCAGCTCGATGACCCTTAACTATTTGAAAGTGTGCACATATGGATGTTGCATGAAGACAGGATCACACTTGGATCTTGTGCTATCCTTAATGCTCACACATGAAGAATGTCCACTTTGACAAGTTAACAGAAAGCTTTTAGTGTGCATAGAACGGGATCCCCACAAGAGTCAGCACCTCAAAGAAAAGAGGGCAGAAGATTGGAAGGAGAAAAATACCCAACTAAATTTGAGTTAAAGGAACCTTCCAAGGGTAGAAGAGTGCAGTCAGGGGAAAGAAATCAGAAAGCCCGCTGTATTGATTTCTTTGTGGGTTCAATGACGAGACATTTATGAAAGAGAATGACTTTTTATCTAAAGTATGTTCAACTCAGTTAACAGCATTTACAGGAGACATCATGTTAGAAATCCATCTAGAACGAAACTGAAACTAAACCCAACTGCTTGTCTCTGTCACATGACCTCTGCTGGTCAGGCATAAGTAATCAATCAGGCAACTATGCTGGTAAGACATGATAATCAAACAGGCAAATACCACCTCTATTTGCTGATATCATTAACTCTCCTTTTCTTAAAACAAAAGTATTTTACTTTTAACTAACATGTTTTCTTTGTATTAATCTGCATTTTAACTGTAACACTTAATGAACTTACATTATCATTATCATGATCAAGGTTTTTTAACCTTGCTTTGTGTGTTCACATGAAATATGTCAATACACTAGAACTTGAAGAAAGAATAAGATAACATTACTTCCTTCTATAACAATAGTCCTTAAATTTGCTCAATGAGTCTCTCAGGAGGCTTCACGTGTCTTGAGGATTTTCTGATTGATTGTCCTTGAATCTGAGTTGTTGCCTCAGATGATGGTTTCTCAGCTGTGTGATCAGGTTGTTCAACAGTATCAGTCTCTTGACCTGCTGTGGCTGGTCCCATGAGAAGATCTCGACAATTTCTTCTCAGAACAGCACCCTCATCTGTCTGAATGGTGTATGATCTTGGTTGAACTTCACTCAGGACAGTTCCCTTCTGAGTCCATGTGTTTGTTTTGTCTTTGAACCTTACTTGGTCACCAGTGTGGAGTTCAGGTAGGCTTTGTGTTCCTCTGTCATAGTAGTACTTTTGCTTTTCTTTCTGTTGTTCTTTGAACTTCCTCACTTTCTCCCCCTCTTTTGTTTTCAGGAGGTTCTCCGGGATGGGTAGGTTTGACCTTAGCCAACGTCCCATCAGGAGTTGGGCTGGTGACTTACCACACTCGAGCGGCATTGTGCGGTATACAAGCATGCTTTGGTAGAAGTCAGTTCCACTGTCTTTTGCCTTGTACATCAGTCTTTTCACTGTGTTTGCGGGCTCTCCTGGGTCAACAGCTCTGGACAACGTGTCTGCTGTATACATCAGCTTACCCGGTGTGTACGCAACATTCAGTTCATCATAGACTGCCTCTCCTTCGCTTTCCACAATGAGGACTCTCTTTACCAGGTTCAGTCTCTCACAGGCTTTTAAACCTAGTATGGCTTGCACATCCTTTGGCACCACGATTAATGCTAGCGTGTGCTCTCTGTCCTTGTGTGTCACTTTGACAATGTATCTTCCTTTCACTGGTATATCAGTACCTGAGTATCCTGTCACTTTCACTTTGATTCCATGTATCTTTGGTCTGGGTCTAATTTTCTTAAAATCAGTCTCTGATATCACATTAACTTGTGCTCCAGTATCCAATTTAAATGGAATGTGTATGTCATTCACTTTTAGTGTCAACATCCAGTCTCTTTCTTCTTCTTTGTTTTCAGACACAACATCTACATTGAACTCCTCTATCTCGCTTTCATCTACTGCATGGACCTTGCTTTGTTGCACTTGGTTCTTGCAGCAACGGGCATAATGGTTGTTCTTGTTGCAACTATTGCATGTTTTACCATATGCTGAACACTTTCTTGGTGGATGCTGTGTACCGCATCGACTACATGACTTTCGATTGTCCCTTTCATTTTCGTTCGCTGGCCACGCCTCTTTCTTCACATTGGCGCTCTTTTTGTTAAACGGTTTGTGTCCGTTCTTACTCACTGCATCCACGTTGCAGCTACTGTCACTGAACAGCTCCTTTGCCTGCAACTTCACAGTCTCTGTAGCCCTACACAGTGCTATGGCTTTTCCCAGGTCTAGATCTTGCTCTCTTAGCAGTCTTTCCCTTAGACCATTATCTGGAATACCACACACCAGTCTGTCTTTTATCAGCGAGTCTGTCAGCCCCCCAAATTCACACGATTTGCTTCTGTTTCTCAGTTCAGTCACATACTGATCAATAGTCTCACCCGTTTTCTGTACACATGTGAAAAATCTGTGCCTCTCAAACGTCACGTTACGTTTAGGTATGCAGTAGGCCTCAAACTGTTCCATTATTTTATCTAGCTTCATTTTGTCTCCATCAGCAGCGAATGTGAAGTTATTATACACCTCCAGCGCTTCATCACCCACGACATGTAAGAACAGTGATGCTTTCATTTTATCACCTTTCTCGTCAGCTCCGATTGCTGATAAATACAACCCCAAACGTTGTTTGAACCTCCTCCAATTTTCAGCCACATTACCTGTCAACTGAAGCGTCGCCAGTGGGTGTAAACCTTCCATTTTTTCACTTTGTTAGCTATTCTCCAATGGTAAGCAACGATGTTCTCTTTTGGCTTGCTAATTTGTGGAGAGCTGATTTAACTTCAGATTTTTTCTCTTCATCTCTTTCAATCACTTCTGACACCATGTATTGATTTCTTTGTGGGTTCAATGATGAGACATTTATGAAAGAGAATGACTTTTTATCTAAAGTATGTTCAACTCAGTTAACAGCATTTACAGGAGACATCATGTTAGAAATCCATCTAGAACGAAACTGAAACTAAACCCAACTGCTTGTCTCTGTCACATGACCTCTGCTGGTCAGGCATAAGTAATCAAACAGGCAAATACCATCTCTATTTGCTGATATCATTACACCCGCCATATTGGTTAGAGGTCCTCCACAGACCTCCAGGGCGTATGCTTGAAACAGGCATTAGCTCTTTTGCATATGCAAATAGAGAGCCTAACGTCTGTTTGAAACATCCTTTGCAGATTGTGACTTACCGCAATATGCGCTATGCATTCTGCAGTCAGATTCTTTAGCGGCCAAAACCAACAACACTTAAAGGGATCGCTAGACACTGCCCCATGAAAGGTTAGTTTTTTTACTTACCTCATTGTTGAGCCGGCCAAAGCAGCAGTGCTCCTCCTGGCTCCACATTAAATCGCTGGGCCGCTACCAGCCACCACTCACTCCCCCTCCTGATTGCCCCTCCCCCGTACTCCGCCAATGGCCTCGACTGGCGTCCAAGCTGGCCAAATTCACTCCCATCCGCGACTGGCGAGCTGCCTCTAGGGCCACGACTGGCACCCACAGAACGCCGGTGGATCAATTTGCCCTGGTCCTGCCACCAACCTCTTCAGACCCGTGCAGCCTGCGCTACATCGGGATCGCCCGCAATTTGGGCGCAATCCATTTTCTAGGCCAAATATTTTCAAAGGCCCTGAATTTTCTTGGACTTCCTGCTGCTGCACCGTCGTAACTTTGTCAGGAGTGTGGCGGAACTTCTGTTTATGCTTGTAAAAAGAAGGAAAGGACTTTGGACCAGTTTGATCAGAGTTAGATTGTCTATATGCAGCAACAACAAGCTGCTCTGTCTGTCCTGCAATCTGCATCCTCTTGTAAATGAGTTCCTCGAATGGTGGCTGAGCTGATCAGTTGATTCTGCAGGTTGGTGTAACGGGGACCTCAGTCCAGGATTCCGAGTTCTTCTGTTCACCTCAGCCTCACAAAATGAAAGCAGAACGTAGGGAAGGAAGAGCACCGCTGAGGGTGAGAATTAGAGAATGGACATACAAGAAGAGAAACAGATATGTTGCAGAAGAATGAGCCCCAACAAAAAAAAGAGTCCAGGAATTGAAATATGATATCTGTAAACCAATAGTACAAATACCACAAGTATGTTGAAAAAAAGCAGAAGATATTGCATGGGAAAGTGCCTTATATTTCACATTTGCAAAGATGACCATGTCCGCATCTAACATCCAGATGTGTCCCCTTTCCAGCATTGGTCACTGGATAATGAATGGGAACTCCTGCTGATTTTCTTCTCCTTACCTCAGGCAATGAAGCCAATTCTAACACTCTAACGGTTACCCTGGCTGCCATTATGAAGGGACAGGACACTTCATGTCATCCTGGAGTCATTCCATATGTAATTTTTAATTATAATTTTGCTGGGTGCCTTCTGCTGAACTCCATCACCAAAGCAATGCCAGCGATGCTAAGGTACAAGGTATCCAGTAAAATTATAGGAATATCACAGTTCATTGAAAATCCTAGAAGAACAATGAATTCAACTCAAAGTTAGCATTGGCCTTCGCGCAGTTATGTATCACATGTTTTCCAATCGCTGTTACACCTTGGGGTGGGAACAGCAATATTCATATAGCAGCACTAACTTCAACAAAACTCTCTTTTGAGCCACCATACATAGATTGGGCTTAGTCTTGGTGTTGACCCAGATTTCTTTTTCATTCATTCACGGGATGTGGGCGTCGCTGGCAAGACCAGCATTTATTGCCCATCCCTAATTACCCGTGAAAAGGTGGTGGTGAGGTGAGCTGCCTTCTTGAACCGCTGCAGTCCGTGTGGTGAAGGTACTCCCACAGTGACTTTGTCGCAGCAGTTTGGTACAACTGGGTGGCTTGCTAGGCCAGTTCAGAGGGCAGTTAAGAGTCATAGGGGGAGAAATTGGGTGAGTAGTGCCACTTGTTTTCGCCTAAAGAGGCAGGCAGTGGCTGTAGCGCCACTGGCTGCGCCTCCCGCGATATTCAGGAGGGGCGCTAATGGTGGCGTTAGCCTGTTGCGCTGCGCCGCCACCGATGATGTCATCGGTGTGTGCAGCGCCCCATTCGTGCCCCGTTCGCGATATTTGGTAGCGAACGGCGCAGCTACCCGCGCCCGGTTCACGGGGCCTTACTGTGCCGGCAGCGGCGCAAGTTAAGGTGGAGGTGTGGGGCGGCCGCTTTTTCAGTGGCCGCCTGCCAGCACCTCCGTCCCCGGCCTCCTAACCCCACCCCCCCCGCGGCATTGCCGGCTGTTTCCTGAGAGCCCGGCACTTCTCCTTGGTGCCGGGCTCATTTGCCGGCACTCGCGAGCGGGGATCGCGCTGTTGCAGGCACCTCCCCCTTAACAGTGGGAGGAAGGCCTGCAGTACCGCAGCGTGCCGTGCCGCAGCGTGTGGCGCTGCAGCACATTGCGCTGCGATAATCAGTTTCAGCGCCCTAAGAGGGACGCGGAGCGCCTCGAGCCTCGCCCCGTGTCCCTCGAGGGGCACTGAAACGGAATTTCTGGCGATCGGTATTACTCCGATCGCTGCGCTAAATCCTGCACTCAGGCGACTTTTGCGCCACTTTGGCGCCCCAACCCAATTTCTAGGCCCTAGAGTCATAACGGCACAGAAGGAGGCCATTCGGCCCATCAAGTCTGTGCCAGCTCTCTGTAGAGCAATCCAGTCAGTCCCATTCCCCCACTCTATCCCCGTAGCCCTGCAAGTTTATTTCCCTCAAGTGCCTATCCAGTCTCCCCTTGAAAACATTGCGTGGCTCCGTCTCTACCACTTCGGTCGGCAGCAAATTCCAGGTCATCATCACTCGCTGTGTAAAAACATTTTTCCTCACGTCCCCCCTGTATCTCTTGCCCAAAACCTTAAATCTGTGCCCCCTAGTCCTTGTACCATCAACTAGTTGGAACAGCCTTTCCCTGTCTAGCCTATCCAAACCCGTCATAATCTTGTACACCTCTATCAAATCACCCCTCAACCTCCTTTGCTCTAATGAAAACAAATCCAGCTTCTCCAACCTGTCCTTGTAACTAAGATCCCCCATCCCCAGAACCATTCTGGTAAATCTCCTCTGCACCCTCTCAAGGGCCTTCACATCCTTCCTAAAGTGTAGTGACCAGAACTGGATGCAATACTCCAGTTGTGGCTTAACCAGCACTTTATAAAGGTTCAGCATAACTTCTCTACTTTTGTACTCAATACCTCTATTTATGAAGCCCAAGATCCCATATGCTTTGTTAACCACTCTCTCAATATGTCCTGCCACCTTCAGGGACATATGCACATTAACTCCCGAGTCCCTCTGTCCCTGCACACTCTTTAAAACTGTGCCATTAAGTGTATATTGCCTCTTCCTGTTCCTTCTACCAAAATGCATCACCTCACACTTCTCTGTATTAAATTCCATCTGCCATTTGTCTGCCCATTCTGCTAGCTTTTCTGTGTCCTGTTGCCGTCGATTGATATCATCATCACTGTTTGCCACTCCCCCAAGTTTGGTGTCATCAGCAAATTTAGAAATTCTACTCTGTATTCCAATATCCAGGTCATTTACATATATATATCAAACAAAGCAGTGGCCCCAGCACTGACCCTTGGGGAACACCACGGTCTACCATCCTCCAGTCTGAAAAACAGCCATTTACCACAATTCGCTGTTTTCTGTCCTTAAGCCAATTCCTTGTCCAAGCTGCCACTGACCCACCTATTCTATGAGCCTCAATTTTGTTAACCAGCCTTCTATGTGGTACTTTATCAAACACCTTCCTAAAATCCATGTGGACAACATCCATTGCATTCCCTTCATCAATCCTCTCTGTTACTTCACCAAAAAATTCAATTAGATTAGTCAAACACGATCTTCCTTTTACAAACCTGGGTTGGCTCTCCTTAATTAGCTTAAACCTCTCCAAATGCCCATTAATTTTTTCCTTGATTATTGTTTCTAAAACTTTACCCACCACTGATGTTAAGCTGACTGCCTGTAGTTACTAGGATTGTCCTTACACCCTTTCTGGAACAATGGTGTCACATTTGCCGCTTTCCAATCCTCAGGCACCTCCCCCGCATCTAGGGAAGATTGGAAAATTATGGCAAGTCCTTCCGCTATCTCCTCCTCCAATTCCCATAGCAACCTGGGATGCAAGCCATCTGGACCAGGCGACTTGTCCACGCTAAGCATACCCGGACTTTCTAGTTCATCCTGTCTATCAATTTTCACCCCTTCCATTGCTTCTACCTTTTCCACTTCCACCGATATTTTGTCAGCATCCACCTCCTTAGTAAACACCGATACAAAGTACTCATTGAGTATTCTAGCCTTGCCCTGCGCCTCTACGCATATATCACCTTCTTTGTCTCTAATAGGCCCCAACCCGCCTCTTACTACCCGCTTACTGTTTACATGCCGGTAGAAGATTTTTGGGTTCCCTTTTATGTTAACCGCCATTCTACTCTCATATTCTCTCTTTGTCAATCTTATTTTCATCTTCACATCCCCTCTCAGCTTTTTGTATTTGGTCTGGTTCTCCCTTGAAGAATTCACCTGACATGCATCATACGCCCTCTTTTTTTGTTTCATCATCTTCTCTATCTCCCTCGTCATCCAAGGAGCCCTTGTTTTGGTTCCCTTCCCTCTTGTTGGAATGTACCTAACCTGTACTTACAATATCTCCTACTTATAGATCAGCCATTGTTCCATTACAGTTTTTCCTGTCAGTCTTTGGTTCCATTTTACCCCGGCTAGATCCTTTCACATCCCTATTCCCTATTCCAGTTTAGAAGTTCCATTCTAGATTGTTCCTTGCTGCTCTCCATTGCCAATCTAAATCTTATGATACGATGATCACTCATACCCAAGTATTCTCCCACAGACACTTGGTCGATGTGGCCCACCTCATTCCCCAGCACCAGATTCAGCAATGCCTCCTTCCTAGTTGGGTCAAGAACATACTGTTCAAAGAAATTCTCCTGAACACATTTCAGAAATTCCTCCCCCTCCTTTCCCTTTACCCTAGCTTTATCCCAATCGATATTTGGGTAATTAAAGTCCCCCAATATCACCACTCTATAGCGCTTGCATATCTCTGCAGATTTATTCCTCTACCTCCCTCTCACTATTTGGAGGCCTATGGAATACCCCCAATAGCGTGATCATACACTGTTTGCTCCTCAACTCTAACCAAATGGATTCTGTCCTTGTCCCCTCAAGAACATCCTTTCTTTCCAACACTACAATGTCTTCCTTAATCAGCACTGCCACCCCACCTCCCTATTTTCCTTCCCTATCTTTTCTGAACACCTTGTACCCTTGAATATTAAGTGCCCAGTCCTCACCATTTTTAAGCCACGTTTCCATTATTGCCACAGAGCTAATTGTGCTTGTAGCTCACCAAACTTATTCACCACACTTTGTGCGTTGACGTACATGCATTCTAAACCCATTTTTGAATTTTTCGTAGTATTCTCCTATCTAAAATGGTACTACTTCCGTCTCTAATACTACTTTTTCCTCTAATACTATCCAACACACTCACTCTTTTATGCACCTTATTCCTCTTTTCTACTCCTATATGCTGGTGCCCATCCCCCTGCCAAGCTAGTTTAAACCCTTCCCAACAGCACTAACAAACCTTCCACGTGAATATTGGTCCTGCCTCTGTTGAGGTGTAACCCATCCAGCTTGTACAGGTCCCACCTTCCCCAGAAACGGTCCCAATGCCTCAGAAATCTAAAGCCCTCCCTCCTGCACCATCTCTCCAGCCACGCATTAATTGGTTCTATCCTCCTATTCCTGTACTCATTAGTACGTGGCACCAGGAGTAATCCGGAGATTACTACCTTTGAGGTCCTGCTTTTTAATCTCTCTCCTAGCTCCCTAAACTCTGCCTGCAGGACCTCATCCTCTTTCTGCCTATGTTGTTGGTACCAATATTTCTGTGGGTCTGGAGTTACATGTAGGCCAAAAGCAGTTAAGGATGGCAGATTTCCTTCCCTAAAGGACTTAGTGAACCAGATAGGTTTTTATGACAATCCAGTAGTCTTTCATTACTGATACTAGCTTTCATATTCCAGATTTATTTAATTAACTAAATTTAAATTCCCCAGCTGTTGAGGTGGGATTTGAACTCATATCTTGCAAATGAAAAGACCAGGCCTCTGGATTACCAGTCCAGTAACATAACCACTATGCTACTGTTCCCGTGAAATAAACAGCAAAAATTTAATTTAGCTTCTGAAACTGAAGGCTATTTGTGAAGATTATATGCATGAAAGGTTGAAAAAACTGGAAATGGTTGATTTACCTTTTCAACGATCATGGTTAGGCTGCATGAGTATCATCTTCACACGCCATTTCTCCTACATGGCACTGTGGGGGAAGGTTGCTCTGTGCGTTAGGTGCACACTATTTTGAAAAAGAGCAGGTGAGTTCTTCAGAGTGTCTGGCCAATGTTTATCCCTCAACCAACATCGCTAAAACAGATTATCTGGTCATTATCGCATTGCTCATTGTGGGACCTTGCTTTGCACAAATTGGCTGCAACGTTTCCTACATTACAACAGTGACGACATTTCAAAAAGCAGCTAATTGGCTGTAAAGCGTGTTGGGTTTCCTGAGGTCATGAAAAGTGCTATGCAAATGCAAGTTTTCCCTTTCTTTCTTTAAAATCATTGACCCATTTTTATAAATGGGTTGGCTATTTTATTTGAGATATCGCATGGAAGAAATGTTCCCCGGTATCGTCCCCCAGCATAGGCAAACTGTCCCAAGATTCCAAACTACAGATGAGCTTTGAAAACAGCAGGCGGCTTATCAGAAACTGTGGGCATGCTGCCTACAATTTTTCATCTATTTAAATCAATAGACAGGAAATCATGAGCAATGCACTCACAATTTTCCAATAAACTGCATGCTGCACGCAAGACCTCGCAAGTAGCCATGAACATACTGTAGCTACAACAGCAGGTCAGAGGCTGGGTATTCTGCAGCAAGTGACTCGCCTCCTGATTCCCCAATGTCTTTCCACCACCTACAAGGCACAAGTCAGTAATGTGATGGAATACTCTCCACTGGCCCTCCAGCCCAAATAATTGCCCACCCCTGATCTACAGGATGCACCGCTGCAACTCGCCAAGGCTTCTTCAAAAGTGCCTCCCAAACCCGTGATCTCCCCCACCTAGAAAGACAAGGGCAGCAGGTGCATGGGAACACCACCACCTCCCAAGTCACAATATAATCCTGACTTGGAAATATATCGCCGTTCCTTCATCGTCACACAATCCTGGAACTCCCTCCCTAGCAGCACTGTGGGAGTACCTTCACCGCATGGACTGCAGTGGTTCAAGAAGGCGGCTCACCACCACCTTCCCATGGGCAATTAGGGATGGGCAATAAATGCTGGCCTTGCTGTGAATGAAAAAAAAGTGGTGCGGGATGTCACAAAGATTTTGCCTTATGTTCCTTGCATGCACAAATTCAAGTGCACAACTAACTGAAACAGGGATGCTAGATCACAGGTTAGACAGCAGGAAATCCCCCTGACATGCCTGCTACACTAATACAATTTCTCTGATTTTTATGTGCTCCCAAACCACCAGAGTCAAACTTATGAAACATCTGTCCTTATTGCAGATGTCTCAGGTTACGCTCTATTGTTATGCCACCTAACATGCAACAATGCACTTTTGGCGATCGAGCATATGAGCTGAGAATGGTAGTCCTTTGCAGTGCCTGAGCGGTATATAATTTACTGCCTGTTTATACTGGTTCTGAATCTCAACACAGCTATCTGCCATCACATGCAGACATATAACTTAATGTAATGATATAAAAATGTTTATGTAGCCTCTGGGTCTGATATATTACTGCATTTTTGATCATTTTAGTCAGAAGGCTGTTTTTCTTAATTTATTTGGCAGATGGTTTGTGACATTTACAGCATGAAATGGCTAAAATGTAGATTGGAAATACAGATCTGTAATACAAATGAAGTGCTACATAGAAGCCTTAATAGAGGACATGACTATATTTCTCTTACAATGCAATTGGAAGAAACTAAATAAAGGTAGATTCAAACCTAATGTTACCTGCAATATGCTGTGCAGGAGTATATGAGAGAAATAAACAACTGGAATTACCCTAGTAAAAAGAGGTGATATTTCTAGGAATCACCACTTTCTCCTGACCAGGGAAGGGATATAGACAGGAAGAATATAAACAAAATGGGGGTAATTTTTGTGGACTTTCTGTGGCTGAAATTATAGTAGATGAGTGGAAGAACCCCAATGGAAATTCACCCCCACTGGTTCTAGGTTACGAGATACAACATATGAGGGAGATCTGGGGTAATTGATGAACAGTTCACTGAAGCCAAGAACACAGCATGCAGTAGCAGCAAGGGAAAGTAACATGATCTTGGGGTGTGCGGCTAAAGGGATAGAGCACAAGTCCCAGGAGGCCATAAAGGGTATATTTTCTCATCTGCGTTTCCTGTGGCACACCTGGAGAATGAAGAGGAAGACAAAGGAGTCCTTCTGAGCAGTCTTCATACATAGCTTTAGTAGGAAGATTGACATGGAATTCAGTATATGTTTTGCTGTCAGTTTGTGAATGAGAGATCAGAATGAGAAAGAAGAATAACAGAAGACTATTGCAGGCCCTGAACTTCCAACTTCCCCATCTCCTGCAGTTTTCCTGCTCTGTGTGTCAGCTGTGGCTCAGTGGGTAGCACAGTCGCTTCTGAGTCAGAAGGTTGTGGGTTCAAGTCCCACTCCAGGAAATTGAGCACGTAAAGCTAGGCTGACACTCCAGTGCTAGTACTGAGGGAGTGCTGCACTGTCGGAGGTGCCGTCTTTCGGATGAGATGTTAAACCGAGGCCCCCTGTCTGCTCTCTCAGGTGGACGTAAAAGATCCCATGGCACTATTTCGAAGAAGAGCAGGGGAGTTATCCCTGGTATCCTTGCCAATATATCTCCCTCAACCAACAGCACTGAAACAGATTATCTGGTCATTATTACATTACTGTTTGTGGGAGCTTGCTGTGTGCAAATTGGCTGCTGTGTATCCCATATTACAACAGTGACTACACTCCAAAAGTACTTCATTGGCTGTAAAGTGCTTTGAGAAGTCTGGTGGTTGTGAACAGCGCAATAGAAAGACAAGTCTTATCTTGATTTCCAGAGCTTCCTTGTCGTTAGAGGTTAGAAAATGAAATGTTGTGCTCTCTATCTGTTGTTGTTTGGTTTTTTTCTTCCTGTTGCTATAGGCTGCCTTTTCCTGCAGCCAGATTAGAAGAAATAAGAAGTTTGACTTGTCCAGATGACATGTAGTAACACCCTAGTATCAGTATGCAGACCATTGTGGGTGTGATAACATATACAGACAACATATTGGATAGCAAAATCTTTTGGACTGAACACACATGTATAAGGCTGGAACACACTTTGCTGCGTATTGGCCATTCATGTTAGCATCTGAAAAACCTTTAACACAGTCTGAGTGGGCGGCCATTCTGAGTGATCTGTTTGCTAAGTACACTGTTTTAATGGAAGATAATGGTGGGTTCTCTTACTTGAGATGGCCTGGTGGGACCATTCAACTTCTTTTTGCATTGCTTTCAGGTGTGCTGCATGCCGGAGGTGAGTGGTGGCCACCTGCTCTCATTCCCCTGGGTTGAACCTCCAGGGGCCTGCAGAACCCCTCCTCTGTCTCATTTTCTCCAGCAGAATTTCTATACTGCCATCAGAGAAAAGGGGAGAACTCTGCCTTCCTGCATTTGTTCCAGATATTTTTTGGTTATAAACGTGCTGTCTTAAAAAGCTCAAAAACTGCAGCGCCTGCCCCTTTTAAGCTGCTTTCGGCACTCACCTCCTACAGCAGCATTTGATAACTTGCCCACTAATTGACAAGTTCCTGATCACAGGTATTTTTCCAAATCAGCAGCTTGCATACTGTATTAAAATAAGACTGACCAAGAAATATTCACTGGGTTAGCATTCTATGTGTTGGGCACACTCAAGTCCCACACTACCCTACTGCTATTCTGGCGTACGCCCAACTGGGACAATTACACTAATGAGTCTATAGAACATGCAGGTACAGCCACACCAGGAGTACTGTGTACAATTTTAGCTAATGCACTACAGCAAGGGTATCCAGGCACTGGAAGCTGGGATTGTTTACTCTGAAATGAAGGCTTGGGGAAATGTTATTCGAGCCAAAATCCTGGAATTCCCTCCTTAACAACATTGTGGGAGCACCTTCACCATGTGTACTGCAGCAGGTCAAGAAGAAGGCCCACCACCATCTTCTCAGGGCAACTAGGGATGGACCATTAGTGCCGGCCATGCCAGTGACTCCCACATCCCAGGAATGAAAAAAAAGTATTCACAATTCTTAAGGGAATAGATAAATTGAACCCTGATAATATGTTCATGATTGCCACAAATTCTAGAACCAGGAAACATTGTTTCAAGCTTGTGCATTTTTAGATTTAACTACTTTGCACAGAGGATAATGAATGTGTAGATCAGACTAACCAGGGAGGCAGTGAAGACAGATAGTGTGAAACAATTTAAGGGAGAATTCTTTAGGTATTTGAGTATTAGTTTCTGAGACCCACCGGATGGATTGCAGAGACTTTCCTGGTCCAACACTATCCTATATCTTCTGCGTATGAATTTAGTAGGTTACTCATTATGAAGGCATCACAGTTAAGCTCATCCTGTCCTCACCCAATGCCAACAGATGCACACTTTCCACAAGATGCACATTTTTCACTTCAGAGGAGCCCACCCAGTTCCCACCATTGTAAGGCAGAATGGCCCTTAGCCGCTCTTCTAGAGGTCCCCTGAGGCCTTTCCTGAGCCAAAGATGAAATTATAATAAAAATAAATCTTAATCTCTGAAGGGAGCCTTTAGCGATCGATTACTTTTGCTGTGCAAGGTGTGGGGCCTTTCCTGGGGCCTTCACAGATCTCCTGCCAACTCTCAGATAACAAGTGTTCATTGAGGCCTACCAAAGGCATAAAGGCCAGAGTTCCCTGGGTAACTTGAGAAGTTAGGGTTAGGGTTAGGGTTAGGGTTAAGGTGGATGGGGAGAGCAAGTGTGACTTCCACTCTTATTGCCCCACCCCACCTTGATACAGAGCAGGAAGGGTGGGGAGGGGCAATAAGGGTGGAAGTCACACTTGCTCTCCCCATCCACTGGACTTTATGATTGAATTGGGTGGAAACCCAGTGGAACTGCTTCTGTCCCATATTATGATCCCCTCACTGGCATTCCACCGCACTTACACCCATTGTCCAATCAGAGATTGGGGCCCCAAGCTTTACATAGAAACATAGAAACATAGAAGATAGGAGCAGGAGTAGGCCATTCGGCCCCTCGAGCCTGCTCCGCCATTCAATGCGATCATGGCTGATCATCCAATTTCAGTACCCGGCCCCTGCTTTCTCCCCATACCCCTGGATCCCTTTAGCCTTAAGAAATATATCCAACTCCTTCTTGAATATATTTAATGAATTGGCTTCCACTGCCTTTTGTGGTAGAGAATTCCACAGGTTCACCACTCTCTGGGTGAAGAAATTCCTCCTCATTTCTGTCCTAAATGGCCTACCCCTTATCCTTAGACTGTGACCCCTGGTACTGGACTCCCCGACCATTGGGAACATCCTTCCTGCAGCTACAAAATGGCTTAGCATTAAGGTGAGCTGTGTCCAAATTTAGTTCATCTTTAACTGAATTCTTATTTCTTATTCCATTCAAATGATAAATCATACATACTAATCATCAGTGTATCACACTTACAGTCAGCATTTACTGATCAAAATCACTATTTGTTAAAGCTATCCCAAAATGTCCTAGATTTTTCTCATGCGCATATGTGAAGTTCCAGGCGTGGGCAAACGGTGAAAATTTACCTGCACTCGTGAAGGTTTTTGAAGTGGAGTCACTGTTATAATGTCGGAAACGCAGCAGCCAATTTGCACACAGCAAGGTCCCACAAACAGCAATGTGTTAATGATCAGATAACCTGTTTTTTGGTGATATTGATTGAGGGATAAATATTGGCCAGGACACCAGGGATAACTCCCCTGCCCTTCTTCGAAACAGTGGCATGGGATCCTTTACATCCACCTGAGAGAGCCGACAGAGCCTCAGTTTAATGTCTCATCCAAAAGACAGCACCTCCAACAGTGCAGCACTCCCTCAGTACTGCGCTGGAGTGTCAACCTAAATTTTTGTGCTCAAATCTCTGAAGTGGGACTTGAATTCACAATCATCTGACTCAGAGGCGAGAGTGCTACCAACTGAGCTATGGCTGACAATCCAAAATGCTGGAAAATGGACCAAAAAAGTGTTAAAATTCCAAATTACCTGGAGGGCAAACCCCTAGATGACCCTAAAAAATAAAGCTTGAATCTTCAGTGCTCCTGTCCTCTTCACAAAAATTCTAGGTCTACATTGTAAACAAAAGAATTTTCCTGCACTTCAATTTTTCTCTGCGGTACAAGTGTCGGAAATATTGGATGTACTTGATGCTTAAGTGACAGCCAAGTTATGTCCCACTGTACTCACAGTCTGATCACATTATTGGCAACTGGCAAGGCCTTTAAGTTTTGTTTCTTTCACAGAAATAGGGTCTAAATTGTGAAATGTGATCCCAAAGGCATTGGACTCCTATGTAACAAAGCAGAATTCAATTTACAGGAAACTTTGTTATATCCGGCACCGACGGGACCGAGCTGTTGCCGATCTATCAAAACTGCCGGACATACAAAGCTAATGTTGACGCATACGGAGGCTTTCATCTCCGTATCTGACAACAAACACTGTTGCCTAGCAACAGCTTGTAAACAGTCAGCCCGTACCTTGGAAGCGTCTCTGTAGCTTAGCAACAGCTTCAGAGAGACTTTCCAGAGCTCGACTGTTGAAAACAAAGCCACGAGAAGAAAAAAACCTAACAAAACAGCTCCTGATTTCTGCCGGTAGATCGAGGTTTCCGGACATACAACCTCCGGATAAACCAAAGTTTCCTGTATTCTCTCACCATGAAGTAGTGACCTTGGTCTTCCAGGCCTATATTCAGGACTGTTGTTGTGTTGTTGTCTGTTATTTGAATGCTTAGCTTTTTGGGGATGTTTGTCAGTTTTTAGGGCAAGCATTTTTGTTTTAAAATGGCGAATCGTCATTCCTGCCCTCCTTTCAGCTGTGTCAGCCATGGTTCAGTTGGTAGTGCTGTCACCTCTGAGTCAGAAGGTTGTGGGCTCAAGTCCCACTCCAGAAAATTGAGCACAAAATAATTCTAGGCTGACACTCCAGCGCAGTACTGAGGGAGTGTGGCACTGTCAGAGGTGCTGTCTTTTGGATGAGATGTTAAAGCGAGGCCCCATCTGCCCATGGCTCTATTTTGAAGAAGAGCAGAGGAGTTCTCCCCGGTGTCCTGTCCAATATTTATCCCTCAATCAACATCGCTAAAACAGATTAATATTAATATTGGCCCAGAACTTCGGGTCTCCACGGGTGAGTACGCACGGGGTACTCACCTGTAGGCCCAATGGAAGTGCCAGTTTCCTGCATGCACTGCATATGCGTGGGAAACCGGCACTTCCGTTCCCCTGAAAGAAGGGGTTCAGAGTTCAAACGCGTGCGCAGGAGAGGCTGCGCGTGCGCATCGAACTTACGTTTTATTTGCAGGTTTTCCCGGGAGGGTAAGTCTCCAGAAGTTAGACATATAAGAAGCAGTCGTAAGGCTTGCTTTTTACAAGGTAAGTGGTGAATTAATTAAAATTAAAACATTTTTTCCACAGGTTTATTATTTTTAAATACGTTAAAGCAAGGTAAGTTTATTTTTAGCCCCGTTAGAAAATAAAATTATTTTTTCAAAAATTTAAATTATTGTTTTAAATAGTTATTTCATGCAATTTATAGTTTATTTAAAAAATGTGATTTTTAAAAAATTTATTTGAAGATTTAGTGATGTTTTGGGGCCCGTAGTATTTATAGGTTTTGACAGCCCTTCCTGTCAAACTTATGAATGAAGCATTCCCTGCTCCGATTGGCTCTCCATGGCCCACGTGATCCCAGGAGATGCATCAAACTAACTGCGCCCCTGGGATACACAAGCACTGCGCGCCGGCAGCTGGAGCAGGCCCAAGATCGGAATCCCATGGGGGCTCACAGCACAACGGCCGGTGCGCAATGTAAGTGCAGGTCGGGGGCTTACACCCGCGGGAAGCCCCCGACCCGAATTTCTGGGCCATTATCTGGTCATTATCACATTGCAGTTTTGTGGGAGCTTGCTGTGCGCAAATTGGCTGCCATGTTTCCTACATTACAACAGTGACTACACTTCAAAAGTACTTCATTGGCTGTAAAGCGCTTTGTGACGTCCGGCGGTCATGAAAGGCGCTGTAGAAATGCAAGTCTTTCTTTTTTCCCTCTGTGCTCTTGAAGCCCTGCTTCCCAACTACCTCAAGCTCATTGATTGCTGTCTTGCACATTTAACAAACTTTGACTAAGTTAGTCCCTGCCCTCTCTTTTATGTTGCGGGGGCAAAATGAGTCAAGCAGAGGGAGGACTCCTGTGGTTGGTGGAGTCAAAGCCACAATTTTTTGACTATCTCCTTGCCTTCAGTCATGTATCCAGTCTCGGAATTCTGTCACCAATGTGTTGACCCCAAGCTTTCCTGAAACTGTTGCTAGTTCACTTTCATAAATTTTGCTGATGTCAGCTGGTCATTTTTTCTGAAACGTACTGGGTTAAAATGGCTTTAATTTTCCTTCCTTGTGTGGTCTTTGCCTTTGATCAGTTGCTTGTATGACCACATTTCATTTATCCAAGACTCACAGTTTCAGGATCAAAGGGCTGATGTCACTATTATATCTCAGTGTTGGTCCAGTTCTGGTTACTAACTTTTCTCATGGTAAACGTCAACATGTCTGCAATTAATCTTTATGTCACTTATAACGGTTTTGTTACTGTTATAAGTTATAAGGATTTGCTGATAGGGTTAGATAGGGAGGCTCATGTGGAGCATAAAAATTGGCATAGACCAGTTGGGCCAAATAGCCTGTTTCTGTGCTGCAAATTCGATGTAATTCTCTGTTCTGTATCATGAGATAAAGGGTCTCAACCAAAACAGTGACCTATTCTTGCTCTTTCAGACGGCATTTCGAGCATTTTATTACATAGGTGTATGTCCTTCTCTGCCGAGCCATACCAGAACCACGGGACGCCATGGAAACCCCAACGTAAGCTGGTGAGACAGCCTTCACTGTGACTAAAAAAATACATTTAAAAAAGCATCTTATCGCATCTTTGGGAAATGTTCCAAAGCAGTTCACGTACAATGAATTGATTTGAAGTTTAGTCACGCAGGCCAACACAGCAGCCATTCTGGGTACAGCAGTGTCCCATGAAAAAAACACGAACTGTTAATCTGACTTTGGTGAGATTGGCCAGGATAACGGGGTAGCTCTTCTTTGAATATTGGCACGGGACCTTTAACAACTGTGATAACTTGGGCTAAAATACAGACGGCATTTCTATCAGAACATAGGAAGAATCTTTGTATCACAGATTCATTCAGATAAAGGTTTTCTTTGAGCCGGGGTTGGCTGGGGATAGTGGGGTATAAATTCGCCTTGGGTGACAGTGAATCTGCAACCTGGTTTTGCACTCCACCTGATTTTCTTTTCTGTTGATTTCAATGCCAATTCGCTATCGCCCGTATTGCACTACTGGACGAATTTATACCTCAGTGTGCTTAAAATGCAGATGAAGATTGTAGGCACCCGAGCAAACACTCCACACCACTGAATTTCAAAATGTCCACTTCAGCATTTTGTAGCCGTCAGTTTCTGTGTTACAGCCCTGAGCACGTGGGAAGTCGACCAAGGGCAGTTAAATGAGGTCCAGCAGTTAAAATATCCCAGGCCTCATTTTATTCTGCAGTGGGTTAATTTTGAACTGAAATCAGAACTCCCTCGCCGAAACCTATCCCCCAGTTAAATTCAGGGATTTAGTCCCGATCCTAAACTGGAATTTATCCAAATGATCATATCCAATGGGAGAAAAATTCAGTGTTGGCCATTTTGGGCCGCTAACTTCGCCTGGGTGCTAACTTTAGCGCCAGGCGCTAATTAGAGCCAGCGACCGCAAAATTGAGTTTTAGCGCCCCAAGAGGGAAGTGGAGCGCTAAATCAAGCGCTACACACTTCTCTTAGGGTGCTAACGTCGGAGAGCGGGGCGCTACCTTCAGAGCGCTAATCAAGTCCTGACACTGTCAATTGGAGAGTCCTCAGACAGACTGGCGCCTTCCAGTTCTTAACGGGGAGGTTTAATCATGCTGCACAGCCTCACTCTGATCATCGCTGCTTGTGAACTGGGCCTGCAAGGAGCTGCAAGACTTCGCTCAAAGAAGTCATGGCTGATCAGAGGCCCAGAGAGAGAGAGCTCGCCGGTTCAGCGACCAGGCCTTGGAGGCTCTGATCGCAGCCATGGCAGGAGGCCATTGCCACAGGCCTTTTGGAGGATGTGGAGGGAGGTCGCCCAGGACGTGTCAGCCAGAAGTATGGTCCACAGAACTCCCACCCAATGCCGGAAGAAATTCAATGACCTCAGTCGGGTGAGTACATGCTTCAAAAACCTCTACATGCCACCATTTCAACCTCACTCTGTGCACACACTGTATAAACCGTCACATCCCCAACACTCACCCACCAACTATGCCCACCTACTAAAAGTCACATCCACATCTCACGCCTTGCATATATTAACAGCTATTCAACTATGGTAGGCGCATCTGCCAAACACATGGCTGCACACTCTGTGATGAAATATTCCATTCATCACTGCCTGTGACTGTGGTCGGTTTCAGTGTCATTTCCCTTCCCCCAGTCCTCATTGTATTGTTTATTGGAATGTGCTGGAATGTGCTGTGTGTAGGGCTCCGCCCATACCTGGCCCCTTTTGTAAGCTAGCTCAGTCTGGCCTCAGTCTCCAGAAGGAAGATACCTCTCTCTCTTACGTGTTACTTTCTAAGTTAATAAAAGCCTTGTTTTGTTTCGCTAACATCGGGTCTCGGAATTATTGAGGCACATCAATTTTATTAACTTATTTTTCAACACTATGGCCTAGAAATTGGGTTTTGGCTTAGCCAGGGCTTTAGCGCCGGAAATTAGTGCTGGCGCTAAGTCACCTGCGCGCGCCAAAAATTCAGTGGCGCCGCGCCCAAACGGCTGCCGGCGCTACTGAAGGGTCTTAGCGCCTGGAAAAGGGCACTAACTGCCGTTTTGCGCTGCAATTCCGGCGCTGCGGCACCCGATGTGGTGCGGCAGGCTGGGGAAGTGCAGGCCTCCTCCTTCCGTTAAGGAGGAGCTGCCTGCACCCGGCCGCGGCCCGCGCAAATCTGCTTAAAAATGAGCCCGGCACCTCGGACAAGTGCCGGGCTTGCATCTGTTCCGGGGGGGGCGGGGAGAGAAGTCCGGGGAGGGAGCTGCGGGCAGGCGGCCGGCGGGAAAGCGGCCAGCCGCCGCGGGGCCTTTAATGCGCCGGCGCTAACTGCAGTAAGGCACCTCTGACAAAACGCTGGTTGCGGCTGCCACGGGCGAGGCGGCCGCAACTCAATTTCGGAGTTCGGGCGGGTTACCACGGCAACCGGGACGCTGCGCACACCGATGACGTCATCGGTGCCGGCGCAGCGCTACCGGAGCAACGCCGATTTAGGGCCCCAGGGAATTTCACTACTGGCCATAACTCCGGCGCAAGGCCCTCTAGCGCCTCAAATGAGGCGCTAAGGCTACTGAATTTTCAGCCGTATGGATCAACTCCTGAAACCCGAACGTTTGGATTTGGATCAACATGCTCCGGACGCATCAGCACGCTTCGGACACTGGTTTGAGTGTATGGAATTCTTCCTGGACAATTCCGCAGCCGTCAAAGACGCTACGGACGCTGCGAGGATGAGACTCGGAATTCTGCGGAATTGGGTAAGCCAACGGGTTTACCCCCTCATCCAAGACGCCGATACGTACCTGGCCGCCTGCGACATCTTAAAGGCGCATTACCAGCAGCCTACGAATGAGGTGTATGCTAGGCATCTGCTCGCTACTCGCGCACAGCGACCTGGGGAATCGGTGGAGGAGTTCCTAAGCACCCTGAAAATGCTTGGCAAAGACTGCAAGTGCTGAGATGTAAAAGCCGCAGTGTACACTGACGAGCTTGTTCGCGATGCCTTTATCACAGGCCTCAGCTCCACTTACATCCGGCAAAGACTGCTGGAAAAAACGGGGTTGGACCTGAAACAGGCTGCGGACACCGCGCGATCCCTGGATGTGGCCCAGAGAAACTCGGACGCCTACTCTTCAGCCCGCGCCGTCCACGCCACCACGTGTGCACCGAGGGCGCCGCCATCTTGAAAGGCATCTTCCCCGCCCGGCAGCCCGACACCGGCGGGGCCCCGCTCTCCCCCCAGAAGCCCTACGACAGCCGCGACGCGTCAGGGACCCAACTGCTACTTCTGCGGGCAGCCAAAACACACCAGGCACCACCTGCTTTAAGTGCAGTAAGAAGGGGCACTTCGCGAAGGTGTGCAGAGGGAACCCCGCCGGAAAACCAACCGCCGGAAAACCCGCCACCGCCGCGTGTGCGCCGTGGGAGTGGCCATCTTGGACGCCATCTTGCCCGACCTCGTGGGGTCCGCCATCTTATGAGCAGACAGCGTGGACGCCATCTTGTATCGATCAGGGCCCTACAGTGGCATCGGTCACAGTGGACCAGACCAGGCCGCACCCGCTATCCAAATCAATGGTGGACATCGAGGTAAACGGGTGCCGGGTTAAATGTTTAATTGACAGTGGAAGCACGGAGAGTTTTATCCACCCTGAACTGGCACAACAACTCTCCCTAAAGGTGGTCCCTGCTCAGGGTACCATCTCTATGGCTGATAAAACCCAGACATCGACCATTCTGGGTTATTGCACGGTACAATTGGGCGTTAACGGGACTGTATACGATAATTTTAAAGTATTAATCATGAAGAACCTATGTGCGAGCGTGATCTTGGGCCTGGATTTCCAGTGCAACCACCAAAGCATCACGCTCAAGTACGGTGGGTCCCAGCCGCCCCTCACAGTGTGCGGTCTGGCTACCCTGAAGGTAAAGCCACCATCGCTATTCGCGAACCTTACCCCTAACTGCCGGCCAATAGCGACCAAAAGCAGGGGGTACAGCTGGGAGGACAGGCGGTTTATCGCGACCGAGGTAGACAGGCTCCTGAAAGAGCGCATTATTGAACGCAGCAACAGCCCGTGGCGCGCCCAAGTGGTAGTGGTAAGGGGTAGCGAGAAGAAACGGATGGTGATCGACTATAGTCAAACGATCAACAGGTACACCCAACTAGACGCCTACCCGCTACCCCGCATATCAGAAATGGTGAACCAAATCGCCCAATACCGGGTGTTCTCCACCATCGACCTCAAGTCAGCGTACCACCAGCTCCCTATCAGGCCAGAGGACCGCCCGTACACCGCCTTCGAGGCGAACGGACGCCTCTACCAATTCCTCAGAGTCCCCTTTGGGGTGACGAATGGGGTCTCGGTCTTTCAGAGGGAGATGGACCGCATGGTCGATGACCACCACTTGCAGGCAACCTTCCCCTACCTCGACAACGTCACCATCTGCGGCCACAATCAGCAGGATCACGACTCGAACCTCGAGAGGTTCCTGGAAACCGCACAAAAACTCAACCTCACCTACAACGAGGACAAGTGCGTTTTCAACACCACGCGCCTCTGCATACTAGGCAGTGTGGTGGAGAATGGGGAAATCGGACCAGACCCCGACCGATTGCGCCCCCTACGGGAGCTGCCCCTGCCCAACACTCCCAAAGCCCTGAAAAGGTGCCTGGGGTTATTTTCTTATTATTCCCAATGGGTCCCCAACTACTCCGACAAAGCCCGCCCCCTCTTGAAAGCATCCTCTTTTCCGCTCTCTGCTGAGGCCCACGCCGCCTTCAAAAGCATTAAGCAGGATATTGAGTGGGCCACGCTACAGGCAGTGGACGAGAACACTCCATTTCAAGTGGAAAGTGATGCGTCTGACTTCGCCTTGGCGGCCACCCTCAATCAGGCGGGGCGGCCCGTAGCTTTCTTCTCGAGGACCCTCCAAGGGCCCGAGATCAGACACTCCTCCGTGGAAAAGGAGGCCCAAGCCATCGTGGAGGCAGTGCGCCACTGGCGCCACTACCTAGCCGGCAAACGCTTCACCCTACTTACCGACCAGCGGTCGGTAGCGTTTATGTTCAATAATAAACAGAGGGGGAAGATTAAAAATGATAAGATTCTTAGGTGGCGGATCGAGCTCTCCACCTTCGAGTACGACATCATTTACCGGCCAGGGGCCCTTAACGAATCCCCTGACGCCCTCTCACGAGGGATGTGTGCCAGCGCCACCGGGGATCGGCTACAGACCCTCCACAACGACCTCTGCCACCCAGGGGTCATGCGGCTGTTCCACTTCATAAAGTCCCGTAACTTACCCTACTCGATTGAGGAAGTTCGGTCTCTGACCAGGAACTGCCGCACTTGCGCTGAGTGCAAGCCTCGGTTCTACCGCCCAGATAGAGCCCACTTAATCAAAGCTACACGGCCCTTTGAGCGGCTCAGCTTAGGTTTCAAGGGCCCCCTCCCGTCCGTCGACCGCAATGTTTACTTCCTGAACATTGTGGACGAATACTCCCGGTTCCCATTCGCCTTCCCCTGCCCAGACATGACCAGCGCCACGGTCATTAAATGCCTCAACAGCCTGTTCTGCCTGTTCGGTATGCCGAGCTACATCCATACGGATAGGGGGGCGTCCTTCATGAGTGAAGAGCTACGCCAGTACATGCTGTCCAAGGGGATCGCCACGAGCCGTACCACCAGCTACAACCCCCAGGGTAACGGCCAAGTGGAGCGAGAGAACGGGACAGTATGGAAAGCAGTCACTCTAGCTCTAAGGACCAAGGGCCTCCCTATCTCCCGCTGGCAGGAAGTCCTCTCGGATGTGCTCCATTCGATACGGTCGCTATTGTGTACGGCCACTAATGCCACGCCTCATGAACGAATGTTTGTCTTTCCCCGGAAATCCACCTCAGGCGTATCCATGCCGTCATGGCTCTCCACCCCAGGTCCGGTACTCGTGTGAAGGCATGTGAGGGGCCACAAGACGGACCCTCTCGTGGAGCCAGTACACCTACTCCACGCCAACCCCCAATATGCATATGTCCGGCACGCCGACGGAAGGGAGGACACCGTGTCCATAAAAGACGTCGCCCCAGCCGGCATCGACAACAACCACGGCAATAGCAGCAACAACGATCACAGCAACTCTTACCCACCCACTACTCTTTCATCACCCCCGGAAGAACATCGACCAACGGCACCCCCACCAACTACCCCTTCAACAACCCTGGCGGCACCCCCGGCAGAGACCCAGGAGGCTACCGGGGACACCCAGCCGACACCCGCGGCACCACAACAGCCACGTCGGTCGCAGAGGGCTATCAAACCCCCGAACAGACTAAATCTATAGAAGGGGTGAATGTGATGAAATATTCCATTCATCACTGCCTGTGACTGTGGTCGGTTTCAGTGTCATTTCCCTTCCCCCAGTCCTCATTGTATTGTTTATTGGAATGTGCTGGAATGTGCTGTGTGTAGGGCTCCGCCCATACCTGGCCCCTTTTGTAAGCTAGCTCAGTCTGGCCTCAGTCTCCAGAAGGAAGATACCTCTCTCTCTTACGTGTTACTTTCTAAGTTAATAAAAGCCTTGTTTTGTTTCGCTAACATCGGGTCTCGGAATTATTGAGGCACATCACACTCGCTCACACGCTTTCCTTTTTCTTGGAGGCTAAGGTTGCTCACAACAGGAGGGAGCAGCTATGAATGGGAGGAGGTGAGGCAGACCTGCACCCCCTTACAGACCTGGAGGAGGAGTGGGAGGCATCATTAGGGCCCATGTCGTGGGTGCTGTGGACGTCGGAGACGCCGAACCCCTTGGGGACAACAACGGTACGTTCATCACCTCTCCCTCTTCTCTCATGCCACTTCCCCCTCACACCACAAGCCTTTCCCACTTTCCATCTAAGTATACTGTTTGCATTCCTTGCTCCCTTCCTGCCCCCTCCTCTGACCTTAACCCCACTATTGTGCCTTTATGCTTTCAGACAATCAGCCACCACATGACCAGTCTATCCCTCAGCCTCCCAGTGGCAGCAACGCGGGAGAGGAGGAGGAAGAACAAGCCAGAGCCTCACTGGCTGTGTCTCCCAAGGTGCTAGGTCCGATTATGGGGCGACGCGGTCGCTGGAGGGGTGCCTAGTACATGGATCTGATGTAGTTGAAGCCCCGGGACCCAGCGGGCTGCAGCAACACCAAGGGGAAAGGGAAGCTCGGGGGCCATCTCGAGGGCTCACTCCTCCAGGGTGAGTTCACATGCGAGTTCTGCTGCACAGGACTCAGATGTGGAGGCGTTGTCCAGATGGGTGATGGTCATGCACACTGAGCTCATGGGTGCAATGGCAAGGGTGCCCGAGAGCATGGATGCACTGAAAAGGAGCGTGGAGGAGTCCGCCTCCAAAATTGCTCTGCTCACACCTTCGAGCCCAGCCCTGGCAGTTTGCAAAGGATGGTCAACTCGCAGAGAGACCATGGGGACCCAGACCTCATGCCGCGTGTCATGGGTGAGGTGGCAGCAACTATTGCAGCACAGGCCGAAGCAACGCAACGGCTTAGTGCTGTAATGGAGTCAATGGTTGCTGGCATCCAATCTCAGACTGCTCTCATGCAGTCTTAGATTGATGCCACGCAAACGCTGACTGCTGCCATCGTTGCTGGGTTGTACACAGTTCACTGGGGATCTGTGCTCGAGCAGATTGCTCCAGATGCTGAGGTTCTGCCTCAGGGGAGAGGCAGTGTGTCGGTGGAGCAGGAAGGTGCTGTCCTCTCTCAGGATGACAGCATTCCTGCTCCCACCACTGCACTTGTCACAGCCTGTAACCCCCAGCCATCCCAGACTGCTGCCACCCATGCTGAGGTGGTGCAGTCTGCAGCCGGGCCTTCCAGGCCCAGAGCTGTTTGAAGGTGTCCTGCAAGGCCATCTGCAGTCTCTGGCTCCCAGACTCTGCAGCCTTCCACCAGCCCTGTTGCAGCCACTGGGGCCACATTACATTGGGTTGAAAGGGGGAACACCAAAGGGGAGGGAAATCATTGAAGAAAGGGGAGCAAAGAATACTTTAGTAGCAAATGTGGGTAGTGTGTGTTAATAAATTGATGTGTTTGTAAATATATTGTTGTGTTTCTTTATGAATAGTTGTGTTTCATAAGAGAGAGTTGTGTTCGATATTAAATTGTTAAATTGACCTTGCACATTTTGTGATGTTTCTCATTTGACTTTTGCCCAGCGATAGGGGCTGCGAGCTGGCTGTAATGATGAGGTTGTGCTGCGCAAATGCCATGTGCTATATGATTGATTGGAAACGCTGTCTAATGAGGCACTCACGCACGGCCCTTGCAGAAGCAAGATTGAGTGGCTTCCTCCTCCGTTGCTGCTGCTCCTCCTTCTCTTCATCCTCCTCCTCCACCTCCTCCTCCTCTCTCTCTTCCTCCTCCTGAGGTGGAACTGCAATCCCTGGTGGCAATGGCTGGGCACTCAGAATGGCCAGGTTGTGCAGCATGCAGCACACAACAATGAAAAGGGAGACTCAATCAGGGGAGTACTGCAGGGCTCCACCAGAGCGGTCAAGGCAGCGGAACCATTGCTTTAGCACCCCGATAGTCTGTTTGATCAGGTTCCTGGTGGCGGTATGGCTATCATTGTATACATGCTGAGCAGGAGTGTTGGGGTTGCGGAGGGGTGTCATCAGCCAGGTGGCGAGTGGATAACCCTTGTCCCTGAGCATCCAGCCATGAGCTTCATGTGGTGGGTGGAACAGTGCTGGAACAGTCTGTCCCAGGATGAATGCAGCATGACTGCTTCCAGGATAACGGGCATTGATGGCGAGGATGCGCTGTCTGTGGTCGCACACCAACTGAACGTTCAGAGAGTGGTTGCCTTTGCATTTACAGAACACCTCTGCATTGTGATGAGGTGCCCGCAATGCCACGTGGGTGCAATCAATGGCGCCCTGAACCATTGGGATGCCCGCTATCCTTGCAAAGCCACATAAGCATTCATCCTGCTTCTCTCTGGTGATGGAGATTGAGATGTACTCCCTTCTCCTTCTATAGAGAGCATCTGTTACCTCCTGGATGCAGCAATGGATGGTGAACTACAAAACCTTTGCAATATCCCCTGTTGAAGCCTGGAAGGAGCCGCTGGTGTAGAAATTGAGAGGACTGTGACTTTAACTGCCACTAACAGAGACGTCCTGGTCCTGAGCTTGTGAAGGAATAGCCATATTCAGAAAAATACACCATTCTATGAACAGAATTCTGACTTTATTAAACATGACAAACTGGGTTTGAAAATCTAAAAGCCTTAGGGCTAGATTTTCAGTATAGACAGTTTTGGGGCGCTAACCTTAGCGCCCGCCCGAAGTTAGCGCCCGCCCCAAAGTAGCGCCCCGTTGCCGGAAATTCAGTGGCTTCGCCCTAAGAGAGTGGTGGAGCGCTAAAAGAGGCGTTGCACTCCTACCTTTAGGCGCTAAGCCGGCGGTCCAGAGGGATAGCGCCCAGGCGGGGCGCAGCACGGGTGCGGTCATTTTTGCACTGACAGCAGACCCCGTGGTGCCGACCAGCTCTTAAAGGGGGAAGGGACGAATTGGTCTGCTGCCACGCCCTGCACACTGCAGCCTTGCAAAGAGGCCTCAACACTGCTGCTCAGCCCCAGGGAGTCATGGCAACGCCAGAGAAGGCCCGTCAGCGTGCCCTGCGCTTCTCAGAGGGTGATCTGGACATAATGGTCACAGCTCTGGAGGTGAGGCGCAAGATCTTGTTCCCAGAGAGTGGGAGGAATCCAACCCACCATGACTACACCAAAGCCTGGAAGCAGATCGCCCAGAGGGTGACGTTCACCGGCGAGGCCCCCAGGACCCACAAACAATGCCGTAAGAAATACAACGATCTGACCAGGATTGTGAAGGTGAGTAGCCTTTCCAGTCTCCTCCTCATTCTTGCATGTACACCTGACATGATGGGCAAAGGGACCTGAAAGTCCTATTGGCCAGCCCTCAGCCAGCAGCATTGGGACAGTCATGAGCATCAAATGGCCATTCGGCACTCTACACTTTGGCCAAGCTATTCCACCATGGGAGGCAGTGCACAGTACATCAGGGCTTCACTCTGTCCAAGCTATTCCACCATGGGAAGCAGTGCACACTACATCAGGGCTACACTTTGGCCAAGCTATTCCACCATGGGAGGCAGTGCACACTACATCAGGCCTACACTTTGGCCAAGCTATTCCACCATGGGAGGCAGTGCACACTACATCAGGGCTTCACTGCGCACTTACAGCCCGTCCTTTCTCTTGCAGGCTAAAGTAGCGTTTAATCGCCAGGCCCGTGCCAGGGGTGGCCGCGCCAAGCTGCAGAAGCTCACTCGGCTGGAGGAGCGCGTGTGTGTGCTCATGGGAGCCCGTGTGATTGTCCCCACAGCGTGCGGTGTATCCGACCCTCCACTGCCCGGCAATGGTAAGGACCTCGCCTTTTGGCCCTCTCGCGTCGCACTGGCCCATCCGAGCTACCTCCTTTGCCACTGTCCCACCAATGCGCTGAATCCCACCAGTCCTAACTCCCTCGCTGACGCCGTCTCCTCACTCTGAAGCTACTCTTGTGCATTCCTGCTTTCAGCTGGTGACGACCAGGACCCTGAGGCTGCCAGTGACAGCACCTCCGACCAGGAGGAGGAGGAGGAGCAAGCCGGACCTTCGGGGGAACAGTCACGTCCCGCAGGAGAGGAGGAAATGCTTGACACCTCCTCACTGGACGAGTGCCTGGAGGAACTGTCGCAGGGCAATGCAGCTTCTGGGACCAGTGGCGTCCAGCCACCCAGCAGCCGTGCGCGTGGCCCGCGGCCTTCCCCCCAAAGGGGGGAAGGATCAGAGGGGAGTGCTGCTGCTCGGCACACTCGCCGTCACCAACGCGGCAAGGGTCCCCTAGTTCGGCCCCCTCCTCCCCAGCGGGAGAGTCGCGACTCCAGTCCGGACACCTTCACTTCGGAGGAGGTGCGGAAGCTGGATAAGATGGCCGATGACTCGGACCGGCGCCACACGGAGCTCATGAGCGTGGTGGGGCGCATGCCTGAGGCCATCGAGTCGCTGGCGACCAGTGTGCGCGAGTTCGGGGCAGCAACTGCCGCGACTGGCCGCATGCTGACTGATGCCGTCAAGACCCTGGCGGATGTGATGCGCGTGCACACCAGGACCACAGGGCCACTCACTGCTGCCACACGCACTGTCTCAGGCAGGCATCGCCAGGGCAGGCGCCGCGCTGGACCATCCCAGCAAGCCGCCCGTCGGCTGATTGCTGCGGATCCTGCAGTGCGGGCCCGGCCGAGTGCCACCGCGCCACAGCACCAGCCAGCGCATCCCAGACGCCAGCTGGCCCACATTGCGCCATCCGTCACCACCATTCCCCCTCTGGGGCGTCAACGGCAAGCGGCTGCAGCTGATGGTGGCCAGGCTCAGGTGCGCCACTCAGCAGACGGCCCCTCGAGGCCCAAACGCCGTGTAGGCCGCCCCCCAGCGGCATCTGGCGGAAGGGCATCTGAGCCTCAGGCGCCTTTCCCCAGCCTCGCAGCAGCCACTGGGCAGAGCTTGCGAAGGAGCAGCAGGCAGGGCAGGGGAGGCAAAATGCTGGCCAAGGTCTCGCCCTCGCGGGCCACTCAGTAGAGGGTGTGGGCAGCTTTCCTTTAATATGGCGGTGGCCATCTTTATTTTGCCCATGGTTGTGCTTTTGGAGGGCTTATTTTTTGCGTTAGGCCGACGTTGAGGCCCGGTTTCAATAAAGGTGGAGTGGCTCCTCCCCAGTTTGTGCGAGTGAGTCATTTGTTGGGCTTTTTGTGGGGCCCGTTTATTGTTTTTGGGGATTCATGTGGGAAGGGCTTTTCATTTTTGTGCAATAAAAAATTATCTTTATTCATGCAGTCTCCATGGTTGTTCTTCTTAGTGTTTGTTGGCTTCGCCGGCTGAGGGCTTGCGGAGCGGCTGCATTCATCTTCCCTCATGGCCCCTGGCCATTCCCTGACAGGGGGCTTAGAAGTACCGTGTAATAAGGTGGCGTCGTGCGGCCCTTGGCCCTGGTCGCTCCCTCCTGGGAATGTACTCCTGCTCCTCCTCCTCCTCCTCATGCTCCTCCTGCTCCTCCTCCTGAGGTGCTGGTCCAACGTCAGGTGGCAGTGCCTGAGTCCTGCGGATAGCCAGGTTGTGTAGCATGCAGCAAACCACCACAAATTGGGAGACCCGGTCCGGCGAATACTGGAGAGCTCCTCCGGAGCGATCAAGGCAGCGGAACCGCTGCTTGAGGACCCCAATAGTTAGCTCGATGATGTTGCGGGTGGTTTGATGGCTCTCGTTGTAGGCCTCTTCAGCAGCGGTCCTGGGCGCGCGGAGCGGGGTCATGAGCCAGGTGCACAAAGGATAGCCTTTGTCCCCGATGAGCCATCCTCTTGGGGAAGGCTGTGCCTGGAACATGTCATGCACAGTATTCTGCCGCAGGATAAAGGCATCGTGGCTGCTGCCTGGGAAGCTGGCATTGACTGCCATGATGCGCTGCTTGTGGTCACAGACCAGCTGCACATTCAGAGAATGGTAGCCCTTCCTGTTGCGATACTGCTTGCCATGCTCCAGAGGGGCCCGCAAAGCCACATGCGTACAGTCAATGGCGCCCTGCACCAAGGGGAATTCCCCGAGTCTGGCAAATCCCAATGCGCGCTGATGCTGGCTCTCGAGGGCCATGGGGAAGGAGATGAATTGGCTTCTCCTTCTGAACAGTGCTTCGGTCACGTGGCGGATGCAGCGATGCGCGCCATACTGGGAGATGTTTGCTATGTCCCCAGCAGCGTATTGGAAGGAGCCGGTGGCATAGAAGTTCAATGCCACCGTCACCTTCACTTCCACCGACAGAGACGTCCTGCACCTGAGCTTTGGCCGCAGATCTCGGCGAAGCAGGTGGCAGATCTCTGCAATCACCTCCTTTCGGAATCGGAGCCTTCTAACACATCGCGCGGCACTCATGTTTAGGTAGGAGCGCTGCTGGCGGTATAGCCTGACTGGGTAAGGCCTACGTGGCCGACGCCTGTAGCCCCCTCTGCCTCTAGCCAGGGCTGCCCCTCTCACAATGCGTCTGCGAGCCCTACGGATATGGCGCTGCAGCTGCGCGTTGGCACCCCATGCAGCCCCCATCAAATCCTGGCAAACAGTCTACTTTCCAAATGGCCACTTGCAGCGCTATTGCCTGAGTCCAAAAATACCTGCCTCTTGCTGCTTGAAACCAGTTAGCTATCCTCCTTGTTGTGTCTCCAGAAATGCGTTGCACAAGACTGTTTTCTGAAAAAAGGATGGCCTTTATACTGGAGAGGACGTTCCCTTTAATTAGCGCCCCCCGGGGCCCGCGCTGGTTGTGTTGCGTTCCTTTTTCCAAACGCTCCGGCCGCCCGCCGCACAATGGGGCGGTCCGACTGAAGTTTGCAATCGGGGCGGCCAAAGGGCGTTGCACGAGGATGTGACGTCATTTTCTGCGCGCGCATCCGGGCGGGCGCTAAACTTTGCGCCGGCGCTAACGGGCAACTTAATTTGGGGCGGAGCGCAAACTGCGCTGCGCCCGGGCGCTACACGTATAGCGCTCAGAAATCACTTCTCTTAAGGCGCTAACTGCTGGCGCAAGCTACTGAAAATCTAGCCCTTAATAATCTAAAGCTGTAAATGGCATACAGGCTTTTGAGATAAGATAAGTTATTGACACTGAAACAATAGCCCTATTGAAGCAGAGGGTTAGAGCTTCCAGAAAGTCTGAGCTTTGGAGGGAACACAATGGAATGCCCAGTTAAAAGTGTCATAAACCAACACTTTGGGAAAGAAACACATAAAATTAAAGAAACATGTGCCTTTGTAAAATTAACATCAAATGAAATACGGGAGGCACCAGCCATTACATTGTTTTTGTGTTAAACTTGGAACACCTAGGAGACGCAAAGTCTGTAATACAACCAACTGAGGTAAATAAGAATTGCATAGATCACCCTAGTTGAGGTGTTTTTAATTTACATGTAAAAAGATACAAAGAGAAGACCTTCGTAAGAATGGCATCAAATAGAACCACTGCTGTCATATTGTTTTTCTGATAAGTTTTGAACACCTAAAGGAGAGACACAAGTCTGAATGCTGCAAGCTGAACTGACTGTAAGAATAGCAGGGGTCAACAGAAAAATTACTAGAGATAATTAGCTTACATCAGCAGAAAACTTCAAAGGATATACCACTGAAAAAAAGTATAAATATAGAACGTTCAAACAGGAAGATGGAATTCGTTGGAAGGGGCAAAGCGATTCTTGGCTTCAGAGGCTCTGTAAGCCTACAACTCTTTGAGTCTCAGGTATCAAAGGTATTTGATTTTGGTGGATATCCTGGAATATAGACTAAGAAATGTAAAAATGTAATGACGTTAAGATTTGAGAATAAGGATCTCTGAGAATAAGAATTGTAAGCTATTTGTTTTTGGAACTGTTAAAGTTGCGATTGAATCACCAGCTGTAATTACATGTTGGTTCTTTAATAAATATATATTTTTTTAGAATTGTCATACATAGTACTTCTGTATCAAACTCGCGAACTCAATCTCTGTACACTCTTTGGTGAGGAGTTGCTGAATTCTGGGGGGGTTTTCCGGACCCTCATAATATCCGGAAGGTTACAGTCTAGTTAAACTTATTAAAAGTGCTACCTGGAGGACGGTAACATCTTCAGGTCATTCCTTTCTTTTAGGGAGAGATAGTCTGGACCTTTAGACCCAATTAAGCATCTTTAGAATTCGGCTACCTCTAACTTTAGTTGAAGGTGAACGTCTGGAGAATATGCCTGATCTAGGGTAGCCCGAAAGGGGCTAGGACTAGTAATTATCCCTTCAAGCTGAGGCTGGAGGTCTGGCTACAAGGGGTGGCAGAGCTCTGTGACCACCTCCCTGCTGAAATGGAGCCTTCTAAGGCACTGCTCCTCTGAGAGATGAATGTAGGAGAAGTGCTCCCGGAAAACCCTGGGAGGGTAAGGCCTCATGTTGCGAGGTCTGTTGGTCCTCCTCCTACCTCTGGCCACATTTGCCAATCTCTGTCTCTGCATCCGCTGCCTCTGACATTGTTGCCGGAGGGCAAGGTGGAGTGCCAGCACAGCCCCCATAAATGAGAGAAAAGAGGAGGTAGAAATGTTCAGAGCAATACAAGTGAAGAAACTGTTAGAGCAGCAACAAAGCAAAGATGGAGAAAATGTGAACGCAGCCAAAACACTACCTAACAAGCCAGCAATGAATCTGACCTCCCAATGAACCGATTAGTGATCCCTTTAAATTAGCACCCCGGGGGCGGCAATCCCAGGTATCAACGCCTGCTATTTCTGTTGTTCTCTGCGCCAGGTGGTAAGTCAGGGGAAGGGACTAAATTTTGCATCTGGGGCGCTAATGGGCATCACGGTTTGAACAGCACTAGAGGGCCAGGTGCTAAGCATTAGCGTTGGTGCTAAATGCCAACTGAATTTCACGGGCGGTGTTGGAATCGCCGCGCCCGGACGATAAGCTCTTAGCGCCCCATGGGGCACTAACAGGAAGCGCTAAGGTACTGAATTTCTAGCCCAATTTCCTCTGCCTAAAATCTTAAACTGTTTACCCATTAATCTAACTCAATGTTTAGAAAATCCAGCGATTGATCCATCAAACAATTTACTAGTTGATGCAGTTTGATGCTCTATTAAAAGTGTACATTTGCAGTGCATGATAATATAATACAATAGAACCTCATTTTTACCCCCTCCACACAGAAAGTTTATAGATTCACTGGACTGGACTGTGTGACCCAAGCTGGACATTCATTTGACGTAATTATCCGGCAAATTGTGCAGCTGCACAATACTGATAATAAATAAAAATCCTGCAGGACTTCATTGATATTTATTACTTTCACGTGGTCAGCTGATCAGGTGTATGCCATTTTACTCACCTTTTGCACTCCTATTGTTTCAATATTGATATATTAGACCGATAAAATGACCTTACTTTTATTTCTGTTGCATATTATTGCTGTTAGAGGAGCTCCAGGAAGAAGTATAACTTAGCGTAGTGGTTGGACACATGCATTTGACAAAGCCTGAACCCACTATGCGCAGTTATTCCTTTTATATGTAGATTCAGTTATTGGACCATTGCTTGCTTGAAACTGCCCCCATAAATAGTTTACACTGGCAAATCTCCCTTGGCATTGCTCGTGCTGAATCAGAGGTTCCACTGTTGTTGGGAGGGAGGGCGGTGGGGGGTGGGGTCAGGCTGGCGTGTGGAACAGGGAAGGGGTTTACATCACCAATGAAAGAATTTTGAAAATAGTTAGTAATGGGACTTGTCACAGATCACGAAGCAAGAGTTTTAGATTGGCTTTGCTGGGAAATAAATGCCCTGAGACTGCCAGGGCCTGTGATCCTGGCACAAGTGCAGGAGGCACCCAATGAGATCATCCACCTCTAACCCCATCAGCATATGTGTGGTGAGGGGGAGGTTCCCTGTTTTATATCTTTTGGTGAGTACCCACTCCACTGTGGACACATCTTGAGTGCCCACCGTTGTGGAGGGGCCAGATGAAAGTAATGCTAGAAAGCTGCTGCAGTGAGTGATGATATCACCGGCACAGATGATGCACAATTTGTGACCTTCAAGATCACCCGTTAGAAGGTGACCAAAATAACTCACCAAAGGCTGCTGAATCTTTTGGAATTGATGCCACCTCCCAGGGCTGGACTCACAGGTGACTCCTGTTGTGTATGTACCTTTAAGAGAATAACTGGTCTCAGGCTGCATTACCGACAGTCACCACCCCTGTATAAAAGGTGCTAGTGAGCCTCTGTTGTTTTCAGTTTCACTATTGACTTCCATCAGTAAAGACGTGTTTTGTTCAACTCCTGCTGTCCGTCTCTCAATCATTCACGGATGTAATACTGGCGACGAGCAGATACGAACCTACCTACAGTCTGCACCACCTCCTGGGATCCATTCCTACAGCGAAGTGAGCAGAGGTCGAGGCCAGAAAGAAAAGAAAGTAAGAGGCAGTAGAAACGGGCGTTGACCGTGGGCATCCGCCCCTGTGTTTGCGGAGTTGAAGATTGCTGGAGAAGCTGTCAGAAGCGGGGCCTGGTTCCTGTCGACGGTGCTTCAGCTAATCGGGCTGGTGGCAGGTAGTGCACTGATCCTTCCTGGGCTGCGGCGGTCGCGAACTCGAGCGGGTGGTTTGCAACGGGGCTGAGCAGCGTTGTCGGGAAGAAGAGAGAGAGAGGGTGGAGCACACAGGGCGCGGTCGGTGCTACGAAGCCGGGCTGCGTATAGACCCGCGAAGTGGGAGGCAAGAGTCCCACAGGGTTGTTCCATGACGGGAAAATAATAAAAAAAGAAATATTAAACACGCAGGAAACTGCGAGGAGCTGCAGGTTGCAACGGGAACCGCGGAAAGCAGTGCTAGCAACAGCGGGGAAGAAGGCAAAGCGTGGGAGGCGCCATCTTAATCAGCGGGGAAGAAGGCAAAACGCGGGAGGCGCCATTTTGTTAAATCGGGGGAGAAGGCAAAGCACGGGAGGCGCCATTTTAGATTTGCAAGATGCCGAAGACTGGCTGTATCACTGCTTTTGATAATACAATAGAGGACTGGACCATGTATGTGGAAAGAGTCGAGGTATATTTCGAGGCAAACGAAATAGCGGAGCAGAAAAAGGCATCAATATTGCTAAACTTAATGGGCGCTAGAACGTATGGCCTATTGCGGGACCTGATTACTCCAGCCAAACTGAAGGCGAAGAGTTTTAACGAAATTGTTGCTGTCCTACAGGAACACCTAAACCCTGCACCGCTGTTGATAGCAGAAAGATTTAAATTCCACAGGAGAACTCAGCAAAAAGAAGAGAGCAATGCTGAGTACCTTACAGAACTACACAAGCTATCAAAGCACTGCCAGTTTGGAGCAGGACTGGCAGATACCCTACGGGACAAATTTGTCTGTGGACTCCTGAGTGAAGGAACACAGAAGAAGTTACTCTCACAGAAAGAGCTGACGCTAGATAAGGCTTTCAGCATGGCAGTATCGTATGAAGCAGCAGCCAGGGGAGCTGCAGAAATTCAACAAAAACCACAGGAATACGGCACCCACGAAATGACACGGGGATTTGCAAAATGTTATCGCTGCGGCAGAACTAACCATGACCAGAAGGACTGCTGGTCCAAAGACAAAATATGCAGGCAATGTGGGAAGATGGGACACATTGCACGAGTTTGCAGGTCTGGGAAGAAGACCAGCGACAACAAAAAGGCTACTAAGGAACCGTACAAGAAAGTACAAAAGATGACGGACAGTAGTTCCAAAGACCAGATGAGCGATAGTGAATCCGGGAACAGGAGACTAAGCTGTCTCAAACTTCACAATGTAATCGCAAAAGAGGATCACCGAACCATTTGGGTCACCCTCACGATAGCAGGGTCCCAAGTTAAAATGGAATTGGATACAGGATCAGCGCTAACCGTCATGAATCGACGAGACTACGGGTGGCTATTTTCACACATACCCTTGAGAGAGACATCCATCATCTTGACGATGTATACGGGGCAAAAAGTATAACCCAGAGGAAAAATAAGGGTGCCTGTCGAATACAACGGCAAGAAAATACGGAAATTGTATCTCTACATACTGCCAAATGGTGGACCACCGTTATTGGGATGGGAATGGATCAGGAAGATAAACTTAGATTGGCACTCCATTCATGCAATGACGGTGGACGGTAAAAAAGATGAAGACGTCACTCCTGGACGATTGTCAACAATCTTAGCTAATGCCAAGGAGGTATTTCAACAAGAACTGGGCACACTTAAAGGCGTAACCGCCTCGATAAAAATTGAAGAGAATGCAGTTCCCAAGTTTTTCAAAGCAAGACCGGTACCATATGCAATTCGCCCAGCCGTCGAGGCAGAGCTGGAGAATCTGGAGAAGGCAGGCGTGTTGTCTAAGGTCGACTGGAGCGAGTGGGCGACGCCCATTGTTCCTGTCATGAAGAAAACGTTAAGCAATAAGTCCGGGGAGCCAAGGAAGATTCGCATCTGTGGGGATTTCAAGGTGACGGTGAACCCAGTCCTTCACACAGTACAATATCCTCTTCCAAGGATAGAAGACATCTTCGCCTCACTGTCTGGAGGGAAGTGTTTTACAAAAATTGACCTAGCACAAGCATATTTGCAGATGAAGGTTGAAGAATCCTCTAGGAAGTATCTCACGATAAACACTCACAAAGGTCTTTACCAGTATCATCGATTGGTATTCGGAGTAGCATCGGCTCTGGCGATATGGGAAAGAGTGATGGAACAAGTCCTGCAAGGGATTTCGGGTACTCAGTGTTACTTGGACGACATCCTTGTGACAGGTGAAGATGACAGTGTGTAGGGGGTTTCTCTTGCTCGTTCTGGTCTCCTACCAGGCTTCGTGCAATAATTACCCTTGAGTGGTTCGACCCACTCTCCCCTACGGTTCTAGACCTTGGACTTAGGTGCAGGGAACTGTAGTGCAGAGAAAAACTCAATAGACCAGGTTAAATAGCACGAAATGGATGCTTTTATTATTAAACAGTTTGCAGCATTAAGAAATACATGTCATAAGCACAGATTAATGTAACTACAAGCATACACATATCTATAAACTTAACTCTATGGAAATGGGGAACACACGGCACATCGTAAAAAGGGAAACACATTACGATTACCCTTACCCCCTCCCCTAGACCTAGACTAAGTTTCGACTTGAGGAACTCGGAATCATGCTCACCACTTTCAGATTCGCAAAAGAGGGGGTTCGCAGCCCCTTTGGCACAGCTTTCCGTCGTCACGTGGATTTGGAAACTTCTGGCGCAGCTTGTTTTTCTCTCTCTCAGGCGATGAGGCAGCGGACACAGCCTCGATGAGCGCTCGTCATGACTGAATCCGTTAAAAGTTGTTGAAGAACCGGATGTCCATGGGAGACTCAGTCACCGATCCCAGGTCGAATGGTATGTTGAGGCCCTGGAGGGCTAGGCCCGGAATGTCCTTTTTCTCCGGCCTGGATCGTCGGTTTTCCTGAGGGTGTCTTCTTCTTCGGCCTGGGTCGTCGATGATCTCCCGACAAAAGTACCCGGGCCACCCTCGTCGTCTTCTCGTCGTGGCCGAGCCTTGCCTGGCCGAACATCGACCACGTCCCGAAACCGAAGTGCTGTCTTAACCGGAGAGTCTGTCCCGGTGCGTTGAAGAAATGAAAACCCGAGGTGAAGCTTGAATTCCAGAAGAAGCGTACCGTAGAAGAACCGTTTGAGTTCCGAAGCTCCTGACGAAGTTCTGAAGCGTTAAGCGTACTGATGGACTTTCCAATCCATAGTTATACCTTTTTGGGACAGTCTTATCTCCCGCCAAATCATAGTCCAGTCTTTGTAATATTTTTGGCAGGCAGAAATCTCTGCAGGGGCGCTTTGTCTTGTAACGGGAGCCGGTGATAGCTTAACTGGCCTTCCTGGCCGATAATGTCTTTTACTTTGTCACCGTAACTCGGTTCGCATATTGATCGGTCTGGAGATTGCCCTTGATGGCTGTTAAACGGTCTTTCCTTTGTACAGTAAATGGGTTTAAGTGTTCATTCAATTGTCCGCCCATTTCTTGATGGGCCCCATCCTGTTACCTGAAACTGTCTTGTACTTAGAATCCAATTAATATGTATGCTCAGTTCCCTGAGTTTCGGTTTCCCGATACTGGCTTTCGCGGGCTTACTGTCCTCAATCCACAAGCCTGTCTGGCTTGCAGTAACCGAAATCAAATGGTCCCAGAAACTGATCACGAGGTCCGGTGGCCATTTTGTATGCCCCTTTTTATCAAAGGTTTTTCTGTACAAGCTTTCTCTTGGTCAATAAACTGTCTTATCAACCCTGTTTTGTTGCGTGATTGAATTCCTGAAAATTTCGAATCTTACAAGTGAACACCTTAACAACCTAGAACAGGTGCTCACTAGACTACGGGAACATGGGCTGCGAGCCAACCGCCCCAAGTGCGAATTTTTTAAGAAACAGATACCGTATTGTGGCCACGTGATTGATGAAGAGGGGTTACATAAGTCCCCTGACAAAATTGAAGCGGTTGTTAAGGCCTCAGCACCTGAAAATGTGTCGCAACTGAGGTCATTCCTCAGATTGGTGAATTACTACCATAAGTTTTTGCCGAATTTGTCGACAATTCTGCACCCACTGAATGCCCTGCTACGAACGGGGGTAGCATGGAAATGGAGCGATGATTGTAAGCGGGCCTTTCAGAAGAGTAAGGACTTAATCACGTCAGGGGAAGTATTGGCTCACTACAACCCAGCACTGCCGATCAGACTGGCGTGTGATGCGTCTCCCTACGGCATTGGGGCGGTACTGTCACATAAATTCCTTGATGGTTTAGAGAGGCCGATAGCTTTTGCGTCACGCTCGTTAACTTCTGCCGAGCGTAACTACGCCCAGATTGACAGAGAGGCCCTCAGCCTAGTGTGGGGGGTGAAGAAGTTCAATCACTACCTGCACGGTCAAAAATTTATTCTACTAACCGATCATCAACCTCTTGTCTCCATTTTCAACCCTCAGAAGGGCGTACCGATAATGACAGCACAAAGGCTGCAGAGGTGGTCCCTTTTCCTAGGGGCACACCAATATGACATCGAGTACAAAGGAACTAAACAGCATGGAAATGCTGATGGATTGTCACGCCTACCATTGCCGACGGTGGAAGAAGAAGACCTTGCAGTGGATCCAATGGAGTTATTCCACTCGACCATAGTCGAATGTCTCCCTGTGACGAATGCAAACATAGAAAAGGAAACACGGAATGACCCGACACAATCACGGGTCTATGATTTAACGGTGAAGGGATGGCCAGCACATGGCGAACCACTGCTGCCCGCATTCTTGCCGAGAAGAGAACAGCTGTCAGTGTGCAGAGGAACCTTGATGTGTGGATCCAGAGTAGTAATTCCACCTAAGTTGACGGATAGAGTGCTCAATGAGCTTCATGAGGGTCATCTGGGTGGGGTAAAAATGAAGAACTTAGCCAGAGCATTTGTGTGGTGGCCGGGAATCGATAGAGAAATTGAAGAGATGACCAAGAGCTGTGCAGGATGCCAGAAGGTCCAAAACGCCCCACCACAAGCTCCTCTGCATCCATGGGAGTGGCCCTCATCTCCATGGCAAAGGGTGCACATTGATTTTGCTGGTCCCTTCATGGACTCGATGTTTTTAATTGCGGTGGATGCAGATTCAAAGTGGCCAGAGGTAATAAAAATGTCCTCAACCACCACGGAAAAAACTATCACAGTTTTACGAACCATATTCGCCAGGAATGGGCTGCCTGAACAGATTTGCTCTGACAATGGACCACAGTTTGTGTCTGAAGAGTTCCGGAGGTTCTTAAAGAACAATGGTGTTAAGCATTACACATCTGCCCCATATCATCCAGCCACTAATGGATTGGCCAAGAGGTTTGTCCAAACATTCAAGAAAGCTATCAAGGCAATGTGTAATGAAGATATACCCCTACAACACAAGGTGGACAACTTCTTGTTTGCCTACCGGAATGCGACACATGCGGTTACCAACCAAACTCCAGCCATAATGTTCTTCAATCGAAGACTACGATGCCGCTTGGATTTGGTTAAGCCAAACGTCCGAAGAGATGTGGAGAACAGGCAGTTTCAGAATATGAATGAATGGCCGACCAGGAGTTTTAAGATAGGTCAACCAGTTTTGGCCCGGGACTACCGCACTGAGAAATGGCAGCCAGGAACGATTTGTACACGACAAGGACCTCTCATGTATACCGTGGACATTGGGGAGAGCATTGTAAGATGCCATGCTGACCAGATTCTAGAGTCACTGGGAAACGTCAACTCCACACCACGATCTGATACACCTGGTAATGAAATCGACGTTCCAATTGCAGCTACCGCAGAACCGGTAATATTGGAAGCAGATGAACCAAACAACGACATTGATCCCGACTCAACATTGCCAGAAGAACCTGATACCCCAAAGAGGCGTTATCCAGACAGAATCAGGAAGCCTCCTCAAAGACTGAACTTATAATTGCTTAAACTTAACCAATGTATCTAGCAACTGTAATTGTGATTGTAATTAGTTATCATTTAGTTGTTAAATGAATGTTATGTACTGTTCATCTAAAAGGGGAGGAATTGTTGTGTATGTACCTTTAAGAGAATAACTGGTCTCAGACTGCAGTACCGGCAGTCACCACCCCAGTATAAAAGGCGCTAGTGAGCCTCTGTTGTTTTCAGTTTCACTATTGACTTCCATCAGTAAAGACGTGTTTTGTTCAACTCCTGCTGTCCATGTCTCAATCATTCACGGATGTAATAACTCCCACTCCCACCAGCTGGGAGGCGAGTACTCCTCTCCTCACCCGCTGTACCCTCCACCAGGAAAATAGATATAGATATGTTCCTGGACCAGTGCCTTCCTAGGGCTATAAACTGCATCAGAGAAGGCAACAATGGCATCATTAGTGAAGGAGCTAGCCCAGCAGTCCATTCAAATGGACTGTCACAATTAACATATTTCCTCCATTTGGACCTATGAGATAATAAAAAGTTTGCACAAGGAAATCCAATGCTATCCGATTTTCTGTCTCAGCATACAGTGCTGCTTTCAATGGACAAATATTGGCCCAGAAATTCGGGTCTCCATGGGTGAGTACGCACGGTGTACTCACCCGTAGGCTCAATGGAAGTGCCAGTTTCCTGCATGCGCTGCGCATGCGCGGGAAACCAGCACTTCCGTTCCTCTGAACGAAAGGGTTCAGAGGTCGAACGAGTGCGTGGGAGAGGCTGCGCGTGCGCATCAAACTTCGTTTTTTTTTTACAGGTTTTCCCGTGAGGGTAAGCCTGCAGAAGTTAGAAAAGTAAAAAGCAGGCGTAAGGCCTGCTTTTTACAAGGTAAGTGATGAATTAATTAAAATTAAAACATTTTTTCCACAGGTTTATTATTTTTAAATACTTTAAAGCAAGGTAAGTTTAATTTTAGCCCCGTTAGAAAATAAAATTATTTTTTTCAAAAATTTAAATTATTGTTTAAAATAGTTATTTCATGTAATTTATAGTTTATTTTAAAAATGCGATTTAAAAAAAAAATTATTTGAAGATTTAGTGCTATTTTGGGGCCGTAGTATTTATAAGTCTTGACAGCACTTCCTGTCAGACTTATGAATGGAGCATTCCCTGCTCCGATTGGCTCCCCATGGCCCACGTGATTCCAGGGGATGGATTGAACTAACTGTGCCCCTGGGATACGCAAGCACTGCGTGCCAGCAGCTGGACCAGGCCTCGGATCGGAATTCCACGGGGGCCCAGAGCTCAACGGCCGGCGTGCAAGGTAAGTGCAGGTCAGGGGCTTGCACCCGCGGGAAGCCCTCGACCCGAATTT
This sequence comes from Somniosus microcephalus, assembly GCF_052327205.1. NCBI lineage: Eukaryota > Metazoa > Chordata > Chondrichthyes > Squaliformes > Somniosidae > Somniosus > Somniosus microcephalus. The sequence goes on along the minus strand of NC_140996.1, from coordinate 29,985,233 downwards.
CTGGGCCATTCTATTTATGCAAACTGATTCTCACTTAATGCATTTAGATTTAAAAGAAATGGTATTTTTCCAACATTTTACTGACTTTTCATATCACAATATTCCTTGGTTTACAAAACACAGTCGGTATATTGTCACTAATGATTTGTGACAATAGAATAGCACAAATTGGACTATTGCCATATCTCTTACCGTTCCATTACTCTCTCTTACTTTTTAATTCTGTTGCCAAGGCTCCAAGCTCTGGAATTCCTTCACTAAACCTCTCTGCCTCTCTACCTCTCTTTCCTCCTTTAAGACACTCCTTAACACCTACCTCTGTGACCACCTGTCCTAATATCTCCTTATGTAGCTCGTGTTAAATTTTGTCAGATAACGCTCCTGTGAAGCACCTTGGAATGTTTTACTACGTTAAAGGCGCTATATAAATACAAGTTGTTGTTGTTGTTATAATTGACAAAAACTCTTCCTCTAATATTAATAAAACATTATTCCTCTCTATTTCTCTCTCTCTTTTCTAGCTCTTTCTGCTTCTTTCTATTCATCAATCAATCAACTTTTATCTTTTTTTCTGATCAAGCATTTAGAGGAGGAACTGTGTCCGGAATTTTGCCTACCTTGGCGGGTCCAGTGCTGCCGGTGTCCGTGGGGGGTCATGACCCCGCTGCTGGCTCCATCCTGCTGTATAAAATGAACTTACCTTAATGGGGTCTATTAAGCCGACCCAGCACATTACCCGGCCCAATGAAATGGAGCGGGTCTCGTGATGTCACTCATGATGCATTTTAAGCTGGGCCACGTAAAATTTTATGTTTAATCTTGTAAAGTCTGTGGGTTGTGCAGTTAATTACGACACAGGCTTCAGGAGTAACATACAACAGGACTTTACTATTCGAAGGTCAGGGCGAATCTGCCCTATAAATCATGCCACAGCACTTATATACCGGTGTGGTCACCGTCGGTATTACCGTATACAGAAGCCAAACGAGTAGTGCCACACCTAAAATAGTTCTCTTAAAGGTGAACGGTTACATACAATAGTCTCTTAAAGGTAGGCGGTTACATACACTACAATCCTCCCTTTTTAGCTTACAACATACTATTTCTCATTAACATACATATATTCAACTTCAGGGAAACAATTTACAGATATAGTCTCTGTGGCAAACAGTTCACAGGTTCAGTCTCTGTGGGAACAGTGTATAGATTCAGTCTCTAGTCTTGACTCGGTCCGAACAACATCGCTGTGGTGTAGCCGGTTCACATTGCTAGTGTGACTCCTCCACTAGTCTTCCCCTTGACGTAACAGCTTGAACTTTCGTCCTGCTGAACCAGCAATGCTGACTTTTACAAACAGCTGTATTGCCTTGGTAATTTTTCTTACTTTCCAACTGATCTATCTCCCTTTGTAGGGCCCACGTGCATGATCTGGTAGGAGTGATAATGATTTTGATGGTTATCATCTTCTGCTTCTTCTTTTTCTTTTCTGCTTCTTGGAGACTCTCGGGGCTCCCTTATCAGCTGCCAGCTGTAGCACCACCATCTCTCTATGTTCCTTAGACTTTAAGTGCTTCATCCTGATTTCTGCACTTTGGGAGTTTTCATCACAAGCTGGGCAGACCAGATCCTCGTAATATTCAGTGTCACTCAACAGGTCATGGTAATATTCGGTGTCGTCCTGAGCTAGTCTAGCGAGAGGGCCTACTACTTCTTCCGTACCCAACTGGACGTTAGCCGACTGTTGTTCCCTCCCTAGACATCTTTCCTGAAGAGACTTCTTCATGCGTTCATATTCATCCCGCTCTTCCTGGGTTTCCTGCCAATCCTTCACTAATGACCTCGTTTGTGATTTCAATACTTCCCCTTCCCTCGGGGATTGATTGATCAGGCTATTCAATCCTTCTACTGGAGCAGCTATTTCAACATTCTGCTGTTCACATTGACGTGATTCAGCGTACTTTTGGCATCCCTGTAAAATCTGTGTTGCAACCTCAGCTATTTCCATAACTTTTGAGAGCTCCGAACTCCTTCCCTTTGAAGATTGAAGCTCGTGTTCAGATTGTTCCCATTGTAGAGTCTTGTCCTTCAGCATATGAAGGAGTTGGCTGACCGTTAACTCTTCCACGGGAACACTGTGGGTCAGAGTCTTCTCCATTTCATCCACCTTTTCCTCCAATGCTTTCACCTTCTTTTCCTCTTGTACTTTGGCTTCCAGCGCTCGGAGAAGTTGCGCCTTGATGCTCTCTAGCTCATGTTCAGAGGCCATTCTTACAGTCTCTGTGTTTCTTACAGTTCCCTTTTCTTCCACTGAACGGGTTCCCAGTTGAATCTGTTCTTCAAGTTGTTGAATCTCGGTCATTGCCGCCCCATATTTGTCTTGGGTTTCCTTTAATATTTTTATGAGTTCTTGTACATCTTGTCTTTCAGGTTCTGCCATGTCTTTCACCTCTAATTTCTCATCTATGGATGGAACTTCTACCGATGAGTCTGTCTTGGCCTTGAGCTCATCAAGAATTTCCTGCAGCCTTTGGACTTCTTGCTCATGTTCAACCTTCAGTTGCTCATATGCTTCCACTGAAACTAGCTTTTCGGAGGTTGCCAAGTTAACCCCTTCCAGAATTGTAGCCTGGGCCTGTTCATACTGTTCTTTCAACTTCTCACACTCTGCTTGTAAGGAGTCGTAGAGAAGAACTGGAATAAAATCCTGGCTTCCTGCAGATTCCTCTTCATTTGCTTCTTCCTGCAAATATTCTAACTCCTGAACAGCATAAGGGAGGTATGATCGGTAATTGGTCATGATGGCTCTATGGTCGCTCTCTGCTTGAGCTAGCTGCTTCTGTTGTCTTTCCAGATTCTCCCATTCGGTGTCATAGAACTTTTTCATTGTTTTCATCTCTTGTACGAGACGGTAACTCAATTGTTCTAATTGTTGTCGTAATTTGAAATAAGTTTGAGTCCGAGCTCGGTGTTCTTCCGTCATGGATATGTCCGTAACTTGAACAGGCTCAGAATTTTCTGTCGAACTAGGTTGTCGTTGTTCGGTGGAGTTCTGTTCTGAAACTTTGTTCTTCTCTGGAGCATAAGCCTTTATGCATGCCTTCGTTTTTCCAACCTTCGTCGGCAAGTCCATTTCAGCCTTGTCTTTCATATTTGGGTTGGTCTTATCGTCATCCGTTTCAGAATCTGAGCTGATTGTCTGCACCGAGTCCTCACTCGTTATGGCTTTTAGATAGTGCCATTCCATGTCTATTTTCTTGATCCACTCCCGTCCTAGAAGTGGTGGTCCTCCCTCATGTAGTACGTATAAGTTCATTCTTGGGTGTTCTTTACCCCTATCTCTCACTTTGACTCTTATCTTTCCCATGGGGTATACTTTATGCCCCATGTATGTCTGCAATACGAACTTGGTATCTCTTAAGGGTATATGTGAGAATAGCCGGTGGTAATCCCTTCGATTTATGACTGATAGAGCTGATCCAGTGTCCAACTCCATTTTCACTTGGATTCCAGCTATTTTTAGCATGACCCAGATAGTTTGTAGGTCAGCTTCCTTACTCACATTGTGAATTCTCAGACTACCCAGCTCCTGGCCGTTTGGGTCTGAGTCTGAATTCTGTTCGTCTGAACTCTTCTCAGCCACCTTGTGTACCTTGTTGTACTTTTCCTGTGATGGCTTCCTTTGGTTGTTGGTCCTTTGGTTGTTGGTCTTCTTCCCTGACCGGCATACCTTAGCTATGTGACCCAGTTTGCCACATTTCCTACATTCCTGGTTCTTAAACCAGCATTGGTTCTGGTCGTGTGTTGTCTTCCCACAACGATAGCATTTTGTTGTTGTCGAGGTAATTTGATCCACACTTAGTGCCGCTGTCTTTAGCTGCATTTCCGCAGTTCCCTTCGCTGCGGCTTCATGCGATGCTGCAATAAGGACAGCCCTGTCAAGTGTAAGGTCGTTCTCTTCGAGTAGTCACTTTTGCGTTCCTTCCTTTGCCAACCCGCACACGAACATGTCTCGCAATGCCTCTGTCAGATTCCCTCCAAACTGGCAGTATTTCGCTAGTCTACGCAGTTCGACCAAGTATTCTGCGTTGCTTTCGTCTTTCCGTTGCGTTCTCGCATAGAATTTGAATCGTTCCGCCAACATCAACGGTGTAGGGTTCAAGTGGTCCTTCAGGACAGCCACAATATCATCGAAAGTCTGATCCGCCGGTTTAGCTGGTGCTAGTAGATGCTTCAAGAGCCCGTATGTCTTTGCGCCCATCGAGTTCAGCAAGGTTATAGCTTTGTCATCTTCTTCTATTTTATTGGCCTCACAATAGATCTCAATGCGTTCCACGTACGTGGCCCAGTCTTCTACTTCGGAATTAAAATCGTTGATGTTACCACGCTTAGGCATCTTCCTCTCTTTGGGAACAACACAAGTATTTCTTTAAATTATTATTTCTTTTTTTTTCTAAGATGGCGGTTTTCCCGCGAAAATGGCGGTTTCCCGCTCTTATCTTCTCTCCCCGCCCACTTCAATGGCGGTTTCCCGCTTCTGTCTTCTTCCCCGCCTAATGGCGGCTTCCCGCGTTTCTTCCCTGGCGGGAGGGGTACACTTTCCCCACGGGCGACGGCCGCTGGCTTTCAGGTTCACAGCCTGCGCGTCGGCTTCAAGGCTTTCCCTTTTTTTTATGGCAGGGCGACCGGCTCTGGGTACCCCATTGACGGCGAACAGGTTCAGCCGCTGGGCTGGCTCTCGCACAGTTCCCCTTGCTCGGCTCTGTCTCTCTCCCGCTCGCTCGGCTCTACCGGCGCTGGGTACACCCCGTTGATGGAGGACAGTTCAGCCGCTGGACTGGCTCTCGCACAGTTCCCCTTGCTCGGCTCTGCCTCTCTCCCGCTCGCTCGGCTCTACCGGCGCTGGTTACACCCCGTTGACGGAGGACAGTTCAGCCGCTGGACTGGCTCTCGCGCAGTCTCTCTTGGTCGGCTCTGCCTCTCCCGCTCGCTCGGACCCCAATCACGCCTCCCAACCCTCTCGCAGTCCGGTGCTTCTCTCCCCGGCTGCGGCTGAGTTTCTCTCTTCCCGCGCCTACGCTCCCGGTCGCAGCACTTCGTGGCTTCGGTCACCGCCCGGCTTTTCCCGCCGGTCGCGGTCTCTCACGACGCCGTTGGACCCGACTTTTTGTCTGGCTCCTTTTCCCCCTCGACCGTGGTCGAGTGCCCAGCCCTTATCCTCCGGCTATTCTTTTCACTTTCCCTTACTCACAGTCACCGTGGCAGAAGGGACAGTCAGTGCCTGTTGCTGATGGAAGTTTTTGTCGCTAAAGTCTTCCTCCTTTCTATTGCTGCAGCCTTGAGTTTTCTCCCAGCCGAATGACGAGGGCAGTTGCCTCTTTTCGACGCTCTTTCGTTGCTTTGAAATTATTGTTGCCGCAGGGTACGATCGGACTCGTCGCCACTGTAAAGTCTGTGGGTTGTGCAGTTAATTACGACACAGACTTCAGGAGTAACATACAACAGGACTTTACTATTCGAAGGTCAGGGTGAATCTGCCCTATAAATCATGCCACAGCACTTATATACCGGTGTGGTCACCGTCGGTATTACCGTATACAGAAGCCAAACAAGTAGTGCCACACCTAAAATAGTTCTCTTAAAGGTGAACGGTTACATACAATAGTCTCTTAAAGGTAGACGGTTACATACACTACAAATCTAACACAGTGCGTGTTGAATCTTTACTGTACAATTATATAATAAAAGTTATATATGAGTGACAAAGAAATATCGAAATAAAATGATCATTAAGTAATATGACTCCATCTACAAAAATGATCAAGAACATTAAAAAATACATTAATTGGGAAGTTGTTGGTGCTTTAGTCACAAATCTACAGACTTTTGAATCAGTAACTGGTACAAATAAAAGATGTGTGTATATAGGTAATATAAAATTAAGCAGATTTTAAATGTAATTGTAAAGGGGTGGATTTACAATCTTATGCAAGTTCAGCGGAAGAGCTGCGGAATCCCTGACAATCAGTGTAAGTGGTGCTTACAACGTGTTTCTGGGATTTCTGTAGTGTAAGATTCGCAATTTTCAGCAAAAATCACGCAAGAAAACTGGATAAAATAAGACTGTTTATTGACCAAAGTAAGCTTGCACAGAAAAGCCTTTGATAAAAGGGCATACAAAATGGCCGCCAGGCCCCGTGATCAGTTTATGAACCATTTTATTTCTGTTACTGCAAGCCAGACAGGCTTGTGGATTGAAGACAGTGAGCCCACGAAAGCCAGTCTCTGGGAACCGAAACTCAGAGCAACAGCATACATATTCAATGGATTATAAGTACAGGATGGGGCCCATCAAGATATGGGCAGACAATGTAAAAACACTTATACCCATTTATCGTACAAAGGAAAAACCGTTTAGCAGCCATCAAGGAAAATGTCCGGACCGATCAATATGCGAACCGAGCCACGGTAACAATGCAAAAGACATTGAAAGACATTATCGGCCAGGAAGGCCAGTTTAAGTTATCACCGGCTCCGTTACAAGACAAAGCGCCCCTGCAGAGATTTCTGCCCGCCAAAATTAATACAAAGACAGGACTATGATTTGGCGGGAGATAAGACTGTCCCAAAAGAGTATAACTATGGATTGAAAGTCCATCTAAGTTACTTCGGACTTCGGGTTACTTGAACAACTTCTTCTTCACTGCCACGGCTTCTTGTTGGGCGACTTCAGGCTTCCATTTCTTCAAGAACTTTCTTCTACGAGGAACGAACGAAGGGCGGACGGTGCCCGGATCGGCGCCTCTTCCACTTCGGCAGATCGATGAAAACGTTTTCGTCTTTTTTAAAGACGGACGGTTTCGGAAAAAGGACAACGTGGTCGGTGTTCAGCCAAACAAGGCTCGGCCACGACGAGAAGACGACGAGGGTGGCCCGGGTACTGGGGTCGGGAGATCATCGACGACCCAGGCCGACGGAGAAGAAACCCTCTGGAGGACTGGCGATCTAGGCCACAAGATTCTCCCAAGTGCATAGCCTGCATCTGGGTCTGCTCCATGAACCCAAATCGACTTAGTAGATCTCAACCTTAACGAGCGCTCATCGAGGCTGGGTCTACCCCACCGCCTCGAGGGAGGAGAGAATATCGACTGCGCCAGAAGTTTCCAAATCCACGTGACGACGGAAAGCGGTGCCAAAAAGGCTGCGAACCCCCTTTCTCGCGATTTCGAGAGTGGTGAGCATGATCCCAAGTTCCCCAGGTCGAAACTTAGTTTAGGTATAGGGGAGGGAGTTAAGGGAAATCGTAATGTGTTTCCCCTTTTTCGATGTGCCGTGTGTTCCCCATTTCCATAGAGTCAAGTTCATAAATTTGTGCATGATTGTAGTAACTTTAATCTGTGCCTATGACATGTATTTTGTAATGCTTCAAACTGTTTAAAAATAAAAGCATCCATTTCGTGCTATTCAACCTGGTCTATTGAGTTCTTTCTCTGCACTACTGTTCTCTGCACCTAAGTCCAAGGTCTAGAACCGTAGGGGGAGTGGGTCGAACCACTCAAGGGTAATTATTGCACGAAGCCTGGCAGGAGACCAGAAAGAGCAAGAGAAACCCCCTACAGTAGCTCTTCCATTGGACAAGTGAGAGAACCTCTGCGGAAATTCACCCTAAAGTCTCAGACTGAAAAATTAAATTAGTCATAGTCAGGGACTGAGAGCAAATTGAACTAGTGGAATGAGTGATGAGAATTTTATGACTTGATTTAATGTGTAACTGAAAAATCACAGTATACTGTGAGAAAAACCTGACCAGAAACAACACAAAAATGTATTTAAATGGTATATGTCATTTTTTATAGTGCAGATCAATTCACTGCAATTGCTGTTCAGTTGGAAGGCAACAGCTGAGAATGGCCAATAAAAAATTAACATTTACCAGTAGATTTTCAAGTAGTACAGAATCTCCATCAATCTGTTAGCTGATGTAATAACATGTTTTTATTTTGCTTTGTTTTTCATGCTGTCAAGTAATCAGCTGGATCAATGGCCATGGAACTCCCTCCTCAGGTTAACAGACGTGGTTCCCGAACTGTGTGAATCCTGTGGCCATGCAGGGAAATTTACAAAGTAGGGGAAAAAAGCTCTTAAGTGCCTGTAAATACCTGATAATTATCTCAATTGGATCCCACGCCACTGAAGATTGGGTCGGCTCCATGCTGACAGAGGCACCTGTGGGAAAGGCACGTGGGAGCGAGTTGACAGCTGGTTCCCGACCCGCTATCAAAAAAAACAACTTTCCCACCCGACCCGCCACCGATCGCACCTGCTACCACCACAGAAAATTCAACCCTAAGTAACATAAGGGGAAGATTTTGTCTGTGCACCATTTGCAGTGACGTTGTAAGTATATATTCTTTATAAATGGGTTTATGATTACATTACAAAAAACACTGAGAGATTCTTACCCCATAAGGATAAAGTAATGTTCCCTTCTCTTCACTGGAAACATCAGTACTATAACTATTAAATATTGACAGTATTGATACTTCCATTACAATGATATTTAAAAACTATTCAATGGCATATTACACTTGTTTGATGTTGTGTATATGAACTCTCAAAAGGCATTTGACCAAGCATCACTTTATAGACTTGTTAGCAAAATTAAAGCCCATGGAATTAAAGGGACACTGGGGGCATGGACACAAAATTAGTTAAAGGAAAAGAAAGATTAGGGGTGAGTGTTTTTTTGGACCGGAGCGAAGTACACAGTGGTGTTCCCCAGGGGTTGGTATTAGGACCACTGCTTCTTTTGATATATATTAATGACCTGGACTTGGGTATACAGGGCATAATTTCAAAGTTTGTAGATGGCACGAAACTCGGAAATGTAGTAAACAATGAGGAGGGTAGTAATAGACTTCAGGAGGACAAATACAGACTGGTAAAATGGCCAGACACATGGCAGATGAAATTTAACGCAGAGACGTGTGAAGTTTGGTAGGAAGAATGAAGAGTGGCAACGTGAACAATTTTAAAGGGGGAGCAGGAACAGAGAGACCTGGGATGGATGGATGTAAATAAATCTTTGAAGGTGGCAGGACAAGTTGAGAAGGCTATTAAAGAAGCATATGGGATCCTTGGCTTTATTAATAGAGGAATAGAGTAGAAAAGCGAGGAAGTTATGATAAACCTTTATAAAAACACTGGTTAGGCCTCAGCTGGAGTTACTGTAAGATTTTCAAAATTTCTGCATCTCCCCAAAGGTTATTATTAATAAAAGGGACCCTGCATGGACATTTTATATTGAAAAGGGTACCCAAGATGGCGTCCGTGCCTCATGGCAGCGAGCCTGAGGGATTCCAAAATGGATTCTGCAGCACAGACAGCTTGGGAGAAATCGAAACTAAGGCTGCAGGTTTTCTGTGAAGAGAAACTTTGTGTTTTGGAATGAGACAGGACTCTGAATTATGCATTAGACTGAATTGGAAACGGATCTAATTGCAGTTTAGGCCTATAGTTAAGGCCATCAAACAGTCTGCATACATTATCGAAAACAGATTAATGCAGCCATCGAGGTTGGACAAGCCCATCAAGGAACTTTCAGGACAATATAAGTCAATTATCGGGCCAGTAGATGTGATTACCGGCCATCTAAAAAACCGTCAGTATAGATTGCTACCATTGTTTAAACTAGCCCGCCAAGTTTAAGACAAAGAACTAACCTGATTTGATGCGAAGATAAGGGTTTTCGACGATGGTATAATTGAAGGCCCCGGGTAGCATTGAGGGGGTTCAGGTTCGTGAAGAGTTGGGACAACTAGTTCGTTCGTTGGGAAGAGGTCCGTAGAGTTCATTGGTTGGTGTGCTGGTGCTGCTCCTCGGGCCCCTCGCCCTCGTGGCTGTCGCTCTTTCCCCGTCCCGCGCTTACTTCCTGGCCTCTGCCCGTGCCCTTTTCCCACTCCATCTGGAACTGCCCCGGCACCGGGTCGGGCAGACATAGACAGATTCAGGCCAGGCCAGGCGGGACACGACCAGGGGAGAAGGGAAAACCACCGAGGGGCAGACCGGCTGGAGAAGACCAAACAAAGGGAGGTTTTGAATCATCGGGCCTTCAGCCTCGGCCAACCTTCGAATATCTGCACACTAACTCAAACTGGCGGCTGTCGACGGAGAACCATCCCTGCAAGGTAAAGTACCCAAACAGAGACTTTGACTTTGGGGTACTCGAACCTGGACAATGCCCTTGCAGCACCCGGAGACCACGTGACGACGGCAGGCTCCAGAGAGCACCAAGAGCGAACCCCGAACCCCACTGCTGTTTTGAATTGAGCAAACCCCGTTTTTGATTGGTGAGCATAGATTCTGACCCCTCATAGCTTAATCTAGTTAGGTATGGGGGTGGGAGAAGGATAAGGGGATTGTTAAGATAATTGTTTTCCCTCGATGTGCCGTGTGTTCCCCATTCCCTGTATAAGTGCATTTGCCTGTAATGTTATAGTGGTAACTTCTTTTTAAGACTGTATTAATTTTCCTGTTCAATAAAATCTTGGTCTTTGCTTGCATCCAAACCACCTGTCTACTCGAGTTTTCTGTATCGCTGCCTGTACCTAAGTCCGGTGTCTAGAACCCAGGGGCGTGGGAGCGATTCGAACCGCTCACAAACAGTCAGGGGCATAACTGACTGGGCGCACGCGCCACACCCGCCACCCCCTACAGTACTGTGTTCAATTCTGGGTACCACACTTTAGGAAGGATGTCAAGGCCTTTGAGAGGGTACAGATGGGATTTATTAGAATGGCTCCAGGGGTGAGGGACTTCAGTTATATGGAGAGACTGGAGAAGCTGGGGTTGTTCTCCTTAGAGCAGAGAAGGTTAAAAGAAGATTTGATAGAGGTATTCAAAATCATGAATGGTTTTGATAGAGTAAGTAAGGAGAAATTGTTTCCAGTGGCAAAATGGTTGGTAACCAGCGGACACAGATTTAAGGTGATTGGCAAAAGAACCAGAGGCGACATGAGGAAACATTTTTTTACACAGTGAGTTGTTATGATCTGGAATGCACTGCCTGAAAGGGTGATGGAAGCAGATTCAATAGTAGCATTCAAAATGGAATTGGATAAATACTTGAAGGGAAAATTTACAGGGCTATGGGGAAAGAGCAGGGATTAATTGGATAGCTCTACCACAGGTACGATGGGCCGAATGGCCTCCTTCTGTGCCGTTTCATTCTATGATTCTATGATTCTACGATAATGTGCATAGTATGACACTGTTAAAATGATAATTTTTCTGTAAAATCTGAAACATAAATTGTTATATAATACGACTACTGCAATAAAATAAGAACAAAATACTGCAGATGCTGGAACTCTGAAATAAAAACAGAAAATGCTGGAAATAGCAGGTCAGGCAGCATTTGTGGTAAGAGAAACAGAGGTAATGTTTCAGGTTGATTGACCTTTCATCAGAACTGGTTATACCATATTGCGGTAACAGCAATTGGTGTTTTTCATTATCTCTGGGTAGATCCAGTTTCCTCAAAAATATATACAATGGACACTTAAAATAATTTTAAATTCATACATATAAAGCAGTTTTCTAATAACTTGCAAGATGCAATAAATTAAAGTGCAGCGTCCAAATGTGCAAAAACATTTTGTATACTGCTCTCCTTCTAAATCGATATTGTCTGCGTCCTGCCCTAGGGAATACTCTGTTATTTACAACCATAAATTAAGAAGACAAGACATTTTTTCAGAAACTCTCTCTCTCTTTGCCAAAAAATATTTGTGTTTGCCTCCAAGGGGTTGCATCGAGAGGAAAGAATGAACAACGGAAACCATAAAGCATGCAACACTCCTGTCATCGCATAGCTAGATGAATGGCATGGTTGTTTTGTCTGATGAGACCAAACAGGTCATCCTCAGCTAGTTTCATTGACAAAAAAAAAATCCTACGTAAATGATGGGGCAATTTGAGTACTGAAGGAATGCTTCGGTTCAACAATCTGAAATGATTATTGGCTGCATTTTCTGGCAGAGTTTGACTTTCCATGTGAACTGGGCCAATCTAGGTTGACTTGAAACTTCCCTTGATGATGAAAAGAGGACTGACTTCCCACTCATCTGTGTCCTATAAATTAACTGAATGATGTTCCTTGGCTCGGATTCATTCCTTGGCAGAGTGCTGTAGAATCAGACAGAGAAAACTTCCATTTGTGGAGTTGGGTTAGGGAAAGAAAAATTCATATATGGAATCACCCGTGAGCTTAGAAACCATTACAACATCTGGCATGAAGCTTGTGCCGCGGCCTGTTGGGCTGGATTTAAATTTGAATGTAACTTACAATAACAAAAACAAATGAGTAATGGATGTTTAAAAAGTAGTAAAAATTGTTTCACTAAATGGGAACGGTGCTTAATCTATTCATAGTAGTATTTACATCAAAAGTGACTCAAATCCACTGCAAATTCAACACTCATCAAACTGAAAATGTAACCGTACGTCAAACATTTGTGACAGATATAAAGCTGGGGCAGAAATATAATTTTTATTAAAAGATTCTCTTCTGATCAGTTACAGTGCTGAATGTCAATGTCCCGAATATGATTCTCCTGCCGTTATAATAAAAAATTTCATATTACTAGCCCCACTTACACATTCTAATATAATTGTTGAGAGAGTTTTAATTATGTGCTTTCTCCACGTGTAGACAAAGCACTAGCCAGTCTACCTCTCCCTTTTCTGGGGTGATTAGGGTCCTTTAAGGTAAATTGCTGAATGTGTGGAACCATCGCAATCCTACATCTTCTTATTTACCTTTTATTCTAACCGTACTTACTCGAAAAAATTTTTATCCCAGAAACGTCATTGTTGGCAGTTTAGAGATATAGGATAGCTTTGATAGTGCTCTCAGTTCGCACAATCACAAATGGCTAGTGTTCCTGTTAAATAGTACCCTAAAGATTTCTTACCAGAGAGCATTAAGATGTTTCTCAAAATAGGGATTATGCCATAATTCTTTAGGAAGGAGTGCCCAAACAACCCGCAATCTTCCAAAGGAAAAAGCTGTAGCTTTTGAATCACTCATAAAATCCACACTACTCCAGATGTTGAAGCAGACTTGCAGGCTCTGAGCTGATGTTTTTTTTTCCTGAGAGTGTAGAATGAGCAATTAATCTGGTTAACAAAAATTCAATATTTGGATCATGGGGATAAAATGGATCATCTTATTATCAACTTTTACATAAGTTACAAGCTGACTAATGGCCATCTTGAACGTGCACCCCTGGATAGTCATTGGATGAAGGATGTTGCAACAATTCATTTCAGAAAGTTGTATCTGACCTTTACTAGTTAGAATCAAAGATGAATCTGGATACGATCAAGAATTATCGTGACAGTCTCTTGTGGCACAACTAGCTCTTGCACACAGGCTCTTACAGACTTCCCAGCCTAGATTCTCTGATCAGGACCACCTGTTTACTGCGTGGAACTCCCTCCACCTAAGCAGCCATTTTATTTTACATTGTCATTTCTGGTGACTGAAGGATGCATTCACAAATGAGTTGTTAATAATGTAATATTATGGAGGGAATTTTAACCTGGAGAAGCGCATGGGTGTGGTTGCGGGTGTCGAGGTGGGGAGGGGGGGTTTGTAGTGTATGTACCTGTCTACCTTTAAGGAAATTATTGTATGTAACCGTTCACCTTTAAGGGAACTACTTTAAGTGTGGCACTACTTGTTTGGCTTCTGTATACGGTAATACCGACAGTGACCACACCAGTATATAAGGGTTGTGACAGGATTACTAGGGCAGATTCGCCCTGACCTTCGAATAGTAAAGACCTGTTTGTTTGTTACTTCTGAAGTCTGTGTCGTTATTAACTGTACAACTCACAGACTTTACAGTGGCGACGAGTCCGATCGTACCCTGCGGCAAGACTACCAAAGCAACGAAGAGCGTCGAAGAGAGGCAACCGCCCTCGTCGTGCTGCTGGAAGAAAACACGAGGCTGCAGCAACAGAAAGGAAGCAGACTAGCAACAAAAGTTTTCATCAACAACAGGCACTGACTACCCTTTTACTACGGTGCGGAGTGAGCCAATCAGCAGGAAACAAGGCTACCGCGGAGACTGTGAGTAGGGGAAGGGGTAGAGAATATCCGGAGGATAAGGGCTGTGCACTCGACCACGGTCGAGGGGGAACGGAGCCGGTCAGAAAGTCGGGTCCAACGGCGTCGTGAGACAGTCGGACCGCGATCGGCGGGGAAAGCCGGGCAGCGACCGCAGCCACGAAGCGCTGAGACTGGGAGTAGGCGCGGGAAGAGAAACCCGACCGCAGCCGGGGGAGGGAAACACCGGTCTGCGAGAGGGCGGGGAGGCGAACAAGAGCCGAGCAAGGGGAGAGAGACTGCGCGAGAGCCAGTCCAGCGGCTGAGCTGTTCTCCACCAACGGGGTACCCAGAGCCGGTAGAACCGAACGTGCGGGAGAGGGAGAGACAGAGCCGAGCGAGGGGAGACAGACTGCGCGAGAGCCAGTCCAACGGCTGAACTGTCCTCCGTTAACGGGGTGTACCCAGCGCCGGGAGAGCCGTGCGGGCGGGAGGAAAAGACAGAGCCGAGTAAGGGGAGCTGGGCGAGAGCCAGCCCAGCGGCTGAACCTGTCCGTTGTGGGGAAAGCGTACCCCTTCCACCAGGAAGAAACGCGGGAAGCCGCCATTAGGCGGAGAAGACGACAGAAGCGGGAAACCGCCATTGAAGTGGGCGGGGAGAGAAGGAAAGAGCGGGAAACCGCCATTTTCGCGAGAAAAGCCGCCATTTTAGAGATAAATAAATAAATAAATAATACATAAGAACTTAAAGAAATACTTGTGTTGTACCCAAGGAAAGGAAGATGCCTAAGAGTGGGGACATCAACGATTTTAACTCCGAGATAGAAGACTGGCCCACGTACGTGGAATGTATTGAGATACATTGTAAGGCTAACAAAATAGCTAAGGAGGAAAAAGCTGTAACCTTACTTAACATGATGGGTGCGAAAACATTCGGGTTGTTAAAACATCTTCTCTCTCCAGCTAAACCGGCGGATCAGACTTTCGATGATATTGTAGCAGTACTGAAGGATCACTTGAACCCCACACCGTTGAAGCTGGCTGAACGATTCAGATTCTATGCAAGAACGCAGAAGAAAGACGAAAGCAACGCGGAATACTTGGTCGAACTGCGGAGGCTAGCGAAACACTGCCAGTTCGGAGGGAATCTGACAGAGGCACTGCGAGACAAGTTCGTATGTGGATTGTCCAAAGAAGGGACGCAAAAACGACTACTGGAAGAGAACGACCTCTCACTTGACAGGGCTGTCATTATAGCCGCATCACACGAAGCCGCAGCGAAAGGAACGGCGGTAATGCAGCGGAAGGCGGTGGCACTAGGGGTGGACCACATCACCTCGAGGACAACAATATGCTATCGTTGTGGGAAGACAACACACGACCAGAAGCAATGCTGGGGAAAAAACCAAGAATGCAGGAAATGTGGCAAGATCGGGCACATAGCTAAAGTGTGCCGGTCAGGAACGACGGACAACAATAAGGAGTCCGCACAAAAATGGTACAGGAAGGTACAAGAGGTGACTAGGAAGAGTCTGAAGGAACAGAAGTCGGACTCACACTCCAAATACAAAGGACTGGACAGTCTAAGAATTCACAACGTGAGCAACGAAGCTGACCGACAAACTATTTGGATAACGCTACAGATTGAAAAGGCCCAAGTAAAAATGGAAGTAGACACCGGATCGGCGTTGACGGTCATGAATAAGCATGACTATAAAAAGTTTTTCAAGCATATTCCACTACGGAATACGGAACTAGTACTACAGACATACACGGGGCACAAAGTATTCCCCATCGGAAAGATAGAAGTTAAGGTGAGATACAAGGATAAAGATCACCACCGGTTGGATCTGTATGTGTTGCCTGAAGGAGGTCCACCACTTCTGGGACGGGAGTGGATCCGAAAAATAAAGATGGACTGGCATGCACTAAACACCATGACGGTGGAGTCCGAAAAAGAGGATGTCAAACCTGAACGGTTGTCCAGAATATTAGACGAAGCTCAAGAGGTATTCCAGCAAGGACTGGGAACGCTGAGAGGTATTAAAGCAAAGGTTAAGATTGCAGAACATGCAAGCCCAAAGTTTTTTAAGGCCAGATCGGTACCGTACGCAATACGACCAGCAGTGGAGGCAGAACTAGAAGAACTTGAACGATCAGGAGTTCTGTCGAAAGTAGACGGGAGTGAGTGGGCCACGCCCATTGTTCCCGTCATGAAATCCTCACCAAGTAATAAGCCAGGGGGACTGGGGAAGGTCCGTATCTGCGGAGATTTCAAGATCACAGTGAATCCGGTACTTCACACGGTACAATACCCGCTTCCGAGGATTGAAGATATTTTTGCTTCGTTGGCTGGAGGGAAGCACTTCACGAAGATAGACCTGGCTCAGGCATATTTACAGATGGAAGTTGAGGAAGAGTCACGCCAATACCTCACCATCAACACTCACAGAGGCTTGTACCGCTATAATAGACTGGTCTTTGGGGTAGCTTCGGCGCCAGCAATTTGGCAGAGGGCCATGGAACAGGTGTTACAAGGAATTCCAAGCACGCAGTGCTACTTAGATGATATTCTAATCACGGGAAAAGATGAGGAAGAACACCTCACGAATTTGAAACTGGTACTCACCAGGTTGAAGGAGTATGGCCTTCGGGTTAATCGCAAGAAGTGTGAGTTCTTCCAAAAACGGATCTCATACTGCTGTCATGTCATTGACCGAGAGGGACTACATAAGTCACCTGTAAAGATAGAAGCGGTCGTGAAGGCCCCCGCTCCAGGAAATGTGTCACAGTTAAGATCATTCTTGGGGTTGATTAATTACTATCACAAGTTTCTGCCAAATTTATCCACGGTGCTGCATCCGCTGAATGAGCTGTTGCGAAAAGAAACACCATGGAGGTGGAGTGAAGAATGCAAAAAGGCTTTTCGCAGAAGCAAGGAGTTGATTACCTCTGAAGAAGTGTTGGCTCGCTTCAACCCAGCATTACCCCTTCGGCTGGCTTGTGATGCTTCCCTGTACGGAATTGGGGCAGTACTTTCGCACAGGCTACCAAATGGCTCGGAAAGGCCAGTGGCATTTGCGTCCCGATCATTGACACCCGCGGAGCGAAATTACGCCCAGATAGACAGGGAGGCCATCAGTCTTGTGTGGGGCGTGAAGAAATTCAACCATTACCTGCAATGTAAGAGGTTCACATTGCTGACAGACCACCAGCCGTTGGTGTCCATATTCAACCCAAACAAGGCCGTTTCCACCATGACAGCACAAAGGTTACAAAGATGGTCAGTTTTACTTGGGGCACACCAATATGACATTGAGCACAAAAGGTCCAAACAGCATGGAAATGCTGATGGGTTATCACGTTTGCCATTGCCGATGGTAGAAGAAGCGAGTACAGTGGACCCAGTAGAGTTGTTCCACTCATCCATAGTGGAGTGTCTGCCGATAACAAACTCAATGATCGAGAACGAGACAAGGAATGACCCGACTCTTTCACGAGTCTATGATTTAACGGTGGAGGGATGGCCAGCACAGAGCGAACCAACACTGCAAGCATTCTCACAGAGGAAAGAACAACTGTCAGTGTGTCGAGGAACCCTGATGTGTGGGTCTAGAGTGGTGATTCCGCCCAAACTCCAAAAGAAAGTACTCAAGGAGCTGCACGAAGGACATCTGGGTGGAGTAAAGATGAAGAATCTAGCAAGAGCGTTTGTGTGGTGGCCGGGCATCGATGGGGACATAGAGGAGATCACGAAGAATTGCCTAGGATGTCAGAGGGTTCAGAACGCGCCACCACAGGCTCCTCTGCATCCATGGGAGTGGCCCTCATCTCCTTGGCAAAGAGGACACATCGACTTTGCTGGTCCATTTATGGACTCGATGTTCCTAATAGCGGTAGATGCCCACTCCAAGTGGCCGGAAGTAATTAAGATGACCACCACCACGACGGAAAAAACCATCACAGTGTTAAGAACTATGTTTGCTCGGAATGGCCTGCCAGAACAGATCTGTTCTGATAATGGACCGCAATTTGTGTCCGAGGAATTTAAGAAATTCTTAAAGAGCAATGGGGTTAAGCATTACACGTCAGCCCCATATCATCCCGCCTCCAATGGATTGGCTGAAAGGTTTGTCCAGACCTTCAAGAAGGCCGTAAAGGCCATGAGTAATGAAGACATAAGTCTACAGCATAAGGTGGATAGCTTTTTGTTGGCATACCGAAATGCAACACATGCGGTCACAAATCAAACTCCCGCAATGATGTTTTGTAATAGACGCCTAAGATGCCGGCTGGATTTGCTCAAACCAAACGTCAGAAGGGACGTAGAGAATCGGCAATTCCAGGGCATGAATGAAAGGGCCACTAGATCTTTCCAGATCGGTCAACAAGTTTTGGCCCGGGACTACCGTACTGAGAAATGGCAGCCTGGAACTATTGGAAAAAGGCTAGGGCCGTTGATGTACACCGTGGACATTGGGGACAATATAATAAGGCGCCATGTTGACCAGATCATAGGGTCCGCCACAAATGGGCCACCGACTTCACCACCTTACCCGGGTAATGTTGAGATTGAGATACCCAGAACACCTACGTCCGATCTGGTAGTTCTGGAATCAGCGGAACCTGACACTTTCCTTCGAGCCGATTCGACTTTGCCAGAAACACCTACTAGCTCGCCTGGAATGACGACACTACTGCGGCGTTATCCGGACAGAATCCGGAAACCTCCAGAAAGACTGAATCTATGAACTGTCTTACATAAATCTGTATATATGTGATAATGTATGTCCACTATGGACTCCGTATGTTGAAAACTAAAAAGGGAGGATTGTAGTGTATGTACCCGTCTACCTTTAAGGAAATTATTGTATGTAACCGTTCACCTTTAAGGGAACTACTTTAAGTGTGGCACTACTTGTTTGGCTTCTGTATACGGTAATACCGACAGTGACCACACCAGTATATAAGGGTTGTGACAGGATTACTAGGGCAGATTCGCCCTGACCTTCGAATAGTAAAGACCTGTTTGTTTGTTACTTCTGAAGTCTGTGTCGTTATTAACTGTACAACTCACAGACTTTACAGGGTTAAAACCAACAAAAGTGCGAGCACGTCGGGAAGCCAGCTCCAACCCACCGACTTCCGCGTTTAACTCACGCACGTTCAGCTGCTTGCATGCAACCCCCTCGGGAGAGGAGGTTTGCCTATTAACATATGGTAATCGCTCAATTGGAGCGATATTTCAACACAGTTTTAAATTTAACGTCGCATCCACGGATTTCCCGGGCTTCCTGAAACTCGCCACTGAAAGCAAGGCGGGGGCTGATTCAAACTCATGGAAATGCGGCAATAAATATTCAGTACTCACAGCTGCTTTCTTACCTACTAGTGGGGAAGGGGTTTGTTCACAATACAGTGTATACTTTCCACACTTTGGAGGTTTTCTGAATCACACCAGGATGGGTGGTGCTTTGGATGCCTTAGATTGGACCTCAGACAAGGAGCAATATGATCAGCAGCAGCAGCAACAGTAATGGCAGCCTCCTGTTGAGAGACCTGCAGCTGCACAACAGAGAGGGGAGTGTCAGAGAGGGGAGTAGCAAAGGGATGTAGCTCGCAGGAGGCACTATCCACAGCACAGAGTTTCCTTGACATGTCCAAACAGCAGTGTTTCAGGAGGCTCAGGTTGTCACGTAAGGTGGTAGCACACATCTGCAGCCTCCAGAAGAAGATATGCTCCCTGCTGGACCTGGTGGCCAGGCATTACCGGTGGCTGTCAAAGTGACCACCACTGTCAACATTTTTGCCTCCGGATCCTTCCAGGGCTCTGCTGGAGACATATCCAGGATCTCCCAGTTGATGGCCCGAAATTCATAAGACAGGTGACTGATGGGTTGTTTGCCATGGCTAGCAATTATGTGAACTTCGCTTGCAATGATGCCAGTCAGAATAAGTGGGTGCTCAGTTTTTCATCTCTGGCTGGCTTCCCACAGGTGCAGGGCATCATCGACTGCACAAACGTGGCAGTTTGCATGCCCCCAAATCAACCAGGAGTATTCAACAACTGCAAGAGCTTCCACTCCATCAATATGCAGCTGGTGTGCAACCACAAAAAAGATCTTTATGTAGGTGTGTGCAAGATTCCGGGGAGTTGCCATGATGCTTTCATCCTGCAGTAATCCAAGCTCCATGATGCCTTTGGACCTGCAAGTATACTTAAGGGGTGGCTACTAGGAGACAAGGGATAACCACTATATTCTTAGCTGATGACACATATGAGAAACCCGACAATGAAGCCCAACAGCGCTATAATGAATATCATAGCGCCACCAGATGTGTGATCAAACAAGCCATCGGCATGCTGAAGATGCGCTTCAGGTGCCTAGACAGATCTGGAGGCGCCTTTCAGTATGCAGCTGCCAAGATCTCCAGAATGGTCGTGGTGTGCTGCGCCCTGCACAACATAGCAAGGCAGCGAGGCTTGAGCCTACAGGAGGAACAAGGCAGAGTGCAGATTGCGGACAATTCCGAGGAGGTGGAGGAAGGTGATGAGGGCAATGTAGCACCAACTGCTCACATTGCTGCCTGGGATGCAAGGTTCACTTAGATTGCACCAGTGGACTGATGTCAGAACCACGTGCAGCAGCCATTCTTCCCGCCACCCGCCCGCCCCCCAATGCCACTAATGAAAAGCAGTCCTGCAAACAAACAACCACCCCTTGCACATCCCCCTATTGGTCCCCATCAATTCATGTCTTCCCATTCATCATCAAGCAAGTTAAAAGATGGCTTGCCACCCAGCAACTAAGAATGGGCAAGACGGAAAAAGGTTCAAAATAATAAAAATTATGTGCTTCTACTAAAGAACAGAAACTTCACAGCATAACATTTTCTTATAACCCATGTGCATACCATTGTGAAAGTACAAAGCTTTACTCTTCCTTTTTGTACTGCTCCAATGTGGTGCAACCCTCGTGGCTTCAGCAGGGGTGGAGGAAGGATGCTCAGATCCCTGCTCTGACTGCTGAGATGCTCTTGGCCAACAACCTCTGGGTTTTGGAACCCATGAGGGCCCCACCAAAAGATTGCTCCACCTGCACCTGTGCAGGGGAAGATTCAGCCATCGGGAGACGAGGCAGCATGTTGGGTACTGACTGATGGGGCAACAGTTGAGAAGTGGAAGCATTTGAGTGGAGTTCCCACTTATATGTCCCCTTTCGCCATCATCCCTCTCATGGGCCATTGCACTTCACTGCTACCATTCTGCTGGAGAGCACTTTGATGCAGATCAGTGAGGCACTGTAAGGCCAAGGCTAAGGTGTCTGTCATCCTATTTAAGGTGGCAGACATGTTATCACCCAGAGTATGCATGGCCGTGGTCAAGGCGTGATGGACTCATTTGATTGCCGCGTTTGATATTCTACGGAGTTGGCCAGTCTATCATTGCAAGAAGACATCATCACAATGTTTGGAGCTTGCTCTCAATATGTTATTGAGGCTGACCCTGGAAATCACAATGGAGTCAGGACTAATGATGTCAGGCACTCTACTGTACTACTGTGTGGAACCACACCAATCAGAAAATCTAAGCCATCTTGTCTGTTTAGCAGAAATTCTACATGTGGGTGCAGGATTGTGTTCACTGGTATGAATTTTTCCTTCCCTAACTCAATTCCACAAATGGAAATTTTCTCTATCTGGCTGCACAGCAAAAGGGAAACATTCTAGCCAAAGAACATCATACAATTAATTTATAGGACACAGATGAGACGGAAGTCTAAGCATCAAGGAAAGTTTCATGTCAAGGAAAGGATGCTGTGAAGGTGTTTAATGAGTGGAGTGGGACTTCCTTTGGGGAGTACTTGGGTTTGGCAAGACTTTCATTGGCGGGAAGTTTCTACTTTATTCTAGTCCCAAGATCTGCAATGGTTACAACTGGGACTTTTCCACTAGTTTTTATCTTTAAAGATTGTGACAGCAATGGCCTTGATCTACTCTTGTGTTTGTTTTTGTATTTGAACCCCTGAGAGTGCAAATATGCATTTATCCATATGTAGCCGTAGGAGTGGAACACAAACTATTGCTGCACTAATAATCTATTGTTTTATGCATTGCTTTATATTTGCATCTTGATTGTGTCTCTTCTCATGTGTGATGATGAGTGTTGAGCTGTATTGTGCTCTCTCAGGGTATAAGGTTGAGGAGGCCAAGACTGAGACAAGAGGTCAAATTTCCACGAGGTAGCCCCAATCTTCTCATCGTAAACTGCAAAGGAATGGGGTAAATGACATTTTCCTGCAGTTTCCATTGATCTTCTGCCAAAGTTGTGGTGTGCGATCAGGGAACACTTGTGGAAATTCTATCCCCATGGCTTTTACCGCACTGCTTCCCCTGCAGCTTAAAAGCATTGCGGCGAATTCCCACGAGGTGGGCTGCACCACTTTTACGGTAATGAAAAGAGCTGCCAGTGGACTGGAAAGCTATTTACACAAGGGTTTCCTGGTTCAGCACATTTGTGTATCCATTGGAGTATTGATTGGTGTAAATCCTCTGTAACAAGCTATAATCTGCTGGGGTGCATGGAAATAAGGGTCTAGCCTTTAAAAAGAAGCCGCAGACTGGGGGGACAGTCAGGTCTGTCTGTCTTTCTTTCTTTCCAACTTTTTAAGAATGCCTCCTATAGGAGCAGGTGGCACATGCAGCCTAATAAAGCAGAAAGACGTGATGCACCGGTACAGCAGAAGATGTCTAATTTCATAGACTCTGGTCTGTAAGCCCTCCTTGAGGAAATAGACATCAGGTGACATAGACAAGTGTCAATGGCAGCAAAGCTACAGAAATGTCACTCATGCCATCCCTGGTGAGGGGGCAGTGGCACTCTCTGATCCCCAGAATTGCAGACCACTGCCACAAGAAGCTCAGTGACAAGGAGGAGCCACTTGGTGATGAGTGAACCAACAACGGGCCGCTGACGCAGAGACCCTTGTGTAAGTTAAGGATGGGTGAGGGGGGAGAAACGGAGGCCGGGGAGAGAGATCAAAAGCTGCGGGGTGGGGTGGGGGGGGCGGATAGATTGAGCCTCAGGGAAAGATAGGAAGTTGGCGAGGCGAGATTGGATCTCAGGGAGGGATTGGTCAAATTATTAGTTAAAGAGCCTCCTATAGTAATTGAAATCGATGCAAATTTGCTGGATGTAATAACTGTGGCATCAACATTATCAGAACATGTTGGTAGTGCTAGAAAATGATGATACCCTGTGATAGCAAAGTGGCAAGTATCCTCTGTTTATAATTTTTTCTCTAAATTTTTTCAACAATATGTGCCTGATTGCAGGCTCTTTCTTGAGTGTCATGAGCTATTCATGCATAAGTCATCAGCCACATTGTGAGCAGGTAAGCATATCTTTCAGGAGCAATCCGTTTTGCCTTCAGTTAATTAAGGCTTGTTTGATGTGTACTTCATGGAAAACAACAAATTCTTTTGCATAATATTTTTCTGGCACCACAGATTATCTGGACATTAACTCAGGAGTAACTCTTTCTGTTAACAAAATGGACGATATTGCCGACAAGTCCATAAATGGTGACATGACATGATCATCCAATCGATGGTACCTCATACCCTAAGAATGCCAACCAATTCATAAAATGGATCTGTCTCTCCAACTGCTGCTGCATCCGTTGCTGAAGTTTATGTCTACAGATACAAGACATCATTACCATTGTCATGTAGTGGTGAACTTTGCAATAGCTGACCCCTGCATTGTATCCTACTGGTGCCTTGAATGACCCAGTGGAGTAGAATGTTGGTTCAGTGGTCACTTTCACTTCCACTGGCAGTGTCATTGCAGAAATTGCTCTTTACCTGCAAGTCTGGCTCCGGGGATGACATCAGCCATTGTTTGTATCCCTGGTGAACTGTACCTCAACCAACATCACTAAAACAGATTATCTGATCATTATAGGACAGGCCCACCAACGGTGGTGTCACACTAGTATACAGTCGGGAAGGAGTGGCTCTGGGAGTCCTCAACATTGACTCCAGACCCCATGAAGTCTCATAATTTCAGGTCAAGCATGGGCAAGGAAACCTCCTGCTGATTACCACCTACCGCCCTCCCTCAGCTGATGAATCAGTACTCCTCCATGTTGAACACCACTTGGAAGAAGCACTGAGAGTAGCAAGGGCACAGAATGTACTCTGGGTGGGGGACTTCAATGTCCATCACCAAGAATGGCTCGGTAGCACCAGTACTGACCGAGCTGGTCGAGTCCTGAAGGACATAACTGACAGTCTGGGCCTGCAGCAAGTGGTGAGAGAAACAACACAAGGAAAAAACCTACTTGACCTCGTCCTCACCAATCTACCTGTCGCAGATGCATCTGTCCATGACAGTAATGGTAGCAGTGACTACCGCACAGTCATTGTGGAGATGAAGTCCCGACTTCACACTGAGAACACTCTCGATTGTGTTGTGTGGCACTACCACCGTGCTAAATGGGATAGATTCAGAACAGATCTAGCAGCTCAAAACCGGGCATCCATGAGGCACTGTAGGCCATCAGCAGCAGAATTGTATTCCACCACAATCTGTAACCTCATGGCCCGGCATATCCCTCACTCTACCATTACCACCAAGCTAGCGAACCAACCATGGTTCAATAAGGAGTGTAGAAGAGCATGCCAGGAGCAGCACCAGGCATACCTAAAAATGAGGTGCCAACCTGAGGAAGCTGCAACACAGGACGACATGCATGCTAAAAAGCGGAAGCAGCATGCTATAGTCAGGGCTAAGCGATCCCACAATCAACAGATCAAATCAAAGCTCTGCAGGCCTGCCACATCCAGTCGTGAATGGTGGTGGACCGTTAAACAACTAACGGGAGGAGGAGGCTCCATGAATATCCCCATCCTCAATGATGGTGCAGCCCAGCACATGAGTGCAAAAGACAAGGCTGAAGCAGTTGCAACCATCTTCAGCCAGAAGTGCCGAGTGGGTAATCCATATTGGCCTCCTCCTGAGGTCCCCAACATCACAGAAGCCAGTCTTCAGCCAATTTGATTCACTCCAAGTGATATCAAGAAATGGCTGAGTGCACTGGATACAGCAAAGGCAATGGGCGCCGACAACATCCCGGCTATCGTGCTGAAGACTTGTGCTCCAGAACTAGCCGCGCCTCTAGCCAAGCTGGTCCAGTACAGCTACAACACTGGCATCTATCCGACAATGTGGAAAACTGCACCGGTATGGCCTGTCCACAAAAAGCAGGACAAATCCAACCTGGCGAATTACCGCCCCATCAGTCTACTGTCAATCATCGGCAAAGTGATGGAAGGTGTCATCGACAGCGCTATCAAGCAGCAGTTAGCACCAACAACCTGCTCACTGATGCCCAGTTTGGGTTTCGCCAAGACCACTCGGCTCCCGACCTCATTACAGCCTTGGTCCAAACATGGACAAAGGCGCTGAATTCCAGAGGTGAGGTGACATCAAGGCAGCATTTGACCGAGTGTGGCATCAAGGAGCTAACTAAAGTCAATGGGAATCAGGGAAAACGTTCCACTGGCTGGAGTCATACCTAGCACAAAGGAAGATGGTTGTGGTGGTTGAAGGTCAATCATCACAGCCCCAGGACATCGCTGCAGGAGTTCCTCAGGGCAGTGTCCTAGGCCCAACCATCTTCAGCTGCTTCATCAATGACCTTCCCTCCAACATAAGGTCAGAAATGGGGATGTTTGCTGATGACTGCAGTGTTCAGCGCCATTCACAAAACCTCAGATAATGAAGCAGTCCATGCCCGCATGCAACAAGAACTGGACGACGTTCAGGCTTGGGCTGATAAGTGGCAGGTAATATTCACGCCACAGAAGTGCCAGGCAATGACTATCTCCAACAAACGAGAGCCTAACCACCGCCCCTTGACATTCAACGGCATTACCATCGCCAAATCCCCCACCATCAACATACTGGGAGTTAACATTGAACAGAAACTTAACTGGATCAGCCACATAAATACCGTGGCAACAAGAGCAGGTCAGAGGCTAGGTATTCTGTGGCGAGTGTCTCACCTCCTGACTCCCCAAAGCCTTTCCACCATCTACAAGGCACAAGTAAGGAGTGTGATGGAAAACTCTCCACTTGCTTGGATGAGTGCAACTCCAACAACACAAAAGAAGCTCGACACCATCCAGGACAAAGCAGCCTGCTTGATTGTCACCCCATCACCACCTTAAACATTCACTCCCTCCACCACTGGCGCACTTGCAGTGTGTACCATCTACAAGATGCACTGCAGCAACTCGCCAAGGCTTCTTCGGCAGCACCTCCCAAACCTGCGACCTCTTCCACCTAGAAGGACAAGGGCAGCAGGTGCATGGGAATAACACCGCCTCCAAGTTCCCCTCCAAGTCACAAAGCATCCTGACTTAGAAGTATATCGTCGATGGTTCATCATCGCTGGGTCAAAATCCTGGAACTCCCTAACTAACAGCACTGTAGGAGTACCTTCACCACACGGACTCCACCACCTTCTCAAGGGCAATTAGGAATGGGTAATAAATGCTGGCCTTGCCAGCGACACCCACATCCCATAATCAAAAAAAAATCTAATTTCTGCCTGTAGGGGTTCGCAAAAAATCCCCTCAGCCCTGAAGATACTGGAGGTATTAATCTACATCGTGGACGGAGACTGTGCATGACTTTAAATTGCCTCTGGGTTGGACAATGTTTTAAAATGTGCTGAGAACCGCAAAAGGCTGTGTTGCGGCACGTGGACAACACCGGAATCGAGGAACTTCGTGGAAAAATTTGCACACTTTAAGACAGTACATTTTATTAATAAAATTGTTCCCTGGAGTTTGGTCATTTCAAAGGGGTTTAAAAAATGGCCATCAGAAAAGCATGGCTGGGACAATGGGGCTTGGAAAAGCAGCTCGCAGCTCGTGGATGTCTGTGAAAAGTGGGAGGGTCAAACAGTGGCAGCCAGATTCTGTCAATCAAAAACGGGAGTTTCCCTTCCCTGCTGACAATCGATGTTTATTTACAAGAAACTGCAGGATGTTGACATAAGGGATTAAATCACTTGAGACTGACTGCAGGACAAAGGGCTTCTGTTTACCTAGTAATCCAACCCATTCAAAGCCCCTTACACACAATGAGACACACCGAAACTACGGAAAGGACTTTGATAGGGAACAGTTTAGAATGAATGGGTTTTTGAATCACCCATTACTCCCTTTTGTTAGCCCAGAAACTCCGGATGTGGGCGGGAACATTTCAGCCCCAGAACGAAGACACATTCAAACCACTCCAAGCCCATTTGAGTCAGCCAATCATGGCCTTTCTCTTGTGTATTCGAACTTTTTGGTGCGAATTTGCACACAGACCCTTTCAGCGCCAAGCAGCAGGAGCTCGCAGGATATAAAGATAGCTCCTGAGAAGCTATCTCTCTCTCTTATTTTCCTTGGACCACAGGTGAGCAGGTTTCTGAATCCTCAGCAAGGCAACCTAGTAAGGAGTTAAAGGGGGGTGGTAATTTAAGGGAAATTGCTAAGATTGTTTAATTAACATTGTAGCCATTTATCCCTCATTTTGCCGTCTGTCTTCCCCATTTAAGCAATTGTACAGTGATTACTAAAATTGTGTGGTGTAGTTTTCTTTAGTTTAATAAAAGTTGATTTTCTCACATCCAGACCAGTTGTCCGTTTTAATATATCATTAATTATAAGTCCTCCAGTCAGAACTGGAAGGGTGGGTTTAGCGATTCGAAACCGCTGTTTGGGATTGGTCAGAGTGTAGTAGCAAAAGGCTGCCTGACCAGGTGAATTACCGTAAACCAGGTAAAGGAAGGTAAATTACCGTAAACCCTGAAAAAGATGCCCCCCTACATACCTTGCAGTGTGCACACTATACATAACAACAGTAACTACAATTCAAAAGTACCTCATCTGGCTTTGAAGCACTTTGGGACATCTTGTGGGCATGAAAGGTGCTATATTAATGCAATTTTTTTTTCGTTTTTACGCTACAGACACACAGGCTTTTATTTTAATGCCCTCCACCACCCGCCACGCCCCCCCAACAGTCGGGAGAGTGTTGGCAAGGCCTCCACATTTCCTGCCTTGCTGTGTTCTTTGGGTGATTTAGGTCTCCCCTGCCCCCTCTCCAGCTCCCCGTTAATATCAGGACCACTATTGCTTGCAGAGCTGCAAGCGCTTACACTGGATTGTGTAGTAATGAATCATAATGGTCCACCACCTAGGTCCTGGAATCTCCTAGAATGTCCTCTTCTGCCATCCTTGCTCCTCCTCTCCCAACTGTCGAGGAATAAGAACATAAGAAATAGTAACAGGAGTAAGCCATACGGCCCCTCGAGCCTGCTCCGTCATTCAATAAGATCATGGCTGATCATTGACCTCAAATCCACTTTCCCACCCGACCTCCATATCCCTTGATTCCCCATGAGTCCAAAAATCTATCTATCTCAGCCTAGAATATACTCAAAGACTCAGCATTCACAGCCCTCTGGGGCAAAGAATTCCAACGATTCACAACCCTCTGAGTGAAGAAATTCCTCTTCATCTCATTCTTAAATGGCCTACCCCTTATCCTGAGACAATGTTCCCTAGGTCTAGACACTCCAGCCAGCGGAAACAACCTCTCAGCATCTACCCTGTCAATCCCTTTCAGAATCTTGCATGTTTCAAGGAGATCACGTCTCATTCTTCTAAACTCCAGAGAGTACAGACCCATTCTACACAATCTCTCATCATAGGACAGCCCTCTTATCCCAGGAATCAATCTAGTGAACCTTCGTTGCACCACCTCCAAGGCAAGTATATCCTTCCTTAGATAAGGAGACCAAAACTGTGCACAGTACTCCAGGTGTGGTCTCACCAAGGCTCTGTACAACCGTAGCAAGACTTCCTCACTCCTATACTCCAACCCCCTTGCAATAAAGGCCAACATGCCAATTGCCTTCCTAATTGCTTGCTGTACCTGCATGCTAGCTTTCTGTGTTTCTTGCACAAGGACACCCAAATCTCTCTGAACACCAATATTTAAAAGTTTCTCACCATTTAAAAAAGAGTAACCTCACATTTCCCTACATTATACTCCATCTGCCATCTTACTGCCCACTCACTTGGTCTATCTATATCCCTTTGCAGGCTCTTTGTGTTCTCCTCACAGCTTACTGTCCCACCTAGCTTTGTATCATCAGCAAACTTGGATACATTACACTCGGTCCCTTCATCTAGGTCATTAATATAGATTGTAAATAGCCGAGGCCACAGCAATGATCCTTGCAGCACCCCACTAGTTACAGCCTGCCAACCTGAAAAAGACCCATTTATCCCTCCTCTCTGTTTTCTGTCCATTAACTAATCCTCTAGCCATGCTACAAAATACCCCCAACCCCATGAGCACTTATCTTGTGAAATAACCTTGCATGTGGCAACTTATCGAATGCCTTTTGGAAATCCAAATATAATACATCCACTGGTTCCCCTTTATCTACACTGCTAGTTACATCCTCAAAAATCTCTAATGAATTTGTCAAACACGATTTCCCTTTCATAAAACCATGTGGACTCTGCCTAATCATGTTATGATTTTCTAAGTGCCTTGATACCACTACCTTAAGAATGGATTCCAGCATTTTCCCGATGACTGATGTCAGGCTAACTGGCCTGTAGTTCCCTGTTTTCTCTCTCCCTCATTTCTTGAATAGCGGGGTTACATTTGTTACCTTCCAATCCGTTGGAACCGTTCTAGAATCTAGGGAATTTTGGAAGATCAAAACCAATGCATTTACTATCTCTGTAACCACCTCTTTTAGAACCCTGGGATGTAGGCTGTCAGGTCCAGAGGATTAGAAACATAGAAGATAGGAGCAGGAGTAGGCCATTCGGCCCCTTGAGCCTACTCCGCCATTCAATGAGATCATGGCTGATCATCCAAACTCAGTACCCTGTCCCTGCCTTCTCCCCATATCCCTTAATCCCTTTAGCCTTAAGAAATATATCTAACTGTTTCTTGAATATATTTAATGAATTGGCCTCAACTGCCTTCTGTGGTAGAGAATTCCACAGGTTCACCACTCTCTGGGTGAAGAAATTCCTCCTCATCTCTGTCCTAAATGGCGTACCCCTTATCCTTAGACTGTGACCCCTGGTTCTGGACTCCCCCTCCATTGGGAACATCCTTCCTGCATCTAGTCTGTCTAGTCCTGTTAGAATTTTATAAGTTTCAATGAGATCCCCTCTCATCCTTCTAAACTCTAGCGAATATAAGCCTAATAACCCAATCTCTCTTCATACGTCATTCCTGCCATCCCAGGTATCAGTCTGGTGAATCTTCGCTGCACTCCCTCCATGGCAAGAACATCCTTCCTCAGATAAGGCGACCAAAACTGCACACAATACTCAAGGTGTGGTCTCACCAAGGCCCTGTACAACTGCAGCAAGACATCCTTGTTCCTGTACTTGAACCCTCTCGCTACAAAGGCCAACATACCATTTGCCTTCTTAGCCGCCTGCTGCACCTGCATGCTTACCTTCAGCGACTGGTGCACAAGGACACCCAGGTCTCGTTGCACTTCCCCTTCTCCCAATCTATTGCTGTTCAGATAATAATCTGTCTTCCTGTTTTTGCCACCAAAGTGGATAACCTCGCATTTATCCACATTATACTGCATCTGCCATGCATCTGCCCAATAACCCAACCTGTCCAAATCATACTGGAGTTTCTCGGCATCCTCCTCACAGCTTTGTGTCATCTGCAAACTTGGAGATATTACATCTAGTTCCCTCGTCTAGATCATCATTAATATATATTGTGAATAGCTAGGGTCCTAGGAGCGATCACTGCGGTACCCCACTAATCACTGCCTGCCACTCGGAAAAAGACCCATTTATTCCAACTCTTTGTCAGCTTTTAGTTCCATTAGTTTATCTAGTCCCTTTTCTCTCTATATATTAATTACGTTAAGTTCCTCCACCTCATTAGACCCTTGGTTCCCCACCATTTATGGTGTGCTTTTTGTGTCTTCTACTGTGAAGACAGATACAAAATATTTGTTTAACGCTTCTGCCATTTCCTTATTCCCCATAATAATTTCTCCTGTCTCAGTCTCTAAGGGATCAATATTTACTTTTGCTACTCTCTTCCTTTTTACATACTTGTAGAAGCTCTTAAAATCTGTTTTTATATTTCTTGCTAGTTTTCTCTCATTCTATTTTTTTCCCTTTTTATCTATTTTTTGGTCATCCTCTGCTGGTTTCTGAAACTCTCCCAATCCTCAGACTTACTACTATTCTTCGCAACATCATAAGCTTCTTCTTTCAATCTAATGCTATCCTTAACTTCTTTAGTTAGCCACAGATGGACCACTTTTCCTGTGGATTTTTTGTTTCTCAATGGAATGTATTTTTGTTGAGAATTATGAAATATTTCTTTAAATGCTAGCCATTCCTTATCTACCGCCATACCTTTTCATCAATTTTTCCAATCTACCTTAGCCAACTCACCCCTCATACCTATGTAATTGGCTTTGTTTAAGTTTAAGACTAGTGACTCTCAAACTTAATGTAAAATTCTATCATATTATGATCACTCTGCCCCAGAGGATCCTTTACTATGAGATTACTAATTAGTCCTGTCTCATTGCGCAATACAAGATCTAAAATAGCCTGTTCCCTGGTTGGTTCCATGACGTATTGTTCTAGGAAACTATCCCAAATGCATTCCATGAACTCATCCTCCAGACTACCTTTACCAATTTGATTTGTCCAGTCCATATGAAGATTAAAGTCCCCCACGATTATTACATTACCTTTGTTACAAGCTTCTACTATTTCTTGATTAATATTCTGTCCAACAGTATAGCTACTGTTAGGGGGCCTGTATACTACTCCCACCAGTGTTTCCTGACCCTTGTTATTCCTTATCTGATTCTATTTCCTGATCTTCTGATCCGAGATCCTTTCTCTCTACTGTCCTATGACAGACTTGATCCTGCATATATGTCAGTTGTGGCTCGGTTGGTAGCACCCTCACCTCTGAGTCAGAGGATGGTGGGTTAAAATCTCACTCCATGGACTTGAACACTTAAAGATAGGCTGACACTCCAGTGCAGTGCTGAGGGAGTGCTCTACTGTTGGAGGTGCTGTCTTTCGGATGAGATGTTAAACCGAGGCCCCGTCTGCTCTCTCAGGTGGACGTAAAAGACCCCGTGGCACTATTTCGAAGAAGAGCAGGGGACTTATCCCCGGTTTCCTAGCCAATACTTAGCCCTCAAACAAAAAAACAGATTATCTGGTCAGTATCACGTTGCTGTTTGCGGGACCTTGCTGTGCGCAAATTGGCTGCCGCGTTTCCCACATTACAACAGCGACTCCACTTCAAAAGTACTTTAGCGGCTGTAAAGTGCTTTGAGATGTCCAGTGATTGTGAAAGGCGCTATATAAATGCAAGTCTTTGTGCGTTGCTTTGTTTAATGAAAGGCACCTCTTTCAATATTTTCATGAGATATCCCTCACTCATCCCTTAAACTTTGCCAGCTCCCGTTAATTAGCCATTAAAAGAGACTTGACAAGCATTGAGCTTTTTCACACCAGGTCTGTACATTAATGCAGGCCTTAATGAGTAATTTCAAGGAAGGGAAAAAAGTGACTCATTGAGGTGCTGACAATAACATAGAAAAATTACTGGCCATTAACATTCATGCCCACTACCTTTAATGCACAGAGGAAATCTGATTTAAACTCGTACAGTATATCGATAATTGTAAAAATGTGGTATCTGTCACTGGTGTAGCATAAATTATCTATCACAAATACTGACGCATAACGCCACCAGCTTATCTCCACAGTAAGGTTCAGAATAGCTCTTTCTTAATTGGTAAAAGAAAGAAAACTTGAGATTAATTGCGAACTTTGGGCTTTAAGGCAAGAACAGTTGTAATGCAATAGAACTAAAGATGAATCTTTTGACAGGTTCAAAGCTTAAATATGCATACTCACTTTGGTTTACCTTTTCAACTGAGGTAATATCAGTAGAAACCCCTTTTTTGACAGCAGGTTAAAGACACAGACTTTGACTTTGTTCCCACATAAATGGTGGAAGTGAGCTTAAGGGAAACCTGGCATCATTTCCAGTTACTCTGGAACAGAACCGTGTTGACTTGCCCTTGTAAATGGGATGTTATTTATGAAAGCTGAAGTATTGCAGTGATAACATCTAGAAGGGCTCCAAATGAATTGAGGCAGGAAGAAGTGCCAGATGATCCTGCTGTCATTATTGGCACAACTCTGCCCACAGGGGTATGTTTTATCAGTCCCAATAGCAGGAGAATGGACAACGCGCGTGGTGAAAGTATATATTTTTCAGTCATAAAAATTCCAGATAGCCTGCACCAAGAGACGATGAGCAGTTCTGTTATTGCCGCATTACTTCCACCTTTAATGGCCTCGGAGCTCCAGAGACACCAGTGCCATGTTAAATGCTACTAGGTCGGGAATTACTGTTGCAATGTTACGCGGTGAACGCTTCAAGTAGCTGTGTCAAATTCTTCTCTCCGCTGTTTTAACTGAGGCGTTAATCCTTTCATTTTAAACAGTTTAACACCTCCACTAAAATAGCGGAGAGAGGAATTGAGCCGCGAGGGGTAAAATTCGACTACAGTGGAGGCGCAGAATAGGCGGTGACGGAGCGGCCACCTGCTATCCACCACACTCGATTTCCCTTTCCATTGACTTCAATGGAAAAGTAAATCAGGCCCGGTGAATAACCAACGGCCAGTGCATTACTGCCCATTTTGTATCCCTCGCCGAAGTTGAATTTCACCCCAAGAGAATCACAGGAATGACAGTACAACAGGAGGCTATTCCGCCCATTCAGCTTGTGCTGGAGCCAGCTCCTGAACTGCGAAAGGGCCTCCATTTAAGCATCCGTGAAGTTTGAAGCTCTCTTTCCTGCAGGTCTTCTTGCCGCCATCACTTCTCTCCTCATTTCCTATTCCACTTCTGCTGCTACTTCTACATGCCCGAAGTTCGAGGCCAATGTATGTCGCTCACGAGGGTTTTTTTTCTATCTTGAGCTAAAGATTAATGACAGCAAAGTTTAAATGCTTGCTACTGGCGCAGTTGGTTGTCAGGGCTACAATTTTGCAAAGTTCTGAGCTCTCACTACCCTTTGACTCCATCAGTGGAGAAGTTCCACTACTGGAAAGGTAAAATAGCACCCACAAATTTTAGCACAGGCAGGATATCGGGGAACCACGGCCATCTTGACATACTCCATCTCCTTTCGCCTTGCACCATCATCCCTTTTGTCTCTTAATCTTTCCTGCCTTTCACCCTATCACAGACCTTCCCTTTTGATTTTTCCTCCACACTCCCCCCTTTCCCTGCCCCTGCACTTGCTTAAAAACCTGTTACATCTCTAACCTTTTCCAGTTCTGACGAAGGGTCATCGACCTGAAACGTTAACTCTGTTTCTCTCTCCGCAGATGCTGCCTGACCTGCTGAGTATTTCCAGCATTTTCTGTTTTTATTTCAGATTTCCAGCATCTGCAGTATTTTGCTTTTGTATTAGTGTTTAATTCACTGCCACCTCTCTTCTAGGAATGCCCACCTTGAAGAAGTTCGGCTCTTCTCACCGACGGGATTTCCATTTGTCTCTTTTGCCTTGTTCATCTTCATTGCTTTCTGTTTCCCTTTTCATGTTTGATCATCTTTTGTTTCTTAACTTGTCCCATTACCATCTCCTTCTGCCTTGCACCATCATCCCTTTTGTCTTTTAACCTCTCCTGCCTTTCACCCTATCACAGGCCTTCCCCTTTGTTCTTTCCTCCCCTCCGTCCTTTCCCTGCCCGTACACTTGCTTAAAAACCTGTTCCATCTCCAGCTTTTTCCAGTTCTGACGAAGGGCCATCGACCTGAAACGTTAACTCTGTTTCTCTCTCCACAGATGCTGCCTGACCTGCTGAGTATTTCCAGCATTTTCTGTTTTTATCTTGACATACTAGCAGATATCGGCTTTCCTGCTCAGCGGGCAGGTATCTAACTCAGTTTACAGCGTACAACTGCAAAAGTCGACACTGAATTTGCTCTCACTGAAAGAAGATCTTGAATATTAAAGATTAAGGGGTGATCTAACTGTGCTGTTTATGAGTTGATCGGGTAGATAGAGAGAAACTATTTCCTCTGGTGAGAGAGTGCAGAACAAGGGGGCATAACCTTAAAATTAGAGCTTGGCCGTTCAGGGTGATGTCAGAAAGCACTTCTTCACACAAAGGGTAGTGGAAATCTGGAACTTACTCCCCCAAAAAGCTGTGAGGCTAGGGGTCAATTGAAAATTTCAAAACTGAGATTGCTAAATTTTTGTTAGGCAAGGGTATTAAGGGTTACGGTAGATGCAGTAAAGATGCAGATCATCCATGATCTAATTGAACGGGGGAACAGGCTCAAAGGGCTGATTTCAGAGCAGCTTGGGTAAAGGGGTAGAAACAGGCTGCCCTTTACCCCCCCCCCCCGCCGCCACACACCACCTTTAACCCCTGCCTGATGCCTGGTGTCGAAAAATCCCTCCAAAGATCTTCAAA
This sequence comes from Somniosus microcephalus, assembly GCF_052327205.1. Taxonomy (NCBI): domain Eukaryota; kingdom Metazoa; phylum Chordata; class Chondrichthyes; order Squaliformes; family Somniosidae; genus Somniosus; species Somniosus microcephalus. Next base: position 29,949,515 of record NC_140996.1, on the reverse strand, counting down.
AAAAGAAAAATGTGCACAAGAATTTTTTTTCTATATATTTTATTTATTGGGAATTGCCAGTGAATGATTTAGATTGTGTGACAAACAGGTTATTCATTAAACAGGGATTGACTAGAATTGATTTGACTCAATGCAGTCCACAAACACTGTCCTACTTATATATATATATATATTATTTACTGGGGTCAAGTTACAGCTTTACAACTACTGCATCGGGCAATCTATTTTGAATTGCATGCTCTCATTTAGACTTGGTTACTAATGTGCTGCATCTATTACTTACCGTTGCATAATCGATACTCTATCACTTTGGCCAAATATTATGTTACATAATCTGGTCAAGTAATAAATGGATTACATACATTGGTCAAGATAATATTAATATACTTATATTGTATGATGATATAAAATACCTAGAATAATTTAGTCATTTGCTGCTATTAGAATAATCAGTAAAAGTGTTGCTGTATCATTGTGAGAAGGGTGTTACTATTTAAAAGGTGTTTTGTTTTAACTAAGGACACAGAAAGGTAATGTTAATTGTTCCAAGTTTCCAGAGGATGCTACAGTTGGTCTCGGGGCCCCGATTCAGGAGGTGGGGTGGGGAGGAATCAACTAGAGATCCTGCTCCTGGTCACTATCCAGTGACTCGTAAAAGTGCTCGGGCAAAGACAAGGTCTGGCTCAGCCAGGATGGCCCTCACAACAACAACAACAACTTGCAATTATATAGCACCTTTAACATAATAAAACATCCCAAGGAGCTTCACAGGACCATTATCAAACAAAATTCAACACTGAGCCACATAAGGAGAAAATTAGGACAGTTGTCCAAATGTTTGGTCAAAGAGGTAGGTTTTAAGGAGCGTCTTAAAGGAGGAAAGAGAGGTAGCGAGGCGGAGAGGTTTAGGAAGCAAATTCCACAGTTTTGCACAGTTGCACTGCTGACTTGCTGTCCAGCTTTACACATGTAGAATGGTCATCCGGGCAAGGTACTAGAGGGTGACTGTTGCCTAAGGAACCATACCCCAGCATAGGTCCCCATCTTTAGGGCAGACCATGGAGCTGTTCTACGAAAAAATTACAGTACATTTATCTTCCCCTTTAATAATATAGCTCCATTTTAAACTGTAGATACTTCACAGGGTATCCTGAAATAAGTCAGTCATTAGATCTCCCAAACCCATGGGAGTAGCACTGAATCCACGTAAGAGCATTGCTGATCCAAATATTGGGCCAAATCTTGCTGGAAAAATAACAGCATGTTAACGACATACGCCGTTATTAATGCGCAAACCGACCAGCAAGTTCAGGGCATTATAGCTACGCTGTGGGTTGCGAATCTCCAGAAATTGCTGGTCGATTTTCAAAGTCTGAGCGTTGGGGCAAGGACAGACTCAGTTGTAATCAGGGTGCCTAGTGTTCCACAATTCCTCAGCCACGGAATTTAGCATCCGCTGCTGAATTTCTCACCCGCCATTTTTTTGATTGTTCTCCTTCCCCTAAAGGGTTTCCCAATTGTAATTGTATTACAAGCACTGTAATATTGCCCATATACCAACAGTGGCTACACTTCCAAAGGTAAGTCACTGGATGCGAAGCGTTCTAGGAAGTCCTGATAGATGTGATGAGATGCTATATAAATGCAAGTTTTTTCCTTTAATTGGAGCCAATTCCAATACCTGGTCATCTAGTTGAAAATGGTGTCAGTTGTCACCAATCTTCTACTCGCTATTGACCTGGCTGAGTGAAGAATCAGATGAGAGAACTCAGTGTTCAGTTGCAACAATTGCTGTAAGTGTTAAGCAGCATATCGGGACTTAGAGGCTAGGCATATTATGGTGTTTTTCTACACTGTCAACCGTGAGGGATTATGGAGTGTCCTCCTCAAATTCGGCTGCCCTCAAAAGTTTGTCACCATCCTCCGCCTGCTTCACGACGACATGCAAGCCGTGATCCTGACCAACGGTTCCACCACAGACCCAATCCATGTACGAACCGGGGTCAAGCAAGGCTGTTTCATAACACCAACGCACTTCTCGATCTTCCTTGCTGCAATGCTCCATCTCACCCTCAGTAAGCTCCCCACTGGAGTGGAGCTAATTTACAGAACAAACGGGAAACTGTTCAACCTTCATCGCCTCCAGTCCAGATGCAAGGTCATCCCATCCTCTGTCGTCGAATTACAGTACGCAGACAACGCTTGCGTCTGCGCTCACTCGGAGGTCGAACTCCAAACAACCGTCAACACCTTCACCGAAGCGTACGAGAGCATGGGACTTATACTAAATATCGGTAAGACAAAGGTCCTCTACCAACCTGCCCCCACCACACAGTACTGCCCCCCGATTATCAAAATCCACGACAAGGCCTTGGACAACGTGGACCACTTTCCATACCTAGGGAGCCTACTGTCAACAAGGGCAGACGTCGATGACGAAGTCCAACACTGCCTTCAGTGTGCCAGTGCAGCCTTCGGTCGCCTGAGTAAGCAAGTGTTTGAAAACCAGGACCTCAAACCCGGCACTAAGCTCATGGTCTACAGAGCAGCAGTGATACCCTCCCTGCTTTATGCCTCAGAGACATGGACCATGTACAGCAGGCACCTCAAAGCACTGGAGAGATACCACCAACGCTGCCTCCGCAAGATCCTGCAAATCCATTGGCAGGATAGGCGCACCAACGTCAGTGTTCTCGCTCAGGCCAATATCCCCAGCATTGAAGCTTTGACCACGCTTGATCAGCTCTGATAGACGGGTCACATCATCCGCATGCCCGATACGAGACTCCCAAAACAAGCGCCCGACTCGGAGCTCCGACATGGCAAGAGAGCCCCAGGTGGGCAGAGGAAACGCTTCAAGGACACCCTCAAAGCCTCCTTGAAAAAGTGTAACATCCCCACTGACACCTGGGAATCCCTGGCCTAAGACCGCACAAAGTGGAGGAGAAGCATCCGGGAAGGCGCCAAACACCTCGAGTCTCTTCACCGGGAGCAAGAGGAAGCTAAGCGCAGGCAGCGCAAGGAGCGCCCGTCAACCCAAGCACCCCACCCACCCGCCCCTTCAACCACCGTCTGCCCCACCTGTGACAGAGACTGTAGGTCCCGCATTGGGCTCATCAATCACCTGCGAACTCATTTTTAATGTGGAAGCAAGTCATCCTCAGTTCCTGAGGGACTGCCTAAGAAGAAGAAGATATAATGGAGTTTTTAAACAGTATAAAATGCACAATTTTCCTGAATAAATGTCTCCAGACCAGCATTATTTTTATACAGTATTTTAAAAATATTTATTATATCAAGATTGAGGTGTTCCTAGACCCTGGGCAGACTTGCCACAATATTTGGTTTGGGTTGTCACAGAAATTGTCCTCGAGATGCTGCAAAAATCTGGGGGTCCTGATTATAATGCCTGCACAGTCAAATAGCTTGAAGATACTCACTGCAAAAGCTCACACATGAAGAAACGTCAATTTACTAAGTACGTACTAGAGAATTATTTGTAACTGTGAAACATACCACAGCGAGAGAGAACAACACCTTCAGCAGAGGAGGCGAGAAGAAAACTAGGAAAGATTTAATGGCACTTTTCAGATTGCTCAATCAAATGATATGCTGTGCTCTGCGACAGCTGTGAGAAATAATCTTAGTTTCAATGCCTGCTAACATCACTCACAGAAGACTTTCGCTGGGTGATATCAGTTAGGCAAATTAGTTTTCAGCAAATGATGGCTCTTCAGGCAATATTTCATAGGTACTCTTTAGAGCGGCTTTGATGAGTACATTTCCTTGTTATTATCATTCTATGTATAAACTGACCCTGTCATATTTTTGGATGTGGTACGGTCCAACCTCAGACCACAGGCTTAATCCTAAAAAGCTTGTTAGTGAAAAATCTGGTATTGATAAATAGTTTTGGCCTGATACTGAAGAGCTGAAATAAACAATCCTTGACTTGGCTCCAGTGGGCTGTATATGAGAAACTACACTTCCTCGTCGATCTGTCTGACCCCATATTATGAGTGAAAATAACCTAGCTTAATTGGCCAAATAGGCTCCAGAAACAACTATTATGGTTTGAAAATGTTCCTCAGACCACAGTTTCAAAGGACTTGAGGACATTTATAGCAACTTAATTACAGAGATTCTTGTTTCCTTCCTCTCTGCTGGTTCCTAAGGGGGTCATTGTTATTTGGCTCCCCACACTTGTATTTTTTCCCCCAACAATCAAGCTGCATGCAATTAATGAGACTTTGGTTACATATCCAGTACTTTGAGATGATGACAGTTTGGAAATAATGACAAAACCTCCCCTCCCAATTGTCAGGGTTCCAATATCATAAACACGGACGGATATTCTGTACAAAAAAAGATCTGTTAAAAAAAGCATAATACAACACAAGCATCTTCTGTTCTGAGCCTTGATTCCCTTCCTTTGTTAAGTCTAGTCTTGTACAATGCAGTCCCTGTTTCCTTATTGTCAGTGAGCTAGATTCATGTTTCTGTGCATGCCGTACTGTATGTTTGTACTATAGGCGAACAAAATAAGGAAAAGGAGGTGAAAGTTTCTACAAGCACTTTGACTTCCTTATATCTATTTGCCTTCATTTTCTCTTCTCTGGCATTAGCACTGTCGCAAAATCAGTGGCGTTCCTGCTGAGTTTCTGTCATAGGAGAAAATTGTAACTTTCACCTCCAGTGTTGCAAATATAGATGGTAGCATATTGAGTAAACCAATCTTCATTCACATATAATGTTTAAATAAATGCATGTAAATTCAGTGATAATTATACATTAATGAGCTCATTTTAATGTCTGAGCATTCTTTATACCAGAGGGAACCACATACAATGATGGAATCGATGACAGAAACAAAAAGGCTGAGGGAGATTTACTTTTTAAAGAACTTCTTCACAATAAAGTGTTAGCTCCACTTCGTGGCTATTCACCACCCCACCCCCAAGTCCCCGTGGAGAGAAAAAATACATTAAAGGAAATTATAAATGAGATCAATGCAATTTCCCAGGTCTAAAGGGACAGGGAGGACTGTTGGAAGAAGTTTAATGATCTCTACAGGCAGGGCGAAGGAAATCTAATTGATATGATCTACAAAGGCAACCGGTGAAGACCCTGGCACCATACTACAACAACAGTAACAACTTGAACTTGTACAGCACCTTTAATGTAATATAAACATCCCAAAGCTCTTACACATAAAGGTGAATAAAGGAACAGACACCAAATCATGAAGGGAGAGATTATGAGAGGGGACTGAAAACTTGGTTGAAAAGAGGAGCCTTGAGAAGGTTTCTAAATATGGAGAGACAAGTGGGGAGACAGATGGAGTAAGTGAACGAGTTCCAGAAAGCAAGGCTTAGGCAGATTGAGGCTCTGCCCCCAGTGGTTGTGCAAAAGGAGGGTGGGGGGGATGAGAGAGCAGACGGGACCTCAGTTTAACGTGTCATGCGACAGCGCAGCGCTCCCTCAGTACTGCACCGAAATGTCAACCTGGATTATGTCAACCTGGATTATGTGTTCAAGTCTCTGGAATGGGGATTGAACCCATGACCTTCTGATGCAAAGGCGAAAGCACTACCACGGAGTCAAGGTTGAAGGAGGAGATATTATCAATGGAAATGAAAATCAGCAAATTTCCATAACGGGTGGTCAATCCACAACTTCTTTGAAGGAAGAGTACACATGTGTACAAAGGTGCCCATGCTTACCTTGACACTTACCTTGAGAGAGCAGGGGTCAGACTTAGGGTTAAAACATTGTCGCCCTGATTCTTCAACCTGCACTCCACTTGACTGCGACTCCTTGAAGAGAGCACGGGATTTTGGAATTAGCCCTAATATTAAGGGATACATTTTATGAATTTTATGAATGAGCGCTCGTGATGCAGAGCTCTGTGCAACAGGAGCACTTCTCGGGAATTCAGGTATGAAGGTCATTGTGCCTACACAAAATTGTATGGTATGTGTTGACCTCCACGCCCAAATTCCTGTTAAGTCTGGCAATTACATATTAAAATAGCCAATTGGTAACTGGCCAGTTAATCAAATACACTGCCAGTCTGGTGCAAAGCCATTCAAATCAGCAAAGTCCCAGGTTCAGTCATTGGTTTGTGTTGAGTTAGCTGCTTTGAGCTGGGGCAGCAGTAGTGGCACTTCTGATTGGTATCCAGGGACCTTTGTTAGAAAACATGTTGAATGTTGGACAAGGATAGCATTAGCTTGGTTGTGATACCCCCCTCTAACCCATGGTCAACTAGCCCGCCGACAAGTATACTTCCACATGTTGAATAGACATGTGAGTGATGCACTGGAGGCTTAAGAGTGCCCGTGGATCCAAATCTCAGCGAGAGTCACCCCTTCAAGGGTGAAAGGCTGGAAGGAAAAATTAAGAACATGGGGGGAAAAATTCAGTATCGTCCCATTTGGGGCGCCATTATCGGCCGTGCGCAAAGTTTAGCGCCTGGCGCTAATTATCGCCTCCGACTGCAAACTTGGCTTTTATCGCCCCTGGAGGTGATTGGAGCACTAAATCAGGTGCCTCACACCTGTCTTAAGGCGCAAAGGCCGAGGAGCGAGGCGCTAACTCAGAGCGCTGGCGAAGCAAGGAAGGGCAAATCAGAATAAACCTGCAAAGTGCTGCTCAGTACCCAAAACTCCTTCACACAGTGTTCAATCTCTCCAGAAGTCTCTCTCCCTCTCTCTCAGAATGCGTGGTGCAAAAATGTCACCAACAAAAAAAGGCAGGAAGCGGTCATCTTTAAATAGTGCTCCCCCAGTCCCTTTCTGACTGCAAAACGCTCCCCTCAACCTGTCGTTGCTAGCGGCAGGCGGTAAGGCAGGGGCGCCACTCAATATCCGGTCCAGGGCGCTAGCGGGGCGTTGCGCACTCGACTGACGTCACGAGCTGCCGGCGTAGGAGATCGTGGTGGTAGTGTTTAGCGCCACCGCAAAATGTTTACTTAATTTCACGAGCGGCGCAAACATTGCCGCGCCTGGGCACGAGTTGCTTTGTGCCCCATTAGCGCCCTCTTAAGGCGCTAACGGGAGGCGCAAACCAACTGAATTTTTCCCCCATGGTGCTGTGTCATATCTCTTAATATGCTCTACTGCTCTTTCACTGATCAAAGTATTGACTAAAAACAGAGTGAGTCACTGACCTCTCTGGCTAACCCTGCAACTTTAAAGTCATGTAGGGAACAATGCAAAATAAACTCGTTTCATAAATGCATATGATCTGAATATTCACTAAGTTGCTTGGGAACTTGAAATTGGAATGAATTTAACAACAACAACAACTTGCATTTATATAGCACCTTTAAAACGTCCAAAAAACACGTCACAGGAGTGTAATGAGACAAAAATTGACACCTAGCCAAAAAAAGAGATGTTAGGATAGGTGTCCAAATGTTTGGTCAAAGACATAGGCAAGCGTGCACTCAGTTTTAACACCTCATCCAAAAGACAACAATACAACATTCCCTCAGTACTGCACAGAAGGGTCAAACTAGATTATGGAGTGGAATTTGAACCAACAGCCTGCTGACTTAACAGTGAGAGTGCGACCACTGAGCCAAGGCTGACATATTGCAATCACGCTCACTACCTCTAGCCTTTGAGAAGGGAAAATCAGCCTGGGTTGCTGCTCCTGATTGCAATCCGAATGGTAATGTGCTTGGGTCCAGATGATAACAGGTTTGAGATTGCCTATGATGTTTTCAGAATTAAATATTCTGGTAACAATCACTACCTCAACTCACACGTGAAGGATGGTCACTTCTTCCACGGTACTGAAGGGGCTGTATCTGAGAAGAGGTCAGTGTCTTCAGGAGATGAAGGGAGTAAAGTAGCAAAAAGAAAATCAGGTAAGAAAAGCAATAGAAATCTTGAAAAGAAGTATCTATTTATTTGCTCTGGTTCAAATCAAGTAAAATGTCACCCAGCACTATGTTGCAAAGCTTAATGGGTGATTATAGAAAAGGGCACCATTTATGCCAGAGTAGTATTTTGTCCATCTATACTTGCTCTTGTTTTAATAGGTAATCCTTATCCTTAAGTTCTCCGAATTATAACAAAAATGTTGTACTTCTGAATAAATTTAATACCAGAATTGACCCACTGTGGGTTTTCATTCAAGACGGAAGCTTCCCCTTCCACGGTACATTATTTTCATTGGATTTAATGTCTTTTGGGGGATTATATATATTTTATTAATGTGGTTGGCTCTTATCCCATCATGGGCAGAAATTCTTTGTGGGAAAACACTTTCTGCTTTGCTTTAGGAGGAAAAGGTTTTGTGGCATATCATCAGGTCTACTCCACCTCTCCTTGGCATTATTTAGGTTGGCAGACATCCCCTTAGGCAGCAACTGAAAAACAAATAGAATTGCAAGTTCAGCACACGGCATACTGACATGCATCCTCAATTGCCCTATCACCTGAAAAGAAAAAGGAAAATCGCAGCTGGTACTAGTACAAATGCTTAAATAACTCTTAATTTGTCTTGATAGAGGTACAAATATGCACAAGTGGCTAGGGAGGGAAATGTTCAGTGAAGGTTCCCCTTCCTAGATTTCAACCAGTGACCCCTGCTACAAAGTCAGCTTTTGAGGGGCAGGTGAGGGCATAATTGAGCTTGACTGTGATACTCTACATGATTAAATATTCTGCCGACACTTGGGCCAGAATTTTGCCGGTGCTCAGAGTGCGGGTTTGGAGGCGGGTCCACTGTCAAAATCACAAAGACTGACAGTGGGTCGGTATCCCGCTGTAAACCCATCTCCTTGTCAGTTTTCCAAGTGTTGGGTCTGTCATCCCTGAACAGACCCGACACCAAGTGGCGGGTCAGCCAATGTGGATACTTAAAAGCTTGTTAAAAGGTAGTTAAGCACCATTTACCCATGTACTTACCATTTTACCAGGTTTTTAACGAGGTTCCCGGACAGCAGGTATCACGTCAGATAAGTAGGTTGGGTGTTGTGTCAGAATGGAATGATCTACTGACCTGACAGCTGCACATGTTCCATGAAAGCTCTCATTTCATAGATCTTCACTTTCCAAGGTTAGAAGCTGGTGCTTACGGCATTTGGAAGACAGATTGAGCTTTATACAGGTTGCAAGTGTTTGGAGCAAACTCTCTATCCAGTGTCACCTCATTGGAACAAACTCTCGCACCATTGACAGACCGCTTCTGCCATCTCAACCTCACCTGCCGTCTGTTATATCAGCATCAGTGGCCTTGAAAAAAATCTCACCTTGATCATCAGAATCCCACCATGATCAGCCCAAACACCAGCATCACCGGGCACACCAGCAGCAACAACATCCACACCAGCCTTCTCCGCAATCAACTGATGCTGCACTGGACACAGGGCATCATCACCCAACCACATTGCTGCCCGTAACGCCAGCGATGGCCTCGCCATGTCCAGATTTACTTCACTTGACGGTGTATACCCTGGCTGCCACATGATACTCAGGTTGGCACCACCCCACACGAGCACCATAAAGCATCCCTACAATGTCCAAGCCATTCCTTTCACACTCATCACCATTGTGGGTGGGGGGGTGGGGGGCGGGGCGATGTTATGTCTCACCATTCATTGGAACTCACTAACACACTTTCAAAGGTGCACACAAATCTATCCAAGAAGGCAAAGTGGTGAAAATAAGTATTTCAATGCTTGACAACACATTAACAGAAACTTCACATGAACATTGGCTAAAGCACACAAGTGCCTACCCTTGTGTGTTTTTAGTTTGAATGATTGGACAAGGATGAGGGTGAGTGTGAGGGGTGGCTAGTGAGATGGGGAAGTGATAATGTAGATAGAGAGGGATGGGTGAGGTGCAAGGTAAATTGGTGTGAGTAAGGATGTGCAGGGGTAGGGTAGGGAAGGCAGAGTGATGGGGATGTGATGAGTGGCACAGGAGGATGAGGTTGAGTGTGGCTTTGCAGTAATGCTTCGTGATCTACTGAGATTATTGAAAGGTTTGCGCCACTGCAGCCTGGTCCTCCTGACGGCATCCCTGCTTGTGCCCTCTTGTGCAATGCGTCACCAGGCTGTGTTGGTCTCCTGGGGAGGTTTCTTCCACCCATTGGAAGGGAAGAGAACCTCCCTGCGTGCTGTGACTCCCTCCATAAGCCTGGGCAGCCGTGCACCTTTGTGCAGTGCTTGCCAGTGTTTGCAGCACCTCAATGCTGTAGAACACTGACAGCACAAATGTCAAAATGAATGCGGCCGTGGCCCCTTTAAGGAAACCGGCTGATGACGCGTCACTTCATCAGACCCGCTTCTTGTTAATTGGCTGGAAACCTCGCAGGGCGGGCTTAACAAGCCCCATCATCGGAATATATTGTTGGAGGCAGGGATCGAGACAGATGCGGGGTCCCCACACGCCTCGGACGTCGCCCATCCTGGACCCGCTGAGGTTGGAAACATCCAGCCCTTGATGTCTAGGCTCACACATGGAAAATGGTCACTCGGTTCCCACATTGACCCAGAGGCTAAAGCTTCCATCTCTGAGCCATACAGATTAGGAGGTTGACAGGTTTATTTCCTGCTTTGTGCTGATTTGGCTGATCTTGCGTGGGACTTAAAAATTATTCACAATGCCCCCGGTTAGGACATGGAAAATTAGCCAGAATTCTCTGATCAGTATCCAGTGAAACTTCCAGGAAATGCTCAATATGTGGATATCAGGTGAGGACAAGAATCACAGTGGAATTGTCTGTGGGCACTCACTATCAAAATTCACACGTGAATAATGGCTACTTGAGCAAGTTACTGGAGGTTGCCAATCACTTGTAGACCTGTACGGTACTAAGGGACTCAACTATTTCAGGAGCAGAGGGAGAGGGAACAATTAAAGAGAAAAAGAAAATTAAAAAGATCTGAGAGTGGTCACTTAGTGAGTTATCAACAGGTCATCGGTTCCCGTGGAACTATAGTGTAGTGTGAGTCATCAATTTAAGGAGAGGAGGAATAAAAGGGAAAGAAATGGAGTAAAAATGAACAAAGGTTCAACTTTTGGTTTGAAAGTGGCTTTGAAAGATCACAGTTAGCACATTTTTCCCTTTAAATTTTTGTGCACGAAGCATGTTAGTACAGTACTGGCAGTGCCAGCATCCAGTACTCCCAGCATAGTCAGATGCAAAGTAAAACTCCCTATACTCTGCCCCAACATGTCTCAGCTCATCCTCCGACACATATCCCCTACTGCACTAGTATGGCATTGTTTGCATTTCCTACACCAGTCTGTGGTCTCTCTGAATGAGATTACCAATTAGTGCCAAATTAGGGACAGTTTTATGCTGTAGACCCATGCATACTTGGAACAGAAATGAGACAGTACTAACTCATTCACTAAGGATCCTTATAGTCAACAGACTGAGGAGACTTTCATCCAATCCATTTGGGCCACATTAGAATCCACTGTGCCACCCAGTTTCCCACAGCTAGTATTTTAAGCTAAATCAGGAACTCAGCATCCACATGTTAACTCCACATTTAAAATCCTTAGACATTACCACCCTCGGTGCTAGTCTACCGTGAATTGAGTTAACGCGTCACTACCAAATGATTAATTAAACCCCTCTCTCGCACACATGCACAATTATTCACAGATGTATAGCACACCAGGATCAGATATAAACTACTGGGGATCAGACGAATAGGGGATCAGGAATCATAGATGAACAAAGCTCAGGTGCAGAATCTACTGGAAATCAGATTCTTTGTCCCTCCTTCCACTTAACTACTAGAGATCAAACTCATGCCCTATCAGGAATCTGATGCATCTCTACTCCATGTACATTTCAACCAAATAGATAGAATCTGTGCCAAGCACATGTCTCTTCCCAGAGTAAGTACTAGGGATCAGGCACATTACCATCAATCTGGCTCTTTCCTCCATAAAAGAAAGGGGCTGCCATTTTTTGAACAAGAACTCCCCCCCCCTCTTTTTTCAGCCAATTTTCTGCCCCCTCCTCTTTTTAAGGCATTGTCTTCTTTTTGGGGGCTCATTTCGCAGGTACCTGCTTCCAGTACCTTGCCCATGTGGTGGTTCTTCATTGTGAGGCTAGATAGTGAGGCCCTGAATTTCCACATGGTTCTCCCGATCTCCTGCCATAACCTCAGTCGGAGATTGGTGGTATCCCTGGAGAAACGGTATAAATGGCCACTTTTGGTCATTTACTCTGTCTCTCCACCGGTTTCGACAAACTCCTACCAGATAACCCGCGTGGAAATTCCAGGTACGTGTGTCAGCAGGATATTAGAATGCAAGCGCCTGCTTTTTACATGTCTAACTTCTGGAGACTTACCTTCCCGGGAAAACCTGCAAAACAAACGTAAGTTCGATGCGCACGTGCTGCCTCTCCTGTGCACGCGTTCGACCTCTGAACCCCTTCTTTCAGGGGAATGGAAGTGCCGGTTTCCCGCGCATGCGCAGTGCATGCAGGAAACCGGCACTTCCATTGGGCTTACGGGTGAGTACCTCGTGCATACTCACCCGTGGAGACCCGAATTTCTGGGCCATTGTGCACACCGGCTGCTGTCCTGCAACTACAATCAAAGCCAGCTGTTAAATAATGATTCCTCTCTTTATCAGATCTGGAAAAAAACATCATGTCAAGTGTGCAAAAATACATGCTGTAAAAACACTCATTTTACATGAAACCAGTTTGCACTCCACAGAGACTGTCCACTCACACAGAAACAGAAGCTGCAAGCCACAATCATGTACGTTTAATTTTTTTTCCCCTTAACAAGTTAAAGTAAAGTACGTTTATTTTAAGTAACTCAAGTAACTCGTACATCTGCCAAATTTTCGTTCCAAAGAAATATAATTTAAAAGAAATCTTATAGGCACCTTCGAAGCAGCAGACAAATTGTAATGGAGATAGGTTCCACTCTGCACTGAATCAGTAAGAATAAGCACCAAAAATGGCAGACGATTGAAATGACTTTTTTTAAGCTGTCTGCAAAATAAAACAAAATCCCAGATTAACAGAGTTAACAGTTTGAATGCGGGCCCGTAAATGCAAAGGTGCCAAAAATTACAACATAAATCATTTATTACAGTAACAGCTTAGTGTCAGCTAGGTGGTGCCTCACTGCCTTTGAAGAGTCACAGTTTTGTGGTGGATTGAATGGCATGTCTGAAAAAGAAAATACTATCATTTGTGTCTGCAGTTAAACAGTGAAGAATGGAAAGCATATACTCAGAATACTGGTTTATTCTTTTCGAATAATGTATGGTCTTATATTTATAGACTAGCTATATTTAACTTATAGAGGAATGACATTTCTAGTTTTGTGCCACGAATGTCTCTAAATTTAAAATTGTTCATAGTAACATTTTGTGACCATCTACGGACAAATTCAGAATACAGCATAAACCACGTTACTAATCTTCCAGTAGATCCACATTTTTGAGAAACAAACTAAGCTATTTACAAATTAAATAATACCGGCTGATCTCCAATTGAGTTGGTCATGGACAAGTGTAAAATTGTCTCTCTCTCTCTCTCTTCTTGTAAATGTCTCTCTGTTTGTCTCATAATCTTTAATTCCTTCTGTCTCTGTCTCTCTGTCTTTATCTTTGTCATCCTTTAATTTTGGATACCAACTTGGCTCAATTGGTTGCACTCTCACCTCTGGCTTAGAAAACTGTGGCTTCGAGATCCACTCCAAGACTTGAGCATATAATCTAGGCTGATAAACCTGTCCAGTACTGAGGGAGTGCTGCACTGGCAGAAGTGCCATCTTTGAGCTGAGACATTAAACCAAGGCCCCGTTTGTCTACTAAGGTGGATGTAAAAGATCCCTTGGAACTAATTTAAGAAGAGAACTTAAGAATTAGGAGCAGGAGTAGGCCCATATGGCCCCTCGAGCTGCACATTCTCCTGGTGTAAAGTTAGGTGGATATGGAAAAAAAACAAAATCCGGTTAGGCGATCAATAATCAAAGTCAGCTGGATATTGTAGGTCTGGAATGAAGGTGAGGGTGAGGAAAAGGCCAAGAGTGGGACTAGCAGGTTAGAAGGATGGTGGAAGAAAGTGGAAACAGAGAGAAGTAAGAAACATAGAAGCATAGAAGATAGGAGCAGGAGTAGGCCATTCGGCACCTCGAGCCTGCTCCGCCAATTAATGAGATCATGGCTGATCATCCAAATTCAGTACCCTGTCCCTGCTTTCTCCCCATATCCCTTGATCCCTTTAGCCTTAAGAAATATATCTAACTCCTTCTTGAATATATTTAATGAATTGGCCTCAACTGCCTTCTGTGGTAGAGAATTCCACAGGTTCACCACTCTCTGGGTGAAGAAATTCCTCCTCATCTCAGTCCTAAATGACTTACCCCTTATCCTTAGGCTGTGACCCCTGGTTCTGGACTCCCCGGCCATCAGAAACATCCTTCCTGCATCTAGTCTGTCCAGTCCTGTTAGAATTTTATAAGTTTCAATGAGATCCCCTCTCATTCTTCTAAGCTCTAGCGAATATAAGCCCACTTGACCCAATCTCTCTTCATACGTCATCCCTGCCATCCCAGGTATCTGTCTGGTGAATCTTCGCTGCACTCCCTCCATGGCAAGAACATCCTTCCTCAGATAAGGCGACCAAAACTACACACAACACTCAAGGTGTGGTCTCACCAAGGCCCTGTACAACTGCAGCAAGATATCCTTGCTCCTGTACTCGAATCCTCTCACTATGAAGGGCAACATACCATTTGCCTTCTTAACCGCCTGCTGTACCTGCATGCTTACCTTCAGCGACTGGTGCACAAGGACACCCAGGTCTCGTTGCACTTCCCCTTTTCCCAATCTATTGCCATTCAGATAATAATCTGTCTTTCTGTTTTTGCCACCAATGTGGATAACCTCACATTTACCCACATTATACTGCATCTGCCATGCATCTGCCCAATCACCCAACCTGTCCAAATCATACTGGAGTTTCTCTGCATCCTCCTCACAGCACACACAGCCACCCAGCTTTGTGTCATCTGCAAACTTGGAGATATTACATCTAGTTCCCTCGTCTAGATCATTAATATATATATTGTGAATAGCTGGGGGCCTAGCATCGATCCCTGCGGAACCCCACTAGTCACTGCCTGCCACTCAGAAAAAGACTCGTTTATTCTAACTCTTTGCTTCCTGTCTGCCAACCAGTTTTCTATCCAAGTCAGTACCTTACCCCCAATCCCATGTGCTTTAACTTTGCATGCTAATCTCTTATGCGGGACCTTATCAAAAGCCTTCTGAAAGTCCAAATACACCACATCCACTGGTTCTCCCTTATCTATTCTACCAGCCACATCCTCAAAAAATTCCAGTAGATTAGTCAAGCATGATTTACCTTTTGTAAATCCATGTTGACTTTGTCCGACCCTGTCACTGTTTTCCAAGTGCTCTGCTATTACATCTTTTATAATGAACTCTAGCATTTTCCCCACTACCGATGTCAGGCTTACCGGTGGGAACACGTGGGAAGAAAGAAAAGTAATTCAAAAACAATGCAAATGAGGTTAAAATTGGGTGGGGAGGCAGGAACAATAATTAACCAGTGAGCTTGGTCCAATGAGCAATGTTTCTGATACATTACAATCACACTTTAATACATCTCTATACTCTCATAGATACAAAAGATAGATAGATAGATACATACCTACATACCAAATAAAGAAATAACTTGCATTTATTTACAATGCCTTGCACAACCTTAGACATCCCAAAGCACTTTATACCCAATGAAATACGTTTGAAGTGTAGTCACTGTTGTAATGTAGAGAAATGCAGCAGCTTATTTGCGCATTGGAAGGTCCCAGAAACACCAATGACATAATGGCCAGATCATCTGTTTTTAGGTAATAAAAACATTCTGACGAAGGGTCATTGACCTGAAACGTTAACTCTGTTTCTCTCTCCACAGATGCTGCCTGACCTGCTGAGTATTTCCAGCATTTTCTGTTTTTATTTCAGATTTCCAGCACCCGCAGTATTTTGCTTTTGTATCTGTTTTTAGGTGTTGGTTGAGGGATAAATATTGACCAGAGCACTGGAAGAACTTCCCTGCTCTTCTTCAAATAGTGCCATGGGATCTTTTACATCCACCAGAGAGGGCAGACATCTTGGTTTAACGTCTCGTTCAAAAGACGCATCTCCGACAGTGTAGCACTCCCTCAGTCCTGTGCTGAAGTGCCAGCCTAGATTATGTGCTCAAATCATTATAAAGTTTAAAAATAATTTAGCCCACCGGAAATATTAACCTATCTTACTTCTGCAGATGCTGACTGACTTCCTGTGCATTTTCAGATTTTTCTATTTATATACCAAAATAACATAAGTTAGTTGCCCAGTTACTTCAGCTCTTTGTGGTTTGTGCAGTTTAAATCCTGTGTGATCCACAATGCATCCTGGAGAAAGTCGTTACTCTGTCTGCACTGATATTAAACGTGTTACATGTTTATTAGACAGTTTATAGGATTTTGTTGAAATAACTCTTGTTGCTTATGACATTTACATGTAGGACATAACAAACACCAGGCAGAAATTACAAGGTAGTAATTGATGGTTCCACACCGGTTATCTCAACCCCAAGTTAAGATTGCAATCTTGAAATCGTTCCCAGGAAATATATTAATTTTTTTATAACGTGGATTATAAAGATCATGGGAGTGATTTTATTCTATTTCAAATCATCTTTTTTGCCATAATTAGATGTTTAAATGGTAAGTGGCTAATACGCAACAAGTTGCTGATGTGTGATTATATCAGCATTGAAGAGTGCCACTGCTGATTGCTAGTTTATCAAGTGATAAGTAATGGTTGTTTAATGAGAAATAATAGCTCATACTAATTTAACATTTTTATGTTGGCTGGTTGAAATTTAGTTGAAACAGTAGGAAAGATTTTCCTGGGTCTAAGCCCATTTAATGGAACGGAAATTGAGTGAGTTCCTTGTCAGGCACGCGCTCCAGATCTACAAAAATCTGCCCTAAGTAGAAGTGTCAGCTGTGGCGCAGTGGGTAGCAGCGCACTTGCTTCTGAGTCAGAAGGTTGTGGGCTCAAGTCCCACTACAAGAACTTGAAGCACATAAGGCTGAACTGACACTCCAGTGCAGTGCTGAGGGAGTGCTGCACTGTCGGAGGTGCCGTCTTTCGGATGAGACGTTAAATCGAGGCCTGTTTGCTTTCTCAGGTGGACATAAAAGATCCCATGGCACTATTTTGAAGAAGAGCAGGGGAGTTATCCCCGGTGTCCTGGCCAATATTTATCCCTCAACCAACATAACAAAAACAGATTACCTGGTCATTATCACATTGCTGTTTGTGGGAGCTTGCTGTGTGCAAATTAGCTGCCACGTTACAACAGTGACTACACTTCCAAAATGCTTCATTGGCTGTAAAGTACTTTGAGATGTCCGGTGGTCATGAAAGGCGCTATATAAATGCAAGTCTTTCTTTTAAATCCAATTAGCTATAGGTGTGGGTTTTGTAAGTATTGTTTTACACATTCTAACCAATAAACACTCCACTATTTCTCATTCACAAACTAATAACAAATTATGAAGTCATGAGCCATATATTTAGTGTTTGCTTCTCTACAATACTGAAAAATAGATCTTGAGGTAGACAGCAATACTCGTTCATTAGAAATTATTATGATCCTAATCAATGACTGTCATTGTTTACAGCTGAATGAAAATTATATATTGCCAGTAATGGTGATTACTACTCACATTTGGCATGGGCTAAAATCTATAGAGATCTGAGAGGTTGTGATTCTCAACTATGTGCTTTTGCTTGAGCAATTAAGGTAATGAAGCAAGGCTTTGCTAAAAAAAAGGTAAATCATGAGGCAGTGATTTGCCAATGTCAGGTTTGGGGTTTAAAAGCCTAAGACAGCAGAAGGAAAGGAAAACTGAGGGAGGAAGGTAAGTAGTTCAAGATAGATTTGAGATCCTGGGAAAAAATGATTTAAAGTAGGACACAATGGGGGCTAATTAAATGGATCCCACAGTGGTGTTGTTTTTTAAATTCATTCTTGGGATGTGGGCATCGCTGGCGAGGCCAGCATTTATTGCTCATCCCTAATTGCCCTCGAGAAGCTGGTGGTGAGCCGCCTTCTTGAACGGCTGCAGTCCTTATGGTGAAGGTACTCCCACAGTGCTGTTAAGGAGGGAGTTCCAGGATTTTGACCCAGCGACGATTAAGGAACAGCGATATATTTCCAAGTCAGGATGGTGTGTAACTTGTAGGGGAACTTGGTGGTGATGGTGTACCCATGTGCCTGCTGCCCTTGTCCTTCTAGGTGGTAGAGGTTGCGTGTTTGGGAGGTGCTGACAAAGAAGCCTTGGCGAGTTTCTGCAGTGCATCTTGTAGATGGTACACACTGCAGTCACAGTATGCTGGTGGTGGAGGGAGTGAATGTTTAAGGTGGTGGATGGGGTGCCAATCAAGCGGGCTGCTTTGTCCTGGATAGTATCGAGCTTCTTGAGTGTTGTTGAAGCTGCACTCATCCAGGCAAGTGGAGAGTATTCCATCACACTCCTGACTTGTGCCATGTAGATGGTGGAAGCAGTAGGTAGGCCAGGTTCCTGGGAACCAGTCCTTTAATCCTTGCCCTCCTTCAAACAAGAGTGGAATCTGTTGGATCGTCTGAGGATGAAGGTATTGTGCAAGTTGCCAAGGAATCTGACATTCACCTGCAAAATTTGGTGTCATTGATCGCACACACTAGCTAGACATTAATGGAGCAGTGCCCCTTACGATTCATGTAAGGTGTATTCTTCTCAGTGGGAGCCCACAAGCCAACATGGACCCTGTCAATCAGTCGCCTCGACCTGGGTAAGCCAGCGAGTCGGTAGAGGCCAAGGGCATGTGCTTGCTGCTCTCTGGCATACATAGAGGGCAGAATATATTGATTTGCACCAAGACACTATGTCCTGCTGGATGCCCTGCCGACTGGTTTATGAAACCTGTGTCCACAACGGCTCCCTAAAACCTTCCAGTGGTATAGAAATTGAGCGCTGTGGTGATCTTCAGTGGCAGACTGTATGGTGAAGTTAGGTATTGTGGTTTCAGGTCCTGTCCAAGCAGGTGATGCAACTCTTTGATGACTTACCTACTAAACGAAAGCCTCCAGAGGAATTGCTCCTCATTACTGTCCAGGAATTTCCATCACGATCTATAAACCTCCTCAGCTGGGTACCCCTGAGCTGTTGCTCCCCATCTCTGGTGTAGCTTCACTGCATCCTAAAGACATTCCTGCTCGTCCTTTTCCTTTTCCTCCAGATAGCACATGTGCAGACAGATTCCATTGGGGACTGCCATTCTGCAGTGTAGACAGTTATCCTCACTGCCGCCAAATCTTTTAGGAGAAAGTATCCCTTTAAGGTCTAGAATAGCAACAAAGGAATGAGGTTTTCTCAGTATTTAAAGCATCTGTACTTCAGATTTCTTGCGTCAGATCTCAAAGTGCTCAAAATTTCCCAGTTTTTTGCTAGTACCTCTTTTTCATTTGTGACTGGCGCTGGGACAGGAAATCAGGTTATAGGTCATAAACATCCTAAAACTGATTCATTTGAATACCTGAGCCTCCTTCAGGTACAGCATTGCAGGAGTCAACTCAGATGAGGACAGGAAGGTCATGGGCAGTCCAATAGGAGCAGAGATGTGTTTTTGATCAGGGGCACTATACCTGGAAATTTCAGCCATACACTGTCTTGACACAAACATGAAGATTGGCCATTTGGCTGAGCTAATGAAGAGTTACCAGCACCCATGGAAACATACCTTAGCACAAGTCAGAGCCTTTAGGAGAGAAGGGCAGAAAACTGGGGAGGGAAAGCATAAATATGTGTCAAATAATATTAAAACAACATAGGGTTTGGAAAAAAGTGTGTTATGCACATGTCTCCCAGGTTTGAGTCATCATCTATGACGAGTTTACTGTTCTCAGTCTGGAATGTAACTGAATGCTACAGTTGGTTGAGTAAAGACACTGCCTGGTATAATAATGCTGTACAGTTGAAAGGTCCCAGGTTCAATTTGTGCTGAGTTAGCTGATCTCAGGCAGGGCAACAGGTGAGCACTATTGTTCCCGCTCCTGTTTGCTATCCAGTGATTCCTGGTGGGAAGTGCGTGTGTGTGTGGACATCAGCAAGTGTCCTGTGTGAACCGGATCACACTTGGCCCCGTTTGAACCGGATCACACTTGGCCCCCTGCCATGCTTGAACGACCTGTTGACACTTGCCTTTGTTACCTCTAGACTTGACTATTCCAACGTGTTCCTTGCTGGCCTCTCATCTTGCACCCTCCATAAATCTGAGCTCATCCAAAACTCTGCTGCCCGTAACTCGCACCAAATTCCATTCATCCATCTCCCCTGTGCTCGCTGACCTACATTGGCTCCCGGTTGAGCAACGCCTCGATTTTAAAATTCTCATCATTGTTTTCAAATCCCTCCATGGCCTCGCCCCTTCTTATCCCGGTAACTACCTCCAGCCTTGCAACCCTCCGAGATATCTGCGCTCCTCCAATTCTGGCCTCTTGCACATCCCAGATTTTAATCGCTCCACCATTGGTGGCTGTGCCTTCAGCTGCCTGGGCTCTAAGCTCTGGAATTCCATCCCTAAACCTTTCCACTTCTCTACCTCTCTTTCCTCCTTTAAAACATTCCTTCAAACCTACCTCTTTAACCAAGCTTTTGGTCATCTACTCTAATATCTTCTATGTAGCTCGGTGTCAAATTTTGTTTGATAACGCTCCTGTGAAGCGCCTTGGGACATTTTACTACGTTAAAGGCGCTATATAAATGCAAGTTGCTGTTGTTGTGGACTGCTGCCATCTGTGGAACTGTCAGAGGGGCATAAATTCTCTGGGGTTCTGGTAGTCCCCTGCTATAACTCCTCATAGAGACTGGCAGAACCACCTTGAAAATAGAGACCAGGTTGTCAGGAGCAGGGGAGCTGATGGGGACTCCCTATGTTGGAAGCTCTCACTCCAGTGGCTCAGTCAGGTCCTGGCATATGTGTGGATGCCAAAGGCCTAATGAGGTGAGGGCTACCATCCACCAGATGGAAGGATGTGGGCTCCAGCTAGTGGGGTCCAGGCTAAAGACTCCATCCCCCTTCCTGTCCACTGTCTGAGGCTGAAC
This sequence comes from Somniosus microcephalus, assembly GCF_052327205.1. NCBI lineage: Eukaryota > Metazoa > Chordata > Chondrichthyes > Squaliformes > Somniosidae > Somniosus > Somniosus microcephalus. The sequence continues at coordinate 29,928,334 of NC_140996.1, read as the reverse complement.
CAGACTGTTTACAGCCTTGGCGTCCTATTTGACCCTAAGCTGAGCTTCCGACCTATATTCTTTCCATCACCAATTATGTCTTTTTAAAACGCTTTTGTCAGATCAGGGGTCAGCACTTGAGGGTACTGGAGGGTGTTCCTGAGGAATTTCAGCCTCATTGCATTCAGGAGTGGAGAAAATTAGGAATAAAAGAAACAATGAGATTGTTTTACAGTGATATAATAGTATCATGGTGTAATCTGATTGATTGCAGGCACAAATTCCCTTTAGAAACTAACTTAATCATCAAAGAAGGAAAATATAGATTCTTAAAGGAATCATGCATGCAACAGACCATCTACTAGTGGAGTTATTATAGGAACACACAGGTTATATATTGGAATCGAAGACCTCAAGCACTCAACAATTGCCTCGTATTTTAATTTTCATTCAGCACAAAGCCTGTGTGTCCCTAGATTATGGCCAATGTTACATTCTACCAGGCATCTACCAATGAAAATTTGGCTGGATTATGTAACTACCACATATCTGGGCCCTAATACTTTTAGTTGTTGTTCTTTTACTATCTTTTTTTGTTTTATTTTTCCAGGTGCCCACCAGTCCTGCTTGATCCCATCGGCTAGTTAAATTGGCCTCTGCTGTTTAGCTACCTCTCTCTATGTAATGTATTATGCAGATTTTGCTTCACTTCCTTATACATGGGAAATCTGAATTAAACTTAAAATCAATCATTGTGTTGCACTGATGTAGAAAAAAAATGCATGTCATTAACTCAATCTGCAAAATACCAAAGATCTGTTTACTTGGGGCTTTTTAGTCTGGAATGGATCTGTAGTAGATTCAAATCAGGCGTAAATGTTTCACGACTAATTTATTTGTGAATGATATGCTCATTAAGGTGATGGATGTCAGTACTGGGTGTAATTCATTGTCTTTGGTCCCCACCACAAACTCAATTCTCTCGCCATCGACTCCATCCCCCTCCCTGTCCACTGCCTTAGGCTGAACCAGACTGTTCACAGCCTTGGCAACCTATCTGGCCCTGAGCTGAGCTTCCGACCCATATCCTCTCCACCACCAAGACCGCCTGCTCCCTCCTTTGCAATATCGCTTGTCTCCACCCCTGCCTCAGCCCAATGACTGCTGAAACTCTCATCTAAGCCTTTCTTACCTTCAGACTCAACTATTCCCATGCTCTCTTGGCCGACCTCCCACCTTCCACCCTGCACTGTGAAGCACCTTGGGATGTTTTACTACATTAAAGATGCTATATAAATGCAAGTTGTTGTTGTTGTCGTTGTACATTCTTTTTCCTAATTACACATAGTAGCCCCTCCAACAATGCGTTATATAATTATGATGATATCAGAAGAGTAATCTGTCCTGCTGCAGTGTGGTATTTCCATTTGCTACACTACTGCTACTTGGTGCTTCTCTGATTGAGATTGCCCAATTTGTCTGAATTGATGGACGGTTTTGTACAATACAATGTAAACTGAAATAAAACTGTATGAACGTGTTTCACTTAGCGTTCTTAATAGTTGTCAGGTAGGGAAAACTTTCATAACATCTCAATGAGTTAGATTCAAGGGGGCTGAAATTCCTCAGTTGTGCTGTGTTGGTGCTGTTTCTGGGACACTTGACGCAGGGCCCAGTAAGGGAAGGAACCACCGTCTGCCCAATACTTGGGCATCTGTGTCAGAGGGAGCAGCGCCGAGGGCTGGGATGCCCATCATTGGGTGTTTCTGCACCTTGGCCTACAGGGGACTTGGTGTAATATCGGATGCCAATAGCCCGAAGGAGAAAAGGTGTACCTGACAAGTGAGTCCCAGTGTGGAGGGGTCCAGGCTGGGACTGTGGTCTGGATCCCTAAAAGTGAAGGGGTACTTTTTTTAGAAAGCAAGAGCAGCCCACCTGACAAACGTCGCAGAGGACGCTCATGCTCTATTCTGGTGGGTTAGCTCCACTTCCTTTAGTACTTATGGCCTCCTCTAGTAGGAGCACCACAGATGCACCCTCCAAGTGCCAAAGGCCCACCTTTTATGGCCCCACCTGTTATGTATTGTGTGTTCTCCTCCCACCTGTGGTGGCGCTGTCACAGCAGATAAATGGTTGGGTGTTCTCTTGGTTAAGTTTAGCTCTCTTTGTTCAGAACTCTCCAGAACTTTCCTTTCCTTTTGAATAAAGCACTTCATGTTTGAATCTCTGGGTTCTGAGTTCTAATTGTGTCTAGGTAGAAAGGTACCGACACAACAAAGTGGCGCCGAGGATCGGATGAATCTGTGTTGCGGGAACTTTCTTGTTTTTGACTACAAAACACTCGGAACAGAGATTGCAGCATCACATTAACGTTACGGGTGCAGTGAGTAAACAGAAATTTAAATTTGAAACGTGAGATGGCTACTATATTAGGAAACATCAGTGATTTTGATGAAAATGTGGAGCAATGGAGCGCTTATAAGGAACGTTTTGACTATTTTGTCTTGGCGAATGCAGTGGCAAATGAAAAGGTCATGCCTACCTTTTTGAGTGTAATGGGGCCGAAGACATTCAATTTACTTCGCAGCCTTGTGCAGCCAGATAAGCCAGGAACTAAAACATATAAGCAACTAGTGGAAATTCTTGGAGCACATTTTTCACCAAAACCTCTGGTTATTGCTGAGAGATTTAGATTTCACAAACGGAATCAAGAGGAGGGGGAATCAGTGACGATGTTTATTGCTGCTTTAAAAAGGTTGTCAGAACACTGTGAGTTCAAGAAGGTGCTGAATGACACCATTAGAGACATACTTGTGTGTGGTCTGCAAAGTGCAGCCACACAGAAGCGCCTTCTTACTGAGGACAACCTTACTCTTGAAAAGGCCATTGAAGTTAATGTCTCCATGGAGGTGGCGGAAAAGAAGGCTCACCAGTTGAGTTCAACGGGGAGAGTTCACAAGGTGTCGTCTGAGCCTAAAGGTGTGCGGAACGGCACATGTTACCGTTGTGGGAAAACGAGCCATCACGCTAATGACTGCTGGTGTACGGAGCTGGAATGCCAAAATTGTGGGAAAAAGGGTCATATTGAACGCACCTGTAGAGGTAAAAAAAAGAACAGACAGCGCTGGGAAGCATGAAAGCAAAATGTCTGTATTTGGACAAGAGAGGAAAAAGAGTGTTCATTCAGTGCAGTATGATGGAACAAGCAAAACAGAGAGGAGCGACACCTCTGAGGAGGAAGAGGTGCACATACTGACGGGTGCAGGTGGTTCAAATGGCTACTGGGTGTCACCACTGGTGGAGGGACAATCAGTGCAGATGGAGGTGGACACAGGCGCAGCTGTGTCCCTTGTTTCAGACACTGTCTACAACAAAATGCTAAAGCATCTTACCCTTCAGCCAACAAACATTGTTCTAAAGACGTATACCGGCGAACCTGTGGCCATGAGAGGCACCATTGAGGTGACAGTTAAATTGAATGGACAGACTGCGAAACTGCCACTATATGTGGTAAAGGGAAATTACCCATCGCTACTGGGACGTGCGTGGCTAGAGAAAATCACGCTGGACTGGCCTGCAGTCTGCATGATGTCAAAAGGGGAGTCAGGTCTGACTGCAGTGTTAAACAAACATGCAGAACTCTTCAATGGGGAACTTGGGAGCATGAAAAAGATCAGCGTGAGACTGGACATTAAACCTGACAGCAAGCCGAAGTTTCAAAAAGCCCGACCTGTACCCTATGCAATTAGGCCAAAAGTTGAGGCTAACTTGGAGGCCTTAGTCGAGAATGGAGTCCTGGAGCCTGTGAGCGTGAGCAAATGGGCCACACCCATTGTTCCTGTCCTGAAAAAGGATAGATCTGTTCGAATCTGCGGGGATTTTAAAGTGACTATTAACCTGGTGCTGTCTGCGGGACAGTACCCTCTTCCCCTCATTGATGATCTTTTTACGGGCCTGGCCGGAGGGCAAATGTTCAGCAAAATAGACTTATGCCAGGCTTATCTACAAATGCATGTCGATGACAAATCAAAGGAGCTGCTGACAATTGTGACACACAAGGGGCTATACAGGTACTGCCGCCTTCCGTTTGGAATTACTTCAGCCCCTGCTCTATTCCAAAGGGCAATGGATCAGATTTTGAGTGGACTGCCAGGAGTCCAGTGCTACCTGGGCGACATCCTTGTCACTGGGACAAATGAGGAGGATCATCTTCTGAACTTGGATGCGACACTACAACGACTGAAAGAGTATGGACTCAGAGTTCGTAAAGACAAATGTGAATTCTTTCAGTCTTCAGTTGAGTACCTGGGGCATGTGATTGACGCTACTGGCCTGCATAAGGCGCCGTCAAAGGTCAAGGCGATCGTGGAGGCCCCAGCACCCCAGAATGTGAGCCAGTTACGTTCATTTCTGGGGCTACTTAACTACTATGGGAAGTTTATTCCAGACTTAGCAACATTGCTGAAGCCGTTACATCAGTTGCTATGTCAAGGCAAAACATGGAATGGACTGAACTGTGCAACAAAGCTTTCGCCCAAGCAAAGAAAGCATTGCTGAAGTCGGAGGTCCTGACACACTTCGACCCAAAGCTACCCATGCAGCTAGCATGTGATGCGTCACCATATGGTGTGGGAGCAATCATATCCCACATCATGCCTTCTGTTGAAGAGAAACCTATTGCCTTCGCATCACGCACCTTGAAGAAGGCCGAGAGTAACTATGCACAGATTGAGCGCGAGGCCTTGGGAATCGTTTTTGGAATTCGAAAATTTCATCAGTACCTGTTTGGGAGAAGGTTCACACTCCTGACGGACCACCGTCCATTGACTTCAATCTTCGGGCCCCACACCGGAATTCCGTCTCTTGCTGCAAGCAGGATGCAAAGGTGGGCTTTACTGTTGTCAGGACACACATACGACATCAAATATCGCAAATCAGACTTGCACGGCAACGCAGACGGTCTCTCGAGGCTGCCCTTGCCTGTTACTCCCCCAGAGCCTCGTCACATAGACATCTTCTGCTTTAGACAAGTGGAGGGAGCACCTGTCATGGTAGTTCAGGTGCGATGATCCAGTCCTGTCTGAGGTAATGGACGATGTCATTCGAGGGAGAGCTATAGGAGATTCTCCTAGTTTGAAACCTTATGTTTCAAAAAGAAATGAACTCTCCGTCCAGGCAGGTTGTCTTCTTTGGGGACGCCGTGTCATCATTCCGCCACCTCTGAGGGAACCTATACTGCAACAACTTCATACAGGCCACAGTGGGATGGTTCGGATGAAGGAAATGGCAAGAAGCTACTTCTGGTGGCCAAGTCTCGATGGAAATTTTGAGGAGAAAGCCAAAACATGTTCCCCATGTCAAAGGGTCCAGAATGTTCCACAGCTGGCAACCCTACACCCCTGGGATTGGCCTGCAGAAGTGTGGTAGCGAGTACATGTGGACTTCGCCGGTCCTTTCGAAGAGAAGAACTTTATGGTGGTTGTGGACACTCGTAACAAGTGGCCGGAGGTCGCTGTGATGAGGTCTACCGCAGCAGAGAAAACAATTGAGAAACTTGGTGAGATGTTCAGCCGTTATGGCTCACCGGAACAACTCATACGTGACAACGGTCCACAATTTGTATCACAGGAGTTTGCAACCTTCCTGCATATGAATGGTGTCCAACACATCAGGTCTGCGCCCTATCATCCCTCTACTAACGGCCAGGCAGAAAGATTCGTGCAAACTTTGAAGCACGCCTTGAAGGCATCGCAAGGTCAGGGCTCAATCCACCAACGTCTGAACAGCTTCCTGTTGTTCTACAGGAACAAGCCGCATGCCACAACCAAAACTTCCCCCGCTTCGCTCATGATGAAGAGGCAGTTGCGGACAAGTTTTGACTTACTCAAATCTCCAAGGGCAGAATAGGTTGTCCATTGTCAACAACAAGCTCAAGTTGAAAAGAGAGAGAAAAGAGCCAAGGAGAGACGGTTTCACCCTGGAGAGCACGTCCTAGCTCGAAACTACAACACTGGACCAAAATGGGTTCCTGCTACGGTGATCGCGCAGACGGGCCCTGTGTCTTACACAGTTGAGACTGCTGAGGACGTCAGCTGGAGAAGACACACAGATCAACTGTTGCTAGGAGCAGAGACAGCCACAGAGGCTCCAACGGTTGGTTGGCCTGAACTGTTTCCGGATGATACCGCAAACCAGCATCCTTTGCCACAGTGCTCTTCTCCAACACAGGAAGTCATAGAGACTGTTCCACCTGTGCAAACTCCTGACTTTCGACTGACACAGGCACCTTCTCTATCTAGGCCTGTGTCAATGCCTACTGCTGTGGAAGCCAGCGATGACCGCCGATATCCTGTCAGAGAGCGGCGGCCTCCAAGACGCTTGGATCTGTAGGCTTAGTGACTTACCCACAAGACTGGGGCAGAATAAACCCCAGGGTAAAGTCAGGGTTTGAGGCAGTCTACCTCTACCCTTGGTAAGTTGAGTGCATTGAAAGTAACTTACCTGTTGAGGAATAATGTGGACCTTTCATTTAAGAGGGGAGGAATATGTTATGTATTGTGTGTTCTCCTCCCACCTGTGGTGGCGCTGTCACAGCAGATAAATGGTTGGGTGTTCTCTTGGTTAAGTTTAGCTCTCTTTGTTCGGAACTCTCCAGAACTTTCCTTTCCTTTCGAATAAAGCACTTCATGTTTGAATCTCTGGGTTCTGAGTTCTAATTGTGTCTAGGTAGAAAGGTACCGACACAACACCACCCTCTGGCCCTGTGACCTTTGACGGGGTCAGTGGTAGCAGTCAAGCGTGGGCACATCACAGCACTTACACTGGGTTGCGCCCATGTGCATTTTTTGGCCCAGAATCCCAGTTGTGAAAAGTTAATATTGTAACCCAATGTGCCAGCCAGACTCCTAAACACTTTTTATATCCCAGTTATACTGCACCTGCAGTGCCACTGCATTGATATACAATGCATCTGAGGCAATTCCCTCCCTTTTAGTTTCACTTCTGAAGGTAATGATTAATGCTAGGGCACAGCTCCACAGGCACTGGTGGCATTCTGTTACCTCGCCCAAGTGATCATTTTTCATGTGTGGGCCTAGATGGTGAGTGCTGGAACATGAATTGATCATGACGCCCATTACAAGTGTGCCCAACATTGGACCATATTTTCTGATCGGAGGCCTCCGATCTGGAAAAAATCTACGGACTTACCTGTGGGCTCCCGAGGTGCGTACACTTCCGCTTCTGGGCCTCTCCAAAGTCAAAATGAGCAGGGCCCACGTATCCCAGAGGTGCATGTGTTTCGCAAGCGTCCCTGGGATCACGTGGGCCATGGGGAGCCAATCGGAGAAGGGAATCCCCCTTCATACGCTTGACAGATATAAGAATGGAGATCACCCCAAAAACACTGTAAAACATTAAATACTTTTTTTTATCACATTTTTAAAATGAGTTGAAATTACAATAAATTAAATATTTTAAACAAAAATTTTATTTTTTGAAAAAAATAATTGAAGTTTTTTACAGGGCTAAAAATAAACTTACCTTTTTTAAAGTATTTTTAAATGATAAATGAGTGAAAACATTTTTTTTTACTTTTTTTCAAATCTTATGCTGGTAAAAGCAGGCCCAGGCGTAAGATTTCTAAGTGTTTTCAGTGGGCGGAGGTTCTGCAGAAAGCAGAACTATCTGCCCGCAGAGGCCCTTCTCCAGGGCAGGCATCCGACCTGTCAAGAGGATTCTTGACAGATCGGAAATGCCGGTTTTCAGCGCGTGCGCTTGGCATGTCTGAAACCGGCATTTCCGATGCCCCTACGGGTGTGTACACAGCTCGTACACACCCGTAGGGATCGGAATAAATGGCCCATTGTCTTTACCTAGTATCCACACAGTGATCTGATGTTGAATTTGTGAATTATTCTTCCACTCCTATGCTGGGGGACATTGAAGACAACCACAGTGCCCTTACAGCTCCCCCTGCTGAGATCAGTCCTAGGAGTTACTGGGTCTGTATGGCAACTGTGTCAGAAGGGGCAGGAGTTATGAAATCTGGTTCTGGTGCAATAGGCACAGAACCAAAACCAGCCAAGGTTGCAGTGACCAGGAGTCAATATAACCCAGGCTTTAATTTGTGGACTGCGTCTGCATTAAGTCTGAACAAGATTTCTGACCTCCTCTGAAGGTACAATAGTTTCAACCATCATCAGTTGATGCAGACTTATTCTGTAGGATCCTCATTAAGCAAGTCTTTGCGTCCAAACTTATAACAGTGATATCAACATACTGGAATTCTTTTATTTGTGTTTGCTTGCGCCAAGATTTATGGTCAGAAAGTACTCTAGAGTGCAGCTCATGTAACAGCCCTGACAAGTAAACTGCCTGTTGTAGCGAAAAGGCTGAAGTAACGCATGAACCAGTGTCATACTCAGCAGCAACACGAAGCCTGCATTTACAATTGTATTTTATTGTGAATACCAAACATACAACTTTGTTTCATTTGAATTAACTTTTAACCCAAATTTAAAGCAATAGCCTCCGTGAAAGTTGTCATGAGGTTGCAACCCTTTCAGTAATGTCAGCTACACAGAAACTTACTTTGGCAGAGTGTTTATGAACTGATTTTATGATTATACACTACAACAAAATGGAGTGTATTCTCATTCATTGGCATATTTTTTTTATTTGATTATTGATCAGAGCAACAGTTAGTGGAAGGTGCAAAAAAATAGTTTTCTGCTACAATGCAAATGAAGAAACCTGCTGTCTCAGCTGGTGTGGTTCAAAAAAGTCTGGTTTTAATTTGAATTCAATCCAAGAAAATAAATGGACAATCCAAAAAAAAGTGTAATGGCTGGAAAATGTGCCAGATATCATGTCTCCAATATGTAATAACATACAACTGCACAAGCAACAAGAGTTACGTGCGTGGTATAACCATGGGAATACTCTCAATTTTGCACCAGAAGGTTATCGGTTCAAGCCCCACGTGGGGTACGTAATGGTCTGGTTCGAAATTTAAAATGTCTTTAAAGAGTATCTTTAAAATAGAGATTGTCTATTGAATGGTAGATGTAAAAGCTTTAAGTACAGAAAACTCTCGTTTAAACAGCTCCTAAATATCCGGAATTCTCTATTAACCAGCAAAATTCTCACTCTGAAAACAACACCTCAATAACCGGAAATGTTGCCGAGTCTGAGTCCGAGTCTCCCGCGGTGGCCGAGTTAGTCAGTGGGGGTAGTTCTCCAAACTGCCACTACTCGGCTTCTTGTCGCCGTCGGAAGTCCGAACACCTCAATAACAGGAGTCTGACTCTCCCACGCTGTATAAGTTTTGTTTTACTGTTAAGTAATTAAAGAGTTATGGATTACCCTCAACTGGCAGTACTGTACTTAATCAAGCATCTTCCACCATCCATTTAACACAACATTCTGTAGTTGAGTACCCAATTACTGTATGCTGCACATTTGTTGATTTTTTTATTTTTGTTTGTTAAAAATAGCCTCGGTAGATAACCCTCTCCGTCATCCGGAATTTTTAATCAACCGGCACCATCCCGGTCCCGTCGGTGTCGGATACCAAAGAGTTTCCTGTAGCTCTCTATCAAAGTGTACACACTTCAGAATTTAATTTAATGTGAAAATTAGAGCTAGTTCATGTGTTAATTGTGCTTTTAAAAGTAGCAATTTTGGGGGGAAATTTCTCTGGGCAGTATGTGTGGGGACATCATCAATATATTCAAACAGAATGGCCCGTAATTCCCGATAGGAGGCTTCCTGCGTGCGGATGCCTCCAAACGGAAAAAAATCTACGCCCTTACCTGAGGGCTCCCAAGGTCCAGGCACTTCCGATCCTGGGCCTCTCCAAAGTCGAAATGCGCAGGGCCCACGTATCCCCGGGGCGCAGGCGGTTCACAAGCATCCCTGGGATCACGTGAGCCAGGCGAGCCAATGTGAGAAGGGAACTCCCTTCATACTTTTGACAGATGTCAAAAGTATGAATGGAGATCACCCCAAAAAGACACTGTGATAATAATAACTTCCGGGAAGTTATGTGCACATCACTTCCTGTGAACTGTGAACTGTGAACTCTGTGCATACATCACTTCCTGTGCATACGTCACTTCCTGTGTTTGGACTAGTATAAATACTGAACTGCTCAGTATGGTAAAAGGGCTTCACCTAGAGGCATGGTGAAGACCGCTCTTGTATATAGTTTAATTATAAGTTGCTTAAAGCTTACTTTAAAGTTCCTTGATGTGTGAGACTCTTTTGTTACATCAATTTAAGCAACTTAGTATTTACACTCACAAATACTAGACCTTCGGACAAACTCGGAGTTAAGGATCCAGGGAACCACCCATCATGGAAAACATCCTTAAACTTACTCGTCTGGACTTGGACCCAAATGCACCAGCAGCTGGCAGGGTATGGAAGCATTGGTACCGTACTTTTGAGAATTTTCTTGATGAATGTAAAGCAAATGCTTCTACTAAACTGAGGATACTTATCAACTATGTGACCCCAACAGTGTTTGAATATGTTGATGAATGGGATAATTACGATGAGGTGATCCGGGCACTTAAAAAACTATATGCCAAGACCGCAAATGAGGTCTATGCTAGACATCTACTGGCCACAGCCCGACAAGGGCCAGGGGAATCGATTAACGAATTCCTTCAAGAACTTCGCAGGCTCAGCGTAGATTGTAACTTTCAGGCAGCCTCGGCTGAGCTGTACCGCGAAGAAATGATTCATGATGCTTTCATCTGCGGGATTGCCTCTCCATTTATACACCAGCGTCTACTAGAAAGTAAAACACTTGAGCTACAAAAGGCTTTTGACCTGGCTTGTTCTCTGGATTTGGCAAAGAAAAATGCAGACTTCTATCAGCTGCCCAGATCTCGATCTGCTGCTGTAACTGCAACCAGACGATTCAAGTGGCCTCAGGTGAACCCTATCATGGAGGAATCTAATCCTGATGATACTTCTGATGAAGAAGAGGAGTATGACCCCACTTTAGCAGCCTCTTGGCAATCTAGGAAGGAATGCTTCTTTTGTGGAGATTCTTTTCACCCTAGGAAATTCTGCCCTGCTCGCAATGCAATCTGCAGTCATTGCGATAAAAAGGGACACTTTGCAAAAGTTTGCCAATCAAGAGCCTCTACGAGGGCCTATCCAGCTAAGGCCTACCGAAATGCCCCAATTAGGGCCTATCAAGATGCTCCGGCTAGGACCTATCAAGCTTCCTCTCGAGCTCTCTCCCGAAGAAGCACACCTAGAGTTTCAGCCACTCTCTGTGCAACCACACCAATTACAGCTGCTTGCCCACAGAACCTGTTTCATGCAGCTACAAAAGTTTCAATTAATGGGCATACCTTAGATGCCTTAATTGACTCAGGAAGTACTGATAGTTTCATTAGAGAACAGATTGTTGCGAAATTGAAACTACATATCTTCCCATCGGACCAGGCAATTACGATGGCTCAGTCATCACTTAATACCAGAATCTCCGGCTTTTGTATTATTGATATGACACTTAATGGTCGCATGTATCCCTCCACCCGACTTTCGGTGCTCAAGGACTTATGTAGTGATCTCATCTTAGGGCTGGATTTTCAAAAACAGCATAAGAAACTCACCATTGAGCTCGGCGGATCCAAACCTGGACTTACTATTTCTAATATACTGTCTAAATTACCGTTTTGTGCATTATCAGCAGCTTCACTTGATGAACCCTCATTATTTGCCAGTATTCCTCCTCGATGCAAACCAATAATAACGAAATCGCGGCGCTTTAGTCAGGAAGACCAATCTTTTATTGAGGCTGAAATCTCTCGACTTTTAGCAGAGGATATCATCGAACCATGTTCGTCGCCCTGGCGGGCTCAAATCGTCATCGTCAAGAACCCTCTAAAACCTCACAAACAACGACTATGCATTGATTATTCGCAAACCATCAATCAATATACTGACTTGGATGCCTACCCATTGCCACGCATTGATGATATGGTTAATAAACTGGCCGAATACAAAGTGTTCTCAACTTACGATTTAAAAAGTGCCTATCATCAGGTACCCTTGAAGGTCTCAGATAAGCAGTACATGGCCTTTGAGGCTAATGGATGGCTGTACCAATTTCGTCGCCTCCCATTCGGGGTTACTAATGGAGTGGCTGTCTTCCAACGGGCAATGGATGGCCTGGTTAAGCAGGAAAACTTAAGGGACACTTTTCCCTATCTTGATAACATTACTATTGCAGGTCACGATCAACAGGAACACGACGCCAACCTCCAAAAATTTCGGGATGCCCTCCATCACCGTAACTTAACTTTGAATGAATCTAAATCTGTTGAGTCGCAACCGACCATCAACATCCTTGGCTACTGCATAGGCAATGGTATCATTAAGCCAGACCCAGAAAGACTTCGCCCGCTCCAAGAGCTCCCGTCACCTAAGAATCCAGCTTCTTTACGTCGGGCTCTCGGTCTGTTTGCATACTACGCTAAATGGATTCCTCATTTTTCAGACAAAATCCAACCCTTGCTGCATGCTCGATCATTTCCATTGGAAACAGCGGCTGTTGCAGCCTTTAACCTTCTCAAAAAACAGTTGGAGAAAGCGGCTCTTCACTCCATCGATGAGAATCTCCCTTTCATAGTCGAATGTGATGCCTCGGAGGTGGCGATCTCGGCTACTCTAAATCAGGAAGGTCGTCCTGTAGCATTTATGTCCAGGACCTTGCAAGGTGCCGAGCTACATTATCCTCCGGTTGAGAAGGAAGCCACAGCCATCATAGAGGCGGTACGGAAGTGGAACCATTTCCTAGCTCGCCAGCACTTTACATTAATCACGGACCAGCGATCAGTCGCCTTCATGCTCGATAATCGAAAACGAACCAAAATTAAGAATAATAAAATACAGCTTTGGAGGATGGAACTGGCCTCTTTTGGTTACACCATTCACTATCGACCTGGCAAGGAGAATGTGGCCCCGGATACCCTCACACGAGCATTTTGCTCCACTATGTCATCCTCTACTCTCATAGATGTCCATAATGGATTGTGTCATCCTGGCGTTACGCGCATGCTACATTTCGTACGATCACGGAATCTCCCTTTTTCTACTGGAGATGTAAAGAAAATGTGCTCAGAATGCCGGCTTTGTGCAGAATTAAAACCTCAGTTCTTCCGCCCCTCAGATGGTATGCTCATACACGCAACCCAACCGATGCAACGACTTAGCATCGATTTTAAGGGCCCAGTACCCTCTTCAACTCGGAACACATATTTGCTCACCATGATTGATGAATATTCACGTTTTCCGTTTGCCTTCCCCTGCTCCAATATGCTGGCGTCCACAGTAATCTGCTGCCTTGAGCAGGTATTTTCTCTCTGTGGCATGGCGGCTTACATTCACTCAGATCGGGGTCCATCCTTTATGTCAAGGGAACTCAAGGACTACCTCTCAGAACGGGGAATTGCTACAAGCAAAACGACGCCATATCATCCCATCGGAAATGGGCAGGTAGAGAGGTATAACGGTATCATCTGGAATTCTGTACATCTTGCTTTAAGATCTCGGGGCCTACCAAACCAGCAATGGGAAGCAGTGCTTCCGGATGCATTGCACTCTATACGGTCCCTTCTTTCTACAGCCACAAATACTACACCTCATGAGCGGTTCTTTGGATTCCAGCATCGCTCATCTTATGGGACATCCCTTCCGTCATGGTTAACTACTCCTGGACCTGTACTACTCCGAAGATACGTTCGGACGTCTAAAAATGACCCTCTCATAGGCGAGGTCGAACTAACCAATGCCAACCCCACCTATGCATACATACGATATCCCGACGGCCGAGAATCTACCGTATCATTACGGGATCTGGCTCCCTGCCCACCAGGACCTAGTGGGACATCGAGTGATGGTATTTTACCAGGAGCCTCTTGGAACCTACCGGGTACCCCTCTCCAGGATCCTGATCTGACACCAACTAGCTTGGTGCCGGTAGAACCCCGTACTCAAAGTTGCGACTCTCCCAGTACTGCGCACCAAAGTACTGATCCGCCACAGACCAGCCCTGCACCTCCCGCTGAACATAGACAGACCGACTCTGCACCTATTGGGACTCGTACACGAAGCCATGATCTCCCCGACCCTTCACAGGGTAATCCAGGCCACACAGACTCTGACTAATGGCCAACAGCATGTAAGCGGACCAGCGACCCTCTACGACGGGAACCCAAACGGGTGCGACTCTTCCTCGTTCGGCGGCTGCGGAATAAAAGGAAGACCACAGCCTTCTAATCTCGCAGGAGGGAAGAATGTGATAATAATAATAACTTCCGGGAAGTTATGTGCACATCACTTCCTGTGAACTGTGAACTGTGAACTCTGTGCATACATCACTTCCTGTGCATACGTCACTTCCTGTGTTTGGACTAGTATAAATACTGAACTGCTCAGTATGGTAAAAGGGCTTCACCTAGAGGCATGGTGAAGACCGCTCTTGTATATAGTTTAATTATAAGTTGCTTAAAGCTTACTTTAATGTTCCTTGATGTGTGAGACTCTTTTGTTACATCAGACACTAAAGCATTAAATAAATGTTTAAATACAGAAAATCAGAAAATACAGGCCAGTATGTTTACAATGCCACTACACATAGTGACTAGAACAATTTTTTCCTTTTGTTATTTAGCAGTAATAGAATTGGTCCTGGGTACGAACAGGTGTAACGCACATTGGGCTGGATTTTCCTTCCTTTGCAGCATAAAAATAGACTGAAATGGGGAAGTGTGCTTTACTGCCACAATCCCACCCAAAAAAAATGCTTACTAAGCTTTCCTCGTTAAAACTCGCCTCGTTAAAATTACCTGGTGTGGCAGCAGGACATAAAACCAGCTGCTGCTTAAGGGGCAACTGAAGTGCTGGTGGAAGCAGGCAAGCTAAACGGGGAAAATGAAAATCAAATCGAACTCATCAGTAGCCAACTTCAGGGAGTCAGACTTGGATGTCCTCCTTACAGAGATATGGCACAGGAGGAATAGACTGTTATGGTTGGGTGCTGGAGTCTCACCAAAAAGGTGGTACGCATTCTGTGGAGCGAGGTAACTGTGGCAGTGAGTGCCACCTCCATGACCCCCAGTACTCCTTTGCAGTGCTAGAAGAAATGTAATGACCTCACCAGAGCAGCCAAAGTACCTGCTCCCCATGACCCTTTCTTGCTGTCTTTTTATATGTGTAGCATGCATTAATTCATTACCATCATTGTGCTCCAAAACAGTACTCTCAACCTTTCATCCTTTATCCCATCCTATGTCACATGTTACCTACATATAAAAAGCTGCTTGCCTCTTTCTTCCTCCTCAGTGACATTTTGTTTGGGTTATCTAGAGGAAAGGAAAATGTGAAAATGTTATTCCATTGCTATTGCTGTGGCAGCTGTAGCTCAGTTGGTAGCACCCTTGCCTTGAGTCTATGAAGGGTTGTGGGTTCAAATCCCACTCCAGACACTTGAGAATAAAATCTAGGCTAACACTCCAGGGGAGTGCTATACTGTGGTGTCTTTCAGATGAGTCATTAAACTAAGGCCCCATCGGCTCTCTCAGGTGGATGTAAAAGATCCTGTGGCACCTATGTCAAAGAAGAGCAGGGAAGTTATCCCTGGTGTCCTGGCCAATATTTATCACTAAAACAGATTATCTAGTCATTATCACATTGCTGCTTGTGGGAGCTTGCTGTGTGCAAATTGGCTGCTGTGTTTCCTACATTCCAAGAGTGACCATACTTCAAAAAATACTGTAAAGTCTGGTGGTTGTGAAAGGTACTATATAAATGCTTCTTTTTACAACTGTAACTTCCCTCATACTTGCATGAAAAAACTTCCCTAACTCACCACACCCATCCTTTCTTGATTTTTGGCCCTCAGATAAACTGATATGTCAAACTGCTGCAACGAAAGACTGACCAATCTTCACTGCAATAATCATGTCTTCTCTTCTCTCTCACAGGAGAAGATGGCCCATAACCACCAGGAATCTCAGGCCGCAGGTGGTGGTCCCCTGTACCCCATGATGAAGAAGCCCTGGAGATCCTGTAGATCAAAATGCCTGAATCTGTTGGGATGCAGATGTCGGAGGGCCAGTGGCAGTTGTAGGTTTGTCTGGTCCATCTGCAGCTTGCTTGTGTAATGGTTTGGGAGTGTAAACACACTAGCAAGAAACATGATTGGGTACCTTTAAAAACAAAAGAGGACTGCGATGGTAGCGGCATAATGTTTTCACGTTTTCTTTTCCGCTAGATAACCCAAAGCAAAATGTCACTGAGGAGGAAGAAAGAGGCAAGCGGCTTTTTACCACTCCCAGTCAGCCACATCTTCACCCACACTGTCATTCATCCTTTCGTTCTCACTCACTAGCCCAGAGAAATCCACTTGAGGGATATGGATAGCTCCAATGAGGATTTTTTACTGGGTGTGACATAACATATTGGGGTGTCAGAGGATTCAGAGGTGAAAATAGGATCTGAGAGTGGGGAGCAGATGCTCTACAGAAATTAACTCTCGGCTCCCGAGCCTGTGGACACAGTTCTCTAGGGTCCTGCTCTAAAAAGAATTTGGATGATCATCACACTCACATGGAGGCATCAAGGAGCATGATGGAGACCTGAGACAGAAGGCAAGGGTCACAGCAAAGTCAAATGCCATTTCTCACTGCCAGTATCCAAGATGCATTCAAAACAATGTAATCCTACCTGGAGCAAGTGGCAGCACCAGGAACATCTTTGCATTTATCTTTGCTTGACAGAGAGAGGTGTCCAGACCAGTCAATGCATCAACAAGGATGCTTTGACCACTAGACTTCAGGCTTTGGGGGACCGTTTGCAGAGAAGGGTGAGATTCAGGGTGACATCACCAGGGCCTGCAGTATCTAACTGATAACATCAGGTCTACCTTCCTGCTGATCAGTGGGACCACCCACGCCACCTGCACCATTGCTCATACACCTGCAATGGTGGTGCAACCTGCTGAAGAGTCCTCCTGGGACTCAGAAACTCTGAGACTAGGGCTACCTTGGTCAGAAGAGGCTCATAATACCACAGCGCAGCTAAGCACCACTGACAACCCTAGGCTTCGGGAAGCACCTCAATGTGGCATAGAGAGGCACCAAGGGTAGGCTCAGTGGTAAAAAGAAGCACCTGTAGTAAATAGGAATGTGTACAGTAAAACCATTTTATGATATGAACTCCAGTGTTCCAAAACATGTCTGCTCTTTCACAATAGCAAAATACTGCGGATGTCTCTTAATCTCTCCTGCTTTCTACCCTATCACTGACCTTCCCTTTTATTCTTTCACCCCCTCCCTCTTTTCCCAGCCCCTAAACTTGCTTTCCATTTCCTGCTTTTTTCCAGTTCTGATGAAAGGTCTTCGACCTGAAACGTTAACTCTGTTTCCCTCTCCACGGATGCTGCCTGGCCTGCTGAGTTTTTCCAGCGTTTTCTGTTGTTAGTTCATGTCTGCTCTTTGTTTGTTTTTTGTGTTTGAGAGGATGTGTGAAAGTAAGTTTGCAATAGGCACAAAGTACATATAATAACTCCTTAAAGAGCCATTGACTCCTTAAGCAGATCTATTCTGATACATTTTCAAGAAAGCAGCGTAGTCTGTAGACTGGTGGAACGGTACCTCCTAGATGGTCTTCTCTTTTGGTGTAGTCTTATCCTGTGTGCCTTTCTTATTCCCTCTTTATCTTTCTCCTGTTCTGCCTCCATCGTAAGGACATACATGGAAATGCCTATAGTGAACCCCATGGCAAGAAAGATTTCCCTGCCTGAAACGGCTGAAATGCAGTTTGCAGAATCCTCTCTTAGCAGCACAGCTAAGAAAATATATTTTGAATCATTCCAATCAAAACTAATATTTCAGACAAAGTTTGTGGACAATCAGAGCCTGTTTGATAAGTCATGAGGTAACTTACCATTCTTTTCTACAGCCTTAAGTTAAGTCAGATGCAGGTCTGGTATAAATGTTAGAATTTCTGACATGGCAGCTTTTGCCCTCATTGTCCAGTCATATGCATACTTGCACCATTTTGGGAGCTAGCACATCTTCTGCTAGCTCCCAGGTCCACTGGAATTGAATGTGTATTTCGAACAGGTATAACTCTGGCACACCTGACTTACAGCCCAAATTTTGGTCAACTACACTGGAGCTGCAGCACTTTTGCCCTCCAAGAAATCATGGACTTTCAGGCCCATAGGCTCCGTGTACCGTCTTCATCTGATATGTCCAGCTAAGAATGACTGGGCCTGTATACATGACTGGCATCAAAATGACAGGCCCTGATTGATCTTCTGAAGTAGAAACACATCTGTCTGGCATGCCTGTAATAATACTTCTCCTCCCTCAGAACTTGCAAGTGGAGACAGATGCCCATAGGAATGCATAGCGTTCCTCTTTAAGTAGCACACAGCGACCAGTCCTAGGGAAAATAGATACAGGCAACTGATGTGGTATCAGTAAGGCTCCAGTAAGTTTCATTAACTTTGTTTCTCCCACAGTAGCAATATAGCATAGAAGCAGTGAATGAGAAACTGCTACAGAGAAATCTGAAAACTACCTTCAACAAGAAAGACCCAACTAAAGGTAAGAGGGTCCCATATAGCCCCCATGTTATATGGGCTCTGAGCATCTGGAGTATTGTTCAGGCACTGCAAGGACATTATGGGGATCTCCCATAACTTACATAACAATCAGAACAGGTGCATCAGCTCTTGTTACAATGCGTATTGTGCGTTGGACACTTAGAAGGCCTCAGGCTTATAATGCAGGGAGCCAATACCTGATGTACTATTGGCACTGAAGATCATATTATCAACCCCATATCCCTAATTGGCATTATTCTCATGCAGTTACCAAAGAGGTGGGGTTAGAGAGTCAAAGCAGTTCCAGTCATGATGCTGCTTCATAACCATGAAGAAAGTGGGCTGGGTCACGGTATTCTTCAGAGTGTGTACGGGCTGGATAGTGAAGATATAATGGAGTGTTAGTGATATGTCCAAACTGGGTAGTGGCAGTGGTAATGGAGGATGAGTGATATGTCCCGGTTTATTGATGGTGATAGTAATGTAAGTTAACTGATATATCCAGTCTGGGTATAGTGATGATAATGGAGTAGTTAGTGATTTTGGCTAGACATGGTAGCGGTTGTCTAAGACAAGTTGTAGCAGTATAATAATGGTATGTAGATGGTGTAGTGGAAGATTATTTGTATTTCTGGATTAGATAGAATAGAGGGAGGTATGGACAGTCTATTGGAATGATAACTTTTCTCAGTGTTTTGGAGGATTACCAGTGGTGTATCTGAGCTGAGTATAAGTGATATAATTGAGGGAGAGAAGGGTCTGCAACTGCATATCATCAGTTTAATGAAGAGTTAACAGTGTTTAGGGCTTTTGTGTCAGTAAGGTAATTACTGGAATGTATCGGGACTGGATATTGATAATATAATGAGAGCTAACAATATGTCTGGGCTGGGAACAAGTGCCTGTAGTGGAAAATTAGCTGTGTGTCAGCGGTGGGGAGCTGGCAGAGTTTCTTGAGTGGGTATAAGGGATATTGTGGAGAGTTAGCTCTGTGTCTGACAGTATAGTGAGAAGATAGAAAGGTGTCTGGGATGGGTAGCCCAAGTGTAGTGAAGAGTTACCTCTGTGTTTCTGGACCTGGTGTTGGAAGCACACTGAACAGTTAGTAGTGCATCTGCAAGTAAAGCACTATAATGCATGCCTAAATGACAACAATGACGACACTCCAAAAGTAATTCATTGGTTGTAAAGCACTTTGGGAAATCTGGAGGATGTGAAAGGCAGTATATAAATGCAAGTTTTTTTTCCTTTTTATAATGTAGAAATTACTGTGTTTGGACTGGGTATTGTCAGTGTAAGTGGAAAGGTTGCACTGTGTTTGGGTTGGTTAATGTGGTGAATATTGAAGGCTTGGTATTCTGTCTGGGTTGGGTAGTAACAATATAGTAGAGAGTTAATGGTATGCACAAAGTTTGCCTAATAGCCAAACTATTGCTTTGCTTTCAAGTACTATGCCATGATGAAAGTGCAAAATATAAATGTACTAAGTAGATAAACAGAACTTTAGAATTACATGCCCAAGAATACTTTCTTTAAAATAATTAATCTTTTCCAATGGCATGAACAGGAAAGAGAGTGTTGTAAAGCTCAGCGTCCTAGTGGAAGGGTGCTGTCACCAGTAAACTGAAGCCAGGCACCACCCCAGATTCTGAATGTGCTTATTTGTTATTTGTCAAGATTGAACATTTGGTATCAAAGTGAATCTAAACTTACTTCTCCAATGCAAATATGATTCCAGAGTCTCACTATTGTGTGTTATATGTGTCTTTTAATGATATATTGCAATCTGAAGCACATCTTACTCTGACCTGAATCCAAATTAAAGCAAAAAGTATTTTACTTAAACCGGGGTTATGGGGTTAAATGTTATGTCACATAGGTAAGATGCCAGACTTCGACATGCTCTGTCTCCAATGCCAAAGTAAATCTGACTGTTCTACTTAGAAAAGTAAAAGAGGAAAAATAACCAGCTGTTACTTGTATGCTTCAGGAAACAGGCATAAATTATGGCTCCGAGGTTATTTTTGGCTGGGATGGCTGTGGCAGACGGACCACTGGAGAAGTCACTGAGGCCTGTCCACTTGAAGGGTAAAAGCTGTTTCCTGAACAGCCCTTCTTCACTCGTCAGCTCTGACAGCTTTTATTGACAACATGTGACTGGGGCCGCAGAGGATTTTGAAGCAGCAGGGCTCCAGACAGAACAATGAGCTTGTCAATTGCCTCTTCACCCCCACCCCTCCTCCCTCCCCCAGTTTGAAAAGGGGGCCAAGGACAATGGCCTTCCCAGCTGGGGTCGGTGCTGCTCCAGAGTATGCGACCCACTCTCTGCATAGCACAGCATTCAAAACCAAATAAATGGCGCCTGCTCTTTTCCTTTCTATGAGCAGCATTACTAAAGGTGTATGTGGCTCTGAATGGGAAAAGGTTTACAAGTGCTGCTCAGGCAGAACTGACTTTGTGTCCCTTCCTGCCCTCTTTTAAGAAGCCCTCACCAAGCTGTGGACATGGCTGAACTAGCTCTACCTATATTGTGTTGATATAAAAAAAAACATCCTGTGCATTGATCACTTGCTGAGAGGGCTGTCCATCATACGGGCGCTTTGTCTTGCGGCCAGTCCCATTTGAATTTGGCTGACCGAGGAAGCCGGCATTATTTGTAAAGAACAACAAGCCTTTTCATTCATAATTTCAGTGGGGGACAGGGTGCTAATGACTGGGCATGAATACCGAGAAATCTGGCATTCAAGGCAGGAAGAAGTCCAACAGGCTGCCAAATGGGGGAAGTAGGTGAAAGTGATGGTGTGAGCAAACACAATGACAAAGGGACCATGCATGTATACAAATATCAATCAGGTTCTCAAAAGGCGCAAGACAATCTGGATTATATGTGGGAGGAGTGGAATGGAGAAAATGCGGGAATCTGTGTCAAACTTTGACAAAATTCAGTTCGCCTCTGCGTTTAAATTTTTCCTCAATTTAGAGACTTTTAAACTAATTAATTGCTGGCAGTGGCAGAAGTGCTCTAATTGTCAGTTTATTGCTGTTTTTCTTCATACATTTCCGTCTGGAATCATATTACAGCTGCAGTGATCCACGGCTGCATTGTAATATTGACGGTATGTTTTGTATGTCGCTGTGGAGCGATTTCCCTTAAGTTTAGCCTGAATTGCAAACAATGAGTGAAGCATTTTTCTAACACAATCTTAAATAAAACCATACCAGTTTGGGATACAAAACGATTGGGAAAATATAAGGACAATCCAGAAATTCAGGGACTAATGTGTAAGAGTAAACTGGCAGGCCACTGCTGAAAAAATGGTCTCCCCTGTCCCGACTGCTTTGAGGTGATTAAAGTTTTGCCACAGAGATTAATTTCAGTGACGATCGGGCTGTGTACTCATCCTCCTGACCTCTGCTCTTTGTTCCTGGGTGCCTGCCAATCACAAAAGCAAAACGCAGGGGTGAAGAGTGGAGGTCAGCAGGATGAGTACACAAACTGCATGATAGTGATCTTCTCAATTCACTGCAAAAACCTTAAAGTAGTACAGTCTTCCAGGGGGGAAAAAGCATTTGACAAATCTTATATTGTTTGGGGAGGGGCAGTGGTTAAAGTGTGCCAGAACAGCATTCTGGCACTTACAACCCAACTGACTCAGTTTTGCCTGAGACTTAGTTGTGTGATTTTTCTCCCTGCCTGCCTGAATACCCAATATTGTGTTGCTCCAGCTTTTTGTTCTTTGGGACTGCAGTTTGCTACCAAATAACCAGAGAAAGAAAAAAGACTTGCATTTATATAGTGCCTTTCATGACCACCAGACGTCTCAAAGCACTTTACAGCCAGTTAAGTACTTTTGGAGTGCAGTCACTGTTGTAATGTGGAAAGTGTTGTGTATGTAATATGTGTGCTACTTTGAACCTATGGACAGGACTGCACTACTTGTTGGGCGTAGTGATACGCAGTACCACTCCTGGCCATAGGGGTATAAATAGTACTGTGGGTACTGATCTCCCCTCAGTTCCCGCCTGTGGGCATGAAGTAAAGATCTACGTGTAGTCCCTACCTCCAACCAGTAAAGACCTGTTTGAGTTATACGTTTAAGTCTTTGTGTTAATTGTTCAATACAATACACATACTTAACACTGGCGACGAGTCAGGTTCTTACCCTGCGGCAGTTGAAGAGAGGTTTCAAACATCACCACCCCACTAGAAGCGACAGGCTTTAGGACTCTGAAGCCTCCATCAGCGACTGAGCACTGGAATGCAGCAGCCATCCTGACAGCTTCCAGCGACTGACAGAAGTCTTTCTGCAGTTTCCTTGTTCAACCTAGGTGGTGGGGTAAGCCGTGCAGTGTTGGCTGCAAAGACAGGGCTGGGGAAGTTGGAGAAGATAAGGGCGATCGCAATCCCTGATAAGAGCCGCGGTGAAACGCGCGAGCGGGTAAGCCAGAGCCCGGGAGGGAGCGAGCAAGAGCCGCTTCGGTCGGGAGCCACTTCGCTATCCAGCGATCGCATCCGCTGATAAGGGCAGCACTCGGGCGATCGCGGCGAAGATAAGGGCCGCACTCGGGGGCTGAAGGGAGACGGCGTCGGGGGATGGGTGAAGACCGCCAAGCGCGGGAAAACCGCCATTTTGTGGGCGGAGGACGACGGCAAGAGCGGGAAGCCGCCATCTTCGATAACAAGTAAAGAAAATAAAATCTGAGAAATTGCAAATCTACAATGCCTAAACACGGGAATATTAGCACCTTTGATAGTGACCTCGAAGATTGGGCCATATATGTTGAAAGAGTAAAAAATTATTGTAAGGCCAATAAAATTCGTGACCAAGATAAAGCTCTAACATTATTAAATTTAATGGGTGCGAAGACATACGGGCAATTGAAACACCTGTTATCACCAGATGAACCGGCGGATAAGACGTTCGATGAGATTGTTACTGTCCTGAAAGATCATCTAAACCCCACGCCGCTGATGCTAGCGGAATGATTTAAATTTTACGACAGAAGGCAGCTACAGCATGAAAGCAATGCTGAATATTTGCTGGAATTGCGTAAATTAGCGAAATATTGCCAGTTTGGAACGGGACTGACAGAGGCACTTCGAGACAAATTTGTGTGTGGTTTATTTAAACAGGATACACAAAAGTGACTGCTCGAGGAGAATGAGCTGACGCTTGAGAAGGCGGTCACTATGGCAGCAGCACACGAAGCCGCAGCGAGAGGCACGGCAGTAATGCAGCTACGGTCACCGGAGCTCAGTGCACACAAATTGGGTGTGAGTTCTGGCAAATATTATCGTTGTGGAAAGACAACGCATGATCAGAACCAGTGTTGGTTTAAAAACCAAGAATGTAGAACTTGTGGTAGGCTTGGACATATAGCTAGAGTATGCAGGTCAGCGAAGAAGACCAGCAACAAGAAGTCACCGCAAGGGAAATACGCAAAGGTACACAAGGTGGCCGAACAGGAGTCCGATTCAGACGCAAGCAGTATTGAACTGGCTAGCTTAAGGGTACTCAACGTTGGTAAGGGTGCAGACCTCCAGACAATTTGGGTTACTCTTCAGATAGAAGGAGTCCAAGTAAAACTGGAATTGGACACTGGATCGGCATTGACGGTCATAAATAAGAAAGATTACGGAAAGTTATTCCAACATATTCCCCTACAGGATACGGGGATTATATTGAAAACATACACGGGGCAAAGAGTGTACCCCATCGGGAAAATAGAGGTTGCAGTGGTCCACAAGGGCGAAGACAGTCAAATAATGGACTTATATGTGATATCTGAAGGAGGTCCTCCACTACTAGGACGGGAGTGGATTAGGAAAATGAATATGGACTGGCATTTCCTACAAACAATAACGAGTGAGAACTCGGTGAAGATAGTCGGCCCAGACTCTGGAACGGATGATGGTAAGCCCAACTCAGGTGCAAAAGACAAAGTTTCAGCACAGAATTCCACTGAGCAACAACAACATAGTTTAACTGTGGATTCTGAGTCTGGCAAGTCTACTGATGTGCCCATTTCTGAGGGACACCGGGCTCGAACTCAACTCCATTTCAAACTACAACAGCAATTAGAACAAATGCTTCGCCGTTGTGAGCAAGAGTTGAATGCAACGAAAGAGTTCTTTGATATAGAGTTGGAGAATCTGGAAAGACAACAGAAGCAGCTGATGGAGAAAATGGAGCAGGAGCACACAAAACGTCTGATGTCAGAGGAGTTAACGGTCAGCCAACTCCTGCATATGCTGAAGGACAGGACTCTGAAATGGGAAAAACTTGAACACGAACTTCAATATTCAAACGAAAGGGGTTCGGAGCTCTCAAAGGTTATTGGAAGAGCTGAGGTGGCAACACAGACTGAGATGACTGCAACAGAGCAGCCCTTGGATGCCAAAAGTACGCTGACTCACGTCAACGTAGAACAACAGACCGCTGAAACAGCTGCTCCGGTAGAGGGATTGAATAGTCCGATCAATCAATCTCCAAAAGAAGTTGAAGTAGTAAAATCTCAAATGAGGTCATTAGTAAACGACTTGCTGAAAGCCCAGAAAAAGCTGGATGAAGAGGTACGCATGAAGAAGTCTCTTCAGGAAAGATGTCTGGACTTGGAACAAAAGCTGGCTAACGCCCAGCTGGGTATGGAGGAAATAGAAGACCCTCTCGCTGGCCTAGATCAGGACGACACCGAATATTACTATGTCCTGTCCTGCCCAACTTGTAACTTCGACTCCCACCATACAGAAATCATGGAGGAGCACCGAAAGTCTACAGAACATCGGGAGAAGGTGGCTCTACTACGGAAAAAGGAGGAAGAGAAGGAGGAACTGCGCATGCAGCTGGCAGCTGACGGAGCCCAGAGAGTCTCCAAGAAGCAGAAAAGGAAAAGTCGAAACAGAAGATGACCCATCTGAACCATTATTACCTCTACCAGATCACACACGTGGTCCCTCCGAACGGAGCCAATTCAGTTCGGAAGTTCAAACTGTTAAATCCATGGAAGGACTATTGAATGAGTCACTCCAGCAACGTGAACCGACTCCACCACAGAGATTGAATCTGTGAACTGTTTTCCGCAGAGACTGAATCTGTGATCTGTTTTGACATGAAGTTATCTATGTATCTATGTTATTCTGTTATGTAAACCTGAAGTTATATATGTATATATGTTATTACGTTATGTTAAATGGGGAGATGACTGTAAAGCTAGGAAGGGAGGAATGTTGTGTATGTAATATGTGTGCTACTTTGAACCTATGGACAGGACTGCACTACTTGTTGGGCGTAGTGATACGCAGTACCACTCCTGGCCATAGGGGTATAAATAGTACTGTGGGTACTGATCTCCCCTCAGTTCCCGCCTGTGGGCATGAAGTAAAGATCTACGTGTAGTCCCTACCTCCAACCAGTAAAGACCTGTTTGAGTTATACGTTTAAGTCTTTGTGTTAATTGTTCAATACAATACACATACTTAACAGAAAGCACAGCAGCTAATTTGCACACAGCAAGCTCCCACAAACAGCAATGTGGTAATGACCAGATATTCTGTTTTAGTGATGTTGATTGAGGGATAAATATTGGCCAGGACATCGGGATAACTCACCTGCTCTTCTTCAAAATAGTGCCTTGGGATCTTTTACGTCCACCTGAGAGAGCAGCCAGGGCCTCATTTTAACATCCCAGCCGAAAGACGGCACCTGCGACAGTGCAGCACTCCCTCAGCACTGCACTGGAGTGTCAGCCCAGCTTTATGTGCTTCAAGTTCCTGTAGTGGGACTTGAACCCACAACCTTCTGACTCAAAAGTGAGGGTGCTACCCACTTTTTTTAAAATATACTTTATTGAACATTAAGAACATTTACAACATCGTGATCATTTCATTGTATCATACAAATCAATTCCGCCACTCTGCACAGCCATTCTGCCACCACATTTTAACATCAAAACCTGAAGTTTAATTTGTCTCCTGTAACATATATTAATTGATTGTACTTTAAAAATTGATTGTAAAATACTATCTTTAAATTCCTTTCTGAATAAAACATCCACAGAGCCTTATAATGATCTTTTAGCTTATATTTAAAATACTCTTTTAGATTGATTCTCCTCCCCTTAAAAAACAGAGCATTCCTTCTTTGCACAATCACGAATCTAGCCAAACTGAACATTAAATTAATTGCCGCTCCGCTAGACTCGGGCAGACTCTTCTGCAATCCCCATCTCAAAATTGAGTCCCACGGGATTCCCATTCTCGCTCTTCGGTCCCCACCCAGCAAAAAAACTTCAGACAACTGTTGAACATAGTATTTAAATCATTTAACTGTGGACATAACACCAGTAAATGGGACAGAGTCTCATCCCGTGTCCCACACACTGGGCAAGTTGCCCCCTTCACTCATCCAATCTTGCACAAGACCATCATGGTAAAAATCCGGTTATGAGCCAATTTGAAATCCAGTTCAATCCACTCTGGACATTTAAAATTCGCCCACACTCCCTTCCAAATCCTGTTGAAGTCCAGCTGTGGGTATATACTCTGCCAAAACTCCTGACCAGCAGGTGTCTTGAATCTCCATTCACTAAATACCTCATAGAAATCTTGAGTATTACAGTTGTCAAATTAGACCAACTCTCCCCCTTTCTCCAGCAGAAAGCTTGGAAAAGCGGGACGCATTTTACTTCCTTTGGTGATTTCCGCATTTATTTCTTCCATCCAATCCTATGGCACTGCCCTCACAATCTTCTCATACATGATCCCTATTGCTTTTTCCTCCACCTCCTGATCCTCCTCCCACACCATGTCCCTCGCTATTGCTTCCGGCAACCAACCTGGAATTACCTCGTATAAGACATCTTTCACACATATACCAGCTTTTATAAAAGCTTGATTAAATAATACCTCTCCTTCAATGTTGACCCACCTGTTCAAAAATAAGGGCTGTTCTAAAATTTCCTCAGCCCCCTTGGGCATAAACTGCACACTTTTTAAAAATTGGGCCCAAGTCTCTACAACCCCCTTATAAAACCTAGGGAGAAGTTTAATCGATTTCAAAAATATATTATTGTATTCCATATACAATATCCCCTGCCATCCTATCCCACTTCATTTTTTAAAATGCTCAAAACAACTCTTCCAAAAACTTGTATTTGACTTCTGAAGAAATCTCTTCACCCATTTGATTCTAAAGGATTTTTTCTTCAAATCAATATCTGGGAAATTGAGTCCTCCCTGATTTCTCCATCCAATGATGGTATTGTAAGCCACCAAGGCTGGTTTCCCTTCCCATAAAAACCTCACACAAGCCTCTCAGATGGACTTTTCTGCCCACTCAGGAATATCCTCCACCATCAATAAGTACCATAGCTTAGATAGCAGGAGAGCAGACACCACTGTCGCTCTTCCTTGCACTTTCAATCACCTTCTTTCCCATCTTCCCAAAATCTTTTTAATTTTCATAACCTTCGGTTCCCAATTTAATCGATCCACTTCATCCCTGTCTTTCTTGCACCCAATATGTACCCCCAGAACTTCCAAAACCTCCACCACCTTAAAGGGACATTCCCCCAACCATTCCCCCCTACCCCTTCCTGCAACCAGGCATTGGGACTTACTATAATTCACTGGCTCCTGAAGCTCTACAATACTCCTCCACTACATCCATAGCTTTCCTCACTGACTCCCCATTTCTCAATGTTAAGGTTGTGTCATCTGCATATTGGTGCATCACCAACACCAGTCCAGAACTGGGAACCACAATCCCAACTACACCTTGTTTCTTTTGCATCATGTAACCTAATGGTTCTGCTACCAATGTGTACAACAATGGGGACAAGGGACAACCCTGTCTCACTGATCTCTGTATCAGAAAATACTTGGATAAAAAACCATTACATTTAACACAGCTAAATATGTTTGAATAAAAAATCCTTATCCACTCAATGAAATTTTCCCCGAAACCAAATACTTCCAATGCCTTCAATAAAAACTCATGAGACCTATCAAAGGTTTTCTCTTGATCTATCTTTAATACATAAGCCTCCCTCCCACTTTCTTCCATGAGCTCTATCGCATCTCGGATTGAGACCACAGAGTATGCGATGTCCCAGCCTATGACTCCATAGGACTGAGAGGGCCAAACTATCTGCAGCAATACCTCCTTCATACGATTTGCCATAACGCTTGCCAAGATCTTATAATCCACATTTAATAATGTGACGGGCCTCCAATTCTTCAGATCCCTTCTATCCCCTTTATTTTTATATAAGCTAAGCTTATGACACCTCTCCTCATAGATGGGGCCAGGCTTCCCTCAATTTTAATTTCCTTAAAAACTCCTAAGAGCAATGGACTTAAAATCTCAAAAAATTCTTTATAAAATTCTGCACTTAGTCCATCGGACCCTGGGCTTTCCCCCCCCTCCATTCCACTTATTGCTACTTTTATTTCCGCTAATCCTACTTCTTTGTCACACATGCTTCTCTCATCCTCCTTTAAACCCTCTTCAATAAAAGCACTAACCTTCTCCATCGCCAAATTGGAAATGTCTTCTTTTGTATATAACTCTTGATAAAAGCTGCTAGCCGCCTCTACAATCTCCCCACTTTCATGAATTATCTTCTCCCCAACCTTCAACTCTTCAATTAACGATAATCTCTGTCGCAGCTTCACTTGCTCTCGAAAATATCTAGTGCATCTTTCGCCCTCCAATGCATCTCTAGCCTTTGCACAGAGAATGGCCCCCTTGCAATTTTCAGCTTGCAATAATTCCTACTCTTCCTTTAGCACCCGGAACTTAGTCTCAGCTCCCTTATCCCCTCTGTCAACTGCTTTACAGACATCCATAAACCTTTTGTTTATATTCACTTCTCGACGCCGGTTAGCTGCCGCTCTCCTTTTCCCATAACGTACCAAAAAAACTTTTACCACATATTTGAAATTGTCCCACCAAACTCTTCTTTCTTTCAAGAACAAAGATTCCTTCCAAGCATTCTTTATTATATTTAAAATCCCTTCTTTATAAGCAATTTCTTTCAGGTATTGATTGTTTAAAATCCACAGCCCTGAACCGATCTTAATTCTGCTGTTCCTAATTCTAAGAACCAAAGCCGAGTGATCACTAAAAAATATTTTTTTATAATAAATCTCCATCATCTCAGAACTTAACCCTTCCCGCATTAACACAAAATCTATCCAGCTCTGTTTTAAAACATCACCCGCCCAACCTGTTATAGAGAACTCCCTTTTTATGGGGTTCTGGTCCCTCCATAAGTCTTTCAAATTTAAATTTGTCATCATTTTTAAAATCATCCCTCTGGAGTTATCATCCTTAAAGGTCACCTGGGCTGAAATGTCCATCCGAGATAAAAATACATAAAAATCCCCCACTATACAAGAATTTTCCACCTCTGCCACTGCAGTGAATAACCCCTGATAAAACTCACGACGCTTGCAATGGTCGTTCGGTGCATAGATATTAAAGAGATCACAATTAAATTCCTCCACTTTTACCCTTAGGCATAAAAATCTCCCCTCAGTGTCCTTGTCCACCAAGGCAACGTTCTCTTTTATGGATGGACTCACCAAAACAGCCACCCCTCTACGGTTATTGTTTGCACAACTTGCAAACACCTCTCCCTTCCAAACCTTCTGAACTCTTTCTAGGATATCCTCATCCCAAAAGGTTTCTTGCAGACACAACAAGTCCGTGCCTTTAAAACCCTGCAACAACTGTTGCAATTTCTTCTCACCCCTCAGTCCGTTCACATTAATCGAGACCAATGTAATCATGGCTTTGAAGAAGGGAAGTATGCCTGATAATCTCCCCATCATTTAATCTCTGGCCCTTCCCTCCTCTCAAGCTCCTTCCCAACTTTTTGGCCAGCTGTTGCTTTTCCTGCAGCCTCCGACTCTTTTTCAGCTCCTGTTTGAACCTTCCCTGCTGTTTCAGCATCTTCCTTGCATTAAGTTTGGGCCAAGGAGCTGCCCTTTCTCCCTCCTTCTGCCCCTCACTAACCTTTCACTTTCCACATGATGTCACCCCACCCCCCACTTCCATGTCTCTGTCCCCCTCTAATTCCTCACTCTCAAGCTCTTCTGCAACCCTCTGTGCCTGCTCCCCGTCAGATACATAATCCTGCTCCCCATCAGATACATCGGGCAGGAATTTAACTCAGGAGTCGGGTTGGAGGCGGGACTACAACTTTTGGGGTTGTAATCCCGCCTCCATCGAGATGCGGCCAATCCACGCGATTTTAACTTGATTGACCTTGTTGAGTCCGCCCAGCAGGCCAATTAAGGGCCACGCGACAACAAGTGACGTCACAGACTGAAATTTCAACTGTCAAGAGCTTTTGACAGATGAAATATCAGTGTTTCACAGCTGTTTGAAGCTGTCAAACACTGACAGTCTTACTTCTAACCTGAGTCCTTCTCCACAGACTCAGTTAGAAATCTCTCCTGCACAGAAAGCTGAAGGCTGTCACTTTTGACAGTTCACAGCCATTCTGCTTTCTGTGCCGGTGAGATGAGGGACTGCTGGAACCTAAAGAAAGGAAGGCTGAAAAGGTAAGAAAAGGTATGTAAAACTTATTTAATCACTTTAGACACACCAAACACACTTACCTTTGCACTCATGCACACATCACTCACCTAAACACCGACATCTCGACCCCCCAAGTCCTTCAACCCAACGGCCCACCTCCTCTAACTTGGCGTGGTTTGGAGCCATCGGGAATCCCACACTTCAATATCAAAAATAGGAATTAGGCTAAAATCTTCCTGTTAACTACCTGTTAACAGGCAGTTAATTGGCACTAATCCCTTCCCGCCTTGGGTAGGCAGGTCCCAGTGCGGGGCGGGTACCTGCCTCCTTTGAAACTGGCATGGAGGCAGGTTTGGATGCGGGAAGGGGCCGGGACCCCTAATTTCAGGATTTTAACACCCCCCCATGCCTCCAATCCTGACTCCACGGCACAATGAAAATCCTGACCATCATCTCCCATAGAGTGTCTTCCTGCTATTGCTGTTTCTTCAACAGTGCTTGCTCCCTGATCCTTCTCTCTCTGGGACAATGGCGCACCTATGTTGCTCCCTTCTGGCTTCTTTGTCTCGCCGCTCCCGTCCTGCTGCCCCTTTAAGGCTCCTGCCTCTTGCACCCTCTCCTTGTCTTGCCCCCTCCTGCTCACCGAGATGTCCGACTCCCCGTCTTTCTTTGGAGTACTTACACTTACCACGCACCCCACTCTCGCCTCCTCTCCCCCCGCGGACACCAGATTCTTTAGAGAGAGCTGAAATGTATTAAGGCTCGAGTCTGCACTTGACCCTTGCTGCCCTCTGCTGTCTTTGTTCTTTTCCACTGTACTTGGTGTGTTTTCCACCATCTCCATCCTGTTCTCTGCTCCGCAATTTCCTGCCTCTTCCTGTGCTCTTTTCTCCTTCAATTTACCAGCTGTGTCCTCCGATTGCTCTGTTCCTCTGACCATTTCACTCACACCTCCTGCTCCTTCTCCCATCCCTTCGTCACTCATAGAGCTTCCTTCTGCCTCACACTCACACTCACAGCGGGTGGGGCCTTTGTGACACACCCCACAGCTCTCCACCTTGCAGCTCCGAGCGATGTGTCCAGACTCGCCGCAATTATAACAGTACAAGTCTGGACAGTTTCTTACAAGATGGGCGTGTCCAAGACAATAATAACAAATTCACTGCTTCATTCCCACTCAGACCTCACCGTCCTTGGCCTCTTGCATTGTTCCACGGAAGCTCAACGTAAGCTCGAGGAACAGCACCTCATCTTCTGATTAGGCACTTTACAGCCTTCCGGACTCAATATCAAGTTCAACAATTTCAGATCATAACCTCGGCCCCTATCATATTTTTATATATTTTTTATCCACACTTTTGGTTTGTGCCCCCTTTTTTTTCTCTCCCACATGGCAGCTGTTTTTCATTCTGCCAGCGCATTTCACACTTCATCTAGAGCCATCCTTTGTCTCTTTACTTGTTCTATTACCATCTCATCTCGCCTTGAATATCTCTTAATGTCTCTTCACCCCTCCCAGACCTTCCCTTTTGTTCTTTCATCCACGCCCCCATTCCCCAGCCCCCAACTTGCTTCTTAATCTGTTTAATTTCCTGCTTTTTTCTCAGTCCTGACAAAGGGTCTTCAACCTGAAACATTGACTCTTCTTCTCTCTCCATGGATGTTGCCTGGCCTGCTGAGTTTTTCCAGCATTTTCTGTTGTTATTTCGGATTGCCAGCATCCGCAGTATTTTGCTATAATAACAAACCTTCACTTGGTTATCATGCAGTACTCGGAATTACTGCACTCCTTCCATTGTCTCGAATTTCATGCTGTACGGTAATGACTTCACCCCCTCTGGGAACTGCACCTTTACGTAATGGGTTCCATCTGCTACCCGTGTTCCTGAATAGTATCTCCTCTTTATTGCTGAGCAAATTTTAATGTCCCATGACTCCAACTTTTTAATTAGCACATCGTCCTCAATATAAACTGGCAAGTTTAAGAATGAGACCACCACCTCTTCTGAATATAGCAGAGATACCTCCAAGAACTTAGCGCCAACTTTCAAACTGAGTAAAAGTATTTCACCTCCTCTCAGCCACTGACCATCACCTCGAACCCAACATTCGGCTTTGGTCGGCAGGCAAAGCAGCTTCCCTCACCACAGTCCTCATGTACCGCTTGGACAATGCTTTATTCAGGAAGGAAAGCGGAGTTCTGGAGAGTTCCAAACAAAGAGAGCTAAACTTAACCAGGAGAACACCCAACCATTTATCTGCTGTGACAGCGCCACCACAGGTGGGAGGAGAACACACAATACATAACATATTCCTCCCCTCTTAAATGAAAGGTCCACATTATTCCACAACAGGTAAATTACTTTCAATGCACTCTACTAACCTAGGGTAGAGGTAGACTGCCTCAACCCCTGACTTTACCCTGGGGTTTATTCCGCCCCAGTCTTGTGGGTAAGTCGCTAAGCCTACAGATCCAAGTGTCTTGGAGGCCGTCGCTCTCTGACAGGATACCGGCGGTCATCGCTGACTTCCACAGCAGTAGGCATTGATACAGGCCTAGATGGAGAAGGTGCCTGTGTCAGTCGAAAGTCAGGAGTTTGCACAGGTGTAACAGTCTCTTTGACTTCCTGTGTTGGAGAAGAGCAATGTGGCAAAGGATGCTGGTTTGCGGTATCATCCGGAAACAGTTCAGGCCAACCAGCCATTGGAGCCTCTGTGGCTGTCTCTGCTCCTAGCAACAGTTGATCTGTGTGTCTTCTCCAGACGACATCCTCGGCAGTCTCAACCGTGTAAGACACAGGGCCCGTCTGCGCGATCACCATAGCAGGAACCCATTTCGGTCCAGTGTTGTAGTTTCGAGCTAGGACGTGCTCTCGAGG
This sequence comes from Somniosus microcephalus, assembly GCF_052327205.1. NCBI lineage: Eukaryota > Metazoa > Chordata > Chondrichthyes > Squaliformes > Somniosidae > Somniosus > Somniosus microcephalus. Next base: position 29,894,288 of record NC_140996.1, on the reverse strand, counting down.
GTGAAACCATCTCTCCTTGGCTCTTTTCTCTCTCTTTTCAACTTGAGCTTGTTGTTGACGATGGACAACCTGCTCTGTCCTTGGAGGTTTGAGTAAGTCAAAACTTGTCTGCAACTGCCTCTTCATCATGAGCAAAGCGGGGGAAGTTTTGGTTGTGGCATGCGGCTCATTCCTGTAGGACAACAGGAAGCTGTTCAGACGTTGGTGGATTGAGCCCTGACCTTGCGATGCCTTCAAGGCGTGCTTCAAAGTTTGCACGAACCTTGCTGCCTGGCCGTTAGTAGAGGGATGGTATGGTGCAGACCTGATGTGTTGGACACCATTCACATGCAGGAAGGTTGCAAACTCCTGTGATACAAATTGTGGACCGTTGTCACTTACGCGTTGTTCCGGTGAGCCATAACGGCTGAACATCTCACCAAGTTTCTCAATTGTTTTCTCTGCCGTGGTAGACCTCATCACAGCGACCTCTGGCCACTTGCTACGAGCGTCCACAACCACCATAAACATCTTCTCTTCGAAAGGACCGGCGAAGTTCACATGTACTCGCTGCCACAATTCTGCAGGCCAATCCCAGGGGTGTAGGGTTGCCAGCTGTGGAACATTCCGGACCCTTTGACATGGGGAACATGTTTTGGCTTTCTCCTCAATATTCCCATCGAGACCTGGCCACCAGAAGTAGCTTCTTGCCATTTCCTTCATCCGAACCATCCCACTTTGGCCTGTATGAAGTTGTTGCAGTATAGGTTCCCTCAGAGGTGGCGGAATGATGACACGGTGTCCCCAAAGATGACAACCTGCCTGGACGGAGAGCTTCATTTCTTTTTGAAACGTAAGGTTTCAAACTAGGAGAATCTCCTATAGCTCTCCCTCGAATGACATCGTCTATTACCTCAGACAGGACTGGATCGTTGCGGGTATACCTTCGCACCTGAACTGCAGTGACAGGTGCTCCCTCCATTTGTCTAAAGTAGAAGATGTCTATCTGACGAGGCTCTGGGGGAGTAACAGGCAAGGGTAGCCTCGAGAGACCGCCTGCGTTGCCATGCAAGTCTGATTTGCGATATTTGATGTCGTATGTGTGTCCTGACAACAGTAAAGCCCACCTTTGCATCCTGCTTGCAGCGAAAGACAGAATTCCGGTGTGGGGCCCGAAGATTGAAGTCAATGGACGGTGGTCCGTCAGGAGTGTGAACCTTCTCCCAAACAGGCACTGATGAAATTTTCGAATTCCAAAAATGATTCCCAAGGCCTTGCGCTCAATCTGTGCATAGCTACTCTCGGCCTTGTTCAAGGTGTGTGATGCGAAGGCGATAGGTTTCTCTTCACCCGAAGGCATGATGTGGGATATGACTGCTCCCACACCATATGGTGATGCATCACATGCTAGCTGCACGGGTAGCTTTGGGTCGAAGTGTGTCAGGACCTCAGATTTCAGCAATGCTTTCTTTGCTTGGGCGAAAGCTTCATTGCACAATTCAGTCCATTTCCATGTTTTGCCTTGACATAGCAACTGATGTAACGGCTTCAGCAATGTGGCTAAGTCTGGAATAAACTTCCCATAATAGTTAAGTAGCCCCAGAAATGAACGTAACTGGCTCACATTCTGGGGTGCTGGGGCCTCCACGATCGCCTTGACCTTTGACGGCGCCTTATGCAGGCCAGTAGCGTCAATCACATGCCCCAGGTACTCAGCTGAAGACTGAAAGAATTCACATTTGTCTTTACGAACTCTGAGTCCGTACTCTTTCAGTCGTTGTAGTGTCGCATCCAAGTTCAGAAGATGATCCTCCTCATTTGTCCCAGTGACAAGGATATCGTCCAGGTAGCACTGGACTCCTGGCAGTCCACTCAAAATCTGATCCATTGCCCTTTGGAATAGAGCAGGAGCCAACGTAATTCCAAACGGAAGGCAGCAGTACCTGTATAGCCCCTTGTGTGTCACAATTGTCAGCAGCTCCTTTGATTTGTCATCGACATGCATTTGTGGATAAGCCTGGCATAAGTCTATTTTGCTGACCTTTTGCCCTCCGGCCAGGCCCATAAAAAGATCATCAATGAGGGGAAGAGGGTACTGTTCCACAGACAACACCGGGTTAATAGTCTCTTTAAAATCCCTGCAGATTCGAACAGATCCATCCTTTTTCAGGACAGGAACAATGGGTTTGGCCCATTTGTTCACGCTCACAGACTCCAGGACTCCATTCTCGACTAAGGCCTCCAAGTTAGCCTCAACTTTTGGCCTAATTGCATAGGGTACAGGTCGGGCTTTGTGAAACTTCGGCTTGCTGTCAGGCTTAATGTCCAGTCTCACGCTGATCTTTTTCATGCTCCCAAGTTCCCCATTGAAGAGTTCTGCATGTTTGTTTAAAACTGCAGTCAGACCTGACTCCCCTTTTGACATCATGCGGACTGCAGGCCAGTCCAGAGTGATTTTCTCTAGCCACGCACGTCCCAGTAGCGATGGTTAATTTCCCTTTACCACATATAGTGGCAGTTTTGCAGTCTGTCCGTTCAATTTAACTGTCACCTCAATGGCGCCTCTCATGGCCACAGGTTCGCTGGTATTACGTCTTTAGCACAATGTTTGTTGGCTGAAGGGTAAGATGCTTTAGCATTTTGTTGTAGACAGTGTCTGAAACAAGGGACACAGCCGCGCCTGTGTCCACCTCCATCCGCACTGATTGTCCCTCCACCAGTGGTGACACCCAGTAGCCATTTGAACCACCTGCAACCGTCAGTATGTGCACCTCTTCCTCCTCAGAGGTGTCGCTCCCTTCCGTTTTGCTTGTTCCATCATACTGCACTGAATGAACACTCTTTTTCCTCTCTTGTCCAAATACAGACATTTTGCTCCATGCTTCCCAGCTCTGTCTGTTCTTTTTTTACCTCTACAGGCGCGTTCAATGTGACCCTTTCTGCCACAATTTCGGCATTCCAGCTCCGTACACCAGCAGTCATTGGCATGATGGCCCGTTTTCCCACAACGGTAACATGTGCCGTTCCACGCACCTTTGGGCTCAGACGACACCTTGTGAACTCTCCCTGTTGAACTCAACTGGTGAGCCTCCTTTTCCACCATCTCCATGGAGACACTAACTTCAATGGCCTTTTCAAGAGTAAGGTTGTCCTCAGTAAGAAGGTGCTTCTGTGTGGCTGCACTTTGCAGACCACACACGAGTCTGTCTCTAATGGTGTCATTCAGCACCTCCTTGAACTCGCAGTGTTCTGACAACCTTTTTAACGCAGCAATAAACATCGTCACTGATTCCCCCTCCTTTTGATTCCGTTTGTGAAATCTAAATCTCTCAGCAATAACCAGAGGTTTTGGTGAAAAATGTGCTCCAAGAATTTCCACTAGTTGCTTATATGTTTTAGTTCCTGGCTTATCTGGCTGCACAAGGCTGCGAAGTAAATTGAATATCTTCGGCCCCATTACACTCAAAAAGGTAGGCACGACCTTTTCGTTTGCCACCGCATTCGCCAAGATAAAATAATCAAAACGTTCCATATAAGCGCTCCATTGCTCCACATTTTCATCAAAATCACTGATGTTTCCTAATATAGTAGCCATCTCACGTTTCAAATTTAAATTTCTGTTTACTCACTGCACCCGTAACATACGCAGATTCATCCACTCCTCGTCACCGCTTTATTGTGTCGGTACCTTTTTACCTAGACACAATTAGAACTCAAAACTCAGAGATTCAAACATGAAGTGCTTTATTCAGGAAGGAAAGGGGAGTTCTGGAGATTTCCTAACAAAGAGAGCTAAACTTAACCAGGAGAACAACCAACCGTTTATCTGCTGTGACAGCGCCACCACAGGTGGGAGGAGAACACACAATACATAACAACCACCAACTTTTTACAAACTCACTCCAACTCCCTGCAGCAATCAGGCAACTAGTAACACCTGCTCACACCTAGCCCCTCCCACCTAGAGAGTGCTACCCACTGAGCCACAACTGACACCTGTGATACAATGTATGGAGTACAAAATATAACATATGTCAGAGAAGCAAAGAATCATACAATCAGAGAATCATAGAATCATAGAATGGTTACAGCATAGAAGGAGGTTATTCGGCCCATCAAGCCTGTGCCAGCTCTTTGAACAAGCTACCCAATCAGTCCCACTCCCCTACTCTTTCCCCATAGCCCTGCAATTATTTCCCCGTCAAGCATTCATCCAATTCCCCTTTGAAAGTTACTGTTGAATCTGCTTCTACCATCCTTTCAGGCAGTGCTTTCCAGATCACAACTCGCCGCATAATTTTTTACTCATCTCCCCTCTGGTTCTTTTACCAATTACCTTAAATCTGTGTCCTCTGGTTACCAACCCTCCTGCCAGTGGGAACCATTTCTCCCTATTTATCAAAAACCCTCATACTCCATATATGGACTATAACATGGCCAAAGTTTCAGTCATTACAAAAGGAGTAGAGTGTGAATCTTATTTTGTTATAGAAAAATGAGGTAGAAAGAGTAATGCGGAGAGGAGAGATTTGGAGGGAAAAATTGACAAAATTAATGTGAATGCATTACATGTCCAAGCTTAATCCCCTGTCCAAATTCCCAGTCCTGGTCCTGATATTGACCAGGCAAAAGGTGGCAACCCTGGAGTACCCCTCTTAACAAATACCATTTTAATCATTAGAAAAGAAGAATTGCCATGCAACATGTTCTTTTTCCTCCTCTCCTGATGGCATTGATTACTGGTGTACAGTCCATGTGAGCCAGTCAAACTGCCATATAGGTCTCCAAGCTTTATCTTATTGAGAGTCACATGGAGCCTCGGGGCTACTAATATTTAAATCTATACTCCCATAAATATGCATATATCTCAAGTAGCTGATATTAATAGACCTTTGTATCCTGGTTTAGGGTAAACCTACAATATTACTTGAAATTAAATTGCAAGAGTAGGGCAAGGGGACATGTAGAGAAAGATACATATAGGACTGCTGTCAGGAAGTTCTTCACACAAAGAATCAACATCTGGGGGGAGATTTTGACTTTGTGCAATCGTGTAAAGTGGGTGATAGTCATTACAAAAGGCATAGAGTGTGAATCTTATTTTGATACAGAAAAATGAGGTAGAAAGAGTAATGCGGAGCGGAGAGATTTGGAGAGAAAAATTGACAAAATTAATGCGAATGCATTACATGTCCAAGCTTAATCCCCTGTCCATATTCCCAATCCTGGTCCTGACATTGGACCAAGCAAAAGGAGGCAGCAGTTTACATCCTTCCTGATTTTTATTTCCATTGTGCTGCCGATTCTGTATCACTGTTTTACACTGTCGCACAAAATCAAAATCTACCCCATGAAAGAGACTTTCAAGAAAATAGTGGAGGCAAAAGCCCCAAAATCTTTTAAGAAACAGTTAGATGCAGGGGGGGAGGGGGGCTCTAGAAGGATGAATCAAGATAGGATGAATGGCATTCTCCATTTATAATTAGCTTGTGATCATGTGAATGCTAGTAATCTGAAATAAAAACAGAAGGTGCACAACAGTTCAATCAATATCAGAAAGAGGCGGGACTCTTCATAGTTCTGATGAGGGTTCCCGGCCAAAACATTGAAAGCCTCCATCTATTTGGTCCACCAGTCTCTGCAAAATGGAGCCCAGAGTCTGGATGGCAACCATTTGAGCTTCCACCATAACAGCAAAGGCTGGTAACATAGACGCCTGTTGTGAGGGTCCAGCTACAGCCTCCCTGGAGGTGGCACCACTGCCTGCTCCTGATAACTTGTGATGGGCACATCGCCACCTGCAGACCCCTGTCTAATTCACCCAGGGCGCAAATCTCTGTGCTGATGCTTGGAAGGGCCAAAGCTCATGACGCCACCTCCTCTGAATCATTGTACTCCTCCAAGGTGTCCTCTTCTGGAAGCTTTTGTTGCTGAAAAGGACCAAAAATAGAAAAGGGACAAGAGTTAGCATGGCACTGCCAGCATTTGACAGGCTTCACAATGTAGCTTGATGTTGTCTAGCTGTTTAAAAGCATTTTCCTGAAGTACATGAAGGGTACAAGTAACAGTCAGCGACGCTATTCAAATAAGCCCCACAATCTTGAAAGCTCCAATGCAGACAGCTCTTAAGGGGCGATTGATCTCGAGAGCCTGCTGCTCCAGCTCGGAGAGCATCATGATGCTGGGTCTTCCTCCCCCATTCTTACTCCTCTCCATTGGTGTTGTGCGCCGTTTTCTGCTGCAGAAAGAGAGGGCCATAGTGAGTGGCTACTGAAAAGGAGAGTCCACATGTGCAGGTCTTTAGAATTCTCTGCCCCAAAGGGCTGTGAATGCTGAGTCTTTGAGTATATTCAAGGCTGAGATCGATAGATTTTTGGACTCTAGGGGAATCAAAGGATATGGAGATCGAGTGGGAAAGTGGAGTTGAGGTGGATGATCGGCCATGATCTTATTGAATGGTGGAGCAGGCTTGAGGGGCCGTGTGGCCAATTCCTGCTCTTATTTCTTATGTTTTTCTGTTTGTTGTGCACATGTTGAGAGGGAGAAGAAGCAACATTCAAGCAGGATGGGGAGGTGTTGAAGGGAAAGCAAGTGGCTGGAATGTGAAGTGAGGAAGGATTCATCAGAGGAATTCCTTGTTCTGCAATTGCAACCATGTGAGAAGAGAATGGTGCTTGTGGCTGCGGTGAAGGTAACTAGCAAGAGGCGAGTGTGTGTTTGGGCTGAGAATGAGAGGTGGTATAGTATGCCCATGTGATGGGTGGTGAATGATGCGATGCAGGGGAAGGAATTGTTCAGAATGCTGGGAGATAGGGGAAGGACTATAACCAAGTGTTATGGTGAGAGATAGAGAAATTTAAAAAATGTACTCACCCTTGCCACTCTTGTTAGGCCACTAAAACATCTCCTGCATTGAACTCGGGTCCTGGAGGTGCTGCTCCTGGAGCTGACGATCTCTGCCACTTCGCTCCAGGCCTTATGTATGTCTATCTTTGTGATCCTCCTGCCACAGTGAGAAAGAGTGCACCACTCCTCCCCCTCACCTCTTCCACTAAGACCTCCAGGGAGACCTCAGAGAAGCTGGGTACCTGCTTCTGACATATTGCAACAGAAAATATTCTTGCACCAATCTGACAGTGCAACCTGGTAGAAGGGAATGCAGCCACTCTTTAAGAGGTCCATTCGCAGTTTAAATAGGACGCCCGTTGGAAATTATACCCAGAAAATGACGGGCTTCCTGTTCCCGATGCGATGAGGTGGGAAGCCCACCAGTCAGATGTTAGTGAAGCCTGGGAGTTAAAATACTCTGAAAATGAAATTTAGGCCAGTGCCTTGCCTACCGCCCATCCGAAACCTGCTCCGGGTGAAAATCAACCCCTATTTCTTCACCCATAAAGTTTAGTGGGCAAAGGTTTTTTTTTTCTATGCGTATGATATGATGTAACACCTCCTGCTTTGGCTTAGTGTCCATTTTTGTTTGATTTCACCCCTGTGAAGCCCCTTAGGACGTTTTTCTACATTAAAGGCACTATATAAATGCAAGTTGTTGTTGCATTACAGTATACAGTAGGGCACTGAGAAAGTCAAAATTACATTTGATTTGTACAGAACGCAGTTCTGATCTATTCCCAGAAAATATAATTCAGCACCTGCAGCTTGGTCTACAGGATGGATTCAATTGATTATCACTGCCGTGCTTCACACTCCTCTCACTTTCTTTACTCTTCTTAAATACAGTATATTCCAGTTACAAGAAATACGTAGAAGTCCTAACCCAACAATGTATGCTTGTCCTAACTCAATAATACCAAACCCAATTCCTTATTAATGGAAACCGGTTTTGCCTTTCTACATTGCAGTGTGGAACATTAATATTGCTGTTGATTTAATTGTCAGTTCATTTTTATAGTATTAATAGTTTGTTACAGATAGATTGTTAAGGTGGTTTTATCTAACTAAAATGTCTTTATCTGCCAATGTGCTGCCTGTGCTGTTGATGGCATTTGCAAGTAAAACAACCCAACATCCATACAGCCAGTGAAGGAGAGAAACATTTTTTCATGGCTCTTATGATCTGCTATGGCCTACAAAACCTGTTCAGCTGATTCTGTGCATCAGTATGCTTACTGGGGCCTTAGAGTGTTATAAAACAGCAGGGGTCATAGAGTCATAGAGTCATAGAGTTATACAGCACAGAAAGAGGCCCTTCGGCCCATCGCATCCACACCAGCCATCAAGCCCAATCTAATCTAATCCCATTTTCCAGCATTTGGTCCGTAGCCTTGTATGCTATGGCATTTCAAGTGCTCATCCAAATGCTTCTTGAATGTTGTGAAGGTTCCTGCCTCTACCACCCTTTCAGGCAGTGAGTTCCAGATTCCAACTACCCTCTGGGTGAAAAAGTTTTTCCTCAAATCCCCTCTAAACCTCCTGCCCCTTACCTTGAATCTATGCCCCCTTGTTATTGACCCCTCTACTAAGGGGAAAAGTTCCTTACTATCTACCCTATCTATGCCCCTCATAATTTTGTACACCTCAATCAGGTCCCCCCTCAGCCTTCTCTGCTCCAAGGAAAACAACCCCAGCCTGTCCAGTCTTTCTTCATAGCTGAAGCGCTCCAGCCCAGGTAACATCCTGGTAAATCTCCTCTGCACCCTCTCCAAAGCAATCACATCCTTCCTATAGTGTGGCGACCAGAACTGCACACAGTACTCCAGCTGTGGCCTTACCAGCGTTTTGTACAGCTCCATCATAACCTCCCTGCTCTTATATTCTATGCCTCGGCTAATGAAGGCAAGTATCCCATATGCCTTTTTAACCACCTTATCCACCTGTTCTGCTGCCTTCAGGGATCTATGTACATGCACACCAAGGTCCCTCTGATCCTCTGTCTTTCCTAGGGTCTTACCATTCATTGTGTATTCCTTTGCCTGTTAGTCTGTCCAAAATGCATCACCTCACACTTTTCAGGGTTAAATTCCATTTGCCACTGTTCTGCCCATCTGACCAACCCACCTATATTGTCCTGTAGCCTGAGGCTTCCTTCCTCGCTATTTACCGCCCCACCAATTTTCGTGTCATCTGCGAACTTACTGATCATACCCTTTACATTCACATCCAAATCATTAATGTAGACCACAAACAGCAAGGGACCCAGCACCGATCCCTGCGGTACCCCACTGGACACAGGCGACCAGTCACAAAAACAACCTTCCACCATCACCCTCTGCCTTCTGCCACTAAGCCAGTTTTGGATCCAACGTGCCAAGGCACCCTGGATCCCATGGGCTCTTACCTTTCTGACCAGTCCCCTATGCGGGACTTTATCAAAAGCCTTACTGAAATCCATGTAAACCACATCCACTGCACTACCCTCATCCACACACCTAGTCACCCCCTCGAAAAATTCAATCAAATTGGTCAGACATGATCGTCCCTTGACAAAGCCATGCTGGCTATCTCTAATTAATCCTTGCCTCTCCAAGTGGAGACTAATTCTGTCCCTCAGAATTTTTTCCAATTATTTCCCTACCACTGATGTTAGGCTCACTGGCCTGTAATTCCCTGGTTTATCCCTACTACCCTTCTTGAATAATGGTACGATGTTAGCTGTTCTCCAGTCCTCTGGCACATCCACTGTGGCCAGAGAGGTTTTGAAAATTTGTGTCAGAGCCCCTGCAATCTCCTCCATTGCCTCACATAGTAGCCTGGGATACATCTCGTCTGGGCCTGGGGATTTATCCACTTTTAAGCCCGGAACAATAAGCTGATCAATTCCCTCCTCACTCCCATGGGTCCGGCTCAGCATCAAATTGCCAGGTCTAACCCCCCTTCCCGGATGTGTTATGACATGTCATGGATGCATAGAATAGTGGGTTTCTGATTTCCATATCACAAAGACCGGAACCAGATGGCGGTAGCAACAAGCAAAGTGGTGCGGGCAGGTCAATTTGGTTCTCCTGAGGTCAGGGCTCTAGGCTCGATTTTAACCCTGCCAGTCTGGCAAGAAGGGGGCAGGTGGGTGGTTAAAAAGGTGGTCAGATGCTTCACATTGCATTCCCAATGCAGTTGTGCCTGCCGTCATTTTAACTACCGAGTTTCCTGCAGTGTCGGGCTCTGATGACATCATTTGGACCGCATCGCAATCTTAGCTTCCAATCACGGCCATGACACTCAGTGCGTGGCCCACCAGAAATACCTGGCAGCTGGCAGCATTGTGTTCAGAAGAGGCCCAGGTAAGTCTTCTTTATTAATTTCTTGAATGCTTCCTTGCGGGCCAGGAGGAGAGGAGTGCTTTCTGGGCCCCAAAAGGAAATCTTGGACTCTCCTCCTCTGATCGCGATCACCTCAGGACCCTCTGCTTACACACTTACCTTGTGCCGGGGATCGGTTCTTTGGGTCCTCGGCGATGGCCTCCTGCTCCTGCCTGCCAGCCACGTAGTGATTCCCACTGGATTTGGACGGAAGTCGAATGTCACTCATTGAAATGAGACCCACAAGGCGCACTTATGCCCCGGGTTAAAATCAGGGCTTAAATGTATACATTCCTTGAATGACAGTTTTACATTATTGCTCCTTCTAGATCCAGGTCTTGGAAGATCACTGATTTACATCAGTGTAAAGTCTCCAATATAAATAGGGCTAGAAACATTCAAACTGCTTTAATATTGCTGTGTTCAAAGTCACTAATGATGTTTTCTGTGACTGCAAACAAAGTGCGTTTTCCCTCTTTGTTCTCATCAAACTCTATGTGACATTCAACATAGTTGATCACACCATCCTCAGCCACTGTCTTTCCACATGAACTCCTCCATCACCATCCCTGGGTATGTCCTGTCCCACCGGCAGGTCAGACCCACCAGGGGTGATGGCACAGTGGTATACAGTCAGGAAGGAGTGTCCCTGGGAGTCCGCAACATTGACTCCAGACCCCATGAAGTCTCATGGCTTCAGGTCAAGCATGGGCAAGGAAACCTCTTGCTGATTACCACTCCCTCAGCTGATGAATCAGTACTCCTCCATGTTGAACACCACTTGGAAGAAGCACTGAGAGTAGCAAGGGCACAGAATGTACTCTGGGTGGGGGACTTCAATGTCCATCAGCAAGAGTGGCTCGGTAGCAACACTACTGGCCGAGTCCTGAAGGACATAACTGCCAGTCTGGGCCTGCGACAGGTGGTGAGTGAACTAACAAGAGGGAAAAACCTACTTGATCTCGTCCTCACCAATCTACCTGTCGCAGGTGCATCTGTCCATGACAGTATTGGTGGCAGTGACCACCGCACAGTCATTGCGGAGACGAAGTCCCGTTTTCACACTGAGAACACCCTCCATCATGTTGTGTGGCACTACCACCGTGCTAAATGAGATAGATTCAGAACAGATCTAGCAGCTCAAAACATGGGCATCCATGAGGCGCTGTGGGCCATCAGCAGCAGCGGCATTGTATTCCACCACAATCTGTAACCTCATGACCCGGCATATCCCTCACTCTACCATTACCATCAAGCCAGGGGACCAACCCTGGTTCAACAACGAGTGTAGCAGAGCATGCCAGGAGCAGCACCAGGCGCACCTAAAAATGAGGTGCCAACCTGGGGAGGCTGCAACACAGGACTACATGCATGCTAAAAACCCGAAGCAGCATGCTATAGACAGGGCTAAGCGATCCCACAATCAACGGATCAGATCAAAGCTCTGCAGTCCTGCCACATCCAGTCATGATTGGTGGTGGACCATTAAAAAACTAACGGGAGGAGTTGGCTCCATGAATATCCCCATCCTCAATGATGGTGGAGCCCAGCACATGAGTGCAAAAGACAAGGCTGAAGCATTTGCAACCATCTTCAGCCAGAAGTGCCGAGTGGATGATGCATATCGGCCTCCTCCTGAGGGCCCCAACATCACAGAAGCTATTCTTCAGCCAATTCGATTCATTCCACGTGATATCAAGAAATGGCTGAGCGCATTGGATAAAGCAAAGGCAATGAGCCCCAACAACATCCTGGCTATCGTGCTGAAGACTTGTGCTCCAGAACTAGCCACGCCTCTAGCCAAGCTGGTCCAGTACAGCTACAACACTGGCATCTATCCGACAATGTGGAAAACTGCACCAGTATGTCCTGTCCACAAAAAGCAGGAAAAATCCAACCTGGCCAATTACCGCCCCATCAGTCTACTGTCAATCATCAGCAAAGTGATGGAATGTGACATCGACAGTGCTATCAAGTGGCACTTACTCACCAATAACCTGTTCACCGATGCTCAGTTTGGGTTCCGCCAAGACCACTTGGCTCCGACCTCATTACAGCCTTGGTCCAAACATGGACAAAGTAGCTGAATTCCAGAGGTGAGGTGAGAGTGACTGCCCTTGACATCAAGGCAGCATTTGACCGAGTGTGGCATCAAGGAGCCCTGGTAAAACTGAAGTCAATGGGAATCAGGGGGAAAACGCTCCACTGGCTGAAGTCATACCTAGCACAAAGGAAGATGGTTGTGGTGGTGGAAAGTCAATCATCACAGCCCCAGGACATCACTGCAGGAGTTCCTCAGGGCAGTGTCCTCGGCCCAACCATCTTCAGCTGCTTCATCAATGACCTTCCCTCCAACATAAGTTCAGAAATGGGGATGTTCGCTGATGACTGCACAGTGTTCAGCGCCATTCGCAACTCCACAGATAATGAAGCAGTCCATGCCCACATGCAGCAAGACCTGGACAACGTTCAGGCTTGGGCTGATAAGTGGCAGGTAACAGTCACGCCACAGAAGTGCCAGGCAATGACTATCTCCAACAAGCGAGAGTCTAACCACCTCCCCTTGACATTCAATGGCATTACCATCGCCGAATTCCCCACTATCAACATCCTGGGGGTCACCATTGACCTGAAACTTAACTGGACCAGCCACATAAATACTGTGGCAACAAGAGCAGGTCAGAGGCTAGTTATTCTGTGGTGAGTGTCTCACCTCCTGACTCCCCAAAGTCTTGCCACCATCTACAAGGTGCAAGTCAGGAGTGTGATGGAATACTCTCTGTAGTGTATGTAACGTTCTACCTTTAAGAGAACTATTGTATGTAACCGTCCACCTTTTAGGGGTTTTAACTATTTTAGGGGTTGCACTACTTTACCTTGGCTGCTGTATACTGTAATACCGGTGGTGACCACACCGGTATATAAGTGCTGTGTAATGAGTTATTGGGCAGATTCGCCCTGACCTTCAAATAGTAAAGTCCTGTTAAAGTTTACTCTTGTAGTCTGTGTAATAATTCGCAATCTAACACACAGACTTTACAGTGGCAACGAGTTCGATCTTACCCTGCGGCAGCGATACATCCGAAGCAGTTAACGAGCGTCGAGAAGAGGCATCCGCCCTCGTCGTTCTGCCGAGAGAAGACTCGAGTCTGCAGAGCAAGGAAGAAGAAAGAATTCTGACACGGAGCCTTCCATCAGCAACAGGCAGTGATCGTCCCTTCTGTCACGGTGGTGAGTGCGCCGATCAGCCACGAGAAGCAAGTCGGCCACGTTGACTGTGAGTAGGGGGGAAAAATAAAAAGAAACGGAGGACAAGGGCGGTGAGCTCGACCACGGCCAGGGGAAAGGAGCCGGACAGAAGTCGGGGCCAGAGGCGCTGAGACTGGGGCAGCGTAGGGCATGGAAGCCGCGGTACAAGCGGGAACGCAGCCGGTGTGAGAGACCGGGCTACAAGCGGGAACGCAGCCGGTGTGAGAGACCGGGCTACAAGTGGGCTGGGAGATGTGACAGCGTCGTGAGACAGCTCGACCGCGACCGGTGAAAAAGGCCGGGCAGCTACCGAGGCCGCGAGGCGCTGCAACCGGGATCGTAAGGCGCGGGAGATAATAATAAATAATTCAAACCGCGGAGAACTCAGCCGCAGCCGGGGGAGGAAAGGACCGGACTGCGAGAGGGCTGGGAGGTGCGATTGGAAGCCGCTGAGGGAGAGACAGAGCCCGAGCGAGCGGGAGAGCTTCAGAATAAACTGAAGCCGGCGCGCCGCGGAGAACTCAGCCGCAGCCGGGGGAGGAAAGGACCGGACTGCGAGAGGGCTGGGAGGCGCGATTGAAAGCCGCTGGGGGAGAGACAGAGCCCGAGCGAGCGGGAGAGACAGAGCCCGAGCGAGGGGGGAACGGGACCGAGCGAGGGAGACCGAGCGAGACTCCGCCCAGCGGCTTACAGCAGCTTCCATAAAGGATCGGGAGCTGGAACTGTTCGCCACCAACTGGTTGTCCCCAGCGCCCGGGTGCCCTGCCGAGAGAAGGGAACAAGGAGCGCAATCAGCTGTTCTTGCGCTTCGGAATAAACTGAAGCCGGCGCGCAGGCTGCGAAACCCGAAAGCCAGCGGTTGTCGCCCGAGGGCAAAGCTTACCCCTCCTGCCAGGGGAAGAAACGCGGGAAGCCGCCAGTAGGCGGGGAAGAAGACAGGAGTGGGAAACCGCCATTTTGAAAGTGGGCGGGGAAGAAGACAAGCGCGGGAAACCGCCATTTTTGGAAAAAAAAAGTAACGAACAAATTCGTTGTTGTTTCTCAGAAAGATAGTGAAGATGCCTAAGCATGGTAACATCAACGACTTCGATTCCGAGGTGGAAGATTGGGCCACGTATGTAGAACGCATCGAGATATATTGTGAGGCCAATAAAATAGCAGATGATGATAAAGCTCTAACCTTACTAAACTCAATGGGGGCGAAGACATACGGGCTATTGAAGCATCTTCTATCACCAGCTAAACCGGCGGATCAGACTTTCGCTAATATTGTTGCTGTCCTGAAGGATCATTTGAACCCCACACCGCTGATGTTGGCGGAACGATTCAAATTTTATGCGAGAACGCAACGGAAAGAGGAAAGCAACGCGGAATACTTGGTTGAACTGCGTAGACTAGCGAAATACTGTCAGTTTGGGGAAAATCTGACAGAGGCATTGAGAGACAAGTTCGTGTGTGGGTTGTCGAAGGAAGGAACACAAAAGCGACTGCTCGAAGAGAACGATCTTACACTTGATAAGGCTGTCCTTATTGCAGCATCACACGAAGCCACAGCGAGAGGCACTGTGGAAATGCAGCTGAAGGCAGCGGTACTCAGCGTGGATCAAATGACTTCGGGTACAACGAAATGTTATCGTTGTGGGAAGACAACACACGACCAGAACCAATGCTGGTTTAAAACCCAGGAATGTAGAAAATGTGGCAAGCTTGGTCACATAGCTAAAGTATGCCGGTCAGGAAAGAAGACCAGCAACAAAAAAAAGTCACCGCAGGAAAAGTACAGCAAGGTACACAAGGTGGCTGAGAAGAATTCAGATGAACAGAATTCGGATTCAGACTCCAACAGCCAGGAACTGGGTAGTCTGAGAATTCACAATGCGAGTAAGGAAGCTGACCTACAAATTATCTGGGTCACGCTCAAAATAGCCGGAGTCCAAGTGAAAATGGAATTCGACACAGGATCAGCCCTAACAGTCATAAACCGAAAGGACTACAAGAGGCTATTCTCACATATTCCCTTGAGAGATACCAAGATTGTATTGCAGACATACATGGGGTGAAGAGTATACCCCATCGGAAAGATAAAAGTCAAGGTGAGAGACAAGGGCAAAGAACACCAAGGAATGGACTTATATGTACTACCTGAGGGGGGAGGGAGTGGATCAAGAAAATAAATATGGACTGGCACTTCCTAAAAGCCATAAAGAGTGAGAACTCGGTGAAGACAATCAGCTCAGACTCTGGAACTGATGATGGTAAAACCAACCCATGTGCAAAAGACAAGGCTAAAATGGACTTGCAGACTAATGTTGGAAAAACGAAGGAGTGCATAAATGCTTATGCTTCAGAGGAGAACAAAGTTTCAGAACAGAATTCCACTGAACAACAACAACATAGTTTGACAGAGAATTCTGAGTCTGTCCAGTCTACAGACATGCACATTTCTGAGGAACACCGGGCTCGAACTCAACTCCATTTCAAACTACAACAGCAATTAGAACAAATGATTCGCCGTCTTGAGCAAGAGATGAATGCAACAAAAAAGTTCTTTGACACAGAGTGGGAGAATCTGGAAAGACAACAGAAGCAGCTGATGGAGAAAATGGAGCAGGAGCACACAAACCGTCTGCGCGAGGAGGCCAAACGAATCAAAGCTGATTCGGTTTCTGAAGGTGCGTGCTCTAATCTGGTGGAGCAAGATGTTCAGCAACTGAAGGTGCTTGTTAGCAGGTTGCAGGCAGAAAAGGCTGATTTGGTTGCCATGAATTCCGAGCTCCTACTGAAGTTGGGGGCAGCATCACCGGATGATTCATTTGTTGAAATTCGAATGGTGGAGGCTGCAGATGATGGAGAATTAAAAGCAGCAAAGGGGCCCCAGTGCAAGGTTACAAACAGCCCTGTAGCCTATCCGTCAAAAACACAGGATGACGATACTGGGAAACGTCGGATGTCAGAAGAGTTAACGGTCAGCCAACTCCTTCATATGCTGAGGGACAAGACTCTGAAATGGGAAGAACTTGAACACGAGCTTCAATCTTCAAAGGAAAGGGGTTCGGAGCTCTCAAAAGTTATTGAAATAGCTGAGGTTGCAACACAGACTGAGAAGACTGCAGCAGAGCAGCCCTTGGATGCCAAAAGTACGCTGACTCACGTCAATGTAGAACAACAGAATGCTGAAACAGCTGCTCCAGTAGAGGGATTGAATAGCCCGATCAATCAATCTCCGAATGAAGTTGAAGTATTGAAATCACAAATTATGTCATTAGTAAAAGACTTGCGGAAAGCCCAGAAAAAGCTGGATGAAGCTGAACGCATGAAGAAGTCTCTTCAGGAAAGATGTCTGGATTTGGAACAAAAGCTGGCTAACGTCCAGCTGGGTATGGAGGAAATAGAAGACCCTCTCGCTGGCCTAGCTCAGGACGACACCGAATATTACCATGACCTGTTGGACGACACCGAATATTACGATGACCTGTTCTGCCCAGCTTGTGATGAAAACTCCCAAAGTGCAAAAACCATGAAGAATCACAAAAAGTCTAAGGAACACCGGGAGATGGTGGCGCTACTACGGAAAAAGGAGGAAGAGAAGGAGGAACTGTGCATGCAGCTGGCAGCTGACAGTGGAGCCCAGAGAGTCTCCAAGAAGCAGAAAAGGAAAAGACGAAGCAGAAGATGATGACCCATCTGAACCATTATCACCTCTACAAGGTCACGCACGTGGTCCTTCCGAACTGAGTCAAATCCGTTTGGAAGTAGAAAAACTTCCCAAGGTACTCGAGTCTTTAGAAGTCAGCAAGGCTGGTTCTGAAGTTACGGAAGTTCAAGCTGTTAAGTCTAGTGAGGGACTATTAGATGAGTCACCCCAGCAACGTGAACCTACTACACCACCGAGGCGTTATCCGGACCGAGTCAGGAAGCGCAGGAGGCGCTTCCGCAGAGACTGAATCTGTGAACTGTTTTCCGCAGAGACTGCATCTGTGAACTGTTTTTACATGAAGTTGGATATATGTTATGATGTTATGTTTAATGGGGAATAGGTATATTGTAAGCTAAAAAGGGAGGATTGTAGTGTTTGTAACGTTCTACCTTTAAGAGAACTATTGTATGTAACCGTCCACCTTTAAGAGAACTATTTTAGGGGTTGCACTACTTTATCTTGGCTGCTGTATACTGTAATACCGGTGGTGACCACACCGGTATATAAGTGCTGTGTAATGAGTTATTGGGCAGATTCGCCCTGACCTTCGAATAGTAAAGTCCTGTTAAAGTTTACTCTTGTAGTCTGTGTAATAATTCGCAATATAACACACAGACTTTACACTCTCCACTTGCCTGGATGAGTGCAGCTCCAGCAACACTCAAGAAGCTCGACACCATCCAGGACAAAGCAGTCCGCTTGATTGGCACCCCATCCACCACCTCAAACATCCACTCCCTCCACCACCAGCGTACCGTGGCTGCAGTGTGTACCATCTACAAGGTGCACTGCAGCAACTCGCCAAGGCTTCTTCAGCAGCACCCCCCAAAACCATGACCTCTACCACCTAGAAGGACAAGGGCAGCAGGCGCATGGGAACACCACCACCTCCAAGTTCCCCTCCAAGTCACACACCATCCTGACTTAGAAGTATATCACTGATCCTTCATCGTCACTGAGTCAAAATCGTGGAACTCCCTCCCTAACAGCACTGTGGGAGTACCATCACCACACGGACTGCAGCGGTTCAAGAAGGCGGCTCACCACCACCTTCTCAAGGGCAACTAGGGATGGGCAATAAATGCTGGCATTGCCAGCGACACCCTGATCCCATAAACGAATAAAAAAAAAGAATGGCAGCCAACATAAAAGGTAATCCAAAAGTCTTCTATAGGCATATAAATAGTAAAAGGGTAATAAGAGGAGGGCTGGGCTGATTAGGGACCAAAAAGGAGACCTATGCATGGCGGCAGAGGTTATGGCTAAAGTACTAAATGAGTGCTTTGCATCTGTCTTCACCAAGGAAGAGGATGTTGCCATAGACATAGTGAAGGAGGAGGTAGTGGAGAAAATTAATAAAGAAGTGGTATTAGAAAGGCTGGCTGTAATTAAAGTAGATAAATCACCAGGAGCGGATGGGATGCATCCTAGGATGCTGAGTGAATTTGAGGGTGGAAATCGCGGAGGTACTGGTCATAATATTCCAATCCTCCATAGATACGGGGGTGGTGCTAGAGGACTGGAAAATTGCAAATGTTACATCATTGTTTAAAAAAGGGTGCAAAGATAAACCCAGAAACTACAGGCCAGTCAGTTTAACCTCGGTAGTGGGGAAACAGTAATCCGGACAAAATTAACAGTCACTTGGATAGGTGTGGATTAATTAAGGAAAGCCAGCACTGATTTGTTAAAGGCAAATCGTGTTTAACCAACTTGATCGAGATGTTGATGAGGTAACAGGGAGGGTTGATGAGGGTAATGCAGTTGACGTAATGTACATGGATTTCCAAAAGGCGCTTGATAAAGTGCCACATAATAAGCTTGCCAGCAAAGTTGAAACCCATGAAATAAAAGGGACAGTGGCAGCATGGAT
The DNA here is from genome assembly GCF_052327205.1 of Somniosus microcephalus. Lineage (NCBI taxonomy): Eukaryota > Metazoa > Chordata > Chondrichthyes > Squaliformes > Somniosidae > Somniosus > Somniosus microcephalus. The sequence continues at coordinate 29,875,237 of NC_140996.1, read as the reverse complement.
ACTAAATTGGCTAAGTGACAGGAAACAGAGAGTAGTGGTGAATGGTTGTTGGTTGTTTTTCGGGCTGGAGGAAGGTATACAATGGTGTTCGCCAGGGGTCAGTTCTAGGACCACTGCTTTTCTTGATACAGGAAACTCTCTTTTTACCGGCACCTAAATAACCGGAAATCTCTCTTAACCGGCAAAATTCAGGAGTAGGTTCAGGTAAGTTTTACTTCATATTAGTGGCCGTGTAACCGGGGTTCCTGGATCTGTGGCCGTGTAACCGGGGTTCCTGCACCTGTTGCCATGCAACAGGGATGCCTGGATCTATGGCCATGTAACCGGGGTTCCTGCACCTGTTGCCATGCAACAGGGATGCCTGGATCTGTGGCCGTGTACAGAGCTCTCGTACCTTAGTAAGTATACCTCTCTGTAATCCGGACTTTTTGATCAACCGGCACCACGCCGGTCCCATCGGTGCCGGATAAAAAACAGTTTCCTGTATATATTAATGATTTGGACGTGGGTGTACAGGGCACAGTTTCAAAATTTGCAGATGACACAAATTTGGAAGTATAGTGAACGGTGAGAAGGAGAATGATAGACTTCAGGAAGACATAGACAGGCTGGTGAAATGGGCAGACATGTGGCAGATGATGTGAAGTGATACATTTTAGTAAAAAGAATGGAGAGAGGACATATAAATGAAATTGTACAATCCTGAAGGGGTTGCACGAACAGAGTTATCTGGGGGTATGTGTGCACGATCGTTGAAGGTGGCAGGGCAGGTTGAGAAAGCAGTTAAAAAGGCTAATGGGATCCTGGGCTTCATAAATAGAGGTATAGAGTACAAATGTGTAGAAATTATGATGAACCTGTATAAAACACTGGTTCGGCCCCAACTGGAGTACTGTGTCCAATTCTGGGCACCACACTTTAGGAAGGATGTGAAGGCCTTAGAGAGGGTGCAGAAAAGATTTACGAGAATGATTCCAGGAATGAGGGACTTCAGTTACGTTGATAGACTGGAGAAGCTGGGGTTGTTCTCCTTGGAGCAGAGAAGAGTGAGAGGAGATTCGATAGAGGTGTTCAAAATCATGAGGGGTCTCGACAGAGTAGATACAGAGAAACTGTTCTCATTGGCGGATGGGTTGAGAACCAGAGGACACAGAGTTAAGGTGATTGGCAAAAGAACCAAAGGTGACGTAAGAAAGTAAAAACTTTTTTACGCAGCGAGTGGTTAAGATCTGGTATGCACAGCCTGAAAGGGTGGTTGATGCAGAATCAATCTATCTTTCAAAAGAGAGTTGGATAAGTATCTGAAGGAAAAAAAAGTTGCAGGGCTACGGGGAAAGGGCGGGGGAATGGGACTAGCTGAAGTGCTCTTGCAGAGAGCTGGCACGGGCTCGATGGACCGAATGGCCTTCTTCCGTGCTGTAACCATTCTATGATTCTATGAAAGCACTGTTGTAAACACACAGTCAACCGGACACAGAAAGACAGTCTTCTAACTACTGTAGATGACATGAATGCAGATAATGTTAAACCATTTCATTTTCCCCCTAAACGCTCTTGCCTCACAGATTAGTATCACAAGAAGAATCTCAGGAGAACACTTTAGAAACAGCTCACTGGTTCCAGCTGATCTGTCACCAGTAACTGCGGGCAAACTTGAGGATTCACTTGGTGTTCAAGTGGGTGAGTGAAGCTGACAGCAAAGCCCCAGTGGTATTATTTCATGGTTGATTAACTCTTTATGCAACAATTCCAAAGTTATATTCTTTAACAAGGTGAAAATGATCAAATGTAACCCTTAATGTGACTTACGTATGTTAAAAAGGAAGAGTGTAGCAAAAGTAAGCGTTGGTCCCTTAGAGGTTGAGACAGGAGACATTATAATGGGGAATAAGGAAATGGCAGAGACTTTAAACAAAAATTTTGTCATAGAGTCATGGGGGAGAAATTCGGTTGCTAGTGCCAGCAATTAGCGCCTAAAGAGGCCGAGAATTGGGGCGTTACCCAATTTTCGGGTGGGCGCAGTGAACCCAGCGCCACTCGCGGGCGCAGGCAGATCATGACGTCATTTCAGTGTGCAACACCTTTTTGGTGCCCCGGACTGGAAATTCAGTGGTGCCCCCCTCTGTTCCGCCCGGCGCTAATAAGGACAGCTTCCTGGAACGTTCCCCAGTGGCTCTCGGGCTTAGGGGGGTGCTATTTAAAGGGGACTGCACTGGTATAAAAGCGGCAGCCATTTTGGGAGCACAACTTATTTGAGATTTACACAGAGTTGCAAAGTTGAACTCTGAGCCATTTCACTAGTGACCCAGCGCTGCCCGAGGACCTTCAACCTTCATACCATCACCCTGCTGCTGGTGAGCGTTTACACCCTATTTAATTTCTGCTGACCTATTACTTTGGGGGCTGCTTTGGAGGGGAACGTCCTGCTGCTCGACCATCTGGAAAGGGCACAGGGACAGAGGGAGAGAGGGCCAGGAATGGCCAGATGGAGGAGGGCCAACAGACGTCGCTACACCAGGCCTTACGCTGCCAGGGTATTCAGGCAGCAGTTCTCTTACCTCAACATGTCGGAGGAGCAGTGTGTTAGGAGGCTGCAATTCCGAAAGGAGGTGGTGACTGAGCTGTGCCACCTGCTTCAGGAAGATCTGCAGCCGCAGATAAGGTGCAGGACCTCTCTGTCGGTGGCTGTGAAGATAAGAGTGGCATTGAATTTCTATGTGACCGGCTCCTTCCAGTCAGCAACTGGAGACATTGCCAACATATCCCAGTTTGCGGTGCATAGCTGCATCCAGCAGGTTACAGGTGCCCTGTTTAAAAGGCGGCGTCAGTACATCTCCTTCAATGTGACACCGGAGAAGCAGCGGGAGCGCGCAGATGGCTTCGCGGCAATAACGGACTTCCCCATGGTGCAGGGCGCCATTCACTGCACGCACGTGGCTTTGCGGGCGCCTGTACAGAATCCTGAGGAGTTCCGCAACCGCAAGGGGTTCCGCTCCTTGAATGTGCAGCTGGTCTGTGACCACCGACAGCTGATCCTGGCGGTCAATGCGCAGTTCCCAGGCAGCAGCCACGATGCTTTCATCCTGCGCCAGACTTCAGTCGCTGACCTTTTCGAGGCCCAGGCTCACCCAGAAGGCTGGCTTCTCGGCGACAAGGGCTATCCACTGTGCCCATGGCTGATGACCCCGCTCCGTACGCCCAGCACCCCTGCAGAAGAGCACTACAACGTCAGCCATCAGGCGACGAGGAACATTGTGGAGCACACAATCGGCGTGCTCAAGCAGTGGTTCCGCTGTTTGGACCATTCAGGAGGAGCCTTGCAGTACTCACCAGAGAGAGTCTCCCACTTCATTGTTGTCTGCTGCATGCTCCATAACCTCGCCACCCTGCGCACCCAGCCAATGCCAGCAGACATTGAAGGACCAGCAGAGGAGGAGGAGGAGCAGGAGGAGGAGCAGGAGGAGGAGGAGGAGGAGGAGGAGGAGGACCAAGACGGGAGGGTCCGAGAAAGTGGAAGGGCCGTCCGTCTGAGGCTGATAAGGAGTCGGTTCTAGGCCCCTCTCACGGACTGCTTGGTGCCATTGGAAGACCACGAATGGAACCATTCGGATAACCCAAAGCCTATGAAGGCCACAATGATTGTAAATAGCAGACATGGCCAATGACATTAAAATTCTTTGTTTATTTTGAAAACTGTGCTTCCTTCCAGCATGACAAAGCAATGGCAACTGAAAGCTTAACTAACAAACTACCACATCTGTGACTCGCACACCCGGGAGACTATCCAAAACATGACTAACATTCAGACCAGCATCCACGGCCTTGATTTCTAGAAATAGGACATTTCTGCAGCCCCTTCTACTCTTTCCCCTTTGATGGAGATCTACTTCTCTTACGAGAACGGCCCCTTCCCTCCCTGCAGCTCCTCTGTAATGGGACCCCAGTGGCTGTATGAAGGCTGGGGGACGCCTGCTGACTGTCCGAAAGCGCTGATGCCCCTGAGGGATGGCCTGGACGGACTCTGGGCTTGGAGGGGCCGGATGCTGACTGCTCCAATTGGGCATGGGTGGAAGCAGTCTGTCCTGCAGGTGATGGCAGCTGCAGTGGAGATGTGCCAGCGTTGGCATCAGGAATGCTGACATCCTGCGAGCGGACACCTGCTCCGTGGTCGGCCGACACACTGGCACTCTGACGGGGCAGCACCGCAGCATGCGGACCCATCGGCTGGTCCACAGATTGCTGGCCTGCTGTGGTGCTGCAAGGGCCCTGGGTAATCCTGCCTGATCCATGGAGGGTGGCAGCAGTCAGTGCTTCTGTGGCCTCAATCTGCCTCTGCATGAGGCCAGCGAGAGACTGCATGGCAGCACTCAGCACTTGCGTGGCAGGTGCCAGTGCATCGGCGAAGCCCTGCACAGTCCTTTCCAGTGATGTCGCGACGCCCTGCACAGTCCTTTCCAGTGATATCCCCACGCCCTGGGCAGTCTTTTCCAGGGCTGCCCCGAAGCCGTGGACAGTCCTTTCCAGGGCTGCCCCGAAGCCCTGGGCACTCCTTTCTTGTGCTGCCCCGAAGACTTGCACACTCCTTGCCAGTGTCTCGATGGATTCAGGCATCCTTGCAACTGCAGCCATCAGCTCAGTGTGCCTGAGTCAAGCCTGGGCGCTCATTTCGGTGAGGGAACGCACCTCTCCCGCGCTCTGTGCAGCAGTCATCGTGGCCTGACGCGCCCTCCGGGGAGATGGCTCCCAAACTTCCCTACCCCCCTTGCGCTGCTGGAGGCCGCTGGTTCCTGCAACTGGTTCCTCCTCAGATCCATACCCCCCCGCTCCCTTCCAGGGAAGCACTATCCCCAGTCTGCAGATGGGCTGGCTCGCCTGAGGGTGGGACGGATGGTCCGGCTTCCTCCTGCTCATCGCCTCCGGAGTCAGTGTCCCTGGCAGCTAGATGGCCCGGCTCCCGAGCTGGTGATGCAGCATCTGAAAGCAGGGAGGGTAAAGAGTGGATTTAGCGAAAGGCCAGGGTGGCAGCAAGGGATGCAAGAGTGCTGCAATGCTCTGACATGGGTCCAGACTGAAAAAGCATGCTGGTGGGGGGAACAAGTGAAAGGAGAAAGTTCCAAAAGGTGATGACCTTACCATTGCTGTGCACAATGGGGTCGGCAGCTCCAGTGGTGACAGGACCAATCATCCAGCCTCCAGCAATCTGGTGGACTCTTTCCTCCAGGTCTGTCAGTTCCTGCAGCTGAGGAGGGCCCCCGCCAATACGATTCTGTTCCCTCCGGTTCCTGGCCAGCTTGCCCTGCAGGAGAAAGGACGGGAAGTTCTGAAACATGCTGCCCTGAGTTGTCATCTCATGCCCCCCCATGGTGGATCAGCCCTTACATGATGCCCTGAGTTGTCATCTCATGCCCCCCCATGGTGGATCAGCCCTTACATGATGCCCTGAATGTGCGTGCGTGTTCCCAGAAAGGGCCATGGGTGCTGGCTGACAGATGGCCATTGGGGCACCACGCACCCTCTGGCCATAAAGTCAGGTGCAGATGGAGGGATGAAGAAGATTGCCAACAAGCCACTCACCCTAACGACCCAAGTGAGATCGTTGAACTTCTTCCTGCATTGCACAGGAGTCCTGGGCGCCATGCTGCTGGATTAGACTATTTGACAAACTTCCCTCCAAGATCTGCAGTACTCGTTCTGAGGAGGCCTCTTGCCATTGTCAGGGTACAGCACTGCTCGCCGGCGCTCCACTGCGTCAACCAAAGCATCCAATGCCCTTTGGGAAAAGCGCTCCGCTCTCTGCCTCACCCTCTCCATCTGGTCAAAGTTTGCAACGCCTCAGATTGCACAGCGCCGAGTTTGAGGCCTACAGGGCGATGAGTGTGGCTGCTGAACCTAGAGGACCCGCTCCTTTAAGAGCTGGCTGGCGCCAGCATGTCTCGTGGTCATCGATTATTGACAGCACCTGCGCTGCGCCTGTCCACCCAGATATTGAGTAGCGCCGCCAGGTTAGCGCCTTAGGAGTCCCGTGCAGTGCCTGATTTAACGCCGCAATCACCTTCAGGGGCGCAGCAACCCAATATCGCTGGAGGTGGCGATAAGTTGCGCCTGGCGATAAAATTTGCGCTTCGCCAATTCTAGCGCCCCGAGCGGGGCTATACCCAATTTCTCCCCCATAGAGTTATAATGGCACAGAAGGAGGCCATTCAGCCTTTCGAGTCCGTGCCGGCTCTCTGTAGAGCAATCCAGTCAGTCCCATTCCCCTGCTCTATCCATGTAGCCCTGCAAGTTTATTTCCCTCAAGTGCCTATCCAGTCTCCCCTTGAAAACACTGAGTGTCTCCGCTTCCACCACTTCCATCGGCTGCGAATTCCAGGTCATCACCACTCGCTGCGTAAAAATGTTTTTCCTCACATTCGCCCGTATCTCTTGGCCAAAACCTTAAATCTGTGTCCCCTAGTCCTTGTACCATCAACTAGTGGGAACAGCCTTTCCCCATCTAGCCTACCCAAACCCATCATAATCTTGTACACCTCCATCAAATCACCCCTCAACCTCCTTTGCTCTAATGAAAACAAATCCAGCTTCTCCAACCTGTGCTTGTAGCTAAGATCCCCCATCCCCAGAACCATTCTGGTAAATCTCCTCTGCACCCTCTCAAGGGCCTTCACATCCTTCCTAAAGTGTGGTGACCAGAACTGGACACAATATTCCAGTTGTGGTCTAACCAGCGCTTTTTAAAGTTCAGCATAACTTCTCAACTTTTGTACTCAGTACCTCTATTTATGAAGCCCAAGGTTCCATATGCTTTGCTAACCACTCTCTCAATATGTCCTGCCACCTTCAGGGACCTATGCACATTAACTCCCAGGTCCCTCTGTCCCTGCACACTCTTTAAAACTCTGCCATTAAGTGTATATTGCCTCTCCCTCTACCTTCTGCCAAAATGCATCACCTCACACTTCTCTGTATTAAATTCCATCTGCCACTTGTCTGCCCATTCTGCTAGCCTTTCTATGTCCTGTTGCAGTTGATTGGTATCATCATCACTGTTTGCCACACACCCAAGTTTGGTGTCATCGGCAAATTTAGAAATTCTACTCTCTATTCCAATATCCAGGTCATTTATATATATCAAACAAAGCAGTGGCCTCAACACTGATCCTTGGGGAACACCACTGTCTACCATCCGCCAGTCTGAAAAACAACCATTTACCACAATTCACTGTTTTCTGTCCTTAAGCAAATTCCTTATCCAAGCTGCCACTGACCCACCTATTCCATGAGCCTCAATTTTGTTAACCAGCCTTCTATGCCGTACTTTGTCAAACGCATTTCGAAAATCCATGTAGACAACATCCATTGCATTCCTTTCATCAATCCTCCCTGTTACTTCATCAAAAAATTCAATTACATTAGTCAAACACGATCTGCCTTTTACAAATCCATGTTGGCTCTCCTTAATTAGCTTAAACCTCTCCAAGTGCCCGTTAATTTTTTCCTTGATAATTGTTTCTAAAACTTTACCGACCACTAATGTTAAACTGACCGCCTGCAGTTACTAGGATTGTCCTTACACCCTTTCTTGAATAATGGTGTCACATTTGCCACTTTCCAATCCTCAGGCACCTCCCCCACATCTAGGGAAGATTGGAAAATTATGGCTAGCCCTTCCGCTATCTCCTCCCCCAATTCCCTTAGCAACCTGGGATGCAAGCCACGTGGACCAGGCAACTTGTCCACTCTAAGCATACCCAGCCTAAATATTCTGTATATGTCTTCACAGTAGAAGACACAAAAAGCATCCCAAAAATAGTGGGGAACCAAGGGGCTAATGAGAGGGAGGAACTTAAGGTAATTAAGATCAGTAGAGAAAAAGTATTGAGAAACTAATGGGACTAAAAGTCAACAAATCCCCTGAACCTGATGGCCTACATCCTAGGGTTATAAAAGAGGTGGCTGCAGAGATAGTGGATGCATTGGTTGTGATTTTCCACAATTCCCTAGATTCTAGAACGGTCCCAGCGGATTGGAAGGTAGCAAATGTAACTCCACTATTCAAGAAAGAAGGGAGAGAGATTACAGGGAACAACAGATCAGCTAGCTTGACATCAGTTATTGGGAAAATGCTGGAATCCATTAATAAGGAAGTGGTAACAGGGTACAGGTACTTAGAAAATCATAACATGCTGAGGCAGATTCACATGGTTTTATGAAAGGGAAATCGTGTTTAACAAATTTATTAGAGTTTTTTGAGGGTGTAACCAACCGGGTAAATAAAGGGGAACCAATAGATGTGGCATATTTGGATTTCCAAAAGGTATACCATAAGGTGCCACATAAAAGGTTGTTACACAGGATAACGTCCCAAGGCGCCTCACAGGAGTACTTTAAAACAAAAAATTTGACACCAAGCCACATAAGGAGAAATTAGGGCAGTTGGTCAAAGAAATAAGTTTTAAGGAGCATCTTAAAGGAGGAAAGAGAGGTAGAGAGGCAGAGAGGTTTAGGGAGGGAATTCCAGAGCTCAGGGCCTAGGCAACAGAAGGCACGGCCACTAATGGTTGAGTGATTATAATTGGGGATGCTCAAGAGGGCAGAATTAGAGGAGCGCAGATATCTCGGAAGGTTGTGGGGCTGGAGGAGATTACAGAGATAGGGTGGGGCGAGGCCATGGAGGGATTTGAAACCAAGGATGAGAATTTTGAAATCGAGGCATTGCTTAACCTGTAGCCAATGTAGGTCAGCGAGCACAGGGGTGATGGGTGAATGGAAGTTGGTGCGAGTTAGGACACGAGCAGCCATGTTTTGGGAGACCTCAAGTTTGCGTCAGGTCGAACATATGAGGCCAGCCAGGAATATGTTGCAATAGTCAAGTCTAGAGGTAACAAAGGAAACGATGAGGGTTTCAGCAGCGGATGAGCTGAGACAAGAGTTGAGACAGGCGATGTTACAGAGGTGGAAATAGCCGGTCTTTGTTATGCTGCGGATATGTGGTCAGAAGCTTATTTCAGGGTCAAATATGACACAATGGTTGTGAACAGTGTGGTTCAGTCTCAGACAGATGTGAGGGAGAGGGATGGAGTCAGTGGCTAGGGAACAGAGTTTGTGGCAGGGATGGAAACAGTGGCTTCGGTTATCCCAATATTTAATAGTAGAAAATTTCTGCTCATCCTGAACGCGAGAGTTCGGCGCTCCTAAAGGTGAGCGGGAGCCCAGGAGAGCGCGAGAGTTCGGAGCTGCTAAAGGTGAGCGGGAGCCCAGGAGAGCGCGAGAGTTCGGAGTTACTAAAGGTGAGCGGGAGCCCAGGAGAGCGCGAGAGTTCGGAGTTACTAAAGGTGAGCGGGAGCCCAGGAGAGTGTGAGAGTTCGGAGCTGCTAAAGGTGAGCGGGAGCCCAGGAGAGCGCGAGAGTTCGGAGTTACTAAAGGTGAGCGGGAGCCCAGGAGGGTGCAAGAGTTCGGTGCGACTAAAGGTGAGCGAGAGCCCAGGAGAGCGCGAGAGTTCAGAGCTGCTAAAGGTGAGCGGGAGCCCAGGAGAGCGGGAGAGTTCGGAGTTACTAAAGGTGAGCGGGAGCCCAGGAGAGCGCGAGAGTTCGGAACTACTAAAGGTGAGCGGGAGCCCAGGAGAGCGCGAGAGTTCGGAGCTGCTAAAGGTGAGCGGGAGCCCAGGAGAGCGCGAGAGTTCGGAGTTACTAAAGGTGAGCGGGAGCCCAGGAGGGCGCAAGAGTTCGGTGCGACTAAAGGTGAGCGAGAGCCCAGGAGAGCGCGAGAGTTCAGAGCTACTAAAGGTGAGCGAGAGCCCAGGAGAGCGCAAGAGTTCGGAGCAACTAAAGGTGAGCGGGAGCCCAGGAGAGCGCGAGAGTTCGGAGCTACTAAAGGTGAGCGGGAGCCCAGGAGAGCGTGAGAGTTCGGAACTAATAAAGGTGAGCGGGAGCCCAGGAGAGAGCGAGGGTTCGAAGCTACTAAAGGTGAGCGGGAGCCCAGGAGAGCGCGAGAGTTCGGAGCTACTAAAGGTGAGCGAGAGCCCAGGAGAGCGCGAGAGTTCGGAGCTACTAAAAGTGAGCAAGAGCCCAGGAGAGCACGAGAGTTCGGAGCTACTAATGGTGAGCGAGAGCCCAGGAGAGCGTGAGAGTTCAGAGCTACTAAAGGTGAGCGAGAGCCCAGGAGAGAGCGAAAGTTTGGAGCTACTAAAGGTGAGCGAGAGCCCAGGAGAGAGTGAGAGTCCGGAGCTACTAAAGGTGAGCAGGAGCCCAGGAGAGAGCGTGAGAGTTCGGAGCTACTAAAGGTGAGCAGGAGCCCAGGAGAGCGGGAGAGTTTGGAGCTACTAAAGGTGAGCGGGAGCCCAGGAGAGCGCGAGAGTTCAGAGCTACTAAAGGTGAGCGGGAGCCCAGGAGAGCGCGAGAGTTCGGAGCTACTAAAGGTGAGCGAGAGCCCAGGAGAGCGGGAGAGTTCGGAGCTACTAAAGGTGAGCGAGAGCCCAGGAGAGCGCGAGAGTTCGGAGCTACTAAAGGTGAGCGGGAGCCCAGGAGAGAGCGAGAGTTCGGAGCTACTAAAGGTGAGCGGGAGCCCAGGAGAGCGCGAGAGTTCGGAACTACTAAAGGTGAGCGGGAGCCCAGGAGAGAGCGAGAGTTCAGAGCTACTAAAGGTGAGCGGGAGCCCAGGAGAGCGCGAAAGTTCGGAGCTACTAAAGGTGAGCGGGAGCCCAGGAGAGAGCGAGTGTTCGGAGCTACTAAAGATGAGCGAGAGCCCAGGAGAGAGTGAAAGTTCGGAGCTACTAAAGGTGAGCGGGAGCCCAGGAGAGCGAGAGTTAGGAGCTACTAAAGGTGAGCGGGAGCCCAGGAGAGCGCGAGAGTTCGGAGCTACTAAAGGTGAGCGGGAGCCCAGGAGAGTGCGAGAGTTCGGAGCTACTAAAGGTGAGCGGGAGCCCAGGAGAGCGAGAGTTCGGAGCTACTAAAGGTGAGCGGGAGCCCAGGAGAGCGAGAGTTCGGAGCTACTAAAGGTGAGCGGGAGCCCAGGACAGCGGGAGCCCAGGAGAGCGGGAGCCCAGGAGAGCGGGCACAACGGACCGGTGAGTGTAAATAGGTAAAAATTAATCGATGTGTGATGTCACCAGAAAGCAGGTAAGTGATTGGTCGGTGAGTATTTCTATATTTCTCGCTTTTTTTCCAAACTTGGGAGTCTAAATTTAAGTGCCTTGGCGTAGATTAAAAGATATACGTGTTCCAATTTTTAAAACTAATTTATTAATTAATTGAGATGGGAGACCAGACAATGTGTTGGTGTTGCATGTGAGAGCTGGTGGACGCCATTGAGGTCCAAGGCGAGCACATCTGCAGCAAATGTTGGCTGCTCGAGGAACTTCAGCTCAGAGTTGATGAGCTGGGGTCCGAGCTTCGGACACTGTGACACATTAGGGAGGGAGAGAGTTACCTGGATGCTAAGTTCCAGGAAGTCACACCCACTAGAGTAATTACTTCCAATTTGGCCCATGGTAAGGGACAGGAGGGTGTGACTACAAGCAAGGCAGGTATTGGGATGCAGGAGGTAGTGATGGAGGAGGCTTAGCCCTTGGCCTTGTCAAACAGGTACGGGATTCTTACTCCCTGTGTGGACAAGGGCAGGGACTGCAGGAAGGATGAGCAATCTGACCATAGCACCATGGTACAGGGAGCCAGTCAGGTGGGGGGAGTAAAAATAAATGTTGTAGTGATAGGGGACAGTATAGTTAGGGGGATAGATACTGTTCTCTGCAGCCGAGAGCGTGAGGCCAAAAGGCTGTGTTGCCTGCCCGGTGTCAGGGTTAAGGACATCTCCTCTGGGCTGAAGAGGATCTTGGAGTGGGAGGGGGAGGATCTAGTTGTCATGGTCCACGTAGGCACCAATGACATAGAAACATAGAAACATAGAAACTAGGAGCAGGAGTAGGCCATTCGGCCCTTCAAGCCTGCTCCGCCATTCAACGAGATCATGGCTGATCATCCAAACCCTTAGCACCCGGTCCCTACACCGACAGCCATCCCACCCAAGCCCCATCCCCATAACCCCACGTATTTAATCCCCCCTAACACTAAGGGCCAATTTTTATCATGGCCAATCAACCTAACCCGCACATCTTTGGACTGTGGGAGGAAACCGGAGCACCCGGAGAAAACCCACGCAAACACGGGGAGAATGTGCAAACTCCACACAGACAGTCACCCGAGGCTGGATTTGAACCTGGGTCCCTGGCGCTGTGAAGCAACAGTGCTAACCACTATGCCACCGTGCTGCCCCACTTGGACAAAGAAAGAGATTCTGCTGAGAGAGTATGAGCAGCTAGGGGCTAAATTAAAAAGCAGAACCACAAAGGTAATAATCTCTGGATTACTACCTGAGCCACGAGCAAATTTTCATAGGGTAAATAAGATCAGAGAAATGAACGAGTGGCTCAAAGACTGTGTGGGAGAAATGGGTTTCGACTTGTGGGGTACTGGCACCAGTACTGGGATAAGAGGGAGCTGTTCTGTTTTGACGGGCTTCACTTGAACCATGCTGGGGCTAGAGTCCTGGCAAATCGAATAACTAGGGCTGTAAAGAGGGCTTTAAACTAAATAGTCAGGGGAAGGATCCAGGTGAGCGGGAATTTAAAAAGTCAATGAGAAATGAGAAAAAAATAGAGCAGGATAGAGATGGGGAAATAATAACCAGAGTGTGACAGGAGGGGACAGAATGTTTAAAAATAAGAGTGTAACAGAAAATGGCACCAAAGCAAGGAGAAATGGTAAAAAGACAAAGTTAAAAGCTCTATATCTGAATGCACAAAGCATTCATAACAAGATAGATGAGTTCATGGCACAAATAGATACAAATGGGTATGATCTGATCGCCATTTCAGAGACGTGGTTGCAAGGTGATCAGGGCTGGGAACTGAATATTCCAGGGTATCTGACAATTCGGAAGGACAGACAGAAAGGAAAGGGAGGTGGGGTGGCTTTGTTGGTAAAGGATGGGATCAGTGCAGTGCTGAGAAATGATATTGGCTCAGAAGATCAAGATGTAGAATCGGTTTGGGTGGAGATAAAAAATAATAAAAGGAAAAAGTCTCTGGTGGGCGTAGTCTACAGGCCCCCGAACAGTAGCAGTACTGTTGGACAGGGTATAAATCAACAAATAATAAAGGCCTGCAAAAAAGGTACGGTAATAATCATGGGTGATTTTAATCTCCATGTTGATTCGACAAATCAAATTGGCCATGGTAGTCTTGAGGAGGAGTTCATAGAGTGCATCCGGGATGGTTTCCTAGAACAGTATGTAATGGAACCAACCAGGGAGTAGGCTATCTTGGATCTGGTACTGTGTAATGAGACAGAAAAGGATCCCTAGGAAAGAGTGATCATAGCATGGTTGAATTTCAAATTCAATTGGAGGGTAAGAAAGTTGTATCTCAAACCAGTGTCCTGATCTTAAACAAAGGCAGTTACAATGGTATGAGGGCAGAACTGTCTAAAGTGGACTGGAAACATAAATTAAAGGGTAAGACAGTTGAAATGCAGCGGCGGACATTTAAGGAGATATTTCATAACTCTCAACAAAAATATATTCCAGTGAGAAAGAAAGATTTTAAGAGAAGGGAGCACCATCCGTGGCTAACTAAGGAAGTATAGGATGGTATCAAATTGAAAACGAAGGAATACAATGTTGCCAAGATTGGTGGGAGATCAGAGGATTGGGAAATTTTTAAAAACCTGCAAAGGATGACTAAAAAAATAATAAAGAGAGAGAAGATGAATTATGAGAGAAAACTGGCAAGAAACATTAAAACAGATAGTAAGAGCAGGTATATAAAAATGAAGAGGGTAGCTGAAGTAAACATTGGTCCCTTAGAGGATGAGACTGGGGAATTAATAATGGGGAACGGGGAATTGGCAGAGACTCTGAACAAATATTTTGTATTTGTCTTCACGGTAGAAGACACTAACAATATCCCAAAAATGGATAATTTGGGGCCACAGAGGGCGGGGGGGCGGGGAACTAAAGACAATCACTATCACTAGGGAAATAGTATTTGGTAAAATAATGGGACTAAAAGACGACAAGTCCCCTGGACCAGATGGCCTGCATCCCAGGGTCTTAAAAGAAGTGGCTGCAGAGATAGTGGATGCATTGGTTGCAATATATCAAAATTCCCTGGACTCTGGAGAGGTCTCAGCGGATTGGAAAATTACAAATATAACACCCCTATTTAAGAAAGGAGGGAGACAGAAAGCAGGAAACTATTGATCAGTTAGCCTAACATCTGTCATTGGGAAAATGCTGAAGTCCTTCATTAAGGAAGCAGTAGCAGGGCATTTGGAAAATCATAATGCAGTCAGGCAAAGTCAGCATGGTTTTATGAAAGGGAAATCACGTTTAACAAATTTGCTGGACTTCTTTGAGGATGTAACGAGCAGGGTGGACAAAGGTGAACCAGTAGATGTGGTGTATTTGGATTTCCAGAAGGCATTCGATAAGGTGCCACATAAAAGGTTACTGCATAAGATAAGAGCTCACGGAATTGGGGATAATATATTAGCATGGATAGGGAATTGGCTAACTAACAGAAAGCAGAGAGTCGGGATAAATGGGTCATTTTCCGGTTGACAAACGGTAACTAGTGGGGTGCCACAGGGATCGGTGCTGGGGTCTCAACTATTTACAATCTAAATTAATAACTTGGATGAAGGGACTGAGTGTAATGTAGCCAAGTTTGCGGATGATACAAAGATGGTTGGGAAAGCAAGTTGAGCAGAAGACTCAAAAAATCTGCAAAGGGATATGGACAGGCTAAGTGAGTGGGCAAACATTTGGCAGATGGAGTATAATGTGGGAAAGTGCGAGGTTATACACTTTGGCAGGAAAAATAAAAAAGCAAATTTTTATTTAAATGGAGAGAGATTACAAAATGCTACAGTTCAGAGGGACCTGGGGGTCCTTGTGCATAAAACACAAAAAGTTAGCATGCAGGTACAGCAAGTAATCGAAAAGGCAAATGGAATGTTGGCTTTTATTTCAAGGGGGTTGGAGTATAGAATCAGGGAAGTCCTGCTACAACTGTACAGGGTATTGGTGAGACCACACCTTGAGTACTGCATACAGTTTTGGTCTCCTTATTTAAGGAAGGATATACTTGCATTGGAGGCAGTTCAGAGATGATTCACTAGGTTAATTCCAGAGATGAGGGGGTTGACTTATGAGGAAAGGTTGAGCAGGTTGGGCCTATACTCATTGGAATTTAGAAGAATGAGAGGTGATCTTATTGAAACATATAAGATACTGAGGGGGCTCGACAAGGTAGATGCAGAGAGGATGTTTCCCCTCGTGGGGAAATCTAGAACTCGGGGGCACAGTTTTAGAATAAAGGGTTGCCCTTTTAGAACTGAGATGAGGAGGAATTTCTTCTCTCAGAGGGTCATAAATCTGTGGAATTCTCTGCCCCAGAGAGCTGCGGAGTCTGGGTCATTAAATACATTTGAGGTGGAGATAGACAGATTTTTGCAAGGTAAGTGAGTGAAGGGTTATGGGGAGCAGGCGGGGAAGTGGCTTTGAGCCCAAGATCCGCCATAATCTTATTAAATGGCGGAGCAGGCTCGAGGGGCCAAGTGGCCTAATCCTGCTCCTAATTCTTATGTTTTAATGACAATGTAGAGACCATGGAGGGGTCGAGAGACGTGGTGGTGAGGTAATGCCGGGCGCCGTCAGCATATATGTGGAAACTGACACTGTGCTTTCAGATGATGTCATCAGGGGCAGCATGTAAATGAGAAATAGGAGGGGGCAAGGATAGTGTCGGGGGTTTTGGCGTGTGCCCAGTTAGCTCTGCCCCTGACTGTCTTTGAGCGGTTCGAATCGCTCCACACCCTCTGGGTTCTAGACACCGGACTTAGGTACAGGCGGCGATACAGAAAAACGAGTAGACAAGTGGTTTGGTGCAAGAAAACCATAATTTTTATTAAAGGCAAAACAAGATCACAATACTGAGAATTACTAAGATAATTACAGACATATAAAAATAATACACTTATTTGGGAATGGGGAACACACGGCACATCGAGGGAACAAACACAGTAAAATCCCCTTATCCTTATCCCACCCCCTATACCTAACTAGATTAAGCTATGAGGGGCCAGGGATTTATGCTCACCAATTTGAAACCTGTTGACTTTTAACGGTTGTGAGTTTTGGGGTTCGCTCTTACTGTCCTTTGGGGTATTTCATCGCCACATGGTCACAGGGTGCGGCGATGGAGTTGTTTATGCGAATCACCCTCCTTTTCCTCAGTTAACGTCGTCGTCGAGTCGCATCTTCATCGAGTCACGATGGGTCTTCTTCTTCTTCCTCGGGCGGTTTAGTCGCTGATGGGTTTTATAACGGTTGGGGCTCAGTTGGCGGTTTATACTGTCAAACTGATTTTTCTACCCATGCTTTGAACACCAACTTATTCGTCATGGACGCTGCTATCCATGCTTCGAACGCCAACTTATTCGTCAAACGCCAGCTTATAACTAGGCGTTTGTCCCCCAACGCGTCTTTCCACTGCCCTTCTCTGCCTTTACCGGTTTACCGTTTTCTTTGTCTCGTCTCGTCTCATCTGCCTGTTTGTGGCCCATATGTCCTGTGTCTTTTCAAATCGGGTCTCGTTCTCCTCCCGCGTTCAGCCCTCGGTGTGATAATGGGCGTCCTTGGTGTTGAGCGGCGCGGGGAGCGAGAAGATAGCCTGCCATGAAGCCAGGGCACGAGAGTCGAGAAGCAAGCCGGAGGGGCAAGAGAGAGCGAGAGGCTACCGGTGGGCCTACAATTATACCCGGTTCTTCATCCCTTATCTGCGCACCAAATCAGGTCAGTCATAGAGTCATAGAGTCATAGAGTTTTTCAGCACAGAAAGAGGCCCTTCGGCCCATCGTGTCTGCGCCGCCCATCCATCCCTGTCCAGTCTAATCCCATTTTCCAGCATTTGGTCCATAGCCTTGTATGCAATGGCATTTCAAGTGCTCATCCAAATGCTTCTTGAATGTTGTGAGGGTTCCTGCCTCTACCACCCTTTCAGGCATTGAATTCCACATTCCAACCACCCTCTGGGTGAAAAAGTTCCTCCTCAAATCCCCTCTAAATCTCCTGCCCCTTACCCTGAATCTATGCCCCCTTGTTATTGACCCCCCTACGAAGGGGAAAAGTTCCTCTTTGTCTACCCTATCTATGCCCCTCATCATTTTGTACACCTCAATCAGGTCCCCCCTCAGCCTTCTTTGCTCCAAGGAAAACAACCCCAGCCTGTCCAGCCTCTCTTCATAGCTGAGGCGCTCCATCCCAGGTAACATCCTGGTGAATCTTCTCTGCACCCTCTCCAAAGCAATCACATCCTTCCTATAGTGAGGCGACCAGAACTGCACACAGTACTCCAGCTGTGGCCTCACCAGCGTTTTGTACAGTTCCATCATAACCTCCCTGCTCTTATATTCTATGCCTCGGCTAATGAAGGCAAGTATCCCATATGCCTTTTTAACCACCTTATCTACCTGTTCCGCTGCCTTCAGGGATCTATGTACATGTACACCAAGGTCCCTCTGACCCTCTGTACTTCCTAGGGTCCTACCACTCATTGTGTATTCCCTTGCCTTATTTGTCCGTCCAAAATGCATCACCTCGCACTTTTCAGGGTTAAATTCCATTTGCCACTTTTCCGCCCATCTGACCAACCCGTTTATATCGTCCTGTAGCCTGAGGCTTTCCTCCTCACAATTTACCACCCCACCAATTTTCGTGTCATCTGCGAACTTACTGATCATACCTTTTACATTCTCATCCAAATCATTTATGTAGATCACAAACAACAAGGGACCCAGCACCGATCCCTGAGGTACCCCACTGGACACAGGCTTCCAGTCACAAAAGCAACCTTCGACCATCACCCTCTGCCTCCTGCCACTCAGCCAGTTTAGGATCCAACGCGCCAAGGCACCCTGGATCCCATGGGCTCTTACCTTCTTGACCAGTCTCCTATGCGGGACTTTGTCAAAAGCTTTACTGAAGTCCATGTAAACCACATCCACAGCATTTCCCTCATCCACCCCCCTAGTCACCCCCTCGAAAAATTCAATCAGATTTGTCAGGCATGATTTACCCTTGACAAAGCCATGCTGACTATCCCCGATTAATCCTTGCCTCTCCAAGTGGAGACTAATTTTGTCCCTCAGAATTTTTTCCAATAATTTCCCTACCACAGATGTTAGGCTCACTGGCCTGTAATTCCCTGGTTTATCCCTGCTACCCTTCTTGAATAATGGTACTACGTTAGCTGTTCTCCAGTCCTCTGGTACATCCCCTGTGGCCAGAGAGGTTCTGAAAATTTGTGTCAGAGCCCCTGCAATCTCCTCCTTTGCCTCCCACAGCAGCCTGGGATACATCTCGTCTGGGCCTGGGGATTTATCCACTTTTTGGCCTGCTAAAACCGCTAGCACCTCCTCCCTCTCGATGCTAATATGTTCAAGTATGTCACAGCCCCCTTGCCCGATTTCTATGTCTGCATCGTCTTTCTCCATAGTGAACACAGATGCAAAAAATTCATTTAAAACCCCGCCTACATCATCTGGCTCTACACACAGATTGCCACTTTGGTCCCTAATGGGCCCTACCCTTTCCCTGGTTATCCTCTTGCCCTTAATATACTTATAAAACATCTTAGGATTTTCCTTTATTTTGCTCGCCAGTGTTATTTCATGGCCCCTCCTCGCCCTCCTAATTTCTTTTTTAAGTATGCCCCTGCATTTTTTATACTCCTCTAGGGCTTCTTCCGTCTTTAGTCTTTTGTAACTGCCAAAAGCCCCCCTTTTATTTCTAATGCATTTTTGTATATCCCTTGTCATCCAAGGTTCCCTTTGCTTGTTGGTCCCACCCTTGACCTTTACAGGAACATGTTGGCGTTGTACTCTCTCTATTTCCCTTCTGAAAGTCTCCCACTGTTTTGATGCGGATTTTCCTATAAGTAGCTGCTCCCAGTCCAATTTGGCCAGATCCTGCCTTATCATATTAAAATCGGCCTTCCCCCAATTTAGAACCCTTATTTCCGGGCCGTCTTTGTCTTTTTCCATGACCACCTTAAATCTCACCGAATTGTGGTCACTGTCGCCAAAATGCTCTCCTACTGACACTTCCACCACTTGCCCGGCTACATTCCCCAGAATTAGGTCCAGTACCGCCCCCTCTCTTGTAGGACTTTCTACATGTTGGCTCAAAAAGCTCTCCTGGATGCACTTTAAGAATTCTGCACCCTCTAAGCCTTTCACACTCTGACTATCCCAATTTATATTGGGGAAGTTGAAATCCCCCACTATTATTACCCTATTATTTTCGCACTTTTCTGAGATTTGCCTACATATCTGTTCCTCTATCTCCCCCTGACTGTTTGGGGGCCTATAGTACACTCCCAGCAAAGTGCTTGCCCCCTTTTTGTTTTTAAGTTCTACCCATATGGCCTCATTAGAGGAACCCGCTAATATATCATCCCTCCTTACAGCAGTAATTGACTCCTTAATTAATATTGCAACACCCCCTCCCCTTTTACACCCCCCTCTGTCTCGCCTGAAGATTCTATACCCCGGAATATTGAGCTGCCAGTCCTGACCCTCCCTCAACCATGTCTCCGTGATAGCAACAATATCGTACTCCCATGTGTTCAACAACAACTTCAGTTCATCCACCTTATTTGCAAGACTCCTTGCATTAAAATAAATGCCTTCCAGCCCTGCCATATTCTCTTTTGCCTTCACATATTTGCTTTGCCTTCCCAGCTGACTTGTTTTTCCCTCTGTATTTGGCTGTAAATCACCCCCTACTATAGCTCCACTCTGTACCCCATCCCCCTGCCAAGTTAGTTTAAACCCCCCCCAGCAGTGCTAGCAAACCTCCCCGCAAGGATATTGGTTCCCCTCTGGTTCAGGTGTAAACCGTCCGACTTGTACAAGTCCCACCTTTCCCAGAAGCAGACCCAGTGATCCAGGAAACTAAAGCCCGCCCCCCTGCACCATCCCTTTAGCCACGCATTCATCTGTTCTATCTTCCTATTTCTATACTTACTAGCACGTGGCACCGGGAGTAATCCAGAGATTACAACCCTTGAGGTCCTGCTCTTTAATCCTTCACCTAGCTCCCTAAATTCTTGCTGCAGGACCTCATCCCTCTTTTTACCTATGTCGTTGGTACCAATGTGGACCACGACCACTGGCTGTTCACCCTCCCCCTCCAGAATGCCCTGCAGCCGCTCAGTGACATCCTTGACCCTGGCACCAGGGAGGCAACAAACCATCCTGGATTCACGTCTACGGCCACAGAAACGCCTATCTGTTCCCCTTACTATAGAATCCCCTACCACTATTGCTCTCCCACTCTTTTTCCCCCCTTCCTGGGCAGCAGGAGCACCCCCAGTGCCAGGAAGTTGGCTGCTGCTGCCTTCCCCTGGTGAGTCATCCCCCTCAACAGT
Source organism: Somniosus microcephalus (assembly GCF_052327205.1). Lineage (NCBI taxonomy): Eukaryota > Metazoa > Chordata > Chondrichthyes > Squaliformes > Somniosidae > Somniosus > Somniosus microcephalus. Next base: position 29,854,752 of record NC_140996.1, on the reverse strand, counting down.
ATCCAAAGCGGTATACTTGTTTGAAAGGGGGATGTCCGCAGGGGTTCCCTGCACTACCTGCCTGCCTTTGTTGCTCCTTTGTCTAACTTTTGGCGGGCTCGTTTAAAATGATTACAGCCATTTACTTTAACGGCTTCTGGGGTGGTTGTCTCTGTGCTTAATGGCTTCGATGTCCTGGCTGTTTGTTATTTATGAATTTTAATTGTCCTCATCCTGGCTTGATGGCTACTGTGAGCTGTTACCAATTATATATGCAGAAACCTAATGGCCTCGATTAGGCCCATTCTGACTTGATCTGTTCCAAAGTGAATGAATGCATATTCTGTGTTTGCCTGGCTGCCTGGCTCCACAAAGTCTTTTCACAGATTCATGCATTTTAGGTTTCGTTTCAGGTTTTGAAAAGTGCCTGCCTTTTTGCAGGGCGTTGCTTTTAAAATCCTGTACTTTTGGTCACGAGGTTGCAGAAGCCATTTTGGGTACCATTTTTAACAACTTGTCCATACAGGGTCCCTTTATCCATAACTTTTGGGGAATGTGGGAAATTTGAGAACCCTACAATAGATCCTTGGGGGACACCAGAGGTGACGATGCAGGAATGGGAAGAGAAGCCATTGCAGGCAATTTTCTGATTACGATTAGATATTTAAGAATGGAACCAGGCGAGTGCCATCCCACCCAGCTGGACGACAGTGGAGAGGCATTGGAGGAGGATGGAGTGGTCAACCAGGTCAAAGGCTGCAGACAAGTCAAGAAGGACGAGGAAGGAGAGTTTACCTTTGTCACAGTCACAAAGGATATCATTTGTGACTTTAATGAGAGCCGTTTCGGTACTGTGGCAGGGACGGAAACCTGATTGGAGAGATTCAAACATGGAGTTGCGGGAAAGGTGGGCAGGGATTTGGGAGGCAAGAACACGTTCAAGGACTTGGGAGAGGAAAGGGAGGTTGGAGATGGGGCGGTAGTTTGCAAGGACAGGGACGTCAAGGGTTGATTTTTTGAGGAGGTGGTGATAACGGCAGATTTGAGGGAGTTGAGGACAGTACCTGAGGAGAGAGAACCGTTAACAATGTCAGATCATCTGGTTGGGGGTAAAATATTGGCACGGATAGAGGCTTCGTTAACGGATAGAAAACAGAGAGTAGAGATAAACAAGTCGTTTTTAGGCTGGCAGGCTGTAACTAGTGCGGTGCCACAAGAATCAGTGCTTGGGCCTCAGCTATTTACAATTTATATTAATGACTTAGATGAAGGGACCAAGTGTATTGTATCCAGGTTTGCTGATGATCCAAAGCTAGGTGGGAAAGTAAGCTGTGAGGAGGACACAAAGAGCCTGCAAAGGGATATAGATAGGTTAGGTGAGTGGGCAATAAGGTGGCAGATGGAGAATAATGTGGGAAAATGTGAGGTTATTCACTTTGGTAGGAAGAATGGAAAAACAGAATATTTTTTAAATGGTGAGAAACTATTAAATGTTGGTGTTCAGAGAGATTTAGGTCTCCTCGTACAGGAAACACAGAGAGTTAGCGTGCAGCTACAGCAAGCAATTAGGAAGGCAAATGGCATGGTGGCCTTTATTGCAAGGGTGTTGATGTACAAGAGTAAGGAAGTCTTGCTGCAATTGTACAGGGCTTTGGTGAGACCACACCTGGAGTACTGTGCACAGTTTTGGTCTCCTTATCTAAGGAAGAATATACTTGCCTTAGTGGCGGTGCAACGAAGGTTCACTAGATTGATCCTTGGGATGAGAGGGTTGTCCTATGAGGAGAGATTGAGTAGATTGGGCCTATACTCTCTGGAGTTTAGAAGAATGAGAGGTGATCTCATTGAAACATATAAGATTCTGAGGGGGATTGACAGGGTAGATGCTGAGAGATTGTTTCCCCTGGCTGGATTGTCTAGAATCTGAGGGCATAGTCTCAGGATAAGAGGTAGGCCATTTAAGACTGAGATGAGGAGGAATTTCTTCACTCAGAGGGTTGTGAATCTTTGGAATTCTCTACCCCAAAGGGCTGTGAATGCTGAACCATTGAGCATATTCAAGGCTGAGATAGATTTTTGGACTCTCGGGGAATCAAGGGTTATGGAGATCGGTGGGAAAGTAGAGTTGAGGTCAACGATCAGCCATGGTCTTATTGAATGGCGGAGCAGGCTCGAGGGGCCGTAGGGCCTATTCCTGCACTTAATTCTTATGTTCTTATGTTTTTACACTTTCAGTAAATATATTTCTTCTGTTTTCAAAGCAACAACAGGCAGGTTGTTTTTGCAAAAAAAAAGTCTATACAGACTGAGTGGAAAGAATCTGCTGGAGTGCCTCTGGTATTCGCTTGTCCGATCCAGATAACATACCTGCCAACTATTCAGATTTAATTGGGACAGTCAGGTATAAAAGGTTTTCCATGATCCAGATTTGTATCAGCTATTTTCCAGATTTTAAGAATGTGTCGCATTCTTTAAGATTGCATTTTCTTGGACATAGGAATTTGTGAAATGTTGGAAAACTATCAATTTATTTGATGTATTGGATACAAATTCCAACTGTACAATAAATTATATATATTTAACTGCATCATAAATTATATACTATTTTAACTGTTTAATCATTTATACATATTTTAACAGTATAATAAATTATATACAGTACTATTTTATACTAATAAAATTATGAAAAACTGTTAGCTTGGCGGGGGGGGGGAGAGAGAGGCAGGTGAGGGAAGGAGGCGAGTGGGGGGAGGGAGGCAAGTGGGAGAAGAGAGACTTAGAACCTCTCCCATCAGGAAAATTGCCCTTTGAACCGCCCCTGCCAGAGAATGTCCAAACTCTCATTTCATTTGAGTAAACATTAGTAGCTGTGAGGTACTTTTGTAAGATTTAATTAACTTGTATCCATTCAATATTTTAGATTGGATCACTGCAGTTTGGTGCAGCTGTTTCACCATCTTCAGGGGTTGGCTGTTCTGAATACCTTTTAACCGTTTCTTTAACATTTGGTAAAATGTAAGGATGTTGATGCTGACAAAAAATATCAACCCAATTCACACCAAGCTACTTGTGGATAATTAAGCCAACTACATAACAATAGATACACAAAATGGAGAGATAAAGTTTCTATCCTTTTTGTTGTTATACATCAAAGGAATATAATTAAATATTAGTGAAATCCATAAATGTATCTCTCTGAGGTCCATTACCATTTTCACATGCCAACAATATCAGAGCAGCAATGTGTTAATGGGTTCCGTAAGCACAGAATGCAAGGCAAAATCCAGTGAGAGAAGGGCAGTTTTTAGGTACAAGCCATGATGGCAGCTGTAAATAACACATTACAAATAAAAAGAAAATGTGAGATTAATCATTTTGCATGAATCAGACCAATTGAAGTCTTTGCATGTTTGAAAAGATCTGGAGGTAGACCGAGGAGCACCATCTTGTGCCTCTGGCCTACAAAATGTATTACAACTCTCATCACAGCACCTCCCTTTTCCTTTAGTTATTCAAGTTGTCAGTGTGGTAATGAAGGTTTAATGGCACTACACTACCTTCATGAAAAAGCACTTGGCACTTTTTTTTTGATTATTTATTTCAAACCGTGTGATTTGATGACTTGCCTGCAGCTCGACCTGGACAACATCCAGGCTCAAGCTGATAAGTAACAAGTAACATTTGCGCCACACAAGTACCAGGCAATGACCATCTCCAACAAGGGACAGCCTAACCACTTCCCTTTGATATTCAATGGCATTATCATCGCCGAGTCCCCCACATCCTGGGAGTCACCATTAACCAGAAACTCAACTGGACCAGCCATATAAACGACATGGCTACTGGAGCAGGTCAGAGGCTGGGTATTCTGCAGTGAATGGCTCACCTCCTGACTGCCCAAAGCCTCTCCGTCAGCTACAAGGCACAAGCCAGGAGTGTGATGGAATACTTTCCACTAGACTGGATGGGCGCAGCTGCAAAAACACTCAGGAAGCTCAACACCATCCAGCATGAAGCAGTCCGCTTGATCACCTCATCCACTAGCCTAAACATCCACCACCAGTGTACCATGACTGCAGTGTGTCCTATCTACAAGATGCACTGCAGGAACTCACCAAGGCATCTTAGACAGCATCTCCCTAACCCGCGACATCTATCATTTAGAAGGACATGGGCAACAGATGTAGTACATCCAAGTCACACACAATCCTGAATTGGACATCTAACTCCGTTCATTCATCATCACTGGGTCAAAATCCTGGAACTTCCTATCTAACAGCATTGTGGGAGCACCTTCACCACATGAAGTGCAGAAGTTGAATTAGAAGAAGGCCCACCACCACCTTCTCAAGGGCATCTAGGGATGGGCAATAAATGCCAGCCTTGCCGGAGATGCCCACATCCCAAGAATGAATAAAAAATAAATAAATTGCATTCAAATAAATTGGGGGGATTTTTGTCTTCTGCCCAAAATAGGCATGAAGTCAGCGGAGAGGCGGCACTGCTCGCCTGAACCCCGTGTTGGGAGTTCCAAACCATTTTCAGGTGAATTTGAATGCCGCGTGTGAGCTTCTGTGCCCTGCTTCAGTTCACTAGTTATGGGAAAATGGGAAAGGTTGGACCTGGTGGGGTTGGGTGGGGGGGGAGGGGGTTGAGCTGATCTCAGTGGGGGCTGAGCATTGGGCCAGCGGTAGGCCATATATGTTTATGGAGCCAGAGGGAGCACTCCAGATCCTGGTGACCCCACAACAATAAAAAATAAAGTTTGTGGCCCTTATATGGAGCGACCTCCAGGGGTTCCTTTAAGAACGACTGGTTAAGCAGCTCACTGCCTGGCACAAATGGGCACAGTGAGCATGGTGCACGCTCCGCCCATTTATTCTTCTAAAGTTCCAATCAGAGTCCTACAACAATGTAGAACCCATATTTACAAATTTAAGCAGTACCCCCCACCCAAAACAGACAGGCACATTGTTTGCCCCAAATGGCTGTGGATGCTGAGTCATTGAGTCTATTTAAGGCTGAGATAGATAGATTTTTGGACCCTAGTGGAATCAAGGGATATGGGGATAGGGCGGGGAAGTGGGGTTGAGGTCAAAGATCAGCCATGATCTTATTGAATGGTGGAGCAGGCTCGAAGGGCCGTATGCCCTACTCCTGCTCTTAATTCTTATGTCCTTATGTTCTTATGAAAACCGGCCCCATTATTGCATCATTTGGATGTGATACTATTGTGACTTTTTAGTGCCTTTTGTAATGTATATACCTTTAAGGGGGGAACTACTTTTTACAGCTCATGTATACTGCAGCACCGGCAGTAACCACACCTCTATATAGCACTGAGTAGTAATCTGTACAGTTCAGTTCCAGAGTGAGCCATGTTGAGTAAACACCTGTTGTACCGTTCCCCTGCAGTCTTGTGTCTTATTACTCTCGGACACAACATTGGCGATGAGACAAATTCGATCCTACCTGCAACTCTGCATCACCTCCAAGGGATTCGTTCCTGGAGACCAGTAGATTGGAGGTCAAGGCCAGAGACACGGGCGTCGACCACGGGCAACCGCCTAGTCATCCAGCAGAGACTCGAGAATTGTGGGGGAGGCTGTTCAGAGCCAGGCTTGGCTTTCCAGTCGCGGTGGTCCAGCGAAACGGGCTGGCAACAGATAGTGCGCAGACCCTTCCCAGACAGCGGTGGGCTAGAGCCCGACCGAGCGGCACAGCAAAGGGCCGAGCAGCGTCGATGGGGGAGAGAGAGAGAGGGCAGAGGGCACAAGGCGCAGCCGGTGTTCAGGGGCCGAGCAACGTCGAGGAGAGGGAGAGAGACGCGCAGAAACCCGCGAGGCGCCGCCATTGCCACGAGGACCGCCGAGAGCGGCGTTGGCAGCAGCGCAGGAGAAGTGCGCGAAACCTACAGGGCACCGCCATTGCCACGAGGACCGCCGAGAGCGGCGTTGGCAGCAGCGGGGGAGGAAGGAAAGCGCGGGAGACGCCATTTTAAGCCATTTTAAACCACACCCAAAAAGCCGAAGAGTGGCAGTATCACTGCATTTGACAATTGTGGTAAACCACTTTTGTCGTTCACTATCGTTACACTATAGTTATCACTGTTATATCGTTATCACTGTTCACACTGTTGTATCACTATACGAGGTCGCCTCTTGTCACGCTGTTATACCTGGGCTGACCACTGCTGACTCCGCCCATGGCTCCACCTACCTGCCCAGGTATAAAGGTGGTCGACTGGCTGATATTCCTCCTTGTTGGATCCGATCACCCACGAGGGTGGGCTCTGTTATTTAGGCAATAAAAACCTATAGTTACTTTCTTAACTCATCGCTTTTCATTGGATGAATTGATAGGTACATCAACAATGAAGTCGAAGATTGGACTACATATGTCGAACGAATAGAGGTATACTGCAAGGCAAATGAGGTGTCAGGTGACAAGAAAGCGCCGGTATTGTTAAATTTAATGGGTGCGAAGACGTATGGCTTATTACGAAATCTAGTAACTCCAGCGAAGCCAGTGGAAAAGAGTTTTGGAGACATAGTGATGATACTACAGGAACATTTAAACCCCACACCGCTGCTGATAGCAGAAAGATTCAAGTTTCACAAACGAAACCAGCATAAGGATGAAAGCAATGCTGAATATTTAACAGAACTGCGCAAACTATCAAAACACTGCCAGTTTGGAACGGGACTGGCAGATACCTTAAGGGACAAGTTTGTGTGTGGGCTTCAAAGTGAAGGAACCCAGAAACAGCTTTTATCTGAAAAGGACCTTACGCTGGACAAGGCTTTCGGCATTGCGGTATCATATGAAGCAGCAGCACGGGGCGCTGCAGAGATACAACAGAGACCGCAAGAATATGGCACAAACAAAATGTCATACAGAACAGAGAAGTGCTATTGCTGCGGCAGAACAACACACGACCACAATGATTGCTGGTTCAAAGACAAAGTGTGCAGACAGTGTGGAAAAGTAGGACACATAGCACGAGTCTGCAGGTCGGGAAAGAAAACCAGCAATAAGAAATCTCCAAAAGAAAAGTACAAGAAGGTACATAAGGTGACGGAGAATAGTTCAGACGAACAAAAGAGTGATACCGACTCCGAAAACAGGGAGCTGAGTTGTCTGAAACTACATAATGTGATCAAAACGGAGGATCACCGAACCATTTGGGTCACTCTCAAGATAGCAGGAGTCCAGGTAAAAATGGAATTGGACACAGGATCAGCCCTAACAGTCATAAACCGACGGGGCTATGAGCGGCTATTCTCACACATACCCTTGAGAGACACAAAAATTATTTTGAAGACGTACACGGGGCAAAAAGTCTACCCCAAAGGAAAAATAAGGGTGACCGTTATATATAACGGTAAGGAAACACCAAAACTAGACCTGTATGTATTGCAAGATGGAGGACCACCATTACTGGGACGTGAATGGATCCGGAAATACAGCTGGATTGGCATTCCATACAAGCAAAGACTGTGACTGCCAAAAAGGATGACGACGTCACACCTGGGCAACTGTCAAAGATCCTAACCGACGCGCAAGAAGTGTTCCAGCAAGGACTCGGAACACTAAAAGGCATGACAGCAACAATTAAAATCGAAGAAAACGCAAGCGCAAAATTTTTTAAGGCCAGACCGGTACCTTATGCGATCCGCCCAGCCGTCGAAGCAGAGCTGGAGAGTTTGGAATGTTCAGGAGTACTGTCCAAGGTAGACTGGAGCGAGTGGGCTACACCCATCGTCCCTGTGATGAAAAAGTCGTTGAGCAGCACGCCTGGGGAACCAAGGAAGGTTCGCATCTGTGGGGACTTTAAGGTAACAGTGAACCCAGTCCTTCACACCGTACAATATCCACTTCCGCGGATTGAAGATATTTTCGCCTCGCTAGCTGGAGGGAAATGCTTCACTAAGATTGATTTGGCCCAGGCATATCTGCAAATGGAGGTAGAAGAAGCATCAAAAAAATACCTCACAATCAACACCCATAAAGGTCTCTACCAATACAACTGGCTGGTATTCGGGGTAGCATCAGCTCCGGCTATTTGGCAAAGGGCAATGGAACAAGTCCTGCAAGGGATCCCAGGGACCCAGTGTTATTTGGACAACATCCTGGTCACGGGCGAAATTGACAGTGATCACCTCGCCAACCTGGAGCAGGTGCTCAACAGATTGCAGGAATATGGGCTCCGAGCTAACCGCCCCAAATGCGAGTTTTTTAAAAAACAGATCTCGTATTGTGGCCACGTTATCGATAAAGAGGGGTTACATAAGTCCCCAGAAAAGATTGAGGCAGTAGTCAAGGCTCCAGCACCGGAAAACGTGTCACAACCGAGGTCATTCCTCGGGCTGGTAAACTACTACCATAAGTTCTTGCCAAATTTGTCTACAATACTACACCCACTGAACACCCTACTGCAAACTGGGGTGCTATGGAAGTGGAGTGACGAATGTAAACGAGCTTTCCAGAAGAGCAAAACACTAATCACATCGAAAGAGGTATTGGCCCATTTCAACCCAGCACTACCAATTCGGTTGGCGTGTGATGCGTCACCCTACGGCATTGGAGCAGTGCTGTCGCACAAATTCTCAGACGGCTCAAAAAGGCCAACAGCCTTTGCGTCACGATCACTAACCTCAGCCGAGCGTAACTACGCCCAGATTGACAGGGAGGCCCTCAGCCTAGTGTGGGGAGTGTAAAAGTTCAATCACTATCTGCACGGGCAGAAATTAACCTTGCCGACTGATCACCAGCCTCTTGTCTCCATTTTTAATCCGAAGAAGGGTGTTCCGGTGATGACTGCGCAACGACTACAAAGATGGTCACTCTTTCTAGGGGCGCACCACTATGAGATTGAATATAAGGGCACGAAACAGCATGGAAATGCTGATGGGCTATCACGCCTGCCACTGCCTACTGCGGAGGAAGCACCAGCAGTGGATCCTGTCGAAATATTTCATTCGACTATAGTTGAATACCTACCGGTAAATAACGCTCGTATAGAACAGGAGGCCCGAAATGACCCGACACTGTCTCGGGTATATGATTTGACGGTGAAGGGATGGCCAGCAGATGGCGACTCACTGTTGCCAGCATTCTCGACAAGACGAGAACAGCTGTCAGTGTGCCGGGGGACCTTGATGTGTGGATCCCGAGTGGTAATTCCACCCAAGTTAAGGGATAGAGTGCTCAATGAGCTTCATGAGGGTCATCTGGGAGGGGTAAAAATGAAAAGCCTTGCCAGGGCTTATGTGTGGTGGCCGGGAATCGATAAACAAATTGAGGACCTGACCAAGAGCTGCTCAGGATGCCAGAAATTCCAAAATGCGCCACCACATGCCCCTCTACACCCATGGGAGTGCCCTCATCTCCATGGCAACGGGTGCATATTGATTTTGCTGGTCCATTCATGGACTCAATGTTTTTAATAGCCGTGGATGCGCACTCGTAATGGCCTGAGGTCATCAAAATGTCCTCCACCACCACGGAGAAAACTATTGCAGTCCTACGGACCATTTTTGCCAGGAACGGCTTGCCAGAACAGATTTGCTCCGATAACGGACCACAGTTTGCGTCCGAAGAATTCCTGAGGTTTATGAAGAAGAATGGGGTAAGGCATTACACATCCGCCCCGTATCATCCAGCCACAAATGGATTGACTGAGAGGTTCGTACCTCAATACCTCCTCTCTGGTGAAGAAGGCCCAGCAGCGCCTATATTTCCTAAGGAGGCTGAAGGGATGTAACCTGTCACCCTGATCCTCTCTAACTTTTACCGCTGCACAATAGAGAGCATCCTGACGAACTGTATCACAGTATGGTATGGCAGCTGTAGCTACTATGACCGGAAAGCCCTGCAGCGGGTAGTCAAAACTGCCAACGCATTACCGGCACCCGGCTACCGACCATAGAGCACATATACCAGAAACGCTGTTACGGAGGTCACGGACCATCATTAAAGGCCCTACCCACCCCAGCCACAGTCTGTTCACCATCCTGCCATCTGGGAGACGCTACAGATGCATTCGCACCCGAATGACCAGATTTAGGAATAGCTTCTTTCCCAGGGCTGTCATCCTACTGAACTCCACAAATAAACTCTAAAGCCTGCACATCTGCCAATGCACTTTACTATGTTTATGTTAATGTTAATGTATTACAAGCCAAATGAATGTTGAATGTTTAAATGTCTTAATCTAAATGTACACTCTCGGGATCCGCAAGCCTACATTTCGTTCTACTGCACTTGTGCACTAACAATGACAATAAAGTTGATTATTATTATTATTATTATTATAAACCTTTAAGAAGGCAATAAAGGCTATGTACAATGACAACATTCCGCTGCAGCATAAGGTGGACAATTTCCTGTTCGCCTACCGGAATGCGACACATGCAGTCACCAACCAGGCCCCGGCCATGATGTTCTTTAACCGAAGGTTAAGATCTCGCCTGGATTTGCTCAGACCAAACGTACGAAGAGATGTTGAGAGTAAGCAATTCCAGCACATCCATGAGAAGCCAACAAGGAGCTTCAATGTAGGGCAACCAGTCTAGGCCCGCGACTACCGAACAGAAAAATGGCAGCCAGGAACGATATACACACGGCAGGGCCCACTAATGTACACAGTGGACGTTGGGGAGAGCATCGTGAGACGCCATGCTGACCAGATCCTAGAGTCACAGGAACAAGTCAACCCCATGCCTCGCCCATACGTACCTGGTGATGAACCCGATGTACAGGTCGCATCTACCCCAGAAACAGTAGCATCAGAAGCTGATGAACCAACCGACAACAGTGGGCCAGAATCGCCTCCGCACCAAGAGCAAGACACTCGGGAAAGGTGCTATCCAGAAAGGATCAGGAAGCCTCCCCAAAGACTGAATATATAAATGGACTATTTTCAGCTAACGTTGTATGTTAAAAGTGTTAATTGTAATTAGTTTGATATTTAATTGTTAAATGAGTGTTATGGTACTGTTAATCTAAAAGGGGAGGAATTGTAATGTATATACCTTTAAGGGGGGAACTACTTTTTACAGCTCATGTATACTGCAGTACCGCAGTAACCACACCTGTATATAGCACTGAGTAGTAATCTGTACAGTTCAGTTCCAGAGTGAGCCACGTTGAGTAAACACCTGTTGTACCGTTCCCCTGCAGTCTTGTGTCTTATTACTCTCGAACACAACACCTTTCTTTAAGCTATTGCTCCACATCCTTTCACCGTTGGGAGAAAATGCCCTCTTAAATGGCAATTCATCAGGAAGACACTTCCTCCTTTACATCCTGAATAAAATGTTGACTGGAACCTAAAGTGTGCTGGAACTAGATGTAAATGGAAAATTTACGTTGGTTTGGCACCACAAAGCAGCATTTCCAGCCACCAAATAAAATTGGCAAAACTATGCTTCAAGTCACTACTAGGCACTTGTGTGGGTGTCAATGCACAATAAAATAATAGCATTTAGTTGTGTGGTTATGGCATAAATTTTATATATTTTTTTGCAGCTGCTTTCATTGAAACTTTAAAAACTGGTAACTTCAGTCCGATGGCTTTATTATATGATAGGAGGAAAGCGAGGTCAAAGGTCATGCATGCCAGCTCTGATTTTGGGAAACCCTACCGAAAAGGTGGGCTTCACTTACGTTTTCTTTAACGGTGTTTTTACTATTTAAAGAAGTAAATGGAAATTCATTCAGCTGTCATTTGGTACTGGTGCTCATGAATTACCAAGAGCAGATCATTTCTAATAATGAGAAACTTCAGAGCGAAACCAACAACTTGTATTTATACAGCACCTTTAACATAGTAAAACATCCAAAGGCGCTTCACAGGAACGTTAGCCAGCAAAATTTGACACCAAGCCACATAAGGAGATATCAGGACAAGTGACCAAATGCTTGGTCAAAGAGGTAGGTTTTAAGGAGCATCTTAAAGGAGAAAAGGGGAGGTGGAGGGGTTTAGGGATGGATCCCAGAGCTTAGGGCCTAAGCAGTTGAAGGCACAGCCGCAAATGGTGGAGCAAATAGAATCGGGGATGTGCAAGAGACCAGAATTGGAGGAGCGCAATTACCTAGGATGGTTGTAGGACTAGAGGAGCTGCAGGGACAGGGAGGGGCGAGGCCATGGAGAGATTTGAAAACAAGGACGAGAATTTTAAAATCGAGCCGTTCCTCAACCGGGAGCCAATGTAGGTCAGCGAGCACAGGGGTGATGGGTGAACGGGTCTTGGTGCGAGTTAGGACACGGGCAGCCAAGTTTTTGAATGAGTTGAAGTACAGGAAACTTTCGATTAACCGGCCCCTAAATAACCGGAACGCTCTATCCACCGGCAAAATTCAGGAGTCGGTTCAGATAACTTTTATTACTTTTATTACTTTTTTTACTCCATTTGTTGCTGTGCAAGGGTGTAGCTGAAGCTGTTGCTAAGCTACAGCGACGCTTGCAACTTGTGCCGATTGTACAGGGTTTGTTGCTTTATACGGAGCTCTGAGCTCCGTATCTTTTACTATAGCGTTCGGTTATCCGGAATTGTTGATGAACCGGCAACACGTCGGTCCCGTCCGTGCCGGATACCAGAAAGTTTCCTGAATATGGAGGGTGGAAGATAGGAGGCCAGCCAGGAGTGCGCTGTAATAGTCAGACTGTTTACAAGACTCGTTGAAGTGAATAAAGCTATCTAACGCACAGAAACATGTCATGTTATTTCAACAGAACAGGGGAACTGCACTCAAAAGAAACTCGAGTCTGTACTACCAGAAGGTCACCTTTAAGGGATTGTCCTGAGTTGCAGTCAGGAAGGAGTCGGCCGACTTGCAAATGTGTTGGCTCCCACCTGAGTCCATTTCAAGCAGTTCCTGCTCGCTCTCCGGTATCATTCACACCTCACTGCTTCCTGTCTAACACCCCTTCAAAGGCCTTGTGGCAACAGGAGGTCATTGCTTGAAGCAACAAATGCCTGTTGACAAACTCTGCTGCACATAAGGTGCCTGCTTAATAATGTATCTCATATAAAAAAAACGGTGACAGGCTCGAGATCAAGCACTGCCCTCAGTTTACAGAAAGCATCGTACACAACTGGCTCTGCAATAAAATCTTCACGACACATTTAAAATGAATGCTGTGTTAGGTGACACATACTTTTCTCTGTTCAACAGTTTAATTCAAAAGTAAGTGAGTAAAATGAGGTGTAATATTGATAGGAAGTGCTAACAAACTATTATCAATGTTTAGCATTAACCTTCCAAAAATTAACTAATCAGCATTAACAATAAATGAGTGAAAAACAATTCTTGCTAAGACTTTAAGGACATTAATGATAAATTCATGCAACATCATGCAGCTAGTGTCCAATGAAAAATTCTTTCGGGGCGGTGCGGGGGGTGGGGGGGTCTCCCAACTGCTACCCGCCCCCCCCCCACCCCACTCCAACCCAGCCAGCTACATGCAATTTGTGGCTCATATTGCTTGTGGGTGCCTTAGCTGCAACCCTAGTGGCACAGACGCCTGCCACTGATAGGACAATTGAGGGGTCTGCCCCCTGACCCTGCGAACTTTGGCGAGGTCAGCAGCACTTACACCAGGATGTTCACCCCTGTAGATTTTCAGTCCCGTGTGTTATTGAAGTTACGGACGGTAGGGCGAGGCGGCGGCACCCATATTACTGAGCACGGTGAAATTGGCATTTCTGTTTGCTTATGTGCAGATTTGGCGACACCATGAGCTTCATATGTCCCCTGGTTACTTCCCCACCAGACTAGCAGGGATACAACAGATACACAAGCCTCCCCGTGCCCCACCAAGCTGCCAATGATGTGCCTGTAACAACCTGAAATTCAGGTTTCAGGTTTCTCTATATAGGACCCAAATTTCAGTTTATAACTATAAATATATATTTTTTTAATGTTGCAGGATAAAGAAATTATACTTGTACATGGACAGTGAAACAGTTTGAAAATTGGGAGTTGACTTTGTATCCACAATGGGAGTCACTTCAACATGGTGGCAGTCTAACTCCTGGGACACCTCATTTCTCCACTCGACATCTTCGGAACCCATCGAATGGATAGCCTAACTAGACATCCCATTATAAGCTTTTCCCGTCATATGAAAGTACAGGAAACTCTTTTTTATCCGGCATCGACGGGACCGGCGTGGTGCCAGTTGATGAAAAAGTCCAGATTACAGAGAGGTATACTTACCAAGGTACGAGAGCCCCGTACACGGCCACAGGTGCAGGAGCCCCGGTTACACAGCACTTGTGCAGGAGTCCCGGTTACACGGCCACAGATCCAGGAGTCCCTGTTGCACGGCCACAGGTGCAGGAACCCCGGTTACACGGCCACAGATCCAGGAACCCCGGTTACATGGCCACTAATATATAGTAAAACTTACCTGAACCTACTCCTGAATTTTGCTGGTTAAGAGAGATTTCTGGATATTTAGGTGCCGGTAAAGAGAGAGTTTCCTGTAGTAGTAGGACAGAATAAAGGGCACAGCCATTTTTACTTTTATGACAAAATATTGTATGCATGATGTAATGTATATACCTTTATTAAGGGGGGAACTATCTTTTTCACCTCATGTATACTGCAGTACCGGCGGTAACCACACCTGTCTATAGTACTGAGTAGTAATCTGTACAGATCAGTTCCAGTGTGAACCACATTGAGTAAACACCTGTTGTACCGTTCTCCTGCAGTCTGTGTCTTATTATACACAGACACAACATTGGCGACAAGGCAAGTTCGAACCTATCTGCAACTCTGCATCACCTCCCGGGGATTCGTTCCTGGAGTTCAGTGGATTGGAGGACAAGGCCAGAGACTCGGGCGTCGACCACGGGCAACCGCCCAGTCATCCAGCAGAGACTCGAGAATTGCGGGGGAGGCTGTCGAGAGCCAGGCTTGGCTTTCCAGTCGAGGTGGTCCAGCGAAACGGACTGGCAACTGGTAGTGCGCAGACCCTTCCCGGACAGCGGCAGGCTAGAGCCCAACCGAGCGGCACAGCAAAGGGCCAAGCAGCGTCGACGGGGAGAGAGAGAGAGAGGGCAGAGCGCACAGGACGCAGCCGGTGTTCAGGGGCCGAGCAGCGTCGAAGAGAGGGAGAGAGAGACACGCAGAAACCCGCGAGGCGCCGCCATTGCCACGAGGACCGCCGAGAGCGGCATTGGCAGCAGCGCAGGAGAAGCGCGCGAAACCTACAGGGCGCCGCCATTGCCACAAGAACTGCCGGGAGCGGCGTTGGCAGCAGCGGGGGAGGAAGGAAAGCGCGGGAAATGCCATTTTAAGCCATTGGGAGATGCCATTTTAAACCACACCCAAAATGCCGAAGAGTGGCAGTATCACCGCGTTTGACAATGAAGTCGAAGATTGGACTACATATGTCGAACGAATAGAGGTGTACTGCAAGGCAAATGAGGTGTCAGATGACAAGAAAGCGTCGGCATTGTTAAATTTAATGGGTGCAAAGACGTATGGTTTATTACGAAATCTAGTAACCCCAACGAAGCCAATGGAAAAGAGCTTTGAAGACATAGTAACGATACTACAGGAACATTTAAACCCCACACCGCTGCTGATAGCAGAAAGATTCAAGTTTCACAAACGGAACCAGCATAAGGATGAAAGCAATGCTGATTATTTAACAGAACTGCGCAAACTATCGAAACACTGCCAGTTTGGAGCGGGACTGGCAGATATCTTAAGGGACAAGTTTGTGTGTGGGCTTCAAAGTGAAGGAACCCAGAAACGGCTTTTATCTGAAAAGGGCCTTACACTGGAAAAGGCTTTTAGTATTGCGGTATCATATGAAGCAGCAGCACGGGGCGCTGCAGAGGTACAACAGAGACCGCAAGAATATGGCACAAACGAAATGTCATATAGAACAGAGAAGTGCTATCGCTGCGGCAGAACAACACACGACCAGAATGATTGCTGGTTCAAAGACAAAGTCTGCAGACAGTGTGGAAAAGTAGGACACATAGCATGAGTCTGCAGGTCGAGAAAGAAAACCAGCAATAAGAAACCTACCAAAGAAAAATACAAGAAGGTACATAAGATGACGGAGAATAGTTCAGATGAACAAAAGAGTGATAACGAATCCGAAAGCAGGGAACTGAGTTGTCTGAAACTACATAATGTGATCACAGCGGAGGATCACCGAACCATTTGGGTCACTCTCAAGATAGCAGGAGTCCAGGTAAAGATGGAATTGGACACAGGATCAGTCCTAACAGTCATAAACCGACGGGACTACGAGCGGCTATTCTCACACATACGCTTGAGAGGCACAAAAATTATTTTGAAGACGTACACAGGGCAAAAAGTCTATCCCAAAGGAAAAATAAGGGTGACCGTTATATATAACGGTAAGGAAACACCAAAACTAGACCTGTATGTATTGTAAGATGGAGGACCACCATTACTGGGACGTGAATGGATCCGGAAAATACAAATGGATTGGCATTCCATACAAGCACTGACTGTGGCTGACAAAAAGGATGATGACGTCACACCTGGGCAACTGTCAAAGATCCTAACTGACGCGAAAGAAGTGTTCCAGCAAGGACTCGGAACACTAAAAGGCATGACAGCGCCGATTAAAATTGAAGAAAACGCAAGCCCAAAATTTTTTAAGGCCAGACCGGTACCTTATGCGATCCGCCCAGCCGTCGAAGCAGAGCTGGAGAGTCTGGAACATTCAGGTGTACTGTCCAAGGTAGACTGGAGCGAGTGGGCTACACCCATCGTCCCTGTGATGAAAAAGTCATTAAGCAGCACGCCTGGGGAACCAAGGAAGGTTCGCATCTGTGGGGACTTTAAGGTAGCAGTGAACCCGGCCCTTCACACCGTACAATATCTACTTCCGCGGATTGAAGATATTTTCGCTTCGCTATCTGGAGGGAAACGCTTCACTAAGATTGATCTGGCCCAGGCGTATCTGCAAATGGAGGTAGAAGAAGCATCAAAAAAATACCTCACAATCAACACCCATAAAGGTCTCTACCGATACCACCGGCTGGTATTCGGGGTAGCATCAGCTCCGGCTATTTGGCAGAGGGCAATGGAACAACTTCTGCAAGGGATCCCATGGACCCACTGTTATTTGGACGACATCCTGGTCACGGGCATAAATGACAGTGATCACCTTGCCAACCTGGAGCAGGTGCTCACTAGATTGCAGGAATATGGGCTCTGAGCTAACCGCCCCAAATGTGAGTTTTTTAGAACACAGATCTCGTATTGTGGCCACGTTATCGATAAAGAGGGGTTACATAAGTCCCAAGAGAAGATTGAGGCAGTAGTCAAGGCTCCAGCACCGGAAAATGTGTCACAACTGAGGTCGTTCCTCGGGCTGGTAAACTACTACCATAAGTTCTTGCCAAATTTGTCTACAATACTACACCCACTGAACACCCTACTGCAAACTGGGGTGCCATGGAAGTGGAGTGACGAATGTAGACGAGCTTTCCAGAAGAGCAAAACACTAATCACATCGAAAGAGGTATTGGCCCATTACAACCCAGCATTACCAATTCAGTTGGCGTGTGATGCGTCACCCTACGGCATTGGAGCGGCGCTGCCGCACAAATTCTCGGACGGCTCAGAGAGGCCAATAGCCTTTGCGTCATGATCACTAACCTCAGCCGAGCGTAACTATGCTCAGATTGACAGGGAGGCCCTCAGCGTGGTGTGGGGAGTGAAAAAGTCCAATCACTATCTGCACGGGCAGAAATTCACCTTGCTGACTGATCACCAGCCTCTTGTCTCCATTTTTAATCCGAAGAAGGGCTTTCCGGTGATGACTACGCAACGACTACAAAGATGGTCACTTTTTCTAGGTGCGCACCACTATGAGATTGAATATAAGGGCACGAAACAGCATGGAAATGCTGATGGGCTATCACGCCTGCCACTGCCTACTGCGGAGGAAGCACCAGCAGTGGATCCTGTCAAAATATTCCATTCGACTATAGTTGAATACCTACCGGTAACTAACGCTTGTATCGAAAACAAAACCCGAAATGACCCGACACTGTCTCGGGTATATGATTTGACAGTGAAGGGATGGCCAGCACATGGCGACTCACTGTTGCCAGCATTCTCGACAAGGAGAGAACAGCTGTCAGTGTGCCGGGGGACCTTGATGTGTGGATCCCGAGTGGTAATTCCACCCAAGTTAAGGGATAGAGTGCTCAATGAGCTTCATGAGGGTCATCTGGGAGGGGTAAAAATGAAAAGCCTAGCCAGGGCTTATGTGTGGTGGCCGGGAATCGATAAACAAATCGAGGACCTGACCAAGAGCTGCTTAGGATGCCAGAAAGTCCAAAATGCACCACCACAGGCCCCTCTACACCCATGGGAGTGGCCCTCATCTCCATGGCAACAGGTGCATATTGATTTTGCTGGTCCATTCATGGACTCAATGTTTTTAATAGCCGTGGATGCGCACTCGAAATGGCCTGAGGTCATCAAAATGTCCTCCACCACCACGGAGAAAACTATTGCAGTCCTACGGACCATTTTTGCCAGGAATGGCTTGCCAGAACAGATTTGCTCCGACAACGGACCACAGTTTGTGTCCGAAGAGTTCCGGAGGTTCTTGAAAAAGAATGGGGTAAGGCATTACACATCCGCCCCGTATCATCCAGCCACAAATGGATTGGCTGAGAGGTTCGTACAAACCTTTAAGTAGGCAATAAAGGCTATGTACAATGACAACATTCCGCTGCAGCACAAGGTGGATAATTTCCTGTTCGCGACACATGCAGTCACCAACCAGACCCCAGCCATAATGTTCTTTAACCGAAGGTTAAGATCTCGCCTGGATTCGCTCAGACCAAACGTACGAAGAGATGTTGAGAGTAAGCAATTCCAGCACATCCATGAGAAGCCAACAAGGAGCTTCAATGTAAGGCAACCAGTCTTGGCCCGCGACTACCGAACAGAAAAATGGCAGCCAGGAACGATATGCACACGGCAGGGCCCACTAATGTACACAGTGGACGTTGGGGAGAACATCGTGAGACGCCATGCTGACCAGATCCTAGAGTCACAGGAACAACTCAACCCCATGTCTCGCCCATACGTACCTGGTGAGGAACCCAACGTACAGGTCGCATCTACCCCAGAAATAGTAGCATCGGAAGCTGATGAACCAACCGACAACAGGGGGCCAGAATCGCCTCCGCACCAAGAGCAAGACACTCGGGAAAGGCGCTATCCAGAAAGGATCAGGAAGCCTCCCCAAAGACTGAATATATAAATAGACTATTTTCAGCTAATGTTGCATGTTAAAAGTGTTAATTGTAATTAGTTTGATATTTAATTGTTAAATGAGTGTTATGGTACTGTTAATCTAAAAGGGGAGGAATTGTAATGTATATACTTTTAAGGGGGGAACTATCTTTTACAGCTCATGTATACTGCAGTACCGGCAGTAAACACACCTGTATATAGCACTGAGTAGTAATCTGTACAGATCAGTTCCAGTGTGAACCACATTGAGTAAACACCTGTTGTACCGTTCTCCTGCAGTCTGTGTCTTACTATACACAGACACAACACATGACAGAGAGAACTACATTTCCTGGAGCAAGTTTTCCAAAGAAGGAACAAAATAAAGAAAGGAAGAAAGCTTGTGGCCTCACATACAGCAAGGCTCATCTTGGTTATGCTCCAATCTCTCCCCATGCCCCAAAGGACTGACTTCAAAGATCCTTATCCTCACTTTCAAATCTTGCCATGGTCTTGGTCCTCCCTATCTTCATGAATTCCTCCTAACCTATATCCCTGCACGTACTCTCCACTCCCACAACACAGACCTACTTCTCATTCTCTGCTCCCACCATTCTACCATCAGCAGCCAACCTTTCAGCCACTATGTTCCTGCCTTTTGGCATTCCGCCCTCAGCACATCCACTTAGTCACCTTTCACTCCACCTTCCAAAGCTTTCTGAAGGTCCTCCTGCTAAACTGCACTTTTGCTCTCTCCTGATCCTTCTCACACTTTGGGGGCAATTTTGCCAGCCATGGGGAGGCGGGACTGCCGGGAAAATGGCAGAATTTGGGGGCAGGTGCCCAACCCGCCCCCAACCCACCTCCGTGCCATCTTCCCAGGAGGCGGGTAGCCGTCCCGCGCCGGGTCCCGTCTCCTTAGAGGCGGGAAGGGATTAAAGCCTATTAACTGCCTGATAACAGGTAGTTAACAGGCAGAAAATAGGATTATCCCCTTTTTGCCTTCAGAAGTGCAGGCTTCCCGAAGGCTCCGAAACCCACCAGGTCAGCGGGGCGGGGGGGGGGGGGGGGTGGTTGCAAAAGTGAGCTGTAAAGGTAAATGATGGGTGCAAGAGTGGAGAGGTGAGTATCTGAGGTAAGTGCAAAGTGTTAGTAAAAGTGTACTTACCTTTGTTTTTTCCTGCAGGCTTCAGTCGGTGTGTATGCGGAGAGTCTTGGACCTCCGTGTTGGAGATGACACATGGCCGTTGCATTCTCAGATGCAACAACCATCTCATTTCTGTAAAAGAAAGAGGTTTGATGAGTCTTGAATTCAAGACCTCAACAAACTACAGAGATTGTCAGTGTTTGACAGCTGCACAGAGCTGTCAAACGATGGCAATTCATCTGTCAAAAATTTTTGACATATGAAACATCATACGTTGATGTTCTCTGCAACTGGCTTTCCCTTAATTGGCCTGCTAAGCCCGCTGGGCGGGCTTAACAAGGCCAATCAAGGAAAAAAAGTGTGGGGTGGCCTGAAGTTGATGGAGGCGGGACTGAAACCCGACAAGTGGGAGTCCCGCCTCCAAAACCTCCCCATTGAGAAAATCACCCCCTTTGTTTCCTCCTGCTTAGTGTTATCCACTGCCCTGTAATGCACTCTGAGACAGCTCTATACACGAGGAGCTCTTTACAAATGGAAGCTGCTGTAGGTAGATTTATTCCACTGTTTCCTAACAAATGCAAACTTTAAAAAGGGTTAAATTCAATGAAATGAGGGAACAACTAAAGCAAATGGATTGGCAGAGCTGGTTCAACAACACTTCAGCATAGGACAAATGGAACACATACGTTGGTATACACCATTAATTTCCTGATTCACTGCTGTAATTTGGGAAGAAGATCAGTGGAAACCCTGGAGAAACGGTGTAAACAACCTCGAAGTTACAGCGGACAAACGGGAAAATCCCCCGTGGAAATTCTACCTCGTAACGTTGAAAATGCAGGCTAAATACAAACTGAAATCCAATAAGCTCAGCAAAGTTGCCTAAAATGGATTAACAGAAAAATTAAAACTGATATGAAGAGGAAATATAACCTTGACAAAATTCTGTAGAGAAAAGGGGCAAGGAAGGACTACAAGGAAAAGCAAAAATATGTTAAAAGGGAGATCATAGGGGCAAAGAGAGAGCCCTATAAAAAAGAATAGCAGCAGATGCTGAACACAATTTTAAAAATCAGTATATAACAGTAAGAAGACAGTCAAAGAGGTAAGAACCATAATAAATGCAAACAGAACCAAAACTGAGCACAAGATAATCAATACTCTAAAAGATTACTTCCTCCAAGTATTCACAAGGGAAGACTTGAACAGCATGACCTCTCCTAACAGTGTTAAACAAAGTAGAATTAAGGACTTCAGTATAAATGAGACAGAGGAACTAGACACGTTAAATGTGCTCAAAACAAATCAGCAGAGATAGATGCTATTTATCCCAAAGTTTTGAAAGGGACTAGGGAGGAGATTTGTGAAGCCCTGATAAGCATTAGTTGGGTGCTGCTGGTAGGTACCAGTAGATTCGAAACAAGCCAATGTGGTGCCCATATTCAAAAAGAGACACAGGCAACTACAGTCCCATCAGTCTCACCTGTAAAATAATGGAATTGATCATCAGGAGTAAGGTGTATCTGTATAATAAGCAGTGAATTCAGAAGGAATAGATCATGCCTGACCAACCAACCTCCTTGACCAACCCACCACCGCCCCCCCCACCCCACCCCCACCACCACATTTGCAACTACCTCCCACACTTACCTTGCTGCTGGCCAGGACAGCCCGATATTGGCCAGAGTTCATCAAAAAGCCCCTCAACTCACCAGTTCGATGCAAAATCATTGCCCCCTCTTTGCTGGGGGTATAGTGACTGGCCAGACTCCCGAAAGTCAAAATCAACCCCAACACGTCTAACCAATGTAGGGCAGCAATCAACAAAGCCTCTTCTCTTCTTCTTAGGCAGCCCCTTGGAACCGAGGATGACTTGCTTCGACACTAAAAATGAGTTCTCAGGTGACTGATGTGTCCAATGTGGTTCTACAGTCTCTGTCACAGGTGGGGCAGACAGTGGTTGAAGGGGCAGGTGGGTGGGGTGCTTGGGTTGACGTGCGCTCCTTCCACTGTTTGCGCTTGGCTTCCGCTTGCTCCCG
The DNA here is from genome assembly GCF_052327205.1 of Somniosus microcephalus. Taxonomy (NCBI): domain Eukaryota; kingdom Metazoa; phylum Chordata; class Chondrichthyes; order Squaliformes; family Somniosidae; genus Somniosus; species Somniosus microcephalus. The sequence goes on along the minus strand of NC_140996.1, from coordinate 29,832,324 downwards.
CTGAAGAGACTCGAGGTGTTCGACGTCTTCCCGGATGCTTCTCCTCCACTTTCTGCGGTCTTGGGCCAGGGTTTCCCAGGTGTCGGTGGGGATGTTGCATTTTTTCAAGGAGGCTTTGAGGGTGTCCTTGAAACGTTTTCTCTGCCCACCTGGGGCTCTCTTACCTTATCGGAGCTCCGAGTAGAGTGCTTGTTTTGGGAGTTTCGTATCGGGCATGCAGACGCTGTGGCCCGTCCATTGGAGCTGATTGAGCGTGGTCAAAGCTTTGATGCTGAGGATGTTGGCCTGAGCGAGAACACTGACGTTGGTGCGCCTATCCTGCCAATGGATTTGCAGGATCTTGCGAGGCAGCATTGGTGGTATCTCTCCAGTGCTTTGAGGTGCCTGCTCTATGTGGTCCATGTCTCTGAAGCATACAGGAGGGCGGATATCACTACTGCTCTGTAGACCATGAGCTTGGTGCTGGGTTTGAGGTCCTGGTCTTCAAACACTCTCTTCCTCAGGCGACCAAAGGCTGCACTGGCACACTGAAGGCGGTGTTGGACTTCATCATCGACGTCTGCCCTTGTTGACAGTAGGCTCCCGAGGTATGGAAAGTGGTCCATGTTGTCCAAGGCCTCGTCATGGATTTTGATAATCGGGGAGCAGTACTGTGTGGCGGGGGCAGGTTGGTAGAGGACCTTTGTCTTACGGATGTTTAGTGTAAGGCCCATGCACTCGTACGCTTCAGTGAAGGTGTTGACGATGGTTTGGAGTTTGGCCTCAGCAAAGCCAATACTATGCTGAACTACATAGCCAAAACAGGAGAATATAAGTTAGAGGAAATCATAATCAAACTGTAGAGTGCTCTGGTCAGACTGCACCTTGAATACTTCATCCAATGCCGGAGATATTCAAACGCTGGAGGCAGTGCAGAGAAGAGCCCCAGTGTTAGGGATCTAAGAGAGGAAGAAAGACTTGAGATACTTGAGGTTTTCAGCCTTGAAAAGAGATGTCTGACAGGTGACCTTATAGAGGTATAATAAACAGAAAATGGAACGTAAAGGTGAATCCAGAATATTACTTTAAGCAACATTGTGAGAATAGGACAAGGAGACATAGGTTCAAGCTAGTAAGAGGTAACTTTAGGACTGGTATCAAGAAGTTCTTCTTCAAACAGAGAGCGATGAACACTTGGAATGAATTAACAGATAGAGCGGTGGAGGTGAAATCCTTGGATGCATTTAGGAAACAGTTAGATACTGCAATGGGGGGAGGGGAGGGAGCTTTAGGGTGATCCCCTCCCCCCCCCCATCCCTACAGTTCTGGGATGAACTAATATAGGCCAAATTGTCTTCCCCATCTGTAACTGTCTTATGATCTTGTGAAGTATTATAATTGAATTCATCATCTAGTTCATGTTTTGGTTCCTTATAAGCACTGCCCCTCAAATCCAAGTTCTTGTACCGAATACATTACTTTTAAAAATTAAGTTCCAGGCATGTGATTTTAGGTTTCTCAGTGTTTCTGATTCTGACTTATTTAGCCAATTGCAAATAGGAGATGTATGTGGTAACTGGCAGCATGGCTGTGCTCCCTCCCATGGACATGTGTATAATAACAGCTGAATAATTCGCAGTGAAAAAAGCTCATCGTACAACCATCAGTTCAGAAACTCAAGCATTGCCAGCAAGTACAGCGCTGCATCACAGCTGAATTGAATCTGACCTGCAAATTACTGTGATGATAAATCTTCTCACACAGGTGACAAGCTGCAACGATTCAGCATTTTGTAAACTTCTGGTCTGAACGTCCTAAAGGGGATGTAGAATTAGTAAGAAAAAACCCCAGAAAAAAGTGAAAAACACATTTTAAAGGAAGACACCAATTTGAAGAATGTTGCCAGTGACAACCTGCACAATGGTATCTACTAGACAACATGATGCATTCAACATTGGATCTAAGTTTATTGGTTAAATTGTCAAGTGGGCTCCTTGTCAAGTACAAAGCAAGCCTCACAATGAATTATGTGCATATCCTTTTAAATCATTCTCTGTCACCTACACTGCAATTCCATTTGTTATTCTAATACAGCATCAATTGGTCTTTTAATGCTGCATTGTCTCTCGACAGGTCGAGTTGAAACTCCACCTCCCATGTGATGTTCTACATAATTCATAGTAAATGAAACCTTGATGACAGCAAGAACAAATTCCAAAACATGTGACCTTCACATACTTTTTTTTGCCCTGGGGCATAAAAAATTACTTTATTAAAAAACATATTTTAAATACTGTTTGAAACTTGAAAGATTTATGTGTACAGGATGCAGGGTGCATTTCAGCTTTGGGGCCATGCTGGAAGGGATATTACAGCTTTAAATTTTGTTTGAACCTTTTGTCCCTGTTGCATGTGTTTTTTTTAAAGATCAGACACCTTTGACAGTGCATAGAATCCAGTTTAGCAAGTCTGGAGAATGTACTAGTTGAAAAGACTGTATTTTGGTGCTGTGATTAACTGAGAGATTAAATGTTTTTAAGAACAATTAAAAAATACTTTAAGATATGGATCCTTACTCAGGTCTATTGAAATAGAAACCATTCAACTTGTTTGTAAAAGAAATGTTTCAAGTGATTTTCTAAGATTATAGAAGTTTTGTATCAGATTATTATTAATCAAGATGGGTTTGGGGATTGACGATTGGTTCTTGCACATTACTGGGAATTCATATTCTAGCAAGTGAACTGGGAGTGAATTGCTTGCTTCAGGTTTGGAGGGTCAATTTGTACATTTCCAAAACCCAACACTACTTCCAGGTGTTGAAGAAAGCTGGTGCTATTGCATATTAAGGGCTGCATGATGTCAGCACAATGCATGTGCACAAAATAGCTTTGTTAAATTTGGAGCCAAGAAAAACACATTTACCATTATCGCCAGGAGGGACAACTAATTGGGGAAAGATTTTAGATCTAATTTCAATTTTTTTCCCCACTCTAGCCCTGCTCAACCTGGCCTTTTAGGACCTAAGCCATCGAGGTGTGCCTTTACACTGCGATCTGTGGTTGGGGTCTCAACTCACTAGGATTCAACTTTTGGGCCTGCAGAACAATTCAAATTGACATCGAGCCTGTTTACACATCAGCGACAGCATCACGGCAAATTGGGCACGGCTTCACTGCGACACAGATGATGGCGTGTGAATGCACCCTTAGAACCAAAAGTAGCACGATCTTCCTGCAATTCCACCTAAGATTCACTTCTCAGCTAATGTTTTAATACAACAATTCTGTGGAATAATTGTAGTGAAGCAACTGATTTGTGAATGTTAAAGTTTGTTTTGCTAAAAAGAGGGGCGGTTTCACCCATTACAGTATTTCACTTGGAGTTGGATTCCATTGGTTCTTACTATCTACCATTGAGAACAATGGGACTCAGACTGCACATTCAACCGTCATCCGGCCTGAGGCAAGGTGCATTTTTCCTTCTCTCTTGCACTTCCATGATTTGTCAATAGAAGCAAATGTGTGTTGCAAAGTGGATCATGTAACAACCTAGATAGACCTGCAAAACATAAATTAATAATATAATAGTGCTGTATTAGTAAAGACTACATAAGTAAAGAGTGGAAAAAATCCAATATTTGAAAAACATTTTGCTGTCAAAGAATCCTCATTAGTTTTTTTTCCAGTTTTGATTCGTTGATTATTACAGTATAGTTAGACAATGTGATGAACAAAAGAATAGGGCGATTTAATTGAAGATGGCTTCACTGGGATTTAATTCCACAGGGGAGCGCTCCTGCTCCTCCTGGCTCCACAATAAGGTAAGTAAAAAAATGTGAAACTTACCTTTTGGGTGGCAGTCTCTATTGGTCCCTTAAATAACCATTGGTTTGTCCGCTGAGTGCCTGAAGAAAACTGACTGCGTTAGGTCATGAACCAACTTCACAAAGGGGCTTAAAACAGGCTTTAGGCCCCTGATTTGCATATGCAATGAGCCTAACGCCAGTTACAGGCGGGTACACTGGACGCCTACTGCACAGCCCAATCCAGTATGGCGGGCAGCGCATATCTAACACAGAATGACCGTGCGCATGCCGCCCACAACATTGGACCCTTAGGTGTCTATTTTACGCCTGTAAAACGGTTGCAGTGTGATCCAATTTCTATTGCAAATTTTTTGATTGCATCGTCTTCTAACTATAATGGAGGCTTCTAACACTAATGGAGTGACTTTGGTAATGACTTTAGTCTGCCAAAGTTACAGCGATGGAAAGGGAAAAGCTCTGATGAAATTTCCCCCCCACCCCAGGTAATTATAGGCCTGTTAGCCTATGTCAGTTGTGGATAAACTTTTAAAGGGTGAATTTCCACGGGGGTTCACCCACTTATCCACTGTAACTTCAGCGCAAGCACTGCAGAAACCTTGGAAAATCGGGGTTTCCACATCTCTTCCACCAAACTTACTGTGGAGAAGCAGGAAAACCTCACCCCCCCTTAGAATTCATAAATTGAGAAAAAAATCAGTGAGCATTTAGAAATACATGTGTTAGTTAAGGACAGCAAGCATGTATTTGTTAAGGGCAAATTGTGTTTGACAAACTTAAGAGTTTTTTGAAGAAGTGATCAATTGGATAGATAAAGGAAATGCAGTAGATGTAGTATATATGGATTATTATCAGAAAGGATTCAATAAGGTACACAAGAAGAATGTTAGAAAAACTCAGGTGTATGACATAAGAGGAAACGTGACAGCATGGATAGAAAGTTGGCTGACAGATGGGAAACAAAGGAGGTAATTTTAACTTTAGCCAATAGTTTAAAATGGGTGATATCAGATTGGCCACTGGTTATACACTTCTTCTGATTTTTGTTTCCATTAAGGTGTACAGTGGGCGGCTGATCCGATATTGCCCGTTTTACACTATCACCCAAAGTTAAAATTATCCCCAAAGTGTTAGGCAAAATGGGTGCTGCTTGTATTGGAAGTACTGTACCCCAGCAGTCAGTCCTGGGTCCATTTTTGTTCTCAGGATATAGAGATGATTTGGACTGTAGTATAAAATATATAATCTCAAAATTTGCTGGTAATACAGAAGTGGGAGGTTTGTCAAACAACGAGGAAGATTGTAAAAGACTTTGGGAAGACGTTGCCAAGTTAGCGGAATGGGTAGCCTGGAGCAGATACAATTTAAAGTGGTTAAGTGTGATGTAATACATTTTTGGAGGATAAACAAGCAATGGGAGTACACACTCAATTAAAAGGCACTGAAAGGTGTGGATGAACAGAAAAATTTAGGGGTTCAAATGCATAATTCCCTGAAAGTGCAAGTGCAGGTAGATAAAGCCATTAAAAAAATAATATTTTCGGTTTAATAATAAGGATATAGATAACAAAAGTAAAGAAATTATGAATTTATGAAACACATTGGATAGGCGACAATTAATTTACAGTTTTAGGCACCCCATTATAGACTGGACACTAAAGCCATATATATCCAACAGGGTGATGCCAAGGATGGGAAAGCACAGTTATAAGGAGAGACCTGAGATAGGACTATTTCCACTGGAGCAGAGAAGGTTAAGAGGAGATTTAATAGAGGTTTTTAAAATTGTGAACAGTTTGATAGAGTCAATAAAGAAAGACTATTTCTTCTGCTTAGGGAATAAGTGACAAGGGGTCATCAGTTTAAAATTACTACTAAAAAAGTGAGAGGAGTGGTTAGGAACATTTCTTTTACACAGAGGGTTGCTGGAACGTAGAATGCTTTGTCAAAGGGAGTAGTTGAGGCAGAGACCAATGCATTTTTTAAGGGAAAACGGAATATTTAAAGCGGAGGAAGGTACAGGGCTGTGGGAAGAGAGCAGGGCCAGGAGGTTAGTTTTGCATTGCTCTAGAAAATATCCAGCACTGACACAATTGGCCGAATGACCTCCTTCTGTGCTGTAAACTTCAATGGCCCTATGTGCTTAGCAGTGAGTATGTAGCTCCTAGCATATATTGGACTTTGTGATTAATCTGAAGCTGGGATAAATGTAATAAATAGAGTAGTACCAACCCCACGAAGAGTGAATTGTCAGAAATCCAACTGAATTTCAAGTTATGTAAAAGGCATGCAAATAAATGTTTCCATGACTAAAGCTTGAGTCTGTTTATTGTGGTTTTACTTAGTCAAATATTAGTTTCCACATTCATGCAAATTTAATTTTGCATGTGTACATTTTGCATAAGCAGGACAATGGTCCTATAAGGAAATGTTTGTTTTTTGAAGGTTTTTTCATTTTATTTTTTGAAATAAAAACAGAAAATGTATCAATTGAACAGAACAGATAATTATGTTTTATACTCTAATGCAAGTTTAATATTCAAATGATTGCTTTTGATGGGTCCTACCCAGTCACATAAACTTTGGCTTAAAATGAGGACTAATACTGTCCAAAATGAAGATAATACAGTTAGGAATTTTCACAAGTTGTCCCCTCAAGTATTTTTGTTTATTTCTATAAGCTGCTTGTAAAATTACTTTGTAAAACTAAAACTTATTTTTTATTTTTGAGAGACAGTATCTTACACGTCAAAATGGATTGCTACTTCACTAATGTGTATTCTGAAGCCTCTCGTGAGTACCAGAATTCACACATATTAAAATTCATATTATCTTGGAAAAGCGCATCAGAGCCTGATTATACAGAACTAAGCGCAAATATCTTTGAACTTCTGATTCCTTTATTGGAACAACCAAAGGGTTTATTCCCTTTATTTCCCTCTTCTTTTCAAGTCAGTGACTCATGCTGGGGTACATGCCTATGAGTGCCATCATCTAAGGGGCCATACATTTTGGTGATCCTATGTAGTAACGGCAGGCTCTTTGGCCATTGGGGGAGCATCTCAGCAAAGCTTGAGACTGTCCTTAGCTGACATTTCCACACATATGCATTCTAACGTGGGTCATTGGATAGTAAACATGACCAGAGGTTAATGTTTTTCCCACCATCACCCAGAGACAGTCAATTGAATTATAATATCGCTTCTGCTGCCCCTATTGTCTCAGGACCAAGGATCAGGCCTGGAATCTTCCGGCTCTATCTTCCAGGTAATTTTTTAATCAACTGAACCATCAGGGAGCCCCAATCAAAGGCTTCCTGAAGTAAGTAAACCAATCAGATTTATAGGAGAGAACTTGATGTGCCAAATAACTGCCTGAATCCATGAGGTTAAAGCTTAAAACTAAAGGCTTTTATTAAGTAAGAACATGGCATCAAGTTAACACAGTCATCACCGACCCAGCCCTTGGTAGAACATTCCAGAAGAGGGGCGGGGCTAGGGAGGAGCATTAGTGGTTACACCAGTGGAACATTCCAGACATTAACAAGTACAACAACAACAACAACAATACAAATGCCAGAACACAGTTATTTCATCACAGAACTTCAAGCTATATGTGGTTCTGCTCCACTTCTCATCTCATATCCTACACACCCACAGTAAACAGAGAACAAAAGTGGCTTTACTTTTGATAATATCAGCTCTCTTCTAGCATATTTAATCTTCAAAGTGTAATATCTGAATCAGTTTTGTGGACAACCTTATTATGTGGTACAGTATAAACTAGCAGAGGACTAATTGGTAACCCAACTACCCAAATACCATACTCTTTATTAACATTTACCACCTCCAGACCAATGTCTATGACTTACACCTAACTTTGCTCACCTACTCTTCACTGCCCAGGAATAGGATTTATTTTAAATTCTGCATACGCATGCACCATCTAATGTGCGCACATCTTTAATATACAAGTACAGAAGTTTTTATTTTTTGTTATTTACAAATTTTTAGCAGAGCTTCTCACTGGAATAAATAATCAGTTCCGCTAAATTAGCTCACAGAGATTCAAATGGTCTAGATCTCAGCATAAATGTGGACTTATTCAAATGCAGCAAATCTGGATCAAACGCAAATTAGCTTCTGCCTTGAATTGAAATGCAACCATCTGATTGAGTTGGGAAAATTCAAACAAAATGAAGATTAGATTGTGACAAATGAGCAACCCAAATCCAAAAGTTGATTTACATAATCCAACAATACATTGCATCAACTACCACACATGGGATATGCATTAATGTATGTTATGTAAATGACATAACCAGAGAGCATGCAATGTAACAAAAAAAAAATCAGTCAATATAAGGTCTTAAAGTATGGACAGTTTGCTAGTACAGGCAACCAAGTACATACCTTCCCCATACAACAACAACAACTTGTTTTTATTTAGCGCCTTTGTTGTGGTAAAATATCCCAAGGTGCACCATGGGAGTATTATAAGACAAAACATTTGACACTGAGCCACATAAGGAGAAATTAGGGCAGGTGACCAAAAGCTTGATCAAAGAGGTAGGTTTTAAGGAGGGTTTTAAAGGAGGAAAGACAGGTAGAGAGGTGGAGAGGGTTAGGCAGGGAATTCCAGAGCTTAGGGCCTCGGCAACAGAAGACACAGCCACCAATGGTTGAGCGATTATAATCAGGGATGCTCAAGAGGCCAGAATTAGAGGAGTGCGGATATCTCGGGGGGTTGTGGGGCTGGAGGAGATTACAGAGCTAGGGAGGGGCGAGGCCATGGAGGGATTTGAAAACAAGGATGAGAATTTTGAAATCGAGACGTTACTTCACTGGGAGTCAATGGAGGGCAGCGAGTACAGGGGTGATGGGTGAACGGGACTTGGTGCGAGTTAGGACACGGGCATCCGAGTTTTGGATGACCTCAAGTTTATGTGGGGTAGAACGTGGGAGGCCAGCCAGGATTGCGTGGAACAGTCAAGTCTACACAATGGTTACAGTGTTCAGTCTTAGGACTGTTTGTCATTCCAATCCACATGCAATAGGCATCATCAATTTGGTGACGGGCAGCTAGATGAAGTGGCATCCTATTACAAAATTTCAAAATATATGTCTTTTTTATTTATGCTCCCAATTTTTTGAGCAATAATTATAGCATGTTCTACAGAAGAAGTAACAGTCATCATTTGTTCTTGACAACTACATCAAACAATTCTCTAACACTAGAAGAAGAGAGAATTTCAGAGGATTAAGATAAATAATTGGTTACATTTAATATTGACGTAAATACATTTGTGACGGCCAAAGGTACAGTGAAAAATATCTCCCCAAGTGAGACTCACTCATGATTGATGAAGTCATAAGTGGGTTGTGGTCAACCTCCAGAGTGAAATTGTCTATCACCTCTCACTATTGGCCATGAGTTAGTCAGCTTCTAACAGTAGGAGCTTACGTTTAACTGAAGAAAATTTCATTTTGATGAGGGTGATTTTTGGAGCAGAAGAAAATCAGTTGTTACTTTGTCATTGTTATATCATAGAAGTTTATGACAGGTGTTCCTATATATAAATGTTAGTTATTTCACAACTAACCTTGATTTATTATTTCTTTAGGTGGCTAAGGGGTAAAAATTCAGTTGGTTTGCACCTCCCATTAGCACCTTAAGAGGGCGCTAATGGGGCACAAAGCAACTAGCGCCCATGCGCGGCGATGTTTGCGCCACTCACGAAATTAACTAGACATTTTGCGGTGGCGCTAAACACTACCGCCACGATCCCCTGCGCCGGCAGATCGTGATGTCAGTCAACTGTGCAACGCCCCGGACCAATATTGAGTGGCGCCCCCTGCCTTACCGCCTGCCGCTAGCAATGACAGGTTGAGGGGAGCGTTTTGCAGTCAGGAAGGGACTGGGGGAGCGCTATTTAAAGGCGACCGCTTCCTGCCTTTTTTTTGTTGGTGACATTTTTGCACCACGCATTCTGAAAGAGAGAGACTGACTTCTGGAGAGATTCAACGCTGTGTGAAGGATTTTTGAGTACTGAGCAGCACTTTACAGGTTTATTTGGATTTGCCCTTCCTTGCTTCGCCAGCACTCTGAGGTAGTGCCTCGCTCCTTGGCCTTTGTGCCTTAAGACAGGTGTGAAGCGCCTGATTTAGCGCTCCAATCACCTCCAGGGGCGATAAAAGCCAAGTTTGCTGTCGGAGGCGATAATTAGCACCAGGCGCTAATCTTTGTGCCTGGCCGATAATTGCACCCCAAATGGGGCGATACTGAATTTCTCCCCCTAAGTATTTTATTTTCCCTCAAGTCTAATTAGGCATTTATTTTAGGAATCTGGCTTTATGTATGGCTTCCTTAATTGAATTAGTATATATGTTCATAATAACTTGATCTCTGTTACATATTACACAGGACATACTGCAACCAATGTCCCCGATATTTATTATATAATAATCAATATAAAATTTGTTAAGAACAAAATGTCCACAGGTATGCTGGAAACACCATTTTTTAAATGTAAAGAGTGAATGAACTATTATTAACATGTGGTGATCCATCTCATGGAGGGAACTGACCTAATTGGCTCACCCTGTTAGGGGTGCCCACTATTGCGTAATAATGAAGCAGCACTGATAGGTGCTGTTTAGCAGTCTACCACCTCCTGGCTGAAGGAAACTGCATTTTATTAAGTGCTGAAAACTAAAGAGGGAAATTCCTGCATAAAACCTGAACAAATGGCTTATAATCATCACCTTTTTCCCAGCCAACACCAAAATAAAAGAATGGATCAAGTTGTTGGAAACCAGCTCTATTTTTTAAAATAAGTGTGCCTTATGCTTACATTTGTGATAAATGGCTTGCAATGATTTATTAACATTTCAATTATGCATTTCTGATGACATAAACTGCAAAATGGAAGTGAGAATTTTTTTTTCACTATCAGCTGAACATAATTCAAATTACTTTTGTTTGTTCAATGCCAGTTATTCGTTTTTTTTTGCTAGATTCTTTTTTAGTTCGCATCCCTTTCCTCCCCTCCTCTCTGGGAAGATGTTGAATCATGCTGGAGTACAGTTTGATGGTACTAGCAGGCCTCCAGTACCTTGCCCAAGTGGCCATTCTTCACGTGTGAACCTAGACAGTAGTGTTGGCAAGATATTTGAATATGGAGAGCATTGCAGCTGAGTTTGATCTTGTCCTCACCAAACTTGCACACATTCCAGCAGGAAGCCTTGGATGGTGATCGGAAGTGGGAACTGTGCCTCATGTTTCTCACAGTAACCTAGGGACATTGAAACTTATTGTAGCATTGCATCTTTGCCTGGTTAAGATTAACTAATTATGCAAGGACCAGGAATTGAACCTGGAATGTCTGTTCTGTATGGTTCAGTGCCACGCCATGTGGTGCATTTGCCTCACTAACCCTTAAGGGGAGCTACTTCAAACTATTTGTTATTGCTTATAATGTACTTTTTAAGAGCAATTATATTTTTTTATTTACCCTTCATACTGATTTGCAGTGGGTGTACTGAGTGCAGTATAAGTGGCATGACAGTGTTAGCAGGTTAATAACTTACAGTGATCTAAAGACTAAAGATACCAGTCAATTACCCATGGCATTGCACATGGGTAGTCAAGATCAATTTGAATTTTTTCCGGTCAAGCAAGGTTAGACTGTGGGTTATTATGGAACCAATGGGAAACAAGCAGCAATCTGGAGTCACAAGTCTGGATTCTGGAAGGTACGAAGATTGATATATGACTGGAAAAACATCACTCAGATAAGGAGGAACAAGGCCATGAAGAGATTTGATAAGCGTGAAGTACCTGAGGTGGATTTACTGGAACTTATGGAACCCAAGTGCAACTCTGCAGGGAAGGGGGTGATGACTTTGGTTGCAGAGTTTTAAATAAGCTGCAGTTTATGAAGGGTGGCAAAGAGGCTGAGTGGGGGAAGTGAGGAGGCGGAGCTGGGTAAATAGAAAGGGGGAGTAGGGTAGGAGGGGAAGCAAGAAAAGGAAGGAAAGAGAGGGATGAGAGGAGGCATGGGGTGAGATGGAAAGGAGAAAGTGCTGTGGATGTGAAATGTCTAGTGGCGGCGAGTTACTCTAAAAGGGGGACTGAAGCAGGATAATGGATAACCTGTCATGGGTAAACTGTAGCAAATGGGGGCGGGGGGGGGGGTGTAGGGGAAAGGAATTGGCAGCCAGTGGTGAGAGTTGGAACGGAGAATACAGCCAGTAAGGGTGGGGAAAGGGTCGATATCTTGCTCAACGTGGTGGGGGGGACTTGATGGGTCCATTGTGGGGGAGAGGGGGTTGAGGCCAAAAATCTTGCTATAACTATTAGAATGCCTATCTGACATCAATTCCTGCATGAGTTGAGTTCCTTTAGCTCAACATCAACAAAGATTAATGCCATCCTTTTTCAGCTCCTAGCAGTGCCTATGGACCTCGAGTCCCAACTGCATCAACCTCCTTATTTGTCCTCTCAGGCTAAATCTGCAAGTGCATAAACTCATTATTGTACTTGAGCCTGAGATGACCATACAACACATCTAGTCTAATGCTGAGACCACTTCCTCTCCCGAAATACGAAATAATACTGCCCCCCCCCCCCCCCCCCCCCCCCCCCCCCCCCCCCCCCCCCCCCCCCCCCCCCCCCCCCCCCCCCCCCCCCCCCCCCCCCCCCCCCCCCCCCCCCCCCCCCCCCCCCCCCCCCCCCCCCCCCCCCCCCCCCCCCCCCCCCCCCCCCCCCCCCCCCCCCCCCCCCCCCCCCCCCCCCCCCCCCCCCCCCCCCCCCCCCCCCCCCTCCCCCCCCCCCCCCCCCCCCCCCCCCCCCCCCCCCCCCCCCCCCCCCCCCCCCCCCCCCCCCCCCCCCCCCCCCCCCCCCCCCCCCCCCCCCCCCCCCCCCCCCCCCCCCCCCCCCCCCCCCCCCCCCCCCCCCCCCCCCCCCCCCCCCCCCCCCCCCCCCCCCCCCCCCCCCCCCCCCCCCCCCCCCCCCCCCCCCCCCCCCCCCCCCCCCCCCCCCCCCCCCCCCCCCCCCCCCCCCCCCCCCCCCCCCCCCCCCCCCCCCCCCCCCCCCCCCCCTGTGCCATTATATCTCCCCCATCATGCATTCATCACCTCAAAGACTGGCTTCTCCGACACCGGCCTCTTTGCCACCCTTCATAAACTTCAGTTTATTTAAAAGTCTGCAACCAAAAATCATCACCCCTTTCTCTGCCGAGTTGCATTGGCTCCCTAAGTCCCAGCAAATCCACCTCAAGTTCTTCATGCTTGTCAAATCTCTCCTTATCTGAATATTTTTCAGTCATATATCAACCTATGTACCTTCCAGAATCCAGACTTGTGACTCCAGATTACTGCTTGTTTCCCATTCCCTCCACTCCACCATCAGAGGGCTGTCTTTTAGTCACTATGTACCTGTCCTTTGGAATTCTCTTCCAAAACCATTTGTTTGCTGTCTTTCTATCCTCCTTTCAAGAACCTTCTAAAACCCCTTCTCTTTGACCATCCCTTTGCCCTCCTCCCCCGTATTTTCCTCCTTGTATCTGCCTTTCCCCTTGTTAAGTGCTGTGAGCCATTTTCTTTTTGTATGAGGAGAGCGAGCAAGCGGTTGTTGAGTTAACAAAGTAAGTGATCAAGGGTACCACACAATGTCATAAAGTGCAAGTGGTTTATAACAATTGTACCAAATATGAGTTTAGAAATCTTGCCTTGAAGAAGGAATACTATCAATTAACTTCCACAGAGTTTCCCCAGTTTATTGTGGTGGTGAGTGTGGGTGTTGACTGGCAGTGCTGATGCAGAATTGCATTGACACTGAAGGGTTAACAATTGCAAGGATATTGAAGAACAATTCGTGGATGATCAATGGAAAATTCTCTACCCTGTGTATATTAAAATTCTGATTTGGCCGCGATTCTAGAGCAGGTTATTGACATTCAGATAATATGGAGTCACAGTGAGCCTTTTTTTAAAAAAAAAATCGAAAGCTTCAACATAACCACAGTGGTAGGTTAAAACTGAACTAATGTAGATTGCAATTTAAGAGTCTGTATTGCGTGTTGAAGCAGTGCGAGACTCTTATTCCTATTGCTCTGTGGAGAAGCTCAGTGCGAGATATTATCCTCCTTCACTCAATGAATTTCTCTCTCCTCCTTCCTCCTCCCCCGCCCCGTTTTCTCTTCTCACTCACTCTAATGAATTTGAGCCCATAGCCAATCAGCAGAGACCGGATGCAATATATCCTCTGGGACAACAAATGCTCTATTCGATCCCATGCAGATGACGCCATTTACCCATCAGCTACCTCTGGAAAACTTAATAGCAGCTCGGGCAAATCTGCTTCTTTAAAACAACTCTGCAAACTTCACATCTGTCGGAAGGATCGGGGCGGCGGAGGAGCAACGACACTGCAACCGTTTGCAAGGAAAGAGCCACTTGTGAATGAGACCAAGCGCCTGATTTCCTTCTGCAAAGTTGCTACATTGACATTTTTTCCCCTAGCTGAGTGGAGTGAGTGCGTGTGTGTGCGCGTCCGCCCTCGTGTCTGTTTCTGCTGGCTTCATTCAGAAAAAAAAGGATTTTTCTTTCCTTTCCCCCCCCCCCTCCTCCCCCTTAAAAAAACCTTAAGACTGGCGGTGATCGATCGGCTGCTGTTGTGATCGTCGATCGGACAGGTCCTGTTGCTTCCCCCCCCCCCCCCCACCCATCCTCACCTCCCCTCCCCTCGACCCCCCCACCCCCCCCCCCGCGCGCCTCCGTTGGATGCTTTTACAGATAGCCGGGGCTGATCTTCGCTGGAATTTGGATCGGCGTCTCTTTTTTTGTGGGGCTTTTGCTTCTATTCGCACAACATATAAACCGAGGGAGAGGAGTTAGTGGAGCGCCGCGACCACGGTGAGTTAAAGGGAGAACTTTAAAACTTGTATGAAGAAAAGGCATTGGGGGCACTCTTTAAAAAGACATGGGGGGCACTCTTTAAAAAGGCATGGGGAGAATTCTTTAAAAAGACATGGGGGGCACTCTTTAAAAAGGCATGGGGGGCACTCTTTAAAAAGGCATGGGGGCACTCTTTAAAAAGGCATTGGGGGGGCACTCTTTAAAAAGGCATTGGGAGAATTCTTTAAAAAGGCATTGGGAGAATTCTTTAAAAAGGCATTGGGAGAATTCTTTAAAAAGGCATGGGGGCACTCTTTAAAAAGGCATGGGGAGAATTCTTTAAAAAGGCATTGGGAGCACTCTTTAAAAAGGCATGGGGGCACTCTTTAAAAAGGCATGGGGGCACTCTTTAAAAAGCATTGGGAGAATTCTTTAAAAAGGCATGGGGAGAATTCTTTAAAAAGGCATGGGGGCACTCTTTTTTAAAAAGGCATGGGGGCACTCTTTAAAAAAGGCATGGGGAGAATTCTTTAAAAAGGCATGGGGAGAATTCTTTAAAAAGGCATGGGGGCACTCTTTAAAAAAGGCATTGGGGGGGCACTCTTTAAAAAGGCATTGGGAGAATTCTTTAAAAAGGCATTGGGAGAATTCTTTAAAAAGGCATTGGGAGAATTCTTTAAAAAGGCATGGGGGCACTCTTTAAAAAGGCATTGGGGCACTCTTTAAAAAGGCATTGGGGCACTCTTTAAAAAGGCATTGGGGCACTCTTTAAAAAGGCATTGGGAGAATTCTTTAAAAAGGCATGGGGAGAATTCTTTAAAAAGGCATGGGGAGAATTCTTTAAAAAGGCATGGGAGAATTCTTTAAAAAAGGCATGGGGGCACTCTTTAAAAAGACATGGGGGCACTCTTTAAAAAGACATGGGGGCACTCTTTAAAAAAGGCATGGGGGCACTCTTTAAAAAGGCCACGGGGCACTGTATAGATATATATATAGTTACAGAACCGCAAACGCAAATACACTTATTTTTAATATAATATATATATATTAGCATGTTACACTGTTGAGCGCGTTTGCTTTTTATATTCCGAGATAGCTAATTTGTAAAAACACTAAACAAAATCTAGTTTCTGGCACCCAACTCCGCGTCATTGTACTGGGTGGTTGAGGGGGCGGCGGAGAGCCGGGATATGTTGGGAAGGATTTGTTTCTCCGTTTGAAAAACATTGCTGCACTTTCTTGACTCTGTTTTTATTTTTGCGACCCGTTTGATTTAACTGCAGTGAAAGGCACGCTTCAAAAAGAACTGCACAGAGAATCTTGACAAGATGGGCTTTTGGGATTGAATTTACCAGATTTTATTTTAAAAATAAATAACATTTTGAATGTGTGTGTGTGTGTGCATAGAGAGAGAGGGAAGTTAAGAAAAGTGCTGCGAGTTGACACTAGGAGCAAATACCGTTGCATTTAAACAGGGGCCAGTTATGATGCAAGTGTGTGGAAAAATCCAGGTTGTATTTTGTTTTAACAAGGTAATAAAAATTTTAAAAATCTGGTTTCGGAAGCGGTTTTAAAACATGCAAATGGCCCCGCCCGATGCTGATGAGAGGGGCAGTGTGGATCTTTTGCTAGCGACCCTCTGGCCAGGTCACACTGCCCACTCTCCTCCACCTCTCTCCCCTCACACCTGCCCTCCTCCTCCCCTCCTCCTCTCCCCCCTCTCCCCTCTTCCCTCCTCCCCCCCCTCCTCCTCTCTCCCCCCTCTCTCCCCTCCTCCTCTTCCCCCCCCCTCTCCCCTTCCCTCCTCTCCCCCCCCTCTCCCCTTCCTCCTCTCCACCCCCTCTCCCCTTCCACCTCTCCCCCCCTCTCCCCTTCCTCCTTTCCCCCCCCCTCTCCCCTCTCCTCCTTCCCCCCACCCCCTCTCCCCTTCCTCCTTTCCCCCCCCACTCCCCTTCCTCCTCCCCCCCCCTCCTCACTCCCTCCTCCCCCTCCTCCTCTTCCCCCCCTCTCCCCCATCCTCCTCTTCCCCCCTCCCCTCCTTCTCCCCCCTCCCCTCCCTCTTCCCCCCCCCTCCCCATCCTCCTCTTCCCCCCCCTCCCCATCCTCCTCTCTCCCCCCCCCCCTCCCCCATCCTCCTCTTCCCCCCCCCTCCCCCATCCTCCTCTTCCCCCCCCTCCCCATCCTCCTCTTCCCCCCCTCCCCATCCTCCTCTTCCCCCCCCCTCCCCATCCTCCCTCCTCTCCCCCCCCTCCCCATCCTCCTCTTCCCCCCCTCCCCATCCTCCTCTTCCCCCCCCTCCCCCATCCTCCTCTTCCCCCCCTCCCCATCCTCCTCTTCCCCCCCCTCCCCATCCTCCTCTTCCCCCCCTCCCCATCCTCCTCTTCCCCCCCCTCCCCATCCTCCTCTTCCCCCCCCTCCCCATCCTCCTCTTCCCCCCCTCCCCATCCTCCTCTTCCCCCCCTCCCCATCCTCCTCTTCCCCCCCCTCCCCATCCTCCTCTTCCCCCCCTCCCCATCCTCCTCTTCCCCCCCCTCCCCATCCTCCTCTTCCCCCCCTCCCCATCCTCCTCTTCCCCCCCTCCCCATCCTCCTCTTCCCCCCCTCCCCATCCTCCTCTTCCCCCCCTCCCCATCCTCCTCTTCCCCCCCTCCCCATCCTCCTCTTCCCCCCCTCCCCCATCCTCCTCTTCCCCCCCTCCCCATCCTCCTCTTCCCCCCCTCCCCATCCTCCTCTTCCCCTCCCTCCCCATCCTCCTCTTCCCCCCCTCCCCATCCTCCTCTTCCCCCCCCTCCCCATCCTCCTCTCTCCCCCCCTCCCCATCCTCCCTCTTCCCCCCCCTCCCCATCCTCCTCTTCCCCCCCTCCCCATCCTCCTCTTCCCCCCCACCCCATCCTCCTCTTCCCCCCCTCCCCCATCCTCTCCTCTCCCCCCCCTCCC